>NC_140588.1:1115910711-1117268211 GCF_964204655.1 Triturus cristatus | reverse complement strand
ACACAGATATCGAGTAACTTGAAGAAGCCTCTCCTCCAACGGTGTTTGCAATCCCTCCCACAGGTTAAGGTATTAACATGTCTGTAACTGACTTGCAGGTGGCGAGATACGTTCTTGTGGTTTGGAGGACAGTTGTGAAACAAGAGAATACGAGCGGAGGACATAAGATAAAGTCAGGAGAGAATAGTGTGAACCAACAGATAGTTAAGACAGGGATTAGAGGAACCAGACAGGGATTAGTGTACTCGGCCAGTCTCTAACACCAGCTTCGTAAACAGAGGCACAAGGCTATTTTGACACAATATTGCAGGAAAAGCAGAAAAGACTTTGTTCGTCGTGCTGCCTGAGTGAGGGCAACACAAACCTCAAAGAGAGCTTGGTATAACCACAGAGAAATACTGCTGACACCCTCTACCAAACGCATAAACTCATACATTCCATTCGTTTCCACCTACAGCCCCTGCAGCAATAGGGTAAACAAGATAATCAAAAATATTTGGACGGTTACTTCGCAACATTGGACCATTCAAAGAAAATCCCTTGTTCTCATAAAAAAGAGGCAACAACCTCGCAGTCAAACTAGTCTAGGCTATCACTTGGCCCCAAAAAGAAAAAGGCCTGCAGTCTGTGACCACAATGTGGGGGTTGCCCCCCGTCATTGGACACTATAAATGCCAGATTTGTAAAGTCTGTGATCTTACCAGCAACACAAAAGTGTTTGTTACCCCGATCACACCTACCAACTCAAACAGTTTTCTAATTGCCGCACTACTAACGTCAGCTACGTGATATGCTGCCCCAGTGACCTGCTATATATAGGCCAAACCACCCAAACTGTTAAACAGCAGATTGCTCAGCACAAAAACCGCATTAGATGCAACGTTGAAACAGCACCACTAGTGACACATCTCAAAGAATACAATCATTCTGAAACTGATATGACATGGCAGGTCATTGACCGCCCCAAATTGCCTATTCGAAGTGGTAATCTACAACTTCTGCTGAATAAATGCAAGTGTAGGTGGATTGCACATTGTAACTCAGTGACCAATGGGCTCAATTCCCTTGATGAGTGGATTACACTTATTGCAACCCCCTAGAATTCTTTATTATCCAGATCCATCCTAACCACACTTATATGTTTAATTACTATACTTATTTACATATATGCTGAATTTCTGTCTGTACTGAATGATTATTACATGCGTTGTCACTATCACTATTTTACATGCACAGTCACTACCATTCCTATGTTGCATAATTTATTTTGTTATCCTCTATGTGATATCAACGAATGCGTCCTTCTCTGCATGCTGTTTTTTTAAATAATTGCATCCTTAATAATAGACGTATCATAGTCACTGCAATTTTCCGATAATAAAGACTGATTGGCCATCTTGATAATCAATTCCCTTCGATATCTACAATACATGATTACATATGTTTTTGTTTCAACTCATATATCGCATTACATGGCCTAATTTGCATTGCCTCTTATAATATTGATATCGTTCCCAAGTTACATGCCAATTTACAATCATGTCCTCTTCATTTGTTGCTCAGAATTTTGTACTTGTTCTCATGGTTGAATTTGTCCTTTTTCTATGTCAAATGTTTTAGTTATTATGCTGTATGACATGCCACTATTCTCTTTATGCCATGACTACTAATTTGACCATTTATGTTTACTTTCTACAATTGTAAGATCGCTATATGTTCTATCCATTAAGGTTTTAATTGACACAAGATTTGTCACAGCCTTTGGGTGTCTTTACCGGCCTCCATCTTGCTACAGGCGCTTCTTACTCCTTACTGTCCCCCAGGGGGACCTTTCATTGACGCTATACATGCTACAGCAGTTCAGATTGCTCACGCCACGCTCCAGTTTACCGTGGTGATAATTACACCCGGCGCCTCCTGCAACCCCTGAAGACTCTTTACTCATCGCTCCTGATTTATTCTCATTTGCAGCCCGATTCAAACCACCAACTGCCACGACACTTCATGGCACCCTGCGCTTCGTTATTCATTTCGAACCACTGCAGCTTGTTCCTCGACAATTGCTAATGCCCAGGTAAAGGTACACAATTTACGTTCCGAGTTGTACTCTATTTATGCCCCCCTCCCACCGGTTCACCTAACTGGCCCCCTGCCCTTTCCATTTTTATCCTTTAGGTTCAACGCGCCTCCTTATCCTCCTTGACCAAGTTGGAATTTGTTTGTATTTCCAGTACAATACACAGGTACTTGATCTTGCCCTTCTCTTCCATTTAGGCTCACACACTTCTCAGTCCCTCTTCATCCCTTCCTGATCCAGTATGCTCTTTTCTTCCCCAGCGACCGCTTTATTGATTTCCACTTGTCGCTTCCTTGAACAGCGATTACTTCACTTCATGTTACCAGGTAATTCTTTCCTAGTTACCAGCCTGGCGCCTTCCTTCTCATCTATTTGGGCTTTCCACATTTTTACCTCTCCTCTTCTCTTTTTCCTTCTTCTCACACAGCACTACTTATGAACTTTGTAACCAACGTCCTGATGATGACCACAACTTAGACTGGTCGAAACGCCGTCGGTTTAACAGCGTTAACCGTGGCCTCTATGGGGTCATTTGCAACTAATATCGAAATTATATTTCCCTTTATCCCAATTGTATATATTTTTGACCCCTTATAATTATTTGTGGCTCACTGTTCCTCGCCGTCCCACGCTGTCCATATCACTTGTGTCACTGCGCCGTTCACTGTCACTAACACGTCCAGTGCACATTTGGTTGTTTTGGTTACCTCAATCCAATTGTAATGTAGTGCTGTTTAACTACCTGCAAATAACAACCCGCTTTTTCTAAATCTTATGGTCTCTCTCCTTTTGTTTTCCCCTCCACTCACAAGACTACTTCCTTTAACTGTCTTTTTAAATGATTACCGGTTGAGACATTGTTGTTTTGATATGTTTCTCTTTGTTCGGCACAACTCCCCTTAGGGGATCCTCCACTCCAGTTTCCTTGGGTTGTTACTCCTGGCATGAAGCAAGAAGTTCCATGCTGTGGGCTTCCTGAAGAGGCATACACACATCCTTCTATCTGCCACAAATACTCTTAAATCAAGGAGAGTAACAGACTCTGCACTGATCTCACTTCAATCTTAAGTTTATATTATTATTGTTTACAATCAAAATACACTTTAGCACACACTGTCTGCTTCCTCTCTAAATGATAGAAATATCATTTATGTACTGGGCCCACATAATGTTATTGTTATTGTTATCGACACTTATAAAGCGCTCTATCAGTCTGTCACCCAACAGGTACCCTGGCGCTGTCATACGTGTGCCCAACTGAACCCGTAGGACATAGAGCAAAGTTGGCAGAAGGTAGCTAAGACAGTGAAATGAATCATGCTCTGGGATAGAGCCATATCTTCAGCCTTTTTCTAAACTGAAGAAGATCTTCCAGCTGTCTCATCTCAGGTGGGAGATTGTTCCACAGCCGCGCAGCTGCGGTGCTATAAGTCTTACCTCCTGATTTTGTTCTTTTGAATCTTGGCACTTTCACCTGCTTGGCATCAGAAGAGCGAAGGCTCCGGGTGGGGGCATACCAAGCAAATTTTTTCTGCATTGGTTTAGGTCCAGCACTATGCAGAGCCTTGAACACTATGCAAAGTAACTTAAATTGTACTCTTTGCAGTACAGGGAGCCAATGCAGTTTCGAAAGAGTCTGAGAGGCCAATGATCGTTGTGGCCTTCTCAAGGCTAGCGTAGCTGCCATTATCTGGATCCTCTGGAGTATCTCAATCAAATATCTTGGGGACTGCAGCAGCAAGGCATTGCAATAATCCAGTCTGTTCAAGATGGTACTTCTTACTATCAGCGCTCAAGCCTGTGCTGGTAGTAATGGCAGAATCTTACGGAGGGCTATAATAATGAAGAAGCAGCTCCCCACTGTTTTATTTACTTGTGTTTCTAGGCTCAGTCTGTCATTGAACATAACTCCCACGTTACAAACTATCTCAGAGGGAGCCAGTGGGGTGGCTGTGGGTATGGGCCAAAAGTTAATAGGAAGTGGGGGCAGTCTAACCGGCTGCACAGTAAAGGACTTCAGTCTTATCAGCATTGAATTGTAAGGAGTTCTCTCTCAGCCAATGGGCAATATCCTGCATACAGGCGTGAAAGTCTTCCAAGGATATAGACTGGTCCCCCTCTAGTGATAGAATAAGTTGGGTATCATCTGCGTAGTTAACAAGGTTGACATGATAAGCCCTTATGACAGCAATCAGAGGGCTCATAGAGATGTTGAACAATATTGGACTAATCGCAGATCCCTGAGGGACACCATGCAGAATGTTGGTAAACTCGGATTGATAGGGGGGAAGGCCACTGCCTGTCACCTATTAGATAGGTAAGATTGAAACCACTTTAACGCTGTGCCCACTACGTCAACCTCTTCGAGTCTGGTCAGAAGGACCTCATGGTCGACAATGTCAAATGCGGCAGACAGGTCAAGCAAAATCAGTATAGCTGATTGTCCCCTGTCTGCTCTCATTCGAAGTTCATCCAACACGGTCACCAGAACGGTCTCTGTTCCATGTCCAGGATGGAGGCCAAATTGCACATTCTCCAGAATGTTATTGGTTTCTAGTAACTTGGAGCGTGTCTTACTGACCAGTCGCTCTAAGATCTTTACTGGGTAGGTTATAAGAGAGATGGGTCTGTTGTTTTTTGTGCAAGGTGGATCAAGCGTTGTTTTTTTCAGAAGTAGTGTCACCAATGCTTGTTTCCAGCAAGCCGGTACTGACCCGCTGGTCAAGGATTGCTTACAGATCTGCCAGAGTATCAGGAACAGTTCTGGACCCAGTTCCTTCCGAATTTTGTGTGGTAGTGGGTCCATAGGTGATCCTGAGGAGACACCCAGAGCTGCTCTGTTAAAATCCTCCACGGAGAGTATCTCAAGGTGGTCTAGGGAGCTCGGGATCTCCATCCCTTCCCATTTCATCTTTTTTGTATATAATGAACCTCTAGTATTACCACTGTGATCTTCTTCCTCAGGCATATTGCCCATTTTGAGTCCATCAATGATCTTTCTGATTTTGTCCTCAGAAAAGGTTGGTAGGCTATCACAGAGGTCCTGAATAGGATGAATTTTGTTTTTAGAGCAATCCAGGTTGCAATATCATTCATTATTTTAAAAATACATCTTGTGCTGTTGAGAGCTTTCAAAATGGTATCTGCAAAGTACTCTGCCTTCGCTATTAAAATTTCTATTTTGTAGTTAATTATTGCCACCTTCCAGACGGTTTTATCCTCATCTGCATAAACCGTTCTCCATTTCCTCTCTGCCTGATTGCATCCCTGTTTCAAATTTTTTAATTTCTCATTAAACCATGGAGCTGAAGGTCTACCTATTTTTTAATGATTTTTTAAAGAGGTCCAGCCTAAAAGTTATCTGTGGACAGAAAGCCACATAGTTTTCTACCACCTGCTTGTGTACATCAAAGCACCCATTAAGGGGGAATACAGGGGATAGTGTTGCCTTTTTCAGGAGCCCCTTCCAGTCCCTGCTTAGAAAATTATTCACCGCACTAATGGCCGGGACGCTCATCTTCGGGTTATATACCCGGAATTTGATCAGGTGGAGGTCAGACCAACCCACTGGCAAGATTTCCACTGCTCCTATGACCTGCTTTTCGGAGAAAATTAAATCTAGTATATGTCCTCCCTTGTGTGTTGGCTCAGTGACCCATTGTTGTAGGTTTAGGCCTTTACAGGATTGGAAGAGAGTATTGTAGCCTGAGTCCAGGATTCCATTTAGCCACAAATGAAAATATCCCACAATGAGCAGTCTGGAGTGAGTAATCGCCATATTGCTAAGGACCTCAATCAGCGCTTGCTGTTGTTGGAGACCGAGAGCCCCGGGAGGCCTATAGCATACTATGCCAGTCAGCACATGTCCCTTAGGATCCTTTAATGAAAATCCTAATAGTTCAATGCCCTCTATCTCATTGGGGCAAAGTCCCATACCTTTATAAAAATAATGCCTACTCCACCTCCCCTGCCACTAGTTCACAGTTTATGAAATACTTTAGATCCCGGCGGGCAGGCCAGCCCTGGCTCTAAATCTGAGTCAGGGTGTGTCCATGTCCCCGTCATAAATAATGCATCCAAGTCATGAGTTTCCAATAGTAATTGAGTCTCCAAGTGTTGTTTAGACAAGGATCTGACGTTAAGCAGACCACATATAAAGGTATCTCTTCTGGTAAAGTCCGACTTAAGTCCCGCAGTCTCCTCAAGCTTGTACTCTCCCATCCCACCTCCAATCTCACCTATATCCCGTTGTTCTTTGCTTGTATAGCTTATGAGGTGGTATCCTTTGTTAGTTGCCTCGTGCAACCCCAAATGGGCAGCATGGCTGGCGATGTGCGCGACCGGTGCGCAGCCAGGCGCAAACGGGCTTGCCTTTGGCACACAGGTAGCGCACCGGCGGCTCCTAGGGGGGCTGGTAGTATGTTTATGGATTTTGGGCAAATGGTAGAAAGTTGGGGTCTGAGGGTGTGGGCATCTCAAATATTGATATTCTTCCACATCTATAATTCCTCTTTTATACCATTGTAGTAGCATGCTGGGAAAAGCCAACATGTGTTTTACATACTCGTCCCTCTGGACAGGGAGATAACACGATTCATCACTCAATTGTTGCAATGCCTCTTCAAAATTAAACTCCTTTGTTGAGTAAGACTATTTTGCTCCCTTTGTCGAGGATTTAATTACAATGTAGTCATCTTTTCTCAGGATTTCCAGTTCTGACCATTGCTCATAGATATATATTCACAAAAGAAGATTAAAGTAACTTTATAGTTAGGGGACTTTCTCAGTGATAACGTTAATGATTTGAAGGAAAAAACATAGAAATTTAACAGATAAAGTCAGTAACACTAACTATAACTTGCGCCTCTGCCATGCACTGCTTATGACCTCACATATGACATAACTCATCACATGTTGTATGACATCATTTATGATATCAGTGATAACATCTCAAATGACATCATTGGTGACATCACAGATTACATGTTATGTTATGTTATGTTATATGTGATTTGTACAGCGCACGGCTACTCCAAGGAGTGTCCCGGCGCTAGAGCTGACCACAGACAACCAACAAAAAATGGGAAATACCTGCCCTTAGAGGCCAACCCCAAGAAGAAAGAAGGGGGGGGGGGCTAGAGCGTAAAAAGCCACGTCTTCAGATTACGTCTGAAGGACAAAAGATCAGAATTCTGACGGAGGGAGATAGGAAGACCATTCCAAAGGCGAGAGGCCATAACTTGAAAGGATCTTCCTCCAGTCCGTGAAAGCCTGAATTTAGGAATTACGGCGAGAGACTGAGAGGAAGTTCTTAAGGAACAATGAGGAGTATAGGGCTGCAATCTATCTTGTAGGTACGGGGCTCCAATCCCGTGAAGGGATTTAAAAGTCAGAACCAAAGCCTTAAAGTCAATTCTTTTCTTCACTGGAAGCCAGTGAAGTGAAGACAACAATTGAGAAGTATGAGTTCTAGGCTTGATGAGAAAAATAGACCTGGCTGCCACATTTTGGATAGTTTGTAACCGACTTAATAAATACTCAGGAAGACCCAGGTATAGAGAGTTTACATAATCAAGTCTAGACAACACCAATGCCTGTACCACGGTTTTCCGGTGCGATATAGGGAGAAGAGGAAGGAAGTTTTTCAGCATCTTTATTATCCCAAAGCAAGTGCCGGTGACAGTTTGAATTTGCGTCTTCATGGAGAGAGCGGAGTCAAATTTAACTCCCAGGTTCTTTACGAGTGTCACTTCAGAGAGCCGGGGGGGACATGTCATGTGGCCACCAGGAAAGCCAGGCTTTCTGAGCTTGGGGGCCAAAAATAATAATTTCCGATTTGTTGGAATTACATTTTAATTGGTTATCATTAAACCAAGTAAAAATCTGCCCGAGACAGTTTCTAATACATTCCCCATCAAAATCCAAACCCTTTTCACAGGTGAATAGTAATTGAGTATCGTTGACGTAAGATACTATTTTAGCTCCGTATTTTTCAGCCAAAAGGCCAAGGGGGGCAATGTACAGATTAAACAACGTGGGGCTAAGGATAGATCTCTGTGGAACCCCAACATTCAGGACAGGAATTTCGGCTGAGAAAGGTGGTGCCCACACTGTTTGACTCCGATTGCCAAGAAAAGATCTCAACCATTTCAAGACCAGTCCTCCGATCCCGCCCCTCTTCAACCTTTGAAGTAAAAGGTTATGAGGGACGGTGTCGAAGGCCGCGGAGAGGTCGGACAGCACCAACACTGCACTGCCGCCCCTATCCAGCACAGCTTTGACCGTATCAGCCACCTCCAGCAGAGCTGTTTCTGTGCTGAAGTTGGCTCTAAAGCCGGACTGACTAGGGTGGAAAAGATTATTAACTTTGGAGAAGTCAGTGATAACTTTATTTGCAAACTTTTCCAGCACTTTGGCGAAAAAGGGTAATAAAGAAATAGGTCTGTAATTGTTAACATTGTTGGGGTCGTCCTTAGGTTTTTTCAAAAGAGGTAAGATTTTTGCGCTTTCCAGGTTTGCGGCATAAGACCCTCCTGTAAAAGAGAGTTTAGGATAATATTCACCGTGGGATTAATCACTTCTGCAATAGCTGAAAGATTTTTAGAGGGACAAGGATCAGAGGGCGAGCCAGACTTAAGGCTCTTCATAATAGAAAGGGACTGATTGAGGCTGATATTAAGGAATTTCGTTAGACTTATGGCTTGCCCCTAATCCGGAGTTTTTTCTTCACCAGAATTCCTCCTAAAAGAGTTTTGGATGTCCATAATTTTCTCATGAAAAAATGTGGCCATCCGTTTGGTCCAATCATTTGAAGGAGTGAACAAGCATCTCGTGGAGGAAGGGGAGGAAAAGTCCTTTACGATTGTGAAGAGTTCCCTACTCTTGTTAGCTGCAAGATCAATTTTTGTCATTAAAAACGATCTTTTCTCCTCATGTACTTTCTTATAATATTCCTTCAGGGCTAGACTGTAAATTACTTTATCTGCAGGATTATAGTGTCTACGCCATAGCCTTTCCAGATGTTTACAAGCGCTTTTACTTATTTTTAAGGTAGTAGTAAACCATGGTGCTGAAACTCTAATAGAATTTTTCACCTTCATTTTGGGGGGTGCCAGAGTCTGAGCCTGATGGTTTAACCAGTTTTCCAATAAGGATACATCTTGATCCGGCTGACCACACAGTAGGGGAGGGCACAGACTTAAAGCCTTCTTAATTGCCTCAGGTGTTATCAAGTTAAAGGCTCTAAAACTACTCCGGAGAGGAAACTTTCCTGTGGGCCCTACTTTATTGAGCTCTTTCCTAATAGTGAACTTTATTAGATAGTGGTCTGACCACGTCAGGGCGAGAGGGGCCTCAGATACAATCTCCACAGAAGAAAAGACCTGATCTAAAACGTGTCCTTTTTCATGGTGGCTTGTTTGAGGTTGGGGATAAGATTAAGAACGTCCAGAGATTCGTACAATTGCATAGTAACAGGGTCGTGACGTGAGCCTTATCCATGTGGATATTAAAGTCGCCCAAGACTAGACACTGGCTATAATAATTAGCCGCAATAGAGGCCGACAACTGACCTATAGAGTCAAGAAATCCATTGGTCGGGCCAGGAGGCTGGTATAGCAAAACTCCTGCTATTGTTTGATGAGCTGAAATATTCAGTAAAAAAAACTGACTTTCTGCACTGTCTAAATCGGGTAGATCTAGAGAGATACAGGTAAGGGAGTTTTTGAAAATAATAGCTAAACCGCCGCCCCTCCCCAAGAGGCAATCTTTCCTCATAATTGAATACCCAGATGGAATAGCATTAGCAATCGTGGGATTCGAGGTTTCCGTGAGCCATGTTTCGTCAAAAACATAACATCAGGATTAGAATCGATAAAAACATCATGAATCTGAAATTCATGTTTCTTCATTGAACGAGTATTTAATAGGGACAACTTTAATTGGTTGTCCTTGTGTTCCTGGACAGAACCCTGTATCGTAGATGCGTAGTGTTCATTCAGTGGTTCCAAACCACATCGAGGAGTCCAGTCACAGTCATTACATCTCAAAACCAACTCGAAACATCATGAAAGCTTTTATGTACACAGTGCTCTATGAACAAGAATAGCTTTAGAGCAGTGGTTCCCAAACTTCTCATTCCTGAGGACCTCTATTGCGTCACAGCTGGAAGTCGGGGAGCCCCAAGCAATTTGTATGATTTAAATGTGAAACATTAAAACTGTAATTCGAAAAAAATAAAGACACGTGTGCACATCAAACAAAAACTAGACTTGAAATACTAAAGATTTTAGTATTTTTATATTAAAAATATTTGCAAAAATTGAAAAGTCTTAATGAGAAGGTCGGTGCTGCATCTAGCAACTAACTTTTCATTGTTTGGTATTATTTGGCTGCCCGAGGCTCCTCCTCCTGCAAAGCCTGGACTGGAAACCTAAAGCTGCTCTGGCAAATGTTGTCAGACTAGTCCCCGTACAGTGCACACCAAGTGCATCGAGTGAGCCTGACCACTACAATGAGGCTTTGGGGGGGTCTCCCCATAGAAACGTTGGGGGGAAATGGTGCATTTTACAAGACATTTGACATTATATAATGAATTGTATTAGGTTTTAAAGCTTAGTGAATAATGACCTTACTATGCACCAGGATACTACAATCTATTGTCAATCTTCAGTGATTGACAATCCTCAATGATTCCCTCACTACTACCCTCCAACTGTGCCTCTCATCTTTCCATAGCACATGTATGTAATTTATTTTATAGCACCGCTCATACCACTGTAGATGAGTTAATAGAAAAGGTTCAATAAGGCAAACGGGACTACAAGGTGTAGGATTCGCAAGTCATCAATGCTGGTAAGCGTTTTTTAACACCTTGACCGCAAATTCCGCCGCAGTGGTGATGATTTATTGAGTGGGCGGCGTTCGGACGGCCCTTGGACGTCCTCGGCACACGCCCACTGTGATGTCGGACAACCGGGGGCCGTCCGACGCATGGAAGTGGTTAAGAGTGCTTGCTCTGGAGAAGCACACACACAGGATTCAGAACATAACACAGGGGTTAGCGTTGACTTTAATAATAAGGATTTATTTCTACCCAAATAAACCTTTTTAGCATCATCAGGAAAATGAAAGTCTAGGAAAAAGCATAACTTACTAACTTGTACCATGCAGTTTGCATGCAGCTCTTTGATGGCAGTGCTAGATTATGATTGGAATTTGTGAACTGCACAATAACAAAATAATCTCTGTGGCAAAAGAAGGAACCCACTGAGCTCTACACAAAACAAAATACCGTTTGTTTTAATGCATGGTAGACATTCTGTGCAGCAGGCATATTAACCATCTGCACTTCCTTAGATGAGTCAAAGCTGCCACTGGACAAAACCCCCATCTCTCTCCAGCATGTACATTAATCACCGAAGTTATCTTGACACTTTTATTGCTGCCCAAAAACTGTTCATTATACAAGGAACTTTGCAGTGCTTTAAAAACTGCTGTCTGCGGACCCCCTGGGTATGTGTCTGCGGACCCCAGTTTGGGAACCACTGCTTTAGAGCTCTAAATGTAATTGCAAAATAACTGAAAAGAAATTAGCAACAATTTAAGTGGAGGAAAAGGAATGATATAATGACTGTTGCCCCCCCATGGCCTGACACAAGCTACACCTGATTCACCACTTTTCCTTTCTGAATTTCTGAATTGCACCCTATATCACACCCAGGGGTTGCGTGCATCATTGTCTTTTGCCCAGCAATACAAGCAGAGAAAAAAAGGAGAACACATCTCACTTCTTTTAGATGCTACAAGTGTGGAATCGATAGCAGTGCTAAAATGTTTGTGACTAAAAAAATAAGCTTTCAGATGTTAGCTATATATCACACTCAGAGCCTATGGGTACTGATTTGCCACTAAGCCCATCAGTCTAAGCTATCTCTTGCTAATACCTGAGGACCAGGTGAAACCTGTTCTACTCCAAAGTTCAGGCCATCACTTGCAAACACGCATGGTTAAGCAGACCCTGTTCAAATCCCAAGGTCAGCCAATCCCTTGCTAAAACCCGGGGACAAGGTGGACCCCGGGCTTCATGCCCAACGTCAGGTAGCTACCTTTGATTTCTACTTGCATGCTGACAATGGGGAAAAACGAATGTGGTCTACGTGCTTGTCTTAATTTGATGTATGCCACGTTGCGAGTAAGGATAAGATTTAGTTTCTAACCTTATAACATCTGTCTCCAGACAGACCTCCAACCCATGGATTCAGCAGAACTTCTTATCAATTATCAGTCAGTCATAGTTGGTACAGCGTAGCTACTCACCCACAAGGGTCTCAAGGTGCTGGGTGGGCAGCTCCATTGAGTGCTGAGGTCATCCAAAGAGTTATGTCTTGAGGTCCTTCCTAAACTGGTGAAGTGTGTGGGCTTGCTGGAGGTAGAGGAGGAGGTCATTCCAGGCCTTAGCTGCTAGGTAGGAGAAGGGCTTTCCTCCCATTCTGGCCTGGTAGATGTGTGGGACAGTGTCCAGAGAGAGTATGTCTTTTGGGTGTGAGGAAGGAGAGGCGGTTCTTCAGGTATATTGGTCAGGTGTTGTGAAGGGTCTTGCATGCATGGGTGAGAAGTTTGAAGGTTATTCTCCTTTTGACTTGGAGCCAGTGGAGACTCTGGAGGTGTTGGGTGATGTGGCTGCGTCTGGGGATACTGAAGACCAGTATGGCTGTTACGTTTTGGATGGTTTGGAGTCTACAAAGGATTTTCTTTTGATTCTGGCATAGAGAGTGTTGCTGTAGTCCAGTCTGCTACTGATGAGAGAGTGCATGACAGTTTTTCTGCATTCAGATGAGACCCACCTGAATGTCTTTTGAAGCATGCAGAGGGTGCTGAATCAGGTAGATGATACTGTGATGATCTGGCCGTTCATTGTGAGTGATGAGTCTAGTATGATTCCGAGGTTTTGTGCGTGGTCTTTCGGGGTGGTGGATTTTCGAGGGCAGGGGGCCAACAGGAGTCGTTCCATGTGGAGAGACTAGAGCCAAGGAGTTGAGTTTCAGGCAGCTGTTCTTTGGTATTGTGGATGTTGGTGAGGTTTCTGTCTTGGAGGGATTTTTTCCTTGTGGATTTGATGAGATGTTTGTGGTGGCTGCTCTGTAGAGGGTGGATGATTACATATGTTTTTGTTTCAACTCATATATCGCATTACATGGCCTAATTTGCATTGCCTCTTATAATATTGATATCGTTCCCAAGTTACATGCCAATTTACAATCATGTCCTCTTCATTTGTTGCTCAGAATTTTGTACTTGTTCTCATGGTTGAATTTGTCCTTTTTCTATGTCAAATGTTTTAGTTATTATGCTGTATGACATGCCACTATTCTCTTTATGCCATGACTACTAATTTGACCATTTATGTTTACTTTCTACAATTGTAAGATCGCTATATGTTCTATCCATTAAGGTTTTAATTGACACAAGATTTGTCACAGCCTTTGGGTGTCTTTACCGGCCTCCATCTTGCTACAGGCGCTTCTTACTCCTTACTGTCCCCCAGGGGGACCTTTCATTGACGCTATACATGCTACAGCAGTTCAGATTGCTCACGCCACGCTCCAGTTTACCGTGGTGATAATTACACCCGGCGCCTCCTGCAACCCATGAAGACTCTTTACTCATCGCTCCTGATTTATTCTCATTTGCAGCCCGATTCAAACCACCAACTGCCACGACACTTCATGGCACCCTGCGCTTCGTTATTCATTTCGAACCACTGCAGCTTGTTCCTCGACAATTGCTAATGCCCAGGTAAAGGTACACAATTTACGTTCCGAGTTGTACTCTATTTATGCCCCCCTCCCACCGGTTCACCTAACTGGCCCCCTGCCCTTTCCATTTTTATCCTTTAGGTTCAACGCGCCTCCTTATCCTCCTTGACCAAGTTGGAATTTGTTTGTATTTCCAGTACAATACACAGGTACTTGATCTTGCCCTTCTCTTCCATTTAGGCTCACACACTTCTCAGTCCCTCTTCATCCCTTCCTGATCCAGTATTCTCTTTTCTTCCCCAGCGACCGCTTTATTGATTTCCACTTGTCGCTTCCTTGAACAGCGATTACTTCACTTCATGTTACCAGGTAATTCTTTCCTAGTTACCAGCCTGGCGCCTTCCTTCTCATCTATTTGGGCTTTCCACATTTTTACCTCTCCTCTTCTCTTTTTCCTTCTTCTCACACAGCACTACTTAAGAACTTTGTAACCAACGTCCTGATGATGACCACAACTTAGACTGGTCGAAACGCCGTCGGTTTAACAGCGTTAACCGTGGCCTCTATGGGGTCATTTGCAACTAATATCGAAATTATATTTCCCTTTATCCCAATTGTATATATTTTTGACCCCTTATAATTATTTGTGGCTCACTGTTCCTCGCCGTCCCACGCTGTCCATATCACTTGTGTCACTGCGCCGTTCACTGTCACTAACACGTCCAGTGCACATTTGGTTGTTTTGGTTACCTCAATCCAATTGTAATGTAGTGCTGTTTAACTACCTGCAAATAACAACCCGCTTTTTCTAAATCTTATGGTCTCTCTCCTTTTGTTTTCCCCTCCACTCACAAGACTACTTCCTTTAACTGTCTTTTTAAATGATTACCGGTTGAGACATTGTTGTTTTGATATGTTTCTCTTTGTTCGGCACAACTCCCCTTAGGGGATCCTCCACTCCAGTTTCCTTGGGTTGTTACTCCTGGCATGAAGCAAGAAGTTCCATGCTGTGGGCTTCCTGAAGAGGCATACACACATCCTTCTATCTGCCACAAATACTCTTAAATCAAGGAGAGTAACAGACTCTGCACTGATCTCACTTCAATCTTAAGTTTATATTATTATTGTTTACAATCAAAATACACTTTAGCACACACTGTCTGCTTCCTCTCTAAATGATAGAAATATCATCTATGTACTGGGCCCACATAATGTTATTGTTATTGTTATCGACACTTATAAAGCGCTCTATCAGTCTGTCACCCAACAGGTACCCTGGCGCTGTCATACGTGTGCCCAACTGAACCCGTAGGACATAGAGCAAAGTTGGCAGAAGGTAGCTAAGACAGTGAAATGAATCATGCTCTGGGATAGAGCCATATCTTCAGCCTTTTTCTAAACTGAAGAAGATCTTCCAGCTGTCTCATCTCAGGTGGGAGATTGTTCCACAGCCGCGCAGCTGCGGTGCTATAAGTCTTACCTCCTGATTTTGTTCTTTTGAATCTTGGCACTTTCACCTGCTTGGCATCAGAAGAGCGAAGGCTCCGGGTGGGGGCATACCAAGCAAATTTTTTCTGCATTGGTTTAGGTCCAGCACTATGCAGAGCCTTGAACACTATGCAAAGTAACTTAAATTGTACTCTTTGCAGTACAGGGAGCCAATGCAGTTTCGAAAGAGTCTGAGAGGCCAATGATCGTTGTGGCCTTCTCAAGGCTAGCGTAGCTGCCATTATCTGGATCCTCTGGAGTATCTCAATCAAATATCTTGGGGACTGCAGCAGCAAGGCATTGCAATAATCCAGTCTGTTCAAGATGGTACTTCTTACTATCAGCGCTCAAGCCTGTGCTAGTAGTAATGGCAGAATCTTACGGAGGGCTATAATAATGAAGAAGCAGCTCCCCACTGTTTTATTTACTTGTGTTTCTAGGCTCAGTCTGTCATTGAACATAACTCCCACGTTACAAACTATCTCAGAGGGAGCCAGTGGGGTGGCTGTGGGTATGGGCCAAAAGTTAATAGGAAGTGGGGGCAGTCTAACCGGCTGCACAGTAAAGGACTTCAGTCTTATCAGCATTGAATTGTAAGGAGTTCTCTCTCAGCCAATGGGCAATATCCTGCATACAGGCGTGAAAGTCTTCCAAGGATATAGACTGGTCCCCCTCTAGTGATAGAATAAGTTGGGTATCATCTGCGTAGTTAACAAGGTTGACATGATAAGCCCTTATGACAGCAATCAGAGGGCTCATAGAGATGTTGAACAATATTGGACTAATCGCAGATCCCTGAGGGACACCATGCAGAATGTTGGTAAACTCGGATTGATAGGGGGGAAGGCCACTGCCTGTCACCTATTAGATAGGTAAGATTGAAACCACTTTAACGCTGTGCCCACTACGTCAACCTCTTCGAGTCTGGTCAGAAGGACCTCATGGTCGACAATGTCAAATGCGGCAGACAGGTCAAGCAAAATCAGTATAGCTGATTGTCCCCTGTCTGCTCTCATTCGAAGTTCATCCAACACGGTCACCAGAACGGTCTCTGTTCCATGTCCAGGATGGAGGCCAAATTGCACATTCTCCAGAATGTTATTGGTTTCTAGTAACTTGGAGCGTGTCTTACTGACCAGTCGCTCTAAGATCTTTACTGGGTAGGTTATAAGAGAGATGGGTCTGTTGTTTTTTGTGCAAGGTGGATCAAGCGTTGTTTTTTTCAGAAGTAGTGTCACCAATGCTTGTTTCCAGCAAGCCGGTACTGACCCGCTGGTCAAGGATTGCTTACAGATCTGCCAGAGTATCAGGAACAGTTCTGGACCCAGTTCCTTCCGAATTTTGTGTGGTAGTGGGTCCATAGGTGATCCTGAGGAGACACCCAGAGCTGCTCTGTTAAAATCCTCCACGGAGAGTATCTCAAGGTGGTCTAGGGAGCTCGGGTTCTCCATCCCTTCCCATTTCATCTTTTTTGTATATAATGAACCTCTAGTATTACCACTGTGATCTTCTTCCTCAGGCATATTGCCCATTTTGAGTCCATCAATGATCTTTCTGATTTTGTCCTCAGAAAAGGTTGGTAGGCTATCACAGAGGTCCTGAATAGGATGAATTTTGTTTTTAGAGCAATCCAGGTTGCAATATCATTCATTATTTTAAAAATACATCTTGTGCTGTTGAGAGCTTTCAAAATGGTATCTGCAAAGTACTCTGCCTTCGCTATTAAAATTTCTATTTTGTAGTTAATTATTGCCACCTTCCAGACGGTTTTATCCTCATCTGCATAAACCGTTCTCCATTTCCTCTCTGCCTGATTGCATCCCTGTTTCAAATTTTTTAATTTCTCATTAAACCATGGAGCTGAAGGTCTACCTATTTTTTTATGATTTTTTAAAGAGGTCCAGCCTAAAAGTTATCTGTGGACAGAAAGCCACATAGTTTTCTACCACCTGCTTGTGTACATCAAAGCACCCATTAAGGGGGAATACAGGGGATAGTGTTGCCTTTTTCAGGAGCCCCTTCCAGTCCCTGCTTAGAAAATTATTCACCGCACTAATGGCCGGGACGCTCATCTTCGGGTTATATACCCGGAATTTGATCAGGTGGTGGTCAGACCAACCCACTGGCAAGATTTCCACTGCTCCTATGACCTGCTTTTCGGAGAAAATTAAATCTAGTATATGTCCTCCCTTGTGTGTTGGCTCAGTGACCCATTGTTGTAGGTTTAGGCCTTTACAGGATTGGAAGAGAGTATTGTAGCCTGAGTCCAGGATTCCATTTAGCCACAAATGAAAATATCCCACAATGAGCAGTCTGGAGTGAGTAATCGCCATATTGCTAAGGACCTCAATCAGCGCTTGCTGTTGTTGGAGACCGAGAGCCCCGGGAGGCCTATAGCATACTATGCCAGTCAGCACATGTCCCTTAGGATCCTTTAATGAAAATCCTAATAGTTCAATGCCCTCTATCTCATTGGGGCAAAGTCCCATACCTTTATAAAAATAATGCCTACTCCACCTCCCCTGCCACTAGTTCACAGTTTATGAAATACTTTAGATCCCGGCGGGCAGGCCAGCCCTGGCTCTAAATCTGAGTCAGGGTGTGTCCATGTCCCCGTCATAAATAATGCATCCAAGTCATGAGTTTCCAATAGTAATTGAGTCTCCAAGTGTTGTTTAGACAAGGATCTGACGTTAAGCAGACCACATATAAAGGTATCTCTTCTGGTAAAGTCCGACTTAAGTCCCGCAGTCTCCTCAAGCTTGTACTCTCCCATCCCACCTCCAATCTCACCTATATCCCGTTGTTCTTTGCTTGTATAGCTTATGAGGTGGTATCCTTTGTTAGTTGCCTCGTGCAACCCCAAATGGGCAGCATGGCTGGCGATGTGCGCGACCGGTGCGCAGCCAGGCGCAAACGGGCTTGCCTTTGGCACACAGGTAGCGCACCGGCGGCTCCTAGGGGGGCTGGTAGTATGTTTATGGATTTTGGGCAAATGGTAGAAAGTTGGGGTCTCAGGGTGTGGGCATCTCAAATATTGATATTCTTCCACATCTATAATTCCTCTTTTATACCATTGTAGTAGCATGCTGGGAAAAGCCAACATGTGTTTTACATACTCGTCCCTCTGGACAGGGAGATAACACGATTCATCACTCAATTGTTGCAATGCCTCTTCAAAATTAAACTCCTTTGTTGAGTAAGACTATTTTGCTCCCTTTGTCGAGGATTTAATTACAATGTAGTCATCTTTTCTCAGGATTTCCAGTTCTGACCATTGCTCATAGATATATATTCACAAAAGAAGATTAAAGTAACTTTATAGTTAGGGGACTTTCTCAGTGATAACGTTAATGATTTGAAGGAAAAAACATAGAAATTTAACAGATAAAGTCAGTAACACTAACTATAACTTGCGCCTCTGCCATGCACTGCTTATGACCTCACATATGACATAACTCATCACATGTTGTATGACATCATTTATGATATCAGTGATAACATCTCAAATGACATCATTGGTGACATCACAGATTACATGTTATGTTATGTTATGTTATATGTGATTTGTACAGCGCACGGCTACTCCAAGGAGTGTCCCGGCGCTAGAGCTGACCACAGACAACCAACAAAAAATGGGAAATACCTGCCCTTAGAGGCCAACCCCAAGAAGAAAGAAGGGGGGGGGGGGCTAGAGCGTAAAAAGCCACGTCTTCAGATTACGTCTGAAGGACAAAAGATCAGAATTCTGACGGAGGGAGATAGGAAGACCATTCCAAAGGCGAGAGGCCATAACTTGAAAGGATCTTCCTCCAGTCCGTGAAAGCCTGAATTTAGGAATTACGGCGAGAGACTGAGAGGAAGTTCTTAAGGAACAATGAGGAGTATAGGGCTGCAATCTATCTCGTAGGTACGGGGCTCCAATCCCGTGAAGGGATTTAAAAGTCAGAACCAAAGCCTTAAAGTCAATTCTTTTCTTCACTGGAAGCCAGTGAAGTGAAGACAACAATTGAGAAGTATGAGTTCTAGGCTTGATGAGAAAAATAGACCTGGCTGCCACATTTTGGATAGTTTGTAACCGACTTAATAAATACTCAGGAAGACCCAGGTATAGAGAGTTTACATAATCAAGTCTAGACAACACCAATGCCTGTACCACGGTTTTCCGGTGCGATATAGGAAGAAGAGGAAGGAAGTTTTTCAGCATCTTTATTATCCCAAAGCAAGTGCCGGTGACAGTTTGAATTTGCGTCTTCATGGAGAGAGCGGAGTCAAATTTAACTCCCAGGTTCTTTACGAGTGTCACTTCAGAGAGCCGGGGGGGACATGTCATGTGGCCACCAGGAAAGCCAGGCTTTCTGAGCTTGGGGGCCAAAAATAATAATTTCCGATTTGTTGGAATTACATTTTAATTGGTTATCATTAAACCAAGTAAAAATCTGCCCGAGACAGTTTCTAATACATTCCCCATCAAAATCCAAACCCTTTTCACAGGTGAATAGTAATTGAGTATCGTTGACGTAAGATACTATTTTAGCTCCGTATTTTTCAGCCAAAAGGCCAAGGGGGGCAATGTACAGATTAAACAACGTGGGGCTAAGGATAGATCTCTGTGGAACCCCAACATTCAGGACAGGAATTTCGGCTGAGAAAGGTGGTGCCCACACTGTTTGACTCCGATTGCCAAGAAAAGATCTCAACCATTTCAAGACCAGTCCTCCGATCCCGCCCCTCTTCAACCTTTGAAGTAAAAGGTTATGAGGGACGGTGTCGAAGGCCGCGGAGAGGTCGGACAGCACCAACACTGCACTGCCGCCCCTATCCAGCACAGCTTTGACCGTATCAGCCACCTCCAGCAGAGCTGTTTCTGTGCTGAAGTTGGCTCTAAAGCCGGACTGACTAGGGTGGAAAAGATTATTAACTTTGGAGAAGTCAGTGATAACTTTATTTGCAAACTTTTCCAGCACTTTGGCGAAAAAGGGTAATAAAGAAATAGGTCTGTAATTGTTAACATTGTTGGGGTCGTCCTTAGGTTTTTTCAAAAGAGGTAAGATTTTTGCGCTTTCCAGGTTTGCGGCATAAGACCCTCCTGTAAAAGAGAGTTTAGGATAATATTCACCGTGGGATTAATCACTTCTGCAATAGCTGAAAGATTTTTAGAGGGACAAGGATCAGAGGGCGAGCCAGACTTAAGGCTCTTCATAATAGAAAGGGACTGATTGAGGCTGATATTAAGGAATTTCGTTAGACTTATGGCTTGCCCCTAATCCGGAGTTTTTTCTTCACCAGAATTCCTCCTAAAAGAGTTTTGGATGTCCATAATTTTCTCATGAAAAAATGTGGCCATCCGTTTGGTCCAATCATTTGAAGGAGTGAACAAGCATCTCGTGGAGGAAGGGGAGGAAAAGTCCTTTACGATTGTGAAGAGTTCCCTACTCTTGTTAGCTGCAAGATCAATTTTTGTCATTAAAAACGATCTTTTCTCCTCATGTACTTTCTTATAATATTCCTTCAGGGCTAGACTGTAAATTACTTTATCTGCAGGATTATAGTGTCTACGCCATAGCCTTTCCAGATGTTTACAAGCGCTTTTACTTATTTTTAAGGTAGTAGTAAACCATGGTGCTGAAACTCTAATAGAATTTTTCACCTTCATTTTGGGGGGTGCCAGAGTCTGAGCCTGATGGTTTAACCAGTTTTCCAATAAGGATACATCTTGATCCGGCTGACCACACAGTAGGGGAGGGCACAGACTTAAAGCCTTCTTAATTGCCTCAGGTGTTATCAAGTTAAAGGCTCTAAAACTACTCCGGAGAGGAAACTTTCCTGTGGGCCCTACTTTATTGAGCTCTTTCCTAATAGTGAACTTTATTAGATAGTGGTCTGACCACGTCAGGGCGAGAGGGGCCTCAGATACAATCTCCACAGAAGAAAAGACCTGATCTAAAACGTGTCCTTTTTCATGGTGGCTTGTTTGAGGTTGGGGATAAGATTAAGAACGTCCAGAGATTCGTACAATTGCATAGTAACAGGGTCGTGACGTGAGCCTTATCCATGTGGATATTAAAGTCGCCCAAGACTAGACACTGGCTATAATAATTAGCCGCAATAGAGGCCGACAACTGACCTATAGAGTCAAGAAATCCATTGGTCGGGCCAGGAGGCCGGTATAGCAAAACTCCTGCTATTGTTTGATGAGCTGAAATATTCAGTAAAAAAAACTGACTTTCTGCACTGTCTAAATCGGGTAGATCTAGAGAGATACAGGTAAGGGAGTTTTTGAAAATAATAGCTAAACCGCCGCCCCTCCCCAAGAGGCAATCTTTCCTCATAATTGAATACCCAGATGGAATAGCATTAGCAATCGTGGGATTCGAGGTTTCCGTGAGCCATGTTTCGTCAAAAACATAACATCAGGATTAGAATCGATAAAAACATCATAAATCTGAAATTCATGTTTCTTCATTGAACGAGTATTTAATAGGGACAACTTTAATTGGTTGTCCTTGTGTTCCTGGACAGAACCCTGTATCGTAGATGCGTAGTGTTCATTCAGTGGTTCCAAACCACATCGAGGAGTCCAGTCACAGTCATTACATCTTAAAACCAACTCGAAACATCATGAAAGCTTTTATGTACACAGTGCTCTATGAACAAGAATAGCTTTAGAGCAGTGGTTCCCAAACTTCTCATTCCTGAGGACCTCTATTGCGTCACAGCTGGAAGTCGGGGAGCCCCAAGCAATTTGTATGATTTAAATGTGAAACATTAAAACTGTAATTCGAAAAAAATAAAGACACGTGTGCACATCAAACAAAAACTAGACTTGAAATACTAAAGATTTTAGTATTTTCATATTAAAAATATTTGCAAAAATTGAAAAGTCTTAATGAGAAGGTCGGTGCTGCATCTAGCAACTAACTTTTCATTGTTTGGTATTATTTGGCTGCCCGAGGCTCCTCCTCCTGCAAAGCCTGGACTGGAAACCTAAAGCTGCTCTGGCAAATGTTGTCAGACTAGTCCCCGTACAGTGCACACCAAGTGCATCGAGTGAGCCTGACCACTACAATGAGGCTTTGGGGGGGTCTCCCCATAGAAACGTTGGGGGGAAATGGTGCATTTTACAAGACATTTGACATTATATAATGAATTGTATTAGGTTTTAAAGCTTAGTGAATAATGACCTTACTATGCACCAGGATACTACAATCTATTGTCAATCTTCAGTGATTGACAATCCTCAATGATTCCCTCACTACTACCCTCCAACTGTGCCTCTCATCTTTCCATAGCACATGTATGTAATTTATTTTATAGCACCGCTCATACCACTGTAGATGAGTTAATAGAAAAGGTTCAATAAGGCAAACGGGACTACAAGGTGTAGGATTCGCAAGTCATCAATGCTGGTAAGCGTTTTTTAACACCTTGACCGCAAATTCCGCCGCAGTGGTGATGATTTATTGAGTGGGCGGCGTTCGGACGGCCCTTGGACGTCCTCGGCACACGCCCACTGTGATGTCGGACAACCGGGGGCCGTCCGACGCATGGAAGTGGTTAAGAGTGCTTGCTCTGGAGAAGCACACACACAGGATTCAGAACATAACACAGGGGTTAGCGTTGACTTTAATAATAAGGATTTATTTCTACCCAAATAAACCTTTTTAGCATCATCAGGAAAATGAAAGTCTAGGAAAAAGCATAACTTACTAACTTGTACCATGCAGTTTGCATGCAGCTCTTTGATGGCAGTGCTAGATTATGATTGGAATTTGTGAACTGCACAATAACAAAATAATCTCTGTGGCAAAAGAAGGAACCCACTGAGCTCTACACAAAACAAAATACCGTTTGTTTTAATGCATGGTAGACATTCTGTGCAGCAGGCATATTAACCATCTGCACTTCCTTAGATGAGTCAAAGCTGCCACTGGACAAAACCCCCATCTCTCTCCAGCATGTACATTAATCACCGAAGTTATCTTGACACTTTTATTGCTGCCCAAAAACTGTTCATTATACAAGGAACTTTGCAGTGCTTTAAAAACTGCTGTCTGCGGACCCCCTGGGTATGTGTCTGCGGACCCCAGTTTGGGAACCACTGCTTTAGAGCTCTAAATGTAATTGCAAAATAACTGAAAAGAAATTAGCAACAATTTAAGTGGAGGAAAAGGAATGATATAATGACTGTTGCCCCCCCATGGCCTGACACAAGCTACACCTGATTCACCACTTTTCCTTTCTGAATTTCTGAATTGCACCCTATATCACACCCAGGGGTTGCGTGCATCATTGTCTTTTGCCCAGCAATACAAGCAGAGAAAAAAAGGAGAACACATCTCACTTCTTTTAGATGCTACAAGTGTGGAATCGATAGCAGTGCTAAAATGTTTGTGACTAAAAAAATAAGCTTTCAGATGTTAGCTATATATCACACTCAGAGCCTATGGGTACTGATTTGCCACTAAGCCCATCAGTCTAAGCTATCTCTTGCTAATACCTGAGGACCAGGTGAAACCTGTTCTACTCCAAAGTTCAGGCCATCACTTGCAAACACGCATGGTTAAGCAGACCCTGTTCAAATCCCAAGGTCAGCCAATCCCTTGCTAAAACCCGGGGACAAGGTGGACCCCGGGCTTCATGCCCAACGTCAGGTAGCTACCTTTGATTTCTACTTGCATGCTGACAATGGGGAAAAACTAATGTGGTCTACGTGCTTGTCTTAATTTGATGTATGCCACGTTGCGAGTAAGGATAAGATTTAGTTTCTAACCTTATAACATCTGTCTCCAGACAGACCTCCAACCCATGGATTCAGCAGAACTTCTTATCAATTATCAGTCAGTCATAGTTGGTACAGCGTAGCTACTCACCCACAAGGGTCTCAAGGTGCTGGGTGGGCAGCTCCATTGAGTGCTGAGGTCATCCAAAGAGTTA
This sequence comes from Triturus cristatus, assembly GCF_964204655.1. Taxonomy (NCBI): domain Eukaryota; kingdom Metazoa; phylum Chordata; class Amphibia; order Caudata; family Salamandridae; genus Triturus; species Triturus cristatus. The sequence continues at coordinate 1,117,243,953 of NC_140588.1, read as the reverse complement.
TGTCTTGAGGTCCTTCCTAAACTGGTGAAGTGTGTGGGCTTGCTGGAGGTAGAGGAGGAGGTCATTCCAGGCCTTAGCTGCTAGGTAGGAGAAGGGCTTTCCTCCCATTCTGGCCTGGTAGATGTGTGGGACAGTGTCCAGAGAGAGTATGTCTTTTGGGTGTGAGGAAGGAGAGGCGGTTCTTCAGGTATATTGGTCAGGTGTTGTGAAGGGTCTTGCATGCATGGGTGAGAAGTTTGAAGGTTATTCTCCTTTTGACTTGGAGCCAGTGGAGACTCTGGAGGTGTTGGGTGATGTGGCTGCGTCTGGGGATACTGAAGACCAGTATGGCTGTTACGTTTTGGATGGTTTGGAGTCTACAAAGGATTTTCTTTTGATTCTGGCATAGAGAGTGTTGCTGTAGTCCAGTCTGCTACTGATGAGAGAGTGCATGACAGTTTTTCTGCATTCAGATGAGACCCACCTGAATGTCTTTTGAAGCATGCAGAGGGTGCTGAATCAGGTAGATGATACTGTGATGATCTGGCCGTTCATTGTGAGTGATGAGTCTAGTATGATTCCGAGGTTTTGTGCGTGGTCTTTCGGGGTGGTGGATTTTCGAGGGCAGGGGGCCAACAGGAGTCGTTCCATGTGGAGAGACTAGAGCCAAGGAGTTGAGTTTCAGGCAGCTGTTCTTTGGTATTGTGGATGTTGGTGAGGTTTCTGTCTTGGAGGGATTTTTTCCTTGTGGATTTGATGAGATGTTTGTGGTGGCTGCTCTGTAGATGGTGGATGATTCTGGCATGTTGTTGTTTCTCCATGTCTTTTCTAGTTGTCCACAGGAGCGTTTGGATTCCTGTAGTGCCGGGGTAAACCAGGTGGCTTTTTTGATGTGTCTTTCTGTGACTTTCTTGAGGGGGCAAGTGTGACGGTGCAGTTCATGATTCAGTGGTGGAGGTCACATGCTGCGGTGTTGGCGTCCGGCATAGTCAATGGTGGGGTGCTGCTGAGGGCAGAGGTGAGCTGGTTTTTGGTGCCTTTGTTCTAGCTTCTGCGGGGAAGGTGGTGGGCGTGCTTGTGTACTGTGGATTTTGTGAACCAGAAGTGGATGCAGTGGTGATGTGTCCACAGGAGGTCCGTGGTATGGTTGTAGGAGAAGCTGTTACTTACTGCATGGATGCTGTCAAGTGTGTGTCCCACTGTGTGCGTGAGTGCAGTAACCAGTTGCTTCAGTCCTAAGTTGGCTAGGATCTCTAGGAGGGAGGCAGTGTTTGGGTTGTCTCAGTTGTCCAGTTTACATCTCCAAGTAGGATGTAGTCTGTGGAGGCGAGGGTGGGGGATGCGATGAATTAGTGATGGCATTAGTGAAAGGAGCATGGGGGCCAGTGGGCCTGTAGATGAGCATTCCACGAAGAGTTGTTTGAGGTTACGACTGGATCTGGAATTGGAGGTGCGGCATGAGTATCGATGTGTCCTCTGGGATGGTGGTCATCACACGGAGGATGCTTTGTGTGTACAATGGTGATGCTTCCTCCTGGGTGGGTGCGGCTGTCCTTGTGCAGGATCTTGTATCGGGCAAATAGGCGTTTTGGAGGTCCCAGATTGCTATGGTGTGCTTGTGTAGAGAAAGTAGGTTGAGGAGAATGCAGTGGAGAGTCTTGTGAGTGGTGAGGTCTAGAAGGCTGGGGCTGCTGCTGGTATCTGGAGGTGGCTGATGGGGCAGCGGTAATTAAGACAGGAGAGAGATCCTTGGGTGTTGTTCTGCCTCAAGAGCTGGCAGTTGTTTCTGCTTCCAGGGTTTAGAGCGTGGTGGGTGCAGGGTCACTGACTCTGGTTGTGGTTGGGTCGCAGCCAGGCTTGCCTTTGGGTGCCAGTGGCACACCCACTGCACGTGGCTCCCTTTAGGTAGGGATGAGTGGGTCAGCTGGGAGGCGGGGTAGAGACGCTGAGGGGGAGGGGCCACATGGGCGGCAGCAATGGGGAAAAGCTCAGGGAAAACAGCGAGCACAAAGAAAACAATAAAGAGAAGGAAGAGAGCAAGATGAAGCAGAGAGGCAGAGAAGGAAGGGAAAGGTTAAGAAATAAAAGCAATAAAACATAAAAAATATGAGAAAGAGGAATTGGAAATAGGGGTAGAACAGTGTTCTCCCACTAGACCACCAGGAATGAGGTGCAGGCAGGTGCATGAGGGTAGAAGAGGGCCTTGAACACCCTACAAACAAGAGCTCAGGGGTTCAAGGGGCAGCACTGGGTGATGGAGCTGCATGGGGTAGAGCAGTCACATTAACCTGCTCACAGATCTTTTCGTGCAGATGGATCCATTTGGGCCGGGGTTCTTCCTGCGACACCAGTCGGGCTCGATCAACCATTATCTCCTATCTGCCTCACCAAAATGTCAGTCAGATATGAATGTACCTTAAATGAATGAAAAGACAAGAGGGTTTGGCAAAACAAGAACACGTTGGTTTAATTAAATGCTGCGGCCGGGAGAGCCTCAACAGAGTGAGCCTGATCAAAGTCTCTTGATGTACAAAGTTTTGACAGCTGTTATATACAGTTCATGAGGTACAATAAAACAATTTTATATATTCCATAAAGAATGTTGTAAATAAACAAGTGCAGGCATCTCATAAAGACACAGGTGGCTTTCAACCTCAGGGAGAGCTAATGTGGGCCTGTGTGTGTATCTAGATGCCCGGCATGAGGAGCAAGTGATCACTACACGTGGTGTGCATGTTATTTTCTGTCCTGATTGGTTGAGTATTACTATCTATGTGACATCTAGCTTTGAGGTATTTGAGAGGCGTGTGTGTGTGTCACAGGACCTGTGTAACCACATATATCTCACTCAGGGTTGATGTGGAGGTTCCCTTGGATGAATCAGACAGCAATGATATGAGTTCATTGGCACTCCAAAAACTAATATGGCAGTCACTGTTATCATTTCTATCGACATCCTTAATATTGTGTATACAGTTGTCATAGCATACATTGACATTGTTCTTGCTGTTATTGGAACAGTTACGTTTTTTTAAGTCATAACGCACATCAACACTGTTTCTATTAGCAACAGTATCATCATTTGTGCATTAATTGTGCCATACATTGTTCTTGATATTGAAGGTGTTAGCGCCATTGTGCGGGTACAGGTTATGTATTACATTGATGTTATATTGACAGGTATTGGCATGGTCCTGCTCGCACAGTTTATGGCATACATTGATATTGCCTTCACTGGTATTGTCATTGTCGGGTGTGCACATATCATGGTCCTGCTTGCACAGTTTATGGCATACATTGATATTGCCTTCACTGGTATTTTCATTGTCGGGTGTGCACATATCATGGGATTTATTGACATTGTAATCACCCATTCCAACACACTATAAGTGTGGGTATCCATATTTTCTAGTGCCAGGATTAGAGCCTTTATTTCTGCCAGCTGTACTGTGAAGTCATCAATATGTATGTATCTGTATCTTGTATTGGTAAAGCGCAAACTAAACACCCCTGGGGTCTCAAGGTCCTGGGGGCCGTTGGGGAGATTAAGTAAGCTATTGCCCAGAGTCACAGGCTGCTGTACTGCGCTAGCACTAGAGATTGAACCGTGAGTCCCATGCTCCGTAGTCAGCTGCTCTGGCCGTTAGATCACACCTCTACCTTAAGTGACTAAGTGACTATGTTTAGGTTTTCTAAGGAAGGAATTCTCCATCATGCATGCACCCTTTCACAATTGTGCACCCTGATGAGTATTGATGTTTTGTCCCTACTGCAGGATGGCTAGAACTATAAGAGGCAGGATGTAATCATAGTGTTCTAGAGCATTATGTAATTAGGCAGAGGATAGTCTTGCTTGTTTTGCAGATTTGTAGTATAGAATCAAATCTGAAATCTACATCTGTTGGATGTAAAGCTTTAGCTTTTGGAACGCTTGATCTGGTGACAGCCTCTAAGGTCGGTATCAGGGTCACTCCAATTAATCATTTACCTTGAGCTAGAATTGCTCTCTCACCACTTGGATGCTTGTTTATGGTCCAGGGAGGACCTGGCTTGGCAAGTCAGGCTGGACTGTTCCCATGAGGTACAGAGTCAAGACTAATTTGTATATATCCAGGTCTAAACAGGGGGTGGCAAGGTGAGCAAAACAATGATGGATTTAACCCAGATCTCTTGACTGGGGCTGAATGTTTTGATTTGTTCTGCATTCTGTCCATCAATTGTGTGTCTTTTGCTTTCTTGCCATAAGTGCACCAGGTATGCCCAGACGTGGATCCCGGGCTCACTGTACCACTGGATTAAAGATATCCTGGCTGATGAGGGGTGAAACCCGAAAACCGGTTCTAGGATGCTTGTTTCTGGTCCAGGAGGACCTGGCTTGGCAGTTTGGGCTGGACTGTTCCCATGAGGCACAGGGTAAAGACTGATTCGCATTTGGCGAGGTCTAGTCTGGGGGTGGCATGGTAGGCAAAAAAGAAAGATTTGACCCAGATGTCTTGACTAGGGGTGAATGTTTTGATTTGTTTTGCATTCAGTCCATCAATTGTGTGTCTTTTGCTTTCTCACCCTAAGCATGCTGGGTATGCCCAGACGTGGGTCCCAGGCTCACTGTGACACTGGATTCAAACTATCTTGGCTGATGAAGGGGGAAACCCCAAAACCACACCTCGGATGCTTGTTCTGGTCCAGGGAGGACAAGGCTTGGCAGTTCGGGCTGAACTGTTCCCACAAGGCACAGGGTCAAGACTGGTTTGCATATGGCATGGTCTAAACTGGGGTGGCATAGTGAGCAAATGAATGATGGATTTAAACCACATCTGTTTACTGGGGCTGAATATTTTGATTTGTTCTGCATTCCGTCCATCAATTGTGTGTCTTTTGCTTTCTAACCCTAAGTGCACCAGTTATGCTCATATGTGGGTCCTGGGCTCACTGTGCTGCAGGACTCACTCTATTGTGACTCACAAGGGGTGAAACACCGAAACTGGTCCTAGGATGCTTCTTTCTGGTCCAAGGAGGACCTGGCTTGGCAGTTCGGGCTGGACTGTTCCCACGAGGGACAGGATCAAGACTGATTTGCATATGGCCAGGTCTAAACTGGGGTGGCATGATGAGCAAACGAATGATGGATTTAACACAGATCTCTTGACTGGGGGTGAATGTTTTCATTTGTTCTGCATTCAGTCCATCAATTGTGTGTCTTTTTCTTTCTCTCAGCAGTCAAATGCATTTCGGCATTAGTGTATAAATGTTATTTATATGCAATTGGTGATGCCGACGTGTTTCGATTCCCTATGTGGTTTGTGGGACACCTGCCTCCCAGAAAGGTGGTAGAGTGAAGCAGAGCGTGGACTGGTTTATCTGATTGAATAGAAAAATTAATTTGCACATTGCAGGAAAGAAGAGGCAAGTTAAAATATGGAAGGCACGATTTGCGCCAGACGGGCGGTGCTTTTATGGAAGGTATGAGAATGCTTGCTGTCGGTTAAATGTAAACCTAGTTGTACTTTGGTTTGACGACTTTCGCCATGATATGTTTTCTTTGATGCTTCCTTTCAGCTCTCAGTGGGATCAATATCTGAACATATAGCTTAAACACAGCTGCTCCGCTGCAAATTTCACAAAGCGGTAATAAGAGTTACTTCCTTTAAACTTCACACAGAAACGGACCGCATTGAGTCTCTTTGCAATCGGCTGTGAAGGTCATCTAATGCCCAGTTTCTCTCTCCTTGGGAATCGAAACACATCTGCATTACACAATGCGGGGACTTTAGCTTTTAAGTAGGTTCCCCCCAGTAGAAATGTTATTTGACTTGTCTCACTACAAGGCCTCATGTCTTTTTCCCCGTGGATAGCAGCTTCTTGAATTTGTTACACAATGTGGATGCTAAAGGTTGTCCTCACAGCTGCTCCATTTCTGAAATAAGGCTGGTGATATAATGTTCAGATAATTGTTGTTATGTATCACGCTTCATGTATTATTTGTTACATCACATTACTTCATCACAAAGTCTGTATGTCTTTGTTTTATTTGTTGCCTTGATATGTATAATTTACTCTAATTTGCTCTTGACTGAAAATGTATCTGCACTTACCTGACCCATGATTAAATGTGGAGTAAAGTGTACAGAATGGAGTAGCAAATAAATGTTTTCAAGCCAATATCAATTGAATTGATGGCCTTTAGTCTGTTAAATTGGTTTAGCAGCATTTGAATGTGACGGCTAGGACACCCCCCACCTTTTTCTTAGTGGATTGTGTTTTGTGGCATGCATTAGTTGCCACTATCAGGCACATGCATCAAAGGAAAAACCGGTCGCAAACGGACAGATTCTCAGAATCTGCCCCTTTGCGACTGGTATTTTTGCATTTGGGATGCATCAACCCAAATGCAAAAATCGCAATTGAAGGAATCTCTAAATTGCGATTACTTAAATTGCGATTGCATTTAAGGAATCCCAAATTGAGATTCCTTAAGTGCAATGCATTAAAGTAAGAAAATTAGCGATTTCGCTAATAGGGGGAGCAAATTACCATGAAGTTCAACTTCATGGTAATTTGCAAAAACTTTGAAAAATGCACTTTTGTGCATTTTTCAAAGTTTCATGTTGCGCACACACATGCCCTTATGGCATGTGTGTGTGCAACATATGTGCACAGATCAATTTCAAGGGTGCAATAGGGTGTCATTTTGATACCCGTGCACCCTTGAAATTGCATGAGCAATTTGCGAGTACCTACTGGTACTCGCAATTTGCTCATGCAATCTCCAAGTCAATCCTATGGGCCTGGAGGCCCATAGGAATGATTGGGACGGCATTCCTTAATTGCGACCCGCAATTTCCGAGTCGCAATTATGGAATGTGTAGGGATCGCTATTTTTATAGCGATTCCGACATGCATAGGCTTTTTGCAATTCCTTAATTGCGATTCCTTAATAATCCCAATTAAGGAATCACAAAAGCCTACGTTGATGCATGTTCCAGTATATTGATATGGGGCATCTTTATTTGTGCACTTTCTGCAAGATTGTTGAAATATACTGATACATTAGGATGTCTTTCTTTAATTTTATGTGTGATCACACTTTATACTTGGAATCTCAGTGTGTCATGATGAACAAATATGAAACATTTCTAGATTTGGATCAGTCTAATGTGGACCACTACAAGACAGAAGAAGCCTATCATTTACGGAAACTAGTCAGCCCCACCACACTGTGTTACAGTTTTAGAATTAAAGAATGACTTTGGTTTTTGTTGAATCGTTATCTCTCTTGATCCTTACACACTTGTCATTTGGGTGTGAACTAGAGATATTCTCTGACATGTTCACTCTAATCCATTTTCGGATGGTACAACTTTGGCATCGTATGACTCAAGAGGCTTGATCATTTCTTATTATGTTTCGACAAACCCTTGGAGTTTATGATGGCTTACATTATCGTCTGCTTATTCATCATACATAGACTCTGGTCATAATGTACTGTTTTTATAGAGACATATGGGATTATGCTGTGTGAGCATTTCCCTCTGAACAGAACGTCAGTATTCGCACCACATATGCATCAAATGCACTAATGATGTACACAAATATTTTGAAAGGATTTGTATAATTGTCATGAGTGCCTCTCAATGTAGCTTTGAGAATGTATAGAGAGGACTTTCTATGCGAGTATTTTACACCTTTATATGTATTTTTTATTTGTTTTATATTCAGAGCATCATACAGCTGTGATTACGACATAGTTAAGTGCAAATTCTGGTACATCCCCATTCAAATTATTTTGTCCCCTAGGTGGGGGAGCAAATACCTTTATATGTATTGTTAAATGTGTCAATAGTTTTGTCTGTTATTCCTCATGGATATTTTAAATATTATATATCCTTTCTCTGTAACAACCATTGAGAATACATGTGCATAGATGTTTGAGACTGTGATGAAATTGTTTCCATGTCTTTATGTTATTCTTATGTGTATTGTCAAATATGTTGATAGTCATGTTAGTCATGTTTACAGCCCTGAAGAAGTCCGAAGTGTGGGCGAAACATGTTGGCTGTACAGAAATGTTCATGTTTTTAGGCAAGAAAGGAATATAGAAGGAAAGAATTTAAAAAAAGAACAAAGACCTCCTGCATCGTACTTATGTTATCTATCAGAACACTTGGAATATTAATATTGTTTGAAAATCTCTTTATATTTGCCTCTCTTGCTCTAGTTTATAGGTTCTGGTGAACTATTATGAATTCTGCTGTGCTGTCCAGCATTGTCAATGTCCATTCTCTGCTCAGAAGCAGAGTCCTCATTATCCAGGGCACGCCTGACCTTAAGCACAGCTACATTATTATTTTTGAAATGAGGCTTGGAAGACGTTGCTTTATCTTCTTGTTTAATTATGTAATCAACAAGTGTCGTAAGTCCTTCTTCATTTTCACGTGATCTTTCAATCTGCTCTCTGACCATCCACCTCTCTCCAACCATTTATCGGATGACTCCTGAAAGGAACAAGATGAACGTGCATCAATATCCTGATACTTGTCAGGTGGTCTAATATTATCACGGTTTGTAAAATGATAATGTTTTTCAGTGGCTTCCTGTTGAGGAGACCCACTCTATGATATAATTTTGTCTTTAGTTTTTTTGTAGTTTGTCCCACCACTTGGTTGAAGAGTCGGGTGCTGGCTTAGAGTTATCCTTTTCAGAAATGCTCTTCAATTGTGGTTTACCAGTTTAGGATGCCAAATTATCTCTACCTAGTGTAGCATAGCTTTCTTCTTTCAGCTTTTGCTGCGCAGGAGCCAAATATCACATATGCTGGCATGTAGCCAACGCTGCTGCTTCCCCCTTTATGTTGCTTAAAATAATGCGGATAGTGAGGCAAAATTGTTTCAGTTTCATACCCATGCCCCATACTCATTCTGGATCTTTTTTACCACTTCAGCCAAAGCAGCCAGGGAAGGGGTGCCATGCATTGTACAGTTTTCCACAGGGGAAACCATCCCCATCAACAAGCAAATAGTTAAAATTATTTGTTTTTATAGCAGGCCCATATGGGGAAACACTGCGTCAAGCTGATTTGTTTTTGTGCAATCCAGAACGGACCCTTCTCCCGTCTGATAGGAACTTTATCTATTTAGCGTTTTCGAACTGATGTCCAGAGTAGACATTTGCTGTTGTGCAGCTTGTGCAGTGTTAAGTGTTAATGTTTGCATAGCGAACTGTGTATTCTATATCATTACTAAATCTCTGTATAGTGTTCACACCTCTGCTGCTGGTTAATTATAAACATTAGGATGCAGTGTGTAGCCGGCTAAGACAGGTCATGTTGCTCCCTCATTGCTGGGAGGACCGAGTCTAATGTTTGCTGTGGTGTGTGGGAGGATACCTTTAAACTAATTTATATGTTCTAGGTATGTTACAGGTATATATATCTCTTCATGTGGAGTACAATTGTCTGATATTTCATTCTCAGTGTAGGTGTGAAATAGTTGGGTTATGTTGTCTGCAGCTAGGAATGTAACCTAAGAATGGAATACCTCTGTCCTAAATGCTTTATGTGCCTCAACCACAAAGGTCCCATCTTCAGCCATAGGTGTGAGATCATGTTGTAATAGTTTCAGAGGAACCATGTGTCTGCATTTCTCAGCAATGTTTAATCCATGAGGATTTTTGTTGTCAGACATAATTATAAATGAATTGCATAAAGGGTAACAGAGTGGGAATTAGATCCTTTTAAGAGTTTGAGGTTGAACAGCCTACATCCAATACAGTTACCTATTCAGCTGACGAGGGCGTTCCCTACCACCATGAATGTCTCCAGTTAGGAGGTAAGTAGGGGTCTCTGAGAAGGCAAGATTTACTACTCAGTTGAACCCTAAAATAAGAACCCAACCAACGTTGATGTCACCATGTTGTATAGTTTCCACTCTATGGTAGGATCTGCATGTTTGTGGACAGCATAGCATTCACCCCCTCAGGATATGTCATCAAATGGGCCAGCTAGCTCACCCTGCCACCATAAGCCCCCTAACCCTAGGCAGGTAGCAAATGGTTCTGGCAACCACTGAACATGACCACCCTGATCCCCAGGAATTGTGATAACAGATTTTGAACCTTTGCTAAGTCACTTGTGCTTTCTTTCTCTCAGAGAAATATACAGGAATTTCACAGAGGAGTGTTTTCAATATTTATTGAGCTAGCGTGATTCCCCAATAAAATATATGTGTTGCAATTGTTAATAAACAGAAGCAAATTAAATTTACGAGAAGTATTAGAACAGTGAACAAAATGAAAAGTTCCACCATCGTGTTAAAACAATGTATATATGCAAATAAATCAAACAATATAGATTTCTTGCATACATCTACTATGCATCCTCTAGCCTAAGTGTTTAAGGTGAAGCATTAGCATGTAGGGACCTCACCAATGATAGAAAAGTATTACTCTGCCAACACCCGGAATCAGATGTTTATTTATAACAAAAGGCATTCTTGACTTGGGCAAAGATCTTGTTCAGGCTGCAATTGATTATGTGTTATAGATAGCTCTGTTGCAATACGTTTTAAACAAATAATCACATTTGCACAATGTATGTATTAACCTTGAATGTGATATGTCAAGGCATCATGATGGTGTTAATACAAAGTTGGTTTGTAAGCAAATATAATTTCCTTGAAACTAATATGCATTGCCATGGTTGTAAATGTGTGGGAAAAAGTCATTGTGTGAGAGTAAAGGCAACTTTGAGAAGAAACCCTTGTACATGTAAAAATGGCTGTGTTTTCCTATAGGCCTAGGTCAAACCTCCCCACTTTGGGCCCCCACTCACGCTTAAACAGGTGAACTGTGCCCACTTGTAACCTCCAAGTGCCCCCTCTATTTACACTGTGTCCCCCACCAGTCCTTGCTCTATATTCCCTGTAGCTCAGGGCCTAACATGCCACACATGCGTCTAGATTTGGACCTACGATGTAAGGCTTAAAGTTCTAGGTCCCCATCAAGTCACCAGTCAAATGTCTCCCCGCTGGTACACCTTTGATCCTATTCTTTCCCATTCATCCCCTTGCCAACCACAGGGTTAGGATTCTAGCCTTCCAAACCTCCTATCCATCCCCCATCCCTCCCCCCTTGGTCCCTCCTTGCACGGGGTCCACACTTTTCCAAACTTTTTTCCATTTTCTTTTCTTCTTCCTCTCTCTCTTTTTCTCTTCACCTGCCCCCTCTTGGACTCGTCTTCTCTTCTTCTCTCCTCCCTGTTCCCTGCCCTCCTCTGTGTTTTGCCTCTTTTCCTCTTCTCCTCTCTTCCTTCCTTGCCCCCTCCCTCTTTCTTATACCCATCCCATACTACCTGTGGCCATGATGGGTCATCCCGTACCCCAACATACCTCTCCTTGAATGTGCCTGGCCTCACACACATCACTAGACACAAGAAAATACCAGCATACCTCCAGTCCAAGTGTGTGGATGTGGCCCTACTCCAGGAGACCCACCTGTCACCAGAGGAGGTGGAGAAGCTGTGGCATGACTGCGTAGCCTTGAAAATGCAGAGTGGCAATCGTCCTATGGAAATCCCAGCCCTTTATGTTGCTCAAGTCATGGATCAATGCAGAGGGTAGGTCTCCTTTATTCAACTTTGTCTCTGTGGTAAGATGCTTTGCATAGGATCTGTATATGTGCCAATGGGGCCCAAACATCAGTTCTTCCTCCAGCTCCAAATGAAAATAGATGCTACCCACTGGATTGTGGAAGGGGACGGGAACCTGGCCCTAACCACTTGACATGGGCAACAATGTGGGCCGGACCATCATGGTAAACATGCCAACGGACCATGTCCTCATCGAGCACTGGCGCCTTTCCCACCCTTTGGGACCGGGAGCACACCTTCCTCTTGCCAGTTGGCATGCAATTCTGCTTAGGCTCCTTCTTGGTCTCCGAACTGATGGTCACTCTCTCAGGCAATCAGTAACCTCATGAGCCACAGGGTCCGTGGGGAGGGTGGCTTCCCGGCAGATATTTATAAATTGACAAAAGGAGGAAATGGTGGACTCCCTTCATGAGGCCTTCCAGGAGGTGGAACAGACAGGATCCCCTGGCCTCATCTCGAACATGGCCCTGATCGTCATCCTCCCCAACCCAGAAAAAGATCCCCTTCTCTGTGGCAGCTATAGACACATCTCTCGTCTTAACAGGGTCATCAAGATCACTCAGGTGGGGTTTGTTCCTGGGCTCACATTGTGCAACCATCTCTGCATTTTGGCCCATGCTCTGTGCTCCACAAGGGACCTTCACCAAGTGACCCTTGCCCTTTCCCTAAATTCTGAGAAGGACTGCACAGCAGCACTATGACTTCCCGTCCAACAGGTCAACTGCAGGGAGTTCCACTTGGACTCCTTTCTAGTCCAAGGGGAGATGTGACAAGACTGCCCGTTGTCACCCCTTCTCTTCCTCCTGACCTTTTAACCTCTAGTGACTGCCATTCTCCAGTCCCAACTGTTGGTGGGGAATCTCATCCAATCTCTGCCAGAACGTATGTTGACCATCTCCGACTTTGCAGAGAGCTCAGGGTAACAGGATAAATTGGGGGAAGAGCTGAGTCCCTGCCAATTTCGTGAGTGACCACATATGCAGATGTATTCATCTGACACTTTCCGTGGAATTCCTCCCGCCTCAAATGCCTGCAGATTCACATCAACCACCTGTCTGTCCCGCGAGTGAGGCAGGCAGTCCAACCCGCCTACCTTCTCCATTCCTGATCTGAGGAGAATCCAACGCTATCCGCCAAAATGGTGAACTTCATGGTAGACCAGATCCGGGCTATCATGGACAAGAAGGCTAACATTCAAAACATGTCAGTGATTGCACACGTAGACCCCTTGTCAGCAAAGCTGGAATCATCACTTCTGCAAGTGCAGGCAAGACTCGTTTCACAGACACCAGAAAGAAAGAGCAAGAAAGATGCATCACCATCGAGTCAAAGTAAGTGCAGGAAACTGAAGAGTGTTACCAGCTTCGGACACTAAGAGTTTAATTTCCCATTAGGAGCCCGCTCTTTAAAACGGTATTTTCCAACTGTGGGTGCCTGTTACCCCAGGTGGTGCAACATTTTATTAACCGGGTTAAAAGCTTATTTTTGGTTCAATTTCTTCCCCTGCAATACTGTATATTCTCAAGATGGCTGACAGGGGAAAAGCTCTGGCCAGGAGGTTACCTTTTTTGACTTTGTCCACTGGAATCCACCCCTCCTTGGACCTTTTTGCACACTTGGGCTTCTATAGACCATTGTCCTCTGATCCACCAATTTTTCCACGAGTGGTGGAGTAGAGTCTTGCCGGTGGCAGTGGCAGGCTCTATCCGCTTGCGCTGTGTCATCTTGGAGCTGTGAGTTCAAAGGCTAACGCTGCTTCACAGCGTGATATTTTAAAATTGTACAAGTCGCTACATTTTAAAAATCATTGTGTGTTTTATTTGTAATACCTGTTTCCTGATACTCACCTCACTGTTAACTCCCGCCCCGGTCCGCCGCGTCCATTATGGGCGATTGATGCGGAGGGTGAGGAGGAGCCAGCACTTCCGGCTCGAGCGGCCAGGTTAGCGCTCTAGTTGCCCCTACTGCCTATTAATGTGTGTGGGCCAGCGACCGCGCAGCGGACGCGTGCAGCGGGCGCGCCGGAAGCGCGCCGAAGTCGAGCCAAAGTCTAGCCCGTCTGCGCCCGTCCGCGGCCGGACGGGGCGCGGGGCCAGACACCCTGGCCTCCACATACAGTATGATCAACATACTTTGTTGAATCTCCGCCCTACTACACCTCTACCATGCTTACACTCTATGCAGGCTTTATCACTACATAACTGCTCCATGTGCCCTTTTACTCCTGAAATGGGCTCCACAATAGTCCCTCCAAAAAAATTGATAAAAGCCGCTCTGCTTAACTGTAGATCTCTCAGTAAGCACTGCAATCAGATCTACAACCTACTTGAGGATGAGGCATTGGATATACTGCTGCTAACTGAGACCTGGCTTGGCGAATTTTCTGACCCAGACATCATAGAGGCGTTGCCTCCAAGATACTCTCTCGCCAGGCTCGACAGGCAGGAAGGTAGGGGTGGTGGAATAGCTATTGCTGTTAAGGCCCCACTGGAGTGCTCCCTACTCCCCCTAACTATTGACCACTGCGAAGCTGCTTCATTTAGTATTTCACTGGGACCTCAACATTCCCTTTCAGGTATTCTTATATATCGACCCCCAGGTAGACTATTTGATTTTACAGCTAGTCTAGTAGAGGCGACAGCACATCTCGCCCTGAGGAAATCCAAACTCCTGGTTCTGGGCGACATGAACATTCATTTTGATGATGTCCAAGATAAGGACGCCTCCTATATAAAAGATGAATTACTCTCCCTGCAGCTCACTCTTAAGAACCAAGAGCCTACCCACAAACAAGGTCATCTGATCGACCCCATATTTGGTAATTGGAATGGAGTAGAAACGCTTCCTCCAATACCCGTGCCTTGGTCGGACCATCTTGTCATTCCCTTACGAATTTGGCTGTCCGAGCCTGAAACTAGGAGTGATAGTACGCAGCTTTACCAATGTCGTAAGTGGAAAAATTTCAACATAGATACTTTCATCGACATTCTTGCTGCGGCTGAACCTCCTGGAGGGTCAGACTGTGAGGCTGCCTATTCATGCCTAAAGAACCATGTCATAACTGCCCTAGATAAGACTGCTCCTATCCGCAGTTCACGAATCACCAGGCAAACTAGAAAACCTTCCCCGTGGTTTACTTCGGAACTTCAGGTGGCAAAATCCGCCTGTAAAAAACTGGAACGAGAATGGCGCATTAACTTCTGCCCCAAAGCCAAATCTCAATATAAAATAGCGCAAGCAGGATATTACAAACTTATTCGTTCCTCTAAAGCACGGTATTATAAGACCCGCATTGGAGAGGCTGAGAACTCCTCAAAGGAGCTCTTTAAAATCTTTAAGGAGATTTCGGTAGTATCTAGTGAGAGTAATACCCAGAATGACTCTGTTGAAGCATGTAACGATATTGCGAGATACTTTGCTAGCAAAATTACTAACATCTATGCTAATTTTTCAAAGGATCTGCCCTCGGGCTCTGCGTTCACTGAGAATCTGGAGATCACGCAGGATATGGCATGCCTTGATCGCTTTACTGTTCCTTGCACTAAAACCTTAATGAACATCTGTATAAGCATTAAGTCAGGGTCCCCTCGTGATCCTGCGCCTCCTAAGATCTTAGCAGCTAGCCTTAAAGTCCTGGAGCAACATTTTAGATATATTCTCCAACTCTCCTTTTCTACGGCCTTCCTCCCCACGGAGTGGAAGCAAGCCATTGTGCTTCCTATAAAGAAGAAACCCAACCTAAGGCAGGATACCCTTGAAAACTTACGGCCTATCTCGCTGCTACCGTATCTGGCGAAGGTGGCCGAAAAAATAGCTAACAACCAACTCATGGCCCATCTAGAGTCGAATAAGGCCTTCCACAGCTCTCAATCTGGGTTCAGGGCAGGTTTTTCCACAGAAACCGCCCTTCTGAGAGCAACCGAAACTTTACGTGCAGGTGCGGACGCGGGCCAGACTATGGCTTTGATTATGCTTGACCTTAGCGCCGCGTTCGACACTGTGGCACATTCCATCTTGCTGCAGTGTCTGAACAAAGCCGGGGTCACCCAGGAAGCGCTGGGCTGGCTTAAAGCCTTTCTTACAAACCGATGCTTCCAGGTTCAGAGAGGCATACATCGCTCTAATAGTATAACACTAGAACAGGGGGTACCTCAGGGCTCTGCCCTGAGCCCCACCCTGTTCAATCTCTATATGGCCCCGCTGGCGGAAGTGGTTGAATCGTACGGCATTGAATTAGTTTCATATGCCGACGATACCCAACTCCTGCTCTCCCTGTCTCAAGCACCCTCCACTGATGCTAACAACTTTAAAACCTGCATGCAGGCTCTGGCAGGCTGGATGACCCAGCATTGCCTAAAGCTTAATGGTTCAAAAACGGAGGTTCTGGTAATTGGGGGAAGGGAGGCGAGCTGGACCAAGGAGTGGTGGCCATCATGCCTGGGACCGCTGCCTACTCCCTGTAAAGCAGCTAAGAATCTGGGTATCTGGGTTGATCCCAGACTTTCTTATGACAACCACGTACATAAAGTGGTTGGGAAATGCTTTGGGATAATGAAGACCCTGAACCGCACCCTAGATCTTCTCCCCCTGGAAGCCAGGCGCATCATGACCCATGCTTTAGTGACCTCGAGGATAGACTACGGCAATGTGCTCTTGCTTGGAACCTCACAAAAAAATTTTAGGAGACTTCAAGTACTCCAAAATACAGCAGCACGCCTAGTCCTTAGACTTCCGAAAAGGTCAGCCTCTATGCCAGCCCTAGCCACTCTGCACTGGCTACCAATAAAAAAGAGAGTCCTATTTAAAGCGCTTCTAACCTGCTATAGGATTATCTCTCACAAAGCTCCCTCTTATATGACAGATCTGGCTATTCCATATGAGCCTACTAGAATTCTCCGCTCGGGGGGAACTGGTCTGCTTAAAATTCCCCGCGTCAAGAAAGCCAGAATGGGCGGATGCTCCTTTCGTGTTATGGCTGCAAAAGAATGGAACTCTCTTCCCATGAATATCAGGCAAGCGGATTCAGAGCCCTTATTTAGGAAACTTTTAAAAACCTATCTGTTTTCTTCCTAAACTACCCTATCTTGGCTCTGACTTTTCTCCACAGCGCGGGGACACGCCGAGATGGCGTCACCATGCGCTTTACAAGCTTCTTTATATATTATATATTATATATAATATTTCGTGACCTACCTCTGAAGCCTTTGTGGAGCCTGGAGTGTTCTGCCGACCGTTGGAGACCTAGCATCGTGGCTGATGCCCAGTGGAGCTACCCTGATAGTTATAGGGGAGATTGGCAGTGGATCACCCCTCAGCCATCACCTACCCAGCCAGCCATCGGGCACACTTACCTTTGTCTCTTCGTTTGTTGTCTCCTTCCTGCCCCGACCTTTCCGACGACACACTGAGGATTCAGCCAACAGCGAAACCAGTTTTAGCACTGCCATTTCCGATGGAGATGCCTGGGTGGCTGTAGTGCAGATGGGCTGAGGGTCAGCCCCCGGGGGGTTGCCTGCTTTCCGAGCTTTGCTGCTTCTGCTTGTCCCTTGCTTTGCCTTCTGTAATGACATCTGGGAAGCATGAATTATGTTTTTCCCCCGGCAGGTGTAGATCGGAGGGAGTTCCATGGCACTGCTGACTATTGCCCCATAGCTTGTTTTCACCTCTCGAATCAGGGGAGGCACGGCCTCCTGACCCCCTGTTGTTGCCCCCCTTCTCCGGAGCGACTGCCGCGGAGCCGGATCTGACTTGGCGTCATGCCAAACTTTGACTCTGCTGCCTTATAGCCCGAGCATTTTCTCGTTTGGCGACCCAACTGTGTTTGGCGATCCCCAGCCCCTTTCACTCCTTGCTCCTGTGGCTGCCGCCCCTCCACTTCAACACTGCTCTGTGGAGCGAGCTCCCTTGTGATTTTGTTGATTGTTTTTTGCGTTATATCGTCATTTTGTGACTTTGCCGACGGTGCCCGCGACCCGGGCCCTCCATCTTGGCAGGTCCAACCATTTCACATGCTGCAGGACTACACCCTTTGTCCTCCTAACAAACCTTTACCCAATTTGACCCCCCCCCCCCGGTCTCCCTCTCCCCTCTTTTCTTTTCAGTCACTGGGACTCCGTATATTATGTGCTGATCCGCCAGACAGTTACTTTGACTTTTCTAATTGTTTTCTGGTTCCCTTTAAGTACTTCTCTCCTTGCCAATTCCACCTGGCCCAATCTTCTTTCCTACCCATTTTTTTCCTTTTCCTCCTTTTCTTCTATACCCCATTGGAGATGTGTATTTTTTTTATATGCTATAACTACTCATGTTATTGTGCAACACTGTTTTTTCCTGTCTAGACTTTGCTCGTGTAACTGATTTAATTTTGTAAGTCAGGCATCCTCATGTAAAGTGCTCGGATACCTCAGGGTCTAACCAGCGCTAAATAACACTGTGAAAATAAATAAATAAATAAAATAACTAAACAAATAAATAAATGAGGGCCTGAATTGAATGGTGGCAGACAACCTTGACCCAATGCTGGATCGCACAAGATTGCACTGTGAAAAGTGGTCCCACCCATGTTTCTCACTGTGGGCGAGAGGACATGGTTAAGGTGGTGACACTGCAGCACTTCACTTATGTCTTGGGCATGCTCCCTCCTATTATGCCCCTCTTGCTCCTGCACTCGATGGACAGGGATGTCAGTTATTTTGTCTGGGGATTGTTCCACCCCTGTTTGGCCAGTATTTTGGCCTCATAGGCCATCGTTCATGTGGGGACCTTGGTCTGCCCTAGTTGAGCATTACACCACGACCTTGCACCTGGCACAGTTCACCGAAATGTTCCCATAGGCCTCAGAATCTCTGTTTTGTGTCTCAATTGAGAGTACCCTCCTGGGTTGTATCCCATTTACTACTGTCAGGCCTCTATCCCCGCCTGCAATAACCCAATACCTCAGGCCATGGTCAAATCCTGGCCGGGTGCCTTCCACCTACTCTCAGTGGACACCTATCTCCATGAAAAAGTGGCTCTGTGGTGTAACGCCAGCCCCTGCATCAGTCATGAGGTACTATGGTGAGTAGCAGGAACCCTTGCCCTCCATCCGGTATGCCCCCAAGGTACCCTCAAGTCATTCAATGCACTATGGAAGGAGCTCGGCCTCCAACTCAGTTAATACTAGCAGTACCTACATTTGTGTCACTGCTTCACCTCTCGAGGGGGCCTATCCTTTCTGGGGTTGATGTCCACCATCAACAGCCTCTAGACCCAACACTTAAACTTGACACCCTTGCTGGACAGCTTTCATACCAAATAGCAGTCCCATCTCCAGGTGGAGTATGAACATGAGGACTGGGCATAGCTGCTGTTAGCCCTGGAAAATGGAGCCAGGAGGCCTGGCTGAAGTTCTGCTTTTTAAAGCTATTGATGGGTAGCTACTCCACTCTGACTGCTGGATCTGTGACAATCCCCACTGTGATCTGGCCCATGTCTTCTGTGACTGCTTCACAGTCTCCCATTTCTGGCAGGCAGGTGTCATCATGCTTGTTGAGGGTCTGTTGATCCCTGTACCGCTGACAAGCACATGATAGTTCTTCATGACTTCATAGACTCTCCAAACGTGTCTTTTTGTGAGTGCTGGTTGCTCCCAATGGCCTGCAGGACAACGCAGACACCTTTCTCTCCATCTAGGCACCATGTCTCCAAGGGGCCAGGGGTGGAATGCCTTGAATTCCCTAAATCAAGTGCATGATGCATGGTCCAACAGAATCTTCTGGATTTTCCAGTCTTTGACATTATTATACATTTCTTTATTTGCATTTCAAGAAATATGACTGTATACAGATGTTTGCAGAAGAAACGAAAACAGCACTTTCACATTTCGGATCAGTGCCTCTCCTTGGACCATAGTCACTCTTGTGGTCTTGTCTCTCCCTGACCCAGCCCCACTGTGATTCCTTTTGTACTTTTCATGTATGCTTTTCTAGCCCTTCCCTTCTCCTCACCCGCTACTTCTCTACCTTCATCCCCCCAACCTATTTTCCCTTTCTCTTCCTTCGACTTCTCTATTTTGCCTTCTCTTCCCCTACTCTCTTTTCGGCCTCCCCTCCTGTTTCTTACCCATCCCCCCACCTTGGTGCTGGGGCCCCCTACTTCGATCATTACGTCTACCTCTACTACTTCTTTTCCTGTCCCTAATTCTACTTCAATCAATCAATCAATCTGTAGATTTGTAGAGTGCTTCTTGTCACCCGAGAGGGTATGCACGTCCTGGATACCTCTACTCCCCCTCCTGCTTACACTTCATCTTTCAACTATTCTACCTCTTCCTTTCTCCTCCCTCTCTCCCCATTATTGCCACCTCTCCCCATCCCCTTCTCCCTTTTTTCCTCACTATGCACCTTGATCCGCCAGCCCCTGATTAGATGTCCTGGTCCCGGATTCAATCGCTGCACTCTGTGCTACATTTGTATCATGTATGCTCTTGTACGCTCTGATGCCTAAGGGTGGCCAAAGCATTGCACTACCTGTTGTATCCTGTTGTTACCCCCCTATAACATCTGAATAAATAATTGTGAAACCAAAAAGCCTTTGAGCTGGGGGCTTCGCACTGGTGTGGATTTGCTCCTTTCTAGATAATCAAGGCCAAGTGGTTTGGATGCCCCCATTTTCATATGGTTACAATATGCTTATATTTTAAGCAATTTACACAAAATAGGAGGGGTGAGGGTAACAGACTCACCTACTCAGGACCCCCAAGCAATAATTGTATACACCAGAAGCAGTAGGGAGCGTCTCTGTGTCGTGGTGACAGGTGCCGTGTGTCTTAATACTGCCCTCACTCACACAGTTGTGTGACATGCTTCCTCATAGGGCTGCTACAAAACACCCCTGTGTAGCCAACACCTGGGGTGGAGCAATAGGGTAGGAGGAAGACAAACAAAACACAAAAGTGAAACAAATGATTTCTAAAGTGACTGAGATCACTGGAAGTAAAAGTGCAGTGTTGATTAAAACTAGCTCGGGGGTGTCGCTGTGCCTATACTTTATTCCTGGACCCTGCGGCCAGAATTAAAAACATGAAGGATGGTGGTGATTGGGAGATGTAATGTGCTCCTTGCACTCCTCCTTACTGCCAAATCGTCAACATGGTTCGGCCCTATATATGTGCCCCTTTCTTTGGGGTCACACCAGCCTTCTTCAGGACTCTGCTGGTCCCAGATGAGCCGTCCGGAGGAGCACCCAACTTGCTGTAAGTGTGACTACAGGGGGTCTCTCCTTGCCTCTCGCAATTTTTAACATGGTGTATGGGTAAATTCAGACATCAACAGAGTACTGTCAAGGGAATACCTCGGTACCTGGACAAGGTTTTCTGACACCCTCATATCTCAACTCGAGGTGAGAGAGATACACAGAAAATCTGGGACCTGCAGAGTCCTGAAGAAGGCCAAACAAAGGGGCACATATTGACGGCCGAAACATGTTGACAATTTGACACCATAATTCACATTTTTAATCCTGGCCGGAGGGTCCAGGAATAAGGTATAGGCACAGCACCACCTCCGAGCTAGTTTTAATCTACACTAAATATTAAGTTCTATTGGGCTGATGTTTAAGCTCTACTTTGACCCCTCTGGTGGAATCCTTTGGAGTGTGGATAGTTCACTATGAAAAGAATATAAAGTTGTATCTTTCAATACACAATGGATACACGGGACGCTTTCAATAACTGCTTGGGAACTGTTTTTGGATGGATGTGGGTCAGCAGTATTCAGTGTAAGACTGATAACATTGAAATCTTGCTGCTTGGCTCCCTCACTCAACCTAGTTGTAGGTACTAGTTGTAGGTACCTACCTGCACCTACTAATAAACCATCTTTCAAAAAGTAGTTTGATGTAGTGGTTACAATACTAATGTAACTCAGGGGAACCTTTGTCAAGCTTTCACATGTCTTGCAAGGGTGTCTGTGTTGCAGGCACAATTGATTTTGTGCAGGAAGGGACACTTTCCTGCACAAACACAATCCTAAGAGGCATTTTCCTCTATATGTGTTGCAGAATGCAGTACACATAGAAGGAGGAAAACAAATAGGATAATGATATTTATCCTTGTTACGCCTCACCTGGGTGGGGGGGCATGTTGACACATTTCCATGTCTACTGGTAATGGTAAATCTGGGAAAGAGGCAAAAATCTGATGCGCGGTGCAGCGCTGATCACCCATGAAATGTCTCCCGGGGCACAAGGCGGCCTTGCATGGCTAAATAAATATGCCTCAGTTGTTGCATTACCCTTGCTCCCCCATACAAGGGTGATGCAACTAAATAGTAAATATGCCCAGCAATATATATAGCATGCAGTTTTGTGACCCGTGATCTGTCTGAAGAATGTCATATTATTAAGAGGATGGGAAGGAAGGGGTCTTGTCCTTTGCCCTATCATTGTGTCTCATGGTGTGTACTTGCGGCCTGACCTTGTTTATGGAACATCTTGGAGAGGTTTTTTCTGGTGATCTGAATGATAAGAAAGTGACCTCTAAAGTGGTCTTGCATCATGTTTTGAGTTGGGTTGGAAGACAATGGCTTGGGAAAATAAATGGATTGAGTAGGGGACCAACGATATTTGAGTTTGTCTTCATGGAGGGGTCCACTTTCAATAAGTCCGTTGAGGCTGGTGTCACTTTTGGCATCATCTTTTGATAATAAGGAAAAATCTTTCTTGGATCCCATCAATCCAATAGGGGAGTCCTCTTGAGTTTCCTATTATTCCAGGTCACTCCTCCCAGAACATATGTTAACTTGGAGATAGAGAAAAGTATACTTCAAGGTAGGCTCCAGGTTGAAGAAACTTCTGGGGTGGGCAACAGAAATAAAGCCCTAGGAAAGATAGGGTCCCCCCCCTGAAGTGGACCTAACAAGGTTCTGTGATAAAAAGGCAAAAGACACCTACATGGTTGACATGTTTATACATTGTGGAAATGTACATTAATTATGCAAAATCTGTGGGGTTGTTTGTGGAAAGTGATGTGAATAAATGGAAAGTGAATAACTGGAAGTGTCACGTCAATGATTACAAACTCTAAATAGAGATTTGTTTGGGGATTTGAGCATAGAGGTCACATATCAAAGATAAGGGATAGTGTTCATGCACCAGATACAGCCATTGATACATTTGACTGCTGATTTTGGGTGACGAGATGTCACAATAATAGCAGCATGAATTAAGCAACATACCAGGATAGTTGACGCCAAATGGGGTCGCAAACTATGCACCAGATATGTATTACAAGTATCTATTTTTTTATATTTAACTAACCTATGTGCTTCTAGGTTGGTTTGTAGAATATCCAGGGCAGTGTGTTCCAGAACAACAAGATTAAAGAATTCTAGTTATACAGGTCACTATTTACAATAATTGTGAACACCCTGTGACTGGTTACAAACACAGGCATGGTGACCTGTATTTCTGTTTACATTTTCTTTTTTTTAAGTGGTCCATGTTCAGTAACCCATTCCATGCGAACGACGGGCAGGAGCCATCGTGCACAACGATGCTCTTGTGCGCAGGATGGCTCCCTGCCATCCTGGCACACGGCACTGGAAATCCCTCTGGTGCAGACATCAGAGGGATTTCTTTTTCATCCCCAAAGTCTTCAGGAGCTGGGAAAGAGCTCTCTCAGCTCCTTCAGGCTCATTTCAGTTTCACTTTCTATGTGCTCAGGGGGCTATATCAGCCCCCTGAGCACGTAGAAAGACAGGAAAGGTATCATTGGAAAGGGGAGAATTTCCACTTTCCAATGGTACCCCTCCCCAGTGGATCACTGCTTAGGGATTGCCCCAGGAGGGCGATCTCCAAGCAGGGATCCACCACGAGACACTAGGGAGGGGGAAGCAGCCCCTTGGGCAAGAGCCTTTGCTCCCCCCCCCACAAATTGGCCAAATTCAGTCTTTCTGCCCTCTGCCCACTGGATGCAAGGGATTTTTTTTTGTCAATTTCAATGAGGGTGGGGGCTGCCAAAAACGGGCATGCCACTGCCCCCACCCCCACCACAACTACAGCCTTTCTGCCCCCCAGGGGGCAGAAAGGCTTCCTGTAGATCATGCGGAGGGTGTTGAAGCAGGAGGAGGAGACAGCGTTGATTTGCTTGGTCATGGAGAGCGAGGATGATTTCCAGGTTGCGTGGGTGGTCGGTGGGTGTCGGGGCTGCCCCCAGTGCCGTCGGCCACCAGGAGTCATCCCAAGCTGAAGGGTTAGAGCCGAGGATGAGGAACTCCGTCTTGTCCGTGTTCAGCTTCAGTCGGCTGATCTTCATTCTGTCGGCAATGGCCTTCATTCCTTCGTGAAGTTTGGATTTGGCAGTGATGGGGTCCTTGGTGAGGGAGGGGATCACTTAAGTGTCGTCGGCATAGGAGATTATGTTGAGGTTGTGCTGTCGGGCGACGTGTGCTAGCGTGGCCATGTAGAAGTTAAACAGTGTCAGGCTGAGGGAAGATCCCTGGGGTACGCCACAGATGATTTCGGAGGCTTCGGATCGGAATGGGGAGAGGTGGATGCTCTGGGTTCTGCCGGAGAGGAAGGAAGTGGTCCATTCCAGAGCCTTGTCTCAGATCCCTATGGAGTGGAGGCGTGGGTGTAGTGTGGCAGACAGTGTCAAAGGCAGCGGAGAGGTCCAAGAGGAAGAGGGCCGCGGTCTCACCGTTGTCCAGAAGGTTCCTGATGTCATCGTGGCAGCGATGAGGGCAGTCTTGGTGCTGTGGTTGCGTGGAACTCTGACTGGGAAGGGTCTAGGATTCTGTTTTCTTCAAGGTATTGGGTTAGCTGTCTGTTGACGATGTTCTCGATGACCTTGACCAGGAACGGAAGCAGAGAGATTGGCCGGAAGTTCTTGAGGTCTCTTCGGTGTGCCTTTGGTTTTTTGAGAAGGGCGTTGATCTCGGCGTGTTTCCAGCTCTCTGGGAAGGTCACGGACTCGAGGGAGAGATTGATGGCGTTGCGCAGATGGGGTGCGATGGATCTGCTGGCTTTGCTAAAGATGTGGGAATGGGTCTGACAGGGTCTTGATGGTGTTATCGAGGCTCACGTTGGCCCCGGCTAGCAGGGGGTCGTGGTCGATGGTGTGCTGAGAGTCAGTTGTGTTAATGTCTGTTGGGGCTGTCTGGGTGTTGAAGCTGTCGTGGATGTCTGCTATCTTGTGGTGGAAAAGAGTGTCGAGGGAGTCACACAGGGCTTGCGACGGAGGGATGTCGTTGCTGTTGGAGCTGGGGTTGGAAAGTTCCTTCACGATGTTGTAGAGCTCTTGTGTGCGTTGTTTTTGATGCGGTCTTTGAAGGAGGTCCTCTTGGCAGTCCTGATGAGGTGATGGTGGTTGCGGATGGTGTCCTTGTGGGCTGTGTGGCAGTCCGGAGTCAGCTCACGGTGCCATTTCTTCTTTAGTTTCCGGTAGGCTCGATTGGAGGCTAGGAGTTCTGAGGTGAACCAGCTGATCCTCTTGTTGGTGTCTCTGTAGGAGGGGTTTTTCAGCGGGGCGAGCGTGTTGGCACAGTCGTCGATCCAGCGTCTGAGGCTGTGGGCAGCGTTGTCTGTGTTGGAGGGTTCGGTGGGTGGGCTGAGAGCGAGGTTTGCATGTAGTTGGTCTTCGGTGATTTTGCTCCAGCAGCGGCGGGGATCTGTTGGGTGAGGTGGTGTGTGGTGGGTCTCTGGAAGGTGAAGTGGATGCAGCTGTGGTCAGTCCAGGGGAGTTTGGTGGTGTGGCTGAAGGAGACTTGGGAGCTTGAGGAGAAGACGGGGTCGAGCGTGTTGCCGGCAGAGTGGGTAGGTGATGTGACGAGTTGCTTTAGTCCGAGGTTGGCGAGGTTATCGATCAGGGTGGTAGAAGCTGGGACGATGGTGATTTCAGTACCACAATCCCTTTTTTGATACCATTTGCAGGGAAAAAACAGAAACTTTCCTCTGTAGCCCTTTTTTCCTATATTTCCCCCAAAAACACAATTTAGCTGTATTTTGGCTAATTTCTGGTTCCCCTCCAGGGGAATCCACAAACCCTGGGTACCTTTAGAATATCCATGATGTTGGAAACAAAGGACGCAAATTTGGCATGGAAAACTTATGTGGTCAAAAAGTTACAGGGGCCTAAGCGCGTACTACCCTGATTAACCCAAAAAAGGCTTAGCACGGGGGAAAAGGCCTAGCAGCTAAGGGGTTAAAGGAACCAGTGGTGCTTTAAAAAATAAAACAAAAGTTTGTGTTTAGAAAAACATCAGGGGAGCAGGTAGTGGTATGCGTCACAAAACTCATGTCATTAAAAATAGCTGTTTTGTGGTTGCTTTGTAAATTGTAGAGTCTCTAACTGCAAAATTGTTTAGAACATCTGACCCAGATGTATTGTATTTAAGGCTCAGTTTCATGGGATTAATATGTTGAACGAGTTAGAGCCAGACTGGGGTGAGAGAGGCTTCCAGTTTGGAGATTGTTAGTTGAGAAACTCCTTAGGTCTTGGGCCCATGCCACTGAGCTCACTGAGACCGGATGTCATGTCCTGGTTGGCCTGGTACAGACACATTGATTTTCTGTTCATTTTATGATGTTTACAAGCTGAAGAGTCAACACCTAAAGGAGCATCAGACGAAGCTCAGCACACACATAAAGAATATCGCCTGGAGAAAAAGCGTACTTTGCAAACAGGTTTCACTGTTCAAAGCAGGGTTGTGTTTAATCACACCCCTGCAGAGTATTCACCAGTATAATTAGATATTTGTACGATGGACATGGAGGGGGAGAGTTGTCTTTGGAGGAAAGAAGAAGGGAGCTGTGCTTGCTCTGCGCAGAGCACAATCCGTGCTTCTCAGAGCCATCACTCTGGGAGGTGTGGTGCAGTGGCCAGAGCGATTTACTCCGGAGTGTGGGGCTTATGATTCAATCCCCAGCGCTGGCGGAAGATCAGCTCAGCATCATGTGACTCTGGGCATTAGCTCGCTTAATCTCCCTGACGGCCCCCGGCACCTTGAGACCCTTAGGGGTGATATGGTTGTGCTTTACAACTATGAATTATTATTATCACTGCCTCTGTGGTTAGGATGTTTGACACTGAAAATCCACAAAAGACATGTTTTCGTAATTGTTGTGCAGCATGAACCTCATATTGCAATAGAGTTGCCACTTTCAGTGCCATAATCAAGTAATGCTTAAGAAGTTCTCAGCTATTCATTTGACCCAAACAGATGTATCCAAACCTAAGGATAGCAGAGGTCCCATAGAGCAGACCCTGTGACCAAGCTGGATTGTATGAACTGTTGCGGTGGCGATGAAGCACCCTGGTGCTCGCAATACATAGGGAGGGCAATCTTTGCTTTCCTTTTATTATTCACTGTTATGCATTCAATTAGACAGATTGTTTCAGTTGTTCAAATCTGAACTACACAACCAACAATTCACAATGTAAACACATTAGAGTCGCGACAAGAAGCTTTCGGTGAAGCTTATTTGCTTACCATGTCTACTACTGATTTGCATCATACCACATACATGTTTGAATGAATATGAGAGTGAAATTAAATTGGTTGCTGGTGGGATCACTAGGAACTGATTACAAACACACAGGGGCATACTTACCAATCTTTCAGGCAACACAGGGCAGCAATCTAAGTTGCTGCATTGCATTCCAGGGAGAGAGAGCAGAAATGTAAAGATATGAAACATTTCTGCTCCCTCGTTAAACTGGCCACTGTGTGCTGTCTAGTGCAATGCAGACACCCTTTCACTATAACGCAAGGGCACCTGAGTTACATGCAGAGTAGCTTTTGTGCAGAAAAGGACAGCTTCCTGCTCAAATATAGTCCCTGAAGGCATTTTCCTATTTCCTCTGTGCTTGCTGCTGAATTTAACACACATGGAAAGAGGGAATAACAAGGAGAAATAAATTATGTTTTCCTTGTTCTGCTCATTGGGAAAGGTACAGCATTCTGACCCATGCTCAGGTTTACTAGGGACTTCTAGGAAAATGTGGTGTGTCCACGTTGAGTTTTTGGCTGTTTTTTGGTCGCGGGCACTAAATCTACCCACACAAGTAAGGTACCATTTTTCTCTGAAGACTTTGGGGAATGCGGGGTGCTTGGAATTTTGTGGATCTACACAGATTCCAGAACTTTCCACTATACAAATGATTGATTGATTGATTGATTCAGGGACAAGCAGAATTTTGTCAGAAAATCAAAATGTAGTTTTGGCATTTTTCTGGGACATAGCCTATTTTTGCTATTTTTTGTGCTCTCAACCTCCTTCTAGTTAATGGAAGAAATGGGTATGTGAGAAATGTGAGGAAAAAGTGTTTTTTTGGGACAAATTCTTAGGTTTGCAAGAGATTCTGGGTAACAGAACCTGATTAGAGCCAGTCAAGTCACCCCATCCTGGATTTCCCTGGGTGTCTAGTTTTCACAAATGTATAGGTTTTCTAAGATTCCCTAGGTGCCGGCAGAGCTAGGGTTAAAAAACTACCACTAAGTACTTTGCAAAAAAAGAAAATTTCTCCCAGTCAAAATGTGGTGTGTTCACATTGCGTTTTGGGCTGTTTCCTGTTGTGGGCACTAGGCCTACCCACTCAAGTGAGGTACCATTTTCTTAGAAGACTTTGGGGAAGACTTTGGGGAATGTGGGGTGGGTGGAATTTTGTGGATCCACGCAGATTCCTAAACTTTCCACCGGAGAAATTTGAGGAAAAATCGTTTTTGGGAAAATAAATTAGGTATGCAAGGGATTCTGTTAACATAACCTGGTGATAGCCAGTCAATTCACCCCATCCTAGATTCCCCTTGGTGTCTAGTTTTCAAAAATGTATAGGTTTGCTAGGTTTCCCTGGGTGCTGGCAGAGCTAGGGTTCAAAAACTACAGCTAGGCACTTTGCAAAAAAACGGTAATTTTTCAGTGTGAAAATGTGGTGTGTCCAGGTTGTGTTTTGAGCCATTTCCTGTTGTGGCACTAGGCCTACCCACATAAGTGAGGTACCATTTTTATCGGGAGACTTAGGGTAACACAGAATTGTAGAGCAACTTTTATAACCTATTGACTTTCGATGCATTTCTGCCTTCCAAATGAAAGACAATGTGTAAAAAAGACGTAATTTTGAAAAATGACCTATAATTCTCATGCTAGTATGGGTACTGCCAATTTTGGAAATGTGCAAATATCTACTGTTTCTAAACTCTATATTTTGTTCCCATTTCAGAAATACAAAAGTGTCTTTCATAGCGATTTTTCCATGTATACATTTTCATAAAAATAATTGTTATATACCTGGTACATAATACAAAAATATTGCAAGACGCTGCTCAGTTATTGGCTCTTGGTTTGTCGGGTTCTTGGTGAACCTACAAGTCCTATATATCCCCACAACCAGAATTATCCAGCGAATGTAACGATATATTGCTTTTAAACCGTTGTCATAATTAGATGAAGTTACAGGTGAAAACGTAGACATAAATGGCTGTTTTTTTCAACTACATTTTAATTTTTCCTATATTTAACTGTAAGATTCTATAAAGAAACCTTGAAGGATCTACACAAATGACCCCTTGCTAAATTCAGAATTTTGTCTACTTTTTTAAAATGTATCAAATTCTAGGATCCATTATTGCTTTCATACGCATTTCTTCCATTAACTGGAAGGAGGTTGAAAGCACAAAAAATAGCAAAAATAGGCTATGTCTCAGAAAAATGCCAAAATTGTGTAAAACATTTTGATTTTCTGACAAAAGTCTGCTTGTCCCTGAATCAATCAATCAATCAATCAATCAATCAATCAATCAATCAATCAATCAATAATTTGTAGAGCGCACTACATACCCGCGAGAGTCTCAAGGTGCTGGGAGGGGGGGCGCTACTGGTCAAACAGCCAGGTCTTGAGTAGCCTCCTGAAGGTCAGCAGGTCTTTGGTTTGTCGTAGTCTCAGTGGGAGGGTGTTCCAGGTCTTGGTGGCGAGGTGGGGCGAAGGATCTTCTTCCGGTGGTTGTTCTACAGATGCGAGGGACGGCGGCAAGTGTGAGGTCGGCGGAGCGGAACTGGTGGTTGGGGATGTAGAAGGAAAGTCGTCTGTTGAGGAACGCTGGTCCGGTCTTGTGGAGTGCCTTGTGTGCGTGAAAGAGGAGCTTGAAGGATATCCTCTTGTTGACGGGGAGCCAGTGCAGGTTTCTCAGGTGGGGGTGATGTGGCTGGGCATGGTACATCGAGGATCAGTCGTGCAGTGGCATTTTGGATGCGTTGCAGTCATTTGATGAGCTTGGTCAGGGCTCCCGCATAGAGGGCATTGCCGTAGTCGATTCTGCTGCTGACGAGGGCCTGGGTGACTGTTCTTCTTGTGTTTGTCGGGATCTACCTGTAGATCCTGCGGAGCATGTGGAGGGTGTTGAAGCAGGAGGAGGAGACGGCGTTGATTTGCTTGGTCATGGAGAGCGTTGAGTCGAGGATGATTCCCAGGTTGCGTGGGTGGTCGGTGGGTGTCGGGGCTGCCCCCAGTGCCGTCGGCCACCAGGAGTCATCCCAGGCTGAATGGTTGGAGCCGAGGATGAGGACCTCCATATTGTCCATGTTCAGTTTCAGTTGGCTGATCTTCATCCAGTCGGCGATGGCCTTCATTCCTTCGTGAAGGTTGGATTTGGCAGTGATGGGGTCCTTGGTGAGGGAGGGGATCAGTTGAGTGTCGTTGGCATAGGAGATTATATTGAGGTTGTGCTGTCGGGCGACATGTGCTAGCGGGGCCATGTAGATGTTACACAGTGTCGGGCTGAGGGAAGATCCCTGGGGTACGCTGCAGATGATTTCGGAGGCTTCAGGTCGGAATGGGTATAGGCGGACGCTCTGGGTTTTGCCAGAGAAGTAGGAAGTGGTCCATTCCAGAGCCTCGTCTCAGATCCCTATGGAGTGGAGGCGTGGGTGTAGTGTGCAGTGGCAGACGGTTTCAAAGGCGGCGGAGAGGTCCAGGAGGAAGAGGGCAGCGGTCTCACCGTTGTCCAGAAGGTTCCTGATGTCATCGTGGCAGCGATGTGGGTAGTCTCGGTGCTGTGGTTGCTGCGAAACCCTGACTGGGAAGGGTCTAGGATTCTGTTTTCTTCAAGGTATTGGGTCAGCTGTCTGTTGACGATGTTCGCGATGACCTTGGCCAGGAACGGAAGCAGAGAGATGGGCCGGAAGTTCTTTAGGTCTCTTTGGTGTGCCTTGGGTTTTTTGAGAAGGGCGTTGATCTCGGCGTGTTTCCAGCTCTCTGGGAAGGTCGCAGTCTCGAGGGAGAGATTGATGACGTTGCGCAGATGGGGTGCGATGGATCTGCTGGCTTTGTTAAAGATGTGGGAATGGGTCTGACAGGGAGCCGGAGTGGATTGTGCTCATGGTCTTGATGGTGTCATCGAGGCTCATGGTTGCCCAGGCTAGCAAGGGGTCGTGGTCGATGGTGTGTGGAGAGTCAGTTGTGTTGATGTCTGTTGGGGCTGTCTGGGTGTTGAAGCTGTCGTGGATATCTGCTATCTTGTGGTGGAAAAAAGTGTCGAAGGAGTCGCACAGGGCTTGCGACGGAGGGATGCCGTTGCTGTTGGAGCTGGGGTTGGAAAGTTCCTTCACGATGTTGTAGAGCTCCTCGCTATTGTGTGCATTGTTTTTGATGCGGTCTTTGAAGGAGGTCCTCTTGGCAGTCCTGATGAGGTGATGGTGGTTGCGGATGGTGTCCTTGTGGGCTGTGTGGCTGTCCGGAGTCAGCTCACTGTGCCATTTCTTCTTTAGTTTCCGGCAGGCTCGCTTGGAGGCTAGGAG
The DNA here is from genome assembly GCF_964204655.1 of Triturus cristatus. NCBI lineage: Eukaryota > Metazoa > Chordata > Amphibia > Caudata > Salamandridae > Triturus > Triturus cristatus. The sequence goes on along the minus strand of NC_140588.1, from coordinate 1,117,212,563 downwards.
TTCTGAGGTGAACCAGCTGGCCCTCTTGTTGGTGTCTCTGTAGTAGGGGTTTTTCAGCGGGGTGAGCGTGTTGGCACAGTTGTCGATCCAGCATCGGAAGCTGTAGGCAGCGTCTTCGGTGTTGGAGGGTTCGGTGGGTGGGTTTGCATGTAGTTGGTCTTCGTTGATTTTGCTCCAGCAGCGGTGGGGATCTGTTGGGGGCGGTGGTGTGTGGTGGGTTTCTGGAAGGTGAAGTGGATGCAGCGGTGGTCGGTCCAGGGGAGTTTGGTGGTGTGGCTGAAGGAGACGTGGGAGCTTGAGGAGAAGACGGGGTCGAGCGTGTGGCCGGCGGAGTGGATAGGCGTTGTGACGAATTGCTTTAGTCCAAGGTTGGCGAGGTTATCGATCAGGGTGGTGGAAGCTGGGAAGATGGTGATTTCAGTACCACAATCCCTTTTTTGATAACATTTGCAGGGAAAAAAACAGAAACTTTCATCCGTAGCCCTTTTTTCCTATTTTTCCCCCAAAAACACAATTTAGCTGTATTTTGGCTAATTTCTGGGTCCCCTCCAGGGGAATCCACAAACCCTGGGTACCTTAAAATATCCATGATGTTGGAAAAAAAGGACGCAAATTTGAAGTGAAAAACTTATGTGGTCAAAAAGTTACAGGGGCCTAAGCGCGTACTACCCTGAATAACCAAAAAAATGCTTAACGGGGGGAAAAGGCTTAGCAGCGAAGGGGTTAAAGGAACCAGTGGTGCTTTAAAAAATAAAACAAAAGTTTGTGTTTAGAAAAACATCAGGGGAGCAGGTAGTGGTATGGGTCACAAAACTCATGTTATTAAAAATAGCTTTTTTGTGGTTGCTTTGTAAATTGTAGAGTCTCTAACTGCAAAATTGTTTAGAACATCTGACCCAGATGTATTGTATTTAAGGCTCAGTTTCATGGGATTAACATGTTGAACGAGTTAGAGCCAGACTGGGGTGAGAGAGGCTTCCAGTTTGGAGATTGTTAGTTGAGAAAATCCTTAGGTCTTGGGCCCATGCCACTGAGCTCACTGAGACCGGATGTCATGTCCTGGTTGGCCTGGTACAGACACATTGATTTTCTGTTCATTTTATGATGTTTACAAGCTGAAGAGTCAACACCTAAAGGAGCATCAGACGAAGCTCAGCACACACATAAAGAGTATCGCCTGGAGAAAAAGCGTACTTAGCAAACAGGTTTCACTGTTCAAAGCAGGGTTGTGTTTAATCACACCCCTGCAGAGTATACACCAGTATAATTAGATATTTGTACGATGGACATGGAGAGGGAGAGTTGTCTTTGGAGGAAAGAAGAAGGGAGCTGTGCTTGCTCTGCACAGAGCACAATCCGTGCTTCTCAGAGCCATCACTCTGGGAGGTGTGGTGCAGTGGCTAGAGCGATTGACTCCGGAGTGTGGGGCTTATGATTCAATCCCCAGCGCTAGCGGAAGATCAGCTCAGCATCATGTGACTCTGGGCATTAGCTCACTTAATCTCCCTGACGGCCCCCGGCACCGTGAACCCTTAGGGGTGATATGATTGTGCTTTACAACTATGAATTATTATTATCACTGCCTCTGTGGTGAGGATGTTTGACACTGAAAATCCACAAAAGACATGTTTTCATAATTGTTCTGCAGCATGAACCTCATATTGCAATAGAGTTGCCACTTTCAGTGCCATAATCAAGTAATGCTTAAGAAGTTCTCAGCTATTCATTTGACCCAAACAGATGTATCCAAACCTAAGGATAGCAGAGGCCCCATAGAGCAGACCCTGTGACCAAGCTGGATTGTATGAACTGTTGCGGTGGCGATGAAGCACCCTGGTGCTCGCAATACATAGGGAGGGCAATCTTTGCTTTCCTTTTATTATTCACTGTTATGCATTCAATTAGACAGATTGTTTCAGTTGTTCAAATCTGAACTACACAACCACAATTCACAATGTAAACACATTAGAGTCGCTGACAAGAAGCTTTCAGTCAAGCTTATTTGCTTACCATGTCTACTACTGATTTGCATCATACCACATATATGTTTGAATGAATATGAGAGTGAAATTAAATTGGTTGCTGGTGAGATCACTAGGAACTGATTACAAACACACAGGAACATACTTACCAATCTTTCAGGCAACACAGGGCAGCAATCTAAGTTGCTGCATTGCATTCCAGGGAGAGAGAGCAGAAATTTAAAGATATGAAACATTTCTGCTCCCTCCTTCAACTGGCCAGTGTGTGCTGTCTAGTGCAATGCAGGCACCCTTGCATCATAACGCAAGGGCACCTGAGTTACATGCAGAGTAGTTTTTGTGCAGAAAAGGACAGCTTCCTGCTCAAATACAGTCCTTAGAGGCATTTTCCTATTTCCTCTGTGCTTGCTGCTGAATTTAACACACATGGAATGAGGAATAACAAGGAGAAATAAATTATGTTTTCCTTGTTCTGCCCATTGGGAAAGGTACAGCATTTTGACACATGCTCAGGTTTACTAGGAACTTCTACTTTCTACTTGCTTTAGAGACTCATCCTTGTGTTTGGAGCTGTTCTGGATTGGAGTACCTTGTGGAAAGAGAATGGAAGCTTGGTTTAGGTAAATGAAAGACACAATACAATTCCTGACTTTCTTATTGCGAAGCCTAATCTTTGGTTTCTAGGACAGTTATCAGTCAGTAGTAGAGTACTATCTCTCTGTTGGACCTGGTGTGTCACAGATCTCAAATAATATTACACTTTAATTGCATAGTCAAGGTCCCCCTTTTTTATTCTCCTCTTTCGTATGGTACATTTTCTGCACAGTTAAGCAGAAACCAGGATGCTGCAGATAGATTTGAGCACACAATATGGCAAACCATTGTCCAGTCAGAACTGTTACTCAGAAAAAAAGAGTAGAGAAGAAGCTCATGAACCCTATCAGAATATTGGACAATAATATATTCATTGGGGAAAAAAATGTATCCTGGCAAGCATGTATGGGTTTACCAATGCACATTACCGCATCAAGAGAATAGTGAAATGCACAGTGGTAACTTTTCTGCAAGGGTGGGAAGTACTGAACAAGGTGTGATATAAGCAATATTTAATACCCACTATTATGCCTGGTTGTCCACGTTTTCCAGTGGCAATTCGCAGATGCCAATCACAAGCTCGCCTCCTGCCTGCCTAGGGTGAAGTGTGAACAACTGCCAAGAAGGGAACCAATGGAGGTCTGCCCTAGGAAGAGGTGTTATCTCTCCCTTGCCAGAATCCACATGAGGTGAGAGCCTAAAAGATGAGCTTTATAGGGGAAGCAGCCTCTTAAGATCAACTGGTAGACACACACGAGTAGGGCTTCTCTTTTGTTGGGTAGATAGATTGACATAGGGTAAAGACAGGTGGAAACAGCTGCCAAACCCTTTTTTGCGTGGGCGTGTAGCCCTCAGGTAGTCACACCTCTAAAATGAGATATTAAGCTCCATACAATGAGAGAGGGGTTCTGCCATATTGAATGTGGGCAGAATTCTGGGCTAGTTAGTTGCCACACATTACAGGAAGTTCGTATCAGGCAGGAAGGGACCTCATGGTCCAGTGGCTGGAAACTGCTGCATCCCAGAGGGCCTTTCTGGGCATAAATACGGCACTCCTGGCACCTAGACCTCAGATCACATATGGACTGCCCTCCTGTACCCTGGACCTGGCAAGAGAAGGTACAACATAGACTGGTCTGCACTTGCTTATCCCTGGGCTAGCAAAAGAGAACTATGACTGTGGTGCTTAGACTGAGTACGAGTGATCCGACCCCCATACAGACGTGGTGAACTGTTGGCTGACTTCCTGTTACAACTCCAGGGCCACACAAGCTGAAGAGGCCCACCTTGGCTAGTGAGTAGCACAAACGCTTGATCACAACTGACCGGATATGTGCAGCCTGGAAAAGCAAGTCCCAATGCTCAAACATTGCACCAGTTGGCTGGACCTGGGGAAGTCATCGGAGTGTAGTTTGTTCACCAAAGGATGAGCCTCGCCTACTTCAAAGGTAACAGCTAGTTTTGTTGGGACTGGAGAAAAGTCTTCCAGTGGCAATTGGACTTTTGATAGACTACAAATTCCAGGCACATTGACCCGTATGGCCAAAGTGTTTCCACCAAGACCATCGACTGAGGAGCAGCCTCATTCAGCCCCTTGTCGACTGCACAACATTCTCAGCATCCTACGACATCTTCATCTTTCTTGAATCAGGACCACTCCATTGATGTCTATGCTGGTTCGGTCATAGAGCTTGGCACTGGGCTTGAGACGGCTTTAGTGGCAAGATAACTACTCTACAATTGCTCACTGCCCACCGCGACTTGCTTCCTACAGCAGTTCATTGCCTAAGTAGGCCGGAGTAACCAAACACAACGTTAGAAAAGTTTCACCAAATTTCCAAATCCTCTGCTAACCACAGTAATTGCCAATGCTTTTTTAAATTTCAAGTAAAAAGCAGTGGTTTATGTTTTGCTTAAAAAATCTATAACGCAAAACCCCTTGGGTGGAATCTTCTCATTTTGGTGTATAAAAATTCATTAAAAAAGATCTATTTTTATAGATTGGTGTAAGATTTATTTCACATTGTGTGACTTTCCAATTCAGTTGTTTTGTTATTTCTAAATGTTTTCCACTTGTTCTTTGTTTTTAGTCTAATTGCTCAAAGCCACAGCTACCCAGGGTTGAATTGAAGGTTTTTCAAATGAGCATAACCGGACCCAAAATGATATCATGAGTGCCTCACAACCACACCATATAATACACCACTTTCCTCATAAACATGAACTATAAACAAGATAAAAACAAGTATATCAGACATATTCAGGGGGAAATAAAGGTACCAGTCATCATGGTTGAATGAGCTGGCAACTGCCAGAAAAAAGCAGTCCCTATCTCGCTGCTGGAACATTCCTGTTGCATGTCGGGCCGGGAGCAAGAACACTTCAACTTTGGCTGCCGGAAAGTTGCCCAAGGAGAGATATGCAAGCCTCTTGTCATCAAATAATGGAGAATCCTGAGCAGTCATATCTGGGCTGATGTTTTGCCTTGTTAGACAGGATATAACGCTGCATGTGAAGTACTGGGTATTTTAGACCCAGCGGTGCAGGGGCACACACCCTATGACTTCTGGGTTCACCCTGTTCCAGACCTACAGAAACACAGAGTCTTCTGGGTGAAGTCAAAGATTCGTTTATTGGCTGCAGACCAATGACAGGTATCCTAGAAGTACAACAGCGTGTATGTTCTCAGGAGACTGCTGAAAATCATAGGAACGGACTTCTCCTTAAGTACAAAATATCATGCTCCAGGCACACATTCCTTGGTTTACGATATGGTCATATAAAGGTATACATTACAAACGAAAAAGCAGAGTCATGATGACCATCCCACATTCCAGTTCGGCCAGCCCACAATGATTTACACAGTAAGGTTCAGATCCCACGTTTGATGTAAAGAGACCCCCCAATAAACATGAGCATCTCCTGTTTTGGGAAACAAGTCATAAAGCAGGAACAAGCAGGTGTAGAAGAGATTAGCCGGGGGATTGTATAGAATGAAAGGGCTTTATGACGGGTCAAACCCTGATGCTAATCACAGGTGGACGGAGGAAGGGGAGCTCGTGAGACCGGTTTGACCCGGGGGCAGCAGAGCCAGCTGCCCAGGTCACAGAGAAGTCAGAGGGAAAGCCCATGTACTGTGAGGCCCGTATTAACTCCATCATAGCCTATGTGAGGGCAATGACAAGATGGCCACTGCTTCCAAAATGGAACCCGCGTAGTGAAGCTGAATAACGTGTACACAGTGCATTCATAGCTAGAACGATATATAAAGCACTCGTACATGCCGCAATTACCATTTGCGGTTCGCTAATACCAAGGTAGACAGGGGTAGGGCCCTGTCCCCTACGCGGTCCCGAATATTAAAGTACGACAGACCCTCCTTTTGCCCTTACATAGGCAATCACTATACTCATCTTAATCCGAGTCTAGGTCAATGTTCACAAAGTCATGGAGATGTTGCTGTAGCATCATTCTATTACTTAGCTCGTCCCTCGATACAGGTTTCCTTACACATAAGGTAGTACAGAGACCACATATCGCGGGAGCACACTGTATACACAGACAGAACAGGAAAAGAATGGCTAAGATCATTCCAACGACCATTAGAACTTTCCAACCCCAGGCAGATATCAATTCCCAGAACCACCCCACTAGTGACCAATCTCCCTTATCCACGTGTATGGCTTCAGATATTTTATGGAGTTTGGAGATGGCTTGATACACTGTTGGAGCATTATCTGGTATGAAAATGCAGCAACTGGATTGGATGACCTTGCATACCCCACCGCGGTCTGCAAGAATAACGTCTAGAACCATGCGGTTCTGCAGAGTCATAAGGCGATCCGCTTGGAGCTCAGCTGTCAGATTACTAAGGGCACCAGCCGTTACATTGACAGTGGATTCAACCACACGAGTCAGCTGTCTCAGGTTCCTACTATTGACCATAGGTCCCCAAAACGGCAGGAAACCCAAGAAGAAGTCTCCTACTTCTTGACCGGCAGTATCCTCCTTACTAATCACACCTCTCACAACTCTGGTCTTGTGATAGTCAGAGGCAGCAGTAAATGTCGGCGGTAGCAAGTTCGCAATATAACATGTGCCCGAGAAATCAGGGGGCAGCCATGTATATGCTCGGTCATGACAGATGAAATAGGTGCCCTTGGCAGCCAAAAACGCAGGGGAAAACGGTAACGGGAAAGTGTACGTTTCAGTACAGTCACTTCTTCCCAGTTGAGCTCTAGGATTCTGACCATTACCCTGTAAGCAGAACCGACCCATGTGGGGTACGACCCAGATTGGAGATGAGATTTTTCGCTGTCTTTCACCCAGACTAATACTATACCCCGTCGCGTTCCATCCTACATAAGGTCTCAACTCTTCTTTGGGAATAGATGAGTATGCATTAATATCCCTACTCATATCGGCAACTCCTTTCATCAAAGCCTTATTATTGGTGATAGGTCTGATGGAACGCGGTTGGCGAGGGGAGTATGTATCTAGAGCATAGAGAAACATGGTTTGGAATGCCCATGACGATCCATTGTAACTGTACGGCAGCACCAGGTAGGGAATACCCTTGTTAATGGTATGGGGCATTAACCCACACACCCAGCAATTGGTCGTATTCATTACCAGTTGGTGCTGGTGCAAGAGCTGGATAAACGAGTTATTTACGAACTCTGATCGTCTGGTCTGTTCGTGCTCAGGCAAAGGGTGAAAAGAGTGAGAGGAGGCAGTAGAAAGAGATATAGGCTGTTGAGTGGGTTCAATGGGCTTTTGAGCGGAGAAAAACACAAATCCTACAATAAACATTATTATGCTACACAGTGTAAAAAGGCACAAAAAGACAAAACATTTACTTTTTACAATTCTGCACATCCTTGCGTAAAAGTTCATTTCCTCAATCGGTCTCTCCATCTTAAAAAACTCCATCCTCTACTCGGGCCGCTCGCGGTGGATGAGTTTCTTCTGCTAAAGAGTACGCCTGTCAGTCCAGGGAAACGCCCTAGACCAACCAGAACCGTCGACCTAGCGTCTTCGGCCTGTACCCCAAAGTCTTGGCACCGCGACCCTGCGGCAGAACCCGGATGGTGGTTCGAAAAACAAAAATCAAGAAAGTCCTTCAGATGGGAGAGCAAAAATGTCAAAAGGGAAATAATGAGGAAATCTTTATTTGTCCATGGGCCTAGGTCTCAAATTATAGCGGAGACGGCCAGGTGCTGTTTGGTCTTGAAACAAAAGTTCAGGCTCAGTGGTGTCCAGTCGACTTGATGGTGGCACAGCTTCTTGCAGAATATTGTCACTCTCTTGGTCTGAAACTGTGCCTCTTAAGCGTGCGTCACTGAATGGTACAAAGCGAGGTACAATGTCTGTCTCTGAGTCGGCGATACCCTCCTTGACCCACTGGTCATATGGCAGAGGCAAGGGGACTACTTTGCAGTGGGTACCATGAATCCAGTGCTTCTTCCCTTTCACTCGCACTGCTGATCTTGTCGAAAGAAGAACAAGATGAGGGCCGATCCAGCGAGGCTCGTCGTTGCTCTTGCGCTGGAAATTTCGGACTAGCACCCACGTACCAGGGTTGATAGGGTGTCCAGGAGGTTCAGAGGCTTGGGGAAGGGTATCATGTACCTGTTGGTGCAAAACACGCAGTTTAACAGTCAAATCATACAGGTAATCGAGCAGTACTGGATGTTCTATCTCGCTAAATTTCGCCGGTCTTGGCACGCCCCATACATTAGCCGGGCGGCCAAAGACGACCTCATAAGGGCTAAGCCCCACTCGTGAGTGTATGGTCATTCTGGTGGACAGGAGTGCTAAAGGCAGAGCGTCAGGCCATTTAAGACCGGTGCTCGCCTTGATTTTAGCCAGCTTGAGCTTTAAGGCTCCGTTGTAGCGTTCTACTAATCCAGCTGATTGGGGGTGATTTGCAGCGTGGAACTTCTGCTTTATCCCTAGCCCTTCACATACATTCTTCATCACTTTACCCACAAACTCACTTCCGTTATCACACCACACCATTCTTGGCATCCCAAACCTAGGGAAAAACTCCTTCACAAGGGCTTTGGCTGTGGATAGGGCAGTGTTATCTTTCAGAGGATAAGCCTCTATCCATTTAGAGAAAGCACAAACAACCACCAGTACATATTTCAGGTTGTTGCATCTTTCCATGTGAATAAAGTCCAGCTGCAAAACTTCAAATGGACATGATGGGGGTGCAAAGTGACCAGCCGGAGTTGGGGTTCCCCTACCAGGGTTGTACTTCAAGCATACTATGCAATTCTTGACCACGTTCTCTGCACACTTGGGAATCCCAGCATTCTGCCATACTGGAGCCAACAACTTGCATATACCTTTCGTACTGATATGTGCCATTCCATGTGCCATAGTAACCACTGGAAGCACATATGCATCAGGCAACAACCATCGCCTATGTTCTGTCAGATCAATCCAACAACCATTCTCATCCAACTTACCCATACTTTCTCTCCACTTGCTTAACTCTTCCTCTGTGGCTTCAGCTTGAAGCGACTTCACACTCTCTATTGTGTTTTCACACATTCCAACATCATTAACCCATCTTGCGGGACCTGCAACATACATTCTAGTCTTCACATTCTGTGCTGTTTCTTTCGCGGTCTCATCAGCAAACGCATTCCCACGTCCAACATCATCTGTGACTTTCCTGTGCGCACTGCATTTCATGATCGCAACTTGCAACGGTAGGGTCAGTGACTCAAGGAGATCATTCACCAACTTGCCATTCTGAATTTTAGCTCCATGCGACGTCAGGAACCCACGCTCCTTCCACAAACGCCCAAAATTATGGGCCGCGCCAAAGGCGTACTGGCTATCTGTGTATATGTTCACTCTCATTCCTTCAGACAACACACATGCTCTCGTGAGGGCGATTAATTCTGCTGCTTGGGCCGAATCATGTGGCACTCGTGCAGTTTCCACGACTGTGTGCAAAGTCGTGATAGCATATGCAGCAGTCGTGTTACCATTAGGGAGCTTAAAACAGGACCCATCTACCCATAAAGTGCCATCACACTCAGTCAGGGGAGTATCTTTTAGATCTACTCTTCCTTTCGTCTCTTCTTCTGTTCTGAACAGACAGTCATGCTGCTCAATCTCATCTGAGTCTGCTGGAATTGGCAACAATGTAGCTGGATTCAGCGTATTGCATCTTTTTATGTGTATGTGATTAGCTAACAGTGTAAGTTCGTAGCCCGATAATCGTGCACTAGTTAAGTGTTGTGTCTTGGTCCTATTTAATAATGTGTCTACAGCGTGTGGAACCATGACAATCAATGTGTTGTCCATTACCAAACCAGCAGATTGTCGGATAGACATCGCTGCAGCAGCTGTCGCTCTCAGACAGCTTGGCAATGCCCTTGCTACAGGGTCCAAGGTGGATGAAAAATATGCGCATGGGCGCGGTCTGTCACCGAAAGGCTGTGTTAACACTGACAATGCACATCCATCTTTCTCGTAAACATACAATGTAAAAGGCTTACTGTAGTCGGGAGTACCCAACACAGGTGCTGAACATAATGCATTACGCAATTCCACAAAACTTCTCTGGCACTCTTCAGACCTAGGGATAGGATTCGGTGTGTCTTTGCATGTTAAGGCTAACAAAGGTTTTGCCAATAAAGAAAAACTAGGGATCCAATGCCTACAGTATGAAGTGATGCCCAAGAAAGCACGCACTTCTCTCTGTGTTTTTGGCACACTCAACTGTGCAATAGCTTGAATTCTTTCTGGGGTCAGTTTCCTTCCCTCCTTCGATAAGAGATGACCTAAGTAGGTCACTTCTTGTCGACAATATTGCAGCTTAGAGAGAGACACTTTGTGATGGAAAGCGGATAAATGGCGCAACAGTGACAATGTGGCTTCTTTACAGATCTTCTCAGTATCCGCGGCGATCAGTAAATCGTCCACGTACTGAATCAGGATAGCGCCACTAGGTAAAACAAGTGCATCAAGCTGCGCTTTCAAAGCCTGACTATATATGGATGGACTCTCACAGTAGCCCTGGGGAGCGCGTTTGAAGCGGAAGCTTCGGCCTCCCAGACTAAAACCAAAAATATCTCTGCTCTCTTCTGCAATTGGGATGCTAAAGAAAGCATTCTTCAAATCGATCACTGAAAACCATGCAGCAGAGGCTGGAATCATCGTTAACAAGGCAGTTATATCAGGGACAACCGGAAACTGTGGCACAACAATCTTATTAACCTCTCTAAGATCAATCACAAATCTGTAAACAGGTGGCTGTGAGGGATCCGTTCGTTTTAAGACAGGTAAAATCGGGCTATTGCAAACGTTGCCTCTTGTCTCTTCTATCACCCCCTTATTAATCAAGTCGCTGACAATGTCTAACAATGCTTTCTGCCCTTCATTAGAGATCTTGTACTGGGGAATACGTGGCAGTCTGACATTAGCCTTTAAAGTCACCACATATGGCGGTATCTCCAAAAGGCCCACATCATTGGGACCAGTAGCCCAAAGGGCATCCGGAAGGGATGACAATTCAGGTGGCATCGTGTTTTTAGACAAATACATTGGGGAAATCACTTTCTTACCTAATGTAAGTTGTACTCCTGAAGGAGAACAATACAGTGTAGCGTGCAATCTTTTCAACAAATCTAATCCCAGCAAATTCTCACCACAACCTGTTGTCAGAATCAGGGGTGCTTTCAGCTCACAAGGTCCAACAGAAAGTGACATAGGACTGGAAATCGGGTTCCTAACCGGGGCGCCAGAAAAACCTACTGAAACATTTATATCGCCAGACAAAGGTGCGCCAGGGAGTTTTGAATGCATGATTGAACTCTTTGCAGCACCAGTGTCTAGCAGAAAAGGCTCCGTTACATTTGCTGTAGTCACCTCAACATACGGTCCACTCTGATCCACTGGCACTGAAACAACTCCCTCTCTCTGTCTACGGCTGTCCTAGTAATCATTATTTTCTGCATCACCGTCCTCTGCATAATAATCATTATTATAATACTGTGCCGTATTACTAGTCGCGTTAGCTTGCTGATCAAAACTATTGATGGTACTTTGAGGCGGCAGAGGACGCGCGTTCTGGGGAACACTTCCACGCCCTCTGCCTCTAGGAGCTTGCTGACCACCCCTACCTCTTGCGCCATACATATTACCGTTCCGCTGCATTAATTTAGGGCAACTGTATTTAAAATGACCTTCCTCTTTACAGTATGAACATTGGTTGGGACCTACAGGGACACGTGGTTGGTAATACCCGTTCATTTGCTGGTTTGTCTGAAACTGTTGGGGTTGGTGATAGACACCTTGGGGTTGCCTATAATTATTACCACCTCCACGTGGCGGATAGGCCTGCTGTAAAAGGACCTTTGTCTTCAGTTCCTTCGTTTTCTTCTCCGTTCTATCTTTCTCGTCTTTATCTCTATTTTCATAATACTGTGCAGTAGCCAGTATTTGCGCTGAAGAAGAAACAGCCCAAGAACTTTCTGAATCTTTTAACTTTTTACACAGGTCAGGAAGTAAATTCTGCACAAACTTATCCACAAACAGCCGTTGGCCACCCTCAGTACTCATATCCTGCCCACTGTGGTCGATAAACGTTTCTTCAAACCTAGTAAAGAAGTCTGACACTGTCTCATCTTTCTTCTGCTTGCATGCAGATAACTTGTCCCAATTTACGCGCATCGCAGGCATTATTGTCTTCATATACGTGATTATTCTACCAGGCAATTCAGCTACTAAAGGTTCTGGTTTCGCACCACCAGTTTGTCTAGCGTCAGCAGCAACAATGTTAGTCCATGTATCCCCTAGTTCTGCATTGTGATCTACATTACGAATTGATCCCCATAGAGGCTGTGGAACAACATTGCCAAACAACATGTCTATATCGGCCAGATTCATAATGCATGACCCTGCCGTCTGTGACAACTCTTTATAATAACCTGCTGGGTTTTTACGGGGATCAGGCAAGGACTGCTTAAGCGCTAACACCTCAGAGCGCTTCCATGGAACATGCACCCAAACACGCTGGAAATGCGCTGCCACAGCGGGGTTACCACCGACAGCTGCAACCGCTTCCTTCCATACCGGGGGAACTTCTCTCATAGGGTATTGTCGCGCTTTTGCCTTTTTCCCCACAAGGACCTCTTGTTCAAACAATGACTGTTGGCAATCGTCATTCCTAAAGGACAATACAACCGCAACTGCTTTATCTACTTCGCGGTCCACAATTATATCAGTTCCAAAATCGAACCTCACTCTACACAATTCCTGCGGGTTCGGATTTCTACCACTATCCTCCAATTCTTCACAGAGAATTTCGCACATTTTCTCGAACACATATCTCTGTTTAGGGGCATCCCATTGATGGAAAGTGTTGACAACTGATTCCACATCATACAGTGAAGGGAAAACGATCCATCTACGCGCCATGTGATCTATTACCTTTTTCTCATCGGGGTTAGGCAATTGGCTGCGCAACTGCTTACGCTGTAAACCAGGAGTTGCACCAGATGACCCAAAGAGAGGAGACATTAATGTAGTAACCACATTAGCTAAGCGCTGTCGCGCTGAAGGAGAAGCTGAGGCGAGAACAGGGGGAAAAACAGAGGGAAGAAAAGAGGATGTAGAGACAGGTACTGGAGTGGTGGAAGGAAGAGTGTTAGGGGAGGCAGTTACTGGATTAGGCAAAGTCGCAGGAAGTGCGGGGGCAGTTGGAAGCACAACTGGAGGCGCTTGAGAGGGCTGCGTTACAGGAATAGGAACTGGCTGCAAAGCAACTGGCGGTTGCGGCAAGGCTTGCAGTATATGCACTGGAGGCGGCATATTTACAAGCTGGGGAGGCGCCGTGGCAGTTTGAGCATACGGGGGTGGCGAACTCAACAAATGTGACATCAGGGGATCTTTCTCCTTTTCTTCTGACTCATTCTGCTTAGAATGTGGCAAAGCTGGGTAACATTTGTCAATCCCTAACTTACGCTGCCTGTGCAATTGCTCATTCATTTGCTCCTCTTCATTGTCTTTAAATTGTACAGCTGCTTGCATTACTGACATACCTCTCTCTCTCTTATTCTTTTTTGCTAACTTAATTTCCTTCTGTTTGGCTTCCTTTCGCCATAAGCAGAAAGAGTCAAACATCGCCGGCCGGGCTTTCTTCTTAAACAATTTAATTTCTAAATTATCTAAAATATCAGTATCAAAACTACCATTTTGGGGCCATTTTAAAACACCATCTTTCCTGGTGTAGTGGATCCACACTTCGTTATATGCAATGGGGCCTACGCCATGTTTTACATAGAGCTCATAAGTTGGAGTTCCAACCGGAGGAACCGGACATGATTCCTCTAGCTGGAAATCTTTTCCACAACCCAAACAGAATAATCTTCCAAATAGTCCAGAACCAGGCATCTTTGCTCACTAGTCTAGATCCAAACGTCAAAGGATTATCAATTACGATAGCCTCGTGAATACACGAGTCCTCTGGTTTTGGCGTTTGCAAACTCCAAAGTACCAATTCAAATGATCCCGAAGGATACCAAAACAAATGGGAGACGCTCCACTTATACTTAACTGAATATTGCTGATCGATGGCGTCACCAGAAGACTCTCTCGATTGTTTCGCTCTCTCAAACTCGTCAAGGGTCCAAAACAGGTCGATTAATCAGGGCAGCAGTCCTTCGTAGCCGTCGGGACGCGGAGAACCTCGCAGAAAAGACTTTCGGACCACGTCGACATGCAGGGGTCGATGAAGTGGCGGCCTTCCTCCGGAATTTCCACACGAAGCTCCTCACGAACCTCTGGCTTGGACTGGTACCGCTGAAATCGTCCCGAGTTGGGCGCCAAACTGAAGTACTGGGTATTTTAGACCCAGCGGTGCAGGGGCACACACCCTATGACTTCTGGGTTCACCCTGTTCCGGACCTACAGAAACACAGAGTCTTCTGGGTGAAGTCAAAGATTCGTTTATTGGCTGCAGACCAATGACAGGTATCCTAGAAGTACAACAGCGTGTATGTTCTCAGGAGACTGCTGAAAATCATAGGAACGGACTTCTCCTTAAGTACAAAATATCATGCTCCAGGCACACATTCCTTGGTTTACGATATGGTCATATAAAGGTATACATTACAAACGAAAAAGCAGAGTCATGATGACCATCCCACATTCCAGTTCGGCCAGCCCACAATGATTTACACAGTAAGGTTCAGATCCCACGTTTGATGTAAAGAGACCCCCCAATAAACATGAGCATCTCCTGTTTTGGGAAACAAGTCATAAAGCAGGAACAAGCAGGTGTAGTAGAGATTAGCCGGGGGATTGTATAGAATGAAAGGGCTTTATGACGGGTCAAACCCTGATGCTAATCACAGGTGGACGGAGGAAGGGGAGCTCGTGAGACCGGTTTGACCCGGGGGCAGCAGAGCCAGCTGCCCAGGTCACAGAGAAGTCAGAGGGAAAGCCCATGTACTGTGAGGCCCGTATTAACTCCATCATAGCCTATGTGAGGGCAATGACAAGATGGCCACTGCTTCCAAAATGGAACCCGCGTAGTGAAGCTGAATAACGTGTACACAGTGCATTCATAGCTAGAACGATATATACAGCACTCGTACATGCCGCATTTACCATTTGCGGTTCGCTAATACCAAGGTAGACAGGGGTAGGGCCCTGTCCCCTACGCGGTCCCGAATATTAAAGTACGACACATGAACTATGTGGTCATCTAGAATGCCACTTACCAAGGCAATCTCTTTGAATTACATGTTTCATGCATTTGAAGTGGTGAAATCCTTAAACAACCCACTTGTGCAGCTGTGATTCCAAATGCCGGCAGCCCTAGCAATCACTTTCTATAATTGGGTATGCTTTGTGGGTCATTCTAATGGAAAAGTGATGCAGCACATAAAGTCACCTTACTGCACTTGATTGTGTCACAGGGAAAGGGCGGGAATCTCCTGTATTTATCATACTATGGCACATTCCAGTCTTTTGTCCAGTGATGATGACCAATGAGCTGCATAACGCTAATGCAGGCGCCTTTGCACCATGGTGCAAGGGTGCCTCCATTGCAGGCACCTTCCTGCACAAAAGCAATCACCAGAGGAATATTTTTCTTTCTATATGTGCAACCAAGCTCTACACACTGACAATGGGCTTTACAACTCTCTTTCTCCAGGTGGAGGTGATGCTAGTAAATTTTATTCCATGTGTACACCACACACATTCTATTAATCCAATGAGCTCCACTCATCTTTAGGTGTGCATGAGGACATGATGCCACATAGAAATTGGAAGTCACAAGGAGAAATAAAGACATTTCTCATTGTTTTGCCTTCCCTGGGAATGGGTAGCATTATGGTGCATTGCCAAGTTTATCACTTCTTGTACATCAAGGAATGGGTCAAAGTCCATGAGAGTGCATGGGAATGCCAGGGCCCATTTGAATAGAGAGAGGCATAAAGCAGCACTGCGCAGGATAGTTCTGAGCCAATTCTTTTACCTTTGTCCTATAATCCTCCATACCTTTGTATTTTTAGAATAATCTGATTAAGTTATAGGTCAAAATATATTGCCTTTTAACCACATTCCATCACAGGCAAAGATAGATATTTGATAAAGAAGGGCTAGTTAGTCCATCCCTGATACAGAACCCTAGATAGCCCTATAGTGTAAGGCCTCCAAATCTCTGGTCCTGGCAAAGGCCATAGATTAGAATGGGATGTTCCAGGCTGAAACATGTCGACCCACTGATACACTAGGTGCCATGTGTGGAAATATGGATTTTTCTGGTCAGTTATGTCCCCTATCTTGGACCCCAACGGTTTCATGTATAAATCACAAGTACATGTATGTTTCCTCCAGTTCCAGTTATGAAGACGCAAACACATGTGCGTCCACCGCCAACATGTCCTCTTTCAGATCCGCCATGAATGGGCTGGATATTCCATTCCTAAGTATGAAAGGCCACCGCCTTTATATGGTTCACTTATGCCATTTTACAGTCCAGGCAAGTAGGCCCTGATTCTGCCATCAAGCTTTTTCTGCCTTCTGCCTCTGAAAGCTTCAGTCTGAGCTCGCATCTGTATCCATGAACTTTGTCCTACTCTCTGCGCGGTTAACGGTGCCTGACTCCAGCCTGTTGCCTGCCAAAAACCGTATTTCACCTTGTGATTATCTGCTCCGCTCCCTATCCAATGCATTCCTGTCTAGTAGTTTAAGTAAACATTCTTCCAGCTACTGAGCAAAAGGCCCGGCTTCTCTGTCTTCATGCAAGTAATTCATAGCCCTATTACTATGGAAGATTTCTGTCCTCGCTTCTAGTGTAGACACTTAGACGCTCGTACACGCACTAACAGTCAGTATAGTCAGTATAGAATAAGATTCTATCCTAAGAGACCTTTCTTTTTGGATAACACAGTTCTTTAAACATAGGATGTTAGATATGATTCGGGATTAGGTTGACTTGACCCTCCAGACTTCTGTCGCCACATGTAGAGCTAAATGTCAAGTCCCCTTCACCCCCTAGTTGCACGTCAATCACACGTCATGCTGCTGCGCGCGCATCTCTGCCAAGTATTTCTGCTGACATTGCGAAATTCTTTCATGGAACCACCCTATTATGACATCATATCTGATGACGTTCTTTAGTTACACCCAGTTACACCCACTTTTGCTACGCATGTATGTTTTATCTTTACTATCAATTGTTACGCCTCCTCCATCTGTTTCACTGTAATGCCTACTGTATATAAATGATTACTTGTCAATAAAGGGGGTTCTTCACTTCCTGAACCTTCGTGGTGATGGAATATGGAGCTCCTCAATTTAAATTGATTCTGTAATAAAGCCCGTTCCGAACCTCTAATACCACGGATTCTGCCTCTTATTTTACTGAGCTATTGTTATAGATTTTCCGCATCAAATTAAGTCCCGGTAATTAAATTATTTACCACATAAATGGCGCCCGAACAGGGACACTTTCTCATCTCACGCGCCGGAGGTGCGTTGCAGGCCCGGTCTCCTGTCACGGCTGGACGGACAACAACGCGTACCCACAGGATTTCCTGTATCTCCCTCCTGCCGAGCGGGGGTAACTGAGGCTGCGATCAACACCCAGACGAGGCGGTGAGAAGTGCGAAGTATCCCGACCAGAGCCTAGCTGAGAGAGCAAGATCCGAGGTATACAGAGGCCCACCAGTTCCGAAGTTCCGAAGTTCCGAAGTATCGAGTCGAGTCCAGTCTGGTCCGAGTCCAGTTCAGTTCAGTTCCGAGGCCTTCCGTTCCGAGCTACCCGGTGAGTACCATTGTCGGGGAGGCGTTCTGACGTGCACATAGGTTGTGCCGGTCAAGACGGGTTTGGGTACACAAATCCGGTCTGCACTGTTTCAGCAGTGTATCTGTACTGTTTAGCAGTATATCAAGTATGTCTAGTATATGAAGTCAGAATTATCTAGTTAGTATCGAGTATTATGCTTAGTGAACGGCCATCATTGTTGTTCATTAAATGTTAAATGTTAAATGTTTTTTAAATACGTTCTGCATATTGTGGTATGAATGACTGTTCATTATTGTGTTTCGTTGTATTAAACGTGTTCAAAATTAAGGTATCAGATTAGGTCAGTTCTCAAAATGCCGCTCTTTTCGAAATTAAGACAGATCAAAACTAGAAAAGGGGTACTCGAAGAAGCTGTTCCCATTCCTCCTAGGGACACTCCAGGGTACTTTATGTATCATAAACATGGCCTAGACGCCATATTATTTCTTGATTTATGGGTAGACTACACCAAGGAATTACCAGAAAGTCAGAGGTGGCCCGCAGCTGGGACCTGGGATGCAGATTGCATCGTGAAAGTAGAGGAAGAATTATGGAAAAAGAAAGCTAGACAATCACAGAAAGACGCCATTGAATTATGGCGTAAAGAATCGTATAGACGTACAGAAAAAGCACGTAGACAGGAAGAGAAGAGTAAGGAGAATTTAAATAAAGTTCGAGAAAATATATTAATTGAAGAAGGTACTCGAGTCAAATCAGAACAAGTAGACAGACAACGAAATGCCCTTATGAATGGTATGTATCCTCTTCTGGCCGAAGGACTACCTAAGGCTACTCTGGAGATACCAAAAGACTTGCCACCCCCATTGTTTCCGATAAAAGCACATCCCAAAGGGCATCCAAGAACCGCAGAAGATGTTTTTCTTTCCTCTTATTTGGACGACGCAGCTCCCGAGTATGCTAATGCTGCGCCACATAGACCGCCTGCAGAGGGGGTTCAACGCCAAGACCCTCTTCCGTCTGTACCTCCACAACAGCAAACTCCGACACAAGTTCAGGCAAGCACATCTGCTTCGACATCTGTATCCACACCTATAGTGGCTATATCACGTTCAACGAATCCTTTCACATCCAGCACCCCAGGTGGTGCTACCAGAGGTACATCAAGCATTTTTTCTACGCCACCCAGAACAAATAAACTTTCCTTTCAAGAAGTAGCCCACCAACGTACGCCCAAACTAGTAACTCCCAACACGCTCAAGGAACTTCTAATAGACTGTAGATATGACCCTGTGCCCGGAAAAGGGGACGAAATGATGCTGGCATCATTACGTATCCGACGAGCTGCAATATATTTAGGGAAGCTACCAGGAATGACTGCACATTTAGAAAATATATATCATTTTGTTCAGTCAGGGCGAGACCCTGAGAGTATTAACAGAGCCATGGAGTACCAAAAGGTGGAAATACAGGGGGAACTGTTACGTTTCCTCATAAACTGTGTGATCAGAAATCAAGATCAACCAGGGGTAAATCCGAAAGAAATGCAAATTCTTACCACATGGAGTCAGAATATATCAGAGGGAAGACATGATAAACGATCATGTATAGTAGCTATGTGCCGAAAGATCCGCAAAGAAATAGAACGAATACACGAAGAAAGATTAGCAGTAGACGAACCTGAACAAACCGAAGACGAGGAAGAATTAGAACTGCCCACAGGACAGTTAGAAACCATGGCCTATGTAAGTAGAGGAAGATCTTGCAATAATACTAGATGCTTTACTGATCCGATACGTCCGATGCGTCCAGATAATAACAGCAAATTCCAAACTCCTATAATAAATATAAGGTCCCCCGAACATTCATTCCAAGCCGCTGACAAATTACTCCGAGAACGAAGGGGTTATCATATACTCGATTCTATGGACGAACAAGAATTGGCCAGGTCAGCCGTTCACTGGGTTGATAGTCCTGGAAAATATGGTGATGATACACTAGCACACACGTTTTTGAACCTCACCCCAGATGAACAGCGTTTAGCTGGTGTCTATATGATTCAACAACTCCTTATATTGTATAAAAGCCAACATTCCGATCCTGGTCCCTTACCTGATATATTGACTGAATTACTCACGAATAAATGGAGAGGTTCCGGTACTGAGTTAATTAGAGAAATATTAGAATCCAGAAAGCAGTATATTCTTTTTGTATGCCCCGAACATGTCTCACTGCCCATCAAGGGAAGAACGACGTATTACATGGATAGACAGAATCCCTTACGCGAAGTGCACCCGATAAAGGGTGATGACAATGAGTTTAAACGTGTGTTTGTATACACACCCATATCCAAAATAGAACTATTAGAAATGAAGAAAGTGGTACCCAGTCATGACAAAGACCCAGCGGGTTTCCACCGAGAAATTAAAGACATGTTGCTCATGGGAGAGTATACCTATCCAGACATTATGACAATATTGAAGGTATTAATGCCTGCGGGCATTTATGAAAAACTCAAGGAAAAGGATTGGGAGGTGGGAGACCAGAAGATAGATTGGACAGCATTAGAAAACGAAGAAAAAGCTCGAGGTCCAGGTTCAGGGCTCGGGGACAAGATCAAAGCACTACCAGGTTTACTAGTACAGGTACTGCCACGTTTATTAACTACGAAAAAGGAAGACTGGGGAGCAATCTCAGCCTGTAAACAAAAATCAGATGAAGACACTAGTGATTTCTATTCCCGATTTGAGAAATGTTTTGGTATAAATAGTGGAATAAAAGCAAGTAGCGAGTCGTATCCACATCTGTTTGTGACAAAGTTAGTTGAAAATTCCTTGCCCCAAGTTAAGAATAGAGTATTGAAGTTCGAGAGTACCTGGCAAGGTAACACTCCGTCACAAATGTTACAAATGCTACAGTACCATCACAATAGAATAAGAGAAGAACAAGAACATGAACATAGACGCATGAAAGACACGAAAATGAAAATGCTAGTTTCCCAGACAGTGCCAGTTGACAGTCATAAAAAGGGTATGACACAGTCCAGTGTTTCAACAGGTCCTGTAAAAGGGACATGCAACTATTGTAAACAGCCAGGTCATTATGTACACGATTGCCCAGTTTTAAAACATAATATCGCCATAGGTAATACTAAAGAAAGACCACGACCACTTAGACAGGATCAGAACCAACAAGGAGCTCCGCAGCATGCACAGGCCATGCCAGCCCTGCAACAGTCTATGCCAGCTCCACCACCGCAGCCTATTGCTGCTACACCAACAACGACACGACAGATGTACCAGACTGCACAGTATGATTACCCTGATTATCAACGATACTCATGAAACAGCCTAGAGAGGGAAGTTGGCTTACCCCTTATTGAGGTCCCTGTAGATCAAGAAGGACCTTATGTACACAGTGAACTATTAGGCCAAGATAGAAAATTTTTACTTGATACAGGGGCAAGCCGAACAACAATAAAACGTAGTGAAGTTCCAGGGGCACCCCTCTCAGGCTCACAGAATATTTCCCTTGGCTTTTCAGGAAAACCTATCGTTAACGAAGTATCACAGCCTCTTCCCCTTACGATTGGTCCTTTGACACGAACTACAGATTTATTGCTTACTAAATCATGTCCAGAAAACCTGTTAGGTATCAAAACATTGAAAGCTCTAGGAGCTATAATATGTTGTTCTCCGGAAGGAGTAAGATTGTTTTTACGTGATTTCAAAGGGCACTATGTGTCCCGAGACATGGATCCCCGACTGCAGACTTTACCGACGCATTTATGGGCACAAGGCCCTACAGATGTTGGTTGCATGAACATTACACCATATCGAGTCACACTAAAGGCAGGAGTGGTACTACCACGAATGCGACAATACAAGTTACCCCCAGATGCTGTAGTGGCTTTACTGCAAATCATTGACGAGCTCATTGGCCAAGGAGTGGTTGTGGAAACCGACTCCAATGTATGTAATTCGCCGATAATTCCGATTCTTAAACGAACTGATCCAACAGCCCCGCCAGTATACCGATTGGTTATTGATCTGCGCGAATTAAATAAATGCATAGTACCACAATACCCCGTAGTCCCAGACATTTCTTCATTACTGACAGCCATTGACTCCGAAGCAACATTCTTTACTGTAATTGATCTCAAGAATGCCTTCTTCAGCGTCCCAATAGATCCGGAAAGCCAATACTTGTTCGGATTTAGTTTAAATGGACGAAGCTTTAAATTCACACGCGCACCTCAAGGATTCACAGAAAGCCCCAGCATCTATAGCCAAGCACTGAAACGAGAACTTGACAGTATACACATGCCAGTCAACACTGCCCTGCTTCAATATGTCGATGATCTGCTGATCACCGCTAGAAGCGAACCTGAATGTGAAAAAGCCTCACTGACGGTTTTACATTTTTTGGCCGAAAAGGGGCACAAGGTGTCCCCTTCTAAGCTGCAATTCTGTGTCCAGCGAGTTGTTTACCTTGGTCACTCGCTGTCCAAGGAGGGAAGGCAGCTTACACCAGATCGCATCCAGCTAATTGCTAACATGCCAATACCCAAGACACAAAAGGAGGTGCGGGCTTTTATAGGCCTCACTTCATATTGTAGGCAGTGGATCCCTCAGTATGCATTTCTAGCAAAACCACTCATTCAGTTGACAACACAGGAGGCAGCCACATCGACTGTTCTCCCTTGGACTCAGGAACATACACAAGCTTTTGAAAGCCTAAAGAAAGCTTTATGTCAAGCACCCGTTTTAGCAACACCATGTTACTATAAACATTTTACACTCTTTGTTACAGAAAGCGAAGGTACTGCTTTGTCAGTACTCACACAGGAACAAGCAGGATCACACAAACCGTGTGCTTATTTTTCTAGTACATTAGATCCCGTAGCTCAGGCTCTTCCTGCGTGCCTGAAATCAGTGGCAGCGACAGCTTTAGCAATTAGACAAAGCGATGCCATAGTGTTAGGACACCAATTGACAGTACAAGTACCACATGCAGTAGAGGTTCTCTTGAACCGCACACAAACACAACACTTGACTATAGCACGACTCACTGGTTACGAATTAACATTGTTTCAGCCACATATAGAAATCAGACGTTGTAGTACATTGAATCCTGCCACACTGTTACCAGTAAACGGAACAGACCCACTTGCACATGATTGTATTGAAGTTATCACTATCACGACGAAACCTAGACAAGACTTGACAGACGTCCCATTGTCAGACCCAGACCTGACGTTGTATGTAGATGGGTCATGTATGAGAACAAGTACAGGAGAGTTAGTGGCCGCGTATGCAGTCACAACAGATACTGAAGTTATTGAAACAAATCGCATAAATACCTTGTCCGCTCAAGTAGCAGAGCTCGTCGCTCTGACACAAGCCTGTATTCAAGCCACAAATAAAAAAGTCAACATATATACTGATTCACGTTATGCATTCGGAGTTGTACATGACTTCGGCGTACTGTGGCGAGAGAGAGGTTATTTAACTTCTCACGGTACCCACATTCAGCACGGACCCCTCATTCATGCTCTATTAGATGCAATACATCTACCCGCTGCAATATCAATTATGAAATGTAAAGCTCATACGAAAGTTACTGATACCATTTCCCAAGGCAATGATTTAGCTGACAAAACAGCTAAACAGACTGCTCAAACTCACACATCTGACATGACAAAGACAATAGTTCCGACACCAACACATTGCATGATGGTTAAGGATCCCGCTCTTGACGTAATTGACATACAGACACATGCTACACCAGAAGAAATAAAGAAATGGACTGAATTAGGAGGGATCCAAACTGATCAAGGATGGATGACGAAGGAAAAATCTGTGTGGTTCCTTCCTGATTCAATGGTCCAAGTCGTTATTAACACTGTACATAGTCCAGCACATCTAGGAGAAAAAGCTATGCTAGACAGCATCCAACACATTTGGTTCAACAAACATTTACGAGCAGCAGCTAAACAAAAAGTCCATACCTGTATGATCTGTTGTCAGTTTAACCCAGGTAAAAGCATTCCCTTAGAACAGGGTGGATTTCAGCCTCCTGATCACCCTTTTGAAGTCCTCCAGATGGATTATATCCAGATGGAACGATGTCGAGGATTCAAATACGTTCTTGTAGTTGTCTGTGCTCTTTCCCGTTGGACAGAGGCATACCCGGTTTCAGATTACACTGCCCCGACTACTGCCAAACAGTTAGTTCGAGAATTCTTCCCACGGTACGGTTTACCACGTGTTGTCTATTCAGATAACGTCCAGCTGTTCGCATCCGAACACGTTTCACTTTTGTTAGGCTATCAGTGGAAATTTCACTGTGTCCGACACCCCGAGGCAGCAGGTCTCGTGGAAAGACATAACCAGACCCTGAAAATTAGATTGTCCAAAATATGCAGAGAAAAAGGTGTCGATTGGGTAGTAGCCTTACCCGTTGCACTTTTTTACATGAGAATGGTAGCACACTCTCGAACAGGGCTATCCCCTTATGAAGTGATCTTCGGTAGACCACCAAATATGTGGGGGACGCCTATACCACGCAAATTAACTGATATTGACTGTAATATGCTGACAGATTACTTGGCTTCCTTGATGTCTGCACTACAATCTTGTCGTTCACAGGTAGCTGCAGCCTTTCTCGACAACACCGAGGTGAAACCCCATGACGTAATTCCAGGGGATTTAGTTCTAGTGAGGAACTTTGATCGGAAGTCTCAGCTGGATCCTAGGTGGAAGTCGCCTCAACTCGTATTGCTAACGACGAGGACAGCCGTAAAGATCGAAGGACGAAAAGGCTGGATACATTCAAGTCATATCAAGAAATTTCATGGACTACCGTCAGACGTAAACGACACACCTTGTGTGTCTTCCCCGAGTGACTCTAAACTTCCTTTGGTTGAATTGAATAACCATGAACAATACAAACTAAAACTTAGGTCTAACAAGTCAGGCAATTTGATTGTTTAAGTCCTCTCCAAGGTGAATCGGTCGAATTTGTCTCTGACATGTATCCCTTAGACCTGTATAGAGAAAGAAACAGAAGGATAAAGTTGAAACGACATGCATACTGTAAATCACTGCGTAGTCATTGCACAGTGACGTTATTAATTTTGTTTTTCCTAAGTCTTTTAATAATTACTGCAAGTATATTGTTGCACACATATTATCCTATTTCTAGACATGTTTACAATATTACTGCTGAACATTCTTTTAGTGAATTACCTCCGCATGAATTGTCTTATAGATTTGCGCTGCGCAATAACACTTTTATTAGTATGTTACATCATTCCCATCAGGTTAGCAATGCTACAAATTGTTGGATATGTGGCCGACTCCCTCCCTATCAGAACTATAAAGGAATTCTACCTCTCTTTCCATACCCGTTCACACACAACGGCTCCTGTGGAGCATGGTTTAGTTTAATTAATTCCCTAGATTCGAATTCTGCAGTTTACCAGAATAACTGGGTATGGGGAAATCTGAACTCAGTTTTACTCAAAGTCTGCCACCCCAACAAGGAGGGACTTCCCAAAAGAACAGGAACTGATCTAGAAAATGAAGTATATGGATTAGGTAATTTTACGCTCAATCTCATGATCTTGAATGTCGAATCCGAAGCTACTCCAATTTTGCCCGTCATGTCAGTATTTCCAGTAAAAGGTGAATTATGTGTAAGAAAGAATGGTTCCATACATATGGGCCATAGTAGATGCACCACTGTAATAGAGTTTAGTGATCAAGGCAAGTCTACATTTAGAGCTTCTCGCCATTCCTACTTCATATGTGGTCAGACGGCATACATACGTTTGCCACTAGATTGGGATGGTACCTGCTACATCGGATTCCTTTTGCCACCTGTTTTCCTAGCTCCTCCTGATTATCACAGAAATACTCATTTAGTACATAATAGAGAAAGGAGAGATCTCCCAATAGTCGATTACACTGAGACAGCATGGGAAAAATATACAGATTTCAATAAAGGTCTCTTTCCCTATATAGGTACAGTTACCAATAGTAAGCTGATACGTAGATTAACCAGAACCCTTGAAGCAGTAGTGAACGAAACTATCTCCGCCTTAGGCAATTTAACAGAAGAGCAGTCTGCTATGCGGATTGTTGTGCTTCAAAATCGTCTTGTCCTTGACGTCATCCTGGCCGATAGGGGCGGAGCTTGTAGGGTCATCGGATCAAGCTGTTGCATTTTCATACCAGAAAATTCGCCATCTGTATATAAAGCCATAACTCGTCTTCATAAGATTGTAAGCCAGATACACCAGAATCCAGGCACCTGGACTTGGTCCGGTTGGTTTTGGAGTGTATTATCTACCTTTGGATGGAAGGTCCTATCCTTCCTAGGTATTGGCTCTCTCATACTATTCAGTTGCTGTCTATGTCTACAATGTGGACCAGCGATCTGTGGTCTGTGTGCCACATCGTGTATTCCACCACCAAGATTTCATTCATCACGGAAGAAGAAAGAAGAACAAATGATGCTATATGAACAGATCGATGGATTAATGAAGATTGATATCTCTTGACGGGCAAGTAGGGGACAAGGAGGGAATGTGGAAATATGGATTTTTCTGGTCAGTTATGTCCCCTATCTTGGACCCCAACGGTTTCATGTATAAATCACAAGTACATGTATGTTTCCTCCAGTTCCAGTTATGAAGACGCAAACACATGTGCGTCCACCGCCAACATGTCCTCTTTCAGATCCGCCATGAATGGGCTGGATATTCCATTCCTAAGTATGAAAGGCCACCGCCTTTATATGGTTCACTTATGCCATTTTACAGTCCAGGCAAGTAGGCCCTGATTCTGCCATCAAGCTTTTTCTGCCTTCTGCCTCTGAAAGCTTCAGTCTGAGCTCGCATCTGTATCCATGAACTTTGTCCTACTCTCTGCGCGGTTAACGGTGCCTGACTCCAGCCTGTTGCCTGCCAAAAACCGTATTTCACCTTGTGATTATCTGCTCCGCTCCCTATCCAATGCATTCCTGTCTAGTAGTTTAAGTAAACATTCTTCCAGCTACCGAGCAAAAGGCCCGGCTTCTCTGTCTTCATGCAAGTAATTCATAGCCCTATTACTATGGAAGATTTCTGTCCTCGCTTCTAGTGTAGACACTTAGACGCTCGTACACGCACTAACAGTCAGTATAGTCAGTATAGAATAAGATTCTATCCTAAGAGACCTTTCTTTTTGGATAACACAGTTCTTTAAACATAGGATGTTAGATATGATTCGGGATTAGGTTGACTTGACCCTCCAGACTTCTGTCGCCACATGTAGAGCTAAATGTCAAGTCCCCTTCACCCCCTAGTTGCACGTCAATCACACGTCATGCTGCTGCGCGCGCATCTCTGCCAAGTATTTCTGCTGACATTGCGAAATTCTTTCATGGAACCACCCTATTATGACATCATATCTGATGACGTTCTTTAGTTACACCCAGTTACACTCACTTTTGCTACGCATGTATGTTTTATCTTTACTATCAATTGTTACGCCTCCTCCATCTGTTTCACTGTAATGCCTACTGTATATAAATGATTACTTGTCAATAAAGGGGGTTCTTCACTTCCTGAACCTTCGTGGTGATGGAATATGGAGCTCCTCAATTTAAATTGATTCTGTAATAAAGCCCGTTCCGAACCTCTAATACCACGGATTCTGCCTCTTATTTTACTGAGCTATTGTTATAGATTTTCCGCATCAAATTAAGTCCCGGTAATTAAATTATTTACCACACATGGATCAGTGACTCATCCATTGATCACAGGTTTTGTTTTTAGTCCGATCCCTATCCTTTTTTCAGCCAATAAATATTTTCCTACAGGATAAAAGGTCATTTTAACTCAATAACCACTGTCAACATCCAGACAGTGTCCCTCATGGTGGAGAATGGGACTATCAAGTGACATAACCTATGTTGATGCTAGCCATCACACCACACTAAGCAGTGATTACATACACCACAAACTGTTAACATGTGGTTGAGGGTCTCCAAGACCCTATCCCTGAGACTCTGATATTGAGACCTATGTGGTTCATTCTCCCCTTCTTTTGATTGAAAAGGAATATCACTTGGAAACTGGATGAACTTCTGCTTTTTTCTACCTCTATTGTGTGATTCAAACAATGCCCATGCAACTCCTTCCCGGGGCAGAGTCACTCAATGCATTGATTTGCGTTGTGTTGCATTATTCCAGATTTATGAAGCCACTCAGGGCCATGCAAAGTGTCCTTGTATGGCTTCATGAATCTCATTTATTTATTGCATCATGCATGCATGATGTTATGCAGTACAAGTGATACAGAACTGTCCTCATATATATGGCCCTGGTGTTTTCCCCTTCTGAGTCCCTTAGTGAGCTCAAATGTTTCCCAATAATTGGTAAAAAGACAGAGAGAGAGCTCAAACTAGGATGGGGTATGCTAGGACCTTCAGCCCTCCATAGACTATGCTGTATGTACAATCTACTCATGAGGTAAGTTTTGCATAGATGGCCTTTCCAGAGTGCTAATTGTGTACAGATATCAATGCCCTTTTCTAACAGAACGTTTAATAACAGCTCTGCATATTGCTACTACTGATGCAGAAAGCCATGGAGATGCATTTAAGGAGAGCAGATTGTAGACATTGATCCATGGAATTCAGAAACTCATGAAGGAAGTGACAGAGGTGTCATGGATTTCTTAGATTGCTGCTTTGGGAAATATTGTTCATCCTTGTTGCTTGTGGCATCATGGACAGAGAGAGGGAAGCTTCTAAACTGTTTTTTTCATGGGCGCCTAGCCCTCAAGTAACCACACCTATTGGGTGGGCTACCAAGCTCCACACACTGCCAATGGGTTTTACATCTCTCTTTCTCTAGTTGGAGGTGATGCTAGTAAATTTAATTCCATGTGTACACCACACACATTCTAATAATCCAATGTGTTCCACTCATCTTTTGGTGTACATGAAAACATGATGCCAGGTTAACAGATTAAGTATGTTCTTCAATTTGGGACTATCCATTTGTAGAATATACATTCATGAGAATGAGCTTATTTTAGCTGTTTCTTGGGATAGGGCCTATCCTTGGAGTCATCTGTAGTCTGTCCGTGGATATATGGACCCTGTTCTTGAGCAGGTCTATCCGAGAAGGTTAGAAGACTGTTGTTGTGCAAGAAGACTCTTTGGTAACAGCTTAGTGTGGGAGGCACAAGACTTTTGTTTACCAGGACTCTTTGGGGGTCATTAAGACAGTGTGCATTGTATTTTAGAGTGGAGCATCTAAAGGTTCCATGTGAAACATGTCCTTGCAGTGAAATGGCCCAAAAGGCTAGCTGTCCCCTAGCAAAGCATTGTGATACAGTACTACATTTATTATTGCTATCACCACTTAGTTACCAGCTACAGAGCTCATTCTTGGATTGTTTTAAATATGTTTAACCAAATCAATTCATTGCTGAAGTTGGAATTGTAATAAATATTTTCAAACAGTTATTTTCAAAAAAGTGTCTGTTGCCGGCCTAGAGCCTCCAGAGACCCAATGCCTTCTTAGCTTTCAGCTATCACCAAGGAGTTGAACAACCCTCTTAATGAGGCATGAACTTTCTCCTGGAGCTGGGATGAAAGCTTTGGGTGTGGGGAGGTGTTCTAGTTCTTTGACAGGCTGACTATCTGGACTGTGGCCGGAAAATTAATTAACTTCAAAGGGGTCATCCCTGTCACAAGCAGATATATCTTGTTTGGCCCTTCATTTGTTCCTGTACCCTGTCAGGCAGGAGGACCTGTGGGTGAGGAGCTGCGTCTAGAAGGGACAACAGGGGAGAGGTTGCTCACTTCCCTAGCACAGGCTGGACAAAGGCAAATACATGTCCTGCCATCTAGGATTCAGATCTAGGATTAGAAAGGGGCACTATGGAGTTGTTTGAAGTAAAACATACAGTAAGATTAAAAACATGAGTTTGGTGACCCCTGGGAGCTTTTACCTAACTGGGGAGCAGCAAGGTGTGTCCCAGAGATATAGGCTAGCACTGTGAATAGCTGGGTATAACCATCCCTACTGTAGTCCACTCAGATCACTTCTCGTCCTGGTAAAAAAAAACAGAAGAGGACTAGACTTGCTGTCTGTGACCTGAGGAGAGGCTTTAAGACTGGACCTTTTTCCCTCCTGTATCCAGGACAAAGCAGTCAGATGAAACTTGGAAGACAAGTACATTTCCCTCTAAATGTTTTAGGCAGGGAAAAGGTAACTTTCTAAAAATACATCTTGCTTAATTGTTATTACACTTTTGATTTTCCAATTGAATTTGACTTTGAATAACTGTTGAAAAGAGTATTTAAGTTAAATGATAATCTGTTTCCTAACTACAATTAGCATTATTAACTGCAATAATGTAATTCAGTGTTTTCCTATAGAACAGCCAACATTGCTGGAGTGAAAGGAAATCTTGGGCTTTTTCACTGTAAGGACATGTTTAACATTAAACATATAGATGTCCTACTTTTATATACCATGCCCCATGCCTTGTGGATAATAAGGCTTACTTGGTGGTGATTTATAGTTTTTTAATAGGTATCATTAACCTGTCAAAAGCGGTTATTCTGATTTGTTGAATGTTTAGTTTAAATTTGCAACAGCAAGAATATAAATGGTAGACCTGCAGTACTGTTTGTAATGTCACTGTAGCTGATGGCTCAAAGGTGCAGCAGTTCACTAGTGACATTTAACTTTCAGTTCCTTGGTACACATTGTATCAAACATTAGGGGCTTATAGGTCAGTTAAGTATGATAGATCGGATATGGAAACGTAATTAGGTTGAAAGTTAGAACACAAGCACTTTCACCCCTGAATAATCAAGGAGCACAGAGCTGTATTATCAGCAAAACTAGTCAAGGCACATATCAGGAGTTATACCCTGCAAAGATGTTCATTCTCTACCCCTCTTGTGTCCTACCCAGGATAGTCTGACCGCTGCACTCAATACCCGCAATACTGGAAGTGTAAACAGGGCTATAGACCTACCTGTGGTAGCCTGACTCCTGCACCTAATGCGCCGCCTGCTATGCTGGCAGTGTAAACAGGGCTATAGACCTACCTGTGGTAGCCTGACTCCTGCACCTAATGCGCTGCCTGCTATGCTGGCAGTGTAAACAGGGCTATAGACCTAGCTGTGGTAGCCTGACTCCTGCACCTAATGCGCCGCCTGCTATGCTGGCAGTGTAAACAGGGCTATAGACCTACCTGTGGTAGCCTGACTCCTGCACCTAATGCGCTGCCTGCTATACTGGAAGTGTAAACAGGGCTATAGACCTACCTGTGGTAGCCTGACTCCTGCACCTAATGCGCCGCCTGCTATACTGGAAGTGTAAACAGGGCTATAGACCTACCTGTGGTAGCCTGACTCCTGCACCTAATGTGCCACCCACAATACTGGAAGTGTAAAGAGGGATATAGACCTACCTGTGGTAGCCTGACTCCTGCACCTAATGCGCCGCCTGCTATACTGGAAGTGTAAACAGGGCTATAGACCTACCTGTGGTAGCCTGACTCCTGCACCTAATGCGCTGCCTGCTATGCTGGCAGTGTAAACAGGGCTATAGACCTACCTGTGGTAGCCTGACTCCTGCACCTAATGTGCCACCCACAATACTGGAAGTGTAAAGAGGGATATAGACCTCCCTGTGGTAGCCTGACTCCTGCACCTAATGCGCCGCCTGCTATACTGGAAGTGTAAACAGGGCTATAGACCTACCTGTGGTAGCCTGACTCCTGCACCTAATGCGCCGTCTGCTATACTGGAAGTGTAAACAGGGCTATAGACCTAGCTGTGGTAGCCTGACTCCTGCACCTAATGCGCCGCCTGCTATACTGGAAGTGTAAACAGGGCTATAGACCTACCTGTGGTAGCCTGACTCCTGCACCTAATGCGCCGCCTGCTATGCTGGCAGTGTAAAAGAGCTCCAAACCTTGCTAGGGTAGCCTGACTGCTGCAACTACTCTGCCACCCACTATAGTGGCAGTGTGAGCAGTGCTCCAAACCTGCCCAGGGTAACCTGACCGCTATAACTAATGTGCCACCCGCTGTAGTCTGACTGTTGCAATGTAACCGCTGCATTGTGCTGAGGCAAAATAACCCTTTTTGACATGAAAAGTCATCTCTTTAAATAAGTCAACACTATGTAGGTATTGTTCCACATAAGACATGGTGCATGGTGTTGGAAAGTGAGACAAGTAGAACATTTATATCATGTCCCTACAATGACGAGGGACACAAATCTATTTTCACTGCTGCAGAGTAACGATTAAAAAATATAAGGGGAAGTGTAAAGTGGAAAATTACCCTTTACCTGCCTAAACTGTCTGCGGCCTAATTTGCATTCATTTATGCCAGTTCTTAGCCTGTTCTCAAACCCAAAAATAGAAGTGAAAGAGGTGGAAATATGTCACATGAGCTGACTTGAATGGTGGGAGATGACTCCTCTGTACTTTATATAATATTCAGAGTGGGGCTTTGGGCATCCTGTGACACCACTCTGTCAAATCCCGCTTGGCAGGCCGGTTGAGCCACATGCAATGCTTGTGGTGTATTGTCTTTGTCTGGCCGCTGAAGGGACCTGATTTTGTCTGACCAGACTGCTGCCTCAGTGTCAGGGCCGGTGCTCTTCTGAATCGCTCGGGAGCAGAATGTCGCTGTTCCCAATGCCCCTTCCCAGCTTTCTGGACCACACGCCTTTAGATAAGAGTTGGCCCAAGAAACCTAAGGGGGGGAAAGGGGATGGGACAGAGAAGAGACAGTCACTACGTCTTTTTCTTTCTTGAGTGTTGTCGCTCTTTCTATCTTCCACTGCGGTGACAGTAGTGTGTATACTGTAAAAGAAGTAATCACATTAGTAAGTACCCTATTCTTACACTCTACTCTATCTATGCTCAGAGTGACCTTTCCTCTCTAATACCCACCCTGTCTTTAGTGACAGATGCTCCTCTTCTGTTGTGTGGGGGTGGTGTTGTCTTGGTGTGAAGTTACTGTAATGACAAAAGTCCTTTCTTTTAGAGTTGTCTTACTCTCTCTACTTATCTCATTGTTCCTTATTTCTTTTCCCTCCTATAGGTTCTCTTACCCAAGATACCACTGAAGGTGCCTCAACTGGATTCTGGATTGGTGAGTACTTCTTCTTAAAACTTCCTGAGTAACTGCTATCATAGTTTTCCTTTCCTTTGTGTCTGCGTAGTCGTTACTCTGTACTTCCGTAATTCTTCCTAATAAGGAGATTCTGTGGTGTACCCCTAACTAGCTACACTCGGGTATGCTCGGGTATGCTCTCCTCACAAGGACTTGGTTCTGTGTACTGTCCTGTTTGACGCTCTGAGGTAAGCTGTCTGTGCAATTTATGAACTCTCCGCTGTGATACAGTAAGCCGGGCTCACTTCTCTGACAGAAACAAACTGGAATTTCTCCTGTGACGCTATAAATAGTTATTGTCGCTGAACATTCTCCTCATGATATATCGCTCTTGTGGTTTGTTATGTATTGTTGCCCTGAACAACGATTCAAAGGGGAAAGGAGGAATGCTCGCATTTGCTTTTCCTTCTCTCACAAGTTTTTTGAGGAAATAACTCTTCAAAAATATTCCGCGCTGAGCAACAGAACAGTCTTACTGAATTTTCTGGAACCAGGAACTCGACTTTTCTACTACTTGACGAATATCTCTCCTCACAAGCGCGCGGCACACAACAGGTGACTTTCTCTCCTCATGACTCCGGTGAAGTGCGCCTCTCCACCGGGCTGACACCTGGATCCTACTGATTACTATGGAACGCTAGAGCGCTAACCTGCTGCTCAAGC
This sequence comes from Triturus cristatus, assembly GCF_964204655.1. Taxonomy (NCBI): domain Eukaryota; kingdom Metazoa; phylum Chordata; class Amphibia; order Caudata; family Salamandridae; genus Triturus; species Triturus cristatus. The sequence goes on along the minus strand of NC_140588.1, from coordinate 1,117,178,834 downwards.
GTTCCAACTGCAGCGGCCATCTTAGATTCTGGTCTTACTTTATTTGGCTTAAGGTTCGCTGTTGAGTATGGTCTGCTGGTCCTGACACTCAGCTGTGTTGTGGGTGTTTATACTGCTTCAAACTGGAATTTAGTTTTAAATGTGGAAAAACAATAGGATTGCCATAGTGCACACCCCACTCACACCCCCTACCTCACAACCCAAATTTAGTATGGCCAAAGTTCTTTGACATTTTGGATTTGCCCAGACACATTGCATTCTGGGCCAATTTGAAGAAATGCAAACAGGAAATAGTAAAAAAAATGGGTAGATCATGGACTGAGAATTTATTCCATTAGTCAGAGAGGAACTAAGAGTGTCTTAGGGGGTCCCCTATCACATGCTGGTGAACCCTACAAAGTTGGACTCTTACCTAGTCTTACTCAGAACACTTCTGGGTATGTGGAAGAAAAAAAAAGAACTGGACCTGCAGTCTGTGACCTGAGAGGAGTCCTGAAGGACTGAGTCAGATCACAAAGCAGTGGAATCCTGAGTTCAGTTGACTGACCTCCTGTATGTTTGTAGGGACATCAGAATGTACAAGATGCCTTTTTCCTAAAATGCTTTGGTGACGAGTGGTAACTGGACTAGGACTGAATGCAAAAAGTGTAGGTAAATCAATACTTTTCTTAAACTATGCCGGTCACACTTGGAGTCCAACAAGGATCCTCTCTTTTCCCACTTCAACCTATTCATGGAGCAACTACCAGAAATGCTAAGGGAATCCAACATTCACGTTCATCTTTACATGAATGCCATCCAGTTGCACTTGAAAATATCATACCTGAAGACATCCAATTTCTCAATAGTATTCTTCAAAATCCCCAAAACTGTCTCACACGTAACCACCTCAAACTTAACACAGAGCCAGATGAGAGGACCATAGCCTCCTCGCTGGATTGTAGAAAAGAATAGGTTAAGCCAGGTGTCCCAGACCAGTATCTTGGAGAGCCCGAAACATCATTACCAAGACTTTAAACATAGTTCTCTTCCACACTGGGAGCTAGTGCAGAGAGGAAAGATGACTTGAGGACCTTGCTTTCTTAGGTAAATTCTATAAGAGGCGTGCAGCTGGGTTCGGAACTGCGTGCAACCTATGGAAAACATATTCTGGAAGGCCAAGATATAGGACACTAGCTTAGTCAAGGCGAGATGTGATGAGAGCCCGGATAACTGTTTTCTAGCAGTAAAGGAGAGAAGAAACAAAACATTTGTCAATGCCCTTAATATGCCAAACCGCACACCAGTCACTGTGCTAATCTGGGGTAGGAAAGATAGAAACCTGCGAAACTTAACTCCCAGATTCCTGACCGTGTCTGTGTGGGACTTAAGTGAAATGAAAGCTAATAAGCATGCTACAAAACTAAAACCTTTCCTCCCTCAAAAAGACTTCAAGTCGGCCATGCAATCACTCGTGATCTCCAGACTGGAATATGAAAGTGCTACTCACCCAGGCCTGGCTAGAGCCCCAACAGCCCTGTTAAGGGCCTCACTCAGATGTGCAGCAAGACTCATTACTGGGCAAAAATGTTTCAATCATATCTCACCTGACCTGAAATCCCTCAACTGGCTCCCTTCTGAAGTAAGAATTAAACTAAAAATGTCATGTATGATGCTCAAAGCTCTGCATTTCAACACCCCAAGTTATCTCGTCAACAAGCTTGAGCTGTCTGGATACTCTAAAAGGACCAGCACCTTGCTGCTAAAGCCAAAACATTTCAGCAGGATGAAAACCTACAACAGAGCTTTCTCTGGTATCTCCCCCAGAATCAGGAACTCTCTGTCCCCTGATATAAGACTGACTCACTCTACTACCTCATTCAACAAAAAAGTCAGCTTCTGATATTGAACAAATTCTTGTAATAGATAGTTAGATTTCTGACTCTTGACTTTATTGTTCTCCTATCCCATATGTACTTTTACTGTGCTTAAAGATTTGTATATCATTGTATATCATTGCATCATTTACTTGTAAAGCGCACGGGTCACATTTGCAAAATGAAAACCTTTTCAAATAAATAAATACCAGCACAAACCACTTGGAACATCTTAGCAATGCTTTTCAATTCACCAACTATTAAAATTTCAGGAAGCCTAGTCAATTTTCTTTTTCTGCACTCGGTGGAGGAATTTCAGCACTCGGGCGGAATAGCCACACAGAGCTTTGCAGAGTGTACACCATGTGCAGATTCAAACCCTGAGACTCTACACTCACAATTTTACGGGTTGTAAGTCCCTTTGTGAATCAGGCCCAGCATGTAGTAGGGAAAAGTCCCACCCTCATACATAGAGATGATGGTCCACCTCTTGTGCACTTAGGTAGGTGGGGACTTACTTTTTTAGTTTATGGGGCGGTAATGGCAAACTGTAACACACCACTTGCTTCTGCAGCACTGGTACTAAATGTGTGCCAGTGACTCTGCAAATCATGTTTAACTACCCTCTGTACCTTTCCTGCCATGTATACCTTCATGTTCTTCATGCATACCTTCATGTTCCACCCTCTGTACCTTTCCTGCCAAGCATACCTTCATGTTCTTCATCCGTACCTTCATGTTCTTCATGCACACCTTCATGTTCCACCCTCTGTACCTTTCCTGCCATGCATACCTTCATGTTCTTCATTCATACCTTCATGTTCTTCATGCATACCTTCATGTTCTTCATGCATACCTTCATGTTCTTCATTCATACCTTCATGTTCTTCATGCATACCTTCATGTTCTTCATGCATACCTTCATGTTCCACCCTCTGTACCTGTCCTGCCATGCATACCTTCATGTTCTTCATTCATACCTTCATGTTCTTCATGCATACCTTCATGTTCCACCCTCTGTACCTGTCCTGCCATGCATACCTTCATGTTCTTCATTCATACCTTCATGTTCTTCATTCATACCTTCATGTTCTTCATGCATACCTTCATGTTCCACCCTCTGCACCTTTCCTGCCATGCATACCTTCATGTTCTTCATTCATACCTTCATGTTCTTCATGCATACCTTCATGTTCTTCATGCATACCTTCATGTTCTTCATGCATACCTTCATGTTCCACCCTCTGTACCTTTCCTGCCATGCATACCTTCATGTTATTCATGCATACCGTCATGTTCCACCCTCTGTACCTGTCCTGCCATGCATACCTTCATGTTCTTCATGCATACCGTCATGTTCCACCCTCTGTACCTTTCCTGCCATGCATACCTTCATGTTCTTCATGCATACCTTCATGTTCTTCATGCATACCTTCATGTTCCACCCTCTGTACCTTTCCTGCCATGCATACCTTCATGTTCTTCATTCATACCTTCATGTTCTTCATGCATAACTTCATGTTCTACCCTCTGCACCTTGCCTGCCAAGCATACCTTCATGTTCTGAGGTTACCATTATTTATCTGTTGTTAATTGTTCATTTTATCTAACATGGTAAAGGGTTATTCAGTTCATTGACCCCTTTCCCTTGTTCTTTGATGCCTGTAAACTGGATTTTGATTATGAATGTCCTTTTGAAAACCCTAATAAGGAACATAAATAACATATGAAAGAGAGGTATGAGGTGGACTCCAGATTTAATAGCCTTGGTGTTAAGGAACCACAACATTCTGGAGCCTCAACAGTGGACTTCTGAGAAAAACTTTGGGCACTTTTACAGATTAAGGACTTTGTAATGTATTCATTTTACAGAACCATCCCATATAGTGAAAAACACTTCCCTAGCTAATAAGATGTATGCGCTATCATATTCGATGTAGCGGTATTAGGTGCCTAAAAGAACGCATTTAAGATTGTGTTCTACACAGTAGTAATAAAACACCCACTACTCAGAATGTTAGAACTGTTTGAGTGTGTATTTCCCCAAAGATGGCTCATGAGTGTGTGAAAAGATAGATGCCTGAAAGAATAAATGAAATCATTCATGTATGAGTGAATAAACAAGTAAATGAAGGGATTTACAATAGCATGGACTTAGAGCTGAGAAAGTGAGAGGACACTATCATGGGAGAAGAGCTTCTCAGGGGGTTGCATAAAGGAATCATGCTTGTGATTACCACACATGCAGTTACAACGCAGTGGTTACCACATGTCACCATTTCCACGCATATCTTAACTCAGAATATGCCTTTACCATGCATGCCTTTAAAACACATTTAGTTGCAAAGGCTTGATCGGTAAAGGCAGATGTGTCTTAAAGGTTAAATGTGGTAAGAGTACGCACTTTGCAACCACTGGCACCTGCCACGGCCCCTCCCACACCCAAGCCCAATCCACCACTCCTCCTCTCTTCCCCAGCCCTGAGCACTAAAAATGGGACCTCAGCCCTAAAAAATGACCTCAACCGCAGCCGTGAGCCCTAAAACCGTCCTCCCGGCACTAAGAACACACCGCAGCCCTCCACCCATAGCCCTAAGACCCATCCTCTGGCCCTGAAACCTACTCTCCAAGCCACATCCCAATCCCTTCGATGTCCTGACACCTTTGTTTTAAACACACCTTCCAATCATTCCCTCCAAAGCTAAAGGGATGACTACCTGTACCGTGCACATGCCTTTACCGCTTTTACAATGAACATCGTAAAATCATGCATGGTAAAGGCATAATTGGTCAAGTCAAATTTGTTAACACTTGCGTTGTAATGGCATGCATGGTTGAGACCACATGGTAAATGCTGCATTCCCTTAAAAACCATGAAACTGCCAAGAAGGTGTCTCCCCGGAGTCAGGCCCCTGGCACACTAGGTGGCATTTGTTGGTCAGTGTGGATCACTGTGAGGGCTGGAGAGGCGTCCAAAGACAGGAACCGCGAAGAGCTGGTGTTGGGGTGTGAGGGGTCAGCTTCGGTCCCTGTGCAACAATGCCAGCTGAAGAAGCGTTGATATGTGACATTCATATTCCATTCTGAATCCACCAATACCAGTGCCAGGCCTCAAGATATGAATTCATCCAGAACTTTGCATAAGCCTCAGTCAACCAGGATGGACAGATGACAGAGCAGAGGACCAGAGGAAATGGAGCAGTCAAAGGACTGGAAAGGGCTCACTCACCAAGAGTAAAATCAAAGTAAGCTTGCATTTCCCTCAGCTGTGGGATGTCTCTGCAATTCTCTTCTTGAAGGTTCTAGATATTCTCATGATTTTTCTGATAACCAGTCCGGCCCTAAACTCTTCTAAGGTTCACATGGAATTGAAGGAAGAGGTTTGTCCCCAGTGGACAGAGAGCGCCTTCCCAGCTGACTCCTGTGGCGCTGCCTCCATCACGGCTGAGAGGATTCCCCCGAAGAGACCTTTATAGCAGTGGCTTACACATTGCTACACACAGCTTTGTGATTTTGTAAACTTCTAATTAGTATATGACTCAAGAAAAATGATTCAAGATAAAAAACTCCAAAAATCGAAACATTACAAAAAAGGAAATAATGGATGGCGTTTGAAGAAAATAACATTTACTGTAGCAGAGGGACAGTGAAACAGCATCACTCAGGTGATGGGACACTTCTTTCTACTTGCCTCACTTTGTCTGTCTTATGATTACATAATTATGTTTGTCAAACAGGATGAGCAGTTCACAAGCTTCAGTCAGTTGCGAACTGTCAACAAGCTTTTGGGCACATGACTATTAAAGCTGATGTATGCCTGTTTTCAATAATCTGCAATTTAAATTATTTAGTATAAATCTGGGTGCACAGGTCATTGGATTATTTTGTCACTTTCTATCATCCAGAATGGCAACTTTTGCTGCCCTGAAAGAGATCCATGTCCAGCACCTGGATCCGAAGAAAGTGGTTGATTTCTACACGGGGAAGGTGTCCCAGTTCGAGAGAGATTCCATCAAGTCGCTACTTGTTCGTCTGACTAAAGCCTTCTCTTCGGGTGAGCGACCCTTTGCACCCTCATCTTTGCTTCAGTTACTCTGTAGTTGGAGAGGAGCTACAGAGAGGGAAACATCGTTTACAACGCGGGGATTACATCGCAATGCCATTACATCGCGGTTTTTACAACGCAAGTCGTTACAACGACTTGCGCTAGATGGCGCTCTAGGACAAGGAATAGTATAATTTACTATCCAACACCTTCCCTACTGTACGTAGACTGGAGTTGGAATAGTAAATTATACTACTCCTAAGTCCAGCGCCCTCCAACGCAAGTCGTTGTAACGACTTGCGTTGTCAAAACCGCGATGTAATGTACCGCGATGTAAATGTATGCGTTGCAACGTCATACAATCTACAGAGAATATGGATACATTTCAAATACAGTCAGAAGGTTTGGAGAAACATTTCTGTTGTGGAAACATGTTATTCATTGAATGCTATCCAAGACTGGGGGAAATCTCTGTGGTTCAGGAATCTTGAATTACCTTGGAAGGGATTGAGAAATTAGGCAAAGTACAGCAAAATGTTGTTTTTTTGTTGGAAAAAATGCACCAAGTGCATCGAGTGAGCCTGACCACCACAATGAGGCTTTGGGGGGCTCTCCACATAGAAAAGTTGGGGGGAAATGGTGCATTTTACAAGACATTTGACATTATATATTGAATTGTATTAGCTTTTAAAGCTTAGTAAAATATGCACCAGGATACAACAATCTTATGTCAATCTTCCGGGATTGACAATCTTCAATGATACCTTCACTACTACCCTCCAACTGTGGCTCTCATCTCTCCAAAGCACATGTATTTAATTTATTTTACAGCACCGCTCATACCACTGTAGATCAGTTAATAGAAAATGTTCAATAAGGCAAAGGGAACTACAAGGTGTAGGATTCGCGTGTCATCCATGTTGGTAGGCGTTTTTTAACATCTCGACCGCAGCACGAATTCCGCTGCGGTGCTGGTGATTTATTGAGTGGTCGGAGTTTGGACGGTCCCTGGCCGTCCTCCGCACACACCCACTGTGAGGTCAGACGGCCAGCGGCCGTCCAACGCATGGAAGGGGTTAAGAGTGCTTGCTCTGGAGAAGCACAAACTCAGGATTCATAACATAACACAGGGGTTAGCGTTGACTTTAATAATAAGGATTTATTTCTACCCAAATAAACCTTTTTAGCAGCATCGGAATAATGAAAGACTGGGAAGAAGCATAACTTACTAACTTGTACCATGCAGTTTGCATGCAGCTCTTTGACGGCAGTTTATAGCTCACTGTGCTAGATTAGGATTGGAACTTGTGAACTGCACAATAACAAAATAATCTCTGTGGCAAAAGCAGAAACCCACTGAACTATGCACAAAACAAAATACAGTTTTTTTAATGCATGGCAAACATTCTTTGCAGCAGGCATATTAACAATCTGCACTTCCTTAGATGAGTCAAAGCTGCCACTGGACAAAACCCCCATCTTTCTCCAGCATATACATTAACCACTGGAGTTATCTTGACACTTTTAATTGCTGTCCAAAAACTGTTCATTATACAAGGAACTTTTCAGCGCTTTTAAAACTGGTGTCTGCGGACCCCCTGGCAATGTGTCACGGAGCCTGGGCCTCCGCGGACCCCAGTTTGGGAACCACTGCTATTACTGTTACATCTCGGGACCCTTCTGCTTGTGGAGATATATGAGGCTTGTAGGTACACTAAGAACCCGAGGTACCCACAGCCAATTAAAATGTTGGAGTGAAAAATTGGTTTCAAGGAAGAGATGGAGTTTAGAAGCTGTGTTTTTTTGTGCACTCTGAATTTGTGGGTACCCGTATTAGCATGTCAATGAGAGGGCATTGTTCAAAATTACTTCTTTTTTACACACTGTCTTACATTTTGGAGGCAGAAATGTGGTAATAACACTTGTTCTACTTTTCTGTGTTCCCCAAAGTCTTCAGACAAAAATGATACTTCACTTGTGTAGGTAGGCCTAGTGTCTGTGACATGAAATGGCCCAAAACACAACTGAAAACTGACCTTTCTTTTGCAATGTGGCTAACTGTGGATTTTGGGGCCTAGCTCAGCCGAAACCTAGGAAAACCTAGCAAACCTGTACATTTTTTTAAACTAGACAACCAGGGGAATCCAGGATGGGCTGTCTTGTGTGAAGAATCCTAATTTTAAGGCTTTCGGTATTCACAGAAGGCATTTAGGAGTCCTAAAGTTAGGACTCCTAACTTTTGTGAATACCGAAATGAGTAAGTGCCTTCTGTGAATACCAAAATGAGTAAGTGCCTTCTGTGAATACCAAAATGGTAGTAAGTTTAGGATTTTGTCTTAAGTTATTTCTGTGAATCGGGCCCTATATTTATAAAAAAATATATAGCGCTTAGAGCTCGCTGTGCTATCCCCTCAATCTCTATGTTCTTAACCTTTCCCAGTCACCCACCCTTGTCCCAACCACACAAGTGAGGTATCATTTTACTCTTGAGACCAAGGGGAATGCTAGGTAATATGAAACTTGTGTCTATGCAGTGTTTCCAGACAGAAATCTGAGGAAACATTTTGTTTTTTAAGCTAAGTTTGAGGTTTACAGGGGATTCTGGAAACAAACATATTGGGGGATCCATGTAAGCCACACCTCCCTGAACTCCCCCGGGTGTCTAGTTTTCAGAAATTTCTGGGTTTGGTAGGTTTCCCCTGATGGCCACCTTGCCCAGGACTAAAAACGCAAGTGCACCCCCTCCTGAAACCAAGTAGTTTTGTGATAGATAATTCTGATGTCTAATGTTGTTTTTTTGTTGGAAAAAATGGGAAAAAGTATGTCTGTTTTTTCTTTTGCACAGGCATCAACAAATGGTTTGTGGTGCTAAAATCACAATCTTCTCAGCTTTCAGGAACAAGCATACTTTTGTCAGAAAACCAAAAATTACTACATAGTTTTGCAATTTTACTGGGACATAGCCTATGTTTACTATTTTTTTATGCTTTCAACCCTCTTGCAGTTAGAGGTAGAAATGAGTGTGAAACAAGTAATGAACCCTGTGGCTGTACATTTCTACGAGGTAGACAAAATACTAAATTCAGCAATGGGTCATTTGTGTAGATAGAGTTGAAATAAAAGAATATTCAAATTTAGTTGAAATAAAAAACTGCCAGTTGTGCCCACATTTTCACCTGTAACTTTTTCTAACTATAGTAGATTTTTTAAAGCTATATTCCAGTGGTTCCCAAACTTTTCATTCCTGAGGACCCCCATTGAGTCACAGCTGGAAGCCGGGGACCCCCAAGCAATTTGTATGATTTAAATGTGAAACATTAAAACTGTAATTCAAAAAAAATAAACACACGTGTGCACATAAAAAAAAACTAGACTTGAATTACTAAAGATTTTAGTATTTTTATATAAAATATATTTGCAAAAATCGAAAAATCTTAATGAGAAGGTTGGCGCTGCTTCTAGCAACTAACTTTTCATTGTTTGGTATTATTTGGCTGCCCGAGGCTCCTCCTCCTGCAAAGGCTGGACTGGAAACCTAAAGCTGCTCTGGCAAATGTTGTCAGACTAATCCCCGTACAGTGCACACCAAGTGCATCGAGTGAGCCTGACCACCACAATGAGGCTTTGGGGGGCTCTCCACATAGAAAAGTTGGGGGGAAATGGTGCATTTTACAAGACATTTGACATTATATATTGAATTGTATTAGCTTTTAAAGCTTAGTAAAATATGCACCAGGATACAACAATCTTATGTCAATCTTCCGGGATTGACAATCTTCAATGATACCTTCACTACTACCCTCCAACTGTGGCTCTCATCTCTCCAAAGCACATGTATTTAATTTATTTTACAGCACCGCTCATACCACTGTAGATCAGTTAATAGAAAATGTTCAATAAGGCAAAGGGAACTACAAGGTGTAGGATTCGCGTGTCATCCATGCTGGTAGGCGTTTTTTAACATCTCGACCGCAGCACGAATTCCGCTGCGGTGCTGGTGATTTATTGAGTGGTCGGAGTTTGGACGGTCCCTGGCCGTCCTCCGCACACACCCACTGTGAGGTCAGACGGCCAGCGGCCGTCCAACGCATGGAAGGGGTTAAGAGTGCTTGCTCTGGAGAAGCACAAACTCAGGATTCATAACATAACACAGGGGTTAGCGTTGACTTTAATAATAAGGATTTATTTCTACCCAAATAAACCTTTTTAGCAGCATCGGAATAATGAAAGACTGGGAAGAAGCATAACTTACTAACTTGTACCATGCAGTTTGCATGCAGCTCTTTGACGGCAGTTTATAGCTCACTGTGCTAGATTAGGATTGGAACTTGTGAACTGCACAATAACAAAATAATCTCTGTGGCAAAAGCAGAAACCCACTGAACTATGCACAAAACAAAATACAGTTTTTTTAATGCATGGCAAACATTCTTTGCAGCAGGCATATTCACAATCTGCACTTCCTTAGATGAGTCAAAGCTGCCACTGGACAAAACCCCCATCTTTCTCCAGCATATACATTAACCACTGGAGTTATCTTGACACTTTTAATTGCTGTCCAAAAACTGTTCATTATACAAGGAACTTTTCAGTGCTTTTAAAACTGGTGTCTGCGGACCCCCTGGCAATGTGTCACGGAGCCTGGGCCTCCGCGGACCCCAGTTTGGGAACCACTGCTATTACTGTTACATCTCGGGACCCTTCTGCTTGTGGAGATATATGAGGCTTGTAGGTACACTAAGAACCCGAGGTACCCACAGCCAATTAAAATGTTGGAGTGAAAAATTGGTTTCAAGGAAGAGATGGAGTTTAGAAGCTGTGTTTTTTTGTGCACTCTGAATTTGTGGGTACCCGTATTAGCATGTCAATGAGAGGGCATTGTTCAAAATTACTTCTTTTTTACACACTGTCTTACATTTTGGAGGCAGAAATGTGGTAATAACACTTGTTCTACTTTTCTGTGTTCCCCAAAGTCTTCAGACAAAAATGATACTTCACTTGTGTAGGTAGGCCTAGTGTCTGTGACATGAAATGGCCCAAAACACAACTGAAAACTGACCTTTCTTTTGCAATGTGGCTAACTGTGGATTTTGGGGCCTAGCTCAGCCGAAACCTAGGAAAACCTAGCAAACCTGTACATTTTTTTAAACTAGACAACCAGGGGAATCCAGGATGAGCTGTCTTGTGTGAAGAATCCTAATTTTAAGGCTTTCGGTATTCACAGAAGGCATTTAGGAGTCCTAAAGTTAGGACTCCTAACTTTTGTGAATACCGAAATGAGTAAGTGCCTTCTGTGAATACCAAAATGAGTAAGTGCCTTCTGTGAATACCAAAATGGTAGTAAGTTTAGGATTTTGTCTTAAGTTATTTCTGTGAATCGGGCCCTATATTTATAAAAAAATATATAGCGCTTAGAGCTCGCTGTGCTATCCCCTCAATCTCTATGTTCTTAACCTTTCCCAGTCACCCACCCTTGTCCCAACCACACAAGTGAGGTATCATTTTACTCTTGAGACCAAGGGGAATGCTAGGTAATATGAAACTTGTGTCTATGCAGTGTTTCCAGACAGAAATCTGAGGAAACATTTTGTTTTTTAAGCTAAGTTTGAGGTTTACAGGGGATTCTGGAAACAAACATATTGGGGGATCCATGTAAGCCACACCTCCCTGAACTCCCCCGGGTGTCTAGTTTTCAGAAATTTCTGGGTTTGGTAGGTTTCCCCTGATGGCCACCTAGCCCAGGACTAAAAACGCAAGTGCACCCCCTCCTGAAACCAAGTAGTTTTGTGATAGATAATTCTGATGTCTCCTCAATAAGTTGTGGTCACTTCCCTGCCGCAAATGCTTGGCCCACCCACACAAGTGAGGAACCATTCATATTGGGAGACCTGGGAGATCACTGGGTGGTAGGAAATTTGGGTCACCCCATTAATCCCACAACTTTTCCACACTGAAACATGGGGAAAATGTATTTTCTTTAGCAAAATATGAGGTTTACTGGTGAATCTGAGTAAGAAAATGTTGGGGGTTCCACACAAATAATACCTCCCTGAGTTCCTCCGGGCATCTAGTTTTCAGAAATGTTTAGGCTTGTTGGCTTTCTCTAAATGACCGCCGATCCCAGGACCAAATATCATCGCCATCAAGTAACAGTCCAACCAGGACTCCTAAACTGAGAAAAATCCTAATTTTAAGACTTTCGGTATTCACAGAAGGCATTTAGGAGTCCTAAAGTTAGGACTCCTAACGTCTGTGAATACCGAAGTGAGTAAGTGTCTTCTGTGAATACCAAAATGAGTAAGTGCCTTCTGTGAATACGAAAATGGTAGTAAGTTTAGGATTTTGACTTAAGTTAGTTCTGTGAATCAGGCCCAACCTTTATTGAAAGCTATACTAGTGGTAGCTATGGAGAGCATCCTTCAGGCTAAGTCTTGAAGGAATGTAAAGCAGCTTGTTTTACCAGTCTATAATCTCTTGAATGACCAAATGAAAGGACAACCACACCAGGTATATATTTAAAATATATGTGTTTAAGATAAAACACACCCCTCTAGTCTCTTTATGAGGCTGGAGTTCAAAGTACTTAAGTTACAAGTCAGTATTCAAAAATAAAAGCACAAATACACGTTTGAGCCCGAGGGGCATACCAAACCATATACCAATAAAGTGGTATAAGAACCACGACTGAACTAGACACATAGCCTAGAGCCTTTAGAAGCATTTGGTCCCCAAGGAACCACCCGAAGAAGTGACATATGGGACCCACGGGGGACACGTGCAGTGTTAGACCACAGGCGCGAACCGCTGTTGACTTCTATGGGGAAAGTCGCGGTTGGAAAATTACAAGTTAAGGACACTTAGAGGATGACTACAAGCAAACCATTTTGGACTTAGAGGTGTCTAGGGCCAACACCCACGGGAGCACCAGAGTACTCGAGTTACCTCACCCAGGGAAGCCGGGTGCATAGGTGTCTTTTGGTGTCGGGTCGCGGTGTTGTTTTCAATGGAAGCTGGCAAAGAAGTGCTGCTGCCGTGAAGAGGAAAAGTGTCAGAAGAGATCTAATCCTGGATCGAGGATGGAAGGAACCTGAAAGCAGAGGGGACAGAGTCTGGGTCACGTACCAGTGACCAGAGGCACGATAGTCCAATGCCCACAGATGTCTGGTGCTTCAGGTGAGTTGTCGGGTGTCTTGACTCTTCATCCACGAGGTCCAGGAGGCGTCGACAATGATCAGGAGCTGGATTCGAGCTGTCTCATGAAGTCTGTCGAGTGCTACGGTGTCAGCGTCCAGAATGGACCCAAGAAGCCTTGGCAACGGCAAGTCAAGTGGAAATAGTAGAAAGATGTTGGTGCAGACCAGCAAGGTCTGGGGGACTCACCCAGCGAGGGTAAGTCAGGGCACGTCTGGAACAACCAGGAAAGCCCAAGCAAAAAAGGAGTTGCCTTCGTGGGGACCCACTAGCCAATGGGCTAGTGATCACGAAGGATCCTCGAGAAATCGCACTGGAAACTGGCCAACGGGTCACACGTGGAGTGGAGGCCAAAGATCTTTGGTGCAGTCAGTGCTCAAGGCTGGGGCTACTCAGAGCCCAAAGCACAACTTTGAGGAAGACCAGGAAGATGATGTACTGGCAAAAGTTCACGGTGTCCAGGCGTCCTGGTTCCACATCACCCACGATAGCCACGGGCCTCAGCTATGCTGTGGACTCAGGGTAGCCTCGGCGAAGTCTGGAAATCCACCTCTGGTGATGCAAAGACTTCGGCGTCCGGAAGGAGCTTCAGAGGTGCAGCCCGGACAGTTGCTTCTTTGGTGTCTGCCAAGCAGGGGAGTCACTCCTGACCCCAAGGGATATTTCTTCAGTCTTTTAGTCGAAATAAGAAGTCGAAGGTCCAGGATATATGTTGCAGAGTTTTATTCAGGGTAATCCAAAGTCTCAAGGACAGGGTTCCTATACTTATACTAAGATAGGGGGTTGGACATACTTTGGGGACCCACCTATTGGAGGGTTTGGAAAGAGGTGTGGTTACACCCATTTCCTTTGACCAGTTTCATGCCAGAGCAGGGGCAGGTAGCCCCTGCAACCAGTTTGAACTGGAATATACACAGAGACACCAAGTGTGCCCCCAGTGCAGGACTTCAAAGCACCAGAGAGTGCTCCCGCCCAGGCCCAATACACATCTGCCTGTCTGGGGAGGTGGTTACACCTCCCTTTGACTGGAAACCTATTGTCGAGGCCTCCCCTGCTGGAGTTTTGGTCAGCAGCAGGAGGCCATACACGAATTTATGGCAGTGGCATCCATTTTGTGATGCCTGGGCTCTACAAAGTCTTTACCAGTTAGACCAGTGGGTACATGACTCTCCCTCTAGAAGGTTGGAATGCTACCCCAGCTGCCAGAACTGGCAGAGGGGGTAGTATTCCAAAGTGTTTGACACCAAACACAACATGTTTCTGTGCAGCCAGTCCAAAGTTAGCATTTACCCCGCGGTTATAATGCACTTAAGAGTATATAGTCAGGCTGCATCACAAACAGCATCAGAGGAGGTACTCTGAATGCTGCAGAGGGGCTCTGCTCATGCAGGGGTACCCTCTCACATAAAAACCAAGCACTCTGCCTTCAGGATTGTAAAGGCCTGCCATAGGATTGACTTATAGGATTTAAATGTGTGTGCAATGGTAGTGGCATAGGCAGGCTATACCACAGTAAGGGGTGCATGCACCACCTTACCCAGGCTGCAGTAGCAGACCTGTGGTGTCATTTTGGAGTGCTTCCCAGTGGTGGCATAATACATGCTTCAGCCCCTGGTAGGCCTCTAAGGTACCTATGCCCAGGGTACATAGTATACCATATACTAGGGACTTATAAGGCTCTTCAGAATCCAATTAGAGATGTACCTAATGGACATGGAAACCATTTTAGAGAGGTAGCAGCTAGGCTGGGATCCTGATTAGCAGGGCCACAGCCAGACTAAGGTCGAAAAACTGTGAAACACCAGCAAAAAGTGGGGGTACCCATGTGAAGCAGATCCTACTCTCCTACAACTGCACAAACTTATGTTAAAATAAAACACAGCACAACCTTAGATTAAAGTAAAACATAACACAGCTTGTGCTAAAATAAAACACAACACAACCTTAAATTAAAATAAAACATAACACAGCCTTATTTTTTTTACAAGCACAATACACATATATGTTAAAAGAAAACACAGCACAGTCATATGTTAAAATAAAACAAAACAAAACACAACCTTATATTAAAATAAAACACAGCACACCTTGTGTTAAAATAAAACACAACACAACCTTATCTCAACATAAAACATAACACACCCTTATGCTAAAATAAAACATTGTTAAAATAAAACTAAATATAACCTTGTGTTAGAATAAAACCTTGATAAAATAAGCAAATAAACAACTTTCTGTTAGGATAAAACAGAACATGTTCTGAAGGTTGAAAGACTAACATATGTTTAATTGAAAACTATCAAAAGGTTTAGCAAAAAATCAGATGGCCATTGTCACTGCATCTGGCTGGAGCTCACCCAAAAGCCCTTTTAGACCTGTGATGCTGAAACTCATGCAGCTTTGAATGCTTCTTAAACACATGTCCATGGAGAATACACACATTGCAGAACCTGTTACTTCAACAAAAACTAATGAACAGGAGGTGGGATCTCCTCACGGAGAGAATGTGGGAAGTTCTTTACATGAGGAGAACGACTGATCAACACACTGCTGAATTCAGCGTTTTCCCAAAATCATATTTCTGTTTGCCACCCTTCAAAGTGATGTTATGCTGTTCTAAAAGATGAAAGATGTGTGCAGATGGACGACAGCCAGGGTCGGATCAGTAAGGCGGGTACTTGGATCATTGGAAATGGGCTGGTATCGGAGATGCAGCTACAAGCTGCTTTTTTACCCAGAGTGGTGGCCGATTTGAGCTGTGTCTCTGCTGTTCAGATGCTACCAGCAACCCAGGCTGGGACTGAATGTCCTTTCTGGAGGCAGATGGTCATCTTTTACCTCCCTTTTACCAGCAGGGTGGAGGTTTCATTCTTAGTCTCTCGCTGGTTTGGCCCATTAATGAATGCAGATTGAGTTGGGGCGGGGCCGGAGCAGAAGTGGCCTCACTTATATTCATGTGTGGTTCATAATTGAGTCCTGGGAACATTTGTCTTTTTTTATCTTAGTGAAGTTAAGAAAACATGCCTGCTAGACAACCTCGCCAACCTCGGACTCAAGCAACTGGTCAACACCCTCACCCACTACACCAGCCACACGCTTGACCCCATCTTCTCCTCGAGCAACCACATCTCCCTCAGCCACTCCACCAGACTGCACTGGACCGATCACAGTTGCATCCACTTCAACTTCAGGAAAACCATGACTCACTTCCACTGGCAGCAAGCCCCCCGTAGATGCTGGAGCAAGATCACCACCGACCAGCTCACCACCTCCCTGAGCCAAAACCAACCCACCAACATTACGGACCCCAATGAAGCAGCCCGCAACCTCACACAGTGGATCACCAACTGCGCCGATGCCCTTCACCACTGAAGAACCCTCCAAGCAATCCCGACAGCAAGAAAGCCTCATGGTTCACCGACGATCTCAAAGACTCCAAGAAATCCTGCCATACCCTTGAAGAAGCCTGGCGCCACGACCAGTCAACAGAAAACATGACGGCCCTCAAGAATGACATCTGCAAAAACCACCAGCTGATCCGCACCACCAAAAGGACATCATTCAGAGACCGACTGGACAACAACACCCACAACAGCAAAGAACTCTTCAGCATCGTCAAAGAGCTCTCCAACCCCAGCAACAACGACATCACGCCATCGCAAGAACTCTGCGACTCACTCGCCACGTTCTTCCACCGCAAGATCACCGACATACACGACAGCTTCAGCGCCCAGACTGCATACCCAGCCACCGAACCAATGCCCCCCACAACCACCCTGTGCACCTGGAACCCCGTCAGCACGGAAGACACCACCCTCACGATGAACACCATCCACTCCGGCTCCCCAGCCGACCACTGCCCACACCACATCTTCAACAAAGCCGACTCGATCATCGCACCCCATCTCCGGGACATCATTAACAACTCACATCCGCCACATTCCCGGAGAGCTGAAAGCATGCAGAGATCAGCGCCCTCCTGAAGAAACCCACCGCGGACCCCACAGACCTCAAGAACTTCCGTCCCATCTCGCTCCTCCCCTTCCCCGCTAAAGTCATCGAGAAAACGTCAATAAACAGCTGACCACCTTCCTCGAGACGACGGCTCCCTCGACCGATTGCAGTCCGGATTCCGAGCGAACCACAGCACCGAGACCACCCTCATCGCAGCCACCGACGACAGGACCCTGCTCGACAACGGTGAAACTGCCACCCTCATCCTCCTCGACTTGTCGGCCGCATTCGACACTGTCTGCCATCGCACCCTGACCACCTGCCTCCACCACGCCGGGATCCAAGGGAAGGCCCTGGAATGGATCACCTCCTTCCTCTCCGACAGAACTCAGAGAGTCCGTCTCCCGCCCTTCCGCGCAGCGGCCACCAAGATCATCTGCGGCGTACCCCAAGGATCCTCACTCAGCCCCATGCTCTTCAATGTCTACATGAGCCCCCTCGCAGCCATCGCACGCAAACACAACCTCAACATCATCTCCTATGCCCACGACACCCAACTGATCCTCTCCCTCACCAACGACCCGCCACCACAACAGCCAGCTTCCAGGAAGGAATCACGGAATGGATGAAGCTCAGCCGTCTGAAACTGAACTCAGACAAAACGGAAGTATTGATCCTCGGACCATCCCCCTCCGCCTGGGACGACTCCTGGTGGCCCCCTGCTCTGGGCACCACCCCCAAGCCCGCAGACCACACACGCAACCTGGGTTTCATCCTTGTCTCCTCCCTCACGATGACCAAGCAAGTCAACGCCATTACATCTTCCTGCTTCAACACCCTCTGCATGCTCCGAAAGATCTTCCGGTGGATCCCCACTAGAACCAGGAAGACAGTCACCCAGGCCCTCGTCACCAGCCAACTGGACTACGGGAACGCCCTCTACGCTGGGATCACCGCCAAACTACAGCAAAGACTCCAGCTCATTCAGAGCGCAGCTGCTCGACTCATCCTGGACATTCCCCAACACAGTCACATCTCTGCTCACCTGAGAGACCTGCACTGTCTCCCCGTCAGCAAGAGGATCACCTTCAGACTCCTCACCCACGCACACAAGGGTCTCGACGACGCGGGCCCCGAATACCTCAACACCCGCCTCACGTTCTACACACATAACCGCCAGCTCCGCTCCACCAGCCTCGCCCTCGCCACCGTCCCACGGATTCACAGAACCACCACCGGAGGAAGATCTTTCTCCTACCTGGCGGCCAAGACGTGGAACTCTCTCCCCACCCCCCTTCGACGGACCCAGGACCATCTCACCTTCAGGAAGCACCTCAAGACCTGGCTTTTCGAGCAGTAGCGGCAACCCCCCTCCCAGCGCCTTGAGACCCTCGCAGGTGAGTAGCGTGCTCTACAAATGTCCTGATTGATTGATTGATTGATTGAACCCCCACCTTCTTTTCCTACTTAAAACATTGAATCAGTGTTTTGCGAAAAGGAGAAACCTGCAAATATGGCCCACTTGTTTTTATGGAGCCCGGGCGTATTTTTGATCCAAATCCAACCCTTACCAGAGCACATGAAGTGGCTTCTAGACCTGCCGGAATCATGAACTTCACTTGCATCATGAACACTTCAGGGTAATAAAACCAATGCGAACGTCTAATGTACAATCAAACCATACATACACCTCGGCAATGTTAGTAAAAAAAAATTATTCAATGTGTTTAAAAACATAATAATAACATATTTAGGTATATTTTCTGACATAGCACACAATAAACTGATGACAGAGAAATTATGTGGGGTCAGAGACTTGGGCAGTGTTTAGAAATGTACTTTAGAGACCAGATGATGTGGGTTCGAGCCTTCTGTGATAGACACCGAGGGATCAGTCATCAGGTGCTCCTTTATGAGGCTGGGGATATTTCGTGACCCCTGCAGGTGCCTGAAAATGCAGAGATAGAGGATGTGAGAGGCAGGGGGGCCTTCTTCTTGAAATTACATTCCTCACCTAGGTTTTGTTCACTTTTTGAAGTGGACATATCCCTTGAAGAGGAAAACAATGTTCCCATTTGAAGAATGACATTGGGGAGGGTCAACTGGCCTCCTTCCAGTAAGGTCATTAGCCTTCAGGCACTGAGCAGAAGTTGTACCCCTGTTGGTTACCATCCGAAAGCTCTAATGACGAGTTGCACAGTATGGAGAACATGTGAGTTACTGGGTACAGCATTACCATTACTGGCCGCTATTCCCATCTGGTAATCTCAATCTTCAGGAAACAATAACCTCTATGAACCTATGAGGGACTGCTCCATCATTATGTCCTGAAGTATCTTATAGTCACAGCTTCAGATCTAGAGAACCTACCTGACCAAGCAAGGGGTCTAACACCATGCTATGTTATGTTATATCACGTTATGGCATGTCATGTTATGTTTGATTATGCTATGTTATGTTACGTCATGTCATGATATATCATGAGATGCCATATCATGCCATGTTATGCTAGGCTAAGTTGCGTTTATTTATTTATTTTATTTTAGGGAATTTATTGAGCGCACGTTCACCGAAAGGTCTCTTGACCCTGAGTTGGAAGCTGTCCCGAGATACAGTCTAACAAAAGGCCTGAGTGAACAGCCACGTTTTCAGCTTTTTCCTGAAACACATATAAGGCCGCGTTTGTCTGATAACAATTGGTAGAGAGTTCCAGAATTTGGGGCGTAGCATAGAAAAACGTGAACCACCCATTCTCTTGCCCTTAAATCAGCAGATTCATCGTAACTCATCTAAGGTTCTTTTTGGGGAGATACGGTAAAATCTTTGTATAAATAAAGTTGGGGGCCTTATCGTGGAATGCATTGAAAAGCATGCAGCCTGTCTTAAACATGGACCGCTGAACCACGGGAAGCCACTGAAGCTGCTCCATCAATGGCTTCGTATGGCCGTGTCTTGGTTGCTGAAAGATCACTCTGGCAGCTTGGTTCTGTATCAACTAAAGCCTGTGAGTTTGCTTGGCGGGAGACTTAAGTAGATAGCATTTGCACAATCCAGCCTGGACATATTCATGGCCAACATGATCACCACACTTGCTTCCCTGGTACCGAATCACAATTTGGAGTCTAAGGCTTTTTACAGAGTCATTAGGGATAGGTTGAATGCCTAATGTAACTGGCCGTGTCCTGTTGTCAAATGGTGGAGTCTGTTGTGTGATATGACTATCTCTGTTTTATCAGAGTTGAGTTTGAGAGGGTTATAACTCACCCAGACTTTGATGAATAACATGGTCTCGTCTATTGGAAAATCAACTGCATATCGTCTGCATAGGCTAAGGCCTTAACCCTCCTACTTTGGGGAGAATGGATCGAGTGCAGATATAATGGTTGAAAAGGTGGGGGGACAGGGAAAAGCCTTGTGGTACCCTACAGGTGGTATTGACCCTGGCCGAATGATAGGAGGGCAGCCTAACAGACTGGGTGAGATCCGTCATCCAGTCCAAGGTAGTTCCACCCAGACCTGCCGCTGCCATTCTATCCGCTAATATTGTGTGATCCACAGTATCAAATGCGCACACCCCTCGTCTGCTCCCTCCTTCAGGTCATCCACTACACTTAGGATGACTGATTCGGTCAAGTGTGATGGCCGAAAGCCTGCTTGACGAGAGTTCAAAAATGTAATCTCTTCAATGAAGGCGCATAGGAGTTTTGCTACGCGTGCTTCAAGTATTTTTCCAGGATATGAGAGAAGCGAGATGGGTCTGTAGTTGCTCATTTGTCTGGGATCTATTCTGACTTTCTTTTGAAGCAGGAATAACACTGCCTCTTTGAAATCCTGTGGAACCACACCTTGCTCCAGAGATACATTTAGGAAAGTGAGGATGGTATCTGGAAAGCGGTTGAGAATGACTTTTTGTATAGAAGGACAAGGGTCTCTAGGTGAGCCAGATTTTACTTTGTTACTTAGTTCATTAAGACGGTCTAGGGTTATGTTCTGAAAGGTAGCGAGTGTTACCTAATTTGTGAATTGCTGGTGTGATTTCCAGTCCTGTGAACTAGGAGTGATGGAATCTTTTATTGTCTTAATTTTTTTCACAAAGAAGTCATTCAAATCGTCACATAAGGCCTGAGAGGGAATGATGGCAGGTGTCACACAGTCCGGGTTGGATAGTTCTTTAACTATATTAAAAATGTCTTTTGATTTATTTTCTGAGCTTAGTACTCGGCTCGTAAAGAAGGCTTTTTTGTCTCCAAAATGGCTGCTTTATAGTCTGTAAGAGCTTTTATATATGTTTTCCTTGTTGCAGGAGAATAGCTGCTCCACCTTTTGTGTTCAGCCTGGCGAGTTTATAGCTTTGCCAATTTCAGATCTGTGGTGAACCACTTAGAGGGCTCATACCACCTCAGGCAACTCTTTTTCCTTTGTAATGGGGCATGAATCTCACTCGCTCTTAATTGCCAGGTAGTAATTGCTGTCTCAAACTCATCAACATTGTCTATTCTAGGCGATAGCATATCTTCCAGGGTATTATGGAACTCTGGCAAACTGATACAATTCCAGTTCCCAGTTAGTAGTTTATGGCCGGCTAAGGGTTTAGCTAAAGATAGACCACTTAATGTAAAATGTATTAAGTGGTGGTCTAACCAAACACATGGTTTAACAGTTAAGCTGTGGAACAAGAGGCTAGTGGTCCATAGCTGGTCTAATGAATGCCCTTTAATGTGTGTGGGCTCGTTTATGTGTCCTTCTAGAGTCACATTCTTCAATAGGTCAGTTAGCTCCTTAGAGCCCAGCTCCCCTCTTCTTCATGTGACCAACAATTCAGATTTCCAACTAACAATGTTTTCACATAGTCTATGGTTAAAGGGGCAATATAATTTGCCAGTTTGCTGGTGAATCCCCCCATTGCAATAGGGGGGGCAATAAATCAGGACACACATCAATGTGGACATCGGAGAGTTTAAATATTTTATCGTGAGGCTATCCACCTATGACACTTCCAATAGGGCAATGGTGGTGACAGAAAGGTCCTTTTTAGGTCTCGCTGAGACAGCGAAAGCTGTCTCTTTGAGACATTTTGTAAGTGGGCTTTCAAAAGTGCTACCCACATGGTTTTGCTGGCCTAGGGCTTGAGTGCATGATGGCGTGCACATGCACAGCTGCTCCTCTGCTCCTTGCATTCCCCCCTCCCTTCTCACCCAGCCCTTTGATGCTCTGCTCAATTACTTTCACTTTTGCCGCTTTGACCCTTGCATTCCCCCCTCCCTTCTCACCCAGCCCTTTGATGCTCTGCTCGATTACTTTCACTTTCGTCGCTTTGATGTTTGATCGCAAACGCGATCACTTCCGCTTGGCATAGCCTCTACTCGTTCTCTTTGTCCTCACATATGCTCTTCCCTCTATGTTTTTCTCTCTGGTCTTACATGTGCTATTCCCTCTGCATTTTAACTCTGCCCTCACATGTGCTTTTCCCTCTCTATTTTTCTCTCTTTCCTCACACACGCTATTCCCTCTGTATTTGTCTCTCTTCCCTCACATGTACTCTTCCCTCTGCATTTTTTCTCTATGCTCTCACATGTGCTCTTCGCTCTGTATTTTTTTCTCTGCCCTCGCATGTGTTCTTCTCTCTATATTTTTCTCTCTGCTCTCACATGCTCTCTTCCCTCTATGTTTTTATCTCCGGTCTAACATGCGCCCTACCCTCTGTATTTTTCGCTTTGCTCTCACATGAGCTCTTCCCTCTCTTTTTTTCTCTCCTCCCTCACATGGACTCTTCCCTCTGTATTTTTCTCTCTGCCCTCACGTGCTTTTCCCTCTGTATTTTTCTCTCTGCCCTCACATACTCTTCCCTGTATGTTTTCCTCTTTGCCCTCAAGTGCACTCTTCCCTCTGATCACATGCATACACAACTATGCACACATACAAACACACACATGCATTTACACACACATATGAACATATACAAACACACACAGACATGCATAAACATATGCATATACATGCACACCAACACACCAACCCCACATACACATATAAACAAGCACGCTCACCAACATACTCAAACACATATACATACACACAAACATGCATACACAGACATAGGTATACACACAAACATATGTGTACACATCCATGAAGACAAATGAACACAATGACACACCCATACTTGCACACCAACACACACATGCATACACACACATATACACATACAAACACACACACATGCATACACACACAGATATATACATATAGACACACACACTATGCACACACACGCATCTCCTGTACTGTCTCAGGGGAAGAGTCGGTGTCAGCTGTCTCCTAGAGGGAGATCTCGCATGAGACATTAAGACTCAGAGACATGTGGCGGTGGGGAGAGACAGACATGCCTCCCTTTAATTGTGTTGTTGCAAGATGGTGACTATCTTCTGCCACTGGTGCATTCAGATAAGCAGCAGGAAGTTCGTCGGACACATGCACTGGTTTCAATTTCGAGAAAGTGGGGTGAACGTTTCACAGATCGGGAGTGTGTGTCAATACGTGTTTCTCCTTCACGGCAAGGCCAATCAGTACGTTTTGTTTAACCGTGTGGTCATGAATCCTTTAATTGCATAAGTGAGCGGGTATGGATGTAAACAAAAATGTAACACTAATACCACATTTTCTGTCACTCTTGTGAACAGGTTTGCGGTGAATGTATGAATGAGAATGGCGTTTTAGAATACGTTGCATGGAAAAGGGTCAACATGGTGTATACGTGTTTTTTGGTGTTTTAGTTTATTTTTTATTGCATGGTTAACGTCATGATAGACTGGATTCGGATGCTTCATTGCAGATCAGTTGTTTGGCCCGTGGTTATTTACGAGTTTGGAAAATACTTTTGTATTGTTTCGATTCTTTTTGTCTCTGCCCTATCTCTTGGCTGCGTCCTTACTCTCTCCACCTCTTTGCTACATGTTCTCTTGTAATGTTTTTCCCCAACTCTCCTCTTTACTCTCTCTAATTCTTTTTTTGCTCCTTTTCTGTCTCTGTCCCTTCTCTCCTCTTTCTCTCCCCACCTGTCCCTTCTCTAACCCCACTCCTCTTCCTCTGCCCACCCCCCAATCCTTCTCTCTCGCAGTACTGCAGCATAGGCAGCACCAGGTCTCTGATGCCTTCTCAGTGTTGCCCCTGGGGGTGGAGGAGGTAAGTCAGCCCCCCAAGTGAATCCCATTATCAACAGATAGTGAACCTCTATTTACCAACAAGTACGGAGTGGTCTCAGGTGACGGCTGATGTGAACAGTGATCTGCTTTCGGCCCCGGCAGGGCCTGTGGGGTGGGGGCGTTACCTTACACTAGGAGAGGAAGTAAAAGTGATATCCTCCCCTCCCCCCCACTCCACCACTGTTTCTCCTCACCCTCCACCTCTCTCTCTCCTCCACTTCTGATTCCCTTCCAACTCGGTCTCTCCTTACCCTCCACCTCGGTCTCACCTTACCCTCCACCTCGGTCTCTCCTTACCCTCCACCTCGGTCTCTCCTCACCCTCCACCTCGGTCTCTCCTCACTCTCCACCTCGGTCTCTCCTCACCCTCCACCACGGTCTCTCCTCACCCTCCCCCTCCGTCTCTCCTCACCTTCCACCTCGGTCTCTCCTCACCCTCCACCTCCATCTCTCCTCACCCTCCACCTCCGTCTCTCCTCACCCTCCAACTCTGTTTCTCCTCACCCTCCACATGTCTCTCCTCACCCTCCACCTCACCCTCCTCACCCTCCACGTGTCTCTCCTCACCCTCCACGTCTCTCCTCACCCTCCACGTGTCTCTCCTCACCCTCCACACGTTTCTCCTCACCCTCCACACGTGTCTCTCCTCACCCTCCACACGTGTCTCTCCTCACCCTCCACACGTGTCTCTCCTCACCCTCCACACGTGTCTCTCCACACCCTCCACGTCTCTCCTCACCCTCCACATGTGTCTCTCCTCACCCTTCACACGTGTCTCTCCTCACCCTCCACACGTGTCTCCTCACCCTCCGCCTCACCCTCCACATGTGTCTCCTCCTCACCCTCCACATGTGTCTCCTCCTCACCCTCCACAGGTGTCTCCTCCTCACGCTCCACATGTGTCTCTCCTCACCCTCCACACGTGTCTCTCCTCACCCTCCACACGTGTCTCTCCTCACCCTCCACACGTGTCTCTCCTCACCCTACACGTGTTTCTTCTCACCCTCCACCTCGGTCTCTCCTCACCCTCCACCTCGGTCTCTCCTCACTCTCCACCTCGGTCTCTCCTCACCCTCCACCACGGTCTCTCCTCACCCTCCACCTCCGTCTCTCCTCACCCTCCACCTCGGTCTCTCCTCACCCTCCACCTCCATCTCTCCTCACCCTCCACCTCCGTCTCTCCTCACCCTCCAACTCTGTTTCTCCTCACCCTCCACATGTCTCTCCTCACCCTCCACCTCACCCTCCTCACCCTCCACGTGTCTCTCCTCACCCTCCACGTCTCTCCTCATCCTCCACGTGTCTCTCCTCACCCTCCACACGTCTCTCCTCACCCTCCATACGTGTCTCTCCTCACCCTCCACACGTGTCTCTCCTCACCCTCCACACGTGTCTCTCCTCACCCTCCACATGTGTCTCTCCTCACCCTCCACACGTGTCTCTCCTCACCCTCCACACGTGTCTCTCCTCACCCTCCACGTCTCTCCTCACCCTCCACATGTGTCTCTCCTCACCCTTCACACGTGTCTCTCCTCACCCTCCACACGTGTCTCCTCACCCTCCGCCTCACCCTCCACATGTGTCTCCTCCTCACCCTCCACATGTGTCTTCTCCTCACCCTCCACAGGTGTCTCCTCCTCACGCTCCACATGTGTCTCTCCTCACCCTCCACACGTGTCTCTCCTCACCCTCCACACGTGTCTCTCCTCACCCTACACGTGTTTCTTTTCACCCTCCACGTGTCTCTCCTCACCCTCCACATGTCTCTCCTCACCCTCCACGTGTCTCTGCTGCACACCACACACTGCTGCACGCCTCACACTGCTGCACGCCTCACACTGCTGCACGCCACACACTGCTGCATGCCGCTGCACACCACACACTGCTGCACGCCTCACACTGCTGCACGCCACACACTGCCACACACTGCTGCACGCCGCACACTGCTGCACGCCACACACTGCTGCACGCCGCACACTGCTGCACGCCACACACTGCTGCACGCCACACACTGCTGCATGCCACACACTGCTACACAAACCATTGCTGCACGCCACACACTGCTGCATGGCACACACTGACGCAACCGGCACACTGCTGCCCGCCACACACTGCTGCACACTGCTGCAGTACTCACTGCTGCATACTGCACAACACTGCTGCACGAAGCACACTGCTGCACGCAACACACTGCTGCACGCCGCTGCACGCCACAGTGCTGCATGCCTCACACTGCTACACGAAACACTGCTGCACGCAGCACACTGCTGCATGCCGCACACTGCTGCACGCCGCTGCACGTCACAGTGCTGCATGCCTCACACTGCTACACGAAACACTGCTGCACGCCGCACACTGCTGCACGCCACACACTGCTGCATGCTGCACACTGCTGCACGCCTCACACTGATGCACGCCGCACACTGCTGCACGCGGCACACTGCTGCACTCCACACACTGCTTTTATGCAAGTTTATGCTACTGACATTGTAAAGACAATGCCTTTTATTTGTTTTAAAACCAAAACATAAATAAAAGGCATTGTAATTTTACAATGCCAATAGCTCAAACTCTTATAAATGCGAGACCTATTGCATTGCAAATGCTTGTTAACAACTGCTGCTACACCGCCTCCTGTTTCTTCAGGAGGTCAGTTAGTGTGGAAAAGATGGTAGTTGCCAGGTAGCGCTTCTAATATACCAGAGGTAGATCCCATAGCTAGCCATGTTTCTGTGAGCTATAATATCTGGGGCTTCGGTATCTAAAAAGATTGCAGATTTATGGTTGGTGCTTGCCATGGCACGTGTGTTTAAATACACTACATGGATCTCTTTTCGTGCCAAGGGCTTAGTCCTCGCTGTTGCGCATTCGTGCTGATAAGGATGGGGTCCATCGTCCGGTATGCCTTGGATGCCAGAGATCACCGCACTGTGGGATTGCATTTCAAGTTTAGGATGCTTCGAAGGTTGCAGGTTTGCTTCTGATAACCCGCACTGTGGGATTGCATTTCAAGTTTAGGATGCTTGGAAGGTTGCAGGTTTGCTTCTGTGGTACCCCGCACTGTGGGATTGCATTTCAAGTTTAGGATGCTTCGAAGGTTGCAGGTTTGCTTCTGTGGTACCCCGCACCGTGGGATTGCATTTCAAGTTTAGGATGCTTCAAAGGTTGCAGGTTTGCTTCTGTTACCCCACACTGTGGGATTGAATTTCAAGTTTAGGATGCTTGGAAGGTTGCAGGTTTGCTTCTTTTACCCCAGACTGTGGGATTGCATTTCAAGTTTAGGATGCTTCGAAGGTTGCATGCTTGCTTCTGTTACCCCGCACTGTGGTATTGCATTTCAAGTTTAGGATGCTTGGAAGGTTTCAGGTTTGCTTCTGTTACCCCACACTGTGGGATTGCATTTCAAATTTAGGATGCTTGGAAAGTTGCAGGTTTGCTTCTGTGGTACCCCGCACTGTGGGATTGCATTTCAAGTTTAGGATGCTTCGAAGGTTGCAGGTTTGCTTCTGTTACCCCGCACTGTAGGATTGCATTTCAAGTTTAGGATGCTTCGAAGGTTGCAGGTTTGCTTCTGTTACCCCGCACTGTGGGATGGCATTTCAAGTTTAGGATGCTTTGAAGGTTGCAGGTTTGCTTCTGTGGTACTCCACACTGTGGGATTGCATTTCAAGTTTAGGATGCTTCGAAGGTTGCATGTTTGCTTCTGTTACCCCGCACTGTGGGATTGCATTTCAAGTTCAGGATGCTTCGAAGGTTGCAGGTTTGCTTCTGTTACTCCGCACTGTGGGATTGCATTTCAAGTTTAGGATGCTTCGAAGGTTGCAGGTTTGCTTCTGTTACCCCGCACTGTGGGATTGCATTTCAAGTTTAGGATGCTTCGAAGGTTGCAGGTTTGCTTCTGTGGTACCCCGCACTGTGGGATTGCATTTCAAGTTTAGGATGCTTCGAAGGTTGCAGGTTTGCTTCTGTGGTACCCCGCACTGTGGGATTGCATTTCAAGTTTAGGATGCTTCGAAGGTAGCAGGTTTGCTTCTGTTACCCCGCACTGTGGTATTGCATTTCAAGTTTAGGATGCTTGGAAGGTTGCAGGTTTGCTTCTGTGGTACACCGCACTGTCGGATTGCATTTCAAGTTTAGGATGCTTTGAAGGTTCCAGGTTTGCTTCTGTGGTACCCAGCACTGTAGGATTGCATTTCAAGTTTAGGATGATTCGAAGGTTGCAGGTTTGCTTCTGTTACCCCGCACTGTGGGATTGCATTTCAAGTTTAGAATGCTTCGAAGGTTGCAG
The DNA here is from genome assembly GCF_964204655.1 of Triturus cristatus. Taxonomy (NCBI): domain Eukaryota; kingdom Metazoa; phylum Chordata; class Amphibia; order Caudata; family Salamandridae; genus Triturus; species Triturus cristatus. The sequence continues at coordinate 1,117,150,298 of NC_140588.1, read as the reverse complement.
GTTTGCTTCTGTGTTACCCCGCACTGTGGGATTGCATTTCAAGTTTAGGATGCTTTGAAGGTTGCAGGTTTGCTTCTGTTACCCCGCACTGTGGGATTACATTTCAATTTTAGGATGCTTCGAAGGTTGCAGGTTTGCTTCTGTCACCCCGCACTGTGGGATTGCATTTCAAGTTTAGGATGCTTCGAAGGTTGCAGGTTTGCTTCTGTGGTACCCCACACTGTTGGATTGCATTTCAAGTTTAGGATGCTTTGAAGGTTGCAGGTTTGCTTCTGTTACCCCGCACTGTGGGATTGCATTTCAAGTTTAGGATGCTTTGAAGGTTGCAGGTTTGCTTCCGTGTTACCCTGCACTGTGGGATTGCATTTCAAGTTTAGGATGCTTCGAAGGTTGCAGGTTTGCTTCTGTGGTACCCTGCACTGTGGGATTGCATTTCAAGTTTAGGATGCTTGGAAGGTTGCAGGTTTGCTTCTGTTACCCCGCACTGTGGGATTACATTTCAATTTTAGGATGCTTCGAAGGTTGCAGGTTTGCTTCTGTCACCCCGCACTGTGGGATTGCATTTCAAGTTTAGGATGCTTCGAAGGTTGCAGGTTTGCTTCTGTGTTACCCCGCACTGTGGGATTGCATTTCAAGTTTAGGATGCTTCGAAGGTTGCAGGTTTGCTTCTGTTACCCCGCACTGTGGGATTGCATTTCAAGTTTAGGATGCTTCAAAGGCTGCAGGTTTGCTTCTGTTACCCTGCACTGTGGGATTGCATTTCAAGTTTAGGATGCTTCGAAGGTTGCAGGTTTGCTTCTGTTACCCCGCACTGTGTGATTGCATTTCAAGTTTAGGATGCTTTGAAGGTTGCAGGTTTGCTTCTGTTACCCCGCACTGTGGGATTGCATTTCAAGTTTAGGATGCTTTGAAGGTTGCAGGTTTGCTTCTGTTACCCCGCACTGTGGGATTGCATTTCAAGTTTAGGATGCTTTGAAGGTTGCAGGTTTCACTTCCGTGTTACCCTGCACTGTGGGATTACATTTCAAGTTTAGGATGCTTCGAAGGTTGCAGGTTTGCTTCTGTGTTACCCCGCACTGTGGGATTGCATTTCAAGTTTAGGATGCTTCGAAGGTTGCAGGTTTGCTTCTGTGTTACCCTGCACTGTGGGATTGCATTTCAAGTTTAGGATGCTTCGAAGGTTGCAGGTTTGCTTCTGTGTTACCCTGTGCTCAGGCAGCAGTGGGGGTCAAATGGACTTTACGCACACCATCCTGAAGTGTAAAAATCTTTGCAGCTTGAGGGCATTGGTGTTTTCTGTTATCAATTCTCATATGATACGTGCAATAGAATGTGAACATTGCAACCACCTCCATTGACCAAAGAGAAACCCATGCAACATTTCTCATGTAACTGTCTAAATTGACGTGTCCCACACCATCTATATTTCCTTCACCTTCTTATCCTTTCCTCTCACCCCATGGGTTTCGGGGAGGCAGTCTGTCAGTCATGGTCATTTAATCAGGGTCCAGCAACCCTAAAAACACCCAAGCCCCTGAGCCCTGAAAACGTCCTGACAACCTTTTTTAATCTTTTTTTTCTTGAGTTCGGCTTCACCCCATTCCCCCGATGTAAGGTAGCTGTCTGATATGGGAAAAAATGCAGGTGCACTCACTTTATCAAAGGAGGTTATCATGCCCCACCATACAGCAATCCACCCGTTTGGTGCATCTGGGCCTCTTCCTGCTACCAGTCTGGATGTCTCATTAGACCTTTACCAGGGAGCGGACCTGTCCGTATGTGCTGAGTGTCTCCTAGGACTCTTTTCACCATTGTTCGTCCACTGTAGGGATATATGTTCCAGTACCTCTCTTTATTGAGTACGCACTCGCTGAAATATGGGGTCGGGAACTCCTCTCTGTCCCATTTCCCTTGGGTCTAGGGTGTTTAGGAAGTGTTCTAGATCAGTGGGTCCTTCATATTCTCTGGTTCACCCCTCCACAGTTATCAGCCTTGTGGCTAGCTCATTTCTGATGCCTTGGTTTGTGTCTTGGTTTGTTAGTTCTAAAACTCTGATTCCACTTGAGATGTGTTTCTTGAGAGAAATGTGCAGTCAGATACATCTGTTGATTCTTGCATTGGGCTTTTTTTTACATTTTGCATGATTTATGCTTTTCACGTTCAATTTTCTTTGTACCTCTTTTATTTTAATATCCATCTGAAAAGTGTGGGGCGTGGGTATAATGCATGATTTACAAGAGAGGTGAGTGCTGTTAGAGTGTTTCTATTCACGGTTACATCAGTTTGGCACTAAATCTAATTATGAAAATTTTTCCAACCAGGTGGTGTGGAAGGAAAGACTCTGATCATGTTGTCCATTGCTCCTTTCCTCCAATACCTCCTTCCAGTCGTTGAGTGTTTCACAGAGATCATTATTGGTGGCTCGACTGATAAATGCATCTCAGAGATAGAAAAATGGAGGACAAATGCTCCTGGGGCTATTGACTTCAGCTATGCTGCCAAGATTATGTGTGAGATTCAAGGCAACAGGTATGTGTTCTGTACTGATTGATGGATTATAGCCTATGTATGTATGAAAGTGTAAAGGTCTGGGCTGACTTCTACCCCTCCAAATGAATGTACAGTTACACTTTTCTGCCACTATAAAACATGTGTGACAGCATGCTTGGAAATCCATACAAGGTGCACATGCCATTCAACTTTTCGGAGTTTGGCTATTCCCCATGTTTGGGAAAGTACATAGGGGCCTATTTAACAAATATTCATGCAACACAATTCCACATGCCACCTTGCAGTGCTATATGAAAAGGAGAAGGCAAGAATGTGCGATCTTTAACATTATGTGACATATTCCGCTCTCTGCCTGCTCTTGTGTACAAACTGATGCCTAATGACAATGCAAGTACCCCTATGCCATGGTGCAGGGGTGCCTGTGTTGTAGAATGTAGAATGCAGTACTCGTGGAAAGTAAAAAATGAGGTGAAATAAATATTTTTCTCCTCATTATACCCCCCTGTGGTGAGAGCACCCATGCTTCACACATAGAATGCCTCTCTGGGGAAGACAAACAAATGGCAGGGACTTGAGCAGTCGTGTGTTACTCCACATTTACCTGGACATGCAGGGCCATACAAGGTGGCCCTCCGTGGCTTGGTAAATCTCATTCTAGGTTTTGCATCACCCTCTTGCCCCCTTACGCGATGGAAAACCATGATGAATATGGCCCTAATTGTGCAATTTCACAAATTGGGAGAGACAACTAAATGTGCAACAACAATTTTTTTCCCTGCAGGCTAATCACTGTGCCAGCAGAGAACGTTTTTTGAGAGAATGTTGTTGTCATGCCTTCAGGATAGGACAATCACTAGGATTATACGGTTGGAAAGTTATATGATTAATGCTGTCCTTATCAGCTCTGGGAGAGACTTCTCTGGATCAGAACCCAGAAGCGATGGGGTTCCAGCGTGTGGTGTTATATGAAGGTGAGTTGTACACGATGGGGCACTAAGGGGAGCCTTAGACCACCACCATCAAGTGGGACATTGCCAGTCATGGGTTTCAGCGTCCCAAATGAGATCTTTGATGTCTATGGAGTGCAATGGCGAAACCGGAAACAAGAGAGGGAGCATATGTAGGACACATGTGAATGTGGACAGGCTTACCACCATGACAGATCATGTCCTACTACATAGCGAGAGATTAAGGAGTGTACATTTGGTGTATTCAGCCCAGGCACAACCTATGTAATCTAGTGTCATGCGTTCCAGGCGCCTTTTAACATAGACTCTCAGGCATTTGAGGTGAGACGGCTTTCAGAGATATTGATAGCCCTGTACGGCAAACATCATAGTTGTCTTGAAAGGGGTAGGGCTCTACTCTTATATCAGTTAACCCTACATCCAGCCATCTCTGGAAATGCTGCAACAAGACTCAAGAGGGCTGGCAGGGAATAGAGAGGTCAGTAAAGTCAACAGGATGTCGTCTGTGTAAAGAAGCATGGATGAAGGGCCTCATGGTGTGGGTATGCCCGCAATGTTTGCTGATTTGTGGATGACTTTGGCCAGGGGCTCAAGGACGAGTAAGAAGAAGAATAGGGAGAACAAACACTCCTTTCATGTCCTGCATCATCCCGTAAAGGATGTTGATAAGAAACCATTGCGTTACCTGGGAGAGTCATATCATCCCAGAACCATGCTAAATAAGTTGTCTCCTTAACCAAATTTCTGGAAGACCGCAAAGAGATCCCCCCATAATATCCAACCAAATGCCTTTTGAGCATTAAGGGACAGGGCTAGCGCTCTTCTGGCAAACGTGGGTCAAAGGTGGTTACGGGACATTCATCCTGGGATGAAGCCTACTTGCGTGGTGTGAATGAGGGTGGGGTTAACCTTTTTAAGACAGGTCACTGTCATGCTGGCCAGGGTCTTGGTAAATATAATAAGGAGGAAGATGACTGTGGGGGCGTCACAGGATGCCAGATCCTTCCCTGGTTTGGGAAGTCCTGTTATTATGGCGTTTTTGGATATTGGCATTAGCCTGTAGGCAGCATAGAGAGAGTGTACTATGTTAGGTGCCATTCATTTGTAGAATTCGGATTGGAAGCCACCTGCCCCAGGAGCCTTGCTATAGAGCAAGGTAGCGATAGTTGTGCAACGTTCTCCCAGGGAAACTCACCCGAAAGCAGTCCAGGCTTTCCTTGTAAGACTGATGTCTCTGAAGAACCTGTATATATGTGCCTCATCAGAGAAGATCTCAGGGGCTTGGAGGTCTTTATAATATTCTGCAATGGAGTCTGCTATACCCTAGGGGTATATGAAAAATTGACTGACCCAGCTCCTTATTGCCACAATGGCACACACTACCTCTTATTTGTGTTTCAAGCATACTGCCTGCTCATTGTGATGGTTTGTGAAGTGCAAACTCATCTTTGAAGGTGAAGATGGCATTAAGGTCCTTTTTGGCCTTCTCCAGGACACCTGATGGTGTCTGTAGGACATGATGAATCTGATCAAGTCAGGTCACAGATTACTCTTCTCAGTGAGATCTGTTGACTTGTTCTTTGTTTATTATGAAGGGCTGCATCACACATGATTTGACTTCAAAGAGTTCCTTTCACTGCTGCCCACAACATCTGTGTGAATACAACCGGTGCTGAATGATGGTCCAAACACGTTTTGAAATGGGATTGGAGGAGCATTTTCCTCTCATGCATCTTGTAATACGAGGTGATAGGGAGGCCAGATTTTAGGATCGGATGTCTCAGTTCCAAGTAAAGCAGTAAACTTGTTGGGGATTGGTCCGAGAGTCCACCATCAAGAATGTGCACATCCACAGCCACTGGAGTGAGGGATTGAGATATGAGAAAATAATCTAATCTGATTGAGTGCCGTGAACAGGGGACAAAGAGATGTATGTCTTCTTGGCCAGAATGAAAGGGCACCAGACATTGAACAATATGTGATCCAACAGTGAATCCCACAAGACTGCTCTGTCTACTTTTCTGGCCATGCACGTCCCAGCTACCTCTCCATACTCATTGACATTATGCTTGTCTTTGACCCAGTATATGTCGGTAACATGCACATTCTACCATGTTGATGCTGTATGCTGTTTGATCTTATTTCAGCCAGTATACAACAAATACAATTTATACAGAAGTACCAGGGGTATTGAAATTCAAATCGAATATATGTTCTACTTTATCCTGTCGATGAATTGATAGATATTATGCCCCCAGCCCCTGGCTGTGCAAAAGTAGAGTCATTTGATTTTGAATATTATTAAGCAACATTTCAGGAAAACTGCAAAAAACTGTGAGTAATTACATTAAATGCAAATCCTCATATTTTAGCACAAACTGCTTTTACCATTCCAGGTACAGTATTGCAGCTGTGGACTGGAAAAATGCCACCCAAGCCATCCTGGGATGGATAACAGCCTCTCACACATTTTTCATTGTTATTAAAGATCATCTGAGAAATATATAAATAGCTTTTTCCAGACTTAAGGGAGCAACCAGTATAAACTAGCACAATGCATTGTAGGGTTTGCAGTTCACATAAATTATGCAAAATAAAGCAAAGAACCAGGGTAGGGATACTCACCCCTCCATCCTTTGTAGGGGCTCCCAGGGAAACAAAATAAAAAAAGAAAAATAGTTTTGTAATCAGCCGTCCCTTCCACTGGATTGCAGCATAAAACAAAAGGAAAACGCAGACTGGTGTTTTTTATTTCAAAATTTAAAGCCCCCTTGGTTGGCCAGGGACTGTGGGTCATCATTCTAAAATATTTGGTGAAGAGGGTGTGAATGGATCCTCCTCACTGAATCACTCTTGAGCCCTGGAGACCCTTCCTTCATCCCCCGTGGTTGAATATTAAATAAATGTGAGGGGGGCATGAGGTCCACTCCTCGACCCACTATTGGAACCTGGGACAATGCAGGGGGTACACAAATTTCAGGGAAGGGGGCATACGTGCACCTCCCTGTGCCAGTAGTGGGTCCTTTTATCCCACCCACTCAGATCTTATACTAAAAAAGAAGTGGGAGTTAAGCGACCCTCTCCTCCTGAGCAACTATTGGGCCCCCAGAGTCCACATGCGCCAGGGTTGATCTCTAAAACAAGTGCAGGGGGCATGTGGACACCCTCCGCAAGTCACTTATGAGCCCTGGAGACCGCATATTTCAGGGCCAAATTACTTTAAGAAGGGAAGGGGCTCATTGACACCCTCTGCGTCCTAGTACTGGTTCTGGGGACATGATTCTTCACAGTATCCCGGGGAGCATACCCCAAGACTCTGTGGTTCCCTGACTGGGGGAGCGTGTGCATACCCTGCCCGCAGTTTTTCTGGACTGGGACCTCAACTTTACTCCCACCTACCAGGAGAGCTAGCTGCTCCCACCTGGGAAGCAGCTAAGACAACATGCCTTATACTGCTACCAGCCAGTATGGTGCTTGCTGGGAAGCACGCTTAGGCCACAGGAGACCTGAGGTTCCCCTTGTGACCTACAACACCACTTTGTAAAGCTTTCACACACTAGCACTGTGGGGACTGTGCTATTGTTTCAATAACTACATCAATATTACTTGTACACACCATCACAGTGAGGATTTTAACATTCTTAGAATCATACACTGCTTCTGTGGGGACTTGAACATCATTATCTACACATGCTAAGTCTATGGGGAACTTAGTCCATGCATGTAGCCAGCATCTCTGAATAGAATATGGTACTATTATGATCACGTCAGTGGGCAGCATCAAACACCATCCCTAGGTAGACAGTAACATGTGGTCTCATAACTAATGAAGGTGAGCACACTTAGTTGTTTACATTTCTTGATTCCATCCTTTAATGCATCCATGTGTTAGTCCTCAGCTCCTAATACTTTTGACACTAAGCATAAAAGGTACACACAGTCTGAATTCCCCTTTTGTAATCCTCCCTTATTTAGGATATTTTCAGATACATTGTTGATATAACCCATCTATTGTGTACTCCTAGGATATGTGCCACCATTCAATTAAGAATAGATTATGATGGTATTTTTGTATATTGCTCATAAAATAAATACTTAGCCCTGTGACCGTGGCTGTATTCCAACACAAATGATAACTATGGCATAAGCTCCCACAGGGATGGTAACACACATTCAAGTCCCCACAAGGATGTTTCTATGTGCTTGTTTAAATAACAACATATTTGCACATTTGAAGCAGGATGCTGTATTATGAATTTCTTCTTAACATTATTCTGTTATTGGCATATTTTTGAAACATTATTCATTGTTTTATCAACAATGTACTCTTGCATACTAGTTTACTTAAACGTTATAATTGCAACTGAGCTTCAAAAAATGTACATGTGATAACAAAAAAGACATGGTGGGCAATGTGGAATATGGTACACACTTTCTCTCTGTCTCTCTGTATATATAAATGTATTTGGGTATATGTATTTATATTTTCATATATCTATTAGTTTTACATCGTATAACCTCATCAGGACCTTCTTGGTATAAGCATGCTATTTATTCAACAGTTTATGGGAAATATCCTCTTTCAGTGTTATAGAATATAACTTAGGGACATGAGATCAACCAATGTGTGATACCTGCTATTAACTGTACATATATCTTCATTTTTAGGGATGCGTGGGCTGAGAAGCTAGACATTCTGAAAGAAAAAATCAAACAAGTTCACAAATATGATCTTATCAAATGCAACCCCTTTTCTCCCACCTCCGTGCCCCCGGCTGACTGCCTCTTTTTAAAACATTGCTTGGAGTGTGAGGTGACCAACGAAGAAGAGTTCAGGAGTTCCCTAAAAAATGTATCATCGCTGTTAAAAAATGGAGGTTGTCTCATACTTATGGCGTGCCTTGAACAAACATATTATTTGGTTGACGGCTTCAAGTTTCCAAATCTATCCATCAAAGAAGGTTTTGTGAGGAAAGCTCTTGAGGAGGGTGGGTATGAAATTGAGGAGTCAGAGGTGCTGCATAGGACAGTTAATCAGTTATATGATTTGGCAGATTATACAAGTGTTCTTTATGTTAAGGCCCAAAAGAAATAGCTCCTTAGTCTACTGATGAATCTTAATTGAAAAACATACATGACAATCAGCAGAGGAAACTTTTTTCCATTCCCATTTTTGTAAAACTCATTAATGATGGTACCAATTGTACTTTACTTTGTCCCTCTTTTCTTACTGCTTAACTATTTACACTTTATCTGTTATTAAATTGCCTTCCTGCTACCAGGTTCTGTTTTATTTAATTTCATCGTACTCTCCACCCCAAATTCATGTGGATTGTTGCTTTGATAACTTTATTTTCAATACATTTTATAATTGTGTCATTTTCCAGTTTCTTTTGCATATTGAATATTTTGTGTTTCTTTTGTAATGCCGTAATTTTCCAGTGCTACGTCTATGCATTTTGACATCATTTATTGTTCTCCTAGCACTTGAGCCCTCTGTCAAGAATTAATGTGCTCATCTGCATCTTAAAATACTTGCAATGCTATCTAGAGAACCACCTGTTAAAGGTTTGGTAAACAGATAACAATAACACTGATGTTTAATCCTTTATGGGGCAGATTAGCTGAGATTTCTGCTAAATCATAGCTCAGATAGTACTAGTGGTGGCCATAACTCATGTAAATCAGTGCAGTATAATTGCATGAAATTGCCTGAAAATTCTGTAAGGTTATGCATAATTATGCAAGAAGAGTAACTCTGCGTTGAGTGCTATTTCTTACAGAGCATTTTGTGCTAATATAACGCAGCTACATGCAACAAAACAGTAATTGCGACCACACAGTCGCTCATTCTCACTAAATATGCTCTGGCTCTAGGATTTATCCTCCCAAAATGTCTTATAATAGAGCAAGCAGGAGTAATCACATATATCACTAATTTTGTGTCAAAGAGTAACAGGTATTTACCTAAATTAAAAGTGGTATTCCAGAGTGCGATATCAAAGACACAATTATAAGTGACCCTGTGTGACTACTAAATTAAAGTCTGCACAATTACTCCCAATTACTTGCTTTTTTATTAGGTAATACACATTGGTGGACATATACAGCAGGGATCATTAATTCTGGCCACCCTCTATCTCACACCTAACTACATCTGACTCAGAATTGGGGCCAAAGTTTTCCACAGACTATGCCATTCAATGTAGTCTACCTCCAGAATTATGATCTCTTTACCTAAAGATGCGGTTCCAGAAGAGGACATATGGAAATGAGCAGCTATTTTCAGAACATGAAGACGAAGAATGTAGAAGCACTGTAGTGACCCTGTGCACCAGAAGAATACACCATCAAGATGCTGTCAGCCTGATGGAAGAGGAATAGCTCCAAATATCTCCTCCTAATGTTGCCTTATTGCGTTTTATGTACCGTGCTCTAAAGCCAGACAGGATTCCATAAGAAACCTTTCCAAATGTGCTATTATCATTCACATGAAAGGGCTGCTAGACTGTTGTGGGGTACAACAGGGCCTGAGTGCGAAATCGCCATTTTAGTTACATGTTCACATTTTACATACTTATCCAATGGTAACTTTCTACATGCGGTGCACGTACACGGTGGCATACATAGAATTGGTTCTCCAGGCAGTACATTTCCTGGAATGCTTATTATCAGGTGCCTGGTACACTCTGCTCAAGGCTAGGGACATTGAGTATGATAGGTGTCCGGATGGATACAGCTCTGAGTTGCGAAGGCAAACAACTACATCAGCACTGCATCTCTGACATAGTGTGATTACAACAGTGAGTTTTTCTTATATCAACCACCTCAGAGCTTCATGCAGCAGGGGTAGGACTTCCATGGATTATCCTGGACTCTGTGACTGAGACACAATTCATGGTTGTTCAGTGCATATCTTGCCAACGGCGGCCTACATGCACCAGAATGGCTGACTGATACATCTTACGCAGGTCATCCAAAGAGATCTGGCCGAGAGTACTCTCGCTGTGATCCTGATAATATAGGTAGGATCAGGGTAAGAGTATTCATAGATTTAGCTATGTATTATTATGCAACCATATAATCACACGATATTTTCATTATGGTTGAATTGGTAATCTTTTTCATGATTCTTGTAAAGCTAGAGACAATGCAGCTCATGTTTACACAAGCATGCCATTGCTTTAATAAATGTTTGAAGCAAACAATTACTACATTTATTAAGTCTTTCTCTGGGTATGCTTGAGTGATAAACAAAAGGGTATAATTATTTTCACAGTTCCCATGGGGACTCAGAGTAGTCATGTGCTGAGGTTGCAGGTACCATCTAGTAACCTGTTATGGTTAGGGTTCTGGATAGGTCACAGTGAGCAAGCTCGGAATAAGGGCAACATTCTCTGATGGATTGGACGGACTCAGTCCACATATTCAGACGTTTGTGTTGTTGTAACACACAGTCCTACTTAATTCAAAGGAACTATACAACATGGGGTCACCAACGTTTTAGGTCAGATACCTATTTCATGGGTCTCCTGAGTAGGTCATACATGTGCTCACACTCCTTAGTCACCTTATATAGAGACATCAGTGGTTTTAGGAATTACACACCCCTAAGCTAAATAGAAAACCCTATTTCTGTCTGTAGGTTGTTCAAACTTGAATTTTAAAAAGGATTACTTCACTATAGTCATTACCTTCTCAGATTTCGATTAATTAAATATGTTGATGCAGCACCAGTGTTTGTTCCGCTTAATTGCAAACAAGTAGGAACACAGAAGTTACAAAAGCATGGGCTCCCTCTCACAGAGATAGATGTTAACCTTTGTGGTAAAGGCCCAGCCAGCATACAAAACAGAGGAATTCCATTCATGGGTCACATTTCTTGCAGCAGATGCATATGAACAAACGTTCCACTAATACACTGACCCTGTAGCATCAGCTAATGAAGACTTACAGATAGCATTAATATTTCAGGAACATACAGATAAGTTCCATGGCGCCTTACCATATCTATTACATAATGCAAGATAGGCCCTCTCAGTAATGAGGGAGAGACCTGGCTTGTCCTAGCCGGATATACACCGTACCCAACATTAGGTCCATTAACAGTTGTAGAGCTCTGTGCTCTATACTCAGGATAAGTTAGATTATACAGAATACTAACACAGTTCATTATGAAAACAATCACAGGAGCCCCAGTGAAGGCCGTTCAAGCTGCACAGCCACATATGGCAGCACCTGCAATTAGTTCAGTGGCTTTTAACACAATAATGGATAAAATCCCCACCAGGCGGGAGGAAATTCCATTAAGGATTGTACAAAAAACAAACCAGCTTGAAGCAGTATTTTCCTATGCCTAAAGGGTAAAACTGTTTTATGACTTAATACTTCCAGACTTCTCAAGCACATATTGGACACCAGAACAAACACAGATTCTGTAAAACACTGCAAACAGGCATGTTTGCATTCAGAATCTTAAACACATGTGTAAACACAATACATTTGGTGATACGTATAGAATTCTTACAATGTGCTTACCATTTGGAATGGGCCCCTAGTTGATGAATGCGGCTCATGTGACACAGTTAATGCTGCAATATATACCATAACACATGGTGCACTATCAGTAGTTGTCTTGCTTGAAGTAAAAAAACAGATTCAAAATTAATAGGTGGCTGCCCTGGCCCTGGACATGGGGAGGAAACATATTGGCTACTATGCCACAGTCCCCTCAATTATTTAAGGCAACATTAAAGTGAAAGCAGCAACTTTGGTGTTACGCTATTGCCTCACACAAGTTCCATTAGTGGATCAGGAGTGCAAATTACAAAACATTATTACTGAAACCTATACCTCTACAGGTCAAGAAAATGTGGGGGCCAGACCAATAAACCACAACTTTTAAAGATAATTTAAAAGAGGATAACTTCAAACAGGTAATTGAGTGTTCTAAAACATGCTGGCATAAACAAACTAAAAAAAGAAAAGATAAAGTCATCAGGTGGATCTCCCCAACTGAAGTCCTCTGCAAAGTATAATTACTTGGTCAGCTGTGAAAAAACTAAACAGCCTGATGTGTATCAGTATACTGATACTTGTCCTTCTCATTCCTTTCAAGACTTACCCAACAAATATTCGGACAGAAGAGGCCTATCAGAGTGTAGACCAGAGAAGTATAATAAAGCAAGAAGGGACCCCAAATGTTAATCTGACATTATCATAATAAATGATGAAAAAGTCTCAGTTCAAACAGAATAACGCAGCAGATATTTCTGTCTGCTATACCACACTTCTTCAGAACAAGGAGTGGTCATTGGCACTGCTACACAGTGCAAGAGAGGTCAATACAGTTTGCCAGACTCTTCAAGATTTTCTGGCTGTAAAAACAAATAATAATTTCATATCAATCAATCAATCAATCATGGGTTTGTTAAATCGCGACTACTCAACCATAAGGATCTCTAGGCACTGGGGGGAGTGGGGTGCAGGTTCCAGTCGATCAAGGAGGGAGTCTGTCGAAGAGCCAGGTTTTGAGGTTTCTCATGAAGATGGGGAGTGATGTTTTTATACAAGTGGAAACACCAGATCAGCAGGTTAGCTTTTTATTTGGACATTCAAATTGTGGATGATATCACTTATACAATTTTTTGGGAAAATGCACTAGGGCTGAAAGGGATTGGAAGAGGAAGATATAAGAAAATCATCTTTTTCAATCCTCATTCCTAAAGCAATTAAACAAGTGCATGCCACGGGGTGGGTGTTGCACAAGCCCCGGCATTATACAGCAATCATGTAGGCTGGGAAAAAGATTATCCTTATCCAATAAATCCTATAAGGTCCAGTCCACATGTACAACCACAATATCATATTAAGCACGAAATGAAAGCTCCAGTTAGAAGAATTCTAACACAGCTAGACTATAAAGGCATCATAGAGCATGTATCTTACCAGTAAACAGTCCTTTGTTCCCAGTGATGAAACCAGACCATTCACATCACCTAGTCTTAGACTTCTGACATCTTTAAGCAGTCAGACATGCACATTTGCAATGCAAAATACAGACAATGCATCACTGATAAACAACAAAGTGTGTACAAAATACAAGCTACTTTGGATATATATCAACTTACATTTTCTTCCAAAACATTGCATCTGAAAGCAGGGATTTAACAACATTCTGTGCATTGGGGTACCAGAAAAGATTCTATTGACTCCCTCATGGGCATAAGGACAGCCCTGGTCTGTTTTCTGCCCATGTAACATAACTTGTACAAGACATTGACACAGAAACACTGTCTTGTGTCAATGACATTTACCTTATGGATGATGATTCAAAAACACACTTAGCCAAAAAAGACTGCATAGTAATGGAATTTTCTAAAAAAGGCTACAAACTTCCAGAAAACAAAAACTGCCCAGTTCTATTCTTGGCCGTGGGATCAATCAATGTTGCCTCAACAGGTGCCAGTTTCTCTCCACCTTCATTCTCATGTTCCATCCAAAGGGAGGAGCTAAAAACTCTGATTGTCAGCTCTCTGTTTTTTGTTCTAAAGAACAGGACACGTAAGCCTAGGCGGACATTTATATTTACACCAACAAATGATCTTCTTCGCATGTTGTTTAATTTTCTTCTTTTCAATTTTCTTTATATCATCATTTCAGTGGGAAGGATGCATAACCATGGTTTACAGGGCTAAACACTATCACTGATTCCAAAAGTTATACAAGGGTTTCCAATCCCCTTCAGGAGCCAAGTTAAAACAACTCTAATTGTTAAGTATCTCTATCGAACGTTTGCCAGTGAAGAAAACCTACTAGTGTTTTTTTGTTGTTGCATTCCTTGGGAATTATGTGGTTAGCTGTTTTATTCCCTTGCACCCGATGTGCTACAAATGTCTTCTCCTTTCCCTATTCAATTGCACTCCATGTCAAAGTTAAAAATTCTAGAAAGCAATATCGGGAAAGGGAAAGAGAGCGAAAGAGGGAGGGAAAGAAGAGGATGAGTTATGGAGAGCGTTTGTTCCCCTTCAATGTGCTGTTCACCTATAGACCGGCTTAAGGATCTGCCTTAGAAGATTAAGCTTATCTTCAAGTTTTGGCTTTAGAGGGAAGGAACCTTTTCACTGGACTTTCAGCTTGTCATTACAACTATCGAAACAGAAACTCTAAACAACATTTTCATATTCCAAAATTAACAGTGTCATGTCTTTTAACTTCTTGGCAGTGCGGAATACTAAGTCTGCGACTATAGGGAAGGTGTAACGCGCAAGGACAATTGTATGACTTTTTTCCTGTGCTTTAGCTAACAGCTCTATTAAAAAATATGGAAAAGACAATACATGTTCTTGGAGGTCAACAGTTTCTCGGTGCTTTCAGTGGTACTCGGTGCACACAGTCAATGAGGTAATGCAGAAATGTTGATTTATCATCTCCCATTTCATCTCTCCCTACCAAATAAATGACCACACTCTCTCTTCTAGTCCCGGGTCAAGCCAATCAGACCTCTCTGGATCCCAGCTCTGCAGAGGTTTGTGCATCTAGATCTAGTTTCTCAGTCTGCATGCCTCTTTTTAACAGTCTTATGTCTCCCCTCATGGTGAGTAACTGTTCACAATATCTTTGAGCTAAGTACCTCTGCCCACTACTGTACCACAGACCTCTGCAAGGGCTTCAGTCTTTCCCAGAGTGTCATCCATCTTTTCATTGGAGAGATTCAAACTTGAAAGAAGGCTGTATTTACATTGATTTTCTCAACATTACTTTTTTTTTTTATACATTTTTATTGAGGCAATCTCACATTTCAAATACAAACATATAATATATAATTCAGATGAGGTAAATAAAACTCCAATTATTCCTACAGAGGTTAACTTACAATTCCTTATGAAAAGATTACTCACATGTGCACAGGGAAAACAAGAAAGGGAGAAAGACTAATTATAAAGAATAAAGAATAAAATAAATGAAAGAAAAAAGAAAACAGGAGAAAAAAAAGAAAGAGAAAGGATGAGCAGAACAACATTAATTTCATATTATTCATTCATGTATTCAATCATTGGACCCCAGATTGACAATCCAAGTTTCTACTTCTGTACCCCCTTCAACGCATATAAACTATACTCCAGATTGAAAATAACCAAAAATCTAGGTCTCCAAATTGCAAAATTTGGAACCTCTTTTTGAAGCCATAAAGAGGCTATGCAAATCTGGGCTACCCCCACTGCTATGAAAATTAAGTATCTAAAATCAAAAGCCAATTGTCCTTCCCTTACATCCCCCCTATACCCATTAATAACAGACAATGCCATTTTAATTTTAACTCCCGTGATTTCTGAGAGAAACCTTTCACTATGATCCAAAAGTTGAGTCAGTTTCCTACATGTAAAAAAAATATGCATAATATCCGCCCCATCCGTCCCACATCTAAAACATTTCCCATCAAAGAGCCCCCCCCCCCCCATTTCAACATCTTAGCAGGGGTATGGTATAGATCAAAGATTGTTTTAAAATGTTGTGTTCTTAAATTGGCTGATATTAAAATTGTCCCTGCCATAGCAATTGATTGTTCTATGCATTTTCCTGTTATTTCTACATCTTATGTTTTGGGTTTCCAAATCACCTCTCTGTATGTCCAAAAGACACCTGTAAATTACCCCTATACGTTTTTCCCATCAAACAGCCTCAACTAATAAACATGGCTCTATTATCATTTGTTTTTTCAATAGAAAGTCCCTCATCTGTAGAAATGAAAAAAATTCCGTCTGACAGAGTTTAAATTTATCAGCTAACATCTGAAAGGAGAGCAGATCTCCATCTTTATATAATTTACCTATAGATATAATTCCCTTTTCCTTCCATATTTGAGCTACTCTGTCAGTGAAGACAGTAGGGAGTAAGATGGGTGAATTTATTGGAGTGTAGAAACAAATGCCCTCAATTTGTAGCTTTTTCCGCACTCCTCTCCAAACCTTGTGGGCAGCAATTGCTACCTTAAAGCGCGTCCTCTTAAAATAGTTATAGTCTAATTTTTTAAACAAACAATTTCTTACTTCTGCCCCTAATCCCATCTGATATATGGAGGGGTATCTGCAGGGTTAATAATGTCTTCGCCAGTAAGCATTTTCCTGATGTTTTGCAAAATACATGTGTAATAGTACAATATGAAATCAGGTACTGCCCATCCACCTTTCTCTTTTGTTAAGGACATATAGTGCATCGCCCTTCGCGATTTCCCTTGGGCCCAAAGAAATCTCATACAACACGATTGTAGTTGCTGTAGCTGCACCTTAGATAATTCCAATGGGACAGACCTAAAATAATATAAAACTTTAGGTAAGATTACCATTTTTAGGACATTGCATCTTCCCACCATTGAAAGGGATAAACATTCCATTTTATCTAGTTGCTTCTTAACACTAGAAAGGATAGCATTCCAATTAATTTTAACCAATTCGTCCAGACATACCCTGATTTTAATCCCGAGATAACTAACTTCATCTGTCACTCTGGGGTCTTGAGAACCGGTGCATAATATTTGTGTTTTAGATGTATTGAGCTTGTATCCAGAAATCGTTCCAAATTTATGTGCCATTGATTCAATCTCTGGGATTTTTGAGGCCGGGTCTTTTGTTACCACCGCTACGTCATCCGCATGTGCTAATACTCTCAGTTGTTCCGTTCCGCATTCAACTGCTTTAATTCTTGGGTTACGTTCTAACATGGTAAAGAATGGGTTTATATATAAGGCAAATAATAGTGGGGAGCACAGGCAACCCTGCCTCGTGCCTCTTGTTATATACACCGGTGCCGACTCTACCCCACTGATGCAGATTCGAGCTTTAGGGGTCTTGTATAAAGCTTGAATTGCTTGAACAAAGCCATGGCCAAACCCCATAAATTGCAAAGTCCCTCAGAGAAAGCTCCAAGACACACGGTCAAAAGCTTTCTCAACATCTACTACCCTATTGATGTGATTTACCGTCCCCCTCATAGGTATAAACCCGTGCTGTCTCAGAGATACTAGTGGGGTGATAACATTAGCCAGGCGAGTAGCTAAATTTTTTTATATATCTTCCAATCGGCATTTAGTAGAGAAATTGGCCGATATGACCCTGGGAGCTCTGGTGGTTTATCCTTCTTTCTGAAAACAATAATATTTGCTTCTTCCCTTGATGCGGGAGCTGCCCCCATCTGTGCCTGTTGCAGAGTGGTCAGTAATTCAGCTTTTAATTCCAGGGGTAACTTGTCTGGACCCGCAGCTTTATCGTTATTAAAATTATTTATTGCCGTTTCTAATTCTTCCATCGTAATAGATTCATCTAGAATCTGCGCCTCTGTTTGTCCCAGTTTGACACACTCTATATCTTTAAAGAATGTATCTATAAACTCATCCCCTTGATTGTTGTCTGTATATAACTCTTTGTTAAACAAGTGAAAAGTTTCAAGTATTTCCTGTGGGGTTTCCACTATGTTACCTTGTGTATTCCTCATCCTTAGAATTCACTGTGTCACCTCTTTAGACCTTAACCTTTGTGCCAAGCACCGCCCAGTAGTTTCAACAAATTCATATCTCTCTCCCTTAAACTGGTTATATTTTAAAGCAATTTCTCTACTCCAGTGAAGGTTCATTCTTGCTTTACATCGAGCGACCTCTGCTTGTGACTGGACAATATCCCCCCCCGTTGCGATCTTTCGATTCAATGCTATCTCTGCCAACCTAAACTTCCCATAGAGATCTTGAACCTCAGCTCTAAGTTGTCTCTGCTTATGAAGCCCATAGCTCAGCATCTCCCCCCTAAACCCTGTTTTTAGGGCATCCCAAACAAATGATTGTGAAGTCGAATTATTATTGATTTCCAGGAATTGACGAATCCAATCTTTCATATGATTTATGTAATTGATATCTTTTATAAGTTTATGATCAAACGAAAAAGATCTCAGTAAAGAAGCATTACCATTACAGCGGATTGGGATATCTATCACTAATGGTCCGTGATCTGATGTGATTGTTGGGTAAACTTGTATGCTGGCAACTGTTAGTAATGTCGGTGGTATAAACAAATAATCAAATCTAACCACTTTATTGTGAGGATAAGAGAAACAAAAAAGTAAAGCCTGGGTCTGTTATACCATACATCTTTCAAACCATGATCCTCCACCAAATGTTGTAACCCCTTGAAAACTCTTGGTTTCCTGCCTGTATAGCTTTCCCGTCCATTCTGAAGGTCATGCCAATTTAGGTGAATATTGAAGTCCCCACATAGAATCAAAGGGGTAGGCCATAAAGATAACTCTAAATTAAGACCTTCTAGCACTAGGGCTTCGTCCAAATTAGACCCATATACCGAACAAATAGTAAAAGTTAGATTCTCCCCTCTTACATTCCGCGATTGCCCAGCGGCCTTGGTTATCGACCATTGTTCTACCAGTGCTTTGTATCTCCCTTTTTGCGAAAATAGCTACGCCACGAGTAGTGGTGGACTGTCGTGTACAGGCAAGTACTATAAACCCCAATGTGTGAAGCATTTAGGACCATACACAATAATGCAGGAAAGACGCTACAAAATAGACGCCACAAGCAGTTATAAAAAATAGTTATCTTTATATAGATTAAACACGAAACAGAGAAATGCTCAAGGAACCACAATGTACGTAATTACAGATTTGTCTCACGAGTGATGAAAGCACTTGTGCATGCGGGTGGAACAAACTTGGTTCGGGCCGGGATCTATGCAACCCGGTGATGCACAATGTACAAGGTATTTAGGATATAAAGGGGCACGGGGCACAGCTCCTCAGGGAAGGTGCGGGATGGCAGGTGGACCCCCAGCGGCCACAGTTCCTGGGAGGTGGCGATCCGCAGCGTGCACTCACGATAATCCTGGGGATGGGTAAAACTGGCACCCAGCGGTGCAAGCAGAAGTTGGCAAGGCTCTTGATGTGGGGCTAGCGTGGGCACTCAGCGGTGCAGCTCTTTAACTGCACCGGCCCACGATAGCGATAGCGATGATTCTTGTGGCAAAGTAAGGATGGGTACTCAGCGGCACAACTTCTCAATGGCGGCAGCCCAAAACAGTGATAGTAAGGACTCTTGTAGCAAAGCCAATGCGGGCCTGCAGTGACACAGCTCCTCGGGTGCAGCGGCACTCAGTGGCTGTGGTGGTACTGATTCTCGTAGTAGGGCAAATGCGGGCCTTTAGCGGCACAGCTCCTCAGCGGCATCGGCCCTCAATAGCGACAACAAGGTTTTTCGTAGCAAGGCCAAGGTAGGCACTCAGCGGCACAGCTCCTCGGCTGCTGTGGCCCACAATGGCGTCAACAATGGATTTTACAGCAAGGCCTATGCGGGCACTCAGCAGCACAGCTCCTCGGCTGCAGCAGCCCACAATGGCGATAGCAATAGTTTCCGTAGACAAGGCAAAGGTGGGCACTCAGCAGCACAGCTCCTCAGCTGCAGCTTCCCACAATGGCGATAGCAATAGTTTCCATAGGCAAGCAAAAGCGGCGTTCCCCACAGTAGATCCAGAGGGCTTGGATTTCTCGATAGATGCCTCACCTGTGAGTAGGATTTCTCTCAATAGGAATCCAGGCTGCTGATGAATGAAGTCTAATTTCCCTGAGACTTCGGCAGGAGGCAAGCTCAATTCAGGCCCTTGGATGGTTGCTTCAGTGGATGGCTGAAAGTTTCAAAGTCCTTTCCCTCTAGTTTCTACGGCCAGAGGTTTGTCTTTGCATTCCGAAGTTACACACCACAAAGGGGTTTCAGCCCAGATCTTTATACCCCCAAAGTCTTTGTTATTGAGAAGGTCACAAATCACTCAACCTGGCCAGAACCAGTTTGATATTGACTTGCGTCACTTTATTTACGAGGCTGCATCCTCCCTTTCAGGGATAGGGGCCCACCATCAGACACCCAGTGGGAGGTGGAGCCATCATTCACCTTGCCAGGCACAGCCCTGCTCAGATGAAAGGGGTCACCCCTCCCCATACTTCAATGGCAGATTGCTCTGTTCGACCCAGGTCAGCCCCAGCCTGCCCTGGCCCTCTAAACCAGACGACCAATACACATACCAGTGAAACACACAGAAAGACTTAGACAAAAAGATACTTACTTTCCAAAAGTGGCAGTTGCACATGCAAAATATAAAGACAATCACTACGCCCAGAACATCTAACATCAGCAACCATGAAGAAGACAAAAATGACAAAAATGGAAGGTGGACCTACGCCTATGGTGCCAAATCTAACACTGAGCTAATGGCTTGCTAATACTCATAATTAGGGTGTCCGGTTTTAGATTTAAACCTATAATACCTGATAAAACCTCACCAGATAAACACTGAAAAAACACCTGCACAACCACAAACTAAATGCCATTCAAAGAAAGAAAAAAAGAGAGTAAAAGAGTCCTGTGTTTCTCCCTGAAGGAGCCAATACAATGTAACTTTGTTATACAAGCTAGTAGTAAGACAGACTGGGTTAACATTATTCTGCTTGAGTTTTGTTGTTTAGGGATGCCACTAAAATAGTGTTTCTTCTTTTCTTTGCTTTTTTCAGTTGTGTGGTCTTTGGTCTAAAGATGCAGGGTTTAGAAGCATGTTTTAGGTCTTGCAACTTGGATAGTGGTGAACACATGACACCAGACGTTTGGAAAAATGAAACGCAGTGTCACTTGGAATGCTCTGCAAAAAAGGTTCTTTCCATGTTCAACAAAGATTTAAATTATATTCTTTGTGTTTGCAGTGATTCATCTATGTGTATGATAAAGTTGTGTGATGACCTGCCCTGAGAATCACAAACTTCAGGTGCACCAGTATTGGCATGGAAAGCTATGTCAGTGGCCAGAGTTAACAAATTGTGTACTGGCTGTTTTGGCATTGCCCGTCTCAAGTGTCATTGTTGAGAGGGCCTTTTCACAGAAGTATTGTATGGTGTACTACAATAATTTAAGTTTCAAAAATCTATTTGGACCTCATATACTCTAAACGTACAGTGTCTATATACCATGAGCTATCGGTGCAGAAAACAAGCAATAATAAAAGCAAAACGTTCCATAAACAACGGAAAAACACTGTTTCTGTTGTTTTTAATGGCACAAAAATGTGTAACCACTGATACCCACTGTTTTTTTAAGGTATTGAAATCACTTGAAAACACTGAAAAAACCCCACCAGAATTTACCAAAAATAGAAAATGAAAACTGGAAAGCCTACTCATAATAGAGTACTGAGGTGTTTTTCGGAAATTGAAAATCTTGTGGAAATTGATCCACACAGTATTCCGAAGATTACCATGCTGGATGCATACTATCCAAAACAGAGTGTCTTTATGAAATACTTTAAAATTATACATACAGAAATATTCTCAGTGAAAACATAGGAGATGGTGAATCTGCTGTTGTTGGATGTGAAGGATGTTTGGCCAGACATAACAAAGGAAATGTAATAAACCATTAAAAGCTAAGTTGGTAAACTCAAGACAAAAGAGAGTTTTAGAATTTAGCCCTGTGGCAGTTGTTAAAGCCAAAGTGAACTGAAAGTAAGCTACTTGGAGAACTTGACTGTTATGAAGATTCATCCAACTCTGTGAGAGATGAAATTGAACAAGAAAAAATCAATGCTGCTGAGAAAGCAAGAGAGAGTTCTCAGAGCAGCCACAGTTCATTACCTGAAAGACAAAATCTTCTTGGACAATCAATCATTCAAAATGAAGCTGCAATAGCCATGAATGAGGTGGAAAATAGAATACAGCAGGCAAGACTAGAAACTGCAGATGGAGAACAACTAATATAGCAAATGATAGAGATCAGAAATAATCTTTTGAGGAAGTAAAACGTAAAGTAGAACATGGATTTCTCCATGGGTAAAACGTGTGTGTATGTTCTATGTATAAACCAGTTCTATTGTACATAAGTGGTCAAGCTGGAACTGGGCAAAGCTTATTGCTCAAAGTACTGACACATTATCTGCAGAAGACAACAGATTCCAATGTGTCATTTGTATTTACTTTACCAACAGTCTTAGCTGCATATAATAGTTAAGCAGTTATCCTTCATTGATTATTAATGCTGCCTGTTGAACACGACAACAAATTACAATAGAAAAATGTTATCTGGTGATGCTTGTCATGTAATTGCAAGAGTATTAAAGAAATTAAAGCTACTAATTATTGATGGAATAAGAATAGTGTCTACCCTAATGATAGCTTTTATACTTTTAAGAATGCAGCAAATTTTAAAAACTGATTACCATGTGCTTTTTGGAAGAAAACACTTAATATTCTTTGGAGACTTGCCACAAATAACTCCAGCCAAAGGACAACTTGTATTCAAGACACTACTAGATGATGAAACAAGGAATTCTCTAGAAAGTATTGGAAATGTAAACATTTTAGGAAAACTTTGAATACAAAGATGAATTATAAATCTGCGGCAAGCATCAGGTATACAATACAGAGATATACTAAACGACATAAGAGTGGGAGTTCTCACTACAGAAGGAAAAAGAACGTTGAAAACCCATCTAATCAAAAATCTGTCTCCAACTAATGTTTCAACTACAGAAGTAATCTATCATTTTGTCAAGAAACAGAAGTCTATTGTTTGTTTGATGCCAACCCTTGATGAGTGCAGTAATTTCAATTAACTAATATTGCAATTTTAAAAAGAAGAGCTCATCAAAATTAGACCAAAAGATAAAATATAACATTAGGGAGTTACAGTGCTATCAACAGAAAAACTGCAATCAAAATTGGATAGGTTAGAACAGACTGTGTTGAAACTGTAGGATTAGAAAACAGTTACATAACTGTAAAAATTGTTGTGTAATCTTACAACATAATTTAAATGTTGAAGAAGGGCTAGTGAACGGTGCAACGGGTAAAGTGATGACAGAAATTATCTGGCTTACTTAGTTAAAAAATGTGAATATATTGCTGAAGTTAAGCAGATTGGTAGATGCGTTGTATGTTTCTTACGTGTGAAAGATTTGAATGTCCAGCAATACCAGTTCCCAGTAGCTTTAGCGTATGCAGTAACTATTCACAAATCGCAAGGTCTAAGTGCAGATACAGTTCTTGTTAAAATTGGTAGTAGTGTATTCAAACAGGGAATGCCATATGTAGCTTTGTCATGAATTAGAACATTGTCTGGTTTGTTTCTGATTTATTTTAATGAGAAAAAAGTAAATGCTGACATGAGCCGTGTAAGGGTGTATGATTGGTTAAGAGCTCAATATGCTCCTCATTTAGGCCAGTATTCTGTGTTGATAAACAGCTAGTGTGTCCAAAGCATAAAATATCAGCTGAAGAGAAAGATAAATAAAACAAAAACACAACAATACTGTTAAATGTATTATACCATTTGCCTTATTTTTCATATTCTATTAAAGAAAAAGTAGATAAAAGAATGCCTTCACAACTATGTAGTTACTTGAAGAATTAGGAAGTGACATAACTATTAAACATTCTGCTTCTGGAATAAGAAATCTTACAGATTAGTGTACTGGATTAGGAGTGCATTCTAAAAATCTTCAGAAGGATGCTCAAGAATTCATAATGTAATGTTAGGACTATCAGATTAAGAAGATGTGAATATCAAAGAATGATTAGGTTAAACTTAACCCTTTCCCTTCTAGTCCTCCCCCGTGCTAAGCCTTTGTTTGGCTATTTAGGGTAGTTTGTGCTTTGGCCCCTGTACCCTGAGGATTCTAAAGGTACCCATAATTTGTGGATTCCCCTGGAGGGGACCCAGAAATTAGCCAAAATACAGCAAAAACATTTTTTCCAATGGGAATTGCTGCAGTTGAAAGTATGTGTTTTTTCCCTGCAAATGGCATCAACAAAAGGGTTGTGGTTCTTAAATTTCCATCTTCTCAGCTTTCAGGGACAGGCAGACTTTTGTCAGAAAACCAACAATTTTATACAGATTTGGCATTTTACTGGGACATGGCCGATTTTTCCTCATTTTTGTGCTTTCAACCTCCTTCCAGTTAGTGGTAGAAATGGGTACGACACCGATAATGGATCACAGAAAGCTATACATTTCTGAAACTTCTCAAAATTCTGAATCCAGCAAGGGGTCATTTGTGTAGATACTTTAAGGTTTTCCTTTATAGAAACTAACAGTTGAAAATAGAAAATATTAAAATTGAGTCGAAAAAAACTGCCATTTGTGCCAATGATTTCACCTGTAACTTATTCTAAGTATGACAGATTTTTGCAAGTAATATATCTTCACACTGGACCCAGGTAGTTGGCATATATAGGATTTGTAGGTTCGCCAGGAACCCGAGGTACCCAGAGTCAATGACTGAGCTGCATCATTCAATGGTTTTTCATTGTGTACCGGGCATATAGCAATTCATTTGGTAACATGTAAAGAGTGAAAAATAGGTACCAAGGAAACCAATCAATTTGCAAAATGGGAACAAAATATAGAGTTTATAAGCAGTGTTTTTTTGCACATCTCAAAACAATTGTAGTTACCCACACAAGCATATGAATTAGAGGTCACTTTTCAAAATGACTTCTTATTATTTACAAATTGTCTTACATTTGGAAGGCAGGAATGCAAGGAAAGTCAAATAACACTTGTTCTACTATTCTGTGTTTTCATCAATTTAGAAATAAAAACGCTACATCACTTGTGTGGGTAGGCCTAGTGTCTGTGACAGGAAATGGCCCATAATGTTATGTGGACACATCAAATTCTTTCAGTAAAAAAATTACCCTTTTTTTTCAATTTCCCTTACTGTGGATTTTTTAACCCTAGTTCAGCTGGCACCAAGGGAACCCTAGCACATCAATACATTGTTTAAAGCTAGACACCAAGTGATGTCCAGGATGGGGAGAAGTGGCTCTCACCAGGGTGTGTTACCCAGAATCCCGTGCAAACCTCAAACTTTGTTAAAAAAACACATTTTCCTCACATTTCTGTGATGGCAAGTTCTGGAATATGCTTGGAACCACAAACTTCTACCACTCCACATTTCCCAAAGTCTCCCGATGAAAATGGTATCTCACATGTGTGGGTAGGTTTAGTGACGCAACAGGAAACGGCCTAAAATGCAATGTGGACACACAACATTTTTACAGTGAAAAAATACCCTTTTTTTTCAAAGTGCCTAGCTGTGAATTTCAAACTCTAGCTCTGCCTGCACCTAGAGAAACCTAGCAAACACGTAACTTTTTGAAAACTAGACACAAGGGGAATCCAGAATGGGGTGACTTGTGTGGTTCTGACCAGGGTATGTTACCCAGAATTCCTTGCAAACCTAAAACATTTGTTGTAAACCAAGCTTTCCTCAAATTTCAATGATGGAAAGTTCAGTAATCTGCGTGGATCCACAAACTTTCACCACCCCCCATTCCCCAGAGTCTCCAAATGTAAATGGTACCTCGCTTATTTGGGTAGGCCTAGTACCCAATGACAGGAAACAGGCCAAAATGCAACGTGCACACACCAGAATTTTTACAGTCAAAACTGACCCCTTTTTTGCAAAGTGCCTATCTGTGGATTTTGAACCCTAGCTCTGGCGGCAACTTTGGAAACCTGGCAAACCTATACATTTTTGAAAACTAGCAACCTAGGAGAATTAAGGATGGGGTGACTTGTGTGGCTCTCACATAATGTTTTCCTAACCAGAATCCCCGGGGATGATTTCACTTGGTAGACCAAGGGGAACTGTTGGTGGTAGGACATTTGTGTCTTTACTGTGATCCCACAAAGAAATGTGAGGAAAATTAGATTTTTTTCCTGCTAAATTTGAGGTTTGTAGGGGGTTCTGGGTAGGAAAACATTGAGATATCCATGCAAGTCATACCTCCCCAGGACTCCCCTGGTTGTCTATTTTTGAGAAATTTGTGGGTTTGGTAGTTTTCCCAGGTTCCCCCTTGCAAAACCAGGTTGTTTTGTGATAGATAGGTAGGCGGTAGGCATCAGTGTTTTTGGTCCGGGGCTTTCAGACATCTATGGAAACCTAAAAAACCCAGACATTTCTGAAAACTATACACCAATGGGAGTCCAGGCATTTGTGGCTTGCGTTGATTCATCAACATTTTACTTCCAAGAATCTGCTGCAAACCTCAAATTTAGTGGGAAAGTTGTGGGATCACCGCAAGGCACAAATTTCCTACCAATCAGCGTTTTTCGCAGTCTCCCTTTAAAAATTATACCATACTTGTGTGGATGGTGCCAAGTGCCTATGACATGGAAGGGCTAAAAATGTGTAGAGATTTAAGGGGGGCCCAACGCGGGTCCAAACGTGCCGTTTGTGTATACATTTTTAGGTTGATGCTACTTTGGGCACACATACAAATGAGGTATTGTTTTTCACGGGAGACCAAGGGGAATGCTGGGTAGCAGGAAATTTAGCCTTCATGTGATCCTACAACTTACCTGCATAGAAATGTGAGGAAAATGTGACTTTATATGTAAATTTGAGGTTTCTGGGTAAGAAAATGCTGAGGTATCCATGCAAATGTATTTTTCTGTCTAAGCTGAAGGATCAAATAATACCACTCTTCAAAGAATTCCCCAGTGCTTATATTTGAAAAGACTCTTGTCACGCTTGCTTGAGAAAGTTAAAGAGCTTGATTAATTAAAGTAACTTAGTAATTTTCCTTTTCACCCTGTTTGTTAAATTCATGGGAAAGAGATTAGTCATCCACTTGTCAGCAAGGTTAAAAGGGTCAACTAACTCTTAGTTGAAATTTATTTGTGTTAAAGAAATCTCCAGCTCCTAAATAAAGCAAATAAGATGGAAGCACAAGCTTGCACAGACAAATTAAATTAGCACAGTTTCCTACAATTCATTTAATTAACTACTGAAAAGGAGTTAAAGAGAACCCTATCCTTTCTTCTATACTAAAAACTTGTGAAGAGCTCTTTTATTCATTCAGAAGAAAAGAAGAATTAAAGCAGCCTAATAAGAATTGAACTGATAAGATAAAGGAGCGTCATACACAGTGAGTACAGTAGATGAAGGGCAGAATAAATATAATATAATATAATATAAATTTTAAAAAAAAAAGGAATACTAAGCAAACACTTACCGCAAACTTTCTTGCATCATAGCCACAAGCCAGAATCTGCTGCAGGACGTTCCTGAAGTAGAAAAAGAAAATAAACAAGCTAAGTAAAAACTTTTTATCTCAACCAGACAAACATCACAAGAAGTAAGAAGAGTAGCAAGCTTCCCAAGTTTCCCGGGTAACCTAAGTTATCTAATATAAAAAGAGAAGTTGGTCACAAGTAAGTGCTCAGTAAATGCTAAAGTTGAATTGTGTGCAGGTCTGCAAGAAGTAAGAAAAAAAAAGACCTTGCAGAACAGGCAGAACACAGGAAGCTGTCTCTTCTCTGTCCCCAACCCCTTTCCCCCCTTTGAACTTACCTGCGATGGAATGCTAAAAGGCCTAGCATGGAAGGTTCTGAGAAGGGCATTGTAACTAAAGTCATTCTGCTCCTGTGTGGTTCAATAGAGGAAAGACATTGGCCCTGACACTAGTGGGCTTTTGCCCCCCTGGGGGGCACAGAAGGTGCTAATCCCCTATCTTCCTCCTGGGGGGGAAAGATTGTTTGGGGGTGGGGGCATTAGCATGCCCATTTAGTGCAGCCCCCACCCCTATATACATTAAAAAATATCCCTGGTGCCTAGTGTGCTTTTTGTCTCCTAAGCTATTGGCCCCATCTGCCTCCCGGGGGGGGGGGGGGGCAGAAAGGCTGTGGTATGGTTTGGGGTAGTGGGGGCATTGGCATGCACATTGTGAGCTGCCCCGCCACTAAATACAATAAAAAAATGAATCCATGGCATCCAGTGAGGTTTCTGCCCCTCAGATGGCGCATCAAGGCTATTGCCCCCATCTGCCTCCCAGGGGGTGCAGAAAAATTATGGAAGTTTGCAGGGGAGAGTGGGGACATTGGCGTACCCACCTCAGGCAGCCCCTACCAATAAATACAATTTTTTAAAAAAGAATCCCCGGCATCTAGTGGACTTTCTGCCCAGGGGCTACTGTCCCATCTGCCTCCCAGGGGTGCAGAAAGATTGTGGAAGATGGCAGGAGTGGGGGCCTTGGCATGTCCATATCGGGCAGTCCACACCCCTAAATGATATAAAAACAATAATCTCTGGCACCTAATGGGTTATCTGCCCCCGGTATGGGCAGATAGGGGGCTACAGCCCCATCTGCCTCCCAGGGGGGGCAGACAGACTGTGCAAATTTGTGGGGAATGGTTGGGGCATGAGCATCTCGGGCAGCCCCCATCCCTAAATCCTATAAGTAAAAGTATCCCTGGCATCTAGTGGACTTTTTGCCCACAGGGGCAGAAAGACTGAATAGCCCCAAAAAGATTTGAGGGGAGCAAAGGCCCTCCCTCGTGTCCAGTGGGTGGATCCCTGCTTGAAGACCACTCGACCGGGGCGATCCCCTAGCAGGGGTCCACTAGGGAGGAGTACCATTGGAAAGGGTAGATTCTAGCCTTTCTATGTGACTGGGGGGCTGAGATAGCCTCTTGAGTATGTAGAAAGGGGAACTGAAGTTTTGGTAAAAGAGAAATGACATCAGTGCACCGTGCACGCTGATCGTCATTTCCCTGAAACCAGCAGAGCAGCCTCAGCTCCTGAGGTTGTTCAGGGCTCAAAGAAATCTCTCTGGTACCGGCACAAGCGGGATTTCTAGTACCATGTGCGAGGACGGCCGGAAGCCATCCAACGCACATGAGCACTGGTCTGTCAGATGGCTGCCAGCCATCTGACGCACCGAAGGGATTAAATATTGATCCATCAGTGTGAAGATTGTGAATTCACATCTAGCGCTCAAATCAATTTGGGATGATTCTTCTACTTGGCATTACCTGATTGTAAAGCTCTGCTCTTTTCAAAATATAGCTAAAAACACCCATCATACTATGATCTGTCCAAACTGCAGATCAGAACTTAGGTATACTTTGGTACTACAAAGGTTTGAAAATATGTCATAGTTATGCTATAACTTTGCAGAGTGGATGGTACTAAATAGGAAACTGAAATACAAACTTTATAGCTGGACAAATTTCCATTTTAAAAAGAAATTTCACAACAATTTCATTCATATTTTATGTAGGAGTTAATATAACCTTTGAACACTACACAATACATTTATGATTTCAAACAGGATGGACAGTGTGCAATAACATACAAGTAAAGACTACCTAAAAATTACTCATAGCTGCTATTTGTAGAACTAAATTTGTAAGGACAATTTAGGGAAAAAATGTAGTATTGTGTTGACTATATGGATTATGTGTTTCTGAGATATGATTCGGCCAATTAGGGTTTTGTCTACAGCAAGCTGTTAGAAATGAAAGACTCTTTTTAACTGCAGGAAAAGTATTTATAAAACATTATATTGCTACATTTAGTTTCAATAGATAAAAACTAAATGCAGGCTCTATAATACCAGCAGCCTTAAGTTGAATCTAAGAAGTATCTTCACCAATTGAAAAAAATGACCGCTTTTGTTTCTGCTACAGAAACTTCTAGGTAGTACTGTGTGTTATGTTTTTCTTACATGGACCACAAAAGTTTTAGACATCATTTGGCTCAACAGGGGATGATGTTTACAAAATGATATCCAAAATGAAGACTGCCTCATAACTGTTGTACATTTTATACCAAATTTAAATAACATATAGTTGCTTTTGTTAAGGTATTAACCTGTCAGCAAGACAATATTAACCAACTTATAGTGAATGGAACGCACATTATCACATAGATATAAGGATGAACTGTCCTCATTTTTTTTTTTTTTTACAATCCATTGTTTGTTTTTCCCTACGGTTTGATGATGATTCTTAATACAGACCACTGCTGAAAGTGAAGAAGTATGAAAGCTGAAAACAAAAAGAGTAAACTATTTTACACTTTTTGGAGAAAACATATTATATTTTGCTTTTGTTGTCTAATGTTGAAAATGAAACCATGAATAATTTTTCTTTGTTTATATTTTTTCACAGTGGTTATAGATCGGGATTTATTATAGCGATGGATTAATCGAGTCACTACTCATCCCATCATCCAGAAACTACACTTACACTCATTCACCCACACACTACATATGCACTTATTCAAACACCCAGGCACTACTGATGTACTCATACAGTCTACAAATACACTCATCTAAACATACACACTACTCATGCATTCAATCACCCAGGTAGAAACCATGCAGTCTTCCAGTCACCCAAGCACTACCCATGCACTCGTAGAATCTCCCAGGCACTGCCCTTGCTCCCATCAAATCACCCAGGCACTACTCATGTACTCATCTAATCACCCTAACACTACTCATATACTCATCTAATCACAAGGCACTCATCTAATCAACTGGGTACTACCCATGTAGTAATACTGTACCCATACACACATCCAATCACCCAGGCACGTTTGCAATCCCCCATATAGTACCATGCAGTCATGCAATCACCTCAACACTACGTATGCACTCATCTTTTATGTCGTAAAGTCTAGTCCTGTGATATGTACCCCTATTACATACATTTGCCTCGTCATACCTGGTGCTTGCTGCTACTGCCGCCAGTGGTCTTCCCGATCCCTCGAGCCCGCGAGGGGGAGGCCACTTACCCGGAGGGTGCCAGAACAATAATTCCTAGCAGTGCAAGCGGCACCTGTGCCGCCAACATCAGCTGAACAACCCAGGAGGCGCTTAAATTGTGGCTGGGCTCCCGCAGGCGGGAGCCTCATCATGCCTGCTGCTTGCCGCAACTGCCGCCAGTGAACTTCCCGGTCCCACGAGCCCATGAGGGGGAGGCCACTTAACCATACGGTGCCAGAACTATCATCCCAGCAGTGCAAGCGGCGCCTGTGCCGCTAAAGTCAGCTCAACGCACCAGTAGGCGCTTAAATTGCGAAGCCCGGGCCAAGGGCGGGTCCATCCGCTCCCGTCAAAGCCCGGATAAGGCTGGCTGGGCCCACTCCCTAATTCTAGCCTATTGGCTCAAACTCCAACGTTCATTCTCTCCCAGGAACTGTTGCAAGTGAACCACTGGGACTCTGGAGAAGCCTACCAACTGGCAAGTAAGACACTCAACTTCTCTCTACCTTGACTTGACTTGAGCATTATTGGACCATGGCTAAAGTAAGGCGGGTGGATGAGAGGGAGGGTACACCAAGGTCTATGCAGAACTCAACCCTTGACAGTTTTTTAACGAGTGCTGCAAACGTTTTACATAAGGAAATACTTGTGGTTCAACGTCGTCTATCAATAGAGGGGTGTCTGATATATGCCTGAAGCAGGATGTAATGACTGATGGGCAAAAAAGGGTAACTGTATCAGAGAGTCATATTTTAGAAGAATTGACAAATGACCTAGTTAGCCCTGAGTTGCCCTCGCATAAATCCCAAGGATTAACAATATCCGACCCCCCTGCTAAAAGAAAGAAGACGCTTAAACATTAGAGCCTGAATCAATAGTATACACTAGATCAAAGAGAAAACAGAGAGAGGTCCCCACTGGGGATAGTAATATGACTATTGACGTATCATCAGTTGAAATAAGCCCCCCCCTCCCATGATTCTGTCCCCCACAATTGTATCCCCACAAGACATCAATGTCCTTAAAGATGGGCTGGATGAAATAATGCAAAAAAAATTATCACACATCCTGAATAGGCTTGATAACTTAGAAAATAATGTGGAAAGTGTAAAAAAGATACTTTCATCTCAAACCAGGGAACCAATTAACTGGCTAATTAGGCTCTGTGTCTGAAAACCAATGAGGAAATGATAAAGGGGGTGAAGCTACCAGGAAAGTTAGCAATAAGGCTGAAAGGCACCATGACAACTTAGTGCAACCTTTAGTGAAGGCTAGGGAGCAAACGAGCGACCAGGCCAAACTAGTAGATAATAGTAGGGATACTTCCACGTGACACAAACATGATGGAGACACAGATCCTACCAGCACTAGTTTGACACGGAATAGGAAAGAATCGGTCTTACCCAGGCAGTCAAATATAATATTGAATGATGCTCCTTTATTCAAAGGGCGCGATAATGTCATAATTCTTCATCTTCCTCCAGACTGCTATCCTTATGTGATGATCTTAACTAATGAACCACCACTTAGAGGAGAGAAAAAGGAATCTTTTACTCAACTAAAGAATAAGGCTTGTCACTGGCTCACACAGAATACTGATCTTTCTAGTTCCGGCTTCCATGATATCCTTTATATTCGTAGAGTGCACTGGGTTGGTCCCTTACAGAAGACAGCAAAGGGAGAATGTGTTGTGATTAATTGTAGATCACCAGACCTAGCAAGGCAACTACTCAATAGCTGGAGGAAACAACCTAGACAAGAACCATATAAAATTGAGCTTCTTCTATAGGCATTTCAAGCAGACCAGGCCAAATCCCCAACAAATTGTCCATCCATTTTATAACCTAGTATGACGGCAATTCCACTCCCCCCTGGAAGTCAGTCATAGATTTGAAGCTCTCACTGACTTAGATAGTCCCGACTGACTAAATAGAGAGAGAGAGGGGCCCGTTAGATAGTGCATACTAAACCATGTTGAGGGAAACACAGTCAGCGACAACACGGAGGGCAAGAAATTAGCTACTACCCCAACCACAAGGTACAACACACATGAAAGAGCCCAGATACCTATAAATGGTAACTCTTTACCGAGACAATGGCAATGGGGAAGTGAGTGTAATGAACAAGCTCTACTGATTATATCATGGAACATTGCATGTATTGGATCTAAACTAAATGACCCAGAATGGGGTAGGATGGTTGATGGTCACCACATATGCCTATTGCAAGAAACCTGGGCAACAGAGCTGGTACACAGGGTGGGGTTCACAACATTTAGCATC
Organism: Triturus cristatus; assembly: GCF_964204655.1. Classification (NCBI taxonomy): domain Eukaryota; kingdom Metazoa; phylum Chordata; class Amphibia; order Caudata; family Salamandridae; genus Triturus; species Triturus cristatus. The sequence goes on along the minus strand of NC_140588.1, from coordinate 1,117,116,949 downwards.
GAAGCCAAACCATCAAAGGTGGGATGACCCGTGGGAGAGCTGATAATCTGGGTCAGGACAATGTTGAACTGTAGAATCAAGAACCTGAAAGTAGATTCACAGGTGATTCTAGGTATTGATTTGTCATGGCCAAAAATGAGTGTCCAATTCAGACTGATTAATATCTACAATAGGTTCAGCATCCAATATAAGTCCTCAGAAACAATAACAAAGTTAGTTGACTATCTAGAGAAATGCAATGGAGGCCCTTCTCTCATTCGTCCAGGTGATTTAAACACGATTTATGAACCGGTGGAGTATATTCCTATATATATAGGAAGAAGAGCAAGCTAGGGGTGTTATAAAATTACTTAATCCTCCCATTAAAAGGCTCACTTAAGTAGGCCAGCAGGTACTGTCCCTTACCCTTGCACAAGAGGTGCATGCCTGTAATGGGCGGACACCAGCTGATGAGGAATTTACTTTCAAAAGGGGTAGTACAAAAAGCAGGTTAGACTAAATCATGGTGGACCTTGACATGTGGCCTTACGTCAAGGATATGACTTTTTTAAACCGTGATGATGGTGACCATAATGCCCTCCGTTTGGAGATAACTGGCCTGCCAAACTTCGAGAGACAAATCCCTAACAACATAGCACCTATTGTTATGATGAACAATAACAGACATATTAAATAGCCTAGTGTGGTAGCTGATGGGCAATTAATCACAAAAAATTATGATGAAGTGGCCCAGACCCTTGCGGTACTCAGCGATTTAGACCACAATGAAGATGAATTCATTTTAGTTAGTTACCAGAAGTTGTCCAATAGCATTAAGCAATATTTTTTAAATCTATTAGTTTTAAGACTTTAAACGAAGCAATGCCCCATGGTACAATGAGGACTGTAGATTAGCAAAGGCTATCCTAACAGAAAAAGAAAAACATGGAGTTCAAGAGGCCATCACACATTGTAGGAAGTCCGATGAGAGGGTACAGGCTGGAGCAAAAAAGAGCTGGGAGGCTAATAACTGGTGCACATTGGATGAGGCCTCCAAACAGAAAGATGGCCAATCGTTCTGGCACCTACTTGCTAAAGTCTCAGTTAGGAAGGACAGTGAAGATGATTTTTACATCCAGCCACAGGTTTGGGAAGATTATTTAAAAAAACATTATACTAGATTGGATCTTTCGTGTTAGAAAAAGAAACCATGGTAGCCTTAGGGGAAGTCAACTTGGCGTCAACAAAGGAAATTGCTGAAGGGTTTTCCCTAAAAGAAATTACAGCAGCAATCAGCCTACTTCAGGCAGAAAAAGCTCCTGGTTTAAACTTGTACAAAGCCAAGCCTAATATTTGGGGCACTATGTTTCAAAAGGTTTTTAACGCCATCCAGCGAGGGGGGATATTCCCGCGACATGGAAAGGAGCAGAAATAATACCAATCTTTAAAAAGGGAGAGAAAGGGGACCCCTCTAATTATAGACCGATAAGTCTTATAGATGTCTCCCAGAAACTATTTTGCAAAGTTATTCTGCTCCGTATCCAAACTTGATGGAAGATAATAACATCATCTCCCAATAACATCATCTCCCACCTGCAGGCTGGCTTTAGGTCATCTACAAGCACCCTAGATCAAGCATTTAGATTGTTGTTATTAATTTGGAAGGAAGTTATTTTCTTGAAGGGTCATCTATGTATTGTTTTAGTTGACCTTAAAACAGACTTTGACTCCATTGATCGTAATAAACAATTCCACATTAAGGAAACTAGGACTGCCACATGATCTTCTCCAGTTACTAGTTCGCCTGCATGATGGTAATTATGCAAGAATAGGGTGGAAGTCAGATGGCAGCCTTTCAAATAGTATTGGAATCTTCAAAGTGGTACGCCAGGGGTGCATGCTTGCCCCAACCCTAATAATTAATGGGCTGATCCAAGAGCTATATGGTTGCGGAGGCGATCCTCCTAGACTAGCGGGAAGTCTCTTACCCTCCTTGTTGTTTGCAGATGACACACTCCTTATTTCTAAGACTCCGAAGGGTATCCAAAACACCTTAAACAAGTTTGCAGAAGCTTGTAAAGACTGGGGCCTTGAAATGAATTGTTCTAAAACTAAATATATGGTCTTAAACCCCTATAATCGTTCAAGGGGAAGTTGATATTGGGCACCCAACAATTAGAACAGGTTAAGGTCTTTGACTACCTGGGAGTCAGAATTAGTGACAACTTTGCATGGATTCCCCAAACCCAAAAGAATGAGTCGTCATCACAACTAGTGGACTGCGCAATAGCAAGGAGGCTAAGAAGTTCAACCTATCGCCCAATTTCACTTGTATTTGAGATACGTAGGGCCAAAGGATTAGGTGCAGCTTTGTATGGTGCCGAACTGTGGGGCTTGGAGAACACTAAAAAGCTAGAGGTAGTGGAAAGCAAATTCCTCAGGGCAATACTTAGTGTTCCAATCAACACCCCATTTTTACCACTGCGCCTTGACCTAGGAGTTTAATCTATTTCACACTTTGCTGTTCTCAGAGCACTGACGTTTTGGATCAGAATTTGGAATAATAATATGAAGATCCATGTTAAAGATGCAGTGGTGTAACTATTAATCTGACAAAGACAAAAAGGAGAATTGCTCTGGTTTGAGAGGGTTAAAGAATGGTTGTATCACCTGGGCCTGGATAAGATGTGGGTGGCCCCTCTGCTAAAGAAGAGGTGCAGGGATTTTATCAACTCCTCTAGTAATCATGACACTTTCACTTTGCAATTTTTAAATGTTAAGACTTGTTTTAATTTTGACATGTATATGAATGAAATCGAACCACCACAGGCACGAGCACTTTATATGCAGTTCAGGCTTGGGACTCTTCCCCTAAATGCTTCGAAAAGCAAATGGGCCAATGCTACTATCACTTCTATGTGCCCTATGTGTCGGTCTGTACAAGAGTCAATCGAGCACTTCTTTTTTTTGTGTCCTGCATACAGTAACATAAGAAAAACATGGATTATCCCAGCCTGTCGATTGCTCTCCTTTTCACGCCCATTGGAAGCGTTACGTATATTTTGATCGGACACAACGCAGCGGCTTGTCTTTGCAATTACAAGATACTTGTTATATGCCTGGTGGCAGAGATTGAAAGCTGTGCTGTGAATTATTGCCTGAGATGGACTCATTTGAACATGTCTTCTTATGTTTATATAATTATTTCTAAAACTGTAAATCCAAATTCTTTTTTTTAACACTGAACGTGTTTTAGGCATGGCTACAAAACCAAAATTTGATGAAATATTTTATTTATCTACTAGGGGACAATGTGTATTTGTATTCTGTTTATGCTGTTTTATGATCATGCTATTGGTTGATTAATAAACTACTACTACATGTGTCCCATCCACACAACAATAACGATTCTAAACAGGTGACCTTTTACCTAGTAGTTTGCTCCTGTCTCTTCGACACCAGGCTCTCGGTACTCTACCATTATCCATGTACCTGACATACATAAACATGTCCTGAGGCACAACAGAATTATTCTGTATAAGGGTCACCACTTTTTTCATCCTTGGGAAACAGAAAGCTGTGCTTGATCGCATTTGGTTAGAAAAACATTGGTGATTGTTTTCAAAACATTTATGATTGTTTTCAAAGCATCCATGATGGTTTTCAAAACATATTGATTCTAGAAAAAACCCTGGAGTCACCACTTTAGTATAAAAGACCCTACTCCCCCATACAAATTAGAGGAGAATTCCATCCAAGCTGAAACGGAATCCTGCATGCTGAATCTCCGACACACAGCAGTCTGACTTCCCTTGCAGGGTATCATCCTCAATGCAGAGACTGGGTCCTTCATTCTCAACCATCAGGTGAGGGGGATGGTTCTTCCCTAGGGGTTTCAACGCTGCAGATACACATAGCAACATGCATATACATGCTATACATACAGATCTTGGCTGGGTACATTTAGGCAAATTACTTAGGGCACGCATCTTAAGAATATGCAAGTGCTACTGTTTTTATCTGAACTGCTTATATTCATCTTATTAGCACTTGGTAGAAATGTATCTGCTATTTACTATATCAGTTCTGGCAATCTCTTTTGTATGATTCTGTCTCCTGATTGTTGCTACACATATGTTTTACACAAGACTGACGCTGGACCAGTGTATTTTCTGAGAGTAAGCAAGCACAAGTGTCTGAGCGAAACGTATTGTACTTTTTTCCACGGATCCCTGAGGAATCAGGATTGTCATTTTCTGTGGTTGCCAGAGACTACCTTCAACACAGCAGAATACAGCGGGGTGGTAGGTGCACTGTGGAGCTAGTTGACATATCATGTGGAGAAGTGTGGCTCAATGGTTAGAACAGGCAGACCTTGATGCAGAGCTCTGGCCAGGGACCAGGGTTCGATTCCCGCCTCGGCGGGTCTCGGGCTCATTAATTCCTCTGACCGGATATTCTCGCCTCAGTGCCTATTCTAATCATGGGTCCCACGCTGCAACTCTGGGCAATAGCTTGCTTAGTCTCCACAATGGCCCCCACAATGTGAGGGATGCCTGGTTTCACCATGGGGGTGCCCAGGAGTGGACACTTCACAAGGAAAACCAGGAAGGGTTCCCTTGCGGTATTCGTACAAGCGCCGGGAAACCCACTGCGGGTAGCTGTGCGCTATACAAGTACAAAAACATTTACATCCTGTGGGGGTGTCCGGAAGCGGTTGGGACACCAAGACCTCAGTTTAGGTGATCCAAAATGTGCCGGTCCTGGGGGACTCCTAGGAACTACACAACACATCCAGTCACCCAGGCACTACCCATGAACACATCCAATGACACTTGCACTACCCATACACTCATCCAATTACCCAAGCACTACCCACGCACTCATCCATTCACCCAGGAACTACCCATGCAGTCATCTAATTGCCCAGGCAGTACTGATGCACTCATCCAATCATCCAATCACCGAGTCACTGCCTATATGCAGTTATCCAGTTACCCAAATAATACCCATGCAATCATCAAATCACCCTAGCACTACCCATGCACTCAGTCAATCAGCCAGTCATGACCCATGCACTCATCCAATCACTCAGGCACAACCCATATATTCATGCAATCAATTATGCACTACCTATATACTCATCCAATCAACCAAACACTACCCAATCAGTGATTCAATTGCCCAGGCACTACCCGTACACACATCCAATCACCAAGGTACTACTCAGGCATCCATCCAATCACACTGGCACTACCCAGAGACTCATGCAATCACCCATACACTACCCAAGCACTCATTCAATCACCATGGCACCACCCATACACCCACCCAACCACACAAGACCTACCTATGAACTCATCCATTGACACTGGCACTACCCATACACTCATCCAATTACATAAGCACCACCAATGCACTCATCGATCCACCCAGGAGCTCCCCATTCAGTCATCGAATCACCCAGGCAGTACTGATGCACTCATCTAATCATGGAGGAACTGCCTATGCAGTCATCCAATCACCCAAATGCTACCCATACACTCATCCAATTACACTAGCACTACCCATACACTCATTCAAACACCCAGACACTATCTATGCACTCATCCAATCACTCATACACTACCCATATATTCATGTAATCACTCATGTACTACCTATACACTCATCCAATCAACCAGGCACTACCCAAGCAGTGATTCAAGTACCTAGGCACTATCCATACACACATACAATCACCCAGGTACTACTCAGGTATAGATCCAATCATCCTGGCACTACCCAGATACTCATGCAATCAACCAGGCATAACCCAAGCAGTGATTCAATTGCCCAGGCTTTACTCATACACATATGCAATCACCCAGGTAGTACTCAGGTACTCATCCTGTCACCCAGATACTGTCTATGCAGTTATGCCATCACCTAACTACTACCCATTCAGTCATCCAATCACCCAGGCACTACCCATATACTCATACATACTGATGTACTCATAGATTCACCCAGACACCACTCTTGCATGTATTCTAACATTCACAAACGACTTACACACTTATTCAATCATCCATGCACCACTAATGTACTCATTCTAACATCCAAATACCACTCATTCATCATTGAATGTATCTTTTTTTAACAAGAAAATGTGGTTCAGAAAACAAATTTTGTTTTTTTAATTTTTCATTTTTTATATTTTTTTCAAAAATAAAATGGCAATGAAAATAACGTAATTATAAGCACTAACTAAAAAGTTGTAGTTGGAGTGCTGCAATAAAAAAAACAAAAATAAGGAAACTGCTAAATTACATCCACAGACTGATCCCCAGCTGCTACAATGATGTTATGTTATGTTAGGGGCACTTCTAGAGCACGCGACTCACCCGGGGGCATCTTGGCGCTATACTTAGTTATTCACTGAGAGGGAAAAAGTAGGAAGAAGAAGCCACGACAAGTACTAAGGATTGAGAAATAGAAAAGTTTTCAATTTTTTCCTAAAGATTGAGAGAGAGGGGCAGTTTCGAATGGCGATAGGAAGCGAGTTCCAGTAACGCGGCGCGAGACATGAGAAAGCCCTCGCCCCTTGATGGGAGCGGCGGATTCTGGGAATCTTCAGAAATTCCATGGCGTTAGACCTTAAATTAAGAATGGAGGTCTTTTTTATTAGTTTGTTTGCCAAGTATTTAGGCCCTATACCGTTCAAGGCTTTATAAGTAAGGCAACAGTTCTTAAAGTGGGATCGTTTCACAATCGGGAGCCAATGGAGCTCTAATGGGAGAGGGGCTGATGGCGTACCTGCCGGACGATCGAGAATCATTCGGGCAGCGGTGTTCTGGATGACCTGTAGTTTCTTTAACGGGACAGGCCAAGATCGGCGAGCATAGCGTTGCCGTAATCGAGGCGACAGATCACCATTGCCTGAACTAGAGTTCTTCGGTGCTTGATGGGAAGATAAGGGAGAATCTTCCGTAAAAGCCGCAGGCTAAAATAACAGGTGCTGGTGATTGTAGCTACATGGTCTTTCATCGAGAGGGCCTGATCAAGTCTGAACCCCAGATTCTTCACTACTTGCTTAGGAACTGGGGCCGTCCCAAGCTCTTGCGGCCACCAATCCTTGGACCAAGAAAGAGAAGCTTTCCCTACTAATAGAATTTCTGTCTTGCGCGGGTTCAACTGGAGAAGATTCTCGATCATCCAGTTTGAGATAGTGGTCATTCCTGCTGCAAAGCGTAGGTGTTCTGACGTTGCATTTGGGTTGATTTTAAAGATAAGCTGGGTGTCGTCCACGTATGAGATGATCTCAAACCCACAGGATTCGGCTATTTTAGCTAAAGGGGACATGTATAGATTGAATAAGGTAGGGCTGAGACATGATCCCTGAGGGACGCCTCTATCCAGGCCACGTTTGTTTGATCGGAGTGGACCTAGCATAATTGTTTGATTTCTATCTGCCAGGAAGTTTTGTAGCCATTTCAGAGCTTGATCTTGTATGCCACAGGAACTCAATCTCTCCGACACCTTAGAATGGGATATCGTGTCAAATGCTGCGGAGAGATCTAAGAGAACCAGAATGGCTGATCCTCCCGCATCCATTTCTAGGCTCAGTGAGTCAGTAACTGCAAGAATAGCAGTTTCAGTACTGAAGCCTGGCCGAAAACCTGATTGCAATGGGTCTATCAGATCATTTGATTCGAGGTAGTGGCTCAGCTGTTTATTTATAGCTGCTTCAAGTGATTTTCCCTCAAGGGTAATAATGATATGGGCCGATAGTTAGCGAGCGTGAGGGGATCAGCTGTCGGTTTTTTCATAATGGGGCGAAAAAATGCTTCCTTCCAGATGGAAGGGATAATGCCCGACTCAATGGAACTATTGAAGATTGCTTGGACTTCCGAGGCACAACACGGGGCAATAAGGGCCATGATTCTCGGGGGGCACAAGTCACTAGGAGAACAATGATGTTGCAGTCCTTGCAGAAGGTAGTGAAATGTTTTACTTCTGGTGACATTTCACTGCAAAACAAGCAATATTTGTGACGACTGACATCATCGCAACTATCTGGTATCATCGTGAACAAGGAAAATGCTTTTTAAATGTACTTTTTGCTATAAATATATACAAAGGGAAAAGTTCAATCAAAAGCTTACTAAACAGCTAGACTCAAACTTTATATAAAATATGCCTATATATGTGTTTTCCACTTCATCAAAAATATGCAGTATTCATTGTGTGACCTTGGCAACCAAAAGTATTTTTAAAATAAATAGATGATAAATACAACAATAAGTGGTGCACAATGCATATGTAATGTTCAACAACTAATTTTGGAAAAACAATACAAGGACAATATATTTATGAGATAGAATTTAAAAAACATGGAAATTCACTGAAAAAAACAAAGGTTGCAGGGACGTTATAGTTAGGAAATAGAATTTAAAAATCCTTAGAAAATCACTGATATTTAGGCTGTCCGGTTGTAGGTATAAACCTATAATAACTGATAAAACCCTACCGAAAAGGAAATAGCCCTCACCAGTGTTAACCCATAAACACTGAAAAAACACCTTCACAACCACAAATAAATGCCTTTCAAAGAAAGGAAAAGACAAGTGAAATAGTCATTTTATTTCTTCTTCCTGAAGGGGCCAATACAATGTAACTTTGTTATACAAGCTAGCAGCAAGAAAGACTTGGCTTATATTATTCTGCTTGAGTTTTGTTGTTTAGGGATGCCACTAAAATAGTGTTTCTTCTTCATTTTTCTCTTTTCAGTTTTGTGGCCTTTGGTCTAAAGATGCAGGGTTTCGAAGCACGTTTTATAAAACTGTAGAGAATCATGAAATATCGAAACCATATTTGATATTTTGGCTGCATTTGATTTTTTCAATGATTAGTAAAATGGCTGGTTTCATAACAATATTTCACAATTTTTGCCATCATATTTACCCACAGAGAATGTGTAAAAACCCTTGATACATCAGTCCCCAGTTTCCAGTGATAGCAGGTGCATTGCCAACACCTCAGGCTTTAAACATTCAATGCAAGGTACAGTGACAAGTACATGTGAAAAGAGTGCTATCACCAAGCATATGGGATAGTGGTGAAAACATGACACCAGACCTTTGGAAAACATGGAATGCAGTGTCACTTGGAATGCTGCTGCAAAAAGGTTCTTTCCAAGTTCAACAAAGATTGGAGAGATATCGCTTGTATTTGCAGTGATTTAGCTACTCATATGAAAAAGTTGTGTGATGACCTGTCAAAATCGATTCCTAAGCTGAAGTGCTTCCTTCTAAGACATCCTTGCCACTTGTTAGATGGTATTCTGAAAGTTTCTACAATCTTCAGAATTAATGAAGAATTCTATTGACTTTTTAGTCCATTCTGGTGCACTGTTTTGTTATGCACGAGAAGTAAAACGCGAATATTTCTCATTTTGTGCTTTGTGTGACATCAAAGAAAGAGTCATCCCAACTCTGTCATTTAGCTGATGGTTCTCATTCCAAAGGGATGTGAATGCTATAATATCCATGTGGCAACCGTTACAGACGTTTATCTGGGAGATGATGGCAAAGGCAAGAAATGGGAGGATCTGGGGCTTATATTGATAGTGATGTGCAAAAAGTACACTGTACTGCATTCTTAGAATTTTACAGAAAAACATAACTGCTGTGGGGGACATAATAAAAAAACTAGAGTCTGAAAACACCCTTGTCTGCCTAGTGTTTAGCATAATTGGAGTATATGAGAAACATTTCCTTAAGAATAGACTGGGCGACACCTTTAGTGACTTTGGCACTGCAACATGTTCCATGTCAGAGTGCTTGCTACTTGGTAAGCAAAGCAATGGTGAAGAGCAATTCAGGAACATTTATTTTACAATGTATGAGAAATGGCTGCGATAATGAATAGAAATGTCCCTTTACCCACCATGGCATTTGAAGTCAATGAAACATTACTGTGGTACTCTGTACAAGATCCATTCCGTAAAGGGGAATTTTTGTAGTAGTTTCAAAAGTGCTGCTTCATTTTTCACCGCTTCGAATACTCTGAGGGCATAACCGTCCAGTTCAACGCAAATGTCGCAGAACCTGTCCATAGAATCACAATCTTCAAGTGCACCAGTATTGGTATGGAAAGCTATGTCAGCGGCCAGAGTTAGCAAACTGTGTAGTGGCTGTTTAGGCATTGCCCGTCCCAAGTAACAATCTTGAGAGGGCCTTTTTCACACAAAACGTTTACATGGGAAGGAAAGAGGAAGCACACATGATCTAAGACTCAGTGAAGAAGTATTGTATGATATACTACAATAAGTTTAATTTGCAAAAATGTATTTGGACCTCATATACACTGTACGTGCACTGTCTATGCTATTAGTGCAGAAAGCAAGCAATAATAAAAGGAAAATGTTCCATAAAGTCCATAAACATCGTAAAACACTGTTTCTATTGTTTTTTATTGCGCAAAAATGTGTGACCACTGATAACCACCATTTCTTAAGGTATTGAAATCGCTTGAAAACACTGAAAAAACCCCACCAGAATTTACCAAAAATAGAAGCTGAAAACGGGAAAGACTACTGATATATATATATATATATATATATATATTTTTTTTTTTTTCGCCAGTAGATAGTTATAGTTAGGACCGAGTTCCCATAGGAAATCTGAAAATTCTATTTTGAATAACTTTGGCGCCGGTTGACGAATCCTCGCAAAATTTTCAAAACTAATGGGGTGCTCCGCTCAGCTCCTACCCTGAAAGTCTCGGGGTGATTCGTCAAGTGGGGGATGAGAAAAAAGGGGGTCTCAAAACGCGTTTTCCCCATGCATTTTCCCGTAGGACCTTTAGTCGAATGTACAGCCCGAACGGCTGAACAGAATTACTTGAAATTTGGCAAAGAGATAGTCCTCAGGTCAGGGATTTGCCTTTTGCATATATGGTGTCAATCTGTTCAGTAGTTCCTGAGAAAATTGCAGTTAAAAGTACATAAATATCTATATGCGCGCACCGTGCGCGAGCGTAATTCTGATTGGTGGTTAGATGTCAGTCAACATTCGAATCGGTCGAAATCAGGAAGTGTCCGATGCCATTTTGTGTGTGGCAGTGAAAAACAAACGTGGAGAACGTGAAAAGGGGGCAGGGTAGAGAGTTCCTGACCCCCTAGCCTTTGTCAGGGGGGTCTCTGAAGGACCCCGAAGGGTGAAAAAAACATTTTATTTTTTTTTCCAAAAATTGCGGGAGTGCGCGCACGTTGAGCGCACGGTGCGCGCATGGTGGAAAACCCTTAAAAAAAAAAACATTTTAAACGAGCCATTCCATATTACAGGATACAGTCAATCTATAACTATATACATAGGTAGTTTATTGTAAAATAAATATATAAAAAATATAATAATACATACATAAATTAGCATTTAAAAAACCTTACAAATTCACTAAAAAAACCATAGGTTTCACAACACACGTTATAGTTAGAAATTAACTTTAAGAAACCTTGCAAATTGACTTAAAAAACCATAGGTTTCACACACGTTATAGTTAGGAATTAGCATTTTAAAAACCTTTCAAATTCACTGAAAAAACCATAGGTTTCACACATGTTATAGTTAGCTGGACATTTCACTCGTAAAAAACCATTGAAATTCCCCCGTTATAGTTACTTCAGCTAAATATAACTCACGCGACCGCAATCCACTGCTGATGATGTCAAATATTACATCACTGTATTCACTAAGATACTGTTAATAAGTCAGTTATACAATTAATTTTACAAAAAAACATCCATTTAGACACTTATTTGCCCATTTATTCTTCCATTAACCTTTAGATATACATATATAAAAAATAATTATTTTTCAGAAAGACACATATTCACTGGATGATGTCATCAGTGATGTCATTTGAGATATCATCAGTGATGTCATGAGTGATGTCACTGACCATGTCATGAGTGATGTAATATGTGACTTCATCAGCAGTGTATTGCGGTCGCGCGAGTTATATTTAGCTGAACTAACTATAACGGGGAAATTTCAATGGTTTTTTTACGAGTGAAATGTCCAGCTAACTATAACATGTGTGAAACCTATGGTTTTTTTTTCAGTGAATTGGCAAGGTTTTTAAAATGCTAATTCCTAACTATAACGTGTGTGAAACCTATGGTTTTTTCAGTGAATTATATAGATGGATATATATAGATAGATATATACTTTAAGAAACAAAGGATACAGGGTCGTTATAGTTAGGAAATATAATTTAAAAAACTTTAGAAATTAACTGACAGAAACAAAGGTTACAGGGACATTATAGTTAGGCTCAGATTTCACTCATTTAAAACCAGTAAAACTTTAGCAGTTATAGTTACCTAACTAACTATAACTTACGCCTCTGCAATGCATTGTTTATGACTTCACATATTACATCACTCATGAAATGCTCAGTGACATAACTGATGACATCACTCATGATAGGTTATAGAAAAAACGGATAAACAGAATAACACCAAATTTAGTAATACACAAGATATAGGTTTGCAGTGTGTGCTTTTTTGTGAATTGGTGTACATCCATTGAGTAGTTTCTGATATATAAAGAGTAGCAAATAATTGTATATGTTGGCAGCTGGGCTCACCAAAGCCTCTGCGACTCTAGTTGGAGAGCCAGTTTAAAAATGGAGCATTCTGATTGGCCCAGGGAGCTTTATTTCCCATTAATTCCATTGGGAGGCATACTCCTGTGTGAGCAAGCAATCTGATAGTCTACAAGCAATATGAGTCCCCTGTCCTGAAGTTCTTAAATAAAACAAGTGATACATGGGGATATGGTAGGGATTCCCTGACCCATGTGGGGAACCCAGAATGACTGCACTAGGGCCAAAATAGAAAAAGAAAACAGCAGAAAATGCTGCAATCCTATGCAGGATTGTAAAGAACTCAAAATAAATGGCCACCAGGTCACATTACATGGTGTAAGCCCAGGATGTGTTTAGAAAGGGGAGAGTGACTGCATGTACCCTTCTCTGAGCCATTAGATGGACCAGGGGGCCCACCCCATGGCCAATCTTATTATTTATTAGAAGGGGGCTGCATGACTCCCCTCTCTGTGACTCAAGAGGCCCAGGGGAACCACCCCCAGGGCAAAAAGTATGTTTATGAGCAGGAGAGCGTTAAACCCTGTCCCTGATTCTAAGAAGGCCTTGGAGAGTCCACCTCAGGTCCAAAAATACACACATTGTGGAGGGGACCACACAGCCCCTCTCCTCAAGTCTGACATTTTAACTCCCTCCCTGAGCCATTAATGGCCAAGGAAACACATCCCTGTGTTGGCTCAGCAGCCATGTATGGTCACGCTTGGCAGGAAAAATTATAAATCTCCCCCAAGTTGGAGCCCATATCAAGTCTGCTCTCAGCAGATGGGAGCTTTAAAAATGCTATCACCTGCTGGGAGCGGACTTACAATCAGTTTACCTGCCTATAGTTGGGAACAATGCTGGCTCCCCCTGAATGCTCAAGCCACGGGGCTTTGGTCTACCCTCTGGTGTCCAACAATACTATGGTGTGTGCCCTGGGTTGGCACCAGGGCACCCACATTTTACTGCGATTGGCTCCAGCGAATGATGTCCCTGGGCCAAAATAGGTTAGGGGAATGGGGCCACCTGCCCCACCCCTTAATTATGATTCTGTGTCCTGAGGGTAGAAATCAGCCGGATGTAGGGATCCACATGTCCCTCTCCCCCTTGAAAATTGCTCCGGAACACAGAGGATAGGGTCCCAGAGGCCAATTTTAGCACAGGGAGGAGTATGACTGGATGATATTGGTGTCTTTATGCTCCCCATAAACATTGTGCCAGACTCCACAGGGCATGGGGTCCCTGGGGCTGAAATACACTTTTATCTCACTGACACCTCTCCCCAGTCTAACAACTGGGCACAGTAGGCTACGGAGAGAGACTGGACTCTCCTGTGATAACCAGTATGTAGAATAGGGTTTAAAGAGACACTGCCTCTCCACGCATCTTTCCCCAGGCTCAACAGCATGCATAGTGGAATCGGGAAGATAGCAATACCTCACATGTAGGATATTACTATTCCATGGTAAGTATAACAGGTACTGGCCTCTTCACTGAGACTTCGCCCCAGGAAAATAACGATCTATAGTAGGGTGTGGAAATGGATTTGATTGTCCAGTCACTGTTCTCCAGAGGATGACAGACATATGCAGGACTATGTTGGGAGACATTCTCCTTCCCACTAACACCTATCTCCAGAATGACATGGAAGTGCAGCGCAGTGTTTGTTGGCAAGGAGTTTCCTAGACCAACAGGGACATGCAATGGTTTCTGGGAAGGGAGTGACCAGTCCACTAACAAATCTTGCCAGGGTGAGAGGTGCCTATAGTAGGGTTTCAGAGAAATGTATATCTCTGCTCATACCTCTTCTTATGATGACAGGTATGCATAGTAGACTGTGGGGAGCAAGTGCAGTATTTGCTGACACAGCTCTCTTGCATATGTTTTCCTAATTGTCCCCTCTCCTGTACCCTGTGCTTTCAATGATAGGTGTGGAAATTAGGCTCTGAAAGCGAGTTTACCGCTCTGGTCACAGCTCTTCCCAGCATGAGTTATGTACAAGTAAGGTGTAGGGGTGAAATGACTGCTATCTTGAGAAGTCTGCCTTTCAAAACAACTATAGCATCTATGATATTGAAGCACACTCTCCTGTTAGCTGAGACATATTCACAGAGTTACCTATGTGCAAATTGGACTGTGATTACCTCATAATGATGAATGTCCATAGTATAAAACTGAGAATCTTCTCTGAAGAAAACTGTGTCTTGCACAACTGCTATCCATATTTGATTGTGGGGACATACACACCTCTCTTTCAGACATCTCCCAATGGCAACAGTCATTTGTAGTATCGTGTGCACCGCAGCTGATCGGAGTGCATATTAGAGTATGAAAATGCACTTCTCTGAGTGCCAATACCTCTCTTTTCTATCAGACGTCCCTATACTACATGGTGGACGAGCACGGATCTCTCTACTGACACCTCACTGTCGCATGACAACTTACCACGCCTGCATAAAAAACAATTGGGTTCTCTCCATTACCAAGTATTATTAGAATAAAATAGGTGCCTACTGCCTTAGAGATACATATACATGCAGCAGGATATTTACAGTTCCCGAAGATTGAACTGCCAGTTTTGGTGATTATTGCAAGACTAAAATAAAACTGAAATTTACAACAAATATTAAGGAAACAATTCAAAAGTAACTTTAAACTTTTCTGTTAAAACAAAACAATTTAACAACAATCAACAACTACCGCAACTATATTTGCAAACTATATACACAACTAATAAACAAACAACTATATATAAAAAAAAATACACTCATTAGCAGGTGCCAATGTCTCACCCCATTTTGGGTTATTTGCCTTCTAGATTTGGATTCATGCAGCATTTACTTTCAGTTTTTAAGCCACCTTAGCCTGACAAACAGTCTTCCATTTACTTGTATTATATTAGCAGACTGGGTGTCAAGAAGATCTCAGCAAGGCAACATATGTATAAATTGCAGGCCACAAAGCCTAGTTCATGCAGGGTAAGATCATGCAATTATACCACACATCTGTTCAGTCACTTCCATATCCTTCTAACCTGAAAACACTGTGCTTCAAAAGTATTTATTGATGAATAATCCTGCTTGTGTTAACAAAGCTGTATCTCCTGCTTATGTAAGCAGATAATCATTTCCTCAGAAACATTTTCCTCCTAAAAAAAGACAAAATAACAAAAAATAAGAAAGTTATATACTAATCAATAAGTAGTAACAATGATGCATCACTATATCGTCTAACTTTTGCTTCATTTTTCACACTGATTAACATATTTATTCTAGTGCACCAGTACTCCTGGAAAATATCAATCCGTCAACCGGTCAATTTTTGTATTTTTGCAATTAAATTATAATATGCTATGAACTCAGATTCAATAACAGTGCAAAGATCAACGCATTCATCTTCACTAACCTTTGCTAACATCCATCACAGTGTTTCACACTAGACATAGCAATATCGCCAACCAAACAAATCATAGTATAAAGTATATGAATAGTGAGGTTCAGAAAAACACTGGTGCTTGTTTTTCCACATGCCACAGTCTTTATGTTATAATTTGAGAACCACCGCTTCCTTGTCTTACAAGTACATACAGTTGTAACACTTCATTTTTCAACACAACCTACAAGAGATATACCTTCCCCAAACAGCTTTTCACATTTGCAAATGGTGTAGAATAGGTTTATCAACATTAGTTCACTTACTGAGACTTCACAACAAAGTTTATAAACTATAATATTAATTAAATGAACTTCAAGTTATTTATTATATGCATATGAAGACCACAGATTTTTTTAGCTCCACATAAATTCACTTCTGCTGAGCACAACTGAAACAGACATCTTTTTCCTCCAAAGCACCAGGGAGAAACTGGGATAAATCTAGTTCTGCACCCAATCACATCACAGCATTTCTTCAACCATGGTAACTATTGGTTGAGCCGTGGTCCTTTTTTTAATTCTCCCCATTTGATTTTGTCTCTTGCGGGATCATAAAACACTTCATGGCAGGTCCAGTCATTTTCCATGTTGGTCTTGTGAGTGTCCCACATGATTGCACGAGCCTCATGCAGCAAGCCTCACCCCCAGAAGCTTGGACTCTACTCTCACGACACTGTCCTGGGATTGCAGATTACTAGTAAGGAAACAGTGGTATGTGTTATGTGTAAGGGTATAGCCTCTTTACTGAGATAACTTTCTTCCCTCTCCTTTCAAACCTTTCTCTCAAATGAAAAGTATGAATAGAAGGGTATATCGAGGGATTGGCCTCTCCGCTGAAACTTGTCTCTTGTATGGCAAGTGCACATAGTAGGGTGTGTGGAGGACTAGCTTTCCTTTCAGACCTTTCTCTCAGATGATGGGTGTGCTTAGTAGGGTGTGTGGAGGGTCTGCCCATTCCTTTTAGACATCACTCTCAGATGATGGTTGTGCATAGTAGGTTTCATTGAGGGACTGGCCTCTCCTTTCAGACCACTCAGATGATGGGTATACATAGTATGGTGCGGGAAGGCACTGACCTCTCTGCTGAGACCTCTCTCAGTAATGATTGATCCTTATAGTGGGGTGTTGGGAGATACTGGCATCTCTTTTCAGACCTCTTGCTCAGATGATGGGTATTTGTTGTAGGGTGCGTAGAGGAACAGGCCACTCTGCTGAGACATCTCTCTATAATGATAGGTGTGTATCGTAGGGTGTGGGGGGACTGGGTACTCCTTTTAGACTTCTCCCTCAGATGATGGGTGTATGTAGTAGAGGGTTTAGAGGGACTGGCCTTGCTGCAGATGCCTCTCTGTGTAATGATGAGTGTGCATAGTCTTCAATTCTCATTGACTCTTCATACAATGCATGACATATGCAAATCCTATCATAAAATATTCATGTAGTGTTCCGTTGTAATGGCAAATGTAACATAGATTGTTTTGTTCTGTGTTTCTGTTGTAGCGTGACGCAGAAACTTTTTTGATCTGTTCAACAATATATAATGATGTTCCCCTGAAGAAGGGTTTTTGAACCCGAAATGCATTGAGAGTTGCATCGTAATGTTGTTTCCATGAGATACAATCATTGAATTGTCTTTAATCAGCAATTGTAATGTACAACATTTGTTATCGGATGTACCTACTATGAAAGTCACATAGAGACATCTTTTGAATTGATTTGATTCACTTGTATTGAAGAGAGAATACAAGCATACTTAGAAACTTTATGTTAAGTGTTTCTTATTAGGTCTCATTAGTTTTGAATATAGATTGAGATAAAAATTATTTAAATTGTTGAAACCTCAAAGGACACAGGCAGTGCACCTCACAGGTCTGGGAAACCGTGTCTTTTTCATTGGAAGAATAGATCTCTCATTTTACATCTCTCTCATAGATGACAGGTATGCATAGTAGGGCCTTTCAGCAAAGACCTCACTCTTTAATGATACGTCTATGTAGTAGGGTGTGGGGAGATACTGGTCTTTCTTTTCAGACATCTCACTCAGATGAAGGGTGTTCATAGTAGGGGGTGCGGAGGGACTTTCCTCGCTGCTGAGAACTCTTTCTGTAAAGATTGGCCTATGTAGTAGGGAGTGGAAAGGAACTGGTCTTTCCTTTCAGACCTCTCTCTCATATGATGGGTGTGTGTAGAAGGTTGTATAGAGGGACAACCTCTCTGGTGAGACCTCTCTCTGTAATAATAGGTGTACATTGTAGGGTGTGGGGA
Source organism: Triturus cristatus (assembly GCF_964204655.1). Taxonomy (NCBI): domain Eukaryota; kingdom Metazoa; phylum Chordata; class Amphibia; order Caudata; family Salamandridae; genus Triturus; species Triturus cristatus. The sequence goes on along the minus strand of NC_140588.1, from coordinate 1,117,098,641 downwards.
GGGACTGGTCTCTCCTTTCAGACCTCTAGCTCAATTGATGGTTGTACATAGTAGGGTGTGTGGATGTCCCTTAGCTCTACTCCCCAACCTTCTCAAACCAATAACCATAAATGGTAGAGTCTTATAAACATCATTTCCAGTAAAAGCATTCCTACAGTAACAAATGTGCATGGCAGAGTGTATTCAAACATCACCTATGTCTTCCTACATTTTATGAACATGTGAAAGTCTAGAAAAGTCTAGCAAGAAGAAAATACTTTATTTTTGATTAATACAATCATTACAAACATGAAGTATAAAATAATTTAAAATGTGCATGGGACATACTTGAATAGATTTGGTCAATCAATTTTATTATCTTCCAGTAACAAAAATACATGATACGTTGCAGAGTATAAAATAATATCGGAGATACATTACTTTTCAATTCTGAGTTTTACACAGAACACAAGAGACAAAATTAATACATTAAAATGTCATAGATAAAGTGCCATAGTTAAAGTGCAACTGTGCATTTCTTTTCAAGGAATCCAAAACAACATTCTTTATAATTAATTTAAAAAGGTGACAACCTCCTCACAAGGGAACCTACACCGAACAAACAATTAATTTGAGATTGGGATTTTACCCAGATATTGCAAACAATTAAAATGTTTTAAAATTTCAATTTCTATGCCATACGTGCAAATTCAAGATCAAATTGTGGGGATACAGTTGACAACCAGCATATTTAGTACAGACAGCATCATCAAGAGAAACCGATTATTAGTTATACAACATACCTATAATATCAGGTGACACACTCTGAAGTTAACTTTTTTCTGCAATAAGAATAAACTTTACAAACTGTGCGGTTAGACGGGCCGATTTCCCAGAGAGACAAGTTATGATTGCTTGTCTACATGTTCTCAACCCAATTTAGAAAAAAAAAAAACTTTAATAGGGCTTTCCTCTCTTCTAATAGTTGAGGACAAATAGATAGAATATGCAAGAGAGATTTATTATGAAAAACACATAAACCTACAGCTGTTTGTGGACCAATTTTGTTCCCAGGTGGGAGTTCCGTCCTTTTGTGGGATATCTCCCAAATTGTAGCACCATAAATTTAAAAGGGTAATAAGATACGATTGTGGTTCCACTTTGGAGAATGAGTTAATAACAGACTGAGCATGTATTTTTTTTCGCAAACTCATCCTTATCCAATAGAGTCACCAGGAGGTTAACTGATTGATTTAATGTCTGTCTAAACACAGCTTTGTTTCTGGCTACATTTTCAAAGGGATGAGACTTAAAATCGTTTAGGCTCTCCGTTCAATAAGATCTCCATCCCCCAGCGTGCTCATGCCTCATTATTTCCTGCTAGCAATGGTTTGTGTTTCGATTTAAATGCCCGTACATAGGTTTCCCTGAATCATGTCCTTATATAGGCATAATTCGCATTGCCCTTATTTAGGCATAGAATCCCAGTCCTTATTTAGGCATTAGCCATGCTCTCAAAATACAGGCATGGTCACCTACATCTGTCCATCCCACATCACAACGAGTTCGTAGAAACCAGACCCTTAAGCCATCGGGACTTTCCCTAGCTAGGATTATTGATTTCTCCAAGAACTCATCTACTATGCATGAACTAATATTCCTTCGGGGTTCATTCATGACGTCTTCCTCTGCCCGACTTTACGTCAATGCTAGCATTCCTAAGCACCTTCCAGGTATAAATATACCTTCTGTTACCATGGCAAGCACCGCTCAGCTCCACTTGCCTTCACAGCTCGATATGACTTTCCACGGCAAGTTTGGAAGGAATTTGAGTTCCCGCCTGACGCACTGACCAGAAGCTGTCATCCCTGCTCGCAGAAAATCCAGCTTCCAGTGTTCCGACTCCCTTTGCAGGGTGTTGGAGTTTGAGATTCGGAAAGAGATTCCCATCTCTCTCGTTTAAAGGTATGGAGCTGACTAGAATCTAGAGGGACTCTTGGCAAATAAACTTAATATATATCATACCATAGAAAACAGCACCTACTTCTTACCTTGTACTACATTTAGGTTAGGTACACTGAGGTAAAACTATTTAGAAGCATCAGACGAGTATTCATTTTTTAGCCTGTGTTATTTATGTATGTATATATGAACATATGTCATAGCTAAAAGACAATGTTATTGCAGTATTATTTCTTATTACTGCTTACGCTGTGGGTATTATACCTTGCTTACTGTCTAATGATTGTAATAGCTCATATATCTTACACGAAAAACAAGACTGTTCAATAAATCCTTTTATTGAAACGCCCGTCTATCTATTTCTGTGTAACTGTGAAGAAACTAAGCATGCACGATAAACTGAATGAAACTGTTATGAATTGTTTCCATGATTCTGAGACACGTTCCAATTCTAAGGGAAACAAAGTTATCATGTTTATGCGGTTGTCAGAAACTATTCCCTTCTTGTTTATTCGAGACGTATCTAGTGACCTCTGAGTTAGCTAGTATACAAATAATTAAGTTTAATGTACTCGATAGAGGCCTAGGCAAAAACTATAATTTATATTATTTCAATGTGCAGAGCCTATAAGGGAAATAGGAATTACACTACATGGCGCCCAACATTTGGTAAGGCACTAATTTAACGCTAGATACTGAAGTAACTCAGTCGTGCTTTTCTCAGAGACGTCTAATCATAATTCTCCATAAGACGTCTGGAGTGGGTAGGGTTAATATCGGCCATAGCTGAGTAGGGCGAGAATCATATGCATTAGCTGTTTGGTTTGTTCAACATTGAAGGAGACAGTGTTCCAAAATATTGTGCACCTTATCTTTGTTCCCTTGAAACTTGTTCTACATTTTTCATTAAACAAATGTCCCTTAACGGGGAAACAGAGGCTATGACTGATCCAGTCGTAACATCTTTTAATACTACAGGTTTACATGAAACCGATAAGGGTGTTATAAATATCCCTCTAAACTTAAGGAGAGCCATCACTCTAAAACCTATAAAACATGGCCTAACACCAAGAGGTGGTAGAGCAGTTTTTGTGATAGAGGCACATGAATCTTTTCAGACAGAGGTATTCTATTCATGTATTACATTCCCAGAATCAAATCCAGTAGCACATGTGTTTCACTTCTTCAAAAAGGATGAACCACCTGAGGAATACATTCCCTTCAAGGATGTTGAAATTCCACTCACATACCAGGAGCATCAGCTCTGGTTTAAAGGCACCCTAAAACATTACAATCACATTACCAGGCTCGGTCCGCTGGGTAGACCAGGAGCAACATGGCCGATTTTAGCCAGCTACACACCTCAACCTGACATTGAAGCAATGTCAGATGAGAAATTACTCACTCAACTAAAAGAGTTAATAACAATTTACAGACAATTAGTCCAATATGGCATGTGGACTTTTACAGTCCAACCACAAACAACCATTCCAAATCAAACTCCTCATCATGGGAATACACTAAAAATTACTCTACAGATGTTACACGCAGTCATGGGTGAAATGCCCACAAAACATGAACAAATTCCTTTCTGATAAGCTCAAAAAATTACTCAAATCGAAGCAGTATTTCCAAATACTAGCCCTTATGAGGAACACAGAATCCTAACAATCTGTCTACCAATGGGGATCCCACCACATCTGGAAGCCTGCACCACTTGGGGCACAGTCTTTGCTGCCATCTATACTAAAACACATGGTGTTTCATCTATTGTGGTAATACCTGATGTCCTGAAACAAATTCAAAACAAATACGGGGCAGAGCCTGCTCTGAATTTAAGTATCAAATTTCTAAAGAACTTCAACCAGGTCTCAACAATATTATCTAATATTAAAGGGGAGGCAGCAGCATTGGCGATCCGCCAACGATTAAGGGAATTTGATGTAACAGAACATCAACAAGAGCTACCCAGAATAATAGTAAAAATCCTATGAAGAATTAGGCAGAGACAGTTTAGGTGGAAAACCAGTTAAACCACAACTGTTTGAAGGTCCTGAGAAGGACTTAATTAAACACAATCCTACATCTTCTAAAAAGAAGTGGGAAATGAACAAATAACATTCAAAAGAGAAACGTTCTCAATCCCGAGGTAGGTATCCTCAAAAGGAGCCCTCTGAAAGGAGGTATAACTTCAGGAATAGGGATAATTTGAAAAAACCTAACAGGTATCAAGATACTGATACACGTTCCTCTCGTACCTTTCAGACATCTTAACAGACATCCAAAAGAAGAAGATGGTCAGATCACAAAGAAGAACGCGTGAAGTCCAAAGACGATCAACTCATTCAGAAAAACAAACCAAACCTCAATTCACTAAGAAAAAGGTAGCAGGTCTGAAGATCAGACATGCCGAAAATTCTGAGAACACAACTCAAGAATGGAGAATGGGCTCAGACAATGCTGGACAGTGCAGCAGAAGTAACAATAGCTCGCCAGAACCTGAAGGAACTTCTGGAGATAGTGGACTTGAATGAGTACTTCACAGTTGAGACTGTAGACACTAGGGTTAGTTCTCCACAAAAGTTATATGAAATAACACTATGGATGGAGGGAGACATAAAAAGAAAAGTGAAAACATTCTTTTGGGAAAAGCTTTCAAGGGGTTATGACCAATGTTCCCTCTAATTTCTTTCCTCTGTGTGCGGCAGTGGAGGATCTCTGTGCGCTGCAACCATGGCTATGTGTGCCAGGAACCAGACCGCGCGTATGCGCGGCGCCAAATGTCACTCAGAACGTTTACTTTAAAAAGTGAAAAGATGGTGCATTTTCACACATACAGTGCCACAACTCCCATTGTTTTTCTGTAGGTTATTAATCAAATATTAAGAGAGAAAACAGATATCAAAAAGTGGAAATATTCTATTGTGTTAATATATCTGGGCGTGTGTGTGTACCAATGAGATTTCTAAAACAAGTTGTCTTCTTTTTTGCTCTTTCCCTCGATTTCCTCTCTGCAGTGAACAGTCCCTGTATGATCATCCACCTATAACACGTACCTAGTATCCAGAGATCCATAATGTCTCTGAATTTGATTATTCTCAAATACATCAGACATTTCATACAGCAGCATAAATAGTGCAATACATTTGTAAAAAAAACGAAAAACATTTATAGTGTTTCAGAATCAATTTAACAAAACCATGCCTTTCTTTGTGAATGATCCCTGTTTTAATTAAGTCATTAATTTGTTCTTCAGAATCAAAAATTCTGGGCAAATCACTTAATCTCCCCGTGCCTAGCAAAAATGAATGTGTTCTTGTGTACCGGAACTGGTGCTCATGTAAAGCGCTCCGATACCTTCGGGTTAAGTTTGTGCCTTATATAAGTATGGGAAAAAATTGATTATACATGAGCAGGTGTCCAAAATATGCCAGTTTGTGCATTTGACCAAATTTAAAGTGCAGCCACAATACCACATCTCTGACCCATGATTATGCCCACTATTTCCAGATCATTTGAAATGTACTTCTACATAATGTGCACGTGCAGCAAAGACAACACGCTAGGCATCACAGAATATCACTTCTGCTTAGTTTTGTGAATTAGGCTTGCTTCATTCATGCATGCATTATGATTTTTCGGAGTCTATAAGTTTTCGTTGATTGCAGGGAAGCTAACCTTAAGGGATTGTATATCTAATTTTAATTAAGCATTATTTGAACTTCCAGGTAATCTTAAAATAAAATCTTGTGGTCAAACAACTGTACGCCTCCCCGCCAACCAAATTCCAACCATTGTACATATCTTTTGCATTCATTCCATTTTTTGACTTGATTCTGTATTTTTTCAACCATAAAAGTATACGACACATAGGTGGATATACATATAATGAATACATTTAAAAATCCAGTTAAAAAAAGACATCAAAACTTTAACTACCAACCAATCATACATTACAAGTTCAGCTCCATAGAACAAATTTATGAAAATGTATACTAAAACAGCGAATCTCAAAGTTGAGCTATAAAAAGCGACATATCTAGAGACATAACAGAGTCCGCACAGGGAGATTAAGTGATTTGCCCACAACCACAGGATGTGGACGCGACCTCGAGGCTCGAACTCTGGCACCAAAGTTCATCAGAATGCCACAATAGTCCCCGCACCGCGCTTTACTAACAAAAATAGTAGAGCCAGTTTCAAAATACAGCGTGTACTTTCTGAAAGTACACGTTGTGTTTTTAAACTGGCTCTACTCTTTTGTTAGTAAAGCACGGTGCGGGGACGATTGCGGCCTTTTGTTTATGTATTGATGGTAATCAGAACCCCTTCACGGGCTGTGATTACCATCAATACGTAAACAAAAGGCCACAATCTGCCCCGCACTCTGCAGCCACAAGCCCCCAAGCCGCCACAAGCCCCCAAAGCGATACCAAAGGGGATGATGGACGGAGCGTTTGAGCAAATCAAACACTCACCCCCAGTCAACTGATCTGGGTTTAATCCATCAACATTCTTTAGCTCACTCCACAACCCCAGTTAAGACATGGCCATATGCAAATCAGTCTGACCCTGTGCCTCATGGGAACAGTCCAGCCCGAACTGCCAAGCCATGTCTTCCCTGGACCGTAAACAAGAATCCTGGGACCGGTCTCGCGTTCATAGCCCTCATCAGCCAGGCTATCTTGAATCCAGTGGCAAAGTGAGCAAGGGACCCACGTCTGGGCATACCCTGCCAACTTATGGCAAACAAAGCGATACCAAAGGGGATGATGGACGGAGCGTTTAAGCAAATCAAACACTCACCCCAGTCAACTGATCTGGGTTTAATCCATCATCATTCTTTAGCTCACTCCACCACCCCAGTTCAGACATGGCCATATGCAAATCAGTCTGACCCTGTGCCTCATGGGAACAGTCCAGCCCGAACTGCCAAGCCATGTCTTGCCTGGACCGGAAACAAGCATCCTGAGACCAGTTTTGGGTTCATAACCCTCATCAGCCAGGCTATCTTGAATCCAGTGGCAAAGTGAGCAAGGGACCCATGTCTGGGCATACCCTGCCAACTTAGGGCGAACAAAGCGATACCAAAGGGGATGATGGACGGAGCGTTTGAGCAAATCAAACACTCACCCCCAATCAACTGATCTGGGTTTCATCCATCATCTTTCTTTAGCTCACTCCACCACCCCAGTTCAGACATGGCCATATGCAAATCAGTCTGACCCTGTGCCTCATGGGAACAGTCCAGCCCGAACTGCTAAGCCATGTCTTCCCTGGACTGGAAACAAGCATCCTGGGACTGGTTTCGGGTTCATAACCCTCCAAGCCGCCACAAGCCACCAAGCGCGACTCTCTTCTCTTGCGGGACATCCTGGCTGCGTTGTGCGCGCTCCATAGACGGCAGTGCGCGATGACATCAGGGGAGATGCGTGTACGCGCGCCTTAAAGGGAACGGTGGTTATGACATGCTTCTAGCAGAACTGGACTGGCCACCAACATTTGTCTGGGAGTGCCCACATGGCAAGGACATCGTTATGCCAGCCTTCTCCAACCATGTTCCTATACATTTAAAATATACATATGCTAGGAAATGGGCAACAGCCCAGGCCCCGGCATTATACAAAAATCATGTAGGATGGGATGAGGACTCACCTCACCATAAAATCCAATTAAAATGTCCATCTACTGCACAAAGACAGTATCCAATTACGCAAGAAGCTAAAAAAGAGGTCAGGGAGATCTTAGATCAATTTGAATAGCAAGGGGTGCTTGAAACATGCACCTCATTGATGAACAATCCTTTGTTTCCTGTTTCCAAACCAGACACGCACATATCATCTAGTTTTGGATTACAGACCCCGGAACACTTGTTCTAAGACAATTGCAGTGCAAAATGCACACAGTATAGAATTAATGAATAACATTGTGCGTAAAAAATATAAAACCACATTAGATATTTCAAATGGTTTATTTTGTCAAAACATAGCACCTGAAAGTAGGTAATTGACAGTTTTCTCAATAAAGGGGACCCAGGGTCACTTCTGTTGACTCCCACAAGGGTTCAAGAATAGCCCGGGGTATTCTCAGCAAGAGTAACAGAGTTACTACAAATTTACGATGACGAGGCATTGTGATATGTCGATGATATCTATCTGACCGACAATGACCTGGATAGGCACTTGAACAGGGTAAATACCATTTTACTGCGCTTTGCCTCTGAGGGCTACAAATTCAATTTAAAAAAAATCAAGAATTGCCCATCTCAATGTCCGTTTCCTAGGATATGAGCTTTCAAGTGAAGGTAAAAGCCTGGCAGCTAACTTTTTAGAATAATGTGCGCTGCTCCTAACCTCCAAAAACGCTGAAAATTTACAGTTGATTCTAGGTTTCCTAAATTTTGGAAGAACGTACATTCTAAATTACACAGGAAGGGTTAAACCTCTTTACGAATTAATCAAACCTGATTTCAGAAACACAGGAAAACACAGATATCCTACTTACACTACAAGCTGACATGGTAGCAGCAAATCACTTACAAACACGCGTAAATACACGCAATTTAGTGATCTAAATAATTCGGGTCAATGCGGATTCACGTACTGTGGTAAATAAAAATTCCTTTACCTGGACTGAATTTGATACAGAATCATAATAAAATAGCTCAGTATAATGAGAGGCAGAATCCGTGATATTAGAGTTTCTGAATGGGCTTTATTCCAATAATCGATTATAATCGGATGCTTCAAGTTCCATCACCACGGGGTTCAGGAAGTGAAGTACATACTTTATTGACAAAAAGTAACTTTTATAGTACATACGTTATAGGGAAGCAAATACAGTAGGCGTAACAATTGATAAGGAACTTGACGTGGTACCTGCGTAACCGAAAATGGGTGTAATAAGGAGTAAAAAGACACATGATTGGTTATGATGTCCTGCATAGGTGGATCTATAAGATAATACTTGGCATAGATGCGCGCGCAGCAGCATGACGTGTAATTGACGTGTAACTAGGGGGTGAAGGGGACTTGACATTAGCTCTACATGTGGAGACGAAAAGTCTGGGGGGTCAGGTCAACCTAATCCCAAATCATATCTAACATCCTATGTTTAAAGAACTATGTTATCCACAAAAGAAGGACTCTCGGACAGAATCTATTCTATACTGACTGTGCGTGTGGGTACAAGCGTCTAAGTGTCTACACTGAATGCGAGGGGGTAGGAATATTCCATGGTGACAGGGCTATGAATTACTTGCATGAGGACAGAGAAGATGGGCCTTTTTGCTTGGTAACTGGAAGAATGTTTACTTAAACTACTAGGCAGGAATGCATCGGCTGAGGGAGAGGCAGATAATTCGAAGGTGAAATACAGTTCTTGGCAGAGAATAGGCTGATGTCAGGCTTCGTGAGCCGCGCAGAGAATGAGACAAAGTTCATGGTCACAGATGTAGGCTCAGACTGGAGCTTTCAGAGGCAGAAAGCAAAAGGAGTTTGATGACAGAATCAGGGCCTACTTGCCTGGACTGTAAAATGGCATGAGTGAACCATATAAAGCCGGTGGCCTTTCATATTTAGGAATGGAATATCCGGCCTATTCATGGCGGATCTGACAGAGGACATGTTGACGGTGGACGCACATGTATTTGCGTCTTCATAACTGGAACTGGAGGGAACATACATGTACTTGTGACATGCTCATGTAACCGTTGGGGTCCAAGATAGGGGACATAACTGACCAGAAAAATCCATATTTCCACAGTACTTAACTTTTAATGAAGGTGAAAAAGTACCAACTGCATACAAATCACATTTATATACACAAGCGGAAATGCGATTCACTTCAACAGAATTCTTTTTTACAGCAGTTCAAACCGCTGTAGCAAAAGAAAGAGCCCTAGCTCAGGGGAAACGCATTATTGTTGTTACTCCGGTACCAGCCTTAGAGGCAGTTACAAAAGCGAGCATTCCAAATGCAAAAGCTTTACATCCAAGATGGATACAATGGGTTAATTCTCTTGCTGCAACGGATGTTGAATAAGTTTTTGATCCTTATTTAAAAACACAAGCATTCCTGTAATATGAACACAAATGTCCTCTGCCTATTGAGATTCTCCCTCTTGACCAGTATGAATTTATAATTTATACTGACGGATCAGCACAACCCGCTACGGAGAGTAAGCAAGCTTACATTGCAGCATGCGCGATCGTTAAAGGTTGTATACAAAATGGTACATTCCGACCGATGATCACAAAAACAATATCTCTAGGAGATAGTACAGCTTAGCGAGCTGAATTATAAGCATTCAAATTGGCACTTGAGAATACGGAACGCAAATTCCCCACACTTATAGTGTGCGATTCTTTTTACTGTGTTCAATCCTACAATAAATATTTACAGAATTGGCTTCAAACTGGTTTCAAAGATGCAATAGGTAGCACAATCAAGCATAAAACGCTTTGGGAACAAGTAGTTCAGTTGCAAGACGGACTACAAAATACTCACGTGATACACACGCTGAGTCATCCACGTGATGGTGTTCACATTGCAGGGAATTCATTGGCTGACGAAGCCACAAAGGTGGCTGTGCAAACGGCTTCCGTAGCTGCGATCACTCATTCAAAAACGAGAATAGACAGTGAGATATTGTTGGCTGACAATGCTTCAAGCAAAGGCAGTGGTGCAGCGTTACCTAAAAAATTTCCACTCAAATACTCGTATATAACTGATGCGAACAACGTTCCGTTTGCTCGAATCCCTGGAGTGAGAGATAGGGTAATTTCAAACATGGAACGTAGAGCAGCTTTGATTTATGAAGCACATCTGGGAGAGGGTCTGTCACATCAGGAAATCTCTAGAACTATATTAATATTAAAAGAGATGTACTGGTGGCCTGGGATGAACACACTAATTAACATCTTCATCAATAACTGCATAGACTGCAATGGACAGGGTAAAGCAAAATACCACCAGACATCAGACTACGAAGTAGCCTGCCCAGTACAGACACCATTGTTAGACAGCATCAGACTATCTACGTGCAGGCGTCCTCTTGGACAAATGCAATCCCACAAACACTAAGTCATGGTTACTATGGATGTTGCCTCAGAGCTCGGCTGACGCTCGAACTGATTTGCGAGTCTTTATCGGCACACAGGCAAAAGGCATGCTACACTCTGACTAGGGCCCTGAATATAGCTCTCTGGCTTACAAAGAAGCCATGGCCAGTTTGGGCGTTGCATTGCGCTACTCCTCTCCATTCCATCCTGCGGGAAATTCTGTTGTGGAAAGGAAAAACCGGGACATAAAGCGGTCTATAACAGCTAGAGTATTAGGTTCGGGTAATGGGTGGGTCAAACATTTTTATGGGGTCCAACACTCATTAAACAATTTGCCAAGAATTTCTCTAGGGGGGTCACTCTATATGAGGTCCTATTTGGGACAAGAATGTGCGTTCCTGATCTCGAATGTAAAGGCACAGTGGTGAAAAATAAACCATTTGATATCAAAAATCGTTTTGCTGTTTTACAGGACTTAAATGAACTAAGATCAAAACAAAGCAACGTGTTCCTGAAACTAATCACCACTTGGGAAAATCCAGACGTCCCAGCAAGGCCTGACTGGATCCCAAAGCTTGGGGATCTAGTCAGAGAGAAGATCGCGGACAAGAAGTAATTTGGGCCTTCTTACAGACAACCCATACCTGCCCTAGCCATCCACGGAACAAGAACAGCACTTCTGCCACCCCTTGCTGGTAAAAAGGAGAACTGCGTCTGGCTATTTCATTAACTTTGAAATGTTTTCTGAGGATCCAACTAGAAATGACACCATCCAAAAGAACTTTCAAAGAACAAGCACAAGACTTCTTTCATCACTTGAAAAAGACTTATCTGATTTCACAATGTATTGAACTATAGATTATTTCTGGAATACTGCTCTTTCTGCTTTAGCTAGCTTTAGTAATGACTCTGAGCATGCTGATAAATGGAAGATATATTCATATGGACACAGGAAGCAAAAATGTGAACTTACTTTTGAAACCACACAAATTATCCCATCGTGAAGCAAGAGACTTGTCAGCAGTGAGCATCACAGCCATTCCTATACAAGATGGTATAGTTTGGGACACAACGGATTATGATATATTCGGCCCGTCTGAACTTTTGAGGATTCCACACTTATTTAAAATTTCATTAAGTGACTTTATTACCTCCAGTACCTATTCTGATGATTGGGACTTTGATACTGTTAATAACATAATGTCTGATCTGGAAAGGTCTTCTGCGTTCTCTAACTATGAATACTTAGAGGGTTCAATACACTATGAACAGCTTTTTTGTTACAACCACTATGGTCATCATTTCTTGCATAGATCTTCAACACCTAAAAATGTAATTATGTATAACCAATGGGAACATTGTCCTACACCACCAAGGGGTAGCTCAAAAATGTTTTCAATGAAGTTTCCATATTTTTCAGGGTACAATGCATCCAATCCAGAAACGTTTTACTTTAAAAATGTGAACAAAACAGGAACAAAAAATATGTTAACCAATACGAAACAGATTTATTCTGCAGCCTTCATTGCCCAAAAATCTAGACAGGGTTTTAAGTTTTGGAAAAACACAATTGACAAAAAATATGTCTGGGGTACAAAAGATTGGCAAGTACAGGGGATTGAAGCTTTGTTTAGAGCCTGCATCATCCCACAGCAGATAATGTTTTTGAATGACACTGTCCAACAAACGTCTTGCCTTGGGTTAGCCAAGATCAAAGACATGTACCAACCCCAGCTAGTAATAGCACTGAACAGGGAGCGGTGACAGTAGACAAACTTTTACAAAACAACAGATCAGATTCGGAATGGAAAAAATGGTTGCTCTGGCCCACAGACACAAACATCTGTCAAGAAAGATTCCCTAACAAAATACAGGGTTTTGATATCAATAGGCAAGACTCACGCTATGTTCAAAGACAGCATCCAGGGTTAGTAAAAACATACAGTGTAGAAAAATTATGCCTTTATTGGCTACATACATCTAGACTAGAGGATGTGAAACAACACTTATCTTTACTTAAGGAAGACGCAAACCTTAGGGATTTTTTGCTAGGTCCAAGAAAACTGTGTCAAAAACATTTCATATATGGCGGCATCTATGCTGCTTATAATGAAATATGGAAGGTTACCCAAGCAGACGTCGCAGAAAGAATAGGAGAAATTGATCATATTAATTTAGAGAAATCTCTTTTTGTGATAGACAGTGGGTTAACAACTCTGTCATCCAGGATATATCCTCTGCTATAGACATTGTAGAAAAAGATTTGGTCCTGCTGCGACAAGGCCAGTCTCAATTACGTTCTATTCTGTTATTATGCTAGTCGCTACAAAACTTGCGTTCAGGCGATGTGCCTTGGCGTTTCATCAACACGTCGTCTCTGTTTTCAAAATACAATCTCACTGATAAACAGATCGAACTGGCACAAAGGGGAGCAAAGTATACAGTGCTGAGCATTGAAAAACTGGAAAAACTGCCATTTACGGTAGCAGAAAAACCAACTACAGAATGGATCATTCAGGGCAAAATAACTCTGCCTGTAACAACTTTCCATTTTCAGTATTACCTCAAACACATGCCAACAGGCAAATATGAAAGGTAGGGTAGAGAATACATCGGGAAATTCTGGGATTTACCTTACACACACAGATGTTGGAGTGGGGGCGTGAAGTGTTTCTTAGCGGTATACCCTGTGAAAATACACTGAGCGGTTCACTCATATGTCGGGATATTAGTTTACACGGGGCCTGTAGTGGTTCCACTGCAAATTTATCCTGCCACCTGCAAGGTTCACCGGCCGCTGTGATTAATTCTAAGTTTGGACAACTTTCAAATGGGAGTTACCTCATGTTGAATGATCAGAACTGTTGTGGCATGTTGCCAGGTATCCCATATCTAGTAACGGATAATTCCAGCGTCACTTGCTGTATGCAAGTCTTGTTCTCCCAAATAGACACAGTCAGGGAGTCGACTTTATGGCCTTCACTGAACATCTCTTCTATACGAATTGATACTTTAAGCAGAATAAAAGCCATTCTTTTACAACAAACCGTGCCTTTGACCTTGGCCAAAGAAACCTATAATCTACAAGTTGCTAGAACTTCGACTGAGATATAGGCTGCACAAACTGCCCTGCACATTTCACAGAAATGTTAGGATGTATCTTAAACATGTCTGATATGAGCATATTGTACATGTATTTAAGACCATATGTTCAGGACTGTTGACACCTTTTCAAGCGGGTCTTCGGAATCATTCCAAACTTCATGCACTCGGTGTTTGGTGGTCTGCCGCTAATTCTAGCACTCGTTGCAGGAATCCTATTATTATTCCTATTACTACGCTATGGCAAGCCTATCCACCAGCATCACTCCCTGCGACTTGGAGAAAGCTCTCCTGGAGAGGAAGGGCCCGATTCACAGAATTAACTTAAGACAAAATCCTAAACTTAGTACCATTTTGGTATTCACAGAATGCACTTACTACTTCTGGTATTCACAGAATGAACTTACTACTTTTGCGATTCACAGAATGGATTTACGACTACTAACTTTACGTCCGCACTCGGGCCAGAAATTCCGTCCCGGAGGCGGAGCTTCCGGCCCAGAGGCGGGGCTTCCGTCCCGGAGGCGGGGCTTCCGGGCCGGAGGTGGAGCTTCCGGCCCGGAGGTGGGGATTCTGGCCAGTGGCGGAGATTTAACCAAGGCCAAAATCTCCACCGCAGGGCCGAAAATTGCTGAAGACATTCATTAAAAAATGTACTATAGGACGGGACTGGGCCCTAAAAAAACAAATCAGAGCAAGGAACTCCACCTATTCCCGACCTGCCAAAGAATATTCCCAGTTCAGACTTGGTTACACTGTACCTCCATTTACCATATCGAGGATGACCCAAGTACGCTAGCATCTTTATGTAACAGACTTTAACATGTATCTGGCTATCTTTGCAGGATGTGGCACTGGCCATCCAACACAGCTCAGGCAGAAAAGCCCAAGGTCTATTTAGTGAAATGTGTGATTGAGACATGGTGCCCCCTCATTACTAGCACATTCAATTCCTTCTTAACAGCTAATCTATTGCACGTTCTTGTTCCACTGCCACAATTGTGTCAATATTCAAAAAGAGTGATTGCATGTGTCCTGAGTTCTACCGCCCTATTTAACAATACAATAAAAGTTATCGGCAGAGTAATATATGATCAATTACTTAAGTATGTAGCTAAAAATTGCATTTTGTTTCCATTTCAATTTGGATTCTGACCACACTAATGCACTAATGAGCAATGTCTGAACCTGCCTTTGTTAATCTCTAAGTATGCCCACTCTAGGCACTGCCCTATTTACCTTTCTTTTATGGATCTGTCAACTGCTTTTGAGTCAGAGACCAGAGTCAAGTTGTGGATAATGTTGCTGGATCAAGCAGTGGACCCTCCTTTGGTAAACGTCCTGTATTCGCTACACACTCCGGTCTATCCATGGCATAAGCAGCAGGATTAAGTAAAATCTGTAGCCTGCAATGTGGCCAATGAAAGAGGCAGCAGCCTACTGCCTAAATCAGTGTTTCTTAACCTTTTGGCTTCTGTGGACCCTCACTGAATTGTTTGGAATCTGGGATTTATTATTCAAATCCTGAGACCTCCATCTAAGCAATTTTGATGATTTGTACTGCAAAAAAATACTCAAAAATACCGAAGCAAACATTAATTGAACAGATACACAGATGCCTAAATATTTCAATTAATTCATGAAAAAATATTTTAATAAACAATTCTTTTATTAGATATTTTGGAGCTTTAAATTCAATTTAGTCCATTCAATGTCCGCAATGTTCTCTGTTCGATGCACTTGCACTGATCCCATAATATCAATCTGATGCTCCCAAGTAAATTTCAAATTCCTTCAAATTTACAAAATGTTTTAAACGTTTCTGGTTTACAAATTGCTTTTTTATTTATATACACATAATTAATGAGTTTAGAATATTTAATTTTCTAAGCAGCCACAGACCCTATAAGTAGGCATCACAGAACCGTAAAGGTCCCCAGACAACAGGTAAAGAACCCCGGGCCTAAATTATATTTTCAAGTAAGCTCAGGTATATTTTCTATTTATGTATTTTGCGTATTCATATACTGCATACTGTATGGTGGAGCAGGACACTCAGAGGCAAGGAGGAGAAGAAAGGATATCAAAAGCGAGACAAGGAGGAAGGGAAGAAGGACCTGAGGAAGGAGAGCAGAGAAAAGTGAAGCTGTGAGGAAAGGAAGGTGACATTTGAAAGTATCTCAATTAGCTTTGACATTGAATTGCGGACTCAACTGCTATCCAGTTGTATAATGTAGAGTTAATGGGTCAGATTTTTAACAGACAACAGAAGGAAAGAAGCATTTGAACAGTTCTGATTTCAGTACACAAAGTGTTCCAGAAGGTGGAGGCAGCTCCTTAGAAGGAGTGTTGCAGAGCATTTAAGGGCAAATGTGAGTTAAACTTGAAAGCAACTGGGAACTAATTGAAGAATGATCCTAGCTAACCTTGGGAGAAATTCACTTTAACATGTCTCCATGAATTAAAAAGTGAATGTTTGTGTGAATTTTATGTGAGCCACTGAATATGCTTTAATTGCTGTCCATGTTCAGCTCTTGCACAGACCTGATACGTTTAGACAATCTGTGTCATATAATGTTCTAAAAGGATTTTTTTTTTTTTTTTTTTTTTTAAACCGTTTATTGCAATCTCAAATATATACAGGTATGGGCCTACAACCTTCCGGCCGGCCGCTAGAGTGACAGGAGCATATGACATACATACAAAAAGGCTCTTGGCGTTGCAGAGAGGTAAATCAGGAGGTATCAATGACGTGGGCCACATGACTCCGAGCCCACAATACGGTTTCATTTTATAAGAACACAACAACACAAAGAACCACACCCGCAAGGCAACCCACAATCCGAAGTAACAGTACGTGCTCCTTAAGTGGGGGACCCCAACCATCCACAAGAATCTAAAGAGGGGAATGGGAACAGATCAGGGACTGGGGAACCCTGTGCCCGGGGCCGGGGGAGGGGGTCAACTAGGGGGACGGAGCTGGTGAGGCAGCCGGCAGTAGTGGTGGCTCACAAATACCCCAGCGGTATGCGTTCCAGGGGCCCCAAACTTTCACCCACGCCCCAGGCTTACCTCTCGCCACATACACCACCTTTTCTCGGAACATGCACCAATCCATGTGTTCTTTCCAGGCCGACACCGCCGGGGGCCTCTGGGATCCCCACAGCTGCGCGATATCACGCTTAGCTATCATATATCCCAGAGTCACCCATCGTGTCTGCGGAACCGAGTAGTCAGTTGGTTCCCACACATTCAGCAAGCATCTCCTCGCTTCAGGCAACAGCGCGACACGCGTAACCACTCGCAGGACCTCATGCACACCACGCCAGAATCGCTCCACCTTCGGGCATTCCCACAGAATATGCAAAAAAGTCGCCAAAGCACCACACCCACGCTTACACAGCCCATCCTCGGCATAGCACATACGCAGAAGCCTTGGCCCCGTCATGTAAACCCGGTGGAGGATCTTTAGCTGGACGAAGCGAAGGCGAGCCGGTATGGCCACCTCCTTCGGAGAGGCCACCGCGGACATCCAGTCCTCGTCGTCCAACTCCAGCCCATCGGCAACCCAGGCCTCGCGGAGGCCAGTCAGCAAGCCCGAGCGATCATTAATCAGTTTTTTGTATATGAGGGAGATCGTGCTGTCCGGAACATGGCCATCCAGCACTCTATCCTCCAGGGGGGAAGACTCCGGAATGGAGGCGACGTCTGGGAAGACGGAGCCCAGTGCGTGACGGACCTGCAAGTACCGAAAGTATTCACTGCCCTGCAGCTGAAACTCCGTCTGCAGCGTCTCGAATGTTTTAAATCCCCCCCTCGTCCAGAGATCCCCCACTGTACTGATGCCGATCGTGTCCCACTTCTCGAAGCCCTTCGAGGTCCACAGGGAGCCCAACCTCTCAGACGCATATAGCGGTGACGCCCGGGTCAAACGGTCCTTCCACCCCATAGCTGCGTTAGCCGCGTGCCATACTCGCACCATGACACGCGTAGGTCCCGTCAGGCGGGGGTCGGGCGCGCCAGAATAGAGCGCTCGATTGTAGTCGCCACCAGGCAGGAGCATCTTGTCCATTTCAAATGCCGGGTTTAAGGCGGGCCCGTAGAGGCCATGATTAATTGCAGCTAGCTGGGAGGCCCAGTAATACCGTTTAATATCCGGGAGGGCAACCCCCCCGTCGTACCATGGGAGCGTCAACTTCGCCAAGGCAATACGCGGCCTCCCGTCCCAGAACAGGCGACGCTGTAGACTCTCCACCTCACGGAAGTAGCGCGCCGGGACCAAGTCCATAGTGTTCTGGAGAGCGTATAGGAAGCGTGGCAACGACATCATCTTAAACAATGCCGCCCGGCCGAGCGGCGAAAGCGGCAGGCGCCGCCAACGCGCGACGTCCTCCTTCAAGTGCTGGAGGGGGGGAAGCAAATTCCGCTCGTAGCGGGCCTCCGGGTCCAGAGTAATATAGATACCCAGGTACCGAAACCCCTGAGAGGCAATCTGGATCGGACAGTCCCGCGGGAGGACGGGAGCCTCCCCGGAAAGCACATACACACATGATTTAGCCCAGTTGATGACAAGGCCTGAGTTGCGGCCGAATGAGCGCAAAACATCAACCAGGACAATCAGTGATTTACGCGGGGAGGCGAGGTACAAAAGGATATCGTCAGCGTATAGGGACACGCGGTCCTCATACTCGGGGGTCCAATGGAGACCACGGATGGAAGGGTGCCACCGCAGCCACTCCGCCAGGGGTTCCAAGGCCAGTGCAAACAGGAGAGGCGACAAGGGGCAACCCTGTCGCGTGCCCCGTCCCAGCGCGAATGGGGCCGAGACTCGTCCATTCACCACCACCTGCGCCAATGGGCCCGAATACAACAATTTGACCCAGTTGATGAATCCCGGTCCAAATCCAAATTTCGCCAGCATCGCCCAAATGTATGGCCACTCGAGTGTATCAAACGCCATGGTGGCGTCCAAGGACGCCAAGATGGCCGGCTCCCGCACAAACGGAACACGCGCGAGCACCCCGTGCAGGCGCCGCAGATTAAGGGCCGTGTTGCGATGGGGTATAAAGCCGGACTGGTCCTGGTGGACCAGATCGCCCACCACGCCGACCAGCCGGTTGGCGAGCACCTTGGCGAGGATTTTGGGCTCCGCATTCAAGAGCGAGATAGGCCTATAGGATGTGACCCGTTCTCGGGGTCTCCCCTCCTTGTGGATCACCACGATTGTAGCCAGACGCTGGTCCGGCGGGAGGGAGCCCCGCGAGTGGGCCGCCAGGAACATCGCGCGGAGGTGGGGTGCCAGTACATCCGGTCGCAGCTTATACAGCTCGATAGGGATGCCGTTTGGGCCCATGGCCTTGCCAGATGCGACCGAGCGTATGGTCTAAAAGGATTTAAGTATCTCATTGTCTGAAATATTCTAACATTTTCACCTGAATCGTTTTAGTGTGCATGTTGAACAAAGTACCAAGGTCTGCATAAAAAGGAGTTCAGTAGTGATCTACCTCCGGCAAGCAGGACCATTCTTTTTATCAGCGTGACCCGATATACCTTGTGAGCGCTTTTTGGTGCTATTTTCACAAAACTCTTTGAAAAATCATAACTCTAGTTCTAGTGAATGGATTTGTGTCTCTTTGGTGTCAGATAATGTATTTACATGTACTCTATTTTCCTAAATTAGTTGGGGATTTTTATTGTGTTGTGTTTTCACTTTATTACTGTTGCTGAGCTGCATAAATGCTTTACAATTTGTTAACCCTAACTGCTTTTTGTTGCAAGCTATCCAGGATTAGGCAAAGTTTAATTTAGTGACTTTTTATGATTCACCCTGCAAGGGATTGTGGCTGTTGCTTGATGAGGACACACACCTAGTCAACCAACAACCCAATTCAACATGTTGGTGTTAAGTGGTGGGGTTCAGGACTTGTTTGTGCAGTACCATACAGTGATTTACACAAAATCTAAGTTGAATGAATTGACTTTTTTAAATTGTTGTTGATTGTCAATTTTATTTTCCTTTTTCCAAATATGAGTCCTGTCTCACATTCCTGTGCCTGTGAGTTTTGCCTGCCAATATGGAGTTGAATATCAATGCCATTGAAAGCTCCATCACGGCTGAGCTGAGGATGTTGTGCAGGGAGTGGGGACTGAACATCCATGACCGTCACCCAAAATTGGAATACCAGATTGCCCTTAGTGCCTGGGAGAAGGTCCACAGAATGCAAACTGCAGCACAGGAGGATGATGATGAGGAGAATGTACGTGATGAGGAGAAGGATGTATTAGATTCTGAGGAGGACTGCTTTACAAAAGCTCTAGGGCTGAATAGAGAGGAGTTTGTTTTTTCCTTGACCCCTGAACCAGAAGAGTGTGGGAGACACACAGCAGTGAGGTTTCCTAATGGGCCCAGTACAGGAAGTAATATGTATTTCCTAGCCCTGCATCCTAAAGTCTAGGAGTACAGGAGAGTAGGAGGGAAGTGCCAGCTTCAGCTGGCCGGGCTTGAACTAGCTGAATAAGCTGCAAAGTCAGAGGTTGAGAGGATCCTAGCTCTGAAGGAAAAAAAGCTAGCTCTGGAGGAAAACAAACTATTATGGGGTGATGAACTGAATCTCAAGGAGTTGACCTGAAAGTGAATAAACATCTGAGAATCGAGAAGGAAAGGGTTACTCCAGTGTCCACCACAGAGGTGTCAGTCCACATGCCACTAGAACTGGTGAGGAATTACATGGTGGGAGATGGCATACCTCGATGGTTTTCTGCATCTTTGGGAGCCCTAAGGATACACAAGGTCCCAGAGGAGAACTGAAAGCTTTTGGAAACACATGCCTACAGTGGGGAGGGACACACTTCACACACTTGAGGTGGGTGACAAGATAAAGTATGCCCCCATGAAAGCCATACTTGTTGCTAAGTTTGAACTGACTCCTAAAAAGTACTGTCTGAGTTTCAGGGACAGCAACAAACTCCCAGGCCAGTCCTGGGTAGATATTGTGGACTTATTGTCCAAGGCAGTGGGTGGTAAAGGCTAGTGAGGTAAACACTTTTGAATGACTTTACAATCTAACTGCAGGATAGAACATGTTCAGTTATTGTTTGCCAGAGTTAGGGCATCACCTTGTTGACTGCATGTTTACTGATACTACGGAACTTACAAGGGAGGAAGACTCTTGGGTGAGTATGATGGTGTTTGGAAAAAAAATCAAGATAAATAAATATCATGTCAAGAATATCAGGAGTTCACATATATTGTGAACAGGTAAGCATATTGTTTTTAATGTTGTTTTCAATATATTTGTGAAGAATATTGATGTAGGAAATAATGTTGTAAATAATGAAGTTTCTTAGAGCCTTCTTATGACTACAGTGGTCCATGGGATGGCCACAGTCGTAGTAACCGTCAGAACACCACCACAATGCAGAACTGCCTGCAGTATTATAAGTATGGCAATCAAGGCTCCTGCAGCATTCTGGTAGCGATTCAAGGTCAAAATATGCTGGTTGTGCCGTAGCTGCTCCACTGAGCATGTTTTGAGTTGCATTGAAAAGGGTGGCAGTTAGGCAACAAAGGTGGCCCTAAATGGCCCCCTGTTTTCTATGTGCCTGGAGCTACCTGGAGGGGGGCATATGTAATGCCCTCTATAAATCTGCACCCTCAGTTACTGCACCACTTACATGATAGGAAACAGTCTGCTGGTACAGACAGTGGTTTAGACAACCCACATCTAAATACTGTTGGCGGGATACTGTCAGCTTGGTGGAGTACTTTTATACTCTGCCACAGAGGGATGGAGTAATGCCACCAAAATCTAAATCAAGCCCAATCTCAATGTATAGGCAAAATGTCATTTTTATTTTACCACTTAAGAAAAGTAGACTAAAAAATTATCCATGACACTAGAGGTAAAAGATACTAATCATTATGTCTGTAGCCCAGAAATCCCTGATTTCTCTGGGATATCCAAAACCGGGTCTTATCCATGTTCCACATTACACAACTCTGCACACAGCTTTCACAAGTCCTCAGATCAGCCCATGATCTCTCCATTGCCGGAAACCATTTTCAGCTGTGTGTGCTGCAGACTTATATATTTTGAGTTTGTTTTCCATCCCCTGAGGAGGACCAGCTGAAGAGCCAACATCCTGCAGGAAAAGCACATGATGCCAGGAAACAGATAGGCGAGCACAAAAGCATGATCTGTCTGTGCAAATAGATTTATTTAGGCAGTTTAATGATGTGTTTAATAGGATTATGATAGGGATGTGCCTTTGGAAGTAATAATAATAAAGGATCTCGGTTTAAATTACAGTGTGTGCCTATGAGTGTCTCCACTGGCTGTTTTGCCAAGAAGCGCTACTGGAAGCCTTTCACAGCACGCCATCATTTTATTACAGAATATATTCATGTTTGTGGTGTAAACAAGACACACGCTTTGCTTAGAGTGGCCAACAATTGTTAATGACATAACAGAACTGCCCTATGTGAAGTTCTCAGCAAATTTTGAAAAAGAACAAGTTCAGTGAAAAGGGTGGTGTTGAGGCAAGAAAGGCGGCCCTATATGGCCACTTTTGCCTCTGTGCCTGGAGGTGCACGCTGGGGAGCACATGTAGTGCCCCTTGTAAATCTGCACACCCAGTTCCTGAATGCATACCACACCATGTAGGCAGGTGCAGGCAATGCTCTTTAATGGGCCTGACAAACAGCTGCTCTCAGACCGCCACAGGACCGCCAGAGAAAACTTCTGTTCTGTCGGGCAGTCCAACCACCATCTGCTTTACGACTGCCAAACTCGTACTGAGGCCCTTAGTGTTAATTAGTATGTAATGTGTTGTATTTATTTTTATTATATTTGTTTATATTTTTGTTAGGTTGTTTTTGTTTTAGTTTAATCTTTTTTTTGAGAATACGAGTATAAATACAACTCTACTGCCATTCCTCACAAGAAAAATATTATCATATGCAGAAAAAATCAATTAAAAACAATAGAAATATGAATGTGAATCATTTTAGAAGAAATATGTTGATGGATGTCAATTTTAAGATAAAGTCAGAAGAGGAGGAAAGAAGTGAAGAGACAGAAAGAAAAAAAGGATGAGGGGAGACAAACAGAACGTGTCTTCATAAGTAATATCTAAAAGCAATACTATGTCAAAAAATTACAACAGTACTTCATACAGGTAAAATCTACATTAGACTTTCATAATGAACACAAAGAAATAATTGACAAACGTCAAAAAGCATATGGGTTTGCTACATTAGAAAGGTAGGTAGTGAGGATTCAACATAGAATATCTAATTTAACTGATATTGGAAAAGAATATGTATTATATCAGTACATCAACTCGGGGGGAAGCAAGATGGCGTTCCCAGCACCATGACCAGTTGAGATCCCGATAAACCAAGAGCATGCTGCCAGATATATTAATTGCCCTTGCACAAAATCTACGAGGTGTACACCTATGTGCAAGGTGGTACCAGGTCAGTAGGAGCTATTGCTTGCCTGTAGGAAGCTCTGCCACACGTTGGACGGCTCTGACTGCTACTGTTCCATTTTCCACTTACACGTAGTGATGGAGCTAAAGTTGGTCCCTTGCTCAGCGAGACAAAGGACAAGTGCTGCCCCCACCAGTGGTGTCATTTCCATGGACACCATCCCTGTAGTAAGCCGGATCGTCTGTTCTCCAGCCAATGTGGATGCTGGTGGAGAGGCTGCTTCGCAGCAACATGGGTGTTGCCTACCGAAGGCAATCTTGATGAAGGGGGAGGGTGGGGCAGTGCTCCAGCAATACCAGCCAGGCCCCACAGTAGCAGAGCTACTCAGAGAGGCAAAACCAGCCCCCGGACCCACAACTAAAGCTGAGTCAGAAGCAGCAGGGGAGAGAGGAGATGTGGCCATCAACGGACCTGCAGCAAAGGATCATGAAGATACGGAAAAGGCTAAAGACAAGGAAGGCCAGCAGGTAACCTTTGGAGTAATCTACTGCTCAGGGGGTGGCACATATGAATACTCATTTGGGCTATTGAAAGAGGATAAACTCAACTCTATACAGACTGCAGGCAATAGGGAAACGATTGGAGCTGGTGCAATTAGCAAACCAGGCACAGGCGATGGCAAAGGCACTAAGGTGTATCCTGAACTACAAAAAAACCCTACTATAAGAGGTGGCGAGGAGTCAGGGGATGAGCTCAAAAAGCTCCAACAAGCAGTCAATAACCCTCCCTTTGAAAGGGTGGAATCTATGGTGTCATGCATCGATACAAACTTAGGATACAGAGAAGGCTCTTAATGAAATTTATACTGAGGCAACGGATTGTTTCTTTTCTATCTCTGACGAGACCTGGTCCCCAGATGACTCAGTGTCAATATCAGAGACAAGCAAGAGGGAAAGCCTACCAGACACCAGTGGGATGGACTCTGCTGCAACTTTGCATAAAGCAAAAAAGGGAGATAGGGTGATCAAGTAAAGTCAAAGAGAAGGAGCTGAACTGGGATTATTCACCAACTAGCCAACAGGTTGGGATCGGCTGAGGAACAGTTCAAAACATGGTAGCGCTATCTCATCCTTTCATACCGTCCTACAGTACATTATGTTGCATCATGAGGAAACACGGAAAGATAGTTGACACTCCCAGGCAGAGATCTGCAAAGTTCAAGGCACTGCAGCACAATGAGCAAACATTTGTCAGGTTGGATTCTAGAACCAGAGACCTCGCAAGCACACAGGGCAAGACAGAGGTGCACAAGTCTAGACTGGTGGACATCCAGAGGAAACTTGAAGACCAGCGAAATCGACAACGCCAGAACCATTTGCAATTGTTAGGCATTCCCGAGAACAAGGAGGGCTCTGATATGCGTGTCTTCATATTTGGATTTGAGAGGCTGAAACTGGGCTCAAGAGATTCAGCGCGACCATCAGGGCCCTCTTATGCTAAAACAATCTGCAGGACCGGACAATAAATCTTCTTCGGCATTGAAAAGGCAAAACAGTAAGCCAAACGCACAGTGGATGATGCCACATTTTTTGCCCGATCTGACTTCTGCCACACAACAGTTGAGAGATGCTGGCGACTATGGCAGATGATTAATCTATTGCAGGCAAAGGGTGCTTAGGCTTTTTTGATGAATCCAGCAAAGCTGAAAGTGGGATTCAGTGACTGGACCCGATTCTTCACATCAGAGATAAAAGCAAATTAGTTTTTGTCTGAGTTTCGGGGCTAGGCGAACTGCAACCTGAGCTGGGTGGCAGGCTAATAAACTAAGAGATAAGATTAGCAGACTCTTGGTCATTGGAGATGGGGTAATGAACGGATTCATATATGCGCAGATTTTTTACTCTGTCTCTTGCCTTTTCTCTCTCTCTCTGTTTCTCTTCTGTTAAAGGAAATGCAGCCTGTAAGAAGGGGAGATAGAGGTTCAACTTGAATTGTGTTGCACTGATTGGGGTCTCACTGGTCTAGAAGTAGTGTTGTTTCATCTCTTACTTAAACCGAGTGGGCGGTTAGCTTTCATGGGCAGGGGGGTTGTAGGGAGAGGTGGATGGCCTGGAGGGAGGGAGGTTGGACGGGAGAGAGTAGGGGGGTTGGTGGTGGTAGGCTGGTCGGGAACATGGGCAGAGGGCAGGTGTAGGGGCGTAATTTGAAAATCTTACCCACAGATGGAATTATAGTAAATACACTGTATCTCTACTTAGCAAAGATATGATTAAGAATAGCATGGTATATTGATTCCGGGCTAGATGGGTAGAATAACCATATGTTCGGTAAATGTGGGAGGGCTGAATGACAAAACCCAACGCTCAAGGGTGCCGGAGTTGTGAGGACAGTTTCCCCTGATATGGTGTGCATGCAGGAGGCGCACATTCCATTGTATGAAAGGGAGTTGTTGGCAATCCCAATGATTAAGGCTATACTTATTATTCCTGCCCACACAGAAATATGTTTGATTTGATTACTTTTTAACATCAGTAGGTCTGCTAAACAAAGCCGATATCTGGAAGCTTCCAAAGATAATGTCATAGCCGGCTGATTTTGGAGGTAGAAGTCATAGGGGCATATGTATCAAGAAAGCGTTTTGCGAGTCCTTAATAGTGAATTTTAGCGATTCACTATTAAAGACTCACAAAAGGCAATGTCTGTAGGATTCGCAATATGAATTGTGATTCCTATGTATTCCTTAATTGCAAAACGCAAATTGCAATACGCAATTAAGGAATACCTTCCCATTCATTCCTATGGGCCTAGAAGCTCATTGGAATGAATGGGAAGACATTTGCAATTTGCGAGTACCCATTAGGCTTTATTGCCCATGCTAAAAGACAGTGCCAGGCTAAGAATGAGAGACTTTCGGGGGAACTAGCTGATGCTGATGCTGATCAAAAACATGTGACAAGGATCACATGGGGGCTAGCAGTGGCGCAAACACAGCTGAAAATTATAGCATTAAAAGCAGAGATAAATAGTTGGTTTACTCAGAGACTGGCTGAAGAATTTCAAACACATATGAACGGAACATATGAGTATGGAGAATCAGTTGGGAGAAGGCTTGCACTGCACACATGGCAGAAAACAGTAAGTAGCAGGATGACCTCAATTAGGAAGGATGGTATAATATGTTCAGAGACCAAGGTCATACTCCATGTGTTTCAAGAACTTTATCAGAAATTATATAAGGTAGAAAGCAGTGTACTCCCGGATGTCTCACGAGTAGTGTCAGAGGCAGATCTCTGGGCCACCCTCTATCAATCTGTTAGGATTGAGCCAGAAATGGACATAACGTTCGAAGAGGTTTTAACTGCTTTATATTATCTATCCTCTGTGAAAGCTGCCAGCCCCGATAAAATACCCCTAGAATTTTATACAACACTACAATCTGAGATAGCTCCTTTTCTACTAGACCTGTTTCTGGTGGTACCGCACAATGGGCTCCCGCCGGAGTCTTAGAAAGGTACGAACATTATTATATTCCCCAAGAAGCACAACCCCTGGAAAACCCGGCCTCGTATCGGCCGATATCACTGATAAACCCGAAAACTAAGATATATTCCAAAATGCTGGCGGGTCCGTTGTGGTTGCCCTGGCTGGATGGTTTTATACCCGGCAGAAGCATAACTGACCACATAAGGTGGGCCATAGCACTTTTTGATATCACAAATGAGACAGGGGGGCAAATGACTATGGCCCTCCTTGATGCGGATAAGGCTTTTCATTGGGTGGCTTGGGGTTTTCTAAAGGGAATATTAGAACTAAAGGGCTCCGTCCCCAGAATGATCACCACTATTAAAGTCATGTATCTTGACCCATACGCTTGGCTCCAACTAATGGGTAAAGAGCTTGAAATTATAAAGGTGTCGAGGGGGACCAGGCAGGGGTGCCCTTGCTCTCCCTTTGTGCATGCTCTGTATCTAAACCCATTGATTGAGAAGATTCTAAATAATCAGGGGATAAAGCTGATTATATGTGAAGAGCATGAGACCAAGATGCTCACATACACTGATGACATTGCCATTTTCACCACTGATCCTGAGGGGTCAATCAGAGAAATCAAAGCCATTGTTGGAGAGTTTGGGCAAGCCTCTGGCTACACATTGAACAAGGAGAAAACCTGAATCATTTGCACAGATAATCTTACCTTTCATAACCTGTGATGTGTGGATACAGCTGTGTATCTCGGCATTCGCATCAACCCCAAAGTAGATATTATAGGCAAGATTAATTTTATTCTCCTGGAAAAAAAATTCCACTGATCGGTAGGGGTAACATCCTCAAGGTGACAATGCTTTCGAAGATTCTATTTCAGTCACTGCTGGTAGCTAGAGATGAATCAATATTGAAGATGCACAGGGAAGAGGTGGGTTATTATTGGGCGGTTCTTCAACAACAAATGAGCATAATATTTTTTTGCGGATAACAAAGTGACAACTCAGGAAAGCCTCAGTGCCCTTACAACAATCTCTGAGCTTGCTTTAGGGAGAAAGGCTGATGGACTGCTGCTGTGGCAGCTGGAGCGAGTTATTTAAAAAAGTCCAATTCAAGGTTGTATATTATGCATGGAAAGAATGGAGCAAGGTTTGTAAATTTATGAAGATCTGGAAAAATGTAGGTATGGACCAGTGTGACACTCTTCCCTTTTCCCACCCGTATTTTATGATTTAATAGGAAGGCAGTGGAAGTAGCATGGCCTTACAAAAATAGGGGACCTTTATGTATTAGGTCAGATCTGCCCCTTTACACATCTGCAGCAAGGATTCGGCATCTCAGACAGCCTATACTTTAAATACATGCACTTTTGTGAATTTTTTAACAACTCTAGGATGGCCTCATCCTTAGATAAAATTCCTCTCCTGGAGGCAATGACTTGGACCAATTGCAAAATAAGAAATATCTATGTTTTTTTTCTAGACAGCTTGACGGACGACCTCAGAAATATCGAAGCAAAATGGGCTAGGAAGCTAAGTGACCCTGATGCTGATTTAGATAAGGCAATCGCAATAGCCACAAAAATGTCTTGTCCACTAGCCTGAAGGTGCAGCTTTATAAAACCTTATATAATCTTTATTTTACCCCAACCAAACTGGTTGGGTGGGGTAAAAGAACCGATGACATGTGCTCCAGGGATGGGGAAGGCCCAGCCACACTGATGCACAGGTTCTATGACTGTGCTGGATTACACCCTTTGAAGGAAGGGCTGGAACTCTTCTGGGAAGAATTATAAGCCTTAGCCCTACTATGATGGTTTTGGGCCATGATAACAATAGCGGCTTGGGTACTACTCAGAAGTATTGTTTTTATATCTGTATTGCCAGATTGTTAATTGCTGCTAGATGAAAGGCCCTTGAGCCTCCCTCGTTACAGATCTGGCTAGCCTGGCTGCTGGGTATTTTTATTCAAGAGGTAGCTCTTAACCCCTTTGATGCGTCGGATGCGCATGAGCCATCCAAAGCATCAGTGCTCATGTGCGACGGACAGCTCCCGCACGTCTGACGCCATGGCACTGGGAATATCTCTGGTGCGGGCACCAGAGGGATTCCCTTTACCCCCCAAGAGCCTCGGGAGCTGGGGAAGAGCTTCCTCAGCTCCCGAGACGCCCTCAGGATTTCCCTGAAATGACAATCAGCACTCACGTCGCGCTGACGTCATTTGAGTGAAACCGAAAATGAAATGAGACAAGAGGCTCATTTCAGTTTCCCTTTTTACGTACTCAGGGGGCTATATCAGCCCCCTGAGCATGTAGAAAGACAAGAGAGGTATCGTTGGAAAGGCGAAAATCTCCCCAGTGGATTTCTGCTTGGGGATCGCCCCAGGAGGGCGATCCTCAAGCAGGCATCCACCCACTAGGCACCAGGGAGGAGGAGCGGCCCTTTTGCCAATGGCCTTTGCTCCCCCATATTAAAATGGGCAAATTTAGTCTTTCTGCCCCCCCCCAGGGAACAGATGGGGCAGTAGCCCCTAATCTGCCCCAGGGGGTCAGAAAGCCCACTAGATACCAGGGATGTTTGTTTACATATTTATTAGGGGTGGGGGCTGCCCAATATGGGCATGCCAATGCCCCTCCCCGGGCTTAAACTTACAGTCTTTCTGTCCCCCCTGGGGGACAGATGGGGCAGCAGCCCCCAATCTGACCCCTGGGGGGGTAGGCAGCCCACTAGATACCAGGGATGTTATTAAAAATTATAATTGGGGTGGGGGCTGCCCAATATGGGCATGCCAATGCCCCTATCCCCCTGCCGCAAAGCGACAGTCTTTCTGCCCCCCCGGGGGCATATCTGGACAGTAGCACCCAATATGCCCCCCCGGGGGCGCAAAAAGTCCACTAGACATCAGATTTTTTTCCCATGAAGAATTTAGGGGTGGGGTTGCCCAATAACCCCATACCCCCCACAAAATTCCAGTCTTGCAAAAATAAGGGTCAGTTTTCACTGTGAAAATGTGGTGTTTGCACGTTGCGTTTTGTGCCATTTTCTTTCGCGGGCACTAGGCCTACCCACAGAAGTGAGGTACCATCTTTCTCAGAAGTCTTTGGGAAACACGGGGTGGGTGTAATTTTGTGGATCCACGCAGATTCCAGAACTTTACACCACAGAAATGTGAGGAAAATGTGTTTTTTTGGACAATTGTTTAGGTTTGCAGGAGATTCTGGGTAACAGAACCCTGTCCAGTCACCCCATCCTGGATTCGCCTGGGTGTCTAGTTTTAAAAAATGTATAGGTTTGCTAGGTTTCCCTAGGTGCCAGCAGATCTAGGGTTAAAAAATTACAGCTAGGCACTTTGCAAAAAAGGGGTAATTTTTCATTGTTAAAATGTGGTGTGTCCACGTTGCATTTTGAGCCATTTCCTGTCGTGGGCATTAGGCCTACTCACACAAGTGAGGTACCATTTTTATTGGGAGATTTATGGTAACACAGAATTGTAGAGCAACTATCATTACCTCTTGACATTCAATGCATTTCTTCCTTCCAAATGAAAGACAATGTGTAAAAAAGAAGTCATTTTGAAAAATGACCTACAATTCTCATGCTAGTATGGGTATTCCCAATTTGGAAAATTTGCAAATATCTACTGTTTCTAATCTCTATATTTTGTTCCCATTTCAGAAATACATAGGTGTCATGCATACTGATTTTTCCATGTATACAATTTTCCAGAATAATTGCTATATACCCGGTACATAATAAAAAAACATTGCAAGTCGCTGCTCAGTTATGGGCTCTGGATTTGTCAGGTTCTTGGTTAACCTACAAGTCCTATATATTCCCACAACCAGAAAGGTCCAGCGGATGTAACAGTATAGTGCTTTCAAACAGCTGTCATAATTAGAAGAAGTTACTGGTGAAAACTTTGACACAAATTGACTGTTTTTTTCAAACAATTTTCAATTTTTCCAGTATTTAACTGTTAGTTTCTATAAAGAAACCTTGAATGATCTACACAAATGACCCCTCGCTGAATTCAGAATTCTGTCTATGTTTCTAAAAATATAGCTCTCCAGGATCCATTATTACTTTTATACCCATTTCTACCATTAACTGGAAGGAGGTTGGGAGCACAAAAAATTGCAAAAATAGGCTATGTCCCAGAAAAATACCAAAACTGTGTAAAAAATGTTGGTTTTCTGACAAAGTCTGCTTGTCCCTGAAAGCTGTGAAGGTGGTGCTTTCAGCACCATGGCCCCTTTTTTGATGCCATTTGCAGGAAATAATCAGACGCTTTCCCCTGTAGCCTGTTTTCCCATTTTTTCCCCAAAAAACAAAATGTTGCTGTATTTTGGCCAATTTCTTAGACCCCTCCAGAGGAATCCACAAACTCTGGGTACCTTTAGAATCCCCATGATGTTGGAGGAAAAGGACGCAAATTTGGCTTGGATACCTTATGTGGTCAAAACGTTGCAGGGGCCTAAGCGCGAACTACCCCAAATACCCCAAAAAAGGCTTAGCACAGGGGGGAAAAGGCCTAGCAGCGAAGGGGTCAATGAACAAAGGGGTAGACAGGCCAGGAAGTTGGGGTAAAAAAACTGGTCTCCTATCATGGCATGGAAAATCTACAGAGGCCTGTGGGCTGTCTATAGTTATTTTATCAGCTTTTATTTATCCACTAACATATAATAATTTATAATCAGGATATTTAGTTAGCATATGAATGGCTGCTCTTAATACTGAGGATATTTTCTACACAGATTTTATTTCTGGGGTTGCCCAAGCTTGGTTTCCCTAAGAAACTGCAGCTGTCTGATATAATGTAAATATGGATTAAATGTAATAATCAAGTTGCTGTTATCATTTCTATTCTTTTAATTTATTTTTTGTTTCTATTTAAGCTATAATTAGATGTTTTACATTGTGTGTCTTGGATCCAGTCGGGAGTCTTGTTTACCCTATCTGGTTGCGCCTGGTCCGGCACTTGCCCAGTATTGTTTTTCATTCGTCTGTACTTATATAACCTTTGGTACAATCTACGTACACCGTATACATTTTGGATTTTGCCCAATTTGGGGAATTTAGCCCTGTGGCAATCTGTCAGGAACCGCCTGTCACACTGGGATCATTACTTTGGGCACAGGCCCAGTATTAATGACATCTCTTCCACCATCACACCTGTGTAACATAGCTGAGGATACCAGTCCTACTACGAAATGTGAGTGAGTGATTGTGATGCCCACATAGAGATTCTTTGCATGGTATCTTCGCACATATATTCTAGGAAATTTCTGAGTTCCTGCATGTCTATGACACACTGGGTCCATAGTACTTCTCCCTCTAAGATACATATTATTTATATATTTTTCTCTATTGAACTTATTATTCCACACTGGGGATTACACATGTTATGATGCCAACATTTGTAAGTGGCTTTAACGGGCATGATCTATGATTGAATGAAAAAAAATGTATTGATGAATTCTGTTATTATTAACAGTCTGAAGAATGTTGCATAACAGAATCTATGTATTACACTCTTCGATTTTCCTTAATACTTTATGTTTTACATATGTGTTCATACCTGAGCACACTAATACTCATGAGTCATATCATTTTTAAGATGGCCGACACATGTCTTCTGAACTGTGACATGCATTAAATTTAGAAACTCTGTACTTATTTCATTCACAATGTTTGGTTTTCTACGTTTGAGCAAGGCTGCAGGTCAGCCGAAACACGTTACGAGGAGCCACTAAATACTAAATTCTTGGGCATTTTATGTGGTTGTGCGCCCTGAGAGGGAGTTATTCCCATTGAGGGGTTTGGACGTCTAAGTCTATGATTATGACAACCTGAAATCCATCATTGTTTAATGTTGAGATGGTCTGCAGATTTCCAGTTAGAAGTAATCACTTGTAAGCCAATCGCTAATAAACGATCTACAAATGTACCAATCATTTTGTTATATGACCATAAAGAATGCAACCCACCAATAGAATAATTGCCATTGCTGGAATTTCTGCATTGTTTTACCTTGATGAAATATTTCTTGGTGAATTTTTTAATATTTTAAAAATTAAAAAATATATATTTTTATATTATATACATTTTAAAACAATTTATTGAGTATGTTTTAGTAGCGGGGTGTTGGGTTATTAGGAGATAATGGTCATTTAATTATGTATTTATTTAAAGATATTCACTTCATTATACTATCTTATAAAAACACATTTTATATTAAATAAATATTTTAATGATAATTACTTACGTATGTTTAATTAAAGTTTTGGAAGGATATCATTTAAAAAACTTGCATTGGATATTTAAATGACAGCATAATTAATGCATTGGTTTTTTTAATAGTTGAAAATCTATTACAATTTGCAACTTATTTCGAACATTTAACAAATTTGGATTTTATCATTTGAAAAACAAAATTTAATGTTACATTCTTTATAAAATGTGCATTGATAATTTATTTATTAATATTATATAATTGGAATCACAAAAATGTCTGATCGGTAGGAAATTTTTATATAAAGATTAGTAGTTTGAAATAGTGTACTTGAATAAAATATGTTTTTCTTTTACTGAAAAAATTCAAATGTTTAGCAGTAAATGTATATTTTTGATTTATAATATTTTAGGCACTCAAGTATTATTTTGTACTAGATTTGTACATTTTAGTGAGCAACGCCTTTTCTCAATTTTGTGTAAACTGGAGTGGGAGTAGTAAATGTCACACCTATTGTGTCCAACACATTCCCCTAGTTGGGTTAAATTGGATTGTGAACAGTAAATGTCACCCTTTTTGGGTCCAACACTTTCCCTAGTTTGGTTTGGATTGGAGTGGGAATACCAAGTGGAACCCTTTTTGTGTCCAACACTTTCCACAAATTGATTTAGATAAGAATGGGAAAAGTAAATCTAATCCCTACCACAAGTTAGATTGACCTCTAGACCTCAAGACTCTCAATTGAGGCCGTAGTGTCCAATACCTTCCCCAAATTGGTTTTGATTGGACTGGAAACAGTACATGTCACCCGTTTAGTGTACAACACTTTCAGCAAATTGATTTAGATTAGAATGGGAATAGTAAATCTAATCCCTTAGTGTCCAATACCTTCCCTAAATTGGTCTAGGTTGGAGGGAGAATAGTAAATAGCACCCCTTTAGTGGCTAACACTTTCTGCAAGTTGATTTAGATTCAAGTGGGAATAGTAGTTATCACCCCTTTAGTTGGTAGAATGTTTTTTTTAATTTAGTATAATAATAAAATGCCAAACATTTTTTTTTTTTATTCTGTTTATAGTTTGCAATGTATTGCATGGTTTTAATATTTCTTATAAGTAAAAAATGTTTTCATGTACAAAGTGACAAGAAAACAATACTTTTTGATATTTTTTATTGTGAAAAAAAGAAGTGCATCATTGTTTATATCAGTGATCCTCAAAGTACAGCCCACGGGCCACTGGTGACCTCCTGACCATCCAATCTTCCCACCTAGTGAACAGCAGCTCTGGAATGCTGTTTACTTCAGAGAGTAGTGACTTTCAGAAATATGGTAAATAAACAGACAAGAATTTATTTACAAGACAACCAAAGTAAAAGAACAGAAGCAAAAAGAAATGGTATCCTACACCACTATACTTTTGGAACACATTGATTTTTAAGACATCTTGCAACAAAAGTGTATAAAAATCACAAAGCTCCTTCAAAATTCAAAAAATGTTTTATTTACCATGCATAAGCGTTTCACCATGGTATATTAGATTATATCAGGGAATTTGGAAGTAGTTTTTAAAAGTGATAGTTTTTTTAAATTAATGTCATTTACATTCATGCCTCCTCACACCATGGCAACAATGCCGATAGTGAAGTAAGAGGCAATCAGTTGTCCTGTTGACGCCTCTGGGTGGATTGGGTTCTAACTATGCATGGACACTATTATTAAAGCAAATTCATTAGATTTGTATCATATATATCCTGAACATGGATATTTCAAGGTGCTCTTACATGTGATATGAATAAAAAGAAGGCAAAGTGAAATAAAACAATTGCATAGGATTACACAATTTGGTTGAATGGGGAAACCGGGAATGATCATTGGTTGTTTTAGGTTTAGTATTGCGAAATGATATTACATTCCAATTCAACAATAAAGTTACTTATTTTTTTACACTTGACTCTCCTGAGGTAGTGATAGCAACTCGAGAAGGCTAGTCAACCCCTTCGCTGCGGCGGGAATTCCGCCGCAGCGCTGGGGGGGTTTGGGGGCAGCGCGGTGGCGCTGTGCTCATGACAGAGCCACTCCGTCATGAGCCACGGTTGAGCTGTGCTCATGACGGAGTGGTTCCGTCATGACTCCGCCCACGGCGCTAATCGCCCGCACAGGCGGGGAATTAGCGCCGCGTGGGCGGAGCGGCCGCCAACGGCCGCGGCATGATGGAACCACTCCGTCATGAGCACACGGCGACCGTGGCTCATGACGGAGTGGCTCCGTCATGAGCAGGGGAGGGGTTAAGGGATAGCAATACAGAAATTATTTAGCACAGTATTGCCAAATCTATGACTCTTCTAGAGACTAGGGTTTTCATTTAGAGGGCAGTATGGACTGAAACTCTCAAAATAACTCCATGACTCGATGACCACACTATGGGGCTCATTACGATGGCGGAAGGACCGCCACCGCCAGCCATGCTGTGGCTGAACTTCCGCCATCCAACTGTGATTTTCCCACTGCTAAATTAGGATGGCGGTGGGAACAGCTGTCTGACCTTGGCGGATGCAATGACCATCCGCCACGGAACCGTCACAGTCAATCATATTGATTGCCTGGCGGATGGTCCAGATAACATAAAAAGGTGGCGGTGCCTATCAGGCACCGTCCTCCATATTATGATGCTGGCTCCAGCCAGCCTTTCAATGGTGGCAAAACCGCCATGGAAAAGCTGGTGGGGTTTGGTTTTGGGAGCCCGTTGCAGGCCCCCGTTGTGTTGCAGGGAGGTGTGGATGACATTTCACCGCACCAAGTGGCACAACATGCACTTTTAACATCACGGCGGGTGCTTCTGTCAGCAGCACACACCGCAATGTCAAAATGCAAAATGCGACCGGCATGGTGACGGTCGCATCCTAATTCGTGGTGCGGGACCGCCGCATGCATGGCGGATGATCTCGGTTTACACCAGGATGGAGGACGGACTCCAGTCCATCTGCCATCCTAATGAGCCCCTCTATACATGCTTTGCTTCTCCAGCGTCTATATTACACACACCCCACAAAGCCCCACTCCCATTCCACTGGCATCAATGAGGCCCTCTGGACACCAAAGACCATATTTTTTGGCTCCTGGGAAAATGTTTGTGAGTACACATGGTTTATATATTCATATATAATGTACATTTGCAATTGCCATGTTTCATTTCTAAAACATTTTTTACATGTATTTATTTTTAAATATATTTAGTAAATTATGTTTACATGTTTTATTAGTATATATTAAATGCTTGTATATATGTTATACAATATTTTATTTTATACTTTACATTGCTTGACAAGTTATACATTTTGAAATATGCGTTACATTATTTATCCATTTATAACATTTCTAAATACATTTGTTAATATTATTGTAACATAATTATTATTAGTATATAATAAATGATTGTATACATTATATACTGTTATTTAACGTATACTTTGCATAGTTTATAACTTTTAGTCAATATTGCTTGAAACGTTTAACATATTAAAAGATGTATTACAATTTGCCACATTTAATAAATATTTTCCATAGAATTTTAAGTTGCGTTTGGCGGCATTGTTTTTACTGCTAGCTGTAGTTGTGTTTTGCTGTTCATTGGAACAGAACACATATTAAAAATAATAATATACAGTTAACATATATAATATAATATCACAATTGTCACCAACACAAAATAAGTACAAAATTAAGCTTACAGTATTTTTCATGTCCACAAAAACAGAAATATAGTAATCCACAAAAAAGAAGAAAATCTGAAAGCAAGAAGCCCCAAAAAATGCAAACATATGATCAATCCAATCAAAATCTCCCAAAGCAATACAAAATCTGTAGTATTCTGAAAAAGAACCATAACAGGAAACCCCACCAA
Source organism: Triturus cristatus (assembly GCF_964204655.1). NCBI lineage: Eukaryota > Metazoa > Chordata > Amphibia > Caudata > Salamandridae > Triturus > Triturus cristatus. The sequence continues at coordinate 1,117,061,488 of NC_140588.1, read as the reverse complement.
TAAAGGAAATGTAAGGAAACGTCCATAGAAATCGTTTGGGTGTAAAAACCTGTGCAACAAATAATAAATACCCATCAGCATAATAGATTGCAGTCCAAAACATACAGATAAACTACACTTAATCATCAAAATATACAAAACATCACATCATGTAACAAATAATATTCATATATTAATATCACATTTTAAAAAATGCAAAATGCCAAAACAGTGCAAAAGACTAGGAAAAACACATCTTAATCTACAAAACCTATACGCAACTTTTTAACATACTTCCTAAATCCCCACTACCCTCAAAACCCTTAAATAATCTTTAAGAAACAGTTCATTTGAAGTTCGGTTCACTCAAGAAGATTGGCGTACAACATGCAAATAAAGAGCCAGTATCTGGCTTGGCCTCACTGTCTTCTATGGAATTCAGCAATGCAATAGAGCCCTCCTTTGGTGCGGCAAGTCCTGCTTCTCCTCAGACTATGGACATGAGTACACCAGCAATAAATGAAGCACTATCACTGGGGGCTCCTTCTGAAGGCAAGCAGCTGTCATTGTATCCCCTATTTGCAAATTCTAATGTGAAGGAACAGCAAACATCCACCCGCTCTATAGCATTCAAGAAAACTGTCAGTTCTGAGATGCAGGGAGAATTATCTCTCGGTGAGACAACTCCAAACATATTCATGGATTCCTCACTATTCACCACCTCTGTGGAAGCTACGATTGGGGCCTTAATAACGGTCACAGTACCAGGAAGGAGGTCTGCACCACTTCAGATCCTACATCAAGTTCAAAATGCGTAAAACATCGATGGGCAATCAGACTCTAATGTCCTGTTACAACAGATCTTGATGGAGCTAAAAAATATGAAAATATCTCAAGAAGAGGCGTACACAAAAACTGTGTCACAGCCATACACAATCCAATCCCATATTCAACAGCTCCTGTCCCGCATCCTTGACGCAGAGCAGCAGATTTTACATCTTGAAGGCAGCTTGCCAATGGTCCAGGTGACTAAATTACAAACTAAGCTGCCCGAGCTCCAAATCAAAGTTGACTATGAGAAAATCGGTCACAAATATCAAATTTGCATATAATAAGAGAACCCATGGGACTTGAAAATGGCCATTTGGTAGTAGCTGTTGTATCAGATCTTATTTCCAAATATGTATGCCTAAGACAGCAGCTCAGCAGATTGACCTTACAATGACACAAGCTCACTGTGTTTCAGCAGTCTAGCATCCTAATGCGAAGTATCCTTGTACTTTTATTTTAAATTTTAAGTGAAGGAATGGATTTTGGCATGTGCTGTTTGAGACAAGGCATATCAGACCCTAGACAACGTTTTGTTTAAGCTGTTTTAGATACGTCCGCTTTTTTTTCACCGTGCTAGAATGAATTTAGATGCAAAAACAACAGTTGATGGACAGAATAAAAAACAATGTCATACATTCACCCCAGTACAGGGATCTGGAGCTAAATCCATTGTTTGTTTTGCTCACCATGCAATTCCAATTTGAAACCAGTCATATGCAAATCAGTCTTGACCCTGTGCCTCATAGGAACAGTCCACCCGGAACTGCCAAGCCAGGTCCTCCCTGGACTGGAAACAAGCATTCTAGGACTGGTTTCGGGGTTTCACCCCTCTTCAGCCAGGATAGCTTGATTCCAGTGGCATGGAGAGCACGGGACCCACGTCTGGGCATACCCATCGCACTTGGCGTGACAAATGCAAAAACAACAGTTGATGGCCAGAATGCAGAACAATGTCATACATTCATCCCAGTACAGAGATCTGGGCCTAAATCCATAGACTTTTTGCTCACCATGCCATTCCAGTTTGAACCCAGCCATATGCAAATCAGTCTTGACCCTGTGCCTCATGGGAACAGTCTAGCCCGAACTGCCAAGCCAGGTTGTCCCTGGACTGGAAACAAGCATCATAGGACCGGTTTCAGGGTTTCACTCCTCTTCAGCCAGGAGAGCACGGGACCCACGTGTGGGCATATCCGTCCCACTCGGGGTGACAAATTTAAAAACAGAACAATGTCATACACTCACCTCAGTACAGAGATCTGGGCCTAAATCCATCGTTTTTTTTGCTCACCATGCCATTACAGTTTGAACCCAGCCATATGCATATCTGTCTTGATCCTGTGCCTCATGGGAACAGTCCAGCCCGAACTGCCAAACCAGGTCCTCCCTGGACTGGAAACAAGCATCCTAGGACCGGTTTCAGGGTTTCACTCCTCTTCAACCAGGATAGCTTGATTTCAGTGGCATGGAGAGCATGGGACCTACGTCTGGGCATACCCATCCCACTTAGGGTGACAAATGCAAAAGCAACAGTTGATGGACAGAATGCAGATCAATGTCATACATTTTTCCCAGTACAGAGATCTGGGCCTAAATCCATCGTTTTTTTGCTCACCATGCCATTTCAGTTTAGACCCAGCCTTATGCAAATCAGTCTTGACCCTGTGCCTCATGGGAACAGTCTAGCCCGAACTGCCAAGCCAGGTCCTCTCTGCAATGGAAACAAGCATCCTAGGACCGTGTCATGGAGAGCACAGGACCATTTTAATATTTTGTAATTAATAGGATCCGGATAGTCCCATGCAACACTAACGGCATCAATAATCACAATACATTTAGATCTATTATAGCATGGCTGAAACAATCAAAGGCACAGGTTAACTTACTTCAAGAGAACAACTTGAAAGCTTCGGCCAAAGCTCTGCGGATGCCACAATGTATATCTCAGGCATTTTTGGCGTTAGCTAGCACCGCAGTATGGGGGATTTCAATTATTTTTCCAAATACATTTGTTGGGGAAATTAAACAGGTCATGCGAGATCCCAAATCTAGATGGATTAGGGTCAGCTTGTAACTTTTCGATCAGGTTAATAATTTGATCAGTTTAAATGGACACATTGGAAACAAGGTAACATCACTAGACGAAATTTACAGCACGTCGGTAGCACTTACAGGACTTCATCTTCATTCAAGAATTCAGAAGGAACTGCTCTCGTTCTATCAAACATTAGAATAAACCAAAATCAGCTCTGGTTTTGGCTAGCCTTTTGCAATATTTTGCACTAGTCGATACATGGATAGCAGACTACCCTACCAGATGTGAATATACCTGCTTCTCCAAACGTTTTCACTCTGCATCACATATTGACTATTTTTTAATATCACACAATTGGCAAAAGGTGGACACTGGTATTATTGAAAACCCCTTTTCAGACCACTCTGTCCCATTTGTAGATCCCAAATTATGTGACTCCTCTATGGTAAGGCCACGCAGGTCCTTTGATAAATCCTTACAGGCAAAAGGGGGTTTAATTGCAGTCATACACATTCGTCTGGTGGAATTTTGCAACATAATGCCATTACTGCAACCATCCACTCTATCTGTTGGGCTTGTAAATCACTTTTAATAGGGAGGTCATATCTTATACTGCTCAGTGAATAACGCAAGACACTTACAAATTCTGGCTCTTCCATCTGAGCTTGAGCACCCTAGGCGGCTGGATGTCAGGGTTTGTACGAAAGCATCCAAGGATAGATTGGCCGAGGCTAGCCAGAGGCTACATGAATATTTCATTCTCAGTATATAGTGAACCAGTGAACTTGCTTTCAGAAATGTTATGAAGATTATGAGCATGCTGGCCACCACCTACCATGGTCATTAAAAAAGAATCGGAATTCAAAACTAATAAAGAGATCTGGGACAGAATTTCTAATTCTAAAGTTTCAGACTCAACCAGATCAGAAAGGTTTTAATGGAGCATTATGGTCAGCTCTATACCTCGGACTGCATTCCTTTGTCCCATGTCATTGAGGCCTCTCTTTAACCTATTGTACTTCCTTCTCTCGAAAATGATAACCAGCTAATGATTGAAGCCCCCATTACAAGGGGCACTGTTTTAGAAGCTATACAACTATTCCTGAGTACTAAAGCTTGTGGCCAGGATGCTATCCCATCTGAGTTTTATAAAAATCTTTGCACACCAGATTGTCGTTTTTAAAAATATTATTGTTTAATGACTTTTTAACCCCTTCGCTGCTAGGCCTTTTCCCCTCCTGTGCTAAGCCCTTTTTGGGCTATTTGAGGTAGTGCGCGCTTAGGCCCCTGTAACTTTTTGACCACATTAGGTATCCACGCCAAATTTGCGTCCTTTTCTTCCAACATCTTGGGGATTCTAAAGGTACCCAGGGTTTGTGGATTCTCCTAGAGGGTTCCCAGAAATTAGTCAAAATACAGCAATTTTTTTTTTTTTTTGTGAAAAATGTGAAAAACGGGCTGCAAATGAAAGCTTCTGGGTTTTTCTCTGCAAATGGTATCAAAAAAGGGTTTGTGGGGCTGAAATCACAATTTCTCCAGCTTTTAGGGAATGACAGACTTTTGTTAGAAAACCAACATTTTTTACACAGTTTTGGCATTTTTCTGGGACATACCCTATTTTTGCTATTTTTTGTGCTTTCAACCTCCTTCCAGTTAACGGTAGAAAAGGGTAACAAAACAATAATGGATCCTGGAAAGCTATACATTTTTGAAAAGTAGACAAAATTCTGAATTCAGCAAGGGGTCATTTGCGTAGATCCATCAAGGTTTCTTTATAGAAATTTACAGGCAAATAAAGGAAAAATTAAAAATTTGTTGAAAAAAGCAGCCTCTTGAGTCAACGTTTTTACCTGTAACTTCTTCGAATTATGACATCTCTTTGAAAGCAATGTACCGTTACATCCGGTAGACCTTCCTGTTTGTGGGGACATATAGGACTTGTAGGTTCACCAAGAGCCCAACGAACCCAGAGTAGAAAAATGAGCAGCATTTTGTAATGTTTTTTTTTTTTGGTCCGGGTATATAGCAATTATTGTGGGAAAATGTATACTTGGAAAAATCGGTATGAAAGTCACCGATGTATTTCTGAAATGGGAACAAATTACAGAGTTCAGAAACAGTGCATATTTGCACATTTTCGAAATTGGGAATACTCATATTTGCATGACAATTATTGGTCATTTTTCAAAATGACTTTTTTTTTACACAATGTCTTTCATTTGGAAGGGAGAAATGCATCAAAAATCAATAGGTAATAACAGTTGCTTTACAAATTTGAACTACCCTAAGTCTCCCGAGAAAAATGGTACCTCACTTGTGTGGGTAGGCATAGTGCCCACGACAGGAAGTGGCTCAAAACCTAAGGTGAACACACCACATTTTCACACTGAAAATTTACACTTTTTTTGCAAAGAGTCTAGCTGTAGTTTTTGAACCCTAGCCCTGCCGGCACCTAGGGAAACCTAGCAAACCTATACATTTTTGAAAACTAGACACCCAGGGGAATCCAGGATGGGGTGACTTGACTGCCTCCCACCATGGTCTGTTACCCAGAATCCCTTGCAAACGTAAAAAATTGACAAAAAAAACACATTTTCCCCACATTTCTGTGATGGAAAGTTCTGGAATCTGCGTGGATCCACAAATTTCCACCCACCCTGCGTTCCCCAAAGTCCTACGAGAAAAATGGTACCTCACTTGTGCGGGTCGGCCTAGTGCCCGCGGCAGGAAACGGCGCAAAACGCAACGTGGTTTTGCAGTGAAAAATGACCCTTTTTTTGGCAAAGTGACTAGCTGTAGATTTTGTACCCTAGCCCTGCCGGCACCTAGGGAAACCTAGCAAACCTATACATTTCTGAAAACTAGACACCCAGGGGAATCCAGGATGGGGTGACTTGACTGCCTCCCACCATGGTCTGTTACCCAGAATCCCTTGCAAACGTAAAAAATTGACAAAAAAAACACATTTTCCCCACATTTCTGTGATGGAAAGTTCTGGAATCTGCGTGGATCCACAAATTTCCACCCACCCCGCGTTCCCCAAAGTCCTACGAGAAAAATGGTACCTCACTTGTGCGGGTCGGCCTAGTGCCCGCGACAGGAAACGGCGCAAAACGCAACGTGGTTTTGCAGTGAAAAATGACCCTTTTTTTGGCAAAGTGACTAGCTGTAGATTTTGTACCCTAGCCCTGCCGGCACCTAGGGAAACCTAGCAAACCTATACATTTCTGAAAACTAGACACCCAGGGGAATCCAGGATGGGGTGACTTGACTGCCTCCCACCATGGTCTGTTACCCAGAATCCCTTGCAAACGTAAAAAATTGACAAAAAAAACACATTTTCCCCACATTTCTGTGATGGAAAGTTCTGGAACCTGCGTGGATCCACAAATTTCCACCCACCCCGCGATCCCCAAAGTCCTACGAGAAAAATGGTACCTCACTTGTGCGGGTCGGCCTAGTGCCCGCGACAGGAAACAGCGCAAAACGCAACATGGTTTTGGAGTGAAAAATGACCCATCTTTTGGCAAAGTGACTAGCTGTAGATTTTGTACCCTAGCCCTGCCGGCACCTAGGGAAACCTAGCAAACCTATACATTTTTGAAAACTAGACACCCAGGGGAATCCAGGATGGGGTGACTTGACTGCCTCCCACCATGGTCTGTTACCCAGAATCCCTTGCAAACGTAAAAAATTGACAAAAAAAACACATTTTCCCCACATTTCTGTGATGGAAAGTTCGGGAACCTGCGTGGATCCACAAATTTCCACCCACCCCGCGTTCCCCAAAGTCCTACGAGAAAAATGGTACCTCACTTGTGCGGGTCGGCCTAGTGCCCGCGACAGGAAACGGCGCAAAACGCAACGTGGTTTTGGAGTGAAAAATGACCCTTTTTTTGGCAAAGTGACTAGCTGTAGATTTTGTACCCTAGCCCTGCCGGCACCTAGGGAAACCTAGCAAACCTATACATTTTTGAAAACTAGACACCGAGGGGAATCCAGGATGGGGTGACTTGACTGCCTCCCACCATGGTCTGTTACCCAGAATCCCTTGCAAACGTAAAAAATTGACAAAAAAAACACATTTTCCCCACATTTCTGTGATGGAAAGTTCTGGAATCTGCGTGGATCCACAAATTTCCACCCACCCCGCGTTCCCCAAAGTCCTACGAGAAAAATGGTACCTCACTTGTGCGGGTCGGCCTAGTGCCCGCGGCAGGAAACGGCGCAAAACGCAACGTGGTTTTGCAGTGAAAAATGACCCTTTTTTTGGCAAAGTGACTAGCTGTAGATTTTGTACCCTAGCCCTGCCGGCACCTAGGGAAACCTAGCAAACCTATACATTTCTGAAAACTAGACACCCAGGGGAATCCAGGATGGGGTGACTTGACTGCCTCCCACCATGGTCTGTTACCCAGAATCCCTTGCAAACGTAAAAAATTGACCTAAAAAACACATTTTCCCCACATTTCTGTGATGGAAAGTTCTGGAATCTGCGTGGATCCACAAATTTCCACCCACCCCGCGTTCCCCAAAGTCCTACGAGAAAAATGGTACCTCACTTGTGCGGGTCGGCCTAGTGCCCGCGACAGGAAACGCCGCAAAACGCAACGTGGTTTTGCAGTGAAAAATGACCCTTTTTTTGGCAAAGTGACTAGCTGTAGATTTTGTACCCTAGCCCTGCCGGCACCTAGGGAAACCTAGCAAACCTATACATTTCTGAAAACTAGACACCCAGGGGAATCCAGGATGGGGTGACTTGACTGCCTCCCACCATGGTCTGTTACCCAGAATCCCTTGCAAACGTAAAAAATTGACAAAAAAAACACATTTTCCCCACATTTCTGTGATGGAAAGTTCTGGAATCTGCGTGGATCCACAAATTTCCACCCACCCCGCGTTCCCCAAAGTCCTACGAGAAAAATGGTACCTCACTTGTGCGGGTCGGCCTAGTGCCCGCGACAGGAAACGGCGCAAAACGCAACGTGGTTTTGGAGTGAAAAATGACCCTTTTTTTAGCAAAGTGACTAGCTGTAGATTTTGTACCCTAGCCCTGCCGGCACCTAGGGAAACCTAGCAAACCTATACATTTCTGAAAACTAGACACCCAGGGGAATCCAGGATGGGGTGACTTGACTGCCTCCCACCATGGTCTGTTACCCAGAATCCCTTGCAAACGTAAAAAATTGACAAAAAAAACACATTTTCCCCACATTTCTGTGATGGAAAGTTCTGGAACCTGCGTGGATCCACAAATTTCCACCCACCCCGCGTTCCCCAAAGTCCTACGAGAAAAATGGTACCTCACTTGTGCGGGTCGGCCTAGTGCCCGCGACAGGAAACGGCGCAAAACGCAACGTGGTTTTGGAGTGAAAAATGACCCTTTTTTTGGCAAAGTGACTAGCTGTAGATTTTGTACCCTAGCCCTGCCGGCACCTAGGGAAACCTAGCAAACCTATACATTTCTGAAAACTAGACACCCAGGGGAATCCAGGATGGGGTGACTTGACTGCCTCCCACCATGGTCTGTTACCCAGAATCCCTTGCAAACGTAAAAAATTGACAAAAAAAACACATTTTCCCCACATTTCTGTGATGGAAAGTTCTGGAATCTGCGTGGATCCACAAATTTCCACCCACCCTGCGTTCCCCAAAGTCCTACGAGAAAATGGTACCTCACTTGTGCGGGTCGGCTTAGTGCCCGCGACAGGAAACGGCGCAAAACGCAACGTGGTTTTGCAGTGAAAAATGACCCTTTTTTTGGCAAAGTGACTAGCTGTAGATTTTGTACCCTAGCCCTGCCGGCACCTAGGGAAACCTAGCAAACCCAGGCATTTTTGAAAACTAGACACCCGGCGGCTTCCAGGGAGGTATGGCTTGCGTGGATCCCCCAACGTTTCCTTACCCAGAATCCCCTGCAAACCTCATTTTTTGCTCAAAAAATCACTTTTTTCACACATTTTGGGGTGGGAAAGTAGTGGCATCACCGGGCTCACACAAATTTACCACCACCCAGCGTTCCCCCAGGTCTCCCGGTAAAAATGGTGCCTCACTTGTGTGGGAGGCCCAAGTACCTGCGGCAGGCAAGGGCCCCAAACGTAGTGAGGCGACATCAAGATGGCCTATCGCCAAACCACCTGGTTTTGCAAGGGGGGTTACTTCGGTTTTTGGCCCGGTGCGCGGCGGCCATCTAGGGAAACCTACCAAACCCAGGCATTTTTGAAAACTAGACACCCGGCGGCTTCCAGGGAGGTATGGCTTGCGTGGATCCCCCAACGTTTCCTTACCCAGAATCCCCTGCAAACCTCATTTTTTGCTCAAAAAATCACTTTTTTCACACATTTTGGGGTGGGAAAGTAGTGGCATCACCGGGCTCACACAAATTTACCACCACCCAGCGTTCCCCCAGGTCTCCCGGTAAAAATGGTGCCTCACTTGTGTGGGAGGCCCAAGTACCCGCGGCAGGCAAGGGCCCCAAACGTAGTGAGGCGACATCAAGATGGCCTATCGCCAAACCACCAGGTTTTGCAAGGGGGGTCACTTTGGTTTTTGGCCCGGTGCGCGGCGGCCATCTAGGGAAACCTAGCAAACCCAGGCATTTTTGAAAACTAGACACCCGGCGGCTTCCAGGGAGGTATGGCTTGCGTGGATCCCCCAACGTTTCCTTACCCAGAATCCCCTGCAAACCTCAATTTTTGCTCAAAAAATCACTTTTTTCACACATTTTGGGGTGGGAAAGTAGTGGCATCACCGGGCTCACACAAATTTACCACCACCCAGCGTTCCCCCAGGTCTCCCGGTAAAAATGGTGCCTCACTTGTGTGGGAGGCCCAAGTACCCGCGGCAGGCAAGGGCCCCAAACGTAGTGAGGCGACATCAAGATGGCCTATCGCCAAACCACCTGGTTTTGCAAGGGGGGTCACTTTGGTTTTTGGCCCGGTGCGCGGCGGCCATCTAGGGAAACCTACCAAACCCAGGCATTTTTGAAAACTAGACACCCGGCGGCTTCCAGGGAGGTATGGCTTGCGTGGATCCCCCAACGTTTCCTTACCCAGAATCCCCTGCAAACCTCAAATTTTTCTCAAAAAATCACTTTTTTCACACATTTTGGGGTGGGAAAGTAGTGGCATCACCGGGCTCACACAAATTTACCACCACCCAGCGTTCCCCCAGGTCTCCCGGTAAAAATGGTGCCTCACTTGTGTGGGAGGCCCAAGTACCCGCGGCAGGCAAGGGCCCCAAACGTAGTGAGGCGACATCAAGATGGCCTATCGCCAAACCACCAGGTTTTGCAAGGGGGGTCACTTTGGTTTTTGGCCCGGTGCGCGGCGGCCATCTAGGGAAACCTAGCAAACCCAGGTATTTTTGAAAACTAGACACCCGGCGGCTTCCAGGGAGGTATGGCTTGCGTGGATCCCCCAACGTTTCCTTACCCAGAATCCCCTGCAAACCTCAATTTTTGCTCAAAAAATTACTTTTTTCACACATTTTGGGGTGGGAAAGTAGTGGCATCACCGGGCTCACACAAATTTACCACCACCCAGCGTTCCCCCAGGTCTCCCGGTAAAAATGGTGCCTCACTTGTGTGGGAGGCCCAAGTACCCGCGGCAGGCAAGGGCCCCAAACGTAGTGAGGCGACATCAAGATGGCCTATCGCCAAACCACCTGGTTTTGCAAGGGGGGTCACTTTGGTTTTTGGCCCGGTGCGCGGCGGCCATCTAGGGAAACCCACCAAACCCAGGCATTTTTGAAAACTAGACACGCGGCGGCTTCCAGGGAGGTATGGCTTTCGTGGATCCCCCAACGTTTCCTTACCCAGAATCCCCTGCAAACCTCAATTTTTGCTCAAAAAATCACTTTTTTCACACATTTTGGGGTGGGAAAGTAGTGGCATCACCGGGCTCACACAAATTTACCACCACACAGCGTTCCCCCAGGTCTCCCGGTAAAAATGGTGCCTCACTTGTGTGGGAGGCCCAAGTACCCGCGGCAGGCAAGGGCCCCAAACGTAGTGAGGCGACATCAAGATGGCCTATCGCCAAACCACCTGGTTTTGCAAGGGGGGTCACTTTGGTTTTTGGCCCGGTGTGCGGCGGCCATCTAGGGAAACCTAGCAAACCCAGGCATTTTTGAAAACTAGACACCCGGCGGCTTCCAGGGAGGTATGGCTTGCGTGGATCCCCCAACGTTTCCTTACCCAGAATCCCCTGCAAACCTCAATTTTTGCTCAAAAAATCACTTTTTTCACACATTTTGGGGTGGGAAAGTAGTGGCATCACCGGGCTCACACAAATTTACCACCACACAGCGTTCCCCCAGGTCTCCCGGTAAAAATGGTGCCTCACTTGTGTGGGAGGCCCAAGTACCCGCGGCAGGCAAGGGCCCCAAACGTAGTGAGGCGACATCAAGATGGCCTATCGCCAAACCACCTGGTTTTGCAAGGGGGGTCACTTTGGTTTTTGGCCCGGTGCGCGGCGGCCATCTAGGGAAACCTAGCAAACCCAGGCATTTTTGAAAACTAGACACCCGGCGGCTTCCAGGGAGGTATGGCTTGCGTGGATCCCCCAACGTTTCCTTACCCAGAATCCCCTGCAAACCTCAATTTTTGCTCAAAAAATCACTTTTTTCACACATTTTGGGGTGGGAAAGTAGTGGCATCACCGGGCTCACACAAATTTACCACCACCCAGCATTCCCCCAGGTCTCCCGGTAAAAATGGTGCCTCACTTGTGTGGGAGGCCCAAGTACCCGCGGCAGGCAAGGGCCCCAAACGTAGTGAGGCGACATCAAGATGGCCTATCGCCAAACCACCAGGTTTTGCAAGGGGGGTCACTTTGGTTTTTGGCCCGGTGCGCGGCGGCCATCTAGGGAAACCTAGCAAACCCAGGCATTTTTGAAAACTAGACACCCGGCGGCTTCCAGGGAGGTATGGCTTGCGTGGATCCCCCAACGTTTCCTTACCCAGAATCCCCTGCAAACCTCAATTTTTGCTCAAAAAATCACTTTTTTCACACATTTTGGGGTGGGAAAGTAGTGGCATCACCGGGCTCACACAAATTTACCACCACCCAGCGTTCCCCCAGGTCTCCCGGTAAAAATGGTGCCTCACTTGTGTGGGAGGCCCAAGTACCCGCGGCAGGCAAGGGCCCCAAACGTAGTGAGGCGACATCAAGATGGCCTATCGCCAAACCACCAGGTTTTGCAAGGGGGGTCACTTTGGTTTTTGGCCCGGTGCGCGGCGGCCATCTAGGGAAACCTAGCAAACCCAGGCATTTTTGAAAACTAGACACCCGGCGGCTTCCAGGGAGGTATGGCTTGCATGGATCCCCCAACGTTTCCTTACCCAGAATCCCCTGCAAACCTCAATTTTTGCTCAAAAAATCACTTTTTTCACACATTTTGGGGTGGGAAAGTAGTGGCATCACCGGGCTCACACAAATTTACCACCACCCAGCGTTCCCCCAGGTCTCCCGGTAAAAATGGTGCCTCACTTGTGTGGGAGGCCCAAGTACCCGCGGCAGGCAAGGGCCCCAAACGTAGTGAGGCGACATCAAGATGGCCTATCGCCAAACCACCAGGTTTTGCAAGGGGGGTCACTTTGGTTTTTGGCCCGGTGCGCGGCGGCCATCTAGGGAAACCTAGCAAACCCAGGCATTTTTGAAAACTAGACACCCGGCGGCTTCCAGGGAGGTATGGCTTGCGTGGATCCCCCAACGTTTCCTTACCCAGAATCCCCTGCAAACCTCAATTTTTGCTCAAAAAATCACTTTTTTCACACATTTTGGGGTGGGAAAGTAGTGGCATCACCGGGCTCACACAAATTTACCACCACCCAGCGTTCCCCCAGGTCTCCCGGTAAAAATGGTGCCTCACTTGTGCGGGAGGCCCAAGTACCCGCGGCAGGCAAGGGCCCCAAACGTAGTGAGGCGACATCAAGATGGCCTATCGCCAAACCACCTGGTTTTGCAAGGGGGGTCACTTTGGTTTTTGGCCCGGTGCGCGGCGGCCATCTAGGGAAACCTACCAAACCCAGGCATTTTTGAAAACTAGACACCCGGCGGCTTCCAGGGAGGTATGGCTTGCGTGGATCCCCCAACGTTTCCTTACCCAGAATCCCCTGCAAACCTCAATTTTTGCTCAAAAAATCACTTTTTTCACACATTTTGGGGTGGGAAAGTAGTGGCATCACCGGGCTCACACAAATTTACCACCACCCAGCGTTCCCCCAGGTCTCCCGGTAAAAATGGTGCCTCACTTGTGTGGGAGGCCCAAGTACCCGCGGCAGGCAAGGGCCCCAAACGTAGTGAGGCGACATCAAGATGGCCTATCGCCAAACCACCAGGTTTTGCAAGGGGGGTCACTTTGGTTTTTGGCCCGGTGCGCGGCGGCCATCTAGGGAAACCTAGCAAACCCAGGCATTTTTGAAAACTAGACACCCGGCGGCTTCCAGGGAGGTATGGCTTGCGTGGATCCCCCAACGTTTCCTTACCCAGAATCCCCTGCAAACCTCAATTTTTGCTCAAAAAATCACTTTTTTCACACATTTTGGGGTGGGAAAGTAGTGGCATCACTGGGCTCACACAAATTTACCACCACACAGCGTTCCCCCAGGTCTCCCGGTAAAAATGGTGCCTCACTTGTGTGGGAGGCCCAAGTACCCGCGGCAGGCAAGGGCCCCAAACGTGGTGAGGCGACATCAAGATGGCCTATCGCCAAACCACCTGGTTTTGCAAGGGGGGTCACTTTGGTTTTTGGCCCGGTGCGCGGCGGCCATCTAGGGAAACCTAGCAAACCCAGGCATTTTTGAAAACTAGACACCCGGCGGCTTCCAGGGAGGTATGGCTTGCGTGGATCCCCCAACGTTTCCTTACCCAGAATCCCCTGCAAACCTCAATTTTTGCTCAAAAAATCACTTTTTTCACACATTTTGGGGTGGGAAAGTAGTGGCATCACCGGGCTCACACAAATTTACCACCACACAGCGTTCCCCCAGGTCTCCCGGTAAAAATGGTGCCTCACTTGTGTGAGAGGCCCAAGTACCCGCGGCAGGCAAGGGCCCCAAACGTAGTGAGGCGACATCAAGATGGCCTATCGCCAAACCACCTGGTTTTGCAAGGGGGGTCACTTTGGTTTTTGGCCCGGTGCGCGGCGGCCATCTAGGGAAACCTAGCAAACCCAGGCATTTTTGAAAACTAGACACCCGGCGGCTTCCAGGGAGGTATGGCTTGCGTGGATCCCCCAACGTTTCCTTACCCAGAATCCCCTGCAAACCTCACTTTTTGCTCAAAAAATCACTTTTTTCACACATTTTGGGGTGGGAAAGTAGTGGCATCACCGGGCTCACACAAATTTACCACCACCCAGCATTCCCCCAGGTCTCCCGGTAAAAATGGTGCCTCACTTGTGTGGGAGGCCCAAGTACCCGCGGCAGGCAAGGGCCCCAAACGTAGTGAGGCGACATCAAGATGGCCTATCGCCAAACCACCAGGTTTTGCAAGGGGGGTCACTTTGGTTTTTGGCCCGGTGCGCTGCGGCCATCTAGGGAAACCTAGCAAACCCAGGCATTTTTGAAAACTAGACACCCGGCGGCTTCCAGGGAGGTATGGCTTGCATGGATCCCCCAACGTTTCCTTACCCAGAATCCCCTGCAAACCTCACTTTTTGCTCAAAAAATCACTTTTTTCACACATTTTGGGGTGGGAAAGTAGTGGCATCACCGGGCTCACACAAATTTACCACCACCCAGCATTCCCCCAGGTCTCCCGGTAAAAATGGTGCCTCACTTGTGTGGGAGGCCCAAGTACCCGCGGCAGGCAAGGGCCCCAAACGTAGTGAGGCGACATCAAGATGGCCTATCGCCAAACCACCAGGTTTTGCAAGGGGGGTCACTTTGGTTTTTGGCCCGGTGCGCTGCGGCCATCTAGGGAAACCTAGCAAACCCAGGCATTTTTGAAAACTAGACACCCGGCGGCTTCCAGGGAGGTATGGCTTGCATGGATCCCCCAACGTTTCCTTACCCAGAATCCCCTGCAAACCTCAATTTTTGCTCAAAAAATCACTTTTTTCACACATTTTGGGGTGGGAAAGTAGTGGCATCACCGGGCTCACACAAATTTACCACCACCCAGCGTTCCCCCAGGTCTCCCGGTAAAAATGGTGCCTCACTTGTGTGGGAGGCCCAAGTACCCGCGGCAGGCAAGGGCCCCAAACGTAGTGAGGCGACATCAAGATGGCCTATCGCCAAACCACCAGGTTTTGCAAGGGGGGTCACTTTGGTTTTTGGCCCGGTGCGCGGCGGCCATCTAGGGAAACCTAGCAAACCCAGGCATTTTTGAAAACTAGACACCCGGCGGCTTCCAGGGAGGTATGGCTTGCGTGGATCCCCCAACGTTTCCTTACCCAGAATCCCCTGCAAACCTCAATTTTTGCTCAAAAAATCACTTTTTTCACACATTTTGGGGTGGGAAAGTAGTGGCATCACCGGGCTCACACAAATTTACCACCACCCAGCGTTCCCCCAGGTCTCCCGGTAAAAATGGTGCCTCACTTGTGCGGGAGGCCCAAGTACCCGCGGCAGGCAAGGGCCCCAAACGTAGTGAGGCGACATCAAGATGGCCTATCGCCAAACCACCTGGTTTTGCAAGGGGGGTCACTTTGGTTTTTGGCCCGGTGCGCGGCGGCCATCTAGGGAAACCTACCAAACCCAGGCATTTTTGAAAACTAGACACCCGGCGGCTTCCAGGGAGGTATGGCTTGCGTGGATCCCCCAACGTTTCCTTACCCAGAATCCCCTGCAAACCTCAATTTTTGCTCAAAAAATCACTTTTTTCACACATTTTGGGGTGGGAAAGTAGTGGCATCACCGGGCTCACACAAATTTACCACCACCCAGCGTTCCCCCAGGTCTCCCGGTAAAAATGGTGCCTCACTTGTGTGGGAGGCCCAAGTACCCGCGGCAGGCAAGGGCCCCAAACGTAGTGAGGCGACATCAAGATGGCCTATCGCCAAACCACCAGGTTTTGCAAGGGGGGTCACTTTGGTTTTTGGCCCGGTGCGCGGCGGCCATCTAGGGAAACCTAGCAAACCCAGGCATTTTTGAAAACTAGACACCCGGCGGCTTCCAGGGAGGTATGGCTTGCGTGGATCCCCCAACGTTTCCTTACCCAGAATCCCCTGCAAACCTCAATTTTTGCTCAAAAAATCACTTTTTTCACACATTTTGGGGTGGGAAAGTAGTGGCATCACTGGGCTCACACAAATTTACCACCACACAGCGTTCCCCCAGGTCTCCCGGTAAAAATGGTGCCTCACTTGTGTGGGAGGCCCAAGTACCCGCGGCAGGCAAGGGCCCCAAACGTGGTGAGGCGACATCAAGATGGCCTATCGCCAAACCACCTGGTTTTGCAAGGGGGGTCACTTTGGTTTTTGGCCCGGTGCGCGGCGGCCATCTAGGGAAACCTAGCAAACCCAGGCATTTTTGAAAACTAGACACCCGGCGGCTTCCAGGGAGGTATGGCTTGCGTGGATCCCCCAACGTTTCCTTACCCAGAATCCCCTGCAAACCTCAATTTTTGCTCAAAAAATCACTTTTTTCACACATTTTGGGGTGGGAAAGTAGTGGCATCACCGGGCTCACACAAATTTACCACCACACAGCGTTCCCCCAGGTCTCCCGGTAAAAATGGTGCCTCACTTGTGTGAGAGGCCCAAGTACCCGCGGCAGGCAAGGGCCCCAAACGTAGTGAGGCGACATCAAGATGGCCTATCGCCAAACCACCTGGTTTTGCAAGGGGGGTCACTTTGGTTTTTGGCCCGGTGCGCGGCGGCCATCTAGGGAAACCTAGCAAACCCAGGCATTTTTGAAAACTAGACACCCGGCGGCTTCCAGGGAGGTATGGCTTGCGTGGATCCCCCAACGTTTCCTTACCCAGAATCCCCTGCAAACCTCACTTTTTGCTCAAAAAATCACTTTTTTCACACATTTTGGGGTGGGAAAGTAGTGGCATCACCGGGCTCACACAAATTTACCACCACCCAGCATTCCCCCAGGTCTCCCGGTAAAAATGGTGCCTCACTTGTGTGGGAGGCCCAAGTACCCGCGGCAGGCAAGGGCCCCAAACGTAGTGAGGCAACATCAACATTGCCTATCCCAAATGTCGCCTCACTACGTTTGTTGTCCTTGCCTGCCGCGGGTACTTGGGCCTCCCACACAAGTGAGGCACCATTTTTACCGGGAGACCTGGGGGAACGCTGGGTGGTGGTAAATTTGTGTGAGCCCGGTGATGCCACTACTTTCCCACCCCAAAATGTGTGAAAAAAGAGATTTTTTGAGCAAAATTTGAGGTTTGCAGGGGATTCTGGGTAAGGAAACGTTGGGGGATCCACGCAAGCCATACCTCCCTGGAAGCCGCCAGGTGTCTAGTTTTCAAAAATGCCTGGGTTTGCTAGGTTTCCCTAGATGGCCGCCGCGCACCGGGCCAAAAACCAAAGTGACCCCCCTTGCAAAACCAGGTGGTTTGGCGATAGGCCATCTTGATGTCGCCTCACTACGTTTGGGGCCCTTGCCTGCCGCGGGTACTTGGGCCTCCCACACAAATGAGGCACCATTTTTACCGGGAGACCTGGGGGAACGCTGGGTGGTGGTAAATTTGTGTGAGCCCGGTGATGCCACTACTTTCCCACCCCAAAATGTGTGAAAAAAGTGATTTTTTGAGCAAAATTTGAGGTTTGCAGGGGATTCTGGGTAAGGAAACGTTGGGGGATCCACGCAAGCCATACCTCCCTGGAAGCCGCCGGGTGTCTAGTTTTCAAAAATGCCTGGGTTTGCTAGGTTTCCCTAGATGGCCGCCGCGCACCGGGCCAAAAACCAAAGTGACCCCCCTTGCAAAACCAGGTGGTTTGGCGATAGGCCATCTTGATGTCGCCTCACTACGTTTGGGGCCCTTGCCTGCCGCGGGTACTTGGGCCTCCCACACAAGTGAGGCACCATTGTTACCGGGAGACCTGGGGGAACGCTGGGTGGTGGTAAATTTGTGTGAGCCCGGTGATGCCACTACTTTCCCACCCCAAAATGTGTGAAAAAAGTGATTTTTTGAGCAAAAATTGAGGTTTGCAGGGGATTCTGGGTAAGGAAACGTTGGGGGATCCACGCAAGCCATACCTCCCTGGAAGCCGCCGGGTGTCTAGTTTTCAAAAATGCCTGGGTTTGGTAGGTTTCCCTAGATGGCCGCCGCGCACCGGGCCAAAAACCAAAGTGACCCCCCTTGCAAAACCAGGTGGTTTGGCGATAGGCCATCTTGATGTCGCCTCACTACGTTTGGGGCCCTTGCCTGCCGCGGGTACTTGGGCCTCCCACACAAGTGAGGCACCATTTTTACCGGGAGACCTGGGGGAACGCTGGGTGGTGGTAAATTTATGTGAGCCCGGTGATGCCACTACTTTCCCACCCCAAAATGTGTGAAAAAGTGATTTTTTGAGCAAAATTTGAGGTTTGCAGGGGATTCTGGGTAAGGAAACGTTGGGGGATCCACGCAAGCCATACCTCCCTGGAAGCCGCCGGGTGTCTAGTTTTCAAAAATGCCTGGGTTTGCTAGGTTTCCCTAGATGGCCGCCACGCACCGGGCCAAAAACCAAAGTGACCCCCCTTGCAAAACCAGGTGGTTTGGCGAGAGGCCATCTTGATGTCGCCTCACTACGTTTGGGGCCCTTGCCTGCCGCGGGTACTTGGGCCTCCCACACAAGTGAGGCACCATTTTTACCGGGAGACCTGGGGGAACGCTGGGTGGTGGTAAATTTGTGTGAGCCCGGTGATGCCACTACTTTCCCACCCCAAAATGTGTGAAAAAAGTGATTTTTTGAGCAAAATTTGAGGTTTGCAGGGGATTCTGGGTAAGGAAACCTTGGGGGATCCACGCAAGCCATACCTCCCTGGAAGCCGCCGGGTGTCTAGTTTTCAAAAATGCCTGGGTTTGCTAGGTTTCCCTAGATGGCCGCCGCACACCGGGCCAAAAACCAAAGTGACCCCCCTTGCAAAACCAGGTGGTTTGGCGATAGGCCATCTTGATGTCGCCTCACTACGTTTGGGGCCCTTGCCTGCCGCGGGTACTTGGGCCTCCCACACAAGTGAGGCACCATTTTTACCGGGAGACCTGGGGGAACGCTGGGTGGTGGTAAATTTGTGTGAGCCCGGTGATGCCACTACTTTCCCACCCCAAAATGTGTGAAAAAAGTGATTTTTTGAGCAAAATGTGAGGTTTGCAGGGGATTCTGGGTAAGGAAACGTTGGGGGATCCACGCAAGCCATACCTCCCTGGAAGCCGCCGGGTGTCTAGTTTTCAAAAATGCCTGGGTTTGCTAGGTTTCCCTAGATGGCCGCTGCGCACCGGGCCAAAAACCAAAGTGACCCCCCTTGCAAAACCAGGTGGTTTGGCGATAGGCCATCTTGATGTCGCCTCACTATGTTTGGGGCCCTTGCCTGCCGCGGGTACTTGGGCCTCCCACACAAGTGAGGCACCATTTTTACCGGGAGACCTGGGGGAACGCTGGGTGGTGGTAAATTTGTGTGAGCCCGGTGATGCCACTACTTTCCCACCCCAAAATGTGTGAAAAAAGTGATTTTTTGGGCAAAATTTGAGGTTTGCAGGGGATTCTGGGTAAGGAAACGTTGGGGGATCCACGCAAGCCATACCTCCCTGGAAGCCGCCGGGTGTCTAGTTTTCAGAAATGCGTGGGTTGGAAAGGTTTCCCTAGATGGCCGCCGAGCCCTGGGCAAAAAACCAAAGTAACCCCCCTTGCAAAACCAGATTACCTATTGTTACTACAGCGTGAGAATTTAGGAATAATACTGCAAAGAAAATGTGGCAGACAATTTGAGGTTTACAGGACAATGGGGATAAAAAATATTTTTCAAATCACTAGAGAGACATCACCATGAACTCCCAAGTGTAGTGAGTTCTCTCTGAATACGTACAGGCATTGTTAAGTTAGCATAACCACGTTAGATGTTAGAAAGCCATCTTTTTGCTTTTGCACACGGCACTGCGTTTACATGTTATTTCTTAAAACAAACTGCTGACTCGAGACTTGCTTCACACAAGCGCGATCTGTTGTTACTATCCCAAGCTCTGCGCAGCGACCTTGGTCTGTACATGGTGTGACAAACAGTCTGGGTTATTACACAATGCATGTTTTTCACTCTAGGTTGATCGGCCCACTATTTAGCCATAACACACGCGCAGCTGCAAATGCCTGAAAATTAGTGCTTTTAATATCACAGACATCATGTTTATTATTCAGACCGAAGACGAGCCTTCCTGCGAGAAGACTCTGATGCTCCTGTGATGTGATTTCACTAAGCTGATCTTTGAGGTATGGGGTCCCCTATTCAAGCCTAAGAGACCTTCTATTAGCATAATAATAATATTAGCTTCTTAGTAAAGGGAAGGTGGTAGTATCCACTGTCATTATAATATGATCACCCCTTTTATATTCTATGGTATTGTAACTATGTTGCTGGTTTTGATATTAATCATTTGTCTGCTTGTATTAGCCAAAGTACTGCATCTTAGGACACGTGGTCTATAAAAATAAATCCCTTTTATTTACAACGTGTCTCTGTTGATTATTGTTGTGGACTGATGTGAGAATAATATACGAACAGGTATTTCCGATTCCCACCATTCCTGAGTATGTACTGAGTCGCTTGTTCTGGGTTGTCTACACATTGGGACCGCCGAGCTAAATCTCGGATAACGAATGGGACACTTATGCTAGCCGGATACTGGGTTCTGGGTTCTGAGGTGAGTTTCTGGTACACCACAATTCACTGAGGTCCTGGGGTTCTTCGCATAGTTCTGTGTATCAGCAGAATCCCTGCAACATGGCGCACCTAACGTTTGGTCTATGAGTTGAAACGCCTTAGTAGTGCTTACATTTAGTCCACAGCACCATCATTCTTGTTTCCGGATAACAAGTCTGACGGATTTAAACCTACCTAGTTCTATTGATATAGGTTCCTTCAAGCTTGATCATTAAAAAGGTTATTGAACCCTTGTGCTACTGAATACTTGAAGTATAGCTTGTCCTTATGGCAATTAATATTGCGGCGCATAGCCGTGCGGCCCTGAAACGTCACTTGACGCAGTATGGGGTGCCGGACGCGGGCATGGACGTCATCTTTGTGGTGGGAGCCGATGCGGCTCACCCCTTTGAGTTGTTCTACTCTTGGGTGACGATTCCGGCAGTCAGTGGTAATGATAATACATTTCATTCTTACACTGCCACTGCCGTGCCTGCCGCCTATGCGCCTTATAGGACACAGGAGATACCAATATCTGCTTGGCAACATCAGATTTGGTTTAATGGCGCCCTCCCCCATGTGGTTATACCGCCGAGAATGGGCCCTTTATCAATTGCGGGGGCCACTTGGCCGGTACTAGCCGGATTTACGCCTCATCCCCGTTACCTCACGGTGACGGTGGATGAATTGCGTGTACTACACACTGCCCTTATAACGGTATATAGGGCGTTAGTGCAGTATGTGTCGCGCACTGTACAGGCGGGGGCGCCTGTTAGTGCGGGACAACCTAGTGATCGTCACGCGGTGGTCATTAGTCCTGTTATGGTCAATTCTGTTGTGGGCAAGCGCCCCCTCACAAGGGATGATTATCCTTTTTGGCTTGCTGAAAAATTTGACCAAATAGAGGCGGTTTATCCGCATACAACTCCTGTGGAAAAACACAGGATCCTCACCATTAGTTTGCCTAAAGACTTAGTTCCCCATATAGATGACTGTGTATCCTGGGGTAAGATTTTTGCTGCGACGTACGCGCAGTGCTTCGGCACTCCGTCTATGTTACAGCTGCCCTCCATCATTAAACAGGTTCAAGAGGACCATGGAGCGGAGTCTGCGATAGAATTGGGGATGCGGCTCCTCGGAGATTTTGGCCTGGTGGCTACCATGATAATGGGAAACCTTAAGGGTGATGCGTTGCACTTTCAGGTTCGTAATGAACTGAAGAAAGTTGCTGAAGAGGACAAGCCGCAGGAATTTGCTAAAATAATTGCAGAAGCATATCGTGATTTGGGTCGTAGCTCTTTAGGAGTTAAGCCTGTGATCAAAAATCCCGATTCTAAGCAGCAGGGTAAGGCAGAAACTTTTGGTAAAGATGGTCGGCCAATTTTTCCAAAACAACCTTGGCGGACTAAACAACAGGGGAAGCAGCAGCAGAAACAGGGCTCTCGGCCTGCCTCTCCCGTTCAGTCAAGTAGTGAACGCACTTATGATCTGCGAGATCGTGCTACTATTAAGTCTCCTGATAGATTTCAGGTTTCTGAACCGCGCTCTCCTCGTTCTTCACAGGACACATCGGCTACACAGTCTGGTGGCGGAGGCGGTGGCAAAGGTCGGGGTGCTCCACAACAGCGTGACCAACCCCGACAGACTGAGGGTAAAGGCAAGCAGGACGAGTTTGCTCGACAAAGACCCCCGTTTCAGAAGAAGAAAGTGGCGGCTCTGACGGCAAAATATGCCTCAGATAGTGCGGACACAGCTTCAGAACCGGACATGGGCGCTGACGCTACTGGACAGCGCGGCAGAAATTACCATAGTCCGTCAAGCACTGCGTCCATTTCTGGCGGCGACAGCAACTGATGTGTTGGTTACTGTTGAAACAGCTGACACCAGAGTGGCTCCCCCTGATAGACTTTTTGAAATAGTCTTATTAATAGAGGGTGACATACAACGTACTATAAAAGGGATTTTTTGGGATAATCTGACCACCACCTATGATATCCTCCTAGCGGAGGCAGATTGGCCCCCGGCCTTCATTTTGGAAGCTCCTAGAGGGGAGGAGAAAATCCTCCCGTCCTTTGCGCACACGGTGCCTAAGGACCAAGCTGAAATGTACGCTGGTGAGTGGGCGCTGGCACTTGCGCCAGCGGTGTATCGTACTCAGGTGGGTTGGGACCGGTTGTCCCCCTGCCATGAGATTCCATTGCGGTCTATGCCCCAGCCACAGCCCCAATATCCCATGCGTCGTGAAGCTAGACCTCACGTCGCGGCGATCCTTGAACAATTGGAATATCAGGGTGTAATTGAAACATGTGTGTCCCCTATGAATAACCCTTTATTCACTGTAACGAAGCCTGACGGCTCGTACCGTTTAGTTTTGGATTACCGGCACCTAAACTCTCATTGCCGGACCTGCGCGGTACAAAATACACATAGCTCGGCTCTAGTCGACAGTCTCGTGCGTAAACGGTTTAAAACGACACTTGACATTTCCAATGGCTTTTTTAGCCATAACCTGTCCACACTGAGTAGCCAGTGGACAGCGTTTACTTCGGGCGGTAAACAAAAACAGTTTACGAGATTAGCCATGGGCTACAAAAATAGCCCTGGCGTCTTTTCCGCTCGCGTGGTTTCTCTCTTAGAAAGAATAGACCCCGAGGCATACTCCTATGTTGACGATATCTACCTCACGGATGACGAGCTGTTGCCGCATCTGTCTCGAGTCGACAATATTGTAGTGAGTTTTGCTGACTATGGCTACAAATTCAATTTTGCGAAGTCTCACATCGCGGAATATACAGTGTTGTTTTTGGGCTACGAGCTCAATAATGAAGGAAAGGGGTTAGCTCCCCACTTTCTGGAGAAGTGCGCATGCTTGAGTGCGCCAACGACACTAAAGAAATTACAATCTCTGCTGGGCTTTCTGAATTTCGGCCGTACCTACATTCCTGATTATGCCCAGCGTATCAAGCCGCTTTACGCCTTGGTACAACCCACATTTTCGAAGTCTAGCTGGCAGCTGGAACATTCTAAAATTTTACAGTCTTTACAGGCTGACCTTCTTGCTTCACAATATTTGCTGACACGTGATAACCGCACCAACCTGGTAATAAGAATAGTGCCAGGCGCCGTGGGTTTCACGTATTTGACGTTTAATGAGGGCGATACAGTCCCCATTGCGTACAAATCCCACTTGTACACCTCTGCTGAATTACGTTTTTCCGCGGTCGAAAAAGTTCTGACTGCTGTACAGATGGCGATCCTTAAAGAACGCGCACTGTCACATGGGAAACAGATTCTGGTTGTAACACCCTATCCCGCCTTAGAAGCGGTGACAAAGGCAAGTGTACCAAATTCTAAAGCTTTGCATCCCCGGTGGATACAATGGGCCACAACACTGACGTCGCCAGACGTCACCTACATCTTTGATGCCTCATTACAGACTCAAGAGTTCTTGCAGTATGAATTCGTTCATCCGGCTCCTCTGTCTTTGCGCCCGCTCGAAGAATACCATTGTGTCATATACACTGACGGGTCTGCGCAGCCCGCAATTGGATCAAAGCACGCCTACTCAGCGGCTTGCGCAATTGTCGTAGGTACTTTCGTAAATGGTGAATTCCAATCTGATGCGGTGCATACGCAGTCATTGGGCGATTGTACCGCGCAATTGGCGGAGCTTCGGGCTCTAGTGCTTGCACTGGAGTTTGCTGATCCCCGAGTCACTACTCTAATAGTGAGTGATTCTTTTTACTGTGTCCAATCCTATAATGACAATTTACACTTCTGGTCTCAGAATGATTATCGAGACACAAAAGGTGGCACAATTAAGCATAAAACGCTTTGGGTTCGAGTGGCGGACTTTAAAGAACGTCTCCCACTCGTGAATGTAATTCACACTCTTGGTCACCAACGACTTGGTGTCCATGCTGTCGGCAACAGCTTGGCTGACGAGGCAGCAAAAACAGCAGTGGCTACATACTTAGTGGCAGCAGTAACCAGATCAAAGAGTAAGATTGATGATGACATCTTGGCAGCTATTGCTGCTACAGAAAAGGGAGGCGATTACCCGAAGGGTTTTCCTTCTCGTTACATTTACCATTTAAGTCCTGATAATGTCCCATTAGTGAGGATTAACGACGTTGGTGACAGAATTATTCCCAACGCGGACTGCAGACCCGCACTGATTCTGGCTGCTCATGAGGGGTTGGCGTCAGCCCACGCCGGAGTGTCAGCCACTATATCTCTGCTACAACAACGTTACTGGTGGTTCGGTTTATATAAACAAGCGCGCGCTTATGTTCTCGATTGTGACATTTGCCAACAGATTAAACCTTCTACTGTTGCGCGCCCATCACAAACACAGTTGTACATATCCAATAAACCATTTGGTTGTGTTTATTTGGATCACTGCGGTCCTTTTTCTTCTGATACTGCGTACAAGTACATCTTGGTTGCAGTGGATTCGTGCACACGTTTTCTGTGGGTATGGCCACAAAGGAGTGCTGACTCGCGGACTGTCATCAGAGATTTGCGTGTCTTTGTGGGAACTTTTGCGTGTGGTACCTTCCATTCTGATCAGGGCCCTGCGTTTGCCTCTAAGGCTTACAAGGAGGCTATGAGAAATTTGGGGGTCCTTGTCAAATTTTCGTCCCCCTACCGACCTGAGGGTAATAGTGTGGTGGAGTGAATGAACCGTGACTTAAAGCAATCATTGACAGCCCGTGTTTTAGGCACAGGCCGAAACTGGCTAGCCCATTTGTATAACGTCCAACGTGCACTTAATAATCTCCCTAGAAGGTCTCTGGGTGGGCGGACCCCGTACATGATGCTCTTCGGAATCAGAATGTTTGTACCAGACCTTGATGGTCTAGACATGGCGGCGTCGACCGCACCCTTTGACGTAGATGATCACTGTGCTGTTTTACAGACTCTACAAGAAGCCAGAGACACTCTATCGAAGGAACACTTGCCCTCCACATCTGAAGTTGAAGTTCAGGTTCCGGTAGTCGGCTGGCTACCCCGAGTTGGAGATCTGGTCCGTGAGAAGGTGGAGAACAAGAAGGAGTTCGGCCCCTCTTATCGTGCACCAGTTCCAGTGCTTGGAGTGCAGGGTACAAGAACAGTCATTTTACCTCCACTTCCTGGTCGCAAAGAAAACAGGTACATCTCTATTGACAATGTCAAACTTCAGCGAGTGGCCGATACTTCTTAGCATGACTCCAGCAGTTTCATGCCAGACGATGCAAAGAAATTCAATGTTGACTCTTGCTTCTAACACCTTGCCTGATGTTACCATCGAGATGCAAACGGTTACTGATCCCTTGTTGATGCCATCGGCAGGTGGTTTGCCCGAAGAAACTGAGTATGCTTATCCTACACGTGGTCCCTCGCCTGTTTTACAATCTACGGCACTTGGCCAGTCCCGTTTCTCCTTTGACACTAACTCATTGCCCTCAAGCCCCCCATCGAACATTGCAGTTTTTTTCAGCTGGTTTAAGAGACATTTTTTGATTACCCCTTGGACATACATTTGGCTGTTGCTTTTCAGTGTTTTTTTGTTTATGTCCATTGGATTTGTGATAGTTTTTTTCCGTCTTGTGGATGGCCACTATCTGAGTGAGAGATCGACAATTAGACTTATCAATGGAACTTTGGCCCCCCACTCCTCGTCCCACATCATGAAGAGGGACCAGACTTTTGTGAATATTACTGCCTGGCCCGTCTTGGATGGAATCGCATGGGATGCTGTTAAATTCCAAATTCATGGGCCTACAGAGGTCATTAATGTACCTAATGTATTTCGTGTTTCTATGGGTGATGTGGTTAGGCAGAACATACGTTCTGATGATTGGGATGTACACGCCATTGAATCACTGTTTTCTGATTTAAAATATTATGCCGCTTTTGATGCTGAAGATTTATATGAAAATGCGGTTAATTATGCGGAACAGTATTGTTTTCAACATTATGGCAATCATTTCCTGCATAAAGCTAATACATTTAGAAATTTTGTAAATTATACCCAATGGGAACACTGTCCTACTCCCGAATTCGGAAGTTCACAAACACTAATTAACAAGTATTCATATTTTACCGATTTCAGTGTTTCCAACCCGGCAGCGTTTTATTTTAAGGTGCTGCCTGAGTCTGCCGCAAAGGTTAGACTGACACACACGAAGCTACTTTATTCTAAGTCCTTTATGGACGAGTTGTCAATCAAAGGTTATGATGTATGGAAGGCTACTATTGATCTAAAGTCGGTTTGGGGTTCCAAGCCGTGGCAGGTACAGGGTACAGAGGCTTTACATCGTGCCTGTCTTATACCAAATCATATTTTATTTTTAAATTCATCCATCTTCCAAACCACCTGTTTTGGATTGGCTACTTCTAAACAATTAAAGTCACCTTCTGTGCCAGATCTGGGCGCTTATCCCAATTGGGATAACCACACAGATCTGTCCCTTGCTGCTTTGCAATCCTTAGTTTCAAATACATCTTTCAATATTTCGAAAGTTAATAGTGAGGGTTGGTTAATTTGGCAAAGCAGTTCAGATATCTGTCAACGACGTTTTCTGGGGCTGACACCGGGGTATACTCAGGAACGCGTAGACCCTCGGTTTGAGTCGTCACATACTGTCACTACATACTCTGTGGGCAAGTTATGTCAATCTTGGCTGCAACATTCCACTTTGGCGTCTGTCAAAGTTCATTTATCACAATTACATGACAAAATAGATTTGAATGATTTTGTTAAGGGTCCTGTGGGTGGCAGAACCAAGAGGTGGGCGTATGCTATTTACAACGAAGTCTGGAAGTTGTCACAGATTGAGGCGGCTTCCAGATTGCGAGCTATTGACCAAGCAAACATGGAGAAGGTTTTGGCCGTTATAGATAATAGCATTAGTACTCTCTCTTCTAGATTTATACAGTCCCTTGGGACTATCTTAACACTACATCGTTATTCCTTCCCTTTAACCTTACTGACAAGCAGCGATTTATGTCCATGAAGGATGCTACATTTTCATTGTTACATATTGAAAAATTAGAACCATTGCCTTTTTCTGTAGCGGAGATCAATTCAGCTACGTGGTTAATCCACGGATTGATAACTCTCCCGTTTGCACTTTTTAAGTTTACGTCTTGTATGAAACATTATGCTTTGGGTAGATATGAACCGCTGGGCACCGCTTTCATACATGAGGTTTGGTCCCTCCCCTTTACGTATAGATGTACTAGGGACGGGACTGAGGTTTATTTGAAGGGCGAGGAATGTACCACGTCACCTGACCATTCCTTGGTATGTAGGCACATTCAATTACACGGCGCATGCAATGTACAAGCACCGAACTTAGCATGCATCTTACGAGGTGTCCCAGTGCCTGTGATTACGCCTTCTTTCACACTGCTTGCTAACGGTAGTTATTTGATTTTGAATAGTGAAGCTTGCTGTGGGATGTTAGTGGGAATCCCGTATATTGTAACTGTCTCGCAGAAAGTGGTCTGCTGCAATAATGTTCTCTTTCCACCCCCGCATGGGCGGCTGGATGCTTCCATCTGGCCTTCGATTCCAACCTTGAAAGCAGAGTTCAACAAGTTGAGCAGAATAAGAGCCCTATTGTCCCAAAAAGAGGTGTCTTTGACTTCATCACGTGAAACATTCGACCTTCACGTTGCTAATACGCGCACTGAGGTACAGGCGCTTCTGAATACTGACCTCCCCCTGCATTTCGGTTCTTTGATCCAAACTATTTTCAATGCCTCGTCCACGACCGGCCTGGCTCATTTTTTTAAACTTGTGGGCTCGGGTCTCGTGACCTCTTTCCAAACTATTTTTGGTGTGGTTCCGGGCTTTTTTCATTCACTTTTCTCGAGCATCTTTGGAGGTGTTCCGCTGCTTCTGGCACTGGTGGCGGGTGTGCTGCTTTTCCTTTTCATACTACGGAATGGCCGCCCCTTCTGTGCCACACGTGCACCTGTCCCGCCTGCATCTTCTTCGGGATAGGATGCTTGACTTTTATGGAACTCTGCCATTGGCGACGTTAAGCCTGGCATATGGATTATCTTTCCGGTATTGCTACTTCACCTGCGTGCAGCCTGTGCTTCACTGCCTGGATTGTCCCTTTGAATGGCCTTTGGATTTGTGCTTGACCAGCCTGGTGTCTCCGGTGCCGGATTTCGATCGACTAATGAGGCCCTTAGTGTCTCACGAGTTGACCTGTTCTGGTGTCCGGATAATGGCTTGCGGAGCGGCACATGGGATCCTGGGTAATTGGGACATCTCTACAGCTGCCTACAACTTCTTGGCTATGAGCTATTTGGAGGAACATTCCGGATGCCCTCTGGTCGTGCTGGAAGCTCCGCTGTTTGACGAACACGTGTGTTCCTTCTCGTTGATGGATTGGATGGCTGAGACTTTCGCTGGCCCTGCGAATGATTTTTTGTTGGAAGCGGTTGCCACATATGCTGCCTATACATTCATGGACTGACTGCACTATCGTCCTTGGCGCCTGTCGATCCTGGACAGCACCCTGCCGAGGCATTTACATTTTTCTTTTTGCTCTCTCCCTGATGGTTGTTTTGAGTTTTTTTTTATTGATTATATTTTTTTTCCGGACACCACAGTTTCCCCTTTTTGCTTTTCAATTTTTTCGTTTCGGACTTTAACTCATTCTGAACCTTTGGATTGGTTACGCCTTGTTCTGCTCTGACGAAACTGAACTCTGCGTTCTCTCTTTTCTTGCCTACTAAATAGTGCTTCGATCAAGGGGGCGTGTAGTGAGTTCTCTCTGAATACGTACAGGCATTGTTAAGTTAGCATAACCACGTTAGATGTTAGAAAGCCATCTTTTTGCTTTTGCACACGGCACTGCGTTTACATGTTATTTCTTAAAACAAACTGCTGACTCGAGACTTGCTTCACACAAGCGCGATCTGTTGTTACTATCCCAAGCTCTGCGCAGCGACCTTGGTCTGTACATGGTGTGACAAACAGTCTGGGTTATTACACAATGCATGTTTTTCACTCTAGGTTGATCGGCCCACTATTTAGCCATAACACACGCGCAGCTGCAAATGCCTGAAAATTAGTGCTTTTAATATCACAGACATCATGTTTATTATTCAGACCGAAGACGAGCCTTCCTGCGAGAAGACTCCTGATGCTCCTGTGATGTGATTTCACTAAGCTGATCTTTGAGGTATGGGGTCCCCTATTCAAGCCTAAGAGACCTTCTATTAGCATAATAATAATATTAGCTTCTTAGTAAAGGGAAGGTGGTAGTATCCACTGTCATTATAATATGATCACCCCTTTTATATTCTATGGTATTGTAACTATGTTGCTGGTTTTGATATTAATCATTTGTCTGCTTGTATTAGCCAAAGTACTGCATCTTAGGACACGTGGTCTATAAAAATAAATCCCTTTTATTTACAACGTGTCTCTGTTGATTATTGTTGTGGACTGATGTGAGAATAATATACGAACAGGTATTTCCGATTCCCACCATTCCTGAGTATGTACTGAGTCGCTTGTTCTGGGTTGTCTACACATTGGGACCGCCGAGCTAAATCTCGGATAACGAATGGGACACTTATGCTAGCCGGATACTGGGTTCTGGGTTCTGAGGTGAGTTTCTGGTACACCACAATTCACTGAGGTCCTGGGGTTCTTCGCATAGTTCTGTGTATCAGCAGAATCCCTGCAACACAAGGGTTTTCGACAATATCTACAGTTGGTGGGTTATTCTTACATGGAAAGTGTACCTTGGCAGAGAAACAAAAGACAAAGATTCCTGCACAACCATCTATTCCTCAAACACACACACATACTGGTTGGATTTGGCACGAGGGCAAGTCATGGTTCAGTGCATTAAATTTTATTAACAAGAGATTTCACAAAAATGAAATGCACTGTCAATAATTAAATTCACAAAAAACCAAACCAATGACTTGCAGCTTGTGAGCTGTAAAGCCACGTCAAGGCACCAACCGCTTTACAGGCCATTCACACACCTTTCATACGTGATACAAACAAGACCATTCGCACCACCAGGTACAAAAGCAACACAGTACAAAAATCACCAAAAAGGGACAAGGTACACCCTGCTTCAGAAAGACAAATATTACTGCACAGTCATCTAACCCGCAAGCACACACACATACTGGTTGGATTTGGCACGAGGGTGAGTGATGGTTCAGTAGATAAAATTGTATTACCAAGTGATTTCACAAAACATGAAATGCACTGGTAATAATTGAAAGGGCAAGAAACTGAACCATTGACTCACAGCTCGTGAGCTGTAAAGCCACGACAAGGCACCAACCTTTACAGGCCATTCATACACCTTTCATACGTGTGAGACATACAAAACCATTCACACCGCCAGCCGCGGGCCCATCACATAACAAAACTCACACCAGCACACAGCGCCATTCAAGGGCCCATCACTTTCACACGCCCACAATCCAGACACAGCAACTACACAGGCTGAAGGATTGCGTGGAGTGGCACTCAGCTAGCAGTGTGTGTAGTGACCAGCAGAAAGTCACTACTCACACACAGCCAGCCAAGCACCAGTCGACACACACCGCTAGCCAAACGCCAGTCCACGCACACCGCTAGCCAAGCGCCAGTCCAGGCACACCGCCATCCAATCGCCAGTCCAGGCACACCGGCAGCCAATCGCCAATCCACCTACACCGCCAGCCAAGCTCCAGTCCACGGACACCACCAGCCAAGCTCCAGTCCACGGACACCACCAGCCAAACACCAGTCCGCACACACCACCAGTCCACACACACCGCCAGCCAAGTACCAGTCCACGCACACCGCCAGCCAAGCACCATTCCACGCACACCACCAGCCAAGCACCATTCCACGCACACCGCCAGCCAAGCACCATTCCACGCACACCACCAGCCACGCACCAGTCCACGCACACCGCCAGCCAAGCACCATTCCACGCACACCACCAGCCACGCACCAGTCCACGCACACCGCCAGTCCATGCACACCGCCAGTCCACGCACACCGTCAGCCAAGCACCATTCCACGCACACCACCAACCAAGTGCCAGTCCACACACACCAACAGCCAAGCGCAAGCCTACACACACCGCCATCACATTTTGGATTTTTTTAGAAAAAAATAAAAACACAAACAAATTGCAAATAGATACAAATCTTCTAACAGAAAATCAGCAACTAAATACATTGCACTAACACCAACCTTGAAACAGAATCATATTTTCCAAAGAATACAGACCAGGCAGTTCACTTTACCACTCATGAATCTTCCCAGAAGTTTTTACGCGTGTGGTACGCTCGGAAACAAGCAGAGAGACACAGTGCAGGATGAGAGGGACAATCGGGGCAGTACATACGACTCTCCTTCCGCAAACCTCTTCGCCAACAGACTCTACATCTCCTACTGGGAAAATCTTTTGCGGGTGTGGGAGGAATGTGATCTGGAAAGTGGCGTTCTTTCAATCTAGCAACATCCTCCACCAGTCCAACTCTAGGAACACTTGCCTGTTCCACTACAACAAGGCTGCCTATTACAGACTCCTGAAACTTAGCAAAAGTCATCTTTGACTCAGGGCAAGAATCCTGGAACACAACAAAAGCATTAAACATTGCCAAGTGGAAAAGATGGATAGCCAACTTCTTGTACCAAATGTAAGCCTTACGAAGAGCAGTGTAAGGTTCCAACCTCTGATCTACTCTGTCAACACCACCCATGTGCCTATTATAGTCTAAAATGCACACAGGTTTGCGCGCTTCAGCGACCTGACCCCAAACAGTCACAGGTGCAGTGCTTTCATCATGGATGGAAGTCAGCATGTATACATCTCTCCTGTCTGTAAACTTCACAGCAAGAAGCTCCTGGCAACGCAACGCACTGCACTGTCCCCGCACAAGCTTTTGACAAACAAGTTCTTTCGGAAAACCTTTACGGTTACAGCGGACTGTGCCACAAGCAAAAGTGTCCACTTTGGCCAATTCCCTGAACAACCGTACACCAGTGTAGAAGTTATCTACATATAAATGGTGGCCTTTGTTAAAAAATCCTCTACCAAGTTCCCAAACAATTTTCTCAGTCACTCCAAAAGTGGACGGACAACCAGGGAGGTTAAACCTAGATTCCTTACCGGTGTACACCCTGAAATTAGAGACATATCCAGTCCTACTGTCACACAGCATATACAGCTTTATTCCATAGCGTGCCCTCTTACTAGGAATGTATTGCCTAAAAACCAAGCGGCCCTTGAACAACACCAAAGACTCATCCACTGCAATTTCTCTACCAGGGGCATAAATCTCAGAAAATCGATCAACAAAGTGATCAAGGACAGGCCTAATCTTAAAAAGACGGTCACAATCAGGGTGATCTCGTGGCAACGCTAAACCATTATCTACAAAGTGCATCATCCGAAGCAGAAGCAAATACCTGTCACGAGTCATGACTGCCGGAAAAATAGACGTTGCCATCAAGGGACTGCTAGACCAATATGAAGCCAATGATGGCTTCCTTAGCAAGCCCATCAAAAAAGTTAAACCCAAGAACTTCTTCATCTCTTCAACATTTGTGGGAGTCCACCGGGTAGCTCTAGAGTGTGGCTTAAGACTGGCACTGTTGTCCCTCAAAAACTGTTCGGCATACAAATTAGTCTGCTCAACAATCTCTGCCAAAAACACATCGTCCATAAACAACTGAAAAAAATTTACAGGCAAAAAGTTCTCGGTATTCACTCTAGACCCTGGAACACCAGTAAACTCAGGAAATTCCGGCTGCACCATGCCAGGGGCAACCCAGAGGTCATCAGTTTCAACGGGAAGACTTGCAGCCCCAGCCTGCAGCCCAGATGTCTCTTGCCGCACTACACCAACGGAAAGGCTTGCAGCCCCAGCCTGCAGCCCAGATGCCTCTTGCCGCACTACACCAACGGGAAGCCTTGCAGTCCCAGCCTCAGCCCAGATGTCTCTTGCCGCACTACACCAACGGGAAGCCTTGCAGCCGCAGGCTGCAGCCCAGATGCCTCTTGCCGCACTATCGGCACATCAGTCTCCTCCTCTAACACAGGCACTTCATCCGCACTAAGAGTATCTTCATCATCCGATGACCCCATACGGAGAGAAAACTCACTGCCAGAATCGTCCCCTGCCCCCTCTCCCTCAGAAGCAGAGTCAGTCTCTGACCCAATATCAGAGGAAGACTCAAACAGCAAACCAACAACCTGCTGAGCAGTCATCCTGCGGCTAGCCATTATACCTACTAAGATAGAAGACTGCACAAACAAGTCAACAACAACCAACAATGTGCAAACCAAGTAAGTAAAGAAATGTGTACCTTATATCAATAAGATCAATGTACTCAAAAACTATACAATCCAAAATCAAAAGAGACAGCTGCACTCACCAGAAACAAACTCTGCAGTGACACAGCAAAGACCAACGATATCAAACTAGAAAGAAGAAAAAAAAACAAATTACTCACAAGACAACAAAATACACATCGTGCACCAATGCAAAAAGTTTTTGAAACTCAAAAACCAAACATACTGCTATTATTACACCATTTGCAAAAAAAAACAGGCAGAGAAATCAAACACATTTGCATTGTACAAAAAAACAGTCTCTTACCAAACTACACAAACAGCAAAACCACCAGAACCAAAACGTCACCGTGAACAGAAGAAAAGCCTTCACCTAGAACAAAAAAGTAAACAAAAAAAACATTACAATTGGAAATCACAAAAAATATAACAATAAACATTATAACATGCCATGTCACTACCCAAATGGTCAATCGGTTTGTGTGCCAGGTCAGGCAGAAAACAGCAGGAAAAAAAAGGCTATTCAGTCCCGGGGCAGGTGAGCCAAATACATATAACAAATTGCACCCTGGAAGCGAGGGGTCACTTCTATTTCTAATTGAACTAATTCCCTGGTGTCTAGTGGGCTTTTCTGCCCCCAATGGGAGCAGAAACGGCAAAAAAATAAAACCGATCTGCCCACAGAGGGGGCAGAAAAGTCTTCAAAACATTTAGGGGCCCAAGGAAGCGACCCTTGCCCAAGGGGTCGCTTCCTACAATAATATTTATATCCCTGGTGTCTAGTGGGCTTTTCTGCCCCCCCCCCTAGGAGCAGAAATGGACAGAAAGACGACCAATCTGCCCCCAGGGGGGGCAGAAAAGTATTCTAAATAATTAGGCCGCAAAGGAAGCGACCCTTGCCCAAGGGGTCGCTTCCTACATAAAGAAAAAGACATCCCTGGTGTCTAGTGGGCTTTTCTGCCCCCCCTGGGGGCAGAAACGGGCAGAAAGACGACCGATCTGCCCCCAGGGGGGGCAGAAAAGTCTTCTAATCACTTTACCACCCTAGGAAGCGACCCTTGCCCAAGGGGTCGCTTCCTACATAACGAAATAGACATCCCTGGTGTCTAGTGGGCTTTTCTGCCCCCCCT
The DNA here is from genome assembly GCF_964204655.1 of Triturus cristatus. NCBI lineage: Eukaryota > Metazoa > Chordata > Amphibia > Caudata > Salamandridae > Triturus > Triturus cristatus. The sequence continues at coordinate 1,117,026,385 of NC_140588.1, read as the reverse complement.
AGGGGCAGAAACGGGCAGAAAGAAGACCGATCTGCCCCCAGGGGGGGCAGAAAAGTCTTCAAATTATTGGGCCCCCCAAGGAAGCGACCCTTGCCTAAGGGGTCGCTTCCTACATAGTAAAAACGACATCCCTGGTGTCTAGTGGGCTTTTCTGCCCCCCCTGGGGGCAGAAACACGCAGAAAGCGGACCGATCTGCCCCCAGGGGGGGCAGAAAAGACTTCTAAAAATGTTGCCCCCAAGGAAGCGACCCTTGCCTAAGGGGTCGCTTCCTACATAGTAAAAACGACATCCCTGGTGTCTAGTGGGCTTTTCTGCCCCCCCTGGGGGCAGAAACGCGCAGAAAGCGGACCGATCTGCCCCCAGGGGGGGCAGAAAAGACTTCGCCAAATTTTTATCCCCAAGGAAGCGACCCTTGCCTAAGGGGTCGCTTCCCAAATTCGAAATACCAAATCCCTGGTGTCTAGTGGGGCATCCCTACTCCACGATCGCGACGCTGTGCGCGATCGTGGAGCAGGAATGCCCTGTATTGAGACATCGGGGGAGAGGAAATACTCTTTCCTCTCCCCCGATGCCTCAATACTACAGATTTCACCGCCGCGGCCCCCACCGGACTACAAACACCTACCTCTGCTCCCTTGGACGCGCTGGAAGAAATGGATTCCAGCGCGTCCAACGCTTCCTGATGACGCCGGCGCGCGCTGTGCGCGCTGACGTCATCAGAAAGCGTGGGGGGGCTCGGGGGGGCTCGGGGGTGGCAGCGGAAGCTCTTCCGCTGCCACCCCCGTAAAGGGGGTGAAGATCGCTGCACAAGGGGGGGGAGCGCCAGCGCTTCCCCCGGGGGCTGTCCTCATGACGGAACGGTTCCGTCATGAGCACAGCCCAACCGATGCTCATGACGGAACCGTTCCGTCATGAGCATCGAAGGGGTTAAATAAAAGGCAAAATTCCTGCAGAATTTACAGAGGCAGTGGTTGTTAGTTTTCTAATGAAAGAAAAGCCATCCAAAGAACTTGGGTCTTTTGAATTCTGATTATAAGGTATTTGTGAAGATAATCACGCAGAATGGCCCCCGCTGCTTTGTAACTAGTACATCTAGACCAAAACTGCTTTGTGCCTGGAAGAACTCTATCAACTAACACCACCTTTTTAATGCAAACAATAGGTTATTATTCTGACAACAATGTTCTATCTGTCACTATTATATTAAACTCCGAAAAGGCATTCAACCGTGTGAAGAGGGATTTCCTTTTTATGATCCTTTGGTGGATCAGCATCTCCCCCAAAGTGGTTAATCTAGTGAGGAATCTTTACTTTAAGGCCTAGGCTTAGATAATGGTGAATTCACACTCAGCTAGTGTTATTTCCATCTCTTGGGGCATGAGGCAAGGGTGTTCAATGTCATCTGTACTGTTTGCTCTTATTGTCAAACTTTAGCGGCATCCCTTAGGCAAGATCCTAAGATTTGGCCACCATTGCCTGATGCTCCTATTCTGAAGTTGAAAATGCTTAAAATACCCACATGCTCATGGTATAAAATTCCACATATAGTGGTAACGAGGTTTTGACATTTACAGGTTTCCGTTGACCCAGTCGTCTGTACCTTTATCATAAATTATTATTTTAAAATTAATATTGTAGACTTATCCCTTCTGAATAGGATTTTCTGAAAAAGGGAAAGTCAGGGTATTGGGTTTTGGATAATTTTCGTTATGTGCGAACTTATATTCTCCTTCCTTCAAATTTATGAACATTTCCAGAAATATGCCCAGACAGCTGATACCACCAAAGATTATATCAGTAGAGCACATTTTGGAAGGAAGCTTGTCAGCGTCGGCTGCTAGTATGAACTGCAATATATGTACGTTCATGAAGGAATGATGGATCCAGGCTGGCAGCTGTATACTCTAAAGGCTCATAAAGCGATTCGTGAGGCCAATTTCAAATGTATGGCATTCTTTTCTTAAATGGGCCCTATATTGACCTTGCATCGCATCAGCTTAATGTACCCATTTGGGTTGGCTTACTGCCATAAAGTCACATCTATGGGGATTGGTTCCACACAATATTTCTCTGTCCAAAATTAATTACTTTCAGGAGAAAGGTTAAAGATGGGTTAAGTTCCAAATTACAAATATTATTCAAACCCAACTTACAAGGGACTCTATTTGTGATCCTTCCCACTGAAGGCTCGTTAACATTATGACAACAATTTATTTTATATAGGATTACTAATAGCCAAATTGTTGATCTTGCAGAGATGGAAATCAGTGGATATGCCATAGTTTGAGCTTTGGTATGATAACATGAATTGAGTCAAGAAACATGAGGAACTTTATACTCAAAGACTTGGCACAACCAAATAAGCTATAGGAATATTGGCTTCATTATAGGGGTGTTTGAAACTAAGGGGGCTAAAAGTAAGGTAGTGGTAGCAAAAAGGCTTCAAGTTTTCCATTTGAATTTCGATTCTGTCCTGATTTTCAAAATAAAGATTTAAAAACAAGTATAAGAAAGTTATCAAAGTGTATGCTGCAAGCACCTTATAGGTAACTCATTATGATTGCCCGGTATTGTGATTGTACATGTCACTGGATTGCATTATTCATGTTGACAGTTCTGATGACTGAACCACAATCTTATTCCCAGTTATGTTCTGGTGCTAGAGAACTCCATTAAGGAGGGGTGAGAATAGTCATGCAATGCCATCAAGAAGTGTTACCATCAGCTTGTGTGTACTTGTAAATTTATGCATAGTATTGGGTGGTGTGTTTGTAATAAATGCACTTTCCCTGTTCCAAAAGATGAAGCACAGACTGGACAATCATTTATTGAGTGTTAATATTGTGTAGCTGTGAACGGTGATTGCTATCCCACACCACCTCTGTTGAGTAGGCCTTGGACTGCTTATCTTTGCTACCTTGTGAGAGTGAAGATTACTGACCTCACAGTGTACACAAAATAAATCCAGGTCAAAATAGGTGCCCTTATAATAAATTAGACAACATGGACAAATGTGCCTCCAAGACTTGGAGATATGTCCCTTGGACAGAAAGATACAGACCTATAAGACAGAGCAGATGCACTCTTCTTGTAGATACATGTGAACCGTAGAAGAATGTAGGCACTGGACTAGTTGTCAAAAACATCATGAGAATTTCCTGAACATGAAAAAAGAGAAGTGTAGTGGCATCCCACTGTGGAAGGAGGTCCACGCTTAAAGACAAGCTCAGCTTTATTTTAGTATATGGTGAGTTGGGCCTTTTCCGTCCTTTGACTGCTCCATTTCCTCTGGTCCCTCTGGGTAATGGAAAGTAAGGAACTCATTTTAGGAAAACAGAAGGGGCCACACGTTAATATAGCAGTGGGACCATCAAACATCACTGCTTTTTCTGCTCCTGCTAAGGTGATGGGACCTTTCTGTTTGTCTTGCTCTGTCTGTGTCATGAGGCAAATAATAATGTTTGGCAAACAGAATGAGCAATTCACAGCTGCTAACTGTCAACAAGTAAGGGATTAATTCTCTGTGAATTTAGTGGCACATGAATATTAATGCTGATTTATGTCTGCCCTCCGATAATCTGCAATTTAAATTATTTAGTATAAATCTAGGTGCACAGGTCCCAGAAGTAGTTTGTATCTTTCCATCATTCAGAATGGCGTCTTTTTCTGAACTGAAGGCGCTCCATGATCAATACCTTGATCCAAAGGCACTGATGGAGTGCTTCTTCCGACAGGAGTCAGACTTTCAGGAAGATTCTATTTATAGGATATTTGATCTTTTGAATAAAGCCTTCTCCTCGGGTAAGTGGCTCTTTGATTCATTACACCCTCCTCTTTGATTCATGCGGGGGCTAAATAAAGTCTGGCTGATCAGGAAATACAGTCAGAAGGTTTGGAGAAACATTTCTGTTGTGAAAACATGTTATTCATTGAATCCTGTCCAAGACTGGGGGAAATCTCTGTGATTCAGGAATCTTAATTCCTTTCTCAATTCTGATTGCTAGAAGATATGTATAATCAATGTATTGATTACAGTGATCTTTCAGAATCAAAGAAAGGACAGTTGTTGAGATTTGGGACTAGAATCAGAATCAGGAAGAGGAAATAGAAAGTTTGGGTGTGATCAATGTTTCTTCTTTGTGCTATTAGTGGAAATATTGAAAGGCTGAATCTGCACCTAAGCAATGCATTGTGTGTGGTATAATGAATCATCTATTGCCATAGCCTATGTTAAAATAAAACTCAACAAACCATATGTTAAAATAAAGCACAACACAGCATTATGTTAAAATAAAACACAACACACCTTGTGCTGAAATAACACACAACACAACCTTACATTAAAATAAAACACAGCACAACCTCGAATTAAAATAAAACACAGCCTTATTTTAAAATAAATGAAAACACAGCCTTAGGTTAAAAGAAAAGACAGCACAGCCTTATGTTAAAATAAAACACAACACACCTTGTGTAAAATGAAGAACAACACAGACTTATATTAAATAAAGAACAACACAGTCTTATGTTAAAATACAACACAAACATTGGGTAAAATAAAACACAACACACCTTGTGTTAAAATGAAAAATGCAACACAAAAACAACCTTATCCTAAAATAAAACACAACACAGCCTTATGTTAAAATTAAACACAACACAGTCTTTTGTGATAATGAAAAACAGTACAGCCTTATAATAAATAATGGACGACACAGCCTTATGTTAAAATAAAACACAAGCTTATGTTGAAATAAAACACAGCCCAGCCTTATGCTAAAATAAAACATAACACAGCCTTATGTTAAAACAAAACACATCACAGACTTATGTTAAAATAATTTGCAGGGTGAGATAAATCACAAAGGAGCGGGGAAAAGGAAGGGAGACCACAGCGTGAGCTAAGGGTTGAGAGATTAAAGTGTTTATACAATTCTGTAAGTAGTTGAGAAGCACTACAGTACAAATATTTGTACAATGACCATAACACACAAGGTGGGCACTGAACGTGCTGGTGAATTGTGAACGGCGCTGTGACACAAAGGTGCAAGAAACAGCATGAACGGCACAATGGGAAAGAAATACAGTGGTCAACAAGCAATGCAGATATATACAATTATGTACAAAATTATTTAGATGGTTTAGTTGACCACAAAATTGCCTGAGTTCTAGGCTGTGTAGCCGACGGCGTTTCAACCTGGATAATTTCAGGTCATCATCAGGACATAGGTCATTAATTAGGGGGTAGTGCTTCTAAAGAAACGAAGGGGAGAGAAAGGGGGAGGTCAGAGAAAATTGGCCCAGGGGACAAGAAAAGCGGAAATAAAGGATGGGGAGCAGGGTAAAAATACCTGGTAGAAAACAGAGGCGTGTAAGGTTGTAGATATATTGGTATAAGACGCTGTGTGATTCAAATTGGTTCTGTAGGCAGAAAAAAGGGGGGAGGAGAGTATGAGAGAAGGAAGTGCCTATAATGATCGAAACAGAAGACACAGGTCCAATAATTACAGAATGCAAAGGTCCAATAATTACCCAATATGAAATTACAAGGGGAGGAGGACGTGTAATGGCAGGACGGCCAAAGCGTGTGATTGGAGGGGAGGAGCGGGTCCAAGGGGAACAGGTACTGGGCGCAAGGGAAGAGTCTGAAAGGGAACGAGCAGTGAAACAGAATTAATCATAGGACCACAATAGTGATGGTCGATGAGGTCCGTGGCAAAGGGACAGGGTGTGAGCTGGACTTTCTTTTAGATGCGTCCCATGTGGAGCGTGGTAAAACAATCCAGAGCGGTAAAGGAGAATCAATCAATCCTAAAATGAGGAACGAAACCTCTGTGAAGCTGGCGGATAGTACAACGTCCGATGCAGCCGCATCCGAGACGCCGGGAGTCAGAAAAGGAGTTCGGAAGTGGAGCACGTGACCAGCCGGTCACGAGGGGAAACAACTAGAGCAGGGAGGGAGAGTAATGGAAGGGGACAGAAGGAGGATTCCGAGCAAAACGGAGTAGGGAGTGTAGAAAGAGAAGAAGGTACAGAGAAAATGGGGAGGATTGGGATAGCGACTTCCAGAATTGTACATGATTATGTGTACATGAAATGCTCAATGGGCATTTGTAACCAATGAGTTACTTCACAAGCGGTAAAGTCATGTATGCAAGCCTTAATACAGGGTCAATGGTAACAATGATCAAAGTGCAGTACAATTGGATATCACATCTGCAAAGATAAAATCTAAAAAATAAGGGGCGGGAGGAAGAGGGATAAGAGGTCAACCAATGGGAGGCAATTGAACATAAAATCGGAACGAATACAACAGTGTATATAAATTGAAACATACAACCGGAATGTCAATCTAGAGTAAACTCGACTTAATTAAGAGGAGAACAAAACTGAAAACAAATTGTTAAATCATAACAAAGCTGTAAGACAGTAGCAAATGGGTAAGGATGAGAGACAAGGAAGGTGGTGGGGGGCAGGATAGGGTAACTCGAAACAAGGGGGATGGGTGGTCCACAAGGAATACATCAGGCATAGAGGATAATTTATTACAAAAAATGTATTACAAAAAAACTACAAAAAATTACAAAAAATTACAAATTGGCAAAACAAGTCGCAAGCAGCGGCGGTAGGAGCATAGTGGCAAGGAGTACTCATGTAGCTGTAATAACCGTTTTCCATTCATCAAGAGTGTTAAGCCCTTTTTCCGCTGTGTTACATCATGCAATCCATCTGCATTTGCATTAATTGAGAAGCAGTTGTAGGTTGCCCCCCCTGAGTGGTAGTTTGGAGAATCAATCACCTGCCAGATGAAGTCAGTGTCCCCGCAGGAGCTGCCCGGTTTCCCGGTTTAGTGAGCCGCAACTTCACCACAACTGTGCCACAACTGTGGAGTCTTGATGGCAGCCTGAGCGGGTAGAGCACAAGACAGACTCCCTGCTCCCCCGCAAACCTCACTTGTCATTTGTCCACGACCCTCCACTGACGCCGGCAGCCACAGAGGATTACAGCAGCCCAACATGACGAGGTAAGGTGGCAACGCTGGGCAACTGGGCAACTGCTGGAAGGTCCACTTGCTGAAGGTCCACTTGCTGAAGGTCCACTTGCTGGAGCCTCGGTTCTGTCTGACTGCCTGTCCGCCCCCCTCAGTGGAACTGTTGGAACCAGGCTGGGTCTGGACTGAGCTGTGTCTAGACAGCCGGCGAGCCTTCAGCTCTCCATCTTTCTTCTCTTTGACCATTTCTTTGACCGCACTGGGTTGGTCACTTGCCTGGGCCACCCCCTTGGGCATTGCCTTGACTCACCCCGTTTTGTTGACTTGCTACCTTGTCGCATTGACAACCCTCCTTCTTCCTCCAACAACTAGCCCCCACAGACTGTCCTGAGGAGGAGCAGAGAGGGGCAATGGAGTATTAGTAGACACACTGCTACAATTAGGTCACAATCAGGATTGGCCCTCCACTCTGACCCTTCAGCCTTCTCTGGAAATAGCCGTCTGGGAAATTATTGAAGGACATTTGGACACCCTGAGGGGAGCACAGCCACACAGCATGTGATTAAACAGGGTCAAATCAGGCCAAATCAGCAGCCCTAATGCCCTCGCCTGAGGCCCAGCTAGTTTGGAGAAATCACTATCTCCACAGAGTAGCCAAGGGCCCAATCTACAAGGCATCAAGGAGGGCACTTCTTTTTCTCCAAGGATGGAAGTCCTCTCACAGAGCATTCCACCAATGGTGAGCTTACACTCTAAGACACGCAACTCAAAACCAAAAAACACTTAACGTAGTGGAAGCGCTGATGACAACTTTAGACGGATCATGTACATCCTTCTCCCTCAGTGGTGTATCCAATAACCCTGGGCGTAGTTTGCAGTGTAGCGCTGCGCGTAGCTACGCGAAGAGCACATCGCACTATGCGAGATACGAGTAGCGCTACGCGAACTGTGTAGTGCGCTGTTCGGGATGATTGCACAGTGCCGGATGCTTGTCCGCACTGTGTAATCATTGAAAACGGCATCTCGTACAATGCGAGCTGTTGTTTTGTCTGCCGCTCAAGTACATTTTTACTCGAGCGGCAGCTTTCTCAACGTGGACTGGTATTTTCTCATCGTGAGCGGTCGTGAACATACACGACCACTCGCAATAGAAACCTGACCTCCCCGCATTGAGAATCTTGCCAGGAGGTTTATTTTCCAAGCTCGCGATCGCCAACTTGATGTTGCTGATCGCAAACGAGGAAAAAGTCTCACCGGGATGTCTTTTTGCTCGCTCGCGGTCGCCAACTTGACGTTGAGGACCACAAGAGAGGAAAAAATGCCAACTATGCTACGCTACATGTTTTTGCACTGTGCTATGTGCAATTCGTGTAGCGCGAAGTAGCACAAACGATGCAAACTACGCGAGCGTAGCGTAGTTGGCCGCCCAGGGTTAGTGCCCAAACTAAGCCTCAACCAGACAAACCAACCACCCTTGGAGAACCTGGCAGCCGCTAAATCCATCAAAGAAGGAGATTGCGTAATCCCAATAAAACTCACATACACATCTATCGTAAAGGCACGCATGGATATTAAAAGGGCCAGCTATACCAGTAGCGGAAGCCCTTCAGAAATGAAGAAAACCTCAATAATGGATTTTTTTTTTAAATCCCCTCAAATTACTCAGCCAGCCCATCTGGACAACTTGGACACCTCAGACTCAATTAAGAAAAAAGAACCCAATGAAGGCCCAGCAGCTACAGTATAATATCTCTCATAACTCCGTCTCCCACAATAAAGAGTATGCACAACCAGGCGCAACCATACTTAATAAATAGTGCAGTTATTGATATATCTTCTGGGAGTCCCTCGGACAGCCTGTTGGCGGACATTGACTTAACAACTAGTATGACGGAGAAAGACCCAGGAGTCGAAAAGAGAATTTGCCTCTCAACACCCAAGGATAGCCCGGAGAAAGCACCACCCCATGTTAAACTAAACTGTATAACCACGGCTGCACACATTCACAGCTCCATGGAAATAGGTGCAGGAGTTACAGGACAACAGGCTGCCTACTGATAAATATGAAGTGGTAAATATGAAGTGGTAAAAATGAAAATGACATGTAGGAGCACTCGGTAATTAAGAAATCCAAGAAAATCGGTAAATTAGAGTCGGTAATTAACACGGATTGAAAGCAGGTGGTAACCATCAACAGTGCAGATAAGCAATCCCAAAATGCAACAGCGTGGACAACATGCCCGCTGTGTACGTCATTGCAAGGCGCCTACATCTACAGGCAGCAGGACTGAGGGTTTGGCGACGGGAGGAACGCATGTACAGACAGCGCATCACACTAGTCCAGCTGACTGATGCAGTGATACATGAGAGGTACAGGCCACACCCCGAAACCATCATGGACTCAATCAGGGACCTGCACCCACTCCTGGACCAGCCAATAAGAAGGGCGCACGCCATACCCCCACATGTGCAGGTGCTCTGCAGCCCACATCTGTTGGCATCCGGCAGTTATCAGGTGGTGACAGCTGCAGTGGGTGGTGTATCCCAGAGTTGCCCGTCCCGTTCCCTCAGGAATTTCCTGGATGCCATGATGCAGAGAATGCACCACTACATCAGCTTCCACAACACACAGGCTGCACTGCAGTAAACAAAAACAGACATTTCTCACATGGCACAGTTCCCCCATTTCATTGGCTGCATTGATGGTACACACATCCCAATCTGTCCACCAGCTGACACAGAGCACATCTACAGGATCAGGAAGTCCACCCACTCCATCAATGTGCATACCGAATTGAATGATTTTGGGAATGGTCCTGTGGGTGGCAGAACCCAAAGGTGGGCGTATGCTACTTACAACGAAGTCTGCAAGTTGTCGCACAGTGAGGCGGCTTCCAGATTGAGAGCTATTGACCAAGCAAACATGGAGAAGGCTTTTGCCGTCATAGATAATAGCTTTAGCACTCTCACTTCTAGGATTCATACATGAGACAATAGGCACATGCAAGTACACGGCGCATGCAATGTACAAGCCCCGATTTTGGCGTGCGTCCTACGAGGAATCCCAGTGCCTGTGATTACACCTTCTTTCACTCTGCTTGCAAACGGTATTTATTTAATTTTGATTAATGAAGCTTGCTGCGGGATGTGAGTGGGAATCCCGTACATAACTGTCTCGCATAAAGTTGTCTGCTGCAATACTGTTCTTTTTCCACCCCCGCATGTGCGGCGGGATGTTTCCATCTGGCCTTCGATTCCAACCTTGAAAGCAGAGTTCAACAAGTTGAGCAGAATAGAGCGCCATTGTCCCACAAAGAGGTGCCTTTGACTTCCTCTCGTGAAACATTTGTCCTTCACGTTGCTAATACGCGCACTGAGGTACAGGCGCCTCTGAACACTGACCTCCCCCTGCATTTCAGCTCTTTGATCCAAACTATTATCAATGCCTCGTCCACGACCAGCCTGGCTCATTTTTTTTAACATGTGGGCTCAGGGCCCCGTGACCTCTTTCCTAACTATTTTTGGTGTAATTCCGGCATTTGTTCATTCACTTTTCTCGAGCATCTTTGGAGGTGTTCCGCTGCTTCTGGCGCTAGTGGCAGGTGTGCTGCTTTACCTTTTCGTACTCCGGAATGGCTGCTCCTTCTGTGCCACACGAGCACCTATCCCGTCTGCATCTTCTTCGTGATAGGATGCTTGACTTCTATGGTACTTTGCCATTGGCGACTGTGAGCCTGGCTTATGGATTATCCTTCAGGTATTCCTACTTCACCTGCGTACAACCTGTATTACACTGCCTGGATTGTCCCTTTGAATGGCCTCTGGATTTGTGCTTGACCAACATGGTGTCTCCGGTGCCGGATTTCGATCGACTGATGAGGCCCTTAGTGTCTCACGAGTTGTCCTGTTCTGGTGTCCGGATCATGGCGTGTGGTGCGGCGCATGGTATCCTGGGTAATTGGGACATCTCAGCGGCAGCCTACGACTTCTTGTCCATGAGCTATTTGGAGGAACATTCCGGGTGCCCTCTGATTGTGCTAGAGGCTCCGTTGGTTGGAGAACACGTATGTTCCTTTTCTTTACTTAATTGGATGGCTGAGACTTTTAGTGGCCCTGCAAACGATTTTTTGTTGGAAGCCGTGGCCACATATGCTGCCTATACATTCATGGATTAACTGGATTGTCGTCCATTGCGCCTGTGCTACTGGACAGCACCCTGGCGCAACATTTATTTCTCTTATTTCTCGTTTTTCTCTTCCTGATGGTCGGCTTGAGTTTTTTACTATACTTGCATTGTGTTTTTTGGAATTTTATGCTGCAATGAATTGGACTTTAGGACTTTGGCGCTGCATTGGTTACGCCTTGTTCTGCTCTGACGAAACTGAACTCTGCGTTCTCTCTTTTCTTGCCTATTACATGTTGCTTCGCTCAAGGGGGCGTGTAGTGAGTTCTCCCTGAATACGTACATACATTGTTCAGTTAGCATAACCACGTTGAATATTATGTAGCCATCTTTTTGTCTTTGCACACGACACTGCGTTTACATGTTCTTTCTTGAATAAACTGCTGACTCGAGACTTCCTTCAGACGAGTGCATTCTGTTGTTCCCATCCCAAGCTCTGCGCAGCGACCTTGGTCTGTACATGCTGTGACACACAGTCTGGAATTTTACACGATGCATGTTTTCCACTCTAGGTTGTTCGACCCACTATTTAGCCATGACACACGCGCAGCTGCAATTACCTGAAAGTTGGTGCTTTTCATATCACAGACATCATGTTTATTGTTCAGACCGAAGACGTGCCTTCCTGCGAGACGGCTCCTGATGCTCCTGTGATGTGATTTCACTGAGCTGATTTTTGAGGTATGGGGTCCCCTATTCAAGCCTGAGAGACCTTCTATTATCACATGATTATTATATTGGCTACTTGGTTAAGGGAAGGTGGTAGTATCCTCGGTATTTTCCGATTCGCTAAATACCACCTCGGTATTTACCGATTCGGTAAATACCACCTCGGTATTTACCGATTCGGTGAATTCCGATTCGTGATTACCGAATGTTACCGAATCGGTAACTGTTACCGAATTTTTACCTACATATAACTTACCTATTCTAATTTACCGATTCGGTACGGCTCGGTATTTAAGAACCAGTAAAATTTATTTACCTACATGAGGCCCCTAGAGGCTTGGGCAACAACAAATGCAATAATTCCTTTCTGCCAAACTGGCTTTAGACCCAATTCCTCCACATTGGATAACATAATCACCTTATCCTATCTTGTCCACCAGGCAAAAAACCAGAAGACATCAGTTCTCTATGCATGCTTCGTGGACTATTCATCTGCTTTCGATCTAGTTGACAGAGGTATCTTATGGAGAAAACTCCAGGCATGGGGTATTCCCAGCGGCTTTCTCAACGCCATCATAGCGTTATACACATCTACTTGGGTGAGGGTCAAGTTGTCAGACACCGCGTTACCTAAGAAGATTAACACCAACCAAGGGCTAAACCAGGGGTGTGTCCTTGCTCCAATGTTGTTTAACTTATGTACAGCGGACGTGTCCCGGGCACTTACAAACGCTAACCTAATCTCCCAAAAAATAGGCAATACTAAGATCACAATATTGCAATATGCGGATGACAACGTCCTACTTGACAACTCAAAAATAGGACTCCAGAGAGAATTAAATTCTCTTCACTTATTCAATTGTGTAAACAAGATGAAAGTAAATGAAGCCAAAACAAAGGTGCTATCCTTTGGAAGGACGCTACAAAAAACAAGTAATAACTGGTCCCTGGGTCCCTTGAAAATCTCTGGCGCCAAATCGTTTAACTATCTGGGCACATGGTTTTCTGCAAATGGTGCATCAACAACAAACAAGCGCCATCTGAAGAACAAGGCAGCGTTAATAACTACTAGACTCTGTCAATTATACACAGCCCTTAAAAGACCCTCCTCAGCGCCAATTAGAAAGGTGCTTAGGGCAGTATTACCAAGCTGCAATTACCTACAGCAGCAAGGCCTTTCTAGGTCAACTCACCAAAACCATTGAAAAACGACATCTAAAAATATATAAAAGAGTGTTTAAATTGCCCTATTATACCAGGGGACCCTTGGTGAGACTTGAATTCGCCCTGGAGGGCATCGCATGGTCTAGTATGGGGTCTTTCATAAAGTACTACCATAGATGCATTACGGCAATGCTGGGCACCTTGAAATTCATTTTGCAAGACATCTTCAAATATAAAATCAACCCATGGTCCACCTATTTAAGGACGGCAGTAGCAACTTTACAAATCGACCTGACCACTCTAAATACTTTCTCACTTACGTCTACTGCAATAAAAAGCAGAATGAAAAAACAGACTAAACTACTTTTCAAGAACACACACTTGCAAAAAAGTAATTCTACATCACCATTAAGAGCCCTGGCAGCATCATACAACAATGACAGCCAAGTCGGACTTAGGGCACAACCTTACCATAACTGCACAATAGGGAAAGCTTTCCTGACCAAAATCTTAGCAGTAAGGATGCTGCCATTACAAATCAAAGACTTCAATCCTAACTGGCCGCTGCTGTCCAAAGTAGTCAAGTGTAGACTATGCGGCTAAAAATGTGAAATTTTTCAACATCTACTGTGCTGCTCCCGCCGATCCTTACTAAAGCCACTCTTCTTAATTCATGGTATAAGAACATGCAGCCATGCAATGAACTGGATTTTTACCACTATGGTGCCCCTTGAACTGGTAAGAATAGGTAAATTCTTCAAAGCAGTACAGGATTTCCTTAAAAACTCACAACAAAGCACTAATATGGCCATGAACTGTTAACTCTTAGCTCTTGGATCACGGACGTTATTGCATTGCAGTTTGACCACATTGTAATCGAGTTTTTTTTTTCTTAACAGAAACACTTAATCCATTTTGTGGTGGATTTTTAACTCATTTATTATTCCCATAAAAGGCAAGGGAAAGGGAAGAAGGTAGAGAGAAAGCCTGTATTCCAAGAGCTTACTTTTTTTTCGGGCATAACATGCCATCTATACTATATGGCCTTGTAAGGAATCATTATCCTCTTCTGCCTTTGTATATTAGGTTTCTTTTTTTAAAAAAAAAGGTTTTATTGTCATGATTTTAAGTAATCTACACAATAAATTTAGCATTGATTGATTGATTAAAACATAAAATAGCACATGAAGGAATTTTGCTGGCATAGCACACAATAAACTGATGACACAGTGAGAAAAGTAAATGGGAATAAAATGTAATGCAGGGTACAGTGAAAGACCAGAGGGCAACACAGTCACCTTCAGCATCAAAACACAAATAGACTACTGCTATATTTGTACTGGTGATAACCTGTTTTTTTGTCACTGATTCTAAGGCAGGGGTCTCCAACCTTTTCTGAAGTGCGAGCTACTTCTGCTCAAGGAAAGTCTTCCCAAGCTACTAGCAAATTCTATACCTGTAAAATAGTGACTACACTATGACCACCCAAAGCAAGATTTACAGTAGTTACCACCCAAGTATACCATGTGCGGTTACCAGCAGAAATGCTGGGAAAAAGTTCTTCAATATTAAATGCCTCCCTTTAACTTATGAAGTAACATTCAAATCTTAACATGCCCAGTGGTACAAAGGACATAAGCACAGCAGTACGTCTCCCCAGCTCAGCTTGAATTATCATTCACCAGTTTCTGAAAATGCACATTTTTCTATCTAATACTACTTTCCCACTGGGGGAGAGTGTCGACGTTTCAACCCTGGTGCAATGAGGGTAATTTATATCCTCTGCAGACGGGTCTTTCTCTGGACGGGGGAAGGGGAGGCAACCTCGGGTAAGGTACAGTCAGGATACACCCCCTGAGGAAGACCCGCCTGCAGAGGATATAAATTACCCTCATTGCACCAGGGTCGAAACGTCGACACTCTCCCCCAGTGGGCCTGTACCTGATATCATCACAGCCTGCCTTTTCACAGATGAATGTTCTCTGTGCATCATCAGAATATCATGAAATTAATATTTGTAAATCCATAAGGGACTGGCCTATCTGTAAAACTGGTGCCACTATGAACCACAACCAGTTTTAAAAAGGATAACAGAATGTGTAATTGATTGGTTATTGAATATGCCTTTTGGATGCCCCTCCTTTATATCTGTCCTACCTCAAAAGCACTTTCCTTTTTCACACTCCCCTTGGAGCAACCTCTTTCTCTTTTTGGAGCATTGAATATGGTGATCTGTTATAAAAGTAACTAAATAATAAACAGTCACTATTGGAGCGATATTTGGTGCCTTTGTGTCTTTTGAGGATATACTTGTTTGCATTGCAAAGAAAATGGTGGTACATTAATGATACAATGCTAATTCTATAGGTACCGGATGCCCTTTGACTAATGAATGTTTTTCATAACTGAATTGTAGCTTTAAAGAAGTCTAGTACCATTGTTTTCTATACCAATCACTACCCAGGTCCGTGGACAATTGTGGGTTGCCCCATTATATCATAATGGATGCTCACCATAGCACCACGGATGCCTGGATTATGCCAGTAATGCTCACCATTATACTAGGGCCACAGTTGTGCCAAGGCTGGAAACCAGAAGGATCAGAAATAAGACCACATATCAGTCATGACCATTAAGATGCCAGGAATGGGTACATATAGGCCAGTCATGCTCAGAGTGGGTCTATGATGGCTGCCAGCATACCACAACTAGACCAAAAACACTAGTCAAGGATGACCATAATTATGCCATTGGCACTATTATGTCAGGAATGGACACAATTATGCCAAATATAACACTCTTATGATAGGGCTAGCATATATAATTGGTGGTTCTTGACACCAGGCATAGTTTCAGGAAGCAATAGTGTTTATTATGGGCACGCACATAAATGTTGATGAATCTCTTAATTTTCTCTGGTCTGGATCATACCCTGTTCTCCTCAAGTCTTGAGCTGATCATGCATCTGACACATTTTCACTCTGACTCCTGTAGTCCCGCACTTTGGTGGGTTAGCACTGATTACAGCTCAGGATACTGCTGCCATACTTTTTTGATGGTGCACTGTTCACACACATGTTGTGACTGATAAAGGAGGGACTGCAACATGGTCAATCTCCTTGTGGCTTAATTATATTGAGATTGATACAGACTGTCATATAGTAGGTCTTATAAGCTGGCACAGTGTGTGCTTGAGTGTTAGTAAGAGTTACTGTGATAAGTTTGGCTGGCTGTCACTCTTAGGGTCTTGAGATTATCAGTGCTGCCTTCTTTAATAGGCACCTACTCCGAAATTGATACTGGGCTTGACTTCACCTCAGTGAGCTACTTTGAAGGTACTGGCGAGCTACCAGTAGCTCCCGAGCTACTCGTTGGAGACTTCTGTTCTAAGGAGATCCCACAAAGACCTCAACTGAAGGTCATGTAATAGTCACTGTGAAATGGGCAGTTAAACAGTAACGTCTCTCAGGGATGTTCAACAATCACAGACAGATACTACCTTCTTTAAGTCTCATGGACTTGTAAGCGTGTAACACTAAACTACAGGCTGATCTTTGATGGGTTCCTTATGTGTGCACACATTATTCATCGCACGCCATCAAAGTGGCGTGAGTTGTCTATGTCCACGGAGGTAATTTTTAAAGGCTGCTGTCGAGTAAACCCTAGGCACTGAAATGAAACTAAAGGTTCACTAGTGACACTGTAATATAACCAAAGGTTCACTAGTGACACTGAAATAAAACCAAAAGTTCACCAGTGACACCGACATAAAATCAAGGGTTCACTAGTAACACTGAAAGGAAACTTAAGGTTCACCAGTGGTATCGAAAGAAAACCAAGGGTTCACTAGTAAATCTGAAATGAAACCAAAGTTTCAGTAGTGATATTTAAATAAAAACAAAGGTTCACTAGTGGCCCAGATCTCTGTACTGGGGTGAATGTATGAAATTGTTCTGCGTTCTGTCCATCAATTCTTCTTTTTGCATTTTTCACCCCGAGTGGGACCGGTATGCTCTGGAGTCAAGCTATCCTGGCTGATGAGGGCTGAAACCAGTCCTAGGATGCTTGGTTCCAGTCCAGGGAGGACCTGGCTTGGCAGTTCGGGCTGTACTGTTCCCATTGGGCGTAGGGTCAAAACTGATTTGCATATGGCTGGGTTCAAACTGCAACGGCATGGTGAGCAAAAAAACGATGGATTTTGGCCCAAATCTCTGTACTGGGGTGAATGTATGACATTGTTCTGCATTCTGTCCATCAATTGTTCTTTTTGCATTTGTCACACTGAAATATAACCAAACATTCACTGGTGACATTGAAATAAAATTAAGGGTTCACCAGAGACACAGACATAAAACCAAGGATTTACTAGTGATACTGGAATCCCACAGATGAAATGAAAACTTTGGCTGTTCTTAGTTTTTAAAATGTAAATCTACTGTTTGCATTAATAAATCATACATGAGTGGTTGTGTAATGTCCCTAACATCCAACCACAGCTCATTCATGTTCCCTGGGATCTCAGGAAGAAAAAGAACAAACCCTCATCAATTCTAATGTCGAGGCTTGTTTGTCAAGCACAGGAAGTGCACTCTAAGGGGCACATTCACAAGAGAGTCCATAACAGGGAAAGGGCAGGAATGCAACCTACTTAAAAGACAATGGTGCCTTCCTGCCTTTCCCCTGCCCTGGTGCTGTTGTGGCTGCCTAGAGCCAAAACAGGCACTTTTGCACCATGGTGAGGGGCACCTTTGTGCAACAAAAACTCTCCTGAGGCATTTTCCTACTTTATGTAGGCTAAAGAATGCAGCACACATAGAAATAGGAAATACAGGGAGACATTTATCCTTATTAGGCCTCCCTTGCGAAGGATTAGCATTTTTGCCCATTCCATGGTTTACTAGTTCTGGTAAATCTGGGAATGCATCAAAATCCATGGGATTTGCATGTAAACACCCATGCTTCTCAGGGCTGAGTAAGGCAACACAGTGATTTACACTGCATAGCGTTACTCCATATTTATGGAGTCCCTCAGGGCCATTCAAAGTGAACTTGAATGGCTTCATAAATCACAGTTGAGGTTTGTGTTGCACATGTACCACATTTTGTGATGCAAACATTACACAAACTGGCTCATAAATATGCCCCCTATCATCTATGTCTGAGGGCAAACCTTAAAGGGCTCACCTCCAGGGGTGCTGCTAACAATACAGAAAATGTTCCGGCACTGGTGGGTCTGAGTAGTCCAGGTTCTTGCTGCAGATTGAATGTTGAATCAGAAAGGGTGTCATCTCCCACAAAGGTATTGCTCCATCTGATTCAGTGTCAATCACCTCCACTTGTTTGCAACATTAATTAAGATTGCAAACCACAGATACAAAGGTTTGAATCTCAAAAATAGGAGTCCCACGATTGAGCCACAACTGCCATTTTGCAAGCTAGTAGGGCTTTTCAGACTCACAAAATGGCATGTGTACATTGCAACCAGCGACTTCATTGCTGCAAAGCCTCTGATTTGTGTATCCCAAGCATTGCAACCACTAAAACCACTTTGGACCTGATTTAGGGAATAGTGGTCATGTCACCCCATCACAATCTCTTAATATTTAGTAGAAAAGGGTCATAACCTAATTCTGCCTAGAGTTACACCTGTTCATTTTAAAACTGACAAACAAAGAGAGAGCAAGGGAATAGGTGGCAGAGAAGAGGAAAATGAGAATGAATTATATATATTACCACCAGATCTCAGTGGATATTCAGTAAACCATTGATCGGATTTGACCTACGATCTCCTACCGGCAGATATTGTTTCAATTTTCTTGTATTTTGCACTTGCGTGGGAGGTGCCTGGCTCCTGAATGTGGGTGCCATATTAGATAGGGTTTGTTTAAGCATTTGCTTTCTCATTTTAGACTTTTTTTTTTTTCTTATAATTGCACCTTAAGTGCACTCCAGAGGTTCCTGTCTCCTGCCACATGGGTGCCATATTTAACTAGCGTTAAACTGGTGTTTTATCTTGTTATTTATTTTTTCTTTTAAAAACAATATTTTAAATTTTGCGTGTCAGCTGGATAGGTGGGTGAGCGCGTTAGTTGCTCTTTTTCTCATTGGCTTGAAATCAGGGACAGAATTGGGATATGCCCCCTCCCATATGGGTGAGTACTTAAACATGGCCACAGAGCATATGTAAAAGTTAATGTAGCTAAACATAGGAGTTTTTTAAGAACAATAATTTGCACCTTATCTAACACCAGATCACTAGTTAAGCATAGTCACAAATGTGCTGAATTTTTAGAAAGCCATGGCTGTGATTTAATTTTCATCACAGAGACATGGACTGATGTGGCCTCTGGTCCCAGCCTAGCTGAGGTAATGCCGCCAGGTTAAGGGATTTTTACACTTGACAGGAAAGATAGGAAAGGCGGGGTTTAGCCATTCTCTATCAAGAATCTTTTGTCACTACTTTTTCCTCTTTAACCTTGCCTGGGTGTGAAGCCCTATCATTTACTGTACAACTAAATGCCCAAGAACATTTTAAGGGCATTTTAGTGTACCAACCGCCGGGCCAAAGAGGTACTTTTATAGATAATCTTCAAAACCTGTTAGAAGATCTGCTAGCTGCCAATAGCATCACAGTGTTAGAGGATTTTAATTTTAACTTTGAAGCTATGGTGGAGGTGGATACTGCTAACCTCCTGGACATTATGGAGAGTTTTGGGCTCCCACAATGGGTGAAGGGTATGACTCATCGGGTGGGACATACACTTGATGGGATCATTTTAAACAATCTGTTAATCATAGTTAAAGACATCCTGCCACTTGTCTGGTCAGACCATTAGGCCATTATGTTTTATGTTGGACCACTAGACACCGAGTCGGTGTAGCCAGAAGCAGAGTGGGGAGAGCTTGGAACAGAGTTAATCAACAGACATTTCAAGGGAATCAAGTGAGGTCCCAACCAGAGTATGGGGAGAATTCAGAGGTAATTGCCCACCTTTACAACCTCTGGATGAAAAAAATAGCTCACAATTAGCCCCTTGATTTTCCGATAAGTTGAATTAATTTGTAAAAAAACAAGAATGTATTTGGAGAGTAGCTTATGATCCTGCGGAAGGGATAAAATACAAACATAGGTTGAGTAAATATAAGGAAATAATTAGGAGTGAAAAAACGATATATTTTTTCACAAAAAATCAATAGTATAACAAATTCTTCCAAAGAACTATTTAGCACCGTTTTGATGCTCACCTCGCCTTCTATTCCTTGTGTGACAAGACAGCTAGGCACTTTGTTGATAAAGTGGAAAGTATTTTTAATGAAGTAGGTAGCTGTAGTACTAGGGAGAACTCCATCAGCTCGAACATTGAACCAGCAGTAAACAGTTTAGCTGGGGAACCTTGTTTTTGGAATTTTGTTGACCTCCATAAGGAGCAAGTGATGGACCTTATTGTTAACTCAAAATCAGGCTCACCTATTGATCCTTGTCCAATGATAGTGGTAAAACTGGCACAAGATATTTTAGCTGACAATCTGATCAAAGTGTTTAATGTAATTTTTTTAGACAGTGTTTCCAAATCTATGGAAAAGGCCATCAATTTTGCCCATCGTGAAAAACCTAATTTAGATGCTGCAGATGTTAACAACTACCGCCCTATATCACTTTGCCATTTCCTGCTACACTCCTAGAGAAGGCCATGAATAAGCAACTGATGGATTATATTAACCGATATGGCTGCTTAGATGAGACACAACATTGCTTTAGGACTGGGCACAGCACTGAGTCGGCACTAATTGAAACGAAATGAAATTAAATCTGTAGAGGAAATTAAGAAGGCTCAAACATTAGTGGAAGGGCTACCCTTATATTATAAGACCTATTGGCGGCCTTCAATACTGGGCACCACTCTATTCTGGTCTATAGGTTAGCCAGGTATCTGTGGGCCATATGTAGGAAGCCAAATTGCGATCGCAAATGCTGTAATTCGCAGAATTTCACCGTTTGCGATCGCATTTTGGGCAGTGTGCTATGTAGCACACAAAAACCCACATGCAAAATAAGGAATCGCAAAATTTGCGATTCCTTATTTTGCGAATGGATTTAAGGAACCCCAAATTGCGATTCCTTAGATGCAATGTAGGAAGCACCCAAGTTGTGCGATTTTGGCTTAAGGAATCGCAAATTACCACCAGCTTCAGGTTGGTGGTAATTTGCGGTTTCTTTGAAAAATTCACTTTTTTGCATTTTTCAAAGTGCCATGTGGCGCACATACATGCCCTTAGCGCATGTATGTGCACCACATGTGCACACATGTTTATTTCAGTGGTGCAAAAGGGTGTCCTATTGACACCCTTGCAACCTTGAAATTGCATTCTCAATTTGCGATTCCCTAATTGAGAATCGCAAATTGAGAATGTCTTCCTATTCATTCCTATGGGCCTTCTAGCCCATAGGAATGAATGGCAAGGTATTCCTTATTTGTGAATCTCAATTCGAGATTCGCAAATAAGGAATAGGTGGGATTCACAAAATATTTTGCTAATCCTACCTACATTGCATTTTGCGATTATCTAATTGCGATTCCCTAAAAATCGCAATTTGAGAATCGCAAAACACGTGTTACGTACATATGGCCCTGTGTGCATCTGCTGAAATCATTTTTAAAAGATAGATTTCAATTTGTGGCGATGGATCCATTTAAATCTAACCCTTTTCAGATCCTGTGTAGAGTGCCACAGTGTTCTTCTATAAGTCCCAATCTTTTTAATGTCTATATTGCAGCCCTGGCCCCAATCATAATATCTTTCGGCTTTGCCATAGCCTTCTATGCCGACAATACTCAAATCTTTGTAGCTGTCACAAAACAACCGTCTGCCATTAGCAAACAGTTTAGTGAATGCTTGTCAGCTGTAAACTTATGGATGAGTTTGCATAGTTTAAAATTGAATTAAAATAAAATGGAAGTGGTTCTCTTTGGCAATGACCCTTCTTTCTGGTCCCTGGAGTGGTGGCCAATGGATTTAGGGGATCTACCGAAATCTGTTCAAAAGGCCAAAAAGGCTTGGTGTCCTTGTTCACAATAGGCTTACCTTTGCTAAACAGATTAACACCCTTACCTCGTTCACGCTTTTCCTTTTAAGAACAATTTAAAAGATTTTGCCTTTTATTCCAGGAAATTATAAAAAAACTTGTCATATCAGCTTTGATATTGGCCAGATTAGACTATTGTTATGGCCTATATCATAATATGCAGGCCCAACATCTGAGTAAACTTCAGGTTTTGCAAAATACAGCTGCAAGAGTTCTTACTCGTGCGCCAAGAAATGTCTTGGTCAGGAATACTATCAAACAGTTACACTGGCTGCCAGTTAGGGAGAGGATTCAACTCAAAGCCTTGCGTACAAGGTTTTGCATACTATATAGCTCAGTACTATAGATGGTACTTGCCCAGTACAACACTTAGATCCTCTAATTCTAGAACCTTGAGGGTACCTAGATTTAAGAAATCAAGTTGGGGTGGCAGAGGTTTCCATCTGGGTACCATCATTGTTTGGAACAAACTCCAGTTGTCTATTCACGCGGCCTCGTCTCGACTGGAATTTAGACGAGAGCTGAAAACTTGGCGTTTTAGCACATCAGACTACAGGTAAGATTCCTGTTTTTTCCAGGTTGGGATTAACGGTTAACGCCAGGACACCATTTGGTAACAGTTTGCTCTACAAGTCCCATTAACATATAACATTAACCATGCACCTGTCACTCATAATTAAATGAATTTAGAGACATAATATAGGAATCCTAACTCTGAGAAATAACCTACACATTGAATAGAATTAATGAATTTATTGTCAGGCGGTAGGTCAGGGGGCATGGCTAACCACTAGAAGTTTCAACAAGGTGTCAGCTGACTTCTGTGAAGCTTGGCAGACCACCAATATCCTATATCGTATTTCCTTTTCTATGTTTCTACTACTGCTGAACATATTCCTATTGTTTATGATCATTAGTGGAGGCAATGAAGGACATAAGAGTACACCACTATCTTTTGATCCTGAATTCAAGGCGAGTGGTCTCAGAAACCTATTTTAATACACTTTACCTGACCAGAACGTATGCATATTCCTTGAACAACAGAGAATTGCTTTCAGCCGGCGCTATCCTTAGCTCCCTGAGTGGCAGTGGGGAAACACTTTACATTACTGAACATGAACTTGTGCTGAGCAGCAATCTCTCCTTATACCCAGTCCTGCTATATCTCCCCAGATAGCAGGGCAGTGAGAAGTTCATTTTTTGTTGCACCTAATCTCCTGGGAGACATGAGGTGCAACTGTGATGCTGCCCTGATCTGCAGACATGTATGGACACAATCACGAATGTGGCCTCTTTTTTCATTTAAATCATTAAAAGGCCATAAATATAAAATTTTTCAAAAAGTTTACAAACAAATACGTGAAGTAGGTAGCTTAGCAACTACACATACCACAAACAAAGACACACACTAAAGTATACAAACCAGTGATGGATTAAATGCTTGAACATTGTTCACCTGGTTAGGGTTGCTAAGAGCAAGGAATCAATCCTAAAAAGTGTACTGTGTACTCCAGACATGAACGTGTAATCACTATCTTCAAGAAACAATAAGCTCCATGAAACTACGAGGGACTGGTCCATCATTATGTCCTAAAGTGTCTTATTGTCTTGTCACAGTTTCAGTTCTAGAGCACCTGACCAACCAAGCAAGGGGTCTAACACCATGCTATGTTATGTTATGCTGTTTCATATCATGTCATGCTATGTTATGTTATATTATGTTAGGTTAGGTTATGTTGTCATGTCATGTCATGTTATGTTTTGTTATGTCATGTCATGCTACGGTATGTGATGTTATGTCATGTTTTGTCATGCTATGTTTGGTTATGCTATGTTGTGTCATGTCATGCCATGTTATCTTAAGTTGTGTTGTGCTGTGTTATGTTATGTTATATCATATCATGTCATGTTATGTGATGCTATGTTTTGTTATGCCATGGTATTTTATGTTATTTTATGTTATGGTATGCTATGCTGTGCTATGTTATGTTGTTACGTTATGTCAAGTCAAGTCGAAATAAACTTTATTCGCCCAAGGGCCATAAAAGCACACATAAGATAATAAAGAATAAATGAAAAATGTAATATTATACAAAAGTCATATAGAGTACGTTATATCATGGTATGTGTATTTGTAAAGCTCACTATCACCCGTTAGAATTCCATATTGAAATCAATCTCAATTGTAACCCGTGTTTCTCCAAAAGAGTCAAGGAGTCTGGAAAGAACCAGGAGAAGCTCTCTTTATATCCCTACAGGGGCATAAACAGAGTCTGCAGTAATTCTGTGTCTTTCATTGACGTTTTGCAAGTATTTATTCCACACTCATCCTTGCACGTGCACACAACATGTACGGGTGGAGGAGTGTGGCTCAATGGTTAGAGCGGCAGACCCTGAAGCAGAGTTCTGGCCAGGGACCAGGGTTCAATTCCCCCCTCGGCGGGGCTCGGGCTCAATTTCCTCGGACCTGTCTATTCTCGCCTCGGTGCCTATTCTAATTACGGGCCCCACGCTGCAACTCTGGGCAATAGCTTGCTTAGCCTCCACACCGGCCCCAACTGTGCTAAGGATGCCTGGCTTCACCCTGGGGGTGCCCAGGAGTGGACACTTCACAGGGAAAGCCAGGAGGGGGTTCCACAGCGGTATGAGTATCAGTGCCAGGAAACTGCAAAGGCGGCACCGCAAGGTGGCCGTCTGGTGACAGTGCGCTCTATAAGTACCTTCACATTTACATTTACAGGTAATGATTTACATCTCGGGGGCTACTCCCCTTTTTACAGTGTTTGAATGAAGTCATCTGCACCCAGTGGTGGCCGCCACAAACAAAGGGTTGTGGGGGTGGAGGAAATGCGGTAGGGGGAGCGTGAGAGGGGAAGCACAGGGGGGTCAAGAGGGTCGCACTGGGGTGTTATAATAATATTTAGAAAATAACTTATCTGAAGCCACCCACTGCATTGCGTTGCGCCTCCTGTCCTCTTCCTGGTCCCAGCAGCCCCTGGGACAGACTCCCATCCTATCCCTGTGCTGCTCTCATGCTATGAGAGCATCACAGGAATTGGCTTGAGCAGGCTGAAAAGAAAAGACTCTCGCCTCAGATCAGGGTGTCTGTGGGGTTTCTCTAGCCCAGCTGTTCAATGCAGCAGGGCTGGAGAAACCTAAGTGTGCATGTGTGTTTGCCAGGCCTGAGACGGCCGGCCAAACACATATGCATACCTAGGGAGTGCACTCCTTCTAACCCTTCCCATGACTTGGACCTGCCATTCCTTACAGCGCCGGCTCATTTGCTTGCTCTGAGCCAGGCAGTGAGGCGATGCTCCTCCGCCATTGCAGAGGAGCCGCCGCCGTCTGCACCTACAGAGAGTGGTATCTTTACCTATCCTGTCACATCTCAATGTTTCACCTTCTACTGTAGTTAAGTTTGTTTCTTTTAACAGGGCTAGATCTGGGTGCTCTGACTTTAGAAACAACAGTGATTTTTCCACTTGATAAAATGTGCTCGACAATTAACTTTAGGAGACACTGTGGCTAGAGGCCTTGCAGATTTTTTTTTTATATCTGCATATGCTATGTGATTCAACTTAATAAGTATGACTGTGAGGATATTTCAAAGTGCAGGGGCATTTAAATCTGAATCCTGGTTCAGCGACATAGAAAAGTAAAGATAATTATGGGATTGTATTGGAGTTTTTATGTTACTTTGGGTTGTAAAGTTCTGGTGCTGAGCATATTGTCCTCAAGTGTAATTATCTGATCACCTTGAGTGTATTGGGGTTTTCTATTATCAATTCTCATATGTGAAGGGCCCTAGAGTGTGGACATTATAACTAATTCTATTGAACAAAGAAAAAATATATGCAACATCCTGCCCCCTCCTACCATGAGTTTTGGTGCGGTAGTCTGTCAGTCATTCCCCATTTAATTAGGGTTCTGCATCTAGTGGGACATTTTCTGAGTGCGGGCTCATCTCCTTCTCTATGTTTAAGATAGCTGCCTGATATATAAAAGTGCCTGTAATCTCACTTTGACAATTGACATGTTATCATACAGGACCCTGTAAACAGAAGGAGATGATGGACGGAGCGCTGAATCTTTTCAGACACTCACCCCCAGTCACAGATCTGGGTTGAATCTATCATCATTCTGTATCTCACTTCGCCACCTCAGTTCAGACCCAGCTATGTGCAAATCAGCCTTGACCCTGTGCCTCATGGGAACAGTCTGATTAAATGTAAACAAGGGAGCCCACATGGGTATCAATTATCTACGAAAAACAATTGGTCCTTCAAGCATTCAATTTTAAAATAATGATAAATGTAGACCAGTATCAGTACTATATTGTATTGAAGATGTCCAGCCGTTAAGGCAAGAATTTGTTTATCAGCGATCAAGGTAAAATTACCACGGTGACTGGGTCCGAAACCTAATCGTAGGACTGGGTGCCGCCATACACGGATGGAAGGATGGTGTCCGATTTAGTGGAGACGCTAGCTTTGTGCCGATCACACTATAAGCCGGTAGCGTAGGCCGATCCCAGGCAGAGTCCCTTCATATCAGCCAACACAATGTTCTTGTCTCAGAACTCTTGTTCCATGTGTGTGTTAGTGGCTCACAGACTCATCTATATCGTATGACATGTGTTCACATAAACAACAGCTGCATTCTTGTGTTATGTATATGGGCTAGTGCCTAGCAAGTAAGAATAACAATGGACATTGTTTTTTGACCTTGTCAGTGGTTCTCAGAATAAATCCCAGGAAAAGAACAGAACACCTAATCATATGCAGGTTCCCTGTGAAAGTACAATGTGGCACACAAGCAAGCATGTTTATATTGTAACTTGTGCAAAGTAAAACAAGGTCTACAATGTGCACAATTAGGTGAACATGGGAAAACTACAGTGGGACATGCAGAAAGCACATGGTAGTACTTCAGTTTGATTCCACTCGATGTTAGGTTACCAGCCCCAGTCATGTTATGCCCCCTTTGTCTCAACTGTTAACAAAGGGGGTAGACCTGGGATTAGCATTCTTTTATAAAGTTACAACCTGCTCAATGGAGGGAAGCGTCATCATATGATGATCACTGATCGTTGTAGAAATGCCCAAACTAAATAATGACATCCTCAGCATTCAATCAGAGATCTCTTTCTAGGTCTTGTACAAATCAGTTCTGTTGCTCTGAATTGCTATCATCAATACCATGGTTAGCTTGAAGGTATTACAAGCCTTCTCTGTTCCTTAGCCCCCTCCATTTCGCAATACCTTTTTTCTGCCTCCTACAGTTATTTTGAAGTGGTATCAATGACTTTGTGCATCGCAGTAGATTTACTCTTCCCATTGGTTGGGTACTGAGCCTGCTTACACGGATGGGTGAGTTAGAGGAGGATGGAAAGCTGATTCTCAACTGCAGCCTCGTTTCAATCTGTGGTTGCCACCTGAGCCATAATTTTCCCGACTTTGCTGCATTCTAGTCTCTGGAGGAGGGAGATGAGGGGTCTCTTCTCTAGATCAGTGATTCACTGAGGTGATCTGACAAATTTTGCTATTATTGGCATTGAGATGATTTCACTCGGGAGCTTCAGAAACCTGCAGAGATGTTTGAAGCTACAAGCTCTACATCCCCTACACATTATTTTGCATTTTGCATGATTTAGGAATTTCATATTCAATTTTCATTCTGTACCTTTTATGTTACTACTAATATGAAAAGTGTGGAGCTGTTTCATAGGGTGTTTATATTGACTGTTTTCTTAAGATTGATACTATTTCTAATTTTCAACATGTTTCCAAACAGGTACTGTGAAAGGAAAGACTCTGATCCAGTTGTCCATTGCTCCTCTCTTCCAGTACCTCTTTCTAGCCAGTGCGTATTTCGAAGAGATCATTATTGGTTGCTCAACTGATAAATGCATCTCAGAGGTAGAAAAATGGAGGACAAATGCTCCTGGGGCTATTGACTGCAGTCATGCTGCCAAGTTGACTTGTGAGCTTCAAGGTAACAGGTATGTAGTCTGTACTGATCAGTGCATTATAAAAAGTGTGCACATTGTATGTATGAAAGTGAAAAAGTCTGGGCTGCTTTCAACACCTCCAACTGAAATAATCTATGCACTTTTCTGCCATTCAGAAACATGTTGTAGCATGCTTGGGAATCCAAGCAAGGTGCAGATTTTCAGGCGCCCAGTTGCACCAGCCATTCAACTTTTTTGAGCTTGTCATCTCCTCATATACGGAAATGTAAATAAGGCCTATTTATCAAATATTCATGCAACTCATGAAGACACCTTGCTGTAATGCATGAAAGGGAGCGTCATGTGTCTTAGTTGGGCCCACGAAGAAGTGCTGCCATCTTTCACCTTGTACACTTTTCTTTGGTTGCCTTGGCTTTCACACAATAATCTCTTATACACATTTGCGTGTGTGAAAATGCTGTATTAGTTTCACTTACAGATTCCACTTTAATAGACCATTATCATGACTCCTTGAAGGCCATGTACCAAGGCCTTGACATATATTGTGCAAATGTTGTTCTATTTTTTTATCTACGAGTTGACACAGCAATCTATAGACCACAACAGGACTTTGCCTGAGGACTTGCAAGGATGCTTGTCTTTATAAATAAACATTTATTTCCGGGTGTTGGCAGAGGAGTGCTTTGCTGTCATTGGTGAGGTCTCTACATGCTGAAATTTTGGATAAAACAACTTGGTAATATCTCTGAGAAGAGTGTCCAGACTATGACTATGACATGGACTTACAGCCTTTCCTTTCAGGTAACAGGGGTTGGATCATCCGTATACGGAAACAGAACACACACACACTCCTTAATCATTTTGATTAGTGGATGCATAGTAGGGGTACACCAGTATTCTAGATGGTTTTTATATGCTTGAATATATTCCATGTTTCAGCATCATGGTGGAATGTTTTATTCTGTTTGCTGTCCTGGTACTGCTAACAAATATAATTAGCTTCTGTCTATTAATCATTGCAGCATATATATTTAATACAAGAATCATGATGGTTAAATAAACATCGAAAATGTCCGACTCTGCATTACTTGTATATTTCCCTGAGAAATGGAGAGCACAAGTGACTGAGAATAAGGGTTCTACATCTGTAAAAAGATTCTTGAGGGATCGGGGTTGTCATGTTTAGTGTTTACCAGAACCATTTGCTACCCGCCTAAGCTCAGGGGTACTTATGCTGGCATTGTGAGCTAGCTGGCCTAAAGGACAACCTTTCCTGAAGTCTAGCACCATCCCAACAGTTATGCCGTCCACAAACATGCACAGGCAGATTTACAAGAAACTGATACATCTCTGCATTATAGCAGAGATGCGTCAGTTTCCTTGCGCCATGCAAAACAATCCTTGCGCCACAATGGATTGACACACATCTGTTGACACAAAGGTCATGCATTGCTGGAGTGGTTTTGCAAGCACGAAGCCACTCCAGCAATTTTAAGGAAGGCCTATACCTTTTGTGCTGCATCACTCCTTATGCCTGCTTCAAGCAGACTTACGGTTTTAATGCAGTGGCATTGTAGAAGTGGCGCAGTGAAATCTTGTAGATTTCACTGCATCACTTTTCCGAGGCTTTCCTGCATTGGAATGCCCACCCTGCATACATTATACCGGATGGAGGTATAATGTGGCGCAGGGCATTACAACGGGACACATCTCCCTAGATGTTTTTGTTTATGCTGCCGCAGCATCACAATCGTGACACAACTGTGGTGCAAAAGTGTTGCAAGGGGCTTGTAAATCTGCTCGCAGTTCCTACAGTCTTGTTTATTTTAATGGTTGGCCTGTTCAATCTTGCTTTCTTGGGGATGCCTACTCACCTCCTAACTGGAGAAGTCTGTGCTGAAAGCTTAAAATCCTCCTCAGCTTAGAAGGTAACTCCTATATATTGGCTGTAGGCTGTTCAAGCTTAAACTCCTAACGGATCTACTTCCAACTGTGTATAACCTCTGTGTAATTAATTTCCTATTGTATCTGGAGACTATGGTCCTTGGGCATTGAACTTTGTAAAGAACTGCAGAAATGCAATTCCTCTGAAACTATTACACCACAGTCTCACACCTAGGGGTGAAGATATTACCTTCATAGTTGAGGCACACAAAGCATTTAGGACAGAGGTGTTCTATTCTTGGGTTACATTCCTGGCTGCAGACATCGTTAAACAATTATTTCACACTTGCACTGAGGATGAAATACCGGATAACTATACAAATGAAGAGATAGAAATATTTCTCACTTACAAAGAATACATAAATTGCTTTAAAGGCGCCCTACCACAAACAAGGGCAAATGTTAGACTCGGTCCACTCAGCAAAGAAAGAGCAAAATGGCCAGTCTTAGCTGGTTACACACCACATCCTAATGTTAATTATTTACCAGCAGACGAGGTAAGAAGATTACACAAACAGTTGGTAACGATGTATAGATGTATTACACAGTTTGTTAATGAAACTTTAAGACTTAATTCTGAGTGGACTACTCAAGCTAAACAACCACAATTGGCTACTATGGGCATCAGCCCACAAACACTAAATGCAATCATGGGAAAAGCTTCTGTCGGACAGGAGGAGATTCCATTCTGGATTGCAAAACAAGAATTCATATTATACCAGAGTTGTTAAGCGCAGCTTATAACTCCTAAGGGTATCCAGGTGCTGGGGGCTGTCGGGACATTAAGTGAGCTTGAGCCCAGAGTCACATGATGATGAGCTGAGCTGCTGCTGAGGATCAAGCTGTGAGCCCTGTGCTCTAGAGTCGGACATACTGGCTGTTGTGCCACATCTCTCCAACAAGCTAGTTTGAAGCTATATTTTCCCATACGGGCCTGCTGGAGAAACAGAGAATTTTAACTGTTTTCTTGCCAATGGGGATGACTCTCCCTGTGTGAAGAGTGCACAACTCGGTAGCCCTTCCTTGGCTGTTTTGCCTAAAGTCCTGAAACAGCTCCAGAATGAGTATGGGGCAACACCTGGCCTTGATTTGGGATTGAAACTGATGGGCAATTTTGCCACAGTATCCACCAGTTTGTTAGGAAACATAAAGGGGGAAGCAACAGCATTGGCACTGCATCAAAACATCAAGGATTTGACTCCGGTAGAGCTGGACACAAATTATCTAAAATTATCAGAGAAACCTATGCTACGCTAGGTAGAGATAGTTTGGGAGCCAAATCTGCTAAACCACAATTAAAGAGTAATTCTTAAAAGTAAAACTTTTAAATAAATATTTAATTTTCCCTCATAGGCGTCTCTTACCTGCAGCGGCTGCGAGTGATGGAGTGTCCAATTCGGGAAACTGTACCTTGTTCCAGAATCAGTAAAACAGTCATACACCAAGGAATGGATGTTAGCACTATCTCCTGTGTTATACAGTAACCATGTGGGGTGGGATGCTGGTTTCCCTTATCGCAATATCCAATTGAGGATGACCCCAAAAGCCTCAAGACAAAACCCAATTAAGCATGATGCTGAAAAACACGTTAGGGACACCAAGATGTAATAAAAAGTTGCACATCATCTATGAATAATCCTTTGTTTCCAGTAATGAAAACAGAGCATTCATATCATCTAGTAATTAGACTATAGACACTTAAACACATCTACTCGCACATTTGCAGTACAGAATGCACACAGTGCCACACTAATGAACGACATTGTGTGCAAAAAAATACAAAACAACATCTGATATCCTAACTGAATTTTTCTGCCAGAATATAGCAACTAGAAGCAGAAATCCAACAACATTTTCAGCACTAGGCTCTCAGGGGCAATTTTGTTGACTGCCCCAGGGGTATAACAATAGTCCTTGGTTGTTTTCAACTCGAGTAACAAAGATGACCCAGCATTGTTGTTTGTTGATTAGATAAACCTGATAGATGATGACCTTGTGGAATACTTGACAAAAGTAGTCATTTAATTTTAGGTTTTGCTCCCATGGGCTACAAATTCAATTTAAAAAAAATCAAAAATACCCACCTCAATGTCCATTTTCTAGGATATGAGCAGTCAAGTGAAGGCAAAAGACTTGCAGCACACTGTTTAGAGAAATGTGCACTGCTTCAACCTCCAACAACATTGAAAAGAGTGCAATTCATTTTCACATTCCTAACATTTGGGAGAACATATATTCCAGATTACACAGAACGGATTAAGCCATTCTACAACTTGATACATCCAGACTTCTCAGGCACACATTGGAGACAGGAACATACCAATATTTTGCGTTCCATACAAACTGACATGATATCCTCCAAACATTTGCACACACATGCGAACACAATGAACCAGGTGATCCGCATCATCAGAGGAAAATCAGGGTACACTTACACAATGTTCAATGCAGGTGACACCATACCAATTGCATATAAATCTCATAAACTAATGCTGAAATGTGTTTTGCACCTACTCAAACCATCCTGACAGCAGTACAGAGTGCTGCAGTGAGAAAGAGACCTCTGGGTAAATGCATAATTGTTGTGACTCAGGTGCCAACTTTATAGTCTGTCACCAAAGCATTCCTAACACCAAGGCTTTAAATCCACAATGGATACAATGGGCTAAATCACTCACTGCAGCAGATGTAGACTACAGATTTAATTCTACACAGCAAACACAAGCTTTTCCACAGTACGAACAAGAATATCCTCTATCTAATGCAACAAACCCTCTAGATCGCAATGATTACATCCCATATACTGTTGGGTCTGCCCAGCCTGCTGTAGGGAATAAGCACCAAAACTATGATGCATTTGCAATTTTGAATGGGCACATGCACGATGGAGAATTCAATCCTGAGAAAACCTACATGCAGTCACTTGGTGATTGCCCAACGCAGCTAGCATTACTAAAGGCTTTAATTCTGGTACCAAGAAATATCGATCCTAGATTCCCCACACTTATAGTTTGTGATTTTTATTACTGTGTCAAGATCTATAATGAATACCTACACTATGGGAGCCAGAATGGATTCAGATGCTTTGGGAAAAGGTGGCATTGCACATATTGAGTCATCAACGTGTTAGAGTTTATGTTGCAGTTAATTCCATAGCTAATAAAGCTGCAAATGCAACAGTTTGCACTGCTGTGGTTGCTCTGCTTACTTGTTTGAGCACAAGGATAGACAGAGACATCATGGTGGCTGTCAACTCTTCAGTCAAATATACACACCTACTTAAAGGCTTGCCACCTAAGTACTCCTACAAGTTAGATGCACAGATGATACAATATGCTCACATTCCTGGAGTGAGGGATACATAAATCCCAAATACTGATTGCAAACTGGAGTTGATACTAGCTGCACACAAAGGTCTTGCTTCTGCACATGCATGGGTGGCTGCTAAATTTTAATTATTGAAGCAGCGCTATTGGTGGACAGGTCTTTATAAATGGACCAATGGCTTAGTCCTTAAATGCAACATCTGCCAGCAGATGAAAGGTTCCACTGTAGTGTGTCCACCCCAGATACCCAGATATTTCAACCAAGCCACTGGCTTGTGTCTTTTTAGACCATTGCAGCCATCTGTCATTAGATGGGGCTTACAAGTACATTGTAGGAACAGTGGATTCCTGCTCTACATTCCTGTGAGCATTGTCACTGCAGTCGGCTGATGCCAGAACTGTTTAAAGGATCTTCGAGTCTTTATCGGAACATACGCAATATGTACATTGCAGTCAAGCCAGGGTCCATCATTTAGCTCTAGGGATTAGATTATAAACTGGTCATGGGAACTTGGGTATGACCCTGCATTTCTTGTCTCCATACCATCCCGAGGGAAATGCGGTAGTGGAGAGGAAAAACCATGAGTTAAAGAAGTTGTTGCAGGGATTCTGCACAAATACAGAACTATGTGCAGGAATATGGGACCTTGGTGTATAGGGACTGAGTCTTACTACCACCTTAGTACCCATGAGCCCTGGACTGACTTGCTAATTTGTCTCACTTACTCTCCTTCTCGCTCACAGAGAAACAAATGATTAGACACTCCAGAACAAAATTCTCCTATATCTCTTAGGAATCGCGGTAACAAGACACACCCTTTCACTCTAACTCTTGTACTTATTCACAATATTATCTGACAGAGACAAATTATTATATTATTGTATTATTTTAACTAGCATGCCCTAACATGCAGTATACTTGCCACAGCAAGCAGGAAAATGAGTAGTACAAATACAATCAGCATAGCAACTAGTCCATAAATCTTTAAGGTAGATGTCTTCATGGGGAGAGAATAGAGCCTAACCTCTCTCCCCTTGCCAAGAAGCAGTGTTATTATATATTAGAAGATATCTGAGCTTTGTCAGCAGAACTTATACCATAACCTATAGATGGTAGATCAACATCATAGGTGCTGTCTCACTCTTCTCCCTGGAAATGATCCTCTCCAAGTGAGTGCTACCTATTTGTGTATTCTAATATAACCAAAGTACATTTGTCCAAACGACAGCTGCATCGGTATGTTTTGTCTAAGGGCTAAGGCCTGGCAAGTACAAAATAACAGGGGCATTGTTGTTCGACCTTGCGTATAATGTTCAGTCAAAATCCCAGGAACATGCAGACAGTGAACACAGAGATGAGTTCTTATGTAAAAATAGTCATTGAAATTATTGCTAAAATAAAGACGTGTAATAACGTGTGCAAAAGCAGCAAGCAAGCTGCAGCGTGCTCATGCTAACTTAGTGAAAAGAACAATGTCCCTACGGCCCACGTGACACACTCTTTAACAGCAAGGGTACTAAGCTCAGGTGCAGTTGGGCTCATCACCTATATGGAGTCAAGCAAGCACTCAAAAACATGCAGAGAAAATCCCTGGATGGCCGGATGCCCTATGAAATCCTGTTTGAGGCAAAGATGTGGGTCTCAGACACTATAATCCCAGCACATTGGTGGCGGAAACACCATTTGACATCAGTGATCGTTTAGCTGTTTACCATGAACTAGTTGAATTCTGGGACAAACAAAGCAATGTACAAGTAAAACGCACTGCCACTGGAGAGGTTAAGGTAGTCCCGATGAGGTCTGACTAAATCAAAAAGATTGGGATCTGGTCAAGGAAAACACTGAACGAAAACGAGTTTGGGTCTTCCTACATAGTGCTTATACCTGTCCTGGCTGTTGAAGGTACCAGAGCTGTACCTCTCCCACCTCTTGCCAGTCACAATGAACAAATAGTTGTCTCAATTGAGCTGATCAAACAACACTATGTGGCCAATTCCCAGCAGTAGGTGATGTGGGATCCTGGGTAGTTACCTG
This sequence comes from Triturus cristatus, assembly GCF_964204655.1. Classification (NCBI taxonomy): domain Eukaryota; kingdom Metazoa; phylum Chordata; class Amphibia; order Caudata; family Salamandridae; genus Triturus; species Triturus cristatus. Next base: position 1,116,991,016 of record NC_140588.1, on the reverse strand, counting down.
CCTCCTCTCACTACAGTACAGGAAGTTCAAATGGAAGCTTTGATGATTGAAGAAGCATCCTTTCTTTTTCAAAAGTGAGCTAACAATAAAAAGCAACAAAACATGTCTTCTACCAGTTACAATTACAACAACTGTACAATCAACTAGTACAGAAACAGATTTCAATTCAGAAACCATACAAAACACGGTCTATGTCAATGTAACACAGATCGAGTCATTACTGGGTTCTATAAAACCTGCTGAGCTGCCAGAAATAGATCAAATGGCCTCTGGCTACTTCAATGACTTTAATAACATCTCTTCTGATGCATCTGTCTACCAACACAACAAACGCCTCTCCCTTCCAGGCTGAATGTCTGTGTTTTCTATCTTTGGTTGAAAAGGACATATTTTGTTTATCATTGGTTACATCTTCAGATTACAATTGGATTACTTTTCCTGGTCCTTTGGATTGGGTTGGTACTTCTATATAGACACTATCATCCAGAACACTTTGCAGTACAACTGGTGAACTTGGTACTCAAACCACATGCATCATCCCACCTTGAACGGAGACCTTTCCTTGATAAACATTGCAGCAGTTTGAGTTCACAAGGGTATTGTTTTGGACAGGGTATCATATGATGTGTAGGGTCCCACCAAGCTTTAACATATTCATTATTTGTTAAAAATGTCTTTGAATTATTTCATTGCCCCATATACTGTTTCTGATGATTGGGACATTGATACAGTGCATGACCTGCCGGAAGATCTAGAGCATTCAACTGTGTTTTCCTCTGAATCAGTTTAAGATGTACATCTAATTATGACAACATGTTCTCTTTTCAACATTATGCTCATCATTTTCTGCATTAAGCAAGCGTTAACCTGCTATTTACAATTACACTCAATGGGAACAGTGCCCCAAAACACCACAGAGTAGTTCAAAAACATGTGTACAAAAGCCTGCTCATCTTTCTGGTTCCAATACTTCTGACCTAGACCTATATTTCTATAGACTTACACCATCACCTGCTTCTTTTCTTCCCAGATGTCTGCACAAGGTTCAACATTTGGAGGGACACGTTAGATGTAAAATCTGTTTGGGGGACAACAGACTGGCAGGATCAGGGAACTGCAAACGTTTTAGAACATGCCTGATGCAAACAAAACTGTGCAACAAGCAACATGTCTTGGAATAGCTAAGATGAAAGATTTTTTACATACCACAAATTCCCACATTTGCACATTTTGAAAACTGGCAACAATTTACTCACTGCAGTGAGGATACATTAGATACCATGCTGCATAATAGCACATACAATTCATCTGACCCCAATCGGAAGGGATAGGTAGTTTGGCTACTTGACACTAACGTATGTCAGGAAATATTCTTGGGTAATACCAAGGGTTTCAAGATTAACAAACCTGACATGCGTTATGTGAAACCTGAACACTATGGGTTGGTGACAACTTGGTTCAGTGACTAAATATTGAGGGACATAATATAGAATGCCCAAAATATTGACTCCAAAATATCGAAGTACAGAATATAGAATCCCTATCTGCAAACAGGTAAGTACTAAAATATCGATTCCAAAATATAGAATGTTAAAATATAGTTAACTAAAATATCGAATTTGTTAAATGTATTAATAATAATATAAATGTAATTAAATATTAAAAACAATTAAATAAAACATACTTAAAATAATATAACAAAGCTGAGAATGTAAAAATAATAAATGTAATGTAAAGAAAAGTAGAGATTTTCTTGGATACTGAGAGCGTAAAAATTACTATTCCCACTCCAGTGGGTGCAACAGTAGGGAAAACGTTGGATAGTGTAGGGGTAAAAATTACTATTCCTACTCCAGTGAGTGCAACAGTAGGGAAAGCGTTGGATAGCATAGGGGTAAAAATTACTATTCCACTCCAGTGAGTGCAACAGTAGGGAAAGCGTTGGATAGCGGGAGAGTAAAAATTACTTTTCCCACTCCAGTGAGTGCAACAGTAGGGAAAGCGTTGGATAGCGGGAGGGTAAAAATTACTATTCCCACTCCAGAGAGTGCAACAGTAGGGAAAGCGTTGGATAGCGGGAGGGTAAAAATTAATTTTCCCACTCCAGTGAGTGCAACAGTAGGGAAAGCGTTGGATAGCGAGAGGGTAAAAATTACTATTCACACTCCAGAGAGTGCAGCAATAAGGAAAGCGTTGGATAGCAGCAGGGTAAAAATTACTATTCCCACTCCAGAGAGTGCAACAGTAGGAAAAGCGTTGGATAGCTGGAGGGTAAAAATGACTATTCCCACTCCAGTGAGTGAAACAGTAGGGAAAGCGTTGGATAGTGGGAGGGTGAAAATTACTATTCCCACTCCTGAGAGTGCAACAGTAGGGAAAGTAATGATTTAATATTAAAATAAGATTAATTTAATTATCAATACCAATAAAAAATTAAATAAAAATAATTACCAATTAATAAAAATGAATAATCATTGAAAAAAATGAATTACCAATTAATAAACATGAATTACCAATTAATAATTAATTATCACTTAATTATCAATACATATAAATACAAATTCATATTTACTTTATTACAATTAAATTACTTCCCACCCAATTCCCCTATAAACCCACAACCCGCTCCTAATAATAAAATATACATTTAACATAATTACCAATTAATCAATTAATACAAATTAATTACCAATTAATAAAAAATAATTACAATTAATAAAAAGTAATTACCAATTAATAATTAATTATCAATCAAATAATTATCAATACATATAAATAAAAATTAATATTTAATTTACTATAATTAAATTACTTCTCACCCTATTCCCCTATAAACCCACAACCCGCTACGGAATTAAACTAAGCAAAAATTAAATTACATAACATTCATTAGTTTAAATAAATGAAACATACATTACAAAAATAATACATAATTTTAACACATATACTACCATACATAACACTAAACAAAAATCGATATTATGGAAATCTATATTTTAAATTCGATATTATGGAAATCGATATTTCATACCCCAATTTCGATATTCTGTCCTATCTATATTTTGGAGTCAATATTCTGTCCTGTCTATATTTTGGATTCTATATTTTGGTCGTTTACCGACAACTTACAGTGTTGGTAAGTTGTGCCTTGATTGGCTAAAAACATTGGCACTGTATCAGGTAAACAACACTTAACCCTTTTATCTGATGACCTGTAAATCAGGGACTTTTTATTCGGTCCCCAGGAACCAAATCAAAAGTGCTTCTTGTATGGCATATACAATGAAATATGGAAGGCCTCTCAGCAGCATACTGCTGAAAGACTGTGCAAAATTGACAAGGTTAGTTTAGAAAAGGGGTTAGCTGTGGTTGACAATGGTATGACCACCTTATCATCTAGAATGAACTCTTTGGGGAACATAGGGCAAATTTACGATATATTCAAGCGGCGCATTGCAGCAGACAGAAATGCTGCACTGCTGAGAGAGGAGGAGAGTGGCATATTTATAGAAATATGGCACTATCCTCCCCTTTCCCCAGCGCCAGCATTAAAATCAGCTTCAGTGCGCCAATCAATCAATAAATCATTTGTAAAGCTCACTACATTCCTGCGAGGGTCTCAAAGTGCTGGGGGGGGGCGCTACAGATCGAACTGCCAGGTTTTGAGTATCCTCCTGAAGGTCAGCAGGTCTTGGGTCTGTCGTAGGCTCAGTGGGAGGGTGTTCCATGTCTTGGCGGCGAGGTGGGAGAAAGATCTCCTGCCGGTGGTTGTTCTTCGGATGCACAGGACGGTGGCAAGTGAGAGGTAGGCGGAGCGTAGCTGGCGGTTGGGGATGTAGAAGGAGAGCCGTCTGTTGACTAAATGAGCGTTGGATTCCAGATCTCTGATGTTAAAATCTCCTTATAACAAAACTTCGGCAGAAACAAACTCAAGTAAAAGCTCTTCCAGATGTTTGACCAAAAGAGCTGTTGCCAGTGACTTTGAAGTTTTAGCTGTGTTGTGGTAATAGTTGATTAAAAGCAAAGGGAAGGCCCTTGTAGGAGTTGAAAGATTGGTGATTAATACAATTTGCCCTGCTGTTGAGTTCCGATAGAGGGGGTAGCTGCGATCTTGCACCTATGTTTGATGAAAATGGAGAGGCTCCCAGGTCTACCATAGGAACTAGGCTGGGATGCTGATTGAAAGAGTTCATAGTAGCCATGGAGAGCCGATAGAAACATAGACCAGGTCTCTTGAAAACAGATAATGTCACTTTTACTCAGATAGTCCACTGCTGATTTCGATGAAAGAGTTGACTTTAACCCAGCAGCATTCCAAGAGGAGATGGCAAGTTTAGAATCTGACCACTTGACTGAGCCATTAGGAAGGATACTGATGGGTTCAGGGGGTTGAAGGCCCTCGATGGGAGTACCCATGGCGGCTGTAAGTATTATGGGAGACAGAGAGACTTGGTTTACAGCTCACCAAGTGATGATTGTGATTATATGAAATGTTTATGAGGTTATCCGCTTTTGATGCGTCTGGCAGCCAAACATGGGTTGCACCCCGTGACCCTTTCAGAATGCTAGTGTACGGACTCACTGGGTCATCCTGAAGAAGAACGTGGGGATATTTTTTTGGGGGGGCCCAGAGTTCTATACTCCAGCCTTCAAAGAAAGTGGCTTCCCCAAAAACATAATCCCTTAGGGATTCTCGTGACCATGTTGTGACAGTTGCTTCCGAAGACCCTTTGCCTGGTATTAAGGCAAACTTGACTGATGTAAGATCAGAAGAAGTAATCCCAGAGAGCGCCGGGACATGCTTGAATAAGCAAATTAGGTTGTTTCTATTAAGAGTGTCATGCAGGCCCCTGTGGGCAAAGTGAGGAAAGAAAACAAGTTCAGCATCTTTCTCCGGACCTTGGTATTTCTGACTCCCAACTGTTTCAGGCGGAGGCAAAGGGTCCTTAAAGTGTAGGGGTATAACTTCAGATTGACCATGATTCCCCTCCAATTGACTTTGCCCTTCTGAGGCCTGTATAAATTGAGAATGAGAAGGCTTCTGCATTTCTGTAGGGTAGTCCCAGATGGTTTTGGTCAGTTTACCTGATAGGTAACGCAAAGAAGGGCCCATCAGAACGCCGTCTGTTGTGATTTGGGAAATGACGGTAGTATTGTTTACATTTTCTTAGCACTTATTTGGACCTTTCCATGTGTTTGAGACTTCCCTTAAAGGCTGAGCTATGATGTCTTGCCTGCCCAGCCTTTGGCCTTGAGAGGCTATCTCTTTGATTTTTGTTGACAGAGACCCGTGCTTCGTAATGGTAGAGTATAGTTCGGTGACACCGGGGGGCGGGGTGTACCCTTGGAAGCTTCCTGAGTGAGTGACCGGGGGTTATCGATGGAGTCATTATTATCAATGAGCGTCATTCTAGTCTCAGAGGTTTTCATTTGGAGTTTTAAAGCCTGGTTAAAAATAACCACTCACTTCAGAAACTGGCATGATAGTGACCCCTGTCCCGTCAAACTTCGATCTCCGTTTTGCAAGACATTGTTTTTTGGTTTGTTTTTAAAGTTTTTTACTCTCCCTCCTGGACAATGGTGGATTGTGGGGAGATTAGAGGGCAGGTGGGCGACATTTGAAGGAGCTGGGTCAGTGAGATCAGGCTGCGTGGTCGCTAATGAAGTGGTCATTAGACTGATGGTGTTAACGGTCACCAAGCCAGCTTTGTGATTACTTGTTCCGGTCGCCGATGACTGACAAGGCGAGGACGTTGAGTTTTTGAGGTCTGATTCCAAGGGGAGGGAAATAATTATTCTCGTTGATGATAATGAATCTAATGTTGCTAGGCACAGGGACTCTTCAGCAGGAGAGCCGGTTTGAGCCTCTTGAGTATATTTAGGTTTTCGCTTGCTGTTGGTAAAGAGCTTCACGCTGTCCAAAAGTGAGCCCAGAATTTCTGGAAGGGATGAGAGTTTGTTAATCAGTGGACAGCAGGAACAAGAGTTCAAACTATCGGGAGGCCCTACAGGCCTTTCGAGAGCCTGGAGCCCAAGTCGAACAATGTTGAGGCCAACGTTTGAATTAAGTCGATCTGTAGCTACTCATTACTTGTTTCTGCCTATTTTGTAAATTATACTTTCTAGGTATAAAATTATAGAATTACATACCCTCAAACTAAATTTTGTTCAAACAATTATTCTTACAAACAGTCACATATTCACTACTTTAGTCATCCAGTGTATCACTCAAACACTTGTCTAAAATAATCACTAACAAAGCCATTTACTCACTCATACTGTACTCATACACTGTCTAGGTTACTGAGTCAGATCTTACATATAGGCATATATCATATATATATATATATATATATATATATATATATATGCAAAAAGGAAGGAGAGCACTACAGGCACAGTATTATAGCTTTGGATTGGTGAAATACCATCCAAGCCAACCTGAACTGAACTGAATAAAAGCAACCCCTGACACGTGTTTCGCTGCCATTACAGCTCTTCAGAGAGGTTTAGCTTTGTCCAGACACAAGGGAGCACCCTGTATAAGTCAAAACAATTCCCTTGCAGGCATAGAGTGACGCTTAAATTATGCAAAAAAGACGGAGAGAACTCTGGGTAGTTCCCAAGATTAGGTGGATGGCAGCTCGTGTACAGAGCACCCTCAACTCCAGCTACACTCTAAATTTGCTCACCTCAAATGTCTGCTTTTCTATCAAAGCTTTTAAGCATAGGATTAGCACAATGCTATCCACGCCGAGATAGAAATGGACAAAGTCTTTTCCCATTTATACAGCAAAGTCTTAAAGCATAGGATTAGTAGAGTGCTATCCATGCCGAGCTGTAAAATGACAAAAGCCATTTATCACTCCAGGCACAGTATTATAGCTTTGGATATATATATATATATATATATATATTCACTAAAAAAAACATAGGTTTCACACACGTTATAGTTAGGAATTAGCATTTAAAAAACCTTTCAAATTCACTGAAAAAACCATAGGTTTCACACATGTTATAGTTAGCTGGACATTTCACTTGTGAAAAACCATTGAAATCCCCCCATAGACTTGCTTCATTCTGACGATATTGGAGATTGTGTTTTGACTCAGTTGATTTACACATGAGCTCATTGTTGAGGGTTTATTTCATGGACCTTAGTTCTGAAGTGAACTGTTCTGCCCTAATCTGGCCTATCGCATGTTTAGTTGGATGCTTAGGCGCTAATGTTGAAATGAGAATGTCTACAATTGCTTCCCAAGCCTGTGCCAGGAACATCCTGTCTTCATGGCTCAGAGAGTCTTGATTTAAGCAGGTGGTGATGAAGTTCATGATTGTCTCTGTCATACCTTCTTTCCATTTAAGGCACTTTAAATTGAAAGGTTGTATGACTGAGAGCAGACCTTGTGCTTCTAGAGCCCAGGGAGGTATAAGTTCCAGGGTAAAGGTTTCTTTTATATTAAAATTGGTGATGCCACGGAACAAGTCAGAGTCTACCAAGGTGAAATCTATAGTACAGCATGCCGTATCAGTCACTCTTCTGAAGGCAGACGGGTTGCCCATTGGACAAGGCCTCAAGCACAGAAATACGTTTTTTGACAGGCAAGTCACATCTTGTTTGGTTGCCAAGGACTTCCTGGGTTTGACCTGGAAGCTTGACTTCTGTGCCCTGTAGTAAATTCATATTGAAAACATCCGAAAATATGATGTTAGCTTGTGAATATTTTCATTTATTTCATTTATTCCATTTGTAACGCGCTCGGCTACTCAAGAGTGTCCCGGCGCGAACCAAAGGGGGGGAAAGAGACAATCATACAAAAAGGAATGTTTTAAGCTTTTTCTTAAAAGATGCGAGCTCCTGAGTGAGGCGAAGATCAAGAGGAAGGGCATTCCAGGCCCTACTAGCTCTAACCACCAAAGAGCTACCTCCCATCCTCTGAAGCTTGAATCGCGGGACGAAAGCCAGGCGGAGGGCCGACGAGCGCAGGGCCCTTGCAGGAGCATAAAAGGCAAAGCGTCTTTGCAGATAGAGAGGGCCCTGTCCATGAAGAGCACGATGTGCCAGGACCAAAGATTTAAATTTGATCCTGGCCGCGATCGGCAGCCAATGTAGAGATTTTAAGTGCGTGGTGACGCTCGACCTAGATGAAAAACCTAAGACTAGCCTAGCCGCCGTGTTCTGGACCACCTGCAACTTCTTGACCAAATAACCAGGTGACCCAGTAAACAAGGAGTTGGCATAGTCTAGCCGGGAGAGAATCAGAGCGCAGGTCACGGTTACTCTGGCTGCCTGCGGGATCAGTGAGAAGAAGCTCCTGAGTGTTTTAATAAGGCCAAAGCAACATCCGGCCGTTTTCTTAATGTGGGTAGAGAAGGACAGGTTCTCCTCAAACCAAATGCCCAAGTTCTTAGTGGGCTGTCCTTCCGAAAAGGGAGGAGGGAGCTCTTGAGGCCATAACTGTTGACGGAAGTCCGTAGGAAACGTGCCGAAGAGCCAGATCTCGGATTTCTGCTCATTACACTTGAGCTGAGCATTAGCCAGCCAGGAGAAGATGGTTCGAAGGCACTGTTGGGCGGCCAGAACAGAGCTGGAGGTCTTATCCCACGTAAAGAGTAGCTGGGTGTCGTCAGCGTACGCCAGTACCTTAGCCCCCAGATCCTCAGCAAGATGAATCAACGGTGTGACGTAAATATTGAAGAGCAGAGGGCTAAGTGCAGAGCCCTGCGGGACTCCCGTAGTGACCAAAGGAGGGGAGGAACTAAACGGGGGGATCCAGATCTGTTCGGCCCTTTCCTCAAGAAAAGACCTGAGCCAGCCCCACACGGCCCCAGAGACTCCAATCTCAGTGAGACGGGTCATCAAAAGGCCGTGTGGGACCGTATCGAAGGCCGCCGAGAGGTCCAATAAGATCAGGGCTGCTCTGCCCCCATCATCCAGGCATGTTCGAACCGCCTCGACCACCTCAACAAGAACCGTCTCGGTGCAATGGCCAGTCCGGAACCCCGATTGTGCTTGATGTAAAATACCCTCCGTCTCCACAAAATCCGACAACTGTTTGTGCACCACCTTCTCACAAACCTTAGCAATGGCTGGCAGGAGGGAGATGGGCCGATAACTGACCGGATTGAGCGGGTCCAAAGACGGTTTCTTAAGCAGAGGAAGAATCTTGGCCTGCTTCCAGACCTGAGGCACCACCATAGACTGAAGGGAAAGGTTGATAATCAAATTGACCTCCAGATAGATACAGTCAGCAGCCTCTGCTAAGTGTCTGGCCGGGCATGCATCAGCAGGGGATCCCGACTTGAGCCCTTTAAGAATCTTCAAAGTTTCCAAGGGAGGGACCGGAGAAAAAGCAGACAGTAAGGTAGAGGGGGTGGGCAGAACAGTCCTTGCACCATCCCGTACATCACTGTCAGGAAAAAAAGATGCCTGAATGGCCAGAATCTTATCTCTAAAAAACTCAGACAGAGTATTACACCAATCAAAAGAAGAGGGTGTGGCACTTTTCTGAGCCGATGGAGAGATGAAGCTCTGAACTATAGCAAAGATTTCTTTGGAATTGTTCCTGGCCACCTCAATGCGGGCCGCATAAAACTGCCTTTTAGCCGCAGATATGGCGTCATAATAGGATCTTTGCATAGTACGTAGTTTTGATTTCGCCACAGGGCAGTAATTACTCTTCCGCCATGCCCGCTCCAAGATTTTACAGTCGTGTTTAAAAGCTTTGAGAGCCGGGGTAAACCATGGTTTAGAAGGGGATGCTCTGGCCGGTTTTATGGGCTGACGAGAGGAAACAGAGATCACAGCTTTGGACAGCCAATCCGTGAATCCCGTCATACATTCTTCTAAACTCCCGGACAGTACCGGCCTGGTGGAGTCCAAAGCGTGCACAAAGTCCTGGGTGTCAATTTTCCCCAAGACAGGTTTCGAAAAGCCAGGCAACCAAGCCTCTGTCCTGGAGACTGTCCAGGAGAAATAAGATATATAGTGGTCAGACCACGTCAGAGGGAGAGGGTCATTAACCGCGATGGAAAAGTTGGAGCAAATAGGATCCAATAGGTGACCAGCCTGATGAGTAGGCAGGCGGACAAGCTGGACAAGTTGGGCCATGGCTAGATGATCCAATATGTCCATCACCTCCCTCTCATGAGGCATATCCAAGTGAAAATTCAGGTCTCCCAGCACCAAATAATGAGAGAACCTGACCGCCCTAGCAGTAAGGGCATCTCCCCAAGTTTGGAGAAAGGAGCCAGGAGGGCCCGGAGGCCGATAGATCAGAGAGGCCCCAAGAGTGAAGTGAGCTGAAAGTCGGACACTAAAGTCCAGTACCTCACAGCCTGCCCAATCCTGAGAGTCACCCAAAGAAAGATCCCAGCATTCTTTGTAGATAACAGCAACACCTCCCCCTCTTGACCCTTTACGATCAGCTCTCAGGATCTTATAGCCCAAAGGGGTAGCCAACGCGACTATGGGGGCCGCAGAGGAGTCAAGCCAGGTCTCCGTAAGAAACAGCATATCCAAGGCCCCATCCTCTAGCAGCCCATGAACTTCCGCATGATGTCTTTTTAATGAGCGAACATTGATGAGTGCAGCTGAAAGCTGCACCGGGTTAGTACCCCTTTTAAAACCCGGGGTTAGTTTAGGGGGAAGCGCATAGTCCAGCCCCAACTGGAAACCACAAGAACTACATGCTCCAAGCGGAATAGCTGTCACATCCCACGAATGTGGATGTCGACAGCCTGTCACATTCAGGCCCCTGAGAGCGGCGCCAGAGTATACCACACGACCGGCAGTAGCCAGAGAGCGCACGGATCGTGGAACAGCGTTTCTGGCGCTGGTCGCTACCGGGGCGCGGACGGGCGCAGACGGGCTTGCCTTTGGCGCGCCAGCGGCGCGCCCGCTGCGCGCGTCCGCTGCGCGTCCGTGCGACGCGCATTAAATGCGTCCTGGTAAAAACAACTAGCGCGCTGACCTGCGCCAGTAGCAAGATGGCGTCGCGAGGGAAGGAAATGCCCTCCAACCCTCGCCGCGACCAGCAGATCGGGAGATTTGAAAGAGGAATGTGCAAAATAGGCAATTTGTAAGCTTTTAAAGTGCGGGTATGAGGAAAATGAAAAAAGCAGCAGGCAAATGTTAAAACTCGTAATTCAATAAAAACATCCCAACATATGCAGCATAAGCGAAAACACACATTCACAGTACGTGTCTCAGCCCGGGAAACCCCTTCAGGCGCTGCGCGTCCGTGCGACGCGCATTAAATGCGTCCTGGTAAAAACAACTAGCGCGCTGACCTGCGCCAGTAGCAAGATGGCGTCGCGAGGGAAGGAAATGCCCTCCAACCCTCGCCGCGACCAGCAGATCGGGAGATTTGAAAGAGGAATGTGCAAAATAGGCAATTTGTAAGCTTTTAAAGTGCGGGTATGAGGAAAATGAAAAAAGCAGCAGGCAAATGTTAAAACTCGTAACATCATGTAAACCTCATGGCTTTGAGAGCCCCTATCCAGGACTGCATGTGTGCGCCATTCATTGTGTGGCTCTGTCTGTGAGGCTAGAATGATTTGGAGCTCTGTCTGCCCGGTAAATGGAATAAGTGCTCCTCTTGCCTTGCAGCATCTTTGTCTATCGTTGAGCCACCGATTTACAAATGGGAGTCTTTTGTCGAGACTCCTTCGCTTCTCCCAATAGTTTTGTCAAAGAATTGAGACTTAGCTGATGAAATGGACTTAGGAGAATCTCTCAACAAACAGCTGGGTCTTCCTCTAATGCAGCATTATCTAATTGATTTGGAGACTGGGTGGGCTTTTTATGTGCCTGATATGTCAAAGGTAGGTACAGTGAGTTCCATTGCTCAAGTACCCGAGCCTCTACCTGGAGCAAAGGCTGGACCTGAGTTGCCCCCTGTGATTCTATGGCGGAGTCAATTCTTGACATCGCTTGAAGTGCTGAAGTCTGCTCCAGCCCTCTTGGGCATCTTGTCAAGTTAATTACTGGCTGTGAAAGTTGTGGCAACTGTTTGTGCTTGGCTGTGTTGTATAGAGCCCTCTTCTCGGTGGATTGGTCATTATCACTTCCTAACCCATGTGTTTCTTGAGATGTGGAGATGAATCACATATGGTACATGGTTAAGAAATCTGTTATCTTCGTTTACTATATGTGGAAAATGGAACAGTACATTCATAACAGAATTTGCATAGCAGTTGAGCCCTGAAATATTTTCAAACTGGGAACTTCTGCATCATTGACAAGTTTTTCCTTCTCTCCTTCCTTTCCTTTAGCGTCCATACCATGTTTTGTAATGTTCCACTTTGGACAGATAAAATGTTTGTCATAAACAGTGTACTAGCATAAATGAGGAGCATATATACTTCTTAACCAACTGATTTACCTTACACAGCTTGCATCAGCGACTAACTTTCTACTCTTCAAAACCAATCAAGACTAAATCAGACAATGTTGTAATTTGCGACAATGCTACATATGACAGGACTTCTTCGCAAACAGTAGTTCAATATCCACAAAAGCTGCAGCTGATAGATAGATAGATGTAAAGATAATGACAGTACCAAAAACATTTTGTAAACCATCATCATTTCCTAGGCTCCTAGGATCATGAGCCAAGTCAGGCAGCTAGATATTTTGCAATTATGCAGCAAAAATACAAATTATAAGTCAAAACATCTGGCAGTATTATTTTCATTCATTAAACCTAGAATATCTTTTTTTGTGGAACCTACATAATTTGCAAACTCTGTGGTGTCTGTGGCAAAACCAGTAAATCCGAAACTATTTGACAAATGTGACTCCCACTGAAATTAATAAATCCTCTTGTTTTTCTCCATTCTATTATTTTATCAACAATGTATTCTTGAATGCTAGCTTAACCTAAACAATCTAATTACAATTGAACTTCTTAAAATTGACATGTGATATAAAAATTACGTAGTGGGTAATGTGTAATATGGCACATGATCTCTCTCTCTCTGTCTTCTCTGTACATGTAAATGCGTATAGATGTATTTGTATTTTTATCTACATTATATATGTATTAATTTTAGGTTTATATACTGTCATCAGTACCAATATGACATAAGGGTGCTATACATTGGACAAGTGGGATACATCAGTTTATTAAAAATATATTGTTTTAGGGCAATAGAATAAAATCTAGGTGGTGGTGAGATCAACCAATGAATAAAAGTTGGTATTAACTATACAAATATCTTCATTTTTAGGGATGCATGGGCTGAGAACCAAAACATGCTGCAAGGAAAAATCACACAGGTTCTTGAATATGATGTCAGCAAAAGCAACCCCTTTTCTCCCACGTCTGTGCCCCCAGCCGACTGCCTCTTTTTGAAGCATTGCTTGGAATGTCACACGACAAATAATGCAGAGTTCTTCAGCGCCCTAACAAATGTTTCATCGCTGTTAAAAAGCGGAGGGCTTCTCATAATGATTGCATGCCTAAAACAAACATATTGCATGGTTGGGAGTTTCAAGTTTCCGCATCTATCCATCGATGAAGCTTTTGTGAGTAAAACCCTTGAGGAGGGCGGATATGTCATTCTGGAGTCGGAGATGCTGCCTAGGAAAGTGATTCGATTATATGATGTGGTAGATTACGAAGGTGTTCTTTATGTTAAGGCCCAAAAGAAATAGCTCCTCAGTCTCCTGGCGAATGTCAATTGAAAAACATATATGATATTTAGCCTTTTTCCATTTCCATTCTTGTAAAACTAATTATTGATGATACCAACTGTACTTGACGTCTCCCTCCTTTCTCACTGCTTAAATATTTACATTTTATTTGTTAATAAATTACCTTCTTGCTACCAGGTTCTATTTAATTTCATTTCACCTATTCTCTTCCCAAGGTCCTATGAATTGTTGCTTTGCTTACTTTAAATTCCAATATATTGTTAAATTCTGTCTTTTTTCAGTTTCTTTTGCAGATTGAATTTTTCTTACTTCTTTCTACAATACCATTTTTGAAGCATTAATATTCAAGATCTACTTCTATGTTTGTTGATATCATTTATTGTTCACCCAGCACTTGTCAATAATTCTTCCTTTACGGTGCAGGCTAAGGGAGATTTCTGCTCCATCATAGCACAGATAGGAGTAGAGGTGGGCACTATTCTGGGCGAAGTGTAATGCTGCTTGTACTTCTATTTCTTAGAGCAAAGATGCCTCCCTACATCTGAAATGGGTGAGGGTGGATTTTGTGCTAAGAAATAGCTCTAAATACAACAGAACACAAATATTGATCACACAGCCACTCACGCTCTGTAAATGTGGACTCTCTGCAGGATCTCCCCCACAAATTACTCCTTATAATAACAGCAGAATTAATCACATAATTATCACAAATTCTCTGTCAAAGAGTAATGGGGAGCTACCTGACTTACTCGTATGACTCTGGCATAATTGAAGTTCCGCTTGAGCCTAGGTAGTACCCAAATGCAGGTTGGACAGAGTGGTCTCCCCGAGTAACGTATCGCTCCATCTAAATGTAAGAAGCCTTGTGCTCCTATTAAATTCAGGTCAGCACAATTAGTCCCAGTTACTTTCTTTTTTTTTTATAGTTTGATAATAAACATAGGTGGACATATACAGATGGGATCATTAGTTGTGGCCACTGCTATCTCTCAAGTGAGAAATGCTTTTTAGTCTTCTACAGAGTATGACATGTAATGTAGTCTACCTCCAAAATGATGATCTGTTTATTTACAGGTGCAGTTTCAGACTCAAGAGGACATATATTCAGATAGGCATATGTTCTCAGAACAGAAGGCAGAATACAAAACAGTAGTGACCCTAGCTACAGAGGAAACTTTCAAGAGCTGTCAGTCTAGACTGATGTATGAGGAATATGTGCAAATATCTGGCTCATTTACTCTTGATTGCCACAGTATAAAAAACAGACAAGAATCAACAGGAATCCTGTCCCAATTTGCTATAATCATTCCCATTAAAGACCTGCTGGACTTTCAGCCTGCCACAGGGCCCTAATGCCGAACCCATTGAAAGATGAAATGGGAGCTCTGTCAGTCTTGCAAACCTATTGGTTCAATCACAATGGGCCTCATATATTTCCTTCACCTAGGTAATTAGTGTGCACTTGGTAAGTACTAATTGCATGGGGTTCACAATTTGCAATGGTCACAATTTGCACCCTATCTCTCTATGCTTACCTGGGAATGGTGCACCTTCTTTCTCTCTCACAGCTCCTCAGACATCCAGTGTTTGCAAGTTGAGTTGGAAGTCGAATAATCAGTTGGAGAATGTGCCCAACTCAGTCCTACTTGGGCCCTAGTCTCCTGATATAATAAGGACTGACTACCGGTCAGCACCAAGAGAAACATACTCAGTGACTGATTATACCAATAAAAATCACTTGTGTTTTATGGGTTTTTTGTCTGTGCCTGATTTTAATCTGCTACTCACTTTACTGATCAACAAAGCTTAAATTTCAAAGCTCTCATTTATCTTTGAATGTATAAAAAATAGAAGAAAATCAATGAATTAATCCAATGGCTTTGATGATGATTAAATACCTACATTGATGGATGTTCAGTGAATCCAGACAGAAGGAAACTGTATGTGAGGACAAAAGACAAACATCCATTTTGTGTGTCACCAATTTCAAATTGTTATGGCAATCCAGGATTATAAGCCTTTGAGAGCCTGACTGAGGGTGTGTGGGGAATTGAGTTGCTGGCTGAGAGGGGTGTTAACTAGGGGTGGGCGGAATTTGCAAAAGCGACTTTCGCAAATTATAGCGAAAATTTGAAAAATATCCGCAAACACGCGTAAATATCGTGAAATGTGGAAGTTTTTTCCCGTCCATTCGCGGTATTTTCTGTGTGGTCGCGGCTCGCCAACATACCCATGCGGTTGCTCGCGGGCGCGGCCATCTTGTTTTCACTCTTCTCGCGGTGCTTGGTCGCGAGAAAAAAGACGTGATCGCGCGACGCATGACGTTACTGCAGGCGCGAACAGTCGCGAGACAGCGCAAATGGCTACCAACAATCCAACATCTTGTGGAGAAAGCGACCTGATCGGGAAAACTTGTCAGCGAACGTGGGGATTCAGGTAAGGCGATTGCGCGCGTGCGAGAATGTATTATTTTACAGCGCAAGCAAGACACAAATTATTGCTAAACTGCGGATCGCGAAAATGTCAAATTATCGCAATTTCCGGGAGCGGAATGGAAATTTAGCCCAGGCCTAGTGTTAACCCTGCTCAAGCAACAGCAAAAAGTTATGTCAGGGTAAACCACTAAAGTATTTAATTAGCCTATGTTTAACCCTTTCATAGCTTAGAACAAAATGTATAAGCTATTTATGAAGCACACGATTAGCAATAAATTAAAACACAAGAAAAACTCCACAATATTTTTGAAAAATAGAATATCATTTGATCAATTTTTTGGGTGCTTAAAATGCGCAAGAGCGGGTCCCAATAAAAAAAAATATGGCTGACTGCGATGGAGTGTGGGTCAGATTCAAGAAGTGGATTCGGTCCACTGGTGCTCACCTTTTACTTAAATGGAATTTTGTAGAAACATTTCTCGGAAAGTAAAGTTCACCAGGACAAGGCTCAGGCAGTGTCCCGGGATGAGGGAGGAGGGATTGTCATCAGGGAGCCTTTGTGCAACATTGTCATGAAGATTTTCAAATTCTGACTTAGGGACTGATTACTTGTTTGGCAGACAAGGTTACTGCGTCACAAATATGTCAGCTCTCCAGGCGACCAAATTACAATTTCATTATCATCCGCCAAGATCGTAATTAGGCCCTTAGTCTCCATTTTGGAAGTCAAAAATCTCCAGCGTGACACAGTTGGAGGTTGTAACTAGCAACAGCTCCACAAGTCCGGATATCCCATCTGGGAGGACTGTTAAACAGGATTTGCTGCTACTGAACTGCACATAGAGGGTACTACAGCGTAATCAGATGGACCAGTGATGCACCTTGAGCAGATCGATGAGGAGGTAGGTCACATTCTCCTCTCTGTTCCGTAGAACATTTTAGCCAAAAAGGCCCAAATTTTGGATTCTGGTTATCTAGACAAATTTAGCACATCTACCAAGGGTCCAGGACTGAAGAGGCTACACTTGGAGGGTTAGGATAGTTGGAGCCTTTTCTGTCCCCAAGGATTTGACCGGGAGGCCAGGCAGCTAGCCAATGGAGTCACTCTGGTAGTCCTCAGTTCACGGAGTGCATACGGCTCACGCAGCAGGGACGGTATCAAGCAGCAAAGCCGTCCTTCCAGTTGCAGCAAAGCAATCTCCAGAAGTTCACGTCAGCCAGCATCAGCAGGTGGGCCTCTGGGAGTCCTTACTCAGGTCAAGAAAGTGAACAAAAGAGTGGGTTTGAGGGTCCTATTTTTATAGCTGGGCATTTTTGAAGTAAAAGAAGTTTGCCGAGTTTTTCTTTCAAGTGGTTGAAGTTCCCTGACTCCACTGTTCAGGCTCCAGCCTGACTGCATGAGCAATGGAGTAGTGTGCAGCCCTTTGTGCCAAGACAGAGTACAACCTATTGATTTGCAAGTGGGGCTGAACCCAATTCCCCTCCCTATTCTGCTAGTGTTTGCCCATCCAGAAAAACCTATTACCTCCTAAGTACAGCTGGCAAGAACACTGAGTCTTGTGACCCAGGAGCAAGCTACAGACACAAAACTGGGCAAGAACATGTCAATGTTCTACAAGTAAACAGGTAAAGAAATAGCTGTGGTGCACTCAGTTGAACGTTAGAGTAAACTTGTGTTAAAAAATAATCGGTATTGGTGTGCTCTCTCTGAGGTAGTTCCACCTGACCACCGATTCAGAAAGATGAAATAATCTATTTATTTATTTTATTTTATTTTAAAGGTTTTATTTAGCGCTGGCTAGACCCGGAGGTATCAGAGCGCTTTACATGAGTATAAGATCATAGTTGCAAGTTACATCGTTACAAAGGTTACACAGTTATTAGAGCATGGCAACATAGTTACTTGTAAGGTCGAGATAAACAATAAGCACATATACGTAAGGGGAAAAGCAGGCAAGTGGAGAGATTCAGGGTAGGGGGTTAGGAGCAGGGGAAGTAGACAGAGAATGAAGGAGGGAAAGAGGAGGGGAGGAGGAGAGACACAGTGTGGAAAGAGGGGGGGGAGGGCGATGAGGACACAACCCGGAAGACGAGTCAAAGCTGCGTCCAAAGTCCAGTAAGCTGTGATCATAGGGGAAGTGGTATCATTTCCCCATCTCTGTTGCGAGAGGCTCCCTTTACGTAGTGGACTCTCTCAGAGGGGCCTCTGAGACTCCAAGGCCTACATACTGGATCATTCCCCAAAAAGGGGAGAGGGAGTGCTTTGGCAAGGGGGGCCAAACCATACCTCAGTTGTGAGTGGCTCCATTGGCGCTGTGGACTCTCTCAGCGGGTTCGCTGAGAATCCAGAGTATAAATATTGGATCTTTCCCCAACAAGGGGAGAAGGAGTGCTTAGTCAAAGGGCACAAAGGACAGGGGGCTAGGCGGTATAGCAGGTAAGGGGAGAGATTCGGGGGAGAGGGGATAGGAGCGAGCGTTTTACATGAGGAACAGTAATGTTACAATTTTACAACAGTAACAAGTTTCATAAGTATCACGAAAAGCATTTAAATAACATAGGGGACAAGGTTAATGGAGCAAGGAAGGGTAAGGGGATAGGGTAAAGGGGTAGGAGGAAGAAAGGACGTAGTGCCGAGACGAGCAGCGCAGGGCAGGGCAGGACTGGCACAGCAGGCTGCACCCCTTGCCGCGCACCCAGCATCGTGCAGCGGGGGCCAGTTAGGGCGCAAGAGTTAAAAAGTGTCAGCAGGAGTTTCCGCATCCCAAGCAGCCGGCCAGACCTGCTAATTATGTGGCCATCCATGGCTGGATCTTGTGCTGGGGTGGTGTCCGCGAGCGTCTCAAATGGAAGAGTTCTTTGCTTTGGGTCTTTGCGGCCCATTCCACGCAGAGCGATGTTGCCGTGACCCACCAGGCCCATCAGCGGGTATTGCCAACGTGTTCGATCACTCCCGCCTCGCTGTGTGAGCCGGCAGGCACCAATAAAGGCCAATCTAGGGCCTAACTGTCCTAGGCAAAGTGAGCACTACCTGTGACACTCAGCAATGAGTATATATCACATTATATTACCATTATTATACACTATTGACATATCATAAGGAACTAATCGTCATAACCACAAGTTAAATCACTGTAAATCCAACAATTCAAATAAAACTGCAATTCCATCCAGCATTGTTCAATGATTCCTTTTATTCCGAAGCAGAGTTCTTGAATGATGAAAATTTCAAAATGTTTCATAGTCTCTTGACAATCATGAGGAAGACCATTCCCAATGCATTTCGGGTGTGTCATACACCCTTCTTCAGGGGAAATTTACAACAAACATGTGCATTATGAATGTACACATTTGCCTTCTTTTTTATAAATTATAACTGTGAAGGCCTCCAATTATTCGGAAGAAAAAACAATATATTAAAAAAAATAAATGAATGAAACTGAGAACGATGGAGCCGAAGAAAAGTAAAGTGGTATTATCAGAGATACGCTTCAAAGTCCGTGTAAGTGGCAGGAGTTAAACAGGAAGAGTCAAAAAGAGTAAAAAAAAATAGAAAAGAAGAATAGTAACCGTACTGCCACCCAAGTGAACCGAATGACTGTGGATGCTTTGTGAAATAAATCATTGTAAAAACATCATAACACTGCCCATTTACGACTATAGCATACATTTTACCTCCACTGCCCTGAGACTGTCAGTAGTTACTCGCAACTCCCTTTAGTTGCAGAAAATCAGCGTGAACAAGACACTCAGAAAGGACCCCGTGATATGTCCTAGAACATAAAGAACCTTAATCCAATCTATGTTTTGAAAAAGAATGAGTATAGAATCTCCTAGGTTATATAAGGGTCTCACCTACCACTCAAATGTCAAAAGTCTGGGGCAATATGTATCTCAACCCCCAACAAGGTACTTTGAAAAACTTCTGGGTCCTACTAGCCCCAGAATGCAAACCAAATAGTGCTCAGCATCATGAATTGTGTTAGAACAGTAAATGCCCCAAGCCACCACAGTGACCCAAACAGATAGGTCTCACCTTTCAGGCAGAAAATCCTAATGTGCGATGACTGAAAGAGCGCAAAACGGAAAGACTGTCGCTTGCCTGCGTGAAAAATAAAGTATAACTAACGGTTGCTTCATACGCGTAACGAATCACAAATTGTAAATATCTATGTTATGTAGAGAACTTACTAAGTATCCGATCATAAATTTCTGGGCCAAATCTTCTCGAATGCCGCTCACCGACATGCCAAAGTACCTGTAGCTATGCCAAATTGTATCGCGTCCCACCTGCGAACACCATAGAGTTCTCAAGTGGTGTAAAGAATACAAGACGTAAAAGAAGAAGTCACGTGTCTACAAAAAGATTTATTTGCTGGGCTAGTAATAATAGTGTGAAAACCTTTGAACTACCCGAAACGTGATTAAGGAAGTACGAATAGAAACAGTAAGAAACACAATTAATCCTGTGAAGTGAAATCACAATTGATTGATAAGCTTCTAAATCAAAAATCCACATTGTTATAGATATCCTAGTAGCACCTAGTCTAAGCATATCCCTCTTCATCAATGAAATGTTGGTCATTCTGAACGATTCCTGAAAAATCAACATGTGTCCTATTGACTAAACGGGCATCATTGTGAATACACGGGTCCCGCTTTTGTGGAGTTGCTGCCTCTATTCTGCCTGGTCTGCAGTTCACCGCCAGAAGGGATGTCCAGGAGGACTTCACTACCCAGCTGTCTCACTTCGCCGCATCATCACCCAGCGCCCAGAGGCGCTTTAAATCATGCCGCGGGCTCCCGCAGTGCGGGTCCCGCTTTTGTGGAGTTGCTGCCTGTATTGTGCCCGGTCTGCAGTTCACCGCCAGAAGGGAGGTCCAGGGGGACTTCTCTACCCAGCCTGCCTCGCTTTGCCGCATCATCACCCAGCGCCCGGATGCGCTTTAAATCGTGCCGCAGGCTCCCGCAGTGCGGTTCCCACTTTTGTGGAGTTGCTGCCTGTATTGTGCCCGGTCTGCAGTTCACCGCCAGAAGGGAGGTCCAGGGGGACTTCTCTACCCAGCCTGCCTCGCTTTGACGCATCATCACCCAGCGCCCGGAGGCGCTTTAAATCGTGCCGCAGGCTCCCGCAGTGCGGGTCACACTTTTGTGGAGAAGCTGCCTGTATTGTGCCCGGTCTGCAGTTCACCGCCAGAAGGGAGGTCCAGGGGGACTTCACTACCCAGTCTGCCTCGCTTCGCCGCATCATCACCCAGCACCCGGAGGCGCTTTAAATCGTGCCGAGGGCTCCCGCAGTGCGGGATGCGCGGGCGTGCCAGGGCAAAGCCCGGGCCATGGGCGGGCTCGTCTGCGCCCGTCCGCGTCAGGTCATGGCATGGCAGGGCTACCTTCCCCCGAGCCCCTGGGCACCAGGTTTATTTATTTCCTCCGCTCCAGCAGCTGTGGCAAAGGATTCATAAGGTACTTTTATATTTGTAGCGAACATTGGACTGTTATCCCCTGTTATCCCGCTTTCCTGCTCAACTGGGCGTGTGGCTAAAGTTCCACAATGAAATAGCATGAATTATCAAAGTACTACCAACAGCTATACTGGTTACATT
Organism: Triturus cristatus; assembly: GCF_964204655.1. Taxonomy (NCBI): domain Eukaryota; kingdom Metazoa; phylum Chordata; class Amphibia; order Caudata; family Salamandridae; genus Triturus; species Triturus cristatus. Next base: position 1,116,969,318 of record NC_140588.1, on the reverse strand, counting down.
TGGCAGCTTTTAATGTGATGTGATTATTTGAGACAAATGTTTTTTGTTTAATATTGTAAGTTTGTGTCGCCACAAACGAGTGTAACCTTTGGTGCATTAGAATGGGGAAAAGAAAAGCTGTGGATAGTGGGGAGAGTGGTCACTTAAAGAAAGGCAAAAGAGCTAAAAAACCAACTAAAACACTGAATAAACCTCATGCTGTTATGGATCGCATTGCCAACCTTGTTGGAGAATGCGAGGAAATCCTTCTCATCCACCCAGGTTCGTGTAGTTCCCCTGCTGTGGCCTGTGAATCCTCACCTACACTAATCACAAGTAAAAAACAACCTGTTTCAGTTATAGCAGATATGTTTAAAAAGCAGCTTCCAAAGGGCCAACAATCCTCCAACTCGGCCCATAGTTTACATGAAGATAGTACCAACTCTTCCCTGCTTAGCCCCTGTCTTTCGCCAACTTGTGCAGATGAGCTCACCATTTCCTGTTCGAATCGCTTTTTGCCTTTACTGCAAATTCCCCAGGAAGAGACTGCCCAGTCAGTATCTCTGGGGATCGAAGATGTAAAATGTTCTCGTTCAGCCCAGTTTAGAAACCAGATAAACGATCTAAAAGATCAGACTAGGCATCTTACGATGGAAGTCAAAGAATTTAAGGGAATGCTGGCCAGCCTAAATCTAGCATTAAAAACAAGCATCGATAAAGAGTATTCAGCTACCCAAGATTCGCCCCATACTCAAGCCATTAGTGTATCAAATGTCAATAAAGGAAACCTTAATCGTCCAACTGATAAGAATGTAGCTAACGTACAAATGGAAAGAGTTTCCAAACAACCCCCTAGCGATTTAAAACCTATGTGGAAATGAACAGTTACAAATGAAGTAGCAAGTAGATCAGGTAAATTGCATAATATACCAAATAGAAGGGAAACTCAACCCGCGTACGTTCAGTCAAGTCTGACTTGGTCAAGCCCCCTCACAAGAGCAAGTCTTATTGAGAATTCTCGCCCCGGGCCTATAAAGCCACATATTTTTCTAACCAACGTTCCTAAGATCCAGCCCTGTCTAGTCAGGGAGGACGAACAGTCCCTGATTAACAATATTATTCAGTGGCTACAACATGTTTGTAAGTGCAGATCACTAATCAGGGAGGATATATCCTCTGCTACAAGATATTGTTCAAAGGATGGAGACACCGATTATGTGTGCCTTACCCTCGTCTCGCCATTGTTGGTAGATAATCTGTTGATTTTTGAGTTAAGAACTTCACATCTTATCCATACAAATATTAGATTGAAATTGAACCCTCCAGATTTTGCTAATCATTTACCATTCAATACCCTTGAAAGAATGCTAAATGGGGATTCATCCCTTCAAAATATTGACTGACCATTAATCGGTACGAATCTACAGGGAGGATCCCTGATTGCCAGCACTAGGAATGGTATTGTAAGCTCTTGTACGGGCCGTCCCTCTGGTACCGGTTCAGCAGGGGTGGATTGTGAAGATGATTTGCCATTGACTTATTCGAGAACACTGGGAGCAGACCATTCTAAATTGGGAAATCTAAACCTTAAAGTAAAGCACTCTCCAGCTTTAGCCATTCCTGCAATAAGTGTACCATCTGTGGCTAGCTCAGGCAATAATTTGGAGAACCGCGATCCATCCCTACTGAGATTTGCATCGTGGAATATAGCAGGATTGACCAGTAAGATTAAATCATCCGACTGGACAGACTTTATTGACACACTAGATATTGTAGCGTTCCAGGAGACTTGGGCGATGGCACCGGTCTTCCACCATGGCTACCTTACTTTCCACAATGCTGCAGTGGGCGGACATAAGGGAAGGCCCTCTGGAGGCTTAATAATGTGGGTGAGGCAGTCCGCCGCTTTTAAGATAACTGAACTTGAGACTGATAATATGGATATCTTGGCGCTGCTCATTTGTACTAAAAATCTGCCAAAAACACTTATAGTTAACGTCTATGCTCGGGGGTTGGTAGACTATTACAGATCTTAACAATTTTTTAGTCAGCAAAGGTGAAGGGTACAATATAATTATTGCTGGTGATTTTAATGCTACTTTTGAGCCATTGGACTACGAGGAGATGAAAACGCTCAATGGTGTATCCCCCAACTGGAAATTTCACCAATCAAAAAATGGACAGAGGCAGCCCTCCAGTTGAAAGCCCTTAGTTTGGAGAGGGGTGTGCGAGCAGTAAATGGTCGTACTCCTTCAGACCACTCAGGATCCCCACACTCACAATAACGGCCTGAGAAGTAGCCGTATTGATTATATTTTTATTAACGTAGAGTTATGGTCTTCAGGAGTAGATATGAAGGTTTGTACTAGGATCGAAATCGATCATAAACCATTACTGCTAGACGTAAAAGACCTAGTCCAAGTAGGACCCTTGTCTCCAATAGAGATAACTGAGACTGCTGTAATTAGTAACGATATGAGGAGGGTTAAGTGGTCTCGGGTAATTGAAAATGAAAGTTCCATCATAAGTATGAATGTTGAGTTGGAAAAGACATTAGATCTCCTTGAACAATATTCAAATCAGGACGAAATTAATCAAAATATTATACATATACATGAGTCCCAGTTTGAAAATATCAGGAGTTTTTTTACCAAACCTTACGAAACCCCAAAGAGATTGTACTTAAAGCGTGACCATTGGTACAATAAGGCATGCAGGATAGCATACAAACAGCTGTCCTGGGCTATAAAATCAAAAGATATAAATTTGATAAGATTAGCCCGTAAGCAGTATAAATCTATACAACAATCAGCAAAACGGGCCTGGGATGAACAAAGATGGAAGGATCTTCTGATAGCAAGCAAAAGGAAAAACCCTCAATCATTCTGGCAGCTTGTCAAATGGGGACGAGGAGGCCAAGGAAATGCCCCGTCAAACCACATTGCCCCAGATCAATGGGTATCATTTTTTGAGCACCAATTTGCTGTCACAGGAAAAGTATCCCCATTCTTAGCCCCAAGTGTAGAGACCCTGGTAAAAAAAATTCTAAGGGAAGTCGAAATAGCTGTGAAGTCGGCTCCTATAGGTAGGGCACCAGGTCCTGACTGTGGCCCAGTCTATTTATTCTTGTCTGATAAAGAAAACTGGTTTAGGTACATATTGTTTCTTGTAAATGCAATTGCTAATGCAGCATCTATTCCTGACTCATGGCGTGGGGCGGAAATCCTCCCCATTTACATGAAGGGGGATCGTTCGAGCCCCAAAAATTATAGGCCCATCAGCCTGATTGATTCTACGCAAAAGATCATGGCCAGATTGGTGCTGAATAGAATACAATCATGGATTGCGGAGAATAACATACTATCCCCCTTCCAAGCTGGTTTTAGGGCTTACGTGAGCACGATAGACCAAGTCTTTTATTTTGTATTAATCTACTGGCGTGTTGTACTGCTGGCGGGTGGAACCATCTACGCTACTTTCGTAGATCTCAAAGCAGCTTTTGATACTGTACCGAGGAACAAGCTTTGGTCCGTATTCAGAGACCTAGGAATTCCATCTGAGCTAGTGCAGCTGGTGATTAAATTGCATGAATCAAACTATGCGCAGGTTCGATGGGGTGGCCAAGGGAATACTACAAACAAATTTCCAATCTCTAAAGGGGTACGACAAGGATGTGTGCTGGCCCCAACCCTGTTTTCATTATTTATAAACGGTCTGGTTAGTTATTTTTTTGATCACCCTACTGATGCTCCCTCTGTTGCGGGCATCAAAGTACCTATACTCATGTTCGCGGACGATATTCTGATTTTATCAAAAACCCAAGCTGGGCTGCAGAAAACCCTGGTACGGTTTGAGGCTTTTTGTTCCGAACATGAACTATTGGTAAATGTGGATAAGACTACATTTATGGTGCTTCACAACCACGAAGTCATCAAGTCAAGGGTTGTTATGAATAACGAGTCTTTAGAACAAACAGACTTATTCACTTACCTTGGAGTAACCATTAATTGTAAGATGAATTGGAAGCCCCAAATAGAAATAATGGCGCTTAAACATTCACAAATAGCAGGGTGATTTTGAAAGAACACAGGCTATCTCAAACCAAGCCCGTTGGCCCCGCACTTAAGATTTACCACGCTAAAGTTATGGCGTCTATTTTATATGCGCAGAACTCTGGGGGTTCGAAAATTTGTTCCTATTAGCTCAGGCTCAAAAAAGTTTTCTGAGAGGTCTGGTTGGTCTCCCCCAGAGCACCCCTCCTGTCCCTCTATATTTTGACATGGGGTGTCATCAGCTAACAGTGGTCACAAGGTTCAAACCATTGGCTTACTGGAGAAGGCTTTGGTCTACTCCGGAACTAGCCCATTATGCCTCAGCCCTTATGGACATAAGAGGAAACAATATGTCCCACAAGATCAGTTGGTTACAGCAGGTTAAAAGATCCCTGGTGGACATGGGCATGAGGCATTTATGGTTTGATCCAGCTCACAATATATTTCCCTCTAAAATATAATTCAAGGATGCGTACTGGTTTATGATTAGATCCGGTATTTTGAGTTATTCCTGGGTCTATATCGTTGACCAGTGCCTTCTTGGATCATAAGCTGGATCCTCTTTATGAAGAATTCTGGGACACTATAGTTAAGCCATTGGATAGAAAACGCTATTTCCAGTTTAGGTTTGGATCATTGCCTACCAAAGTCTTTACTAAATCGTGGCACCCGTCTCAAGATAGTAAATGTTTATTTTGTGAAAGTATGGATGAAATGATCTCCCATATACTTTTTATGTGCCCAGCATATTGTTCTCCCCGAAAAAAATGGCTCAAACTCGTTTGTCTGAACCTTGGTACTAGGTCAAGTGTGGTTGCGCTAAGAATTTTAAAGTCCGGTACCCAAGAGGCAATTGTAATAGCCATAGTGAAGTTTCTGGGATGGGCTTGGAGAATAAGGCAACAGTTCAAAAAAAAGCAGACTGCGACAGTGATTTCTAATGCTCTGTCTTCTGCTTAGTTTTTTGGTACTGTTAAATATGGTTTATATATATTGATAAATGTTTTATATCTGTATATCTGCACAGGGGCTTGCTGGTACTGTCCATTACAAAAAATGTTCCTTTTTTAGTCTGTGCTTTTTAAATATTTTTTAATAGGGGTTTGGACAGCTTTTTAGTGGATACTCGCTGTTTTTTTAAATATGTTTTTTAATATGTACTATTATATTTTTGTAAAAGTCTCCAATGAAAAATGGATTTTATCTATGTGATGATGTGAATATTTGTGTCTTTTATGATCAATTTGGTCGAAATAAAGACTAATAAAATAAAAAAAATAAAAAAGAATACACTGTAAATGTACATATAACGTATTTCATTATTTGAATTACATGAACATTGAGAGTCTGCATGTTTCAATATCATTCTGAACACATGGTACAATATAAAAAATGGCTATAGCTCATGATTAATAACTGGTGCTAATATACATGCAACCTTGAGAGTTTCTGCAATCGCAATTAACATAGAGTTCTACTGGAGCCAAAATTCTGGCTGAGAACAGTTCTCTAGTGGTGTTGCTAATGGATTCTGAGTTCAATTTTACTTTACAAGTAATACATACATTGCTTGCTTTCTACTACATTGTGTCGTGAATATCGTAATATCCCAAACACCAAGACAATTCAAAATTAAACTAACTAAATTAATGATTGACCACTGTTAGGATTCTGTGAAAGTGAAACAACAATCAGAGAAATAATATTTGCTGCACAGACATTCCCCACTATACCTCCGATACTACCACATGGAACATGTAAAACAAGGAAGTTATTCTGAAATCAAATTACTGTTTACAGTTTCGGGGTCAATTTACATGGCTAGCCCTAAAGGAAACATGCTAACTCTAATCTATCATTTAACCCTTTCAGAATATTGGTTTCCAGAGGTCTAATCCAAAAGGTTTCCCTCTGAGTAATGTGTTTAGTCATGTCTCTATCATTTCGATGTGCCACTACCTCTAATACTGTGAATCTGTGTTGAGCTATAGAGTGATGTGCGTCTGTCCAATGACTAGCTAAGGGTGAACTCAATGCTCTTGTTCTGATGCTACTCTTGTGTTCTGTTATTCGTGTCCTAAGTAATCTTCCTGTCTTCCCTACATAATGTAATGCACACAGGCAGCGGATGATGTAAATAACACTCTGAGTATTACAGTTTGCACTGAATCCTAGTTCTATGGGTTTCCCTGACCAAGGGTGGGCTATAGATGTCTCAGTGAGAACATTATTGCAATGTGAACCATAGTAGCATTTTTGTATGCCTTTATGCTGCTCTGCTGCTTTCAGAGGTTTTTTTGTAAGTAGCTCTTGGAGATTATTAGATCTTTTATACGCAAAAATAGGAGGATCCCGAAAAAGATCTCTAAAGTCAGGCTCTGTTTGTAACAGATCCCACCGGCGTAGGATAATTGTTTTTATAGCTTGCGATTGGGTCAAAAAATTGGATACAAACACGTCTCATTTGTGTTCTGTTTTCTCTTTTTTCGCAAGTAATGACTCCCTCGAAATCTCTTCTGCCCGTTTCACAGATGCCTCCACTATGTTAGCAGTATACCCCTGTTCCATGAAATTCTTCTAAGATTCTGTAAGTGCTTCAATGTGCTGATCATCATTTGATGAAATACACTTAATCCTCAAAAATTGAGAGTAAGGGAGATGTATTTTTAAGGTCTCAGGATGAAAGCTACTGAACAGTAGCGTGTTGTTACGGTCTGTCAGCCTCTTGTACACCTTAGTAGTGAAGTCTATACCATGTAATTCTACAGTGACATCCAGGTATGAAATTCTCTTAGCATCCAAAGTGTAAGTAAATTGGATTCTAGGATTTATGTCATTCAACCCCGTGAGTTTGTTTTCCAAGCTATGTTTGGAACCATGCCAGATGATAAATATATCATCGATATATCTGCGATACATAATCAACTTGTCACACTAAGATGAATCACATAGAATGTTTTCTTGTTCAAATCCCATCATGAAAATATTAGCATAACTAGGTGCCCCTGCAAAACCCATACAAGTGCCATTTGTTTGTAGGAAGAATCTTTCTTTCCAATTAAAATAACTGTTAAACAGACTAAACTGCAGTAATTCCAGAAGAAAGACTTTGTTAGCCTGTACATTTTCTTGTTGCAGTAGTGCCCACTCTATTGCCTCAATGCCCTCAGAATGAGGTATCGAGGTATAGAGTGACACTGCATCTACTGTACCTAACCAAATCTCTTTTGTAGGTCGCAACATGACTTCTTTGAGCAATTTCAAAAAGTGGGTAGTGTCCTGTACATATGTCGGTCCCGATTGTACAAATGGCTGCAAGACCGTATCGAGATATTGTCCCAGTGGTTCGTGTATCGAACTACACCAAGATACAATGGGTCGAAAAGGAGGATCTGTGAGATTTTTGTGTATCTTAGGCAACATATAAATTATGGGCCTGCGAGGAAACTTTGAGTATAAATAATCCTGTGTCTTTTCAGAAATCCATTTCATGTCTAGAGCATCTGTCAATAGTTTCCATAAAGACTCCTGAAACTCTAATGTGGGATCCTGCTTTAAAGGAAGATACGTGGTTTCATCTGAAAGCATAACTTCTACTTTTTTCTCATAATAGATGCGGTCCTTTACAACAAATGCTCCCCCTTGTCAGCCGGAAAAAAGACAATGGACTCACTCATCCTCAATGATTTAAGTGCTCTTCTATCTGTGGGTGTTAAATTGTGTTGTTTACTTCATTTTAAATAAATGCTCTCTAGACCTAATTCTTTTAATAGTAGAGGAACTATCAAATGTCATGGTGGGTTTAGAGCAAGAGATACACGAACTACAAAACTCTTTTAAATCACGGATGGAAGGTGAAGATTGGGCATACCAAAAGACAGGCACTACCTCTTCCGAAGAGCATTTAGTTTCCATCAGAGAGACCCACACAACACACTCACCTGTGATAGCACTGTCAGAAACCATGCAAACTGAGATACCTTCAACATCTACCTCTAAGGATTCTTTTTTAGAAATAAGTCCGGCAGCAAACAATGCACTGACGGGCACAGTAGTAGCACAGACAGGGCAACACTCGTAGAGGTTGCGGACAACGCAAAACAAACCAGCACCAGTCGCAGACAGGAGAAGCGCTAGTGGTCAATATTTCCTCATCATCATTAACAAAAGCACAAACAGAAGTATTGAACAAGGGCATATCATCTGTACCTACATTTCACACTAACACTCTGAAGACATAAATAGAATTATACAAATGTATATGTTTGTTGTAGATTTCCCCTGAAGAAGGGTGTATGACACACCCGAAATGCATTGGGAATGGTCTTCCTCATGATTGTCAAGAGACTATGAAACAATTTGAAATTTTCATCATTCATGAACTCAGCTTCGGAATAAAAGGAAGCATTGAACAACGCAGGATGCAATTGTAGTTTTATTTGAATTGTTGGATTTACAGTGATTTAACTTATGTTTATGATCATTAGTTCCTTATGATATGTCAATAGTGTATAATCATGGTAATATAATGTGATATGTACTCATTGCTGAGTGTCACAGGTAGTGGTCACTTTGTCTAGAACAATGTTCTACAAGTGGCATTTTTAAAATTGAAAATTAAAATCCAACTTTACCATGAAAGAGTATTTTAAATCCTAATTTTTCAGACACAAAAAGCGATAGTCCTAATCGGTACCAATCAAATGTTAGCACTTATTAAATGTAATAAGGCAGAAAAAGGCATCAAGGTAGTGAAAAATGAATCTAGGAGTTTTTCATTACCAGGACCAGGACCATGTACAACCTTCTAATTACATTGCACCCTGCCCTATGGGTGCCTATGTGTGACCTTAGGGGTGACGTTTATGTAATAAAAGGGAAGTTCACGTCTTGGGAAAGAGGTTATTTTCCAAAGTCCAATTAACATTAAATCTAACCATAAGCCTTGAACCAAACCTAATCCTTGCCTCAAACGTTCTTAAAACGTACTTAAAACTTACTGGATAATATTTTGATGACAATTTGACTCCAGGTATCTTTTAGATGACAGTATAATGCACTTAATATAGTTATATTTGAAATATTTAGCCCTCAATACATTTGCTCAATTATATTCACACATCTTCATTGTGAGTGTTCCATCTGAAAGGTGGTTGGTATACATTGAATTGCTAAGCCCTTTATAGAAGAACACGATCACTGAGCAAAATTAGGAGGAAAAGTTTAAACTTTTGAATTTCCTCTCAATGATAGAGGCAAATTCTCTCTCTTCTTCGGTATTAGAAACCTCATGGGAAGAACGATCACTTGTCACATGAATAATCCTTTCATCTTTTTGTACTTCAGTTCAGGCTAAAGCAGTATTATCTACTGGCGGTCGCCAGTAGATAGTTATAGTTAGGACCGTGTTTCCATAGGAAATCCGCAACATTCTATTTGGAATAACTTTTGCGTCGATTGACGAATCCTTGCGAAATTTTCAAAATAGGTGGGGCTTTCCGCTCCGCTCCTTCCCTGAAAGTCTCGGGGGGATTTGTCAAGCGGGGGCTGAGAAAAAGGGGGGGTCCCAAAACGCGTTTTCCCCATGCATTTTCCCATAGGACATTTAGTCCGCGCTACAGCCCGAACGGCTGAACAGAAAACCTTGAAATTTGGCAGAGAGGTAGTCCTCAGGTCAGGGATGTGCCTTTTGCAGGTCTGGTGTAAATCTGTTCAGTATTTTCTGAGAAAATAGCATTTAAAAGCATATATATATATATCTATAGGCGCGCACCGTGCGCGTACGGTAAGCGCACCCTGCCTTGCACGAGCACAATTCTGATTGGTTGTTAGATCTTTGTAAACATTCGAATTGGTTAAAACCAGGAAGTGTCGGCCGCCATTTTGTCTCTCACAGTCCGAGGGAGGTGACAAATAAAGGTGGAGAACATGAAAAGGGGGCAGGGTGGACAGTTCCTGACCCCCTAGCCATTGTCAGGGGGTCCCCAAAGGACCCCCAAGGGCCATAAATGTTTTTAATATTTTTACGAAAAATGGCGGAGTGCGCTTACCGTGCGCGCACGGTAGAAATGTGAAAATTACGCGAACGGCGTAACGCGGGAGCGCGGTGCACGAAGTGCACCGTGCGCCCACAGAGCGCGCACGGTGTGCGAAGCGCACGGTGCGCGCACGGTACGCGCACGGTGAAAAACCTTAAAAAAAAAAAATAATTTTAATAATAATTACATAACAGCATTTAAAAAAACGTACAAATTCACTGAAAAAACCATAGGTTTCACACACGTTATAGTTAGGAATTAGCATTTAAAAAACCTTGCAAATTCACTTAAAAAACCATAGGTTTCACACATGTTATAGTTAGCTGAACATTTCCCTCGTGAAAAAACAATGAAATTCCCCCGTTATAGTTAGTAAAGGGAACTATAACTCACGCGACCGCAATCCACTGCTGATGACGTCAGATATTACATCACTGATGACATATGTGTCTTTCTGTAAAATAAATATTTATTAAATATGTATAGCTAAAGGTTAAAGGAAAGAAAAATGGGTAAATAAGTGAATAAATACAGTGATGTAATATCTGACGTCATCAGCAGTGGATTGCGGTCGCGTGAGTAATAGTTCCCTTTACTAACTATAACGGGGGAATTTCATTGGTTTTTTACGAGGGAAATGGAGTCTCGTGTTGGTGTCCAGGTACTAGGAGGGAACTGGAATTGGTGTAAATATATATTTTCTTCTACCTTATGGGTTGAGGGTGTCCTGAATGAATGAACTGATGCCGTACCCTGACGGGCAAGTGTCCGTGCCTACTTCAATGGTTTTCTCTGTGGGAGTTGGATGGAGTTTTCATATATATTCACTGAAAGAACCATAGGTTTCAGGCACATTATAGTTAGAAAAAAGCATTTAAAAAAACATAGTAATTCAGTGAAAAACCATAGGTTTCAGGAACGTTATAGTTAGTCGGACATTTCAATCATACAAAACCATAGAAATTCCGGTGTTATCGTTTGTTCAGCTAACTATAGCTCACGCCCCCACAATGCACTGATGCTTACGTCACATATTACATCATTCATGACATGGTCAGTGACATCACTGATGACATCACTGATGACATCCCAAATGACATCACTGATGACATCATGCAGTGACTGTGTGTTTCCGTAAAGTATACATGTGTTTTATATATATGCTATGCTGTATTAAAGAATGAGTGGGTCTATAAGTGTCTGTATGGAGGATTTAGTAGGTAAATGGCTGACTGTATAAGTGCGTGATTAAATGTGTCTTTCTGAATGCATTGGCTAATGACTAAAGGTTGTGAAAGTCGGTATCAGTCAGTCTGTTGTTGTATAAGCTGCTGCATGGGTTGGTGAGTAGCTGCATGAATGTCTATATGGGTTATTGATTGCTTGCCTGGGTATTTGTATGGCTGCCTGAGTGTGTGTGTGGGTGGGAGATGTGTGAGTCTGTGTTTAGATATGTAAGTGGTTGATTCACTGGGTGTATGGGTTCAAGCGTGCATGTGAAAAAAACTGTATGGGCGGGTGAGTGTGTGTATGGGTGTGTTGGTGAGTGAATGGAGGTTTCAGTGGTACATGTGCAAGTAAGTACATATGTAAAAGGCAGTATATGTGAGTGATGGTGTATATAAATAACTATATGTGAGAGTCAGTAATTATGAGAGTGGCTGCATGGATGAGTGTGTATTTGTATCAGTGTTTCTATAAGAGAATAATTATGGGTTAGTATCTGTATGAATAAGTGAGGTGGTGTCTGTATAACTGTATAGATGAGTAAATGGAAGTATGATTGATTCTTTACATGACTGACTAGGTGTGTAACTCTGGATATGTGGCATTGTGTGAGTGTATGTATAGGTGTATGAGTGCATGTGATAGTGGGGTATTGATGAGTGACTGCATGTATGAGTGACAGTATGGTGAATGAGTGTATGCATGTGTAGACCTAGGAATCAGTCAGCACGTATTTAGTAACTGGTATTGATGTGTTTATTTTTTTTTAAATGGTAATCTGTATGAGTGGGTGCATCAAAGGTTATATTCACGTGTGAGGAGGTGCATCAGATTTTCACGTGGATGATGTCATCAGTGATGTCATCAGTGATGTCATTTGAGATGGCTTCAGTGATGTCATCAGTGATGTCACTGACCATGTAATGAATGCTGTAATATGTAACATCATCAGCAGTGCATTGCTATAACTATATAACTATAACGTTCCTGAAGCCTATAGTTTTTTCAGTGAATTTCTATGGTTTTTTAAATGCTAATTTCTAACTATAACGTGCCTGAAACCTATGTTTTTTTAGTGAATTTCTATAGTTTTTTAAATGCTAATTTCTAACTATAACGTGCCTGAAACCTATGTTTTTTTCAGTGAATTTGAAAGGTTTTTTAAATGAAAATTTGTAAGTCTAATGTACCTCAATCCTATGTTTTAAAAAAAAAATCCATACATGTATATATATATTTAAAAAAATTGTGAATAATTTTTAGTTAGGAAAACTATATTCATTCTTTTTTTGTTGTAATACTATACAGAAGTCGCGCACCCTTCACGCATTCTACACAATGGGTGCTCGCATTACGTTAGCCATTTTAAAAAGTCATGTTGGGCTCGCGACTTTGCCGCAATTTGTAAAGTATGAAATATCTTTAAATTAATTATAAATACATTTTTCCTTTAAGTGTTTGTCTAAATTTATTAATAAAAGTATTTTTAAAATATTATTTTCAATTTAATTTTGAGAATGTAAAGTTACGAAATGCGCGGTGTAGACGCTTAATGTGCGCAACATCTCCCCACGCTTATTTCCGGGGTCGTGCCGTGATCACGCTGAGATCGATCCGAAGTCGAGACTTTGGCGTACTTTTAATTTTGAAAAAATGACTATAGAAAGTTTGAATATGATATTAGACTGAACAGTTTTGCTAATACACGTATCAAAAGTTTACAGAAATTTTTATTTGTGCTGAGGGTAGTATTTCAGGGTGTAGGGTACTGCAGTAGTGTTTGGGTAGTGTAAGGGATCGTCATGCTGGGGTAGTGTTTTAGGGTTTAGGGTAGTGCAGTGAAGTTTGGGTACAGTAGGGGTCTAGCTGGGGTAGTGTTTTAGGGTTTAGGGTAGTACTGTAGTGTTTGGGTAGTGTAGAGGTCATGCTGGGGTATTTTTTTTAATGTTTAGGGTAGTGCACTGGTGTTTGTGTAGTGAGGCATCTCATGTGATGCGTCGCTAGGCGAGACCTAAAAAGCATTGCTCCAAGATGGCTGCCAACACTTCCTGGATTGAAGTGTTGACAGCCAATTAGAGCCAAGCGTGTGCTTGTGTAGTTAGGTACCGCCCAGATGCATAAAGATTTTTCCCTTTAATATCTCAAAAACTACTGAACGGATTTACACCATTTAAAAAAAGGAAGCTTTTTGAACCAAGCAATATCTTTTTGCCAAATTTGGTGTAATTCCGTTCAGCAGTTCGAGCTGTAGCCGTGTCTAAAATTTCCTAAGGGAAATGCATTTTGGAACTTTTTTTTTTGTTTCTCCGGAACTACTGAATGAATTTACACTATTTAACAAAAAGGTCTCTTTCTGAACCAAGGTCTACCTTTTTGCCAAATTTGCTGTAATTCCGTTCAGCAGTTCGAGCTGTAGCCGTGTCTAAATTGTCCTATGGAAACTAACATGGAAAAAATATGTTTTGAGACGCCCTTTTGTTCTCGGCCCTTGCATGGCAAATCAAACCATAACTTTGAGGATAGGAGATGACCGGAGCGGGCCTTATGTTTTGAAAATGTTGCGATGATTCGTCAACCGGCGCCAAAATTATTGGGAAAACAAAAAACGGTTTTCCTATGGAAACTAGGTCCTAACAATAACTATCTACAGGCGACCATCAGTAGATAATACTGGAGACCGCCAGTAGATAATATATATAGTGTAGGGGGTCGTGATGGGGATAGTGTTTTAGGGTTTAGAGTAGGGGTGGGCGGAATTTGCGGAATTAACCTTCGCAAATTATCGCGAGAATGTTTAAAATTATCGCAAACAAGCAGAAATATCGCGAAGATGCGGAAGTTTTTTTCCGGCATGTTCGCGAGATTTTCTGCATGGTTGCGGGTCGCCAACTTACCCATGTGGTTGCTTGCGGGCGCGGCCATCTTGTTTTGAGTTGTTCTCGCGGTGCATGATCGCGAGAAGAAAGACGTGATCGCGCGACGCATGACGTCACTGCGGGCGCGAACTGTCGCGAGACAGCGCAAATGGCTAAAAACAATACAACATCTCATGGAGAACGCGACCGGATCAAGAAAACTTGTCGGCGAACGCAGGGATTCAGGTAAGGCGATCGCGCGCGCGCAAGAATGTATCATTTTACAGCGCGAGCAAGAAACAAATTATCGCCAAGCTGCGGAAACCGGAATTTTTGACATTTTCGCGCTCTCCGCGGAACGCAAAAATGTCAAATTATCGCAATTTCCGCGAACGGAACGAAATTTTTGCCCAGGCCTAGTTTAGAGTAGTGCAGTGGTGTTTGGGTAGTGTAGGGGGTCATGCTGGGGGTAGTGTTTTAGAGTTTACGGTAGCGCAATTGTGTTTGTATAGTGTAGGGGGTCATGCTGGGGGTAGTGTTTTAGGGTTTAGGATTCCGCAGTCATTTTTGGGTAGTGTAGGGGGTGGTAGTGGGGTACTGTTTTAGGGTATAGGGAAGCGCAGGGGTATTTGGGTAGTATAAGGGGTTACGCTGGGGATAGTGTTTTAGGGTTTAGGGTACCACAGTGGAGTTTGGTTAGTGTAGGGGGTCATGCTGGGCATAGAGTTTTAGGGTGTAGGGTACTGCAGTGATGTTTGGGTAGTGTAGAGTGTCATGCTGGGGGCAGTGTGTTAGGGTTTATGGTAGCCCACTTGTGTTTGGGTAGTATAGGGTGTCATATGGGGGTAGTGTTTTAGGGTTTAGGGTAGTGCAGTGGTGTTTGGGTAGTGTATGGGGTTGTGCTGGGGTAGATTTAGAGTTTAAGGTAGTGCAGTGGTGTTTGGGTCGTGTTTGGGGGTTTGTGCGCGGTTTATATTAGTGCAGTGGTGTTTGTGTCGTGTAGGGGTAATGCAGAGGGTAGTGTTTTAGGGTTTAGGGTAGTGCAGTGGTGTCTGTGTAGTGTAGGGTGTAGAGTTTTAGGGTTTAGGGTAGTTTAGGGGGTTTGTGTGGTATAGGGGGTCATGCTATGGGTAGTGTTTTAGGGTTTAGGGTACTACAGAGGTGTTTGGGTAGTGTAGGTGGTCGTGTTTTAGGGTTGATGGTAGTGCAGTGATGTTTTGGGTAGAGTAGGGGGTCATGCTGGGTGTAGTGATTTAGGGTTTAGGGTAGTGCAGTGGTGTTTGTGTAGTGTAGGGTGTCAAGCTGTGGTTAGTGCGTTAGGGTTTAGGGTAGCGCAGTGGTGTTTGTGTAGTGTAGGGGTTCGAGCTGGGGGTAGTGGTTTAGGGTTTGGGGTAGCGCAGTGGTGGTTGGGTAGTGTAGGGGGTAATGCTGGGGTAGTGTTTAGGGTTTAGGGTAGCTCAGTGGTGATTGTATAATGTATGGGGTCATGCTGGGGATAGTGTTTTAGGGTTTAGGGTAGCGCAGTGGTGTTTGTGTAGTGTAGGGTGTCGTGCTGGGGTAGTGTTTAAGGGTTTAGGGTAGCGCAGTGGTGTTTGGGCAGTGTAGGGGGTCGTGCTGGGGTTAGTGTTATTGGGTTTAGGGCATCGCAGTGATGTTTGTGCAGTGTAGGGAGTCATGCTGGAGATAGTGTTTTAGGGTTAGGGTATTGCACTGGTGTTGGGGTAGATTTAGGGTTTAAGTTAGTGCGGTGGTGTTTGGGTCGTGTTTGGGTGTTTGTGCGGGGTGTAGTGATTTACAGTTTAGATTAGTGCAGTGTTGTTTGTGCAGTGAGGGAGGTCATGCTGAGGGTAGTGTTTTAGGGTTTAGGGTAGTGCAGTGGTGTCTGTGTAGTGTATGGTGTAGAGTTTTAGGGTGTAGGGTAGTGTAGTGGGGTTTGTGTGGTGTAAGGGGTCTTGCAATGGGTAGTGTTTTAGGGTTTAGGGTACTACAGAGGTGTTTGGGTAGTGTAGGTGGTCGTGTTTAGGGTTGATGGTAGTGCAGTGATGTTTTGGGTAGAGTAGGGGGTCAAGCTGTGGTTAGTGTGTTAGGGTTTAGGGTAGCGCAGTGGTGTTTGTGTAGTGTAGGGGTTCGAGCTGGGGGTAGTGGTTTAGGGTTTGGGGTAGAGCAGTGGTGGTTGGGTAGTGAAGGGGGTAATGCCGGGGTAGTGTTTAGGGTAGCTCAGTGGTGATTGTATAATGTATGGGGTCATGCTGGGGATAGTGTTTTAGGGTTTAGGGTAGCGCAGTGGTGTTTGTGTAGTGTAGGGTGTCATGCTGGGGGTAGTGTTTAAGGGTTTAGAGTAGCGCAGTGGTGTTTGGGCAGTGTAGGGGGTCGTGCTGGGGTTAGTGTTATTGGGTTTAGGGTATCGCAGTGATGTTTGTGCAGTGTAGGGAGTCATGCTGGGGATAGTGTTTTAGGGTTTAGGGTATTGCACTGGTGTTTGGGTAGTGTAGGGGTCATGCTGGGGATAGTGTTTTAGGGTTTAGGGTACTGCAGTGATGTTTGGGTAGAGTAGGGTGTCGTGCTGGGGACAGTGTTTTAGGGTTTAGTGTAGCCCACTTGTCGTTGGGTAGTATAGGGTGTCATGCTGGGTGTAGTGTTTTAGGGTTTAGGGTAGTGCAGTGGTGTTTTTGGTAGTGTAGGGGGTTGTGCTGGGGGTAGATTTAGGGTTTAGGGTCAGTCAGTGGTGTTTGGGTAGTGTAGGGGGTCATGCTTGGGGTAGATTTAGAGTTAAGGTTAGTACAGTTGTGTTTGGGTAGTGTTTGGGGTTTCCTTCTGGGGGTAGTGTTTTACAGTTTATGGTAGTGCAGTGGTAATTGTGTAGTGTAGGGGGTCGTGCTAAGGGTAGTGTTTTAGGGCTTAGGGTAGTGCAGAGGTGTCTGTGTAGTGGAGGGGGTAGTGTTTTAGGGTTTAGGGTAGCGCAGTGGTGTTTGTGTAGTGTAGGGGGTCGTGCTTTAGGGTTTAGGGTATTGCAGTGATATCTGGGTAGTGTAGGGGGTTGTGCTGTGGGGTAGATTTATTGTTTAGGGTAGTGCAGGGTAGTGCAGTGGTGTTAGGGTACTGTAGGAGTAGTGCTGGGGTAGTGTTTTTGGGTTTAGGGATTGTGCAGTAGTGTTTGGGTAATGTAGGGGGTCGAGCTGAGGGTGGTGCTTTAGGGTTTTGGGTATTGCAGTGGTGTTTGGGTATTGTAGGGGTTTGTGCTGGGGTGGTGTTTTGGGTAGCACAGTGGTGTTTGGGTAGCGTAGGGTGTCGTGCTGGTGGTAGTGTTTTAGGGTTTATGGTAGCGCATTGATGTTTGGGTAGTGTAGGGGGTTGTCCTGGGGGTAGTGTTTCAGGGTGTTGGGTAGACCAGTGGTGTTTGGGTAGTGTAAGGGATCGTCATGCTGGGGGTAGTGTTTTAGGGTTTAGGGTAGTGCAGTGATGTTTGGGTAGAGTAGGGGGTCGTGCTGGGGTAGTGTTTAATGGTTTAGGGTATTACATTAGTGTTTTGGTAGTGTAGTGGGTCATGCTGGGGGTAGATTTAGGGTTTAGGGTAGTGCAGTTGTGTTTGGGTAGTGTAGGGGGTCAGGCTGGCGTATTTTTTAATGTTTAGGGTAGTGCAGTGGTGTTTGTGTAGTGAGGCATCTCATGTGCTGCGTCGCAAGACGAGACTTAAAAAGCATTGCTCCAAGATGACTGCCAACACTTCCTGGATTGAAGTGTTGGCAGCCAATTAGAGCCAAGCTTGTGCTTGTGTTGTTAGGTCCCGCCAAGATATATAAAGATTTTTTCCCTTTAATATCTCAAAAACTACTGAGCAGATTTACACCATTTAAAAAAAGTAAGCTTTCTGAACCAAGCACTACCTTTTTGCCAAATTTGGTGAAATTCCTTTGAGCAGTTCGAGCTGTAGCCGTGTCTAAAGTTTCCTACTGGAAATTAATTTTTGGACCTTTTTTTTTTATTTCTCAGGAACTACTGAATGAATGTACACTATTTAACAAAAAGGTCTCTTTCTGACCCACAGGCTACCTTTTTGCCAAATTTGGTGTAATTCCATTCAGCAGTTTGAGCTGTAGCCGTGTCAAACTTTTCATCGGCAAATCACCCCGTAACTTTGAGGATAGGAGCTGACCGGAGCGGGCCATAAGCTTCGAATTTCGTGATGATTCGTCAACCGGCGCCAAGGTTATTGGAAAAACAAAAAACGCTTTTCCTATGGAAACTAGGTCCTAACAATAACTATCTACTGGCAACCAATAGTGAAGACCGCCAGTAGATAATATATATTGTGTAGGGGGTCGTGCTGGGGATAGTGCTTTAGGGTTTAGAGTAGTGCAGTGGTGTTTGGGTAGTGTAGGGGGTCATGCCGGGGGGAGTGTTTAAGGGTTTACGGTAGTGCAATTGTGTTTGGGTAGTGTAGGGGGTCGTGCTGGGGATAGAGTTTTAGGGTTTAGGGTACCGCAGTGATGTTTGCATAGTGTAGGGGGTCATGCTGGGGGTAGTGTTTTAGGGTTTAGGATACCGCAGTCATGTTTGGGTAGTGTAGGGGGTCGTGGTGGGGTACTGTTATAGGGTATAGGGTAGCGCAATGGTATTTGGATAGTATAGGGGTCGCGCTGGGGATAGTGTTTTAGGGTTTAGGGTACCACAGTGGAGTTTGGTTAGTGTAGGGGGTCATGCTGGGGGTGGCGTTTTAGGGTGTAGGGTACTGCAGTGATGTTTGGGTAGTGTAGGGTGTTTTGCTGGGGCAGTGCTTTAGGGTTTATTGTAGCCCACTCGTGTTTGGGTAGTATAGAGTGTTGTGTGGGGGTAGTGTTTTAGGGTTTAGGGTAGTGCAGTGGTGATTGGGTCGTATTTTGGGTTTTGTGCGGTGGGTAGTATTTTACAGTTTAGAGTAGTGCAGTAGTGTTTCTGTAGTCTAGGGAGTCATGCTGAGGGTAGTGTTTTAGGGTTAAGGGTAGTGCAGTGGTGACTGTGTAGTGTAGGGTGTAGAGTTTTAGGGTTTAGGGTAGTGTAGTGGGGTTTGTGGGGTGTAGGGGGTCATGCTATGGGTAGTGTTTTAGGGTTTAGGGTACTGCAGTGGTGTTTGGGTAGTGTAGAGGGTCGTGCTTTAGGGTTGATGGTAGTGCAGTGGTGTTTTGGGTAGTGTAGGGGGTCATGCTGGTTGTAGTGATTTAGGGTTTAGGGTAGCCCAGTCGTGTTTGTGTAGTGTAGGGTGTCATGCTGGGGCTAGTGCTTTAGGGTTTAGGGTAGCGCAGTGGTGTTTGTGTAGTGTAGGGGAAAAGCTGGGGATAGTGTTTAAGGTTTAGGGTAGCGCAGTGGTGTTGGGTAGTGTAGGGTGTTGTGCTGGAGTAGTGTTGAAGGGTTTAGGGTAGCGCAGTGGTGTTTGGGTAGTGTAGGGGGTCGTGCTGGGGACAGTGTTACTGGGTTTAGGGCACCGCAGTGCTGTTTTCATAGTGTAGGGGGTTATGCTGGGGATAGTGTTTTAGGGTTTAGGGTAGTACAGTGGAGTTTGGGTAGTGTAGAGGGTAATGCTGGGGATAGTGTTTTAGGGTTTAGGGTACCGCAGTGGTATTTGGGTAGTGTAGGGGGTCATGCTGGGGATATTGTTTTAGGGTTTAGGGTAGCCCACTTGTCATTGGGTAGTATAGGGTGTCATGCTGGGCTTAGGGTAGTGCAGTGGTGTCTGTGTAGGGTGTAGAGTTTTAGGGTTTAGCGTAGTGTAGTAGGGTTTGTGTGGTTTAGGGGGTCATGCTATGGGTAGTGTTTTAGGGTTTAGGGTACTGCAGTGGTGTTTTGGGTAGTGTAGGGGGTCATGCTGGGTGTAGTGATTTAGGGTTTAGGGCAGCGCAGTGGTGTTTGTGTAGTGTAGGGTGTCATGCTGGGGGTAATGCTTTATGGTTTAGGGTAGAGCAGTGGTGCTTGTGTAGTGTAGGGGGTCAAGCTGGGGGTATAGTTTTAGGCTTTAGGTTAGCGCAGTGGTGTTTGGGTAGTGTAGGGAGTCATGCTGGGGTAGTGTTTTAGGGTTTAGGGTAGCGCAGTGGTGTTTGTGTAATGTATGGGGTCGTGCTGGGGATAGTGTTTTAGGGCTTAGGGTAGCGCAGTGGTGTTTGGGTAGTGTAGGGTGTCGTGCTGGGGTAGTGTTTAAGGGTTTAGGGTAGCGCAGTGGTGTTTGGGTAGTGTAGGGGCTCGTCCTGGGGATACTGTTATTGGGTTGATTATTATTTAATTTTTATTTTAAAAGTTTTATATAGCGCTAGCTTGACCCGTAGGTATCAGAGCGCTTTACATACATACTGTAAAGAAAAACAGATGGAATTTGCATTACATAGTAGGCAGTAAGGAAGCAAAACCAGGGATAAAAAAAAATATATCATGGAAGAAAAGGGGGTTAACACAGTCCGGTAGCCAAACTATCCTTGAATGTCAAGAGAGAGGAGTAAACTCGGATATTGAAGTCTAGGTTAGTTGACGTTGGTCAGGAAAGTATTTGTTAAGGAGATGGATTTTCAGGTCTCTTTTGAAACAGGAGAAGGAGGGGTTGCATCTGAGGACTCTAGGGAGAGCATTCCACATCCTGGGAGCATTGTCAGAGAACGATCGTTATTGTGTGGTTTTCTTATTCAGTTTCGGATGAATAAGAAGGAGAGATTTGGAACTTCTCAGCGATCTGGATTGACCTGCTCTTACCAGTTTTTTGTTCAGGTAGTTGGGGGCCGGAGGGTGGAGGGTTTTGTGTGTGATGCAGGCCAGTTTGTAAATACACCTCCCTTCCATGGGAAGCCAGTTGAGAGAGTGGAGAGCTGGAGTGATGTAATCAAATCTTTTTACTCCAGATACGAGTCGAGCGGCCATGTTCAACACTGCCTTTAGAGGGGCTAGGTGAGCTTTTGGAGTCCCTGTTAGGATGGCGTTCCCGTAGTCGATTTTAGAGAGAACTAGGGATTGGACTACTGTCTAGATGTCATCATGGGGAAGAAAAGGGTTCAATTTCTTGAGGTGTGTTAGAGAGAAAAGAGCACTTTTTGCAGAGTTTTTGATGTGAGCCTCCAAAGATAAGTTCTTGTCAAGGGTGATGCCTAGAGACTTAAAAGAGTCGGATAGGACGATGGGGCAGTTTAGGGCTACCAGATTCTTGAGCCACTCTTGGATTGGACGATGGTTGCTTTTTGGAGAGAATAGGATTAGTTCTGTTTTATCTGGATTGAGTTTTAAGTGGTTAGCGTTGAACCAAGTTTGGATCTCCGTTAGAGTGGCATTGAGGTGTTGGATGTCGCTGGGAGACTTGATTTTGCAATAGATTTGGGTGTCATCAGCGTAAATGTTGTAATTCACTCCAGCTTTTTTCAAGATGATTGTGAGGGGCTCCATGAAAAGATTAAAGAGGGCCGGGGAGAGGATTGAGCCTTGCGGAACCCCAAGTGTGACTTTTGTTGGCTTCGAGAGACAGGAGTTGATTTTAATTTGTTGCGAGCGGTGTTGAAGGAAGGAGGTGAACCATTTTAGTACTGTGCCATTGATGCCGGAGCGCTTCGACATGGTCTCCAGAAACGCTGGATGATTTACTGTGTTGAAAGCCGCAGATAGGTCAATAAGGATGAGTAGGCAGGCTTCACCTTCATTTAAAGCCTTGTGAATATCGTCAGAGACGTTGAGCATAGCTGTTTCCGTGCTACAGCCTTTCCTGAATCCTGATTGAAAGGTGTCGAGGAGGTTGAACTCATCAATGTGTTTGTTGAGTTGGTGAAGAACGCATTTCTCCAATGTTTTTGCAAGGAATGGGAGGTTGGAGATAGGTCTGAGCTTGTTGAGATCATGAGGGTCGGCCCCTGGTTTTTTGAGAATTGGTCTGATTTGTCCAAGTTGAAGGGAGTCAGGGACACAGCCTGAGGTGAGAGAGGCGTTGATGATTTTCGTCCAGAAAGGGGAAATGGTGTGGTTAAGTTCTTTTATGATTGTGGATGGGATGGGGTCCATAGTGTGGGAGGAAGCTTTTAGGTTAGAAACTATAATGAAAACCTCATTATCCGACAATAGCTCAAAGTCGGACCAATGCACATTGTTTAGGTCTCACGAGCCAAAGGCTCGAAGAGACATTTTATATGTGGGCTTCTCAAAGTGCTGCCGTGGCCTAAAGCTACAGTGCACGTGGACGTGCACGCGCGCAGCGCCATGTGTCTTTCCTCCGTAGCGATCGTAATCACGATCACTTTCGCGGGCTCCTCTGTTCCCCTTCCCGTCAGCTGCGACCGCACCACTGTGCCCGCCCCCACTCCCCCTCCCTCCTCGTCAACTTCAGTGCGCGCTTGTTTTTTCTTCATTTCAGGTCAATCTAGAGCAGGCGCGCAACGCCAATTGGGCTTAAAAGGCTTCAGTCCCCCTCACCCCCTCTGTCGTGTGTGTCAGCCCGGCTGAGACAGCTTCCCGGCATACACACACACACCGTTTTTGCGCTGTTGTGGGCTGGCGTCTGTCTTCTTGCAGCCGCACCCGAGCACTTCACAGGTCTTTAAAAGACCCTTTACTTGTTAACAAGACTTTGCTGTTTTTCACCCCTCCTTAAAGCCCCTGCATCTCCACTCAGCATATTGCTGAAGGAGTCACCCAACCCCACTCCTGACATTTTTAGTAGCCCATACACCCCCCCCCCCCTCGAAATGTGTCTCTACTTGCGCCTCTGTTCTAGAGAGACTTTGTGGTTCTTATACCCATCTCCTACGCGAGCCGGCCCCTTATTTTTGAATTGGGCTTAAAAGGCTTCAGTCCCCCTCAGCCCCCTGTCGTGTGTGTCAGCCCGGCTGAGACAGCTTCCCGGCATACACACACACACCGTTTTTGCGCTGTTGTGGGCTGGCGTCCGTCTTCTTGCAGCCGCACCCGAGCACTTCACAGGTCTTTAAAAGACCCTTTACTTGTTAACAAGACTTTGCTGTTTTTCACCCCTCCATAAAGCCCCTGCATCTCCACTCAGCATATTGCTGAAGGAGTCACCCAACACCCCCCCCCTGACATTTTTAGTAGCCCATACACCCCCCCCCCCTCGAAATGTGTCTCTACTTGCGCCTCTGTTCTAGAGAGACTTTGTGGTTCTTATACCCATCTCCTACGCGAGCCGGCCCCTTATTTTTGCTTATATTACGGTTCCTAATAGTTTTCCCCAAGTTTAATTCTGTTAGACATCTACAGGATCACAAATAGGACAAATTAGGACCTTGGGATACTGGGAGATGCATTCAATTGCTGAGAATCACAGAAATGTGTGATTTTAAACGTTAACCTGGGTCCTCGGCCAGCATAATAATTAGTTTTTCGCTCCCGGTGTGGCACGAAAAAGTCTACCAGAAATAAAGTTTTATTCATGCAATGCGGATGGCGGAAGGAAAAGTTGCAATATTCTTTAAGTTTTTGTTTTAATTTTTTATTTATTTTTGACAACATTGCTTGTATTATTTAATGTCAAATTAGTATTACTCGTTTATTTGGTGCTGACTGCAAAATACATTATTATTAAACAAAACAAAAAAAACAGTTTGCATGTTTAATACACGTATATACGTGCACACTCTGCCCTGCTATTGGCATCGTTGTGGCAATATCAGCCACAGTTACTAATAACGTTTTTTTGGCGTCTGGGAGAGGGTGGGGTGAATTTAACGTGAGAAAATTGGTAAGAAGGATACATAAAAAATAGTTAACACTATTTGTTGCTTCGCTTTGTGTGCTGTCCCCAGATCAACGGCCACAGAAAGCAAAACTGCCTCCGTATTTAACAACAAACTCAATAAAGGTCCGTAAATTGAGTTGAGGTATCGATTATTTAATTTTTATTTTGTATCGTTGAGATTTGAAAATATTTTTTTAATAACAACATTAGTCAGCTGGCTCTAAGTCTGGTTATTAATAGAATAGATCACTTCCGCAAACAGACGTAGCCTTCTGCCCTCCTCTTCCCCCAGGGTTCATTGCGCACTTCTGCGGCACACTTCCGGCCATTTGTCAGCGCAGGTGGTCTTACGAATCGCCTGCAGTCTTCATTCCCCTTCTTCAAGCTGTCAGTCATTCACAAGGGCATCACTTCTTGAGGGGAGGCTTCCAAGGCTCTGTGTCAAAGGAGGTGGCGTCTTGAAAAGCTCTAGCCCAATATCCTTTCAATGCCACAGCGGACGCGGGGACTTCCAACTCTCTGCGCCAACGTCCTGCCAACTCCAGGGAGAACTAGGGGGCTTTCAGGATGCTGTGCCAATGTCCTTCTAACCCACCGAGGACGAGGGGGCATGCAAAGCTCTGTGTCAATGTCCTTCCAATGCCACGCGCTAATATTCTTCCAAAGCCACCGAGGACGAGGGGGCATGCAAAACTCTGCGCCACTGACCTGCGCCAAAGTCCTTCCAATGCCATGGAGGGAGGGGACTTGCAAAGTCCTGCACTAATGTCCTATCAATGCCATGGATGACGAGGGTGTGTGCAAAACTCTGCGCCAATGACCTGCCAACGCCATGGAGGGAGGGGACTTGCAAAGTCCTGCACTAATGTCCTATCAATGCCATGTATGACGATGGTGTGTGCAAAACTCTGCGCCAATGTCCTTCCAATGCTACCAATGCTGTGGAGGACCCAGGGGCTTGCAAAGCTCTGTGCCAGTATTCTTCCAATGCCACTCAGAACAAGCACTGGCATCGCAAATAAGTCTCGCTTTTGGGACCTTATAAGTATTTAGTTATGCAGCACAATATCCTTGGTGCAACAACATCATGGCTAAACACTTATGAGGTCCCAAAGGCGAGACCTATTGGCTATGCCAATGCTTGTTTTTAACTGGTGGCAGACCTGTTTGTCCTTGGTAAGAACTCCTACTGAATGATCAGGGGTGGTTAGAGTGGGGCAGGTTAAGAGGGAAGGAGGGTTAGAGTTTTGGATGAAGGATTGATCAATTTTCGAGACTTTATTAGTGAAGAAGGTGGCAATTTCTTCACAACGTTCATTGGTGGCTTTGATTTCTTGAGAGGGAGTGTAGTTAGTTTGGCTTTTGACAATGTTGAAGGGTTCTCTCGGTCTGTTTTTTTACCAGATCTAGTTGGCTGCGGAAGAAAGACGCCTTTTCACTGGAAATGTGTTTTTTGTATGCTTGCCGAGCAGATCTAAGTTGTGCTAGGTGTAAGGTCGAAAGGTTTAGTCTCCAAGACCTTTCCATTTGTCTGAGTTGACGCCTTTCCTCATTCAGAACCACGTTAAACCAGGGTTTAGATTTGGTTTGCCTCAAATGTTTGAGTTTGAGAAGAGCTACTTGGTCTAAAACCTCTGTCATTTTTTAGTTAAAGTGTGTAGTGAGGTCATCGGCCGTCGATGATGAGGGTTGGAGTTGAAGAAGGGCATGAATCTTGGATTTGAGTTCAGATAAAGGGATTGCTTTGATATTTCTGGTCCATTGCTTAGGTTTGTGATCACAAATAGGTTGGTGGTACACAAGTGCATCAATCTTGAACAGAATGAGGTGGTGGTCGGACCAGTCAATGGGAGAAATCGCTGTCAGAGAGACCCGATCATTGTTGGTAATGATCGCATCCAGTGTTGCACCTTTGATGTGAGTTGGTTTATTGCAGAATTGTTTTAGGTTATATATTTCAAGTAGGTTGGATAAGTTCTGGGCAGTGGAGTCTTCAGGGTCATTCCAGTGGATATTGAGGTCACCCAGGAACACGTCTTTGGTGTCTGTCATGGAGAACAGTAATATTAGGTCAGTTAGTTCTTCGGGGAAAAGGGTACGCTCTCCAGAAGGGTGGTAGATGGTGTGGAATTTGATGGGTGAGGTGCCCTTGGCACTGAGTTTGACACCCATGTATTCAAACGATAGGTATTCTGCAGGTTTAAGTTTGGTAATCTGAATTTCTGCCTTGTGGACGATAGCAATTCCCCCCCCCCCGTTTTGATCGGTCTGTCTTGTCTGATGATGGTGTACCCTGGAGGGGTGAGAATGTCAAGAATGGGTGTGGAGTGGACATTGAGCCAGGATTCAGTGAGGAAAGCGATGTCAATTTCTTCAGCGAGTAGAGCTTCAGCAATGTCTGTGGCGTGTTGTACTGCTGATCTGCAGTTGAGGAGCATGCAAGAGAGAGGACGGGGAGCCTCGATGATGGGGGAGTGAGGTGGATAGAGGAGTATTGAGCAGGAGGTCTAGGCGAGTGGACATTTTTTGGGATTCTGTTAGTGCCGATAATAACAGGGATGGGGAGAGGGGCTGACTTCTGGCTCAAAGTGAGGTAAGAGTCGTTGAACTCATCAGGTTTCGGTATCGAAAAGGGTTGGCGATCCCGGTTGGGTTGAAGTGCCTGACTCGCTGATGGACTGGAGGGACGAGGGGTGCACTGAGGGGCCAAGGGAGCGGTATTGAGGGGGGTGGGAGGAAATCTACCCGGGGAGAGGGAGCACGGTGGCTTGGTCCTGTTGAGAAGATCTTGTTGTAAGTATAGGAAATCGGCAGCAAGGGAGTTAATTTTCAGCTCCATTCTGTTCAGTTGCTGTGCTATTGAGCTGAGAAAGTTTAAGGTTTTAGGCATGGGCCGAGAATGACTTGGGTCTTTGGAGGGAGAGTGAACAGGGGTCGTGGATTGGACAGAATCAGTGGGGTTAGGAGAGGGGAGAGGTTGGACGCGGGGAGCCGGATTAGTAATATTCCCATTCAAGGGGTTCAAAGGAGGAGTAGAGGGTCTACTGTCCAAGTGAGGAGGAAGAGAAATTCTAGGTAAGAAGTCAGATTTCCGGGGAATATCAATGAGATTAGCGGAGGAGGCAGGTTGTGTATGTGGGTGTGCGACGGCGGATGGGAGCGTGTAGTGATAATAGGGGGGAACGAATTTAAAGGATTGGTGACGACATTGGCCATGGGGATGTCGCGGGGATTGTCAGTGAGGTAATCGGTGGAGACTGGTTGAGTCTGTGGAAGTGGGACATCGGCAGGGGAGTGTGCAGTGGTAGTAGGGGGGAGAGAAACCACTGGATTGAAGGTGACGTTGGACATGGGGGACGTAAGGGTTGGGGGAAAAGGGTCTGTGTTGGAGGACGAGGTAGTTTGTGAGGGAGGGTGCAGATTATCACGGGTCGAGCGGAGAGTGCCTGTGGGGATTTCAGTTATAGGGGGGAAGAGGTTAGAGTCCGAGCTGTCAAGATCTAGATCGGTCTTGTGGTGTTTGTTAATTGTGAGTTTGTTGTTCCTAGTGTGCTCAGTAGATGTAATAGTTGTGGGTGTTTGGCGTCGGTGAGTAATGATAGGGGTAGTGTGATTATAGCGAGTGATGGATGATGTCCATGAGTTGGAGAGAGGTTCTTCAGGGCAGGGAGATGGGATCGGTTCCACGTTATTAGTAAGGGTGATGGTGGGTTGGTGAGATATGGTTTGACGGCTCAGTTGAGTTAACGAGGAAAGAAGTGTGGGGAAGTGGCGGTCAAAAGTGGTGAGGTGCGGGTCAGTGGCCTGTATTAGAATGGTTCCAGTTCTGTAGATGGAGATGGTGAGTTCCCCTTTGAAGGTTGGGGAGATGGTAGTGGAGATTTTTTCACCATAGGGAATGATTACTGACTTGGCGACTTGAAGGTGAAGAGAGAAGGTGTTTTTCCATTTAGCCGGGCGAAAATGAAGTTAGTTTTCGTGTTGCCGCTGGTCGCTGTGTGGTAGCTATCTACAATGAGTGTTTCAGGGTGTTGTTTTAGAATACTATGTTTGAAGTTCTTTTTTGCATTACTGGTCATTTTGTCTGGGTAGTTAATGGACCAGGAGTTTGGTCCGTAGCGCACAAGATTCGAGTTCCGGGTGGGGTAAGGTCGGCGCATGGTTGAACGGTAGAATTTCCGAGATACAATCAGGACGCAGGCCGAAGAAGAAATGCCGAAATGCCGAGGCACAGTCCGGAATAAAGCATAAGGCAGGGAGGTAGTTATCATACAATTATATGCATTAAATACACTAAACGTTAAAGTGCCATATTAAATGTAGTGTAAAACATTTCTAGCAGTGTATCTCCTAAATCACAAGAGGTCAGGGCCCCACCAACCATGTTTTTACAGTATCTGCTGTGCCTTCGGGGGGGTGAGGGTGCAATGCAGGCCTCTCAAGCCTGGGCGAGAACCTCAAGCGAACTCCAAGTCCACACCTGGACCAAGTCTCGTCATGCACTCCAGCCAGCCGAGCCCTCACCCAACGGCAGTGCCACCTGGGCCACACTCGAAAACAAAGGCTCAGTCTCACCTTGAGCCGCAGTCACCATCATCGATCCAGGGATGCTGCGAAAAACCAACTACCTGCCGGGGCACCTCTCCTGTCCCTTCTTGAAGCGTCCCGGCCACTGGCAGTGAGTCCTCATTCAGATAGGTTCCCCAGCATGGGTCGAATGTTCCGGTATCGGCTCGGGGGTCCAATGTACGGGATACGATTGCACTGCAGTGATGTTTGCGTAGTGTAGGGGGTCATGCTGGGGATAGTTTTTTAGGGTTTAGGGTAGTGCAGTGGTGGTTGTGTATTGTAGGGGGTCGTGCTGGTGGTAGTGTTTAGGGTTTAGGGTAGTTCATTGGTGTTTGGGTAGTGTATGGGGTTGTGCTGGGGTTACTGTTTTAGGGTTTAGGGTAGTGCAGTGGTATTTGAGTAGTGTAGGGGTAGTGCTGGGGACAGTGTTATTGGGTTTATGGCACCGCAGTGATGTTTGCATAGTGTAGAGGGTCATGCTGGGGATAGTGTTTTAGGGTTTAGGGTAGTGCAGTGGGGTTTGGGTAGTGTAGGGGTAATTCTGGGGATAGTGTTTTATGGTTTAGGGTACCACAGAGGTGTTAGGGTAATATAGGGGGTCATGCTGGGGATAGTGTTTTAGGGTTTAGGGTACTGCAGTGATGTTTGGGTAGAGTAGGGTGTTGTGCTGGGGACAGTGTTTTATGGTTTAGGATAGCCCACTTGTCGTTGGGTAGTATAGGGTGTCATGCTTTGTGTAGTGTTTTAGGGTTTAGGGTAGTGCAGTGGTGTCTGTGTAGTGTAGGGTATAGAGTTTTAGGCTTTAGCGTAGTGTAGTGGGGTTTGTGTGGTGTAGGGGGTCATGCTATGGGTAGTGTTTTAGGGTTTAGGGTACTGCACTGGTGTTTTGGGTAGTGTAGGGAGTCATGCTGGGTGAAGTGATTTAGCGTTTAGGGTAGTGCAGTGGTGTTTGTGTATTCTAGGGTGTCATGCTGGGGGTAGTGCTTTATGTTTTAGGGTAGAGCAGTGGTGCTTGTGTAGTGTAGGGGGTCAAGCTGGGGGTAGTGTTTTAGGCTTTAGGGTAGCGCAGTGGTGTTTGGGTAGTGTAGGGTGTTATGCTGGGGTAGTGTTTTAGGGTTTAGGGTAGCGCAGTGGTGTTTGGGTAGTGTAGGGGGTCATGCTGGGGATAGTGTTATTGGGTTTAGGGTAGTGCAGTGGTGTTTGTGTATTGTAGGGGGTCCTGCTGGTGGTAGTGTTTAGGGTTTAGGGTAGTGCATTTGTGTTTGGGTAGTGTAGGGGGTTGTGCTGGGGTTACTGTTTTAGGTTTTAGGGTAGTGCAGTGGTGTTTGGGTAGTGTAGGGGGTTGTGCTGGTGGTAGTGTTTTAGGGTTTAGGGTAGTGCAGTGGAGTTTGTCTAGTGTAGGGGGTCATGCTGTGGCAAGTGTTTTAGGGTTTGGTATAGTGCAGTGTGTTTGTGTAGTACAGGGGGTCGTGTTTTAGGGTTTAGGCTGTTGCAGTTGTGTTTGGGTAGTGTATGGGGTCATGCTAGGGGTAGATCTAGGGTTTAGGGTAGTGCAGTTGTGTTTGGGTAGTGTAGGGGGTCATGCTCGGGGTAGTGTGTTAGGGTTTAGGGTAGTGCACTGGTGTTTGGTTAGTGTAGAGGGTCATGCTGGG
The DNA here is from genome assembly GCF_964204655.1 of Triturus cristatus. Lineage (NCBI taxonomy): Eukaryota > Metazoa > Chordata > Amphibia > Caudata > Salamandridae > Triturus > Triturus cristatus. The sequence goes on along the minus strand of NC_140588.1, from coordinate 1,116,939,261 downwards.
GGTAGTGTTTCAGGGTGTAGGGTAGTGCAGTGGTGTTTGTGTAATATAGGGGGTCGTGTTTTAGGGTTTAGGGTATTGCAGTGGTGTTTGGGTAGTGTAAACGGTCGTGCTGTGGTGTAGATTTATTGTTTAGGGTAGTGCAGTGGTGTTTGGGTACTGTAGGGGGTAGTTCTGGGGTAGTGTTTTAGGGTTAAGGGGAGTGCAATGGTGTTTGGGGAGTGTAGGGGTCATGCTTGGGTAGTGTTTTTGGGTTTAGGGATGGTGCAGTAGTGTATGGGTAATGTAGGGGGTTGTGCTCGGGGTAGATTTTATGGTTTAGGGCAGTGCAGTGGTGTTTTTGTTGTGTAGAGGGTCGTGCTGGGGGTCGTGCTGGGGGTTGTGTTTTAGGGTGTTGGGTAGTGCAGTGGTGTTTGGGTAGTGTAGAGAGTCGTGCTGGGGGTGGTGTTTTGGGGTTTTGGGTAGCACAGAGGTGTTTGGGTAGCGTAGTGTGTCAAGTTGGTGGTAGTGTTTTAGGGTTTACGGTAGTGCATTGGTGTATGGGTAGTGTAGGGGGTTGTGCTGGGGGTAGTATTTTAGGGTTTAAGGTACCACTTTGATGTTTGGGTAGTGTAGGGGGTCATGCTGGGGGTAGTGTTTTAGGGTTTAGGGTAGCACAGTGGTGTTTGGGTAAATTAGGGTGTCATGCTGGTGTAGTGTTTTAGGGTTTAGGGTAGTGCAGTGGTGTTTGGGTAGTATAGGGGGCATGCTGGGGGAGGTGTTTTAGGGTTTTGGGTAGCACAGTGGTGTTTGGGTAGTGCAGGGGGTCATGCTGTGGGTAGTGTTTTAGTTTAGCACAGTGGTGTTTGGGTAGTGTAGAGGGTCATGCCAGGGGAAGTGTTTTAGGGTTTAGGTAGCGCAGTGGTGTTTGTGTAATGTAGGGGGTGATGCTGGGGTAGTGTTTTAGGGTTTAGGGTAGTGCAGTGGTGTTTGGATAGTGGAGAGAGTAATGCTGGGTATAGTGTTTAAGGGTTTAGGGTAGTGCAGAGGTGTTTGTGTAGTGTAGGGGGTAGTGCTGGGGGTAGTATTTTTGGATGTAGAGTAGTGCCATGGTGTTTGTGTAGTGTAAGGGGACATGCTGGGGGTAGTGCTTTAGGTTTTACGGTAGTGCAGTTGTGTTTGGGTAGTATAGGGAGTCGTGCTGAGGGTAGATTTTATGGTTTAGGGCAGTGCAGTGGTGTTTTTGTTGTGCAGGGGGTCGTGCTGAGGGTTGTGTTTTAGGGTTTTGGGTAGTGCAGTGGTGTTTGGGTAGTGTAGGGAGCTGTGCTGGGGGTAGTTTCAGGGTTTAGGTAGTACATCGGTGTTTGTGTATTGTAGGGGGTCGTGCTGGTGGTAGTGTTTAGGGTTAGGGTAGCGCATTGGTGTTTAGGTAGTGTAGGAGCTGTGCTGGCGGTAGTGTTTTAGGGTTTAGGGTACCGGTTTGATGTTTGGGTAGTGTAGGGAGGTCATGCTGGGGGTAGTGTTTTAGGGTTTAGGGTAGTGCAGTGGTGTTTGAGTAGTGTAGAGAGGCGTGCTGGGGGTAGTATTTTAGGGTTTAGGGTAGTGCAGTGGTGTTTGTGTAATGTAGACGGTCGTACTGGCGTAGTGTTTTAGGGTTTAGGGTAGTGCTGTGGTGTTTGTGTAGTGGAGGGAGTCGTGCTGGGGTAGTGTTTTAGGGTTTAGGGTAGCGCAGTGGTGTTTGGGTAGTGTAGATTGTCGTGCTGGGTGTAGTGTTTTAGGGTTTAGGGTAGCGCAGTGGTGTTTGGGTAGTGTAGGGAGTCGTGCTGGGGATAATGTTATTGGGAAATCAAAAAATGCTTTTCCTATGGAATCTAGTTCCTAGCAATAACTATAAACTGGCGACCGCCAGTAGATAGTACTGGAGACCGCCATTAGATAATATATATAGTGTAGGGGGTCGTGCTGGGGGTAGTTTTTTAGGGTTTATGGTAGCGCAGTGGTGTTTGGGTAGTATAGGGGGTCGTGCTGGGGATAGTATTTTAGGGTTTAGGGTACGGCATTGATGTTTGCGTAGCGTAGGGGGTCATGCTGGGGGTTGTGTTATAGGGCTTAGGATACTGCAGTCATGTTTGGGTAGTGTAGGGGGTCGTGGTGGGGTAGTGTTTTAGGGTATAGGGTAGCAGAGTGGTATTTGGGTAGTATAGGCGGTCGTGCTGGGGCCAGTGTTTTAGGGTTTAGGGTAGCCCACTTGTGTTTGGTTAGTTAGGGTGTTGTGTGGGGGTAGTGTTTTAGGGTTTAGGGTAGATTAGTGGTGTTTGGGTAGTGTAGGGGGTCTTGCTGGTGGTAGATTTATAGTTTAAGGTAGGTCTGTGGTATTTGGATAGTGTACGGGGTCGTGCTGGTGGAGATTTAGGGTTTAAGGTAGTGCAGTGGTGTTTGAGTCGTGTTTGGGGGTTTGTGTTGGAGGTAGTGTTTTACAGTTTAGAGTAGTGCAGTGATGTTTTTGTAGTGTAGGGGGTCGTTCTGAGGATAGTGTTTTAGGTTTAGGTTAGTGCAGTGGTGTCTGTGTAGAGTAGGGTGTGGAGTTTTAGGGTTTAGGGTAATGTAGTGGGGTTTGTGTGGTGTAGGGGGTCATGCTATGGGTAGTTTTTTAGAGTTTAGGGCAGTGCATTTGTGTTCGGGTAGTGTAGGGGGTCGTGTTTTAGGGTTGATGGTAGTGCAGTGGTGTTTGTGTAGTATAGGGTGTCATGATGGGGTTAGTGTTTTAGGGTTTAGGGTAGCGCAGTGGTGTGTGTGTAGTGTAGGGGGTCGTAATGGGGTATTGTTTTAGGGTTTAGGGTAGAGCAGTGGTGTTTGGGTAGTGTAGGGAGTCATGCTGGGGTAGTGTTTTAGGGTTTAGGGTAGCGCAGTGGTATTTTGGTTAGTGTAGGGTGTCGTGCAGGGAAAGTGTTTTAGGGTTTAGGGTAGCGCAGTGGTGTTTTTGTAATGTATAGGGTCAGAGCTGGGGATAGTGTTTTAGGGTTTAGGGTAGAGCAGTGGTGTTTGGCTAGTGTAGGGTGTCGTTCTGGGGGTAGTGTTTTAGGGTTTAGGGTAGCGCAATGGTGTTTGGGTAGAGTAGGGGGTCATGCTGGGGTAGTGTTTTAGGGTTTAGGGTAGTGCAGTGGTGTTTGGTTAGTGTAGGGGGTCGTGCTGGGGGTATTGTTTTAGGGTTTAGGGTAGTACAGTGGTGTTTGGGTAGTGTAGGGAGTCATGCTGGGGTAGTGTTTTAGGGTTTAGTGTAGAACAGTGGGATTTTGGGTAGTGTAGGGTGTTGTGCACGGATAGTGTTTTAGGGTTTAGGGTAGCGCAGTGGTGTTTTTGTAATGTATAGGGTCTGAGCTCGGGATAGTGTTTTAGGGTTTAGGGTAGAGCAGTGGTGTTTGGCTAGTGTAGGGTGTCGTTCTGGGGGTAGTGTTTTAGGGTTTAGGGTAGCACAATGGTGTTTGGGTAGAGTAGGGGGTCATGCTGGGGGTAGTGTTTTAGGGTTTAGATTACACAGTGATGTTTGCATACTGTAGGGGGTCGTGCTGGGGTAGTGTTTTAAGGTTTAGGGTACCGCCGTGATGTTTGGGTAGTGTAGGCTGTCATGGTGGGGTAGTGTTTTAAGCTTTAGGGTAGTGCAGTGGTGTTTGGGTAGCGTAGGGGGTCATGCTGGGGATAGTGTTTTAGGGTTTAGGGTACCGCAGTTGTGTTTGCGTAGTGTAGGGCGTCATGCTCTGAATAGTGTTTTAGGGTTTAGGGTAATGCATTGATGTTTGGGAAGAGTAGGGTGTTGTGCTAGGGACAGTGTTTTAGGGTTTAGGGTAGCCAACTTGTCGTTGGGTAGTATAGAGTGTCATGCTGGGCATAGTGTTTTAGGGTTTAGGGTAGTGCAGTGGTGTTTGGGTAATATAGGGGACTTGGGCTGGGGGTAGATTTAGGGTTTAGGGTAGGTCAGTGGTGTTTGGGTAGTGTAGGGGGTCATGCTTGGGCTAGATTTAGAGTTTAGGTTAGTACGGTGGTGTTTGGGTAGTGTTTGGGGGTTCGTGTGGGGGTAGTGTTTTTCAGTTTAGGGTGTTGCAGTGGTAATTGTGTATTGTAGGGTGTTGTTCTGAGGGTAGCGTTTTAGGGCTTAGGGTAGTGCAGTGGTGTCCGTGTAGTGTAGGGGCTAGTGTTTTAGGGTTTAGGGTAGTGCAGTGCTGTTTGTGTAGTGTACAGTGTCATGCTGGGGGTAGTGTTTTAGCGTTAAGGGTAGTGCAGTGGTGTTTGTGTAGTACAGGAGGTGGTGTTTTAGGGTTTAGGGCATTGCAGTGGTGTTTGGGTAGTTTAGGGGGTCGTGCTGTGGAGTAGATTTAATTTTTGTAGGGTAGTGCAGTGGTGTTTGGGTACCATTGAGGTTAGTGCTTGGGTAGTGTTTTAGGGTTAAGGGTAGTGCAGTGGTGTTTGGGGAGTGTAGGGGTTTGTGCTGGTGCAGTGTTTCTGGGTTTATGGTAGTGCAGTAGTGTTTGGGTAATGTAGGGGGTCGTGCTTGGGGTCGTGTTTTAGGGTTTAAGGTAGCGCAGTAGTGTTTGTGTAGCATAGGGTGTCATGCTGGTGGTAGTGTTTAATGGTTTACGGTAGTGCATAGGTGTTTGGGTAGTGTAGGGGGCCATGCTGGGGGTAGTGTTTTAGGGTTTAGGGTAGTGCAGTGGTGTTTGGTTAGTGTAGGGGGTCGTGCTGGGGGTATTGTTTTAGGGTTTAGGGTAGTAGAGTGGTGTTTGGGTAGTGTAGGGAGTCATGCTGGGGTAGTGTTTTAGGGTTTAGGGTAGCACAGTGGGATTTTGGGTAGTGTAGGGTGTTGTGCACGGATAGTGTTTTAGGGTTTAGGGTAGCGCAGTGGTGTTTTTGTAATGTATAGGGTGTCGTTCTGGGGGTAGTGTTTTAGGGTTTAGGGTAGCGCAATGGTGTTTGGGTAGAGTAGGGGGTCATGCTGGGGGTAGTGTTTTAGGGTTTAGATTACACAGTGATGTTTGCATACTGTAGGGGGTCGTGCTGGGGTAGTGTTTTAAGGTTTAGGGTACAGCAGTGATGTTTGGGTAGTGTAGGCTGTCATGGTGGGGTAGTGTTTTAAGCTTTAGGGTAGTGCAGTGGTGTTTGGGTAGCGTAGGGGGTCATGCTGGGGATAGTGTTTTAGGGTTTAGGGTACCGCAGTTGTGTTTGGGTAGTGTAGGGCGTCATGCTCTGAATAGTGTTTTAGGGTTTAGGGTAATGCATTGATGTTTGGGAAGAGTAGGGTGTTGTGCTGGGGACTGTGTTTTAGGGTTTAGGGTAGCCAACTTGTCGTTGGGTAGTATAGAGTGGCATGCTGGGCATAGTGTTTTAGGGTTTAGGGTAGTGCAGTGGTGTTTGGGTAATATAGGGGACTTGGGCTGGGGGTAGATTTAGGGTTTAGGGTAGGTCAGTGGTGTTTGGGTAGTGTAGGGGGTCATGCTTGGGGTAGATTTAGAGTTTAGGTTAGTACGGTGGTGTTTGGGTAGTGTTTGGGGGTTCGTGTGGGGGTAGTGTTTTTCAGTTTAGGGTGTTGCAGTGGTAATTGTGTATTGTAGGGTGTTGTTCTGAGGGTAGCGTTTTAGGGCTTAGGGTAGTGCAGTTGTGTCCGTGTAGTGTAGGGGGTAGTGTTTTAGGGTTTAGGGTAGTGCAGTGGTGTTTGTGTAGTGTACAGGGTCATGCTGGGGGTAGTGTTTTAGCGTTAAGGGTAGTGCAGTGGTGTTTGTGTAGTACATGGGGTGGTGTTTTAGGGTTTAGGGCATTGCAGTGGTGTTTGGGTAGTTTAGGGTGTCGTGCTGTGGAGTAGATTTAATTTTTGTAGGGTAGTGCAATGGTGTTTGGGTACCATAGAGGTTAGTGCTTGGGTAGTGTTTTAGGGTTAAGGGTAGTGCAGTGGTGTTTGGGGAGTGTAGGGGTCTGTGCTGGTGCAGTGTTTTTGGGTTTATGGTAGTGCAGTAGTGTTTGGGTAATGTAGGGGGTCGTGGTCGAGGTCGTGTTTTAGGGTTTAAGGTAGCGCAGTAGTGTTTGTGTAGCATAGGGTGTCATGCTGGTGGTAGTGTTTAAGGGTTTACGGTAGTGCATAGGTGTTTGGGTAGTGTAGGGGGCCATGCTGGGGGTAGTGTTTTAGGGTTTATTGTAGCACAGTGGTGTTTGGGTAGTGTAGGGGGTCATGCTGGGGCAGTGTTTTAGGGTTCAGTGTGGTGCAGTGGTGTTTGGGTAGTGTAGGGGAGCATGCTGATGGAGGTGTTTTAGGCTTTTTGTTAGCACAGTGGTGTTTGGGTAGTGCAGGGGGTTGTGCTGGGGGTGGTGTTTTGGGGTTTTGGATAGCGCAGTTGTGTTTTTTAGTGTAGGGGTTCATGCTGGGGGTAGTGTTTTAGTTTTGCACAGTGGTGTTATGGTAGTGTAGAGGGTCTTGCTAGGAGTGATGTTTTAGGGTTTAGGTAGTGCAGTGGTGTTTGGGTAGTGTAGCGGGTCATGCTGGGGTCGTTTTTTAGGGTTTAGGGTAGCACAGTTCTGTTTGGGTAGTGTAGGGGGTCGTGCTGGGCTAATGTTTTAGGGTTTATGGTACCGCAGTGATGTTTGCATAGTGTAGGGGGTCGTGCTGGGGGTAGTGTTTTAGGGTTTAGTGTAGCGCAGTGGTGTTTGGGTAGCATAGGGTGTCATGCTGGTGGTAGTATTTTAGGGTTTACAGTAGTGTCAGGATCGCTAAATTCCCGCAGAGGAAGAGACAAACTGTGGGTGTAATCATCCGCAAAACTTGTTTTAAAAGAATGATGGCTCCAAGAAGGTTGAGGAGGCGATTTATAATCGCCCCTAAGATGGCGGCCATCGGCAGACATCAAGAGTAATACGTTCGCGCTCTAACATGCGGCTGCAATCTGGAATGTCCAGGTGCTGAGCCCGCGCTGTGGCGCCCTTCACCTGACTGGGAAGAGAAAACGGACGTCGACCTTAGTTTCTGCAGAGTCGTCGGGCGAAGACTCGACGAGAAGAAACATTATCAGAGTTTCTAGAGGAGTTAGAGATATTTGAAGTAAGACTGTTCCGTGTATTGGGCATGCGCAGAAAAGTAACAGAACACATTAGAGAGTAGCGCTCCAGTGCGCTCTGGTGTTAGAGGATAGCATGCGCAGCTAGTGAGAAAACTATCATTTTAAGAGGAAGGATATGAGAGTCAGCACAAGCAGCTAGGATTATACTTAACTACATTTTTTAAAAGCCAGAGATATATAAAGACATAAGCAAGGAAGGGCAAAGATAGGAATAAATCTAGGAAAAAGGGAACTACGTACCAAGAGAGGAAAAAGAAAAGATAATAAGGCGTAGCAAGACAAACACTTACTGAGTATTCATTCAGCATCAGCAGTGAAAACACGAGTGGCAGCATATAAAGCACAACAAGAGAGAAACACATACCTGAGAAACCTTACATCGTCTGCAGTGATAACGTGAGGTGAGGAATCTGAAATAAAATAGAGAGAGGGAAAGAGAGGAAGTTAATAAAGAGGATAAACAAACCAGGAGGGAAATTAACGCACATATTTTGTTTAGTTGCAGCATTCAATCACAAGTATCACTCAGACAGAAGAGGAGCCAGGGTCACACCTCCTTAGGGTAGGTTTTGAACTAATGGGCAAGGAGTGGGGAGAGCTTGGAGTTAGTTGGGAATTAAGTGTTAACCTTTTCCTTCTTAGCGAACAAGAATTGCCGAAGGAAGACGTCTGAAGCAGGAAGAAGAACCAGACGAGTGTGCCTGTCTCTTCTCTGTCCCATCCCCTTTCCCCCCTGGGGTTTCATAGCATTGTGTATCAAGCACCACGTATTGCTGGAAATCTTGGAGGGGCATTGGGAAAAAAGCGACATTCTGCTCCCATGCCTCGTGACTGCACAGCCTCTGACAGGTAGTGCATTGGTGCAGTGTAGGGGGTTGTGCTGGGGGTAGTGTTTTAGTGTTTAGGGTACCGCTTTGATGTTTGGGTAGTGTAGGGGGCTATGCTGGGGGTAGTGTTTTAGGGTTTAGGGTAGCACCGTTGTGTTTGTGTAATGTATGAGGTTGTGCTGGGGATAGTGTTTAGGGTTTAGGGTAGCACAGTGGTGTTTGGGTAGTGTAGGGGGTCATGCTGGGCTAATGTTTTAGGGTTTATGGTACAGCAGTGATGTTTGCATAATGTAGGGGGTCGTGCTGGGGGTCGTGTTTTACGGTTTAAGGTAACGCAGTAGTGTTTGTGTAGCATAGGGTGTGGTGCTGGGGGTAGTGTTTTAGGGTTTACGGTAGCGCAGTGGTGTTTGGGTAGTATAGGGGGTCGTGCTGGGGATAGTGTTTTAGGGTTTAGGGTACCGCATTGATGTTTGCGTAGCGTAGGGGGTCATGCTGGGGGTAGTGTTATAGGGCTTAGGATACCGCAGTCATGTTTGGGTAGTGTAGGGGGTCGTGGTGGGGTAGTGTTTTAGGGTATAGGGTAGCACCGTGGTATTTGGGTAGTATAGGGGGTCGTGCTGGGGACAGTGTTTTAGGGTTTAGGGTATCACAGTGGAGTGTGGCTAGTGTAGGGGGTCATGCTAGGGGTAGTGTTTTAGGGCATTGGGTACTGCAGTGATGTTTAGGTAGTGTAGGGTGTCATGCTGGGGCCAGTGTTTTAGGGTTTAGGGTAGCCCACTTGTGTTTGGTTAGTTAGGGTGTTGTGTGGGGGTAGTGTTTTAGGGTTTAGGGTAGATTAGTGGTGTTTGGGTAGTGTAGGGGGTCTTGCTGGTGGTAGATTTATGGTTTAAGGTAAGTCTGTGGTGTTTGGATAGTGTACGGGGTCGTGCTGGTGTAGATTTAGGGTTTAAGGTAGTGCGGTGGTGTTTGAGTCGTGTTTGGGGGTTTGTGTTGGAGGTAGTGTTTTACAGTTTAGAGTAGTGCAGTGATGTTTTGTAGTGTAGGGGGTCGTTCTGAGGATAGTGTTTTAGGTTTAGGTTAGTGCAGTGGTGTCTGTGTAGAGTAGGGTGTGGAGTTTTAGGTTTTAGGGTAATGTAGTGGGGTTTGTGTGGTGTAGGGGGTCATGCTATGGGTAGTTTTTTAGAGTTTAGGGCAGTACAGTTGTGTTCGGGTAGTGTAGGGGGTCGTGTTTTAGGTTTGATGGTAGTGCAGTGGTGTTTGTGTAGTATAGGGTGTCATGCTGGGGTTAGTGTTTTAGGGTTTAGGGTAGAGCAGTGGTGTTTATGTAGTGTAGGGGGTCGTGCTGGGGTAGTGTTTTAGGGTTTAGGGTAGCGCAGTGGTATTTTGGTTAGTGTAGGGTGTCGTGCAGGGAAAGTGTTTTTGGGTTTAGGGTAGCGCAGTGGTGTTTTTGTAATGTATAGGGTCTGAGCTGGGAATAGTGTTTTAGGGTTTAGGGTAGAGCAGTGGTGTTTGGCTAGTGTAGGGTGTCGTTCTGGGGTAGTGTTTTAGGGTTTAGGGTAGCTCAATGGTGTTTGGGTAGAGTAGGGGGTCATGCTGGGGGTAGTGTTTTAGGGTTTAGGGTAGTGCAGTGGTGTTTGGTTAGTGTAGGGGGTCGTGCTGGGGGTATTGTTTTAGGGTTTAGGGTAGTACAGTGGTGTTTGTGTAGTGTAGGGGGTCGTGCTGGGGGTATTGTTTTAGGGTTTAGGGTAGAGCAGTGGTGTTTGGGTAGTGTAGGGAGTCATGCTTGGGTAGTGTTTTAGGGTTTAGGGTAGCACAGTGGTATTTTGGGTAGTGTAGGGTGTTGTGCAGGAATAGTGTTTTAGGGTTTAGGGTAGCGCAGTGGTGTTTTTGTAATGTATAGGGTCTGAGCTGGGGATAGTGTTTTAGGGTTTAGGGTAGAGCAGTGGTGTTTGGCTAGTGTAGGGTGTCGTTCTGGGGGTAGTGTTTTAGGGTTTAGGGTAGCGCAATGGTGTTTGGGTAGAGTAGGGGTCATGCTGGGGGTAGTGTTTTAGGGTTTAGATTACACAGTGATGTTTGCATACTGTAGGGGGTCGTGCTGGGGTAGTGTTTTAAGGTTTAGGGTACCGCAGTGATGTTTGGGTAGTGTAGGCTGTCATGGTGGGGTAGTGTTTTAAGCTTTAGGGTAGTGCAGTGGTGTTTGGGTAGCGTAGGGGGTCATGCTGGGGATAGTGTTTTAGGGATTAGGGTACCACAGTTGTGTTTGGGTAGTGTAGGGCGCCATGCTCTGAATAGTGTTTTAGGGTTTAGGGTAATGCATTGATGTTTGGGAAGAGTAGGGTGTTGTGCTGGGGACAGTGTTTTAGGGTTTAGGGTAGCCAACTTGTCGTTGGGTAGTATAGAGTGTCATGCTGGGCATAGTGTTTTAGGGTTTAGGGTAGTGCAGTGGTGTTTGGGTAATATAGGGGACTTGGGCTGGGGGTAGATTTAGGGTTTAGGGTAGGTCAGTGGTGTTTGGGTAGTGTAGGGGGTCATGCTCGGGGTAGATTTAGAGTTTAGGTTAGTACGGTGGTGTTTGGGTAGTGTTTGGGGGTTCGTGTGGGGGTAGTGTTTTTCAGTTTAGGGTGTTGCAGTGGTAATTGTGTATTGTAGGGTGTTGTTCTGAGGGTAGAGTTTTAGGGCTTAGGGTAGTGCAGTGGTGTCCGTGTAGTGTAGGGGGTAGTGTTTTAGGGTTTAGGGTAGTGCAGTGGTGTTTGTGTAGTGTACAGGGTCATGCTGGGGGTAGTGTTTTAGGGTTTAGGGTAGAGCAGTGGTGTTTGTGTAGTACAGGGGGTCGTGTTTTAGGGTTTAGGGCATTGCAGTGGTGTTTGGGTAATTTAGGGGGTTGTGCTGTGGAGTAGATTAAATTTTTGTAGGGTAGTGCAGTGGTGTTTGGGTACCATAGAGGTTAGTGCTTGGGTAGTGTTTTAGGGTTAAGGGTAGTGCAGTGGTGTTTGGGGAGTGTAGGGGTTTGTGCTGGTGCAGTGTTTTTGGGTTTATGGTAGTGCAGTAGTGTTTGGGTAATGTAGGGGGTCGTGCTCGGGGTCGTGTTTTAGGGTTTAAGGTAGCGCAGTAGTGTTTCTGTAGCATAGGGTGTCATGCTGGTGGTAGTGTTTTAGGGTTTACGGTAGTGCATAGGTGTTTGTGTAGTGTAGGGGGCCATGCTGGGGGTACTGTTTTAGGGTTTTTGTTAGCACAGTGGTGTTTGGGTAGTGCAGGGGGTTGTGCTGGGGGTGGTGTTTTGGGGTTTTGGATAGCGCAGTTGTGTTTTTTAGTGTAGGGGTTCATGCTGGGGGTAGTGTTTTAGTTTTGCACAGTGGTGTTATGGTAGTGTAGAGGGTCTTGCTAGGAGTGATGTTTTAGGGTTTAGGTAGTGCAGTGGTGTTTGGGTAGTGTAGCGGGTCATGCTGGGGTCGTTTTTTAGGGTTTAGGGTAGCACAGTTCTGTTTGGGTAGTGTAGGGGGTCATGCTGGGCTAATGTTTTAGGGTTTATGGTACCGCAGTGATGTTTGCATAGTGTAGGGGGTCGTGCTGGGGATAGTGTTTTAGGGTTTAGTGTAGCGCAGTGGTGTTTGGGTAGCATAGGGTGTCATGCTGGTGGTAGTATTTTAGGGTTTACAGTAGTGTCAGGATCGCTAAATTCCCGCAGAGGAAGAGACAAACTGTGGGTGTAATCATCCGCAAAACTTGTTTTAAAAGAATGATGGCTCCAAGAAGGTTGAGGAGGCGATTTATAATCGCCCCTAAGATGGCGGCCATCAGCAGACATCAAGAGTAATACGTTCGCGCTCTAACATGCGGCTGCAATCTGGAATGTCCAGGTGCTGAGCCCGCGCTGTGGCGCCCTTCACCTGACTGGGAAGAGAAAACGGACGTCGACCTTAGTTTCTGCAGAGTCGTCGGGCGAAGACTCGACGAGAAGAAACATTATCAGAGTGTCTAGAGGAGTTAGAGATATTTGATGTAAGACTGTTCCGTGTATTGGGCATGCGCAGAAAAGTAACAGAGCACATTAGAGAGTAGCGCTCCAGTGCGCTCTGGTGTTAGAGGATAGCATGCGCAGCTAGTGAGAAAACTATCATTTTAAGAGGAAGGATATGAGAGTCAGCACAAGCAGCTAGGATTATACTTAACTACATTTTTCAAAAGCCAGAGATATATAAAGACATAAGCAAGGAAGGGCAAAGATAGGAATAAATCTAGCAAAAAGGGAACTACGTACCAAGAGAGGAAAAAGAAAAGATAATAAGGCGTAGCAAGACAAACACTTACTGAGTATTCATTCAGCGTCAGCAGTGAAAACACGAGTGGCAGCATATAAAGCACAACAAGAGAGAAACACATACCTGAGAAACCTTACATCGTCTGCAGTGATAACGTGAGGTGAGGAATCTGAAATAAAATAGAGAGAGGGAAAGAGAGGAAGTTAATAAAGAGGATAAACAAACCAGGAGGGAAATTAACGCACATATTTTGTTTAGTTGCAGCATTCAATCACAAGTATCACTCAGACAGAAGAGGAGCCAGGGTCACACCTCCTTAGGGTAGGTTTTGAACTAATGGGCAAGGAGTGGGGAGAGCTTGGAGATAGTTGGGAATTAAGTGTTAACCTTTTCCTTCTTAGCGAACAAGAATTGCCGAAGGAAGACGTCTGAAGCAGGAAGAAGAACCAGACGAGTGTGCCTGTCTCTTCTCTGTCCCATCCCCTTTCCCCCCTGGGGTTTCATAGCATTGTATATCAAGCACCACGTATTTCTGGAAATCTTGGAGGGGCATTGGGAAAAAAGCGACATTCTGCTCCCATGCCTCGTGACTGCACAGCCTCTGACAGGTAGTGCATTGGTGCAGTGTAGGGGGTTGTGCTGGGGGTAGTGTTTTAGTGTTTAGGGTACCGCTTTGATGTTTGGGTAGTGTAGGGGGCTATGCTGGGGGTAGTGTTTTAGGGTTTAGGGTAGCACCGTTGTGTTTGTGTAAAGTATGAGGTTGTGCTGGGGATAGTGTTTAGGGTTTAGGGTAGCACAGTGGTGTTTGGGTAGTGTAGGGGGTCATGCTGGGCTAATGTTTTAGGGTTTATGGTACAGCAGTGATGTTTGCATAATGTAGGGGGTCGTGCTGGGGGTCGTGTTTTAGGGTTTAAGGTAGCGCAGTAGTGTTTGTGTAGCATAGGGTGTGGTGCTGGTGGTAGTGTTTTAGGGTTTACGGTAGTGCATTGGTATTTGGGCAGTGTAGGGGGTTGTGCTGGGGGTAGTGCTTTAGTGTTTAGGATACCGCTTTGATGTTTGTGTAGTGTAGGGGGCCATGCTGGGGGTAGTGTTTTAGGGTTTATGGTAGTGCAGTGGTGTTTGTGTAGTGTAGGGGGTCGTGCTGGGGCAGTGTTTTAGGGTTCAGGGTGGTGCAGTGGTGTTTGGGTAGTGTAGGGGAGCATGCTGGTGGAGGTGTTTTAGGGTTTTTGTTAGCACAGTGGTGTTTGGGTAGTGCAGGGGGTTGTGCTGAGGGTGGTGTGTTGGGGTTTTGGATAACGCAGTTGTGTTTTTTTAGTGTAGGGGTCATGCTGGGGGTAGTGTTTTAGTTTTGCACAGTGGTGTTTTGGTAGTGTAGAGGGTCATGCTAGGGGTGTTGTTTTAGGGTTTAGGTAGTGCCCTGGTGTTTGGGTAGTGTAGCGGGTCATGCTGGGGTCGTTTTTTAGGGTTTAGGGTTGCACCGTTGTGTTTGTGTAATGTATGAGCTTGTGCTGGGGATAGTGTTTTAGGGTTTAGGGTAGCACAGTGGTGTTTGGGTAGGGTAGAGGGTCGTGCTGGGCTAATGTTTTAGGGTTTATGGTACCGCAGTGATGTTTGCATAGTGTAGGGGGTCATGCTGGGGGTAGTGTTTTAGGGTTTAGTGTAGCGCAGTGGTGTTTGGGTAGTTTAGGGGGTGATGATGGGGGTAGTGTTTTAGGGTTTAGGGTAGTGCAGTTGTGTTTGGGTAGTGTATGGGGTCGTGATGGAGTAGATTTACGGATTAGGGTAGTGCAGTGGCGTTTGTGTAGTGTAGGGGTTCGTGTTTTAGAGTTTAGGGTAGTGCAGTGGTGTTTGGTATTATAGGGGTCATGCTGGGGTAGATTTAAGGTTTAGGGTAGTGCAGTTGTATCTGTGTAGTGTAGAGGATAGTGCTGGGGGTAGTGCTTTAGGGTTTAGGGTAGTGTACCAGTGTTTTTGTAGTGTGGGGGTAGTGTTTAGGGTTTAGGGTAGTGCAGTGGTGTTTGGGTAGTGTAGGGGGTCATGTTTTAGGTTTGAGGGTAGTACAGTGGTGTTTGCATAGTGTAGGGGTTCGTGCTGGGGTAGTGTTTTAGGGTTTAGGGTAGGGCAGTGGTGTGTGGGTAGTGTAAGGGGTTGTGCTGGGTTTAATGTTTTAGGGTTTTGGGTAGCGTAGTGGTGTATTGCTAGCATAGGGGGTCGTGCTGGAGGTAGTGTTTTAGAAATTAGGGTAGCGCAGTGGTGTTTGTCTAGCGTAGGGGGTTGTGCTGGGGTAGTGTTTTAGGGATTAGGGTAGCGCATTGGTATTTGGGTAGTATAGGCGGTCATGCGGGAGGTAGATTTATGGTTTAGGGTAGCTCAGTGCTGTTTGGGTAATGTAGAGGGTCGTGCTGGGGGTAGTGTGTTAGGATTTAGGTAGCGCAGTGGTGTTTGGGTAGTGTAGGGGGTAGTGCTGGGGATAGTGTTTTATCGTTTAGGGTAGTGAAATGGTATTTGGGTAGTGTAGGGGGTCTTGTTGGGGAAGGTGTTTTAGGGTTTAGAGTTGCACAGTGGTGTTTGGGTAGTGTAGGGGGTTGTGCTTGGGGTAGTGTTTTAGGGTTCAGAGTAGCACAGCAGTGTTTGGGTAGTGTAGGGGTAGTGCTGGGGGTAGTGTTTTAGTGTTTAGGGTAGCACAGTAGTGTTTGTGTCGTGTTGGGGCTAGTGCTGGGGGTAGTGTTTTAGGGTTTAGGTTTGCACTGTAGTGTTTTTGTAGTGTAGGAAGTCTTTCTGGTGGTAGTGTTTTAAGGTTTAGCGTAGTGCAGTGGTGTTTGGGTAGTGTAGGGGGTCATGCTGGGGGTAGATTTATATTTTAGGGTAGTGCAGTGGTGTTAGTGTAGTGTAGGGGGTCATGCTGGGGGTTGTGTTTTATGGTTTAGGGTAGTGCAGTTGTGTTTGGGTATTGTAGGGTGTCATGCTGGGGGTAGTGTTTTAATGTTTAGGGTAGTGCAGTGGTCTTTTTGAAGTGTAGGGGGTCATGCTGGGGGTATTGTTTTATAGTTTAGGGTAGTGCAGTGGTGTTTTTGTTGTGTAGGGGGTCGTGTATTAGGGGTTATGGTAGTGGAGTTGTGTTTGGGTAGTGTCGGGGGGGTCGTTTTATTGGGTTTAGTGAAGTGCAGTAGTGTTTGGGTGGTGTAGGGGGTCATGCTGGTTTAGTGTTTTAGGGTTTAGGGTAGTGCAGTGGTGTTTGTGTAGTGTAAGGGGTAGTGTTTTAGGGTTTATGGTAGTGCAGTGGTGTTTGGGTAGTGTAGTGGGTGGTTCTGTGGTAGTGTTTTTCGGTAGTGCAGTGGTGTTTGTGTAGTGGGGGTATATTTATGATTTAGGGTAGTGCAGTTGTGTTTGGGTAGTGTAGGTGTTCATGCTGGGGGTAGTGTGTTAGGGTTTAGGGTTGTGCAGTGGTGATTGGTTAGTGTAGGGGGTCATGCTGTGGGTAGTGTTTTATGGTTTAGGGTAGTGCAGTGGTGTTGGTGTAGTGTAGGGGATCGTCGTGCTGGGGGTAGTGTTTTAGGGGGTAGGGTAGTGCAGTGATGTTTGGGTAGTGTAGGGGGTCGTGATGGAGTAGTGTTTAATGGTTTTGGGTATTACATTAGTGTTTTGGTAGTGTAGTGGGTCATGCTGGGGGTAGATTTAGGGTTTAGGGTAGTGCAGTTGTGTTTGGGTAGTGTAGGGGGTCATGCTGAGGGTAATGTGTTAGGGTTTAGGGTAGTGCAGTGGTGTTTGGTCATGCTGGGGGTAGTGTTTTAGGGGTTAGGGTAGTGCAGTGGTGTTTGGGTAGTGTAGGGGATCGTCGTGCCGGGGTAGTGTTTTAGTGTTTAGGGTAGTGCAGTGATGTTTGGGTAGTGTAGGGGGTCATGCTGAGGTAGTATTTTAGGGTTTAGGGCAGTACAGTAATGTTTGTGTTGTGTAGGGGTCATGCTGGCGTATTGTTTTAGTGTTTAAGGTAGTGCAGTGGTGTTTGTGTAGTGAGGAAGCGCATGCGCTGCATCACTAGGTGAGACCTAAAAAGCATTGCACCAAGATGGCTGCCAACACTTCCTGGATTGAAGTTTTGGCGGCCAATTAGAGCCAAGATTGTGCTTGTGTAGTTAGGTTCCTGCTAGATATATAAAGATATTTTCCCTTTAATATCTCAAAAACTACTGATCGGATTTACACCATTTAAAAATAAAAGCGCTTTTTGAACCAAGCACTACCTTTTTGCCAAATCTGGTGTAATTCCATTTAGCAGTTCGAGCTGTAACCGTGTCTAAAGTTTCCTATGGGAAATTTATTTTTTAACCTCTTTTTTTTTTATTTCTCAGGAACTATTGAACGGATTTATACCATTCTTTCTGAACCAAGGGCTACCTTTTTGCCAAATTTGGTATAATTCCGTTCAGCAGTTCAAGCTGTAGCCAAAGACGATTGCTTTTCCACACGGGGAGCTGCATCTTAGCAGCTCACCATGTGGAAAAGCAATGCCGGCTCCCGCAGGACGCGGGGAGCCGGCAGGACCGTGGGTTGATTTGGGACCCCCCACGGTCCCCAAAAGAGAGGGCCAGCCCCGGGGGATGGGGTCCCCAGGGCTAGAAGTGGCCCGGGAGGGACATTTAAAAAAAAAAAAAAAAAAGGAAGGGCCGGGAATGGGGTCCCCGGGTCCATAATTGGCCTAAGGAGGGGAGCTATGCAGCCCCCCTCCAATGATTAATGTAAATAAAAATAAATGGGATGCCCGGGGGGATGGTGTCCCCAAGGCCAATTATTGCCTCGGGAGGGGGGCGACGCAGCCCCCTTCCAAATTTGTATTGAAAATCAATAAAATAGGGGTCAGGCCCTGGGGGATGGGGTCCCCAGGGCCAATAAATTAGAAAAAGAAGGTGGGCCAAATAGCCCCCTTCTTAAAAAAAAATGAAAAAAAAGACCAGAATCACTCTAATTCTTGTTGAATACTGGGGGTCCCTGGGGGTCAACTAGCCCACCAGGAACCTCCAGTATGCATCGGGGAGCTGCAATGCTGAGAGGTGTTCTGAGGCCATGCCCCATTTTAAACCTCTCTGCAACGCAGCTCTGTGGCGCCTATTGGAGGTACCTAGTGGGCTAGTGATGTCATTTGAGATGTCATCAGTGATGGCATCAGTGATGTCACTGATCATGTCATTAGTGATGTAATATGTGACGTCATCAGCAGTGCATTGCGGGCGCGCAAGTTATAGTTAGCTGAACTAACTATAACGGGGGAATTTCAATGGTCTTGTAAAAGTGAAAAGTCCAGCTAACTATAACGCCCCTGAATCCTATGGATTTTTCAGTGAATTTCTAAGGTTTTTTAAATGCTAATTCCTAACTATAACGTGCCTGAAACCTATGGTTTTTTCAGTGAATTTCAAAGGTTTTTTAATGCTAATTTCAAACTATGCCTACAGAGATAGGACATCTGAAGAACGAAGAAAAAACGCACAGAAAGAAAAAAAAGAAATGCAGAAAGAAGCAACAGAAGTCCTCAAAGATGAAGAAAAGAGCAGGAAAAAGGATAATGTGCAGAAAGAACAAACAGAAGAGCAGAAAGGCGCCTTGTTGCAAAATCATTTTGTACCCTCAACTTTTTCAGATGGATACTGGTGGTAACTGAGTGTGACTAACCAGTCCTAGAGCCAGTGCTATGTTAAAAGACACTTAGAATACAGTGAAAACACCTATATATTAGGGAAAACTATGTGTTGGGGTCCCCCTGTGACCTCCTCTGTAAGCACCTAGTATATAATAGGGCAGTTGGATTAAAACTACCTCTTAAAACGCTCAACAGGGCGTGTTTGCACACGTCACCTCAGGCCCCGTCCCCTCCCCTCCTCACTGTTTAAACACTCCCTGTGGCCATTTTAAGTTGGGAGAATAAGTCCCCTTGAATCATGAGGGTCCCTAGGGTCCAACTAGCCCACTAGGTACCTCCAGTAAGTGCCACAGAGCTGCACTGCAGAGAGATGTAAAAGGGGGCATGGCCTAGACCACCTCCCTGCAACGCAGCGCAGTGGCGCCTACTGGAAGCACATGGTGGGCTAGTTGGTCCCCGGGATCCCTCAGGATTGAAGGGGAATTATTTCCCCAACTTAAAACCCTCCACAGGGCGTGTTTGCACACGTCACCTCAGGCACCGTCCCTTCCCTTCACCAATGTGTAAACGCGCCCTGTGGCCATGCTAAGTTGAGAGATTAAGTCCCCTTGAATCCTAAGGGTCCCTAGGGTCAAACTAGCCCACAAGGTACCTCCAGTAAACGCCACAGAGCTATGTTGCAGAGAGGTGTAAAAAGGGGCGTGGCCTCACAACACCTGTCTGCAATGCAGCTCCCTGGCACATACTGGAGATACCTGTTGGGCTAGTTGGCCCTCAGGGACCCTCAGTATTGAAGGGGAATTAATTCCCCAACTTACAACTCGCCAGGGGCGCATTTCCAGAGTGCTGCAAGGAGGGGGCGTGGCCTCTGGTGCGATGCCGGTCTTTTATTTATTTATCTTTTTTAAGAAGGGCAGCTGTGTGACCCCCCCTTCTTTTTCTAATTTTTTGGCCCTGGGGACCCCATACCCCAGGGCCTGCCCCCTAATTTTTATTTATTTTTTTAAATTAGGAAGGCAGGCCCCTCCCAAGGCCTTAATCTTCCCCGGGGACCCCAACCCCCAGGGCATGGGCGTTTTTGTTTTTTTTACTCTTTAGGAGGGTGGCTGCGTTGCCACCTTCCTCAGGCCACTTATGGCCCCAGGGACCCAATCCCCCGGGGCCGGCCTTTGTTTTTTAATATTTTTTTTATATATTTATAGAAACACCTAGGACATGCTGGACAAACTGTACGTACCTATCACCATGACGATTTGCGTGATATTCATTAAAAGGGGACTATGCATACATTGAATCCACGTGGAATGTATTTACACCACTAGTGAAGCTCTGACGTGTCTGATGCCCTACCGTGCCTAATCCTGGCACCCCTGCCGGTGGGCACTCTCCAAGTAGACACCCTTGTCATTTATTTGTACAAACATGGGTAGCAATTGACAGGCACACTAAATACACACGCACACCAAGCCATTCAAAGGGGATTTAAAAAACATTTGACCAAAACTATGCAAGAAACCCTCCTCACGGGTAATAAAACACACATCCACTGCCGGATGTGTAATACTTTTTATTTAACTCTCTGGAAAGGAGACAAACCTCACTTGAGAGTCACAGTGCGCTCCTGGCTGAGCCCAATGCTGTGTTACACCCACCAGTGCCCGCCGAGTGCCACACACCTCTGTGTTGTATTCCACCAGCTAGTGCGTATGCTATGGCACTCTCTAGCCCATGTGCACTTTAACAACACCCCATGAATATGTCATGCCACACTTGCCTTCACACGGGTTATATTACCCCATCTAACATGCCTTCCTCGATGCCTATGTTATAACTCACAGCGCTATGCCATACATATTAGAATGTGGGATCCATTTCTTTGTCACAGTACATATGCAACATTACACTCCCCAGCACATATTTTATATTCCAACTTTAGGGACTACTAAGGTTACACAACACTGCTCTGTGCATATTACACTCCATGGTGCATATGGCATAGCACGCGCTAGTGCCTGTGCTATCTTGCGCTCTCCAATGAATCTGTCATTGCGCACAATGTATTGCATATTATATTTCACGCCCCGGTTCATCTTATATCACACATTTTGGTGCATAGTTTATACAATACACTATATCTAGTTTTCATTTTCAATCGTGCTCTCAGGACTATATTCTATATAACACTGCGTTCACCTACCCTTTTCACAGGCATTACAATTTGCGATGGGTGGTGGAGGGTCAGGGGTGTTTCTGCCAAGTGAGCCCGGAGTCACAGTCACAAACGTCCTCTTCTTCAACAATAAAAGTGAGATTATGCTGCATACTTGTTCATATTTTAAGTATTTAGCAGAGACACACATTTTAAAAACAATAAAAATCCTAATACCCGCCTTCTCTTAACAGTTAGCTTGCTGCCCCATCCACCTCCTCCCTATCCTTTGTTGTCTGAATCCATGAACTAGCCTCCTCCCTCCTGCCATGCATGGTCTTATGTGCTGCCACTGCCCTCCATTTATCTTGATGAACCAGTCCACTCCTCCTGCACTCCATTGCCCAATTCTATAGCCCATCATTGACCTCCTGCTTAGCCTCTGTGCTTAGCTTGCTGCCCCTATTCTCCTTCCCCCTGCCCCCCGATGTCTTTGTGCACGCCCCTGCTCCATCCTTTTTGCCCACCATGTTCCATGGACCTGCCACTCCTATCTACTCTGAGTGTTCTGTTGAGCTGCCACTCCCCTCCCACCTGCCTAACATTGTCACATGACTGTAACCTGTCCCTGCTACCTCCACCCTGCCTGTCCACATTCCATGCCCCTAGCCCCTTCCTCCTGTCCTCCATGGTCCATTTTACTGCCACACCCTTCTGCCCTCCCTGGTCTGTTGTGCTGCAACTGCTCCTACTGCCTGCCCCGCGTGGTCTGTTATGAGGCCCCTTCCCCTGAACTCTCTTGTCTGTGCCCAGGTCCTCACTCTCCCTTCTATCCTCCATGGTCCTTTGTGCATGGCCTTGCACCCTCCTTCTTGCCCATCATAACCATTGTGCTGCCACTAACCCTCCTGCTTGCCATGCATGGTCTTCTGTGCTGTCATGGCCCCTCCCACCTTCCCTGTCTGGTCAGCTAGCTGCCCCTGACCCCATCCCACCTTCCCTCCATGGTGTGTGTGTATGCCCTCATAGTCTCACTGTTGCTCTCCATGGTGTGTCTTGCTTCTAGTGCCCATCCTGGCTGACCTCCATGGTCATCTTGCTGCTCCTGCCCTGCCCCCTTGCCCCCAGCCCTCTGTTTCCATGTGCAGACGCCCATTCCCTCCCTCCTGGCTTGTCTGTTCCATTGTAATGCCCCTGATCCATGCCTCCTGCCCTTTATGGCCTGTTATGCTGCAGCTTTCTCTCCTGTCTGTCCATTATGGTCAGCTAGCTACCATTGCCTCTTTCCCCTCTGTTCTCTGTTGTCCATGTGCATGGTCCTTTCCCCTCCCTTTTGCTTTCTGTGGATTGTTATGCTGCACTCCCGTCCCGCATGTCCTGTGTGGTGTATTGTGCAAAACCTGATGCCTGCCCTGTAGGGTCAGTTTGGTGCACCTCTCCATGTCCCTCCTGTCCTCTGTTATCCGAGTCCATGTCCCTACCCCAATTCCTCCTGCCTACCATGATCCAATGTACCATACTTGCGAACATTTTGAACTTGGTAAGAGGGAGATTTTGAAAAGAAACTGGGGTATTGATTTTCCCCTTTGAGTTACATTGAAAAAGAGGAGATTGTAGACAGGAGACAGATCAAATAAAGCCCATTTGTGCTTAAAAACATTGGACGTTTCCTGGCTGAAATGGGTCTGTTGGCATGTATGGTTGTACTACCACTGTCTCTTCCTTCTGCCCACAATGGTTTATTATATTGCCACAGCCTCTCTTGCCAGTCCTGTATTGTTGGTTTGTTGCCCCTGCCCCCCTTTCCTCTGCCCTCCATAGTCTGTTGTGCTGCCACTTCCCTTCCTGCCTGTCCAGTGTGGTCAAATTATTGCCTCTGCACCTGCCTTCAATTTTCAGAGATCGTGCACCTGGCCTCTGCCTCACAACAGTATCCTAATGAACAAGTAGATTGCTAACATTCTATATTTATTACAAAAGTGTGGAACGCCTGATGTCATCTTGATGTAATAAAAACTGTAATACGTAGAGCATTTCCTTTAGAAATTACATATATGAGAGGGTCTTATTTGCATCAAAATATGGTTAGTGCTCTAAACAACTGAAATGAGGACATATTTTCTGAGTTTTCAGATAGCGACAAAGCACTTTTAAATTATTTGTTATCTTTATGTTTTTTTATCCAGTTGACCACTTGATTAAATGTTGCACTTAGGGGAGAGGATGTGGTGTTACTTCCAGAGCTGCAGACTTTACAACTGGGGAACCAGGTTGGAGTTTCTGCTTCAGCTCGACATTCTGTGATTCTGGTCAAATCACTTAATCTCCCCATGTCTACAACCAAAATGAATTTGTTCAAGTGTGATGTAACCAATGCTCATGTAAGCACTCCAATAACCTGAAAAGTCTGCACTATATAAAACTGCAAAACCACAAAAAATAAAAAGTGTTTTGTACACTTCTGTCATTGGGCTACATGTAGGCAACATCTGGGTGATATTTGTGCTGCATTTGGGCTCTTTTGTCTCTGGTGGCCATCTTGGGAGGGTTATTGCGTTGCAGAGAGGTTTAAAAAGGGGCGTGGCCTCAGAACACCTCTCAGCATTGCAGCTCCCTGATGCATACTGGAGGTTCCTGGTGGGCTAGTTGGCCCCCAGGGACCCCCGGTATTCAACGGGAATTAGAGTGATGCCGGTCTTTTTTTTATTTTATTTTTAAGAAGGGGGCTATTTTTCCCCCCTTCTTTTTCTAATTTATTGGCCCTGGGGACCCCAAACCCCAGGGCCTGACCGCAATTTTATTTATTTTCAATAAAAATTTTGAAGGGGCCTGTGTCGCCCCCCTCCCGAGGCAATAATTGGCCCTGGTGACACCATCCCCCTGGGCATGGCCATATATTTTTATTTACATTAATCATTGGAGGGGGGCTGCATAATTCCCCTCCTTAGGCCAATTATGGACCAGGGGACCCCATTCCTCACGGGCCACTTCTAGCTCTGGGGACCCCATCCCCCGGGGCTGGCCCTCTCTGCTGGGGACCGTGGGGGGTCCCCAATCAACCCACGGTCCTGCTGGCTCCCTGCATCCTGCGGGAGCCGGCATTGCTTTTCCACATGGGGAGCTGCTAAGATGCAGCTCCCCGTGTGGAAAAGCATCGTCTTTGGCTTCAGCTCGAACTGCTGAATGGAATTACACCAGATTTGGCAAAAAGGTAGTGCTTGGTTCAGAAAGCGTTTTTATTTTTAAATGGTGTAAATCCGTTCAGTAGTTTTTGAGATATTAAAGGAAAAATATCTTTATATGCAAAACTCTTTCATGAATGCATGATGGCAGTGAGTCGTTGGATGGCAGAAAACTGCTTGAAGCTGAATTCTGATAAAACAGAGGTGATAATTTTCGGAAATATGCCCAATTTTTGGAATGCCATCTGGTGGCCTGTTACTATGAGGAAACTCTCTGCCGCGGTGCAAAAAAGTGAAACATTTGGGAGTAATTGTTGATGATAAATTGAATCTGGGTACCCAAATTAATTCAGTGTCTTCCTCTACAACTTTTGTCTTGAGGACGGTGAAAAAAATTCTGCCTTTCCTGCCAGCAGGGAGTCAGAAAACAGTGGTCACTGCCCTGGTGCTGTCAAGGCTTGACTACTGTAACAGCCTCTACCTAAATATTCAGGAACGTTTCCTGAATAAATTACAAAGACTTCAAAATGCAGCCGCCCGATTACTTACCGGGGTCCCTAAGTTTGCGGCTGTTTTCAAGGAAATTCAGAAGTTGCACTGGCTACCAGTCAGGTAGAGGGTACTTTTTAAAGCTTTGAGCACCGTTTTTAAGGCACTTCATGGGACTGGTCCAGAATATCTACAGAATCAATTTAAGTGGTACACACCCACATGAAATTTGCGCTCCTCAGGTGCTAAAATGGTGACTGTCCCGAAGATAAAAAAGGTCTCCTGGGGAGGCCGAAGATTTGTATTCGGCGCAGCGAAGGCGTGGAATGGTCTTCCGGCTCAGCTTAGAAATGCACCGCATCTGTTGTCTTTTAGAAGGGCACTTAAGACTTGGTTGTTTATTCATTAGAATTTCTCCACTGCCACTAAATAGTCTGACTCTTCTTGGTAACGGCCAGTAGGAAAGGTAACTAGCGCCAGGACACCCCAGGGTAACCGTTGCGCTTTACAAATTATTTAACATAACATAACATAACATAACATAACATAACATAACATAACATATCTGGGCAGGACCTAACTACACAAGCACAATCTTGGCTCTAATTGGCCACCAAAACTTCAATCCAGGAAGTGTTGGCAGCCATCTTGGTGCAATGCTTTTTAGGTCTTACCTAGTGATGCAGCGCATGCGCTGCTTAACTACACAAACACCACTGCACTACCTTAAACACTAAAACAATACCCCAGCATGACCCCCTACACAACCCAAACACTACTGTACTGCCCTAAACCCTAAAACACTACCTCAGCATGACCCCCTATACTACCCAAACATCACTACACTACCCTAAACACTAAAACACTACCCCGGCACGATGATCCCCTACACTACCCAAACACCACTGCACTACCCTAAACCCTAACACATTACCCTCAGCATGACCCCCTACACTACCCAAACACAACTGCACTACCCTAAACCCTAAATCTACCCCCAGCATGACCCACTACACTACCCAAACACTAATGTAATACCCTAAACCATTAAACACTACTCCAGCACGACCCCCTACACTACCCAAACATCACTGCACTACCCTAAACCCTAAAACACCACCCCCAGCATGACGATCCCCTACACTACACAAAGACCACTGCACTACCCTAAACCCTAAAACACTACCCACAGCATGACCCCCTACACTAACCAAACACCACTGCACAACCATAAACCCTATAACACTACCCCCAGCATGACCACCTACACTACCCAAACACAACTGCACTACCCGAAACCCTAAATATACCCCCAGCATGACCCCTTACACTACACAAACACCACTGCACTACCGTAAAACACTACCACAGCACCACCCACTACACTACACAAACACCACTGCACTACCCTAAACCCTAAAACACTATCCCCAGCATAACCCCCACACTACCCAAAAACAACTGACTACCCTAAACCCTAAAACACTACCCCCTACACTACACAAATACCACTGCACTACCTTAAACCCTAAAACACTAAACCAGTATCACCCCCTACTCTACCCAAACATCACTGCACTTCAGTAAACCCAATAAAACGACCACCTACACTACCCAAACACAACTGCACTACCAAAAACCCTACAACGCGTCCCATACACTACAAAAACACCACTGCACTACCCTAAACTCTAAAACACTACCCCAGCATGACCCCCTACAATACCCAAACACAACTGCACTACCCTAAACCCTAAAACACAACCCCCAGCATGACCCCCTACACTATACTAACACCACTGCACTACCCTAAAATATAAATCTACCCCAGCATGACCCCCTACACTACCCAAAAACCACTGCACTACGCTAAACCCTAAAACACTACCACCAGTATGAATCCTACACTACACACACACCACTGTGCTACCCTAAACCCTAAAACACTACCCCCAGCACTACCCCCAACATGACACAACCACCACTGTGCTACCCTAAATCCTAAAACACTACCCCCAGCACTACCCCTACACTACTCAAACACTGCTGTGCTACACTGAACCCTAAAACACTACCCCAGCACAACCCCCTACACTACCCAAACACCACTATGCTACTCTAAACCCTAAAACACTACCCTCAACAAGACCCCCACACTACCAAAATACCACTGCACTACCCTAAACCATACAACACTATCCCCAGCACTACCCCCTACACTACCCAAACACCATTGCGCTACACTAAATCCTAAAACACTACCCCCAGCATGACCCCTACACTACCCAAACACCACTGCGCTACCCTAAACCATAAATCCACCCCCCGCATTACCGCCTATACTACCCAAACACCAATGTGCTACCTTAATCCCTAAAACACTACCCCAGCACAACCCCCTATGCTAGACAAACACCATTGCGCTACCATAAACTCTAAAACACTACCTCCAGCACGACCCCCTATGCTAGCAATTCACCACTCTGCTACCCAAAACCCTAAAACACTACCCCCAGCACGACCCCCTACACTATGTAAAACTAGGTGTTCAAAGAGGCAAGAGGGATGCAGAAAGAGGCAAGAGAAGTGCAGAAAGAACCAAGCAAAGTGCAGAAAGAGGCACAACGTGTGCAGAAAAAGGCAAGAGAGTTGCACAAAGAGGAAAGGGGGTGCAGAAAGACAAGATGGGTGCAGAAAGAGGAAGATAAGTTCAAAAGAGAAGCAACAGAGGTGCAGAAGGAGGCAAGGGAAGTGCAGAAAAAGCAAGAGAGTTGCAGAAATATGTGAAAGAGGTGCAGAAAGAGTAGTGCAGAAAGAACCAACAGAGTTGCAGGAGGCAAGAGGGGTACAGAAAGAGACAAAAGGCGTGTAGACATTTGCAAGGGAGGTGCAGAAAGAAGCAAGGGCAGTGCAGTAAGAAACAATTAAGATACAGAAGGAGGCAATAGTGGTACAGAAAGAGGCAAAAGAAGTGCATAAATAAGCAAAAGACATGTGGAAAGAGGCAAGAGGGGTGTAGAAAGAGGCAAGAGAGGTGCACAAATAGGCAAGAGAGGTGCACAAAGAGGAAAGAAGGGTACAGAAAGAGTCAAGTGAGGTGTACACAGAAGCAGGAGAGGTATTGAAAGAGGCAAGAGAAGTGCAGAAAGAAGTAGGAGAGGGGCAGAAAGAGACAAAAGAAGTGCAGAAAGAAGGTGCAGAGGTGCAGAAAGAGGTAAAAGGGGTGCAAAAAGAGGCAAGACAGGTGCAGTAAGAGGTAAGAAGGGTGCAGAAAGAGGCAAGCAGGGTACCGAAAGAAGCAATTGAGGTGCAGAAAGAGGTATCAGGTGCAAAAAGAGGCAAGAGAGGTGCAGAAAGTAGAAAAGATGTGCATAAAGCGGCAAGAGAAGTGCTGAAAAAGAAAGAAATGTGCAGAAAGAAGCAACAGAAATGCAGAAAGATAATTCCTATACATTAAATACCACATACTTTCTACCCACATAAATTTGCTTCACAACCTACTACATAATTCCACAAAACACAACCTACATCCACTCCCCAAAAAATTGTAAAAAACGTTTACGTTTACATTGCCAATAGCTCTTACTCTCGCAAATGTGAAACCTATTACATTGCTTTAACTAGTTGTCACATTTGCAGAGTGGTGGAGAAAGCGTGCTGAGCCTCCGACAAGCCCTTAGGATTTACACTGCGTAGGACTTACAGGAGGTACCAGGAGGGCTCCTTGGCCCCCAAAGTCCCTCAGGAGTAGACTTCATCCCCATCCCATAGTCTGCAAAGAGGCGTGTTTACAGAGTGGTGGAGAAAGGGGGGCATAGCCTCCAAAGACGTCTTAGCAATCCCACTGTGTGGGACTTACTGGAGGTAACCAGAGGGGTAGTTGGCCCCCAAGGACATCCTTGGGGGCCAACTACCCCTCCTATTATGTCCAGCAAAGTCCCACACAGCCAGATTGCTACATTATCCTCGCAGGGATGCCCCCTTTGCCCAGCAATCTGCAAATGCACTCCCTGGTACGCTTCTGGAATGGGAATTGAGGTCCCCTTTGCTGCTGGGGGTCCTTTAGAGGCCAACTAGCCTACCTCTTACCTCCAGTAAGCCCCACACAGTGGGATTGCTGAGAGGTGGACACAGGACATGCCCCCTTACTCCACTACTATGTAAAGCAGCCTCCCTGTGTAAATTCATCTGTGAGCAGGCCTAGGGGGTCAGGGTGTTTCTACCCTGCCCTCTTTTCTTGTTTTTTACCTTTGTTTTAACTTTACCTTTTTACCGACCTTAAGATATACATATATAAAACATATGTAATTTTCAGAAATACACACACTGGATGATGTCATCAGTGATGTCATCAGTGATGTCATTTGAGATGTCATCAGTGATGTCATGAGTGATGTCACTGACCATGTCATGAGTGATGTAATATGTGACGTCATCAGCAGTGCATTGCGGGCGCGCGAGTTACAGTTAGCTGAACTAACTATAATGGGGGAATTTCAATGGTTTTGCATGAGTGAAAAGTCCAGCTAACTATAACGAGTTAGAGCTATTGGCAATGTAAACGTAAAAGTTTTTTACAATTTTTTTGGAGTGGATGTACGTTGTGTTTTGTGGAATTATGTGGTAAGTTTTGCAGCGAATTTATGTGGGTAGAAAGTATGTGGTATTTAATGTATAGGAATCATGTAGAGTGGGATTATTTGTTATGGAGAGTAATTATGTGCTATGATAGTCTGTGTTGTGGAGTGGTAACCTCAGGTTTAGTCTTCCTCGTTTCTATAGAAGCTCAACTAGGAACTCAGTGAGATAAAAAATGAAAGAATCACTGAGGAGCACTTTTGGACCTCGTCAGAGGTATTGGCGAGGCCACTGGAATAATGTGGTTGTTGGACTGCACCGACTTTCGCACAATTATACATTTTCTGCATTAGCCGCATAATTCATCATCTGCTCCCTAATCTGCAAATTTGAACAAAAAAAGCCTTGTTTCTAGCTCAAACGGCTCAAGCGTTACCAAAACTGCAGTGACAAATGTTACAGCGTGGCGAAAGGCCCTTTGCAAGCCTAGAATGGTCGCCTGTTACTTGTTGCTAAATGTGGGTGGTACTAATGGTGTGCAAGCCACTCTTGCTTCCTTCTACACCTCTCTTTCCTCTTTCTGCATTTCTGTTGCTTCTTTCTGCACATTTCTTGAGCCGGGAAACTCTGAATAGGGTAGCTGTGCGCCTAACAAATTTAATAATAATAATATTAATTTCTTTCTTTTTTTGCACTTCTCTTGCTGCTTTATGCACATCTCTTCTACTTTCTGCACCTCTCTTGCCTCTTTTTGCACCTGTTACCTCTTTCTGCACATCAATTACTTCTTTCTGTACCCTTCTTGCCTCTTTCTGCACCCTTCTTACCTCTTACTGCACCTGTCTTGCCTCTTTTTGCACCTCTGCACCTTCTTTCTGCACTTCATTTGTTTCTTCCTGCCCCTCTCTTACTTCTTTCTGCACCCATCTTGCCTCTTTATCCACCCCTCTTCCCCCTTTCTGCATGTCTGTTGCTTATTTCTGCACTTCTCTTGCCTCTTTCTATACCTCTCTTGCTTCTTTGTACACCTCATTTGACTCTTTCTGTACCCTTCTTTCCTCTTTGTGCACCACTCTTGCCTATTGTGCACCTCTCTTGCCTCTTTCTACACCCCTCTTGCCTCTTTCCACATGTCTTTTGCTTATTTATGCACTTCTTTTGCCTCTTTCTGTACCACTATTGCCTCCTTCTGTATCTCAATTGTTTCTTACTGCACTGCCCTTGCTTCTCTCTGCACCTCCCTTGCAAATGTCTACACGCCTTTTGTCTCTTTCTGTACCCCTCTTGCCTCCTGCAACTCTGTTGGTTCTTTCTGCACTGCTCTTTCTGCACCTCGTTCACATGTTTCTGCAACTCTCTTGCTTTTTCTGCACTTCCCTTGCCTCCTTCTGCACCTCTGTTGCTTCTTTTTTGCACTTCTCTTCCTCTTTATGCACCCATCTTGTCTCTTTCTGCACCCCCTTTCCTCTTTGTGCAACTCTCTTGCCTCTTTCTGCACACTTTGTGCCTCTTTCAGCACCTCTGTTGCTTCTTTCTGTACTTCTCTTCCTTCTTTCTGCACCCCTTGTGCCTCCTTCTGCAACTCTGTTGCTTCTTTCTGCACTTTGCTTGGTTCTTTCTGCACTGCTCTTGCCTCTTTTTGCATCCCTCTTGCCTCTTTGAACAGCTAGTTTGTTTCTTTCTGCACTTCACTCACATCGTTCTGCACCGCTCTTGCCTCTTTCAGCACATCTGTTGCTTTTTTCTGCAGATCTCTTGCCTCTTTCTGCACTTCACTTGCCAATTTTCAGCACCTCTGTTGTTTTTACTGCATATCTCATGCCTCTTTCTTCACCCCTCTGTTCTCTTCCTGTACCTATCTTGCCTCTTTCTGTACCCCTGTTCACTCTTTGTGCACCTTTCCTGACTGTTTCTGCACCTCTCTTGCCTCTTTCCGTACCTCTGTTGCCTCTTATGTGCTCTTTCTGCACCTCTGCTTCTTCTTTCTGCACTTCTATTGCCTCTTTCATCACCTTGTTGCTTTTTTCTGTTGATCTCGTGCCCCTTCCTGTACCTCACTTGCCTCTTTCAGCACCTCAGTTGCTATTTCTGCAGATATCTTGCCTTTCTGCACCCCTCTTTTCTCTTTCTGCACCTCGCTTGCCTCTTTCTGTACCCCTGTTCCCTCTTTCTGCACCTTTCATGCCTGTTTCTACATCTCTCTTACCTCTTTCTGTACCTCTGTTACCTCCTTCTGCACTTCTTTTGCTCTTTCTGCACACTTTGTGCCTCTTTCAGCACCTCTGTTACTTCTTTCGGCACTTCGCTTCCTTCTTTCTACATCCCTCCTGCCTCTTTCTGTACCTCTCTTGCCTCTTTGTGCACCCCTCCTACTTTTTTTCTGCACCCCTCTTCCTGCTTTCTCTTGCTTGTTTCTGCACCTCACTTGTGTCTTTCTGCACCTCTGTTGCCTTTTTCTGCACCTCTTTTGCCTATTTGAGCAACTCTCTTGCCTTTTTCTACACCTCTCTTCTCTCTTTCTGCACCACTCTTGCCTCTTTCAGGACCTTTGTTGTTTTTTTCTGCGGATCTCTTGCCTCTTTCTGCACCTCACCTGCCTCTTTCAGCACCTCGGTTGCTTGTTTCTGCACCTCCCTGCCTTCTTTCTGCACCCCGTGTGCCTCCTTCTGCACCTTAGTTGCTTCTTTCTGCACTTCTCTTGGTTCTTTCTGTACTGCTCTTGCCTCTTTCGGCATCCCTCTTGCCTCTTTGAGCACCTCTTTTGCTTCTTTCTGTACTTCTCTCTCTTCTTTCTGCACCACACTTGCCTCTCTCTGCATCTTTCTTGCCTCTTTCTGTACACCTGTCTCTTCTTTCTGCACCTTTCCTACCTGTTTCTGTCCCTCTCTTGCCACATTCTCTAACGTTGTTGCTTCCTTCTGCACTTGCCTTGCTCTTTCTGCACCCTTTGCGCCTCTTTCAGCACCTCTGTTTGTTCTTTCTGCACTTCTCGTCCATCTTTCTGTACCGCTCTTGCTTCTTTCTGTACCTCACTTGCCTCTTACTGCACCTCACCTTCCTCTTTCAGCACCTCTGTTGCTTTTTTTCTGCTGCTCTGTTGCCTCTTTCTGCACCTCACTTGCCTCTTTCAGCACATTTGTTGCTTTTTACTGCAGATACCTTGCCTCTATCTAGAACCTTCTTTTCTCCTTCTGCACCTCTCTTGCCTCTTTCTGCACCCCTCTTCCCTGTTTCTGCACCTTTCCTCCCTGTTTCTGCACATCACTTGCCTCTTTCAGCACTTCTCTTTCCTCTTTCTGCACCCCTCTTGCCTCTTTCTGCACCACTGTTGCTTCTTTATACACTTCTATTGCCTCTTTCTGTACCTCTCTTGCTTATTTCTGTATCCCTGTTCCTTCTTTCTGTACCTTTGCTGCCTGTTTCTGCACCTCTCTTGCTTCTTTCAGCACCTCTGTTACTTCTTTCTGCACTTCTCTTCCTTCTTTCTGCACTCCTCCTCCTGCCCCTTCTGTACCTCTCTTGCCTCTTTCTGCACTCTTGTTGGTTCTTTCTCCACTGCTCTTGCTTCTTTCTGTACCTCACTTGCCTCGTTCTGCACTTCCCTTGTTCTTTTCTACACCTCTGTTGTTTCTTTCAGCAACTCTCTTGCCTCTTTCGGCACTTCTCTTCCTTCTTTCTGCACCCCTCCTGCCTCTTTGTGTCCCTCTCTTGCCTTTTTGTGCAGCTCTCCTACATCTTTATGCACCCCTTTTGCCGCTTTTTGCACCTCTGTTGGTTCTTTCTGCACTGCTCTTGCTTCTATCTGTACCTCACTTGCCTCTTCCTGCACTTCTCTTGCTTCTTTCTACACTTATGTTGCTTCTTTCAGCAATTCTCTTGCCTCTTACTGCTATTCTCTTGCTTGTTTCTGTACCTCTCTTGCATCTTTCTACACCTCTGTTGCCTCTTTCTGTACTTCACTTGCTTATTTCTGCACCTCCTTTGCCTCTTTCAGCACCTCTGTTGCTTATTTCTGCACTTCTCTTTCCTCTTTCCTCTTTCTGCACCCCCCTGCCCCATTATGTACTAGGGCGTGACAGGGAAGGTCATGCCAATCACAGGGGTACCTCACCCCATACTGTACCCTAGTTTATGTAGGTGTTTTCACTGTAGCCTGTGTGTCTTTCAGGATAGCACTGGTACCGAGCCCGGTGAGTCAGTTACCACCAGTACGGAAAAATGTGAAGGAACAGGATGACTATGCAACAAGGCCTCTTTCTGTACCACTGTTGGTTCTTTCTGCATATCTCTTGCTTCTCTCTGCACCTTTCATTATCTTTCTGGAATTCTGTTGCATCTTTCAGCATTTCTTTTGCTTCTTTCTGCGCTTTTCATCCTCTTTCCGCACACGTCCTACCTCTTCAGGAACAGCTAAAAATTAGCATTTAAAAAACCTTTGAAATTCACTGAAAAAAACATAGGTTTCAGGGGAGTTATAGTTAGGAATTATGTAGAAATCAAAGAAGTCTCGTAGACAGCTCTTCATGTTAGTGGTTTATTGTCCAAGTTACATCTTAGTAAGTTCCAATATACGTCCAACCAGGAGCAGCCTCCTCGCTGCTCAGCCCATCTTCTCCAACTGCTATCTCACCAGTACAAACATTCCTCACATTCCAAATGACATCATATTGTAGAGCATCAGGAAGAGAATAGGGGCAGGGAAGGTCCATTACTTAACAAGCTGATTACTACACATCTTCCCCCTTATAATGATTATACAAAATCAAACAGTATACAGATATTTAAAAATAGGATAAGAAGATAAGCATTCCAGAAATAAACGTAATAGAACACAGTACAGATATGGGAGGAAACTATCCTCATGCAATAATATTAATAATGTAAAATGTAATAATAGTAATACAAGTAATACATTGCCTTCTCAATGTAATAATAATAATAATAATTATGTAATAATAATAATAATAATAATAGTAATTCAGTAATAATAATGTAAGTAATAAACAGTAAAATAGAAATCTTAAACATAAACAAATAGCAGGGCCAGGGAATATCACATGCACTCTACTGCACACACTGTAATATACTATATACTTTCTTACCCCTACTGCATACTTTTGCAAGATCAGGGACTCACACTCCCGCAATAAAGATACTGCATTCCCAATAATACCCTGTTCACATACTGCAGTCCCATGCAGTACCAGTAACTTTATAAAACACTGTAATAATAATAATAGAAATGCAGTAATAATATTGTCAAAGGGGAATCCACCTCCCTATAAACCACACACCGCAGTAACCTCCCAAATCATTGTAAAGGGGGAATCCACCTCCCTATAAACCACACACACACACAGTAACCTCCCAAATCATTGTAAAGAGGGAATCCACCTCGCTATAAACCACACACATGCAGTAACATCCCAAAGGGGAAATACACCTCCCTATAATACACTGTAAAATGAAAGTACACATCAAATTAATGAATGACATTGGACTTCACAGTTATCTCAATACGACATCGAACCGATGAGTGGACTAGCATCTCAACATCAACTCATATGCAACAATTCTCCACTTCTGGAACATTTGTCCCCAATTAGGGCAGTTGCGGTTCAAGCTCTAGGACCTTAATCCCCACATGGGATGTTCATCCCCATTATTTGGGCTCATCATCATGGTTCAAGTCCTGGGACCATTGTCCCCAACAATTGCTCTCAGACCCGCTTCTGGAATCGCTCTCCCGCTTCTGGGCTTATTCTAGATTTATAATTCATACTGTTCTGGTTTCTTGGCTCTCTGACTCATTGTCAATCTTCACACAGCTAACCATTCAATACAAAGACTTAACTCAAAATAGTTCCTCAATCGGTGCTCTAAATTTCCATATCTTGGTGCAATGGCGCTAAATAGCCAGAAGATGGTGCTGTTATACTAGTTCTAAATTTTCCACAGTGACATTCACGGTTATATGGTGTTTCAATTAACTTAAATGATAGTACCTGTGACTCCTTGACGGTCTTCAGGCAGCAGCGCTCACAGCAATCTTCACCTTAAAATACAAAATGGAGGCACGCATATTAATGTAGAACCGGGTGGTTTATGACGGTAAGCCGGGTGACTGTCGGCATGTCCGTGCAGTACAGCATGAAACTGCAGGACTCTGCGTGAAAAGAATACTTGGCTCGCGCTGATTAAAAGGCTGGTGAGCACCAGCTGAAACTGTTCGGGTGAGTGCCAAACTGTCATTTCCTTTTTTCTTATTAAACGCTGTTTTCACATCTCTGTAATCTAGAAATCCTCATTCGTGTCAAGACTCTTAGATGCCAGTAATGAACACTAACATTTTCCACATCCCATTAGCAAATGAGTGATAACTTTCCCTTTCCCTGCTTTGCGAGATGACAGGCCAGCTATTGCCTTCACGATCTCCTCGCCAAATAATTTACATATGGATAAGTCATTGTACCGCTGGTTACCACAGAGCAGGAAACTAAACACTTCACTTTCCTTGCTGCCGATAATGATATTGCTCAGTCAGATGCCAGAATCCACAGTTGATTAAATATATAAGAATTGTCCTATTCACCTATGTGGGAAATTATTTTAATATTGGCTCACAGAATACGGTTTGAGAGTTGAGGTTTTTTCATGGTATAATGTATTAAAATGAAGGCTGTCGTTATGCTCTTTTCTTGTTTGTTCTTCTTGTATACTATAAGTGCGTGGGTGTGCGCTTATAGGTTGATAATAAGGGGCACACCTAATCAGACGTGGTGATATTTATTCTGTGACAATTCTTATATATTTAATCAATTACCTGACAATTCTTTTTGAAAGGAAGTGCAACGAATCAGAATGGGCAACAAGGGGAACGAGATGAGACCAAGACAGGATACTAAAGGAAAACCAGGAGAGGGAAAAGGGGTGGAAGAAGAAGCAAAGGAAAGAGAGAGGGTACATTCAAGATCATGGAACAAGAACAGATAATGAATTTTGAGCAGGTGGAAGAGGTACAAGTAGTCAATTTATCAAGTAATACTATATGTAAGGATTTAATTACAGCTTTAGAAAAGGGGATGAATTATTGTACAACTTGGATATATGATGTTACAGATGTTAAGAACAATGTATTTAAATTTGTGAGACAATTAAAAAAAGTATTTTTAGCAATACCCTAAGCCTACTGTACCTCAAGCTTGTGAACAGGTTTTTGGGGATTTCTCAATTCATGATGTACATAATGTGACAACGCTGTTATCTCTGAATGAGGACGGAGATGCGCCTGTTAATGTTCTTGATGTGGCTTCTGAATTAGATCATTCTACTAATCTGAGTATATATAGTGGTCTCAGCAATAAGTCTCGCTGGACCCCTCAACTTACCAGTGGGAACAATATTGACCTCTTTCATAAAATGGTCAATATAGAGATTGATAAGTGGGACAAACTCATGATCACAAGTAAATATACACCTAGAGCACGCAATCTGACTTTTAAGGAACGTGAGGCACTTAACGACTGAGCTATGGATACGGTCCTTATAGTAAGAGAAGCCGACAAGGGAGGCAATATGGTCGTAATGGACAAATCTAAATATGACATGGAGATTTTATCACAGTTGAACAATCAGACTTGGTACAGAAAAATTGACAATAACCCTATGCTTGCTATAGTGAGATTGGTTAATTCTGAACTGCTTATATGGCGTGAACGGTGCCTTCGATTCCTTGAGGAATACTCATTTCTTAAGACAGAGAAACCTATATATCCCTGTATATATACTCTTCCAAAAAATCACAAAAACTTGACCACCCCTCCAGGTAGGCCCATAATATCTGGTATTGGAGGCCCTACAGAGAAGATCGTAGAATTTGTAGATACATTCTTACAAATATATGTGAATAACCTTCCATATTATATCAGGGATATTAAACATGTACTTAACATCCTTAATGATCTTACATGGTATCATGGTATGAGATTTGTTACAATGGACGTTGTCTCATTGTATACCAACATATTACATGAACATGGCATTCAGGCACTGACATTTTTTTTGTATCGACGTCCAGTTGAGTTATTGGAGCATTAAGAGATGTTGATCAAAATGTCCCTTCTTATCCTCAAGAATAATGCCTTTATCTTTAATGAGGAATGGTACTTACAAATTTGTGGTGTGGCGATGGGTTCCAGGTTTGCTCTGTCTTTTGCCTGTCTCTTTATGGGATGGTTTGAGGTGGAGCATATCTGAGGCCCATCAGGGTCCAGGTGGCACGAATATATCTTGTACTACGGTCGATATATTGATGACTGCCTGCTTATTTGGACTAGCAGCAGTGGGGACCTTGCAGAATTTTTTGAACATCTGAACACTAACATTCATAATATGTCTTTTACTATGACATCGGATCTGGAGAGGATCATCTTTCTCGATCTTGAACTGTTTCATCATGGAGGGATCATACACAGTAATATGTATCGAAAAACTACGGCATGTTATTCCTTATTACACGCAAGTAGTGCTCATCCGAAGAGTCAGATTAATGCTATACCCTTTGGCGAAATGCTGAGGGCCCGCAGGACTTGCAGCAGAGATGATGATTTCAACAAAAATGTTAAAGATATTGAAATGAAGTTTCTTGCTAGGGGTTACCCAGAGGAAACGATCCGTAATGAAAAAGATAGAGCCATGCGACTTCAACGTTCTGACACTCTGAAATATACCCCTAAAAAGCACAAAGAAAAAAGTACTGCTGTAAGATTGGTGACCAACTACAATCTATGGTCACACAAACTTTATGGGATACTCAAAGATAATTGGTCACTACTGGCCGCGGATAGATCTTTGGAAAAATATATTTCCAAATCTCCAAGTATCACATACAGGAGGGGTAAAGCAATTCAGAGTATTATAATTTATTAGTCCCAGCTATCCAAAACAGTCACCAACCAAAGTGACGTGGCTAAGACAACTGAATATTGGATCCTACGCATGCGGCAATTGTAGCATGTGCAGGTTTGCCAAGAAGGGTACAAAAGACTTTGAATATAATGGTTCACGCAGACTCCAGATTCATGATCATATGGACTGCCTGACAAAATTCATAGTTTATATGATTCAGTGTAAATGTAAGAAAATGTATGTGGGCAGTACCATTCGCCCACTTAAAGAACGTATGGCTGAACATTTTCGTGCCCTGAAGTATCTGGATACTAGATACCCAATAGGTAGTCAGGCTACAATGTGTCAGGAACAGGGAACATCACTTGGATTCCAATTTCATGGAATTGAAGTTGTTAAGATTGACCCTAGAGGAGGGGATAGAGAGTTAAGATTACGACAGTGTGAGGTACGTTGGATTTCTAAACTACGGGCAGTGGAATTTGGAATTAATGTCGATCATGAACTACATTATTTCTTAGATGTCTGAATAACTATCATGTTATGATGGTTACACTTTTGCTCTGTGACTTCCTTACATGTAAGTCTGAGATTCCATTGTTAAGCCTTCATATTTCTTGAACTCTGCTGAATTAAAAATATGTATTATGTAATCAATTTTGTAAGTTTACCCATATTCTTTGGAGTAGACTAAATATCTCTCTCTTTTTTACCATTCTAGCAATATCATTGCATTATTATGAAAATTGAATTTGTGCTTTTTGTGAGTTTTGTAAGTTTCTTACATCTATACTTGTGGATTGTAGTTTGTTTTCCTGTCACATTTCTGAAACCCATTTATCTAGCTTATTAACCCCTTCAGTGCCACGCCCTTTCCCCCTCCTGTGCTGGGCGTTGCACTAGTGGGTGGGGTTCATGACGAGATAGTCTCGTCATGGGCACAGCGCAACCGTGCTCCATGACGAGACTATCTCGTCATGGGCATTGAAGAGGTTAACTACTCAAAAACCTTCCTTTATCTATTATTTAAATAATATGGTTTTATACTATTTGGGTCGTTTGGC
Organism: Triturus cristatus; assembly: GCF_964204655.1. NCBI lineage: Eukaryota > Metazoa > Chordata > Amphibia > Caudata > Salamandridae > Triturus > Triturus cristatus. Next base: position 1,116,901,098 of record NC_140588.1, on the reverse strand, counting down.
TCTTTTTGTCATGAATCCATTGGATATAGTATTTCTTTACTTTGCATGATTTACTACAATTTTTGTTCTCTGGTGTGTTCTTTCAAGTAAGGTCTTATTGGCGCTTTTTGAGAATTACTAATTTAATCTACCTGGGCTCTGAAAGTAGTTATATATGTTTGGATTAGCTTTGAGACATCAGAATGAAATAATGAAATAATGATATAATGCCTTTATTTAGTTGGGTCAGTAACTTGAGCGCTTAATTAGACAATAATAGCGCTACGTTGGTCAAGTGCCGATATTTTATGAAGTTTCTACTCACTGTATGACAACAATATGCATGAGCGGTTTAAACATGCCCCTTGAGGCTGTGGTAAATATGAGGCCTTTATATTTATAGGTTACCTGTGTTTCTTAATTGGGACATATATTCCCTTTTAATTGACTTTTATTGGCCTCTACGATAGTTCTAATGTTTGTGGTGGTTTGCAATTGATATTTCTAGATAAATACTATAATGAGGACCGATTTTGTTAGTATTTATCACTCTAAGATGGCGGCGATTGCACATGCGCTTGATATGGAGTCCTTCTTCTAACCACTGAATAGAGACGTGAGCACTTACGTATGGGTGTATAAATACGGGAAATTAATGGCGCCCGGATTCACACAAATATTAGGCGTCGATTACGATTGGAGTACTCTCCGTTTTCTGGTAAGAGTCCTTGTGAACTTTATTATCTTATTATTGAACTTGACTTCAATACCTTGTTCCACTAATATGGAGGCTAGTAATTAGATTGGGGCACCATTTGCCCGCACTTGGATTTATTAATGTTGTGTATTTCCTTACTTTTCTACATTAGGAGAATATTTAGCGAGTATTTTTGGTTGCACTCTTTACTTGGTGTCTCCTGTCACCGGGTGTAAATCTGATTTATTTTTTTACTCTGAGCATTTCGGGTTCCTCTTTTGAGATGGTTTTTAAGATAGATATACAAAGTTTGATTGCTATTCTTGTACCAAGTATCATTTTTTATAATAATTTTTTATAATTTAAATGATATACTGTTTTGAAGAGAATTTTAATTATTTTGTAGCCCTGAGGAAGTCGTTGGGCCATTTACCCAAGACGAAACACGTGTTGGCTACAACATCTATTGTTCAAGATTGCATTAATCTCTTAGCATGAGCTGAAAGCCATTTTGTACTTGGCAGCCATTTTAATTAGCCATGTGCTGGACATTTGCTGTTTCCCTCTCCCAGAGTCTTGCACATGCTCAGATGGGCCCAGCTAGTAGAATGCACCTGTTCCTAATATAGAACTGTCAGGCTGTTCTAACTGATGTCAGCAACGTATTACTCCTCCTACTTGTTGACTGTGCAGTTTCTGTATGACCATCTATGTGCATAACTCTTCTCATGTGTACTTGTACTGCCTTTTTTCAGCCCCTGTGTGGGTATATAATGCACCTGTTCTCTGTACTCCTTAGAAATGTCTCCTACAGTGATTTGAGAATTCTGTATGAAGCATTGTTCTCTCTTTAGAGGTTAAATGAATAAAAAGATGTCTTTTATATTACAGCTTCTGTGCCAATCTCTTCTTTGTTGGTTAAAAAGGACCAGGTGTATCAGTGAAGCACCAGATTAGGTTTTGATTTCTGCAATTGGTGCCCTCTGTAAGGCTCATCAGAGAAGTGGCTATCCAAGGGAGGGATCCTGATGGGAGACAGGAATCTACTGAGGAGGACAGAACAGGACTCTAGTAAAAAGGTACCCTAAAACTGAGATTCTGTCTCTGCAGCCCAGTATATTCCTGGTCTTCCTGATTGGACTCCTCCAACTGCTTACCACTCCTGACTGAGAACATTTTTGGCGTGAGTATTCTAAAAATGACCGTTTGGTCACTCAGAACTTGGCAGTTAGAATCTGGAAACTTGTGCTTGGTAAGGTCGTTTGTTACGACGCTTCTTGGATTTGTATGGAAATTGGCCAATATTTGGAATTTGGAAATATGTAAACTGCAGTTTATGTAGGCAGGTAATGAGAAACTTTTGTAAACTTGAACGGCACACTTTGAGTTAAGTGCTACTTTGTGTATAATAGTGTATATGCTGCAATATTTTTGGCATGCCTGTTCGTAGCACACATCGTAGAATGTGTTGCCTTGGTTTGTAGGTACCCTTGGAACTTGTATTGAATTAGCCGGCTCCCCTAGAGGGGATACTTAACTAGGTTAAGGTATAGAAACATATTTCTTCCTTGGTGACTAGTACCCCGAGGAACTAAATATTAGGCCTGGGCAAAAATTTCGTTCCGGTCGCGGAAATTGCGATAATTTGACATTTTTGCGTTCCGCGGAAAGCGCGAAAATGTCAACATTTCCGCATTCCGCAGCTTAGCGATAATTTGTTTCTTGCTCGCGCTGTAAAATAATACATTCTCGCGTGCGCGCGATCGCCTTACCTGAATCCCCGCGTTCGCCGACAAGTTTTCCCGATCTGGTCGCGTTCTCCATGAGGTGTTGGATTGTTGGTAGCCATTTGCGCTGTCTTGCGACAGTTCGCGCCCGCAGTGACGTCATGCATCGCGCGATCACGTCTTTCTTCTCGCGATCATGCACCGCGAGACAACTGAAAACAAGATGGTCGCGCCCGCGAGCAACCACATGGGTAAGTTGGCGATCCGCGACCATGCAGAAAATCTTGCGAACGTGCGGGAAAAAAACTTCCGCATCTTCGCGATATTTCCGCGTGTTTGCGGAAATTTTTAACATTTTTGCGATAATTTGCGAAAGTGAATTTCGCAAATTCCGCCCACCCCTACTAAATATGTACGTAGAAAGGATCCTGGTCTGTGCACTTAGTAACATTCATAAGTGGTGATATGCAGAGCGTTTTTTCCTGGTGTTCTGCCAGCCAAATCTAGTGAATATGACTTACAACTAGTATTTACAAATAGTTTGGTTTAAGTACAGTCTGTAGGCTGTCTTTTGTTTCTGTACTAAGTGTTGATCTGTGGATTAAATGTGTGTTTAAATGTCTGTGGTTTGTCATTAGTGGTACTTGTAAGAAGCGATTGCGCTCTTGGTGCAAGAATGGCTAGCCTTAAGTGCCCTGTATTATGTGTATGACACCGTTTTGAAAATGTCTGGAATGAGCTCAATGTTTTTTTTTATCATCATTCTGTTATGCCAAATATCATTAAAATAAAATACATTTTAAAAGAATCCAGCAATCAATTATATAATATATGCTAAATAGCTGCACGCTCTCATTAAATTGACAGAGTAAGACACTATATATGTGTGCAAATTGCCACAATGTTAAAGATAAAATTAGAATCCACATTGAATAGGAATAAAAAAGCTTCAAAAAACGAAATTGTGTGTTTTGCAATAGATACAATTAAGATACAAAATGTCACAGCATTTATCCTTCTGTATTAGGTATTAAAAGGCATTCACATTATCTGAGTGAGTTGGTTGTTGCTGAACTAAAATACACATTACAGAACGACAGATTTGTGCAAAGGCTGACTTGAAAGGCGTGTGAATTCGACGCCTTTACGTGTCAAGCAGCTGTGTCAGCATGTGGGTATTTCTGACTCCGGCCACAGAAAACAGCTGAAGTCAAACACGGTGTAAAATCCTGCATTTCAGACTGCTGTTTTAAAAGTTAGAAATATAGTTTCATTATTTTTGATAAACAGAGGACAGATTGACAGTAGGGATTTCTTTTCTTAATGCCTTTTTAAATAAGGATAAGAGTGGTGTTTGATGTTAAATAATAATGACTGTCCTTTATTTAAAAGTGGCGCAGACTTTCAAGTTTGGTTTCTGTTCTTAGGGCTATGAATGAATGTGTTAAATATGATAGGCAAAGGGATGCAGCTTGCTTTTCATATGTGGACTCATCAAAATGATTAGATTTATAAAAAAAAAAAAAAATATATATATATATATATTTTGATTATATAAAGAATGTTATTTAAAATAGGTGCATTAAATTCGTTTTTTAATATTTAAGCCATGCTATACAGCAATAGGGGGTCACTTACATGTGAAACGTCACTTTACCCAGGCCTAAAAAATGTATTTTTATAAGGGTATACATTATACATTTCTGATGCCACATCTCTGGGATATGTAGAGGACATTCTGGGGATGGCTATTATGCAAAAACATTGTAGGATATTCATTTTTAAGTGCACCAAACATCAACGTCGAAATTGAGTAAAATTCACTATTTAAATGAGGTTATTCCAATCAGAGCAGCTTTTAAACTGCCTTAGGCTCCAGTAAATGCACATTTGTAAGTTTAAAATGAATAGCTGACATCTATACTGCTAGAGAAGCACTCCGCACACTGCTTACAAATATAAATATGTACAAAAAACTGGCAGAAGTTATTAAGCTTACCTCTGAATTGCTGGTAAACAGGAATGGAGTGGGTTGTTGCGCTCTCAGTCTCCAGGGTCACTTTGAATTTGTAAAACTGCATAAAACCTTGCCCGCAAGATGGGACAGCTGCAAAAAGGGTAAAGGTCAAAGTTCTACATTTAGAAGCAGGGCTCAGCGCAACATTTGCTTTGACATTTCGACATTTGAACGACGAAATGGCAGGGCAGGAACAGAAAGAGGTTTTGCTTACTTTTTTGGGCAAAAGCAAGTTTTTGTTCACTCACATGAACAGATTGAATAATAATGGTATATGTGAGCTCTTATTAAGACAATGGCTCTGCCATATGTATAGCACTAATGCTTTCAGGGCTGAATTAAGGAAGCAATGGGATTTAGTTTGAATTCATGTGCCCTCGTGTTACACTTGTACATTTGCTAAAGGAATATGTTCTTTAGCTTGCTCAATGTGCTATTTAGCTCCTCAGAGTTTGTTTATGCCCAGTTGCTACAAATTGGGGTTGATAGTGTTGACTGAATGAAACCTGTTACAGGTTTCCTACTGTCAAAAATGGGGGGAGGAGGCTAGCTCCTCTACAAATTTATGTTTTCTCTCTCTTTTTCTCAAATTCTTTTGAGCCTGTCTAAACTGTCTGTGAAATAGCCATGAGACATTTAATTGGCTATTCAGTAATATTGTTTTAAACATTATTAGCATTAATAAAATGAATAAATAAATTTGCTATGTTACTTCCCATCCTGTCTGATGAAATTATGAAAGGATGAGTAGTCTAGATTGCTGTTTCCTTATTTGATCTTTAAGGGGAACTAGCTGTGGGTAGTTTTTGTTCTAAAATTCTCAGGTGATAACACCACTATTGTTTGTTATTCTCATGCTACATACAGTTTTGCAAGGGCATTGCTAGTTTTTATTAGCTTGTCTGTGTAAATAAACTGACAGTTCTTACTAGAGCTGATGTTGCATAGTTTGGATTGTGAAAAGTAGAATGCAGGAAAGATGCCCATGTGATCCTTAGCACACATTTTTGAGGAAAATATTGTTTTATAGGAATCTGTTTGTCACAAGATGTTCTGCTGGAGAAAATGTACCCATTATGTTGAAGTTTTTAGTTCTTTATGTAATAGGAATCCCTGTTAAAGTAGCAGTTTTAGATTTTCCTGCTGCTCCTATAACATGAGAGCATGGTCCTAAGCATACAATGTAGGTGCTTTTATTAAGAGAAATCATTTTAGAAGTGTCTGCAGTCCGGTACAAGTAATGCAACGTCTATGAGTAAAAGTGTAGAACATTTCCTTTTTTCTTGAGGGTCTTTAGATGATTAAGATAGGAATATACAGATGTAAGGATTTGGAGTATGTCTGTATTATTTTTCTCTTTTCCTCAGAATTTAGTAAATGAACACAGACTTCCTTGGCTGCTTGGGATTGGGTGACGTATTACTCTTGTCAGTTCACCAAAGAGTTCCTTTTATACTTGCCAATAGGTCGAGGCTGTTGTTTTTTTTACTCTCACATAGATGAAAGTGGTTCTTGGGTGCCTTGCTAATATATGGGGCGTCCCTAGACTAGGAAGTATTCTGAGACTAACCTTTCTGTTGATAGATTATTTCTGTGCCTTGTCTAAAGACCTTTTGTTCTGTCCACCAATAGATATTTGCTGCCTTACAACCATTGCCAGAGGGGCGCGGACATCACATCCAGCTTGGAGAGTCAGCACCAGTCCAGCTTGAAGTCAAAGTGAAGGTAACCAGCACAGGCATTGCTGGCAACCAGGACCTCATTGAAGGTAGAAGGCCAGGAGCACTGGGATGTGAAGTGTGTACCCCTGCCACTGTCTTGGGCGAAAGACGGGGTCACCAATCAGAAAGGAGAAATCGTGGATCAAGTTTTTGCTGCCCAGCAGAGAGTCACAGACCGACCAGGAAGGCGAGAAAGTTTTTGCTTGAGGTAACACCCTTTGAAACAAGGGTTGCTTCAGAGATCCTAGCATCAGGCCTCTGAATCCTGGTCCCAAAGTGACTGTAAAGTCTTCACCTTTGTTGGTCAAGAGATACCTGGGCACACTGAATGCAATCTATGGCCCCAACGAAAGAGCAGTGTGCCAGCAGAGCAATACAGGAGTTAGGGAAGGACTTGAGTTTAGGGTACAGGTGCTGTGTCTCTGGTGCCTGTTAGATTAAAGTGAAGAAAACTGGTGCACTGCCTGAGACACTGGACAGGATCGCTGAGAGCATTTGCCCTGGTGGGTGATTGCCCTATCCTGAAAGAAGAAACTTTTCCCTCGAAACTGGGCCGTGATTCCTGAGTTGCGAGTTGTGCAGCTCCACCGTGGGAACAACAAGAGCCTGCCTGTGAGGTTCAAACGGACACAGGGAGAAGACTCCCCTATGGTTGGTTGTACAGCGGCTTTAATTTCCCAAGGACTTCTTTTTCTTTATTGTTGAAAATGTACCCCATTGGTCGTCCCATTTTTGAGGAGGAGCAGCCCTTTGCAGCTCTTCGTCCTAATCCTCATGGTCCTGTGTGGTCCTCCTGGTCCTCTGGATCCAGGATCATTTTTGTAATAATATGTCTGACTGCTTTCATAATTGTATTAAGAATAATGTTTATTCTGCGAGAGAAAAGTTCATCTGAGCAATTGACAAATGTTACTTTACCCTTTCTTGGATTGATACTCTTACCCTCATAAAGGAAACACTGGAAAAGTCTAGTGAAAATGTTTTTATTAGATATGTGCTGTTGGCTATTTTGAAGTTGAAATTGATGGTCACTGAAATGCATAGGAGCCTTGAAAATGTTTTCACTGGATGGTTCTAGGATTTGCTTAGGACTAGAAAGCTAATAGTTCTGTTTCTGATAATAGTAATTACTCTCTCCTGCTAGCTGCATGACCCAATGCTCTGTTCCCTTTGTACTCCTGCTTATACCTTATACATACCCGCTTAACAATATTTAGAATGAGAAATGCCCACCTAGCAATGAATTAGGATATTGATAAATTTGTGAAAAAAAATTAATATGCATATTTCCTACTGGATTATGGGAATGTCTTTAGCTCGTGCTAAAAGGACCATCTGTTGAAGATTGCATTAATCTCTTAGCATGAGCTGAAAGCCATTTTGTACTTGGCAGCCATTTTAGTTAGCTATGTGCTGGACATTTGCTGTTTCCCTCTCCCAGAGTCTTGCACATGCTCAGATGGGCCTAGCTAGTAGAATGCACCTGTTCCCAATATAGAACTGTCAGGCTGTTCTAACTGATGTAAGCAACTTATTACTCCTCCTACTTGTTGACTGTGCAGTTTCTGTATGACCATCTATGTGCATAACTCTTCTCATGTGTACTTGTACTGCCTATTTTCAGCCCCTGTGTGGGGATATAATGCCCCTGTTCTCTGTACTCCTTAGAAATGTCTCCTGTATGACACATTTTTCCCTCTTTAGAGGTTACATGAATAAAAAGATGTCTTTTATATTACAGCTTCTGTGCCAATCTCTTCTTTGTTGGTTTAAAAGGACCAGGTGTATCAGTTAAGCCCCAGATCAGGTTTTGATTTATCCTCTATGTGTCTGCAGTGCCGGAGGAGTATTGGGACGTGGGTGGCCATTTCCCTTTCTGTTCCCTTGAGCATCTTTTCCGCTCTTCTCATACAATCACTAATTTTGCGCAAGATCAACCTAGCCACGCTTCGAAGTTTTTACTTCATCTCAGGGGTTTGCCTCCGCTCATCACAAATAATGTGTCAACACCGGGGCTCGATCGGGTCAAGTAATTGCCACATATGTTCTCTTTCCTACTGAAATGTAAATCGCCAACAGCTGTGCAGAGGTTGAAATATCTGTCACATATTTAGCGTAGGTAAACACAACACCATCAGTTCTCAATCGATATTTGCTGGCACATTCTCTGAAGATCATGACAGATTTACTCTTATGCCCCCATTTGACATTTTCACAGTAGTTTAATCACTTCACACCGGGGCTCAATGCTAGTCTCTGTTACATCTTAAGGGTCATAGGCTTCAACATCAGGTTGACTGTCCCAAACAAGGCCCCTGTGTGCCCCTGACCTCTTCTGCTTACGCTTCATTCACAACGGAGCTCGATGAGTGCCCCCGACTGCAGTTAGTCTTTACAGTCTGACACCTCAGCAGTTGATACAGGGCTCGCACTATGCCCTTATCAACGCAGGTGGATCTGGCACTCTTTGATCTAAGGCGACCGTTATTGGGGTCACTGGTGTGGCGGAGTGCCAGATAACTTTAAACGCATGCTTTTAATTTATGTAAAAAGTCTTTTACCTTTGAATTTCATATGATTTCCGTTAATGTTCCTTTGAATAAATTCTCACTGGCAATTTCAGCTTTCTTTAAGTAACACATGTAGGTTCTTGCTTCTTAATCAACGCCAGTGTAGAAATCAAAGAAGTGTTGTATACAGCTCTTGATGTTAGTGGTTTATTCTCCAAGTTACATCTTAGTAAGTTCCAATAAACGCCCCACCAGGAGCAGCCAGTCAGCCCATGTTCTCCAACAGCTGTCTCAGCAGTACAAACATTCCTCACATTCCAAATGACATCATATTGTAGAGCATCAGGCAGAGAATAAGGGCAGGGAAGGTGCATTACTTAACAAGCAGGTTACTACAAATTAACATTTAAAAAACCTTTGAAATTCACAGAAAAAACTATAGATTTCATGGGCGTTATAGTTAGAAATTATCATTTCACTAGACCAGAGAAATTCGGCGGTTATAGTTAGTTGAGCTAATTTTAACTTACGCCCCCACAAAACACTGCTGATGATGTTGCTGGAGCGGGTAGTGCAAAAGTTTTGTATACCCTCCCCATTTTGCATGTTTATACTAATTAGAATAATTAATTAATTATAATCATATTAATTGTTTGGAGTGAGAAGAACTAACCAACCTTATTAATAAATGAATTACACGTGGGATTTGCATTTGCATGGCTTAATTAATACGTAAACTAAATTATGTACGTATACTAATAGTAGAGAAATTAGAATATTGCATGATATACGTTGCTTTGGTGATGTATTGGTGATTTGTGCTTTATTAAGTGAGTATAAACCGCTTTGAGTGTCGCTTCTGCTAGATAAATATACACATATATGGGTATTAGTGAGGGAATAACATTTTATTAGCCATTTCTATGTTTTAATTACGTTTTTGTGTTTCTTTTGCTTAAGTTGCCCATTCCGGCCTAGACAAAATGGCAGAACGAGACATTGAACGTGACTGCCATGACAACTTGAGGTTCTGGGTGAAGTGCGTCACCGCCAGCAGCAGTGGCCTGGACCTTACCCCGGGAGAACATGTACCCTTCAAGGACTCTCCGGGAACTTTGCCAGGAGAAAGGACAATGGACAATTTAAAACCGGAATCATCTAGTGTGATGAGTTCATTAGTTTAACACCCTGAGAACCTTTCCTCGTGACCCCAAGTCGACCAATCCGGACCTTCTAAACCCCGATCTTGATACTTTTTGACATAATTTTCATTATAAATGCAGGTAGGGAATTGAACTAAAAAACTTATGCTGACGTAGAGGACGGTGACACTGCTGGACAGCTGTTATCCTGAATCTTTAAGAGACTGAATTGCGGCCCAACTTTGCTGATTAAAAGATTATCTCCTTGACCTGACTGACTTAGAGGACGACTTTTAGCCAGATTAGGTATATATGATGTGCTGCTATGCTTATGGTGATTTCTAACGATTTTGCAATATTTCTTAGATAAAAGAATATTTGATTAATTGACAAATGTGTTGTGTTGATTATTAAAAGAAGAGTGTTTATTTAGTATGTAAGTGAAATCATTAAACCAAAGATTACAACTAAATTATCCATCCCCTTATGAGAGGAATATTTTAGGTTTATAGTCAATGTATCAGGGAAAAAAGGTATAGATATTCCTTTCATGCCAGCGTTTGGAAACATATTTCCCTCCGAGAACAGATCAACGGAGTGTAAGTGTTGGTGTTATGGGCCCCACCAATGAATGTATTTGAGTGAACTTGATGCTGAGGTAGTTGGTCTGTGCCGAAGGGAGGGGAGTTTGGTATTCCATGCTGGAGCAATGTCACATATTAGATCATTCATGACATGGTCAGTGACATCACTGATGATATCTCAAATGACATCACTGATGACATCATCCACATGATAATCTGATGCACCTCCTCATTCCCTAATATAAACTGTGATACATCCACTCTAAAATATAGACTACCATTTTTGAAACTATAGGCACACCAATACCGGTTACTACATACCCACTCACGGATTTGTAGGTCTACACACACATCCAGTCATTCACCCATACAGTCACTCATACATGCAGTCACTCATCAACACATGCAGTCACTCATCAAAACAGCACTATCATATGCACTCATGAACCTATACAGACACTTACACACGGCCAGTCAATCATAGAGTTACTCCCCCATCTAGTCAGTCATGCAAAGAATCAATCACACTCCCATTTACTCACCTATATAGTTATACACACACCACCTCACTTATTCATACAGATACTAACACATGCTTACTCTCTTATACAGTCACTGATACAAGCAAACACTCATCCATACAGCCACTCACAATCACTCACTCTCACATATAGTCATTTCTATACTCCAACACTCACATATACTGCCTTTCACATATGTACTTATTCACACACGTACCACTGAGACATCTGTTCACTCACCAACACACCCATAAATACACTCACCCGCACATACAGCCCTTCACGCATGCAGTCATGAACCCATAAACCCAGTGAATCACCCACTTACACATCTATGCACAGTTACACACTCCCCACCCACCCACAGACACAGATACTCAGACAACCAATCAATAACCCATGCATGCACTCATGTAGCTACTCACCAACCCATGCAGCTGCTTACACACCAACTAACAGACTGATATAGACATTCACACAGTTTAGTCACTACCCCTGCATTCAGTAAGAAACGTTTAATCACTCACTTATGCAGTCAGTCAGTCACCTACGAAATCATCCATCCAGACACTCATTCTTCAATTCACCATTGTATATATATATATATATATATATATATATATATATATATATATATATATATATATATATATATATATTATCTACTGGCGGTCGCCAGTAGATAGTTATAGTTAGGACCGTGTTTCCATAGGAAATCCGCAACATTCTATTTGGAATAACTTTGGCGCCGGTTGACGAATCCTCGCGAAATTTTCAAAATAGGTGGGGCGCTCCGCTCCGCTCCTACCCTGAAAGTCTCGGGGGGATTCGTCAAGCGGGGGCTGAGAAAAAAGGGGGGTCCCAAAACGCGTTTTCCCCATGCATTTTCCCATAGGACCTTTAGTCCGAGCTACAGCCCGAACGGCTGAACAGAATTACTTGAAATTTGGCAGAGAGGTAGTCCTCAGGTCAGAGATGTGCCTTTTGCAGGTCTGGTGTAAATCTGTTCAGTGGGTCCTGAGAAAATAGCATTTAAATCAATATATATATCTGTAAGCGCGCTCCGTGCGCTTACGGTAAGCTTACCGTACGCGTACGGTGCCGTGGGCGAGCTCAATTCTGATTGGTGGTTACATGACTGTAAACATTCGAATCGGTCGAAATCAGAAAGTGTCGGCCGCCATTTTCTGTCTCTCGCACTGAAAAACAAAGGTGGATAACGTGAAAAGGGGGCAACGAAGAGAGTTGCAGACCCCCTAGCGTTTGTCAGGGGGTCCACGAAGGACCAAAAAGTACGAAAAATACATTTAATAATTTTAAAAAAAAAATCGCGGAGTGCGCGTACGGTAAGCTTACCATACGCACACAGCAAAAAAAAATAATAATAAAAAAAAAACGAAATAACAATCACATTTATTAAATAAATTGAAGGACCCGCAAGGGAGAAAAATATACTTACCCTACCAGTGAATCTTCGCCTGTGTTGAATGCTGCAGCCAGGAACGAGTCGCGTTTTTTCTTTGACTCCCATTCAACATCGACTTTGACCCCATCAACATTTGCTATTTTTATCTCCTGGTTTAAACACACTTATTTGGTTCCCCCTTGGATATATATTTGTCTAGTACTCACCTTAATTTTTTTATTCATGTCGATTGGATTTGTGACAGTAGTTCTTCTTTTGATCAATGGACACTACCTTAAGGAACGCTCTGCTGTGGAACTGGTAGATGGAACTTTGGCCCCGCATTCTTCATCGCACATCATGAAGAGGGACCTGACTTTCGTCAACATTACAGCCTGGCCAGTTACGGATGGCATAGATTGGGATACAGTCCCGTTTCAAATTCATGGTCCAACAGAGATTATTAATGTTCCAAATGTACTTTGTGTCTCCATGGGTGATGTGGTTAAATATAACATACGTTCAGATGACTGGGATGTGCGAGCAATACAATCTGTTTTCAGATTTAAAATACTATGCAGCATTCGATGCTGAAGACTTGTATTTGAATTCTGCAAATTATGCTGACTTATTTTGTTATCAGCATTATGGCCACCATTATTTGCATAAAGCAACTACTTTTTTAACTGTTTTTAATTACACGCAATGGGAACATTGTCCCGCCCCACCAATAGGGAGTTCATAGACCCTGTTGAATAACTTTACATATTTTACGAGTTTTGATAACTCAAACCCTGAATTTTACTATTTTGAATTAAATTCTAAATCAAATACAAAAGTTATGCTTACCCACACGAAATTGTTATACTCTGATTCCTTCATCCTTAAATTGGCGGTGGGCGGCCATGATCATTGGAAAAATACAGTTGATTTAAAATCAGTTTGGGGTTCCAAAACCTGGCAGGTGCAGGGCATGGAAGCTTTGTATCGTGCATGTCTTATACCAACACAAATACTGTTCTTGAATGATTTCATCTATCAGACTACTCGTCTGGGCTTAGGTACGGGTAAACAACTGAAGGCTCCTGCTTTTCCTTCCCTTGCTGAATATCCGGACTGGAGTGTTACTACCAATTACACTTTTGAGGAGTTGCAATCTCTATTTACAAATGCAACATTTCATATCTATAATATTGACTCTATGGGGTGGTTGGTTTGTCAGACCAGAGCAGATGCATGCCAAATGCGTTTCCCTGACAGGGCTCAGGTTACAGGACAGGCCTGATCCATGATTTTTGACTACACATTCTGTTACAACGTATTCTGTTGGTAAATTATGTCAAAATTGGTTGCAAAACTCTACCCTGTCTTCTGTTAAACAGCATTTGTCAATGTTATCGAATGATGTGGATTTAGAATATTTTATGAAAGGCCTGATTGGCCCTAGGCCTAAACGGTGGATATATGCTGTTTACAATGAAATGTGATAATTGTCTCAAATTGAAGCCGCTTCACGTTTAGGGGCTATAGACCAAGCTGATCTTGAAAAAGTTCTTGCTGTGGTAGACAACAGTATTAATACTGTTTCTTCCAGGATATACACATTGGACAATATTGTCGCTTCAGTTGTTGATATTGTACAGGATGATGTATCTGTGTTATATCATGGTCAGGACCAATTGTGCTCTATTATGCAGTTAGCATGGACCTTGCAGACGCTTAAAATGGGTCGTGTTCCATGGGACTAAGTAAACTCATCAACTTTGTTTTTAGCTTTTAATTTGACTGACAGACAACAGTCTATATCCATGAAAGATGCAACCTATACACTCTTACAAATAGAAAAATTGGACCCTTTACCATTCTCAGTAGCAGGAGCAAACTCTGCTGTTTGTCTCATTCACGGGGTTATAACACTGCCGTTCTCATTATTTAAATTTACATCATGCATGAAACATTTTCCCCTAGGTTGCTATGAACCATTAGGAAACTCGTTCCTTCATGAAGTTTGGTCACTCCCCTTCACATTTAAGATGTTTGCATGATGACACAGGGGTGTATCTGACTGGTCAATCTTGTGATTCTTCCATTGGACACTCCCTCGTGTGCAAGAACATACAATTGCTCGGCGCCTGCAATTTAGGGGTGCCTAATTTAGCGTGCATTTTAAAGGGATAGCCCGTCCCTCGATTAAACCAACATTCACACTGCTTTCTAACGGTAGTTATTTACTTCTGAATAATGAACAATGCTGCAGCGTGTTAATAGGCAGACTGTACATTGTGACTGTGTCACAACGTGTAGTTTGCATCAAAAATGTGCTGTTTCCTCCAGCCCGTGGGAGTCCCGATATCTCAATTTGGCCTTCCATTCCGACCTTGAAGGCAGAGTTCGACAAGCTGAGCCGAATAAGAGCTTTTTGTCCCAGAAAGAAGTTCTCTCACTTCTGCCTGTGAGACCTATGTCCTGCAGGTGGCTAATACAAGAACAGAAGTTCAAGCACTTTTAAACACTGACCTCCCTCAACATTTTGGTGAGCTAATTCATTCTATCTTCAATGCTTTGTATACAACGGGGCTGGCTCATTTTTTTAACACTGTGGGCTCTGGCCTTGTAACATCTTTTCAAACTATTTTTGGTGTGATCCCGACTTTCATTCATTCTATTTTTGCAGCGTCTTCGGCGGGGTACCACTAATACTCATTTTCGCAGCCGAGGTCTTCATATTGATTTGACTGCTCCGAAATGGCTGCCCCTCTTGTGGTCGTACACAACCCGGCCCGGCTGCAGCTGCTTCATAGCCACATGCTTCAGTGCTACGGTACCTTGCCACTGGCCACACTAAGCGTGGCTTATAATCTGTCTTTCCGATTTCCATGGTACACTTGCGTGCAACCAGTTTTATCCAGCTTGGAATGTCCTTTTCAATGGGCTTTGGATCTATGCCTCTCAAAAACAGCATCTCCTGTCCCGGTATTTGCCTTTCTAATGGGCCCACTAGTGTCTCATGTACAGGACTGTTCCGGTATTGGTTTGATGGCATGTTCGGCTGCACTAGGGGTACTACCTCAGTGGGACATCGGTGCAGCAGCACCTGATTTCCTGCAACAAAGTTACATTGAGTACCACGCAAGTTGCCCACCGATGGTGCTGGAAGCATCCATCGTTAATGAGCATGTTTTCTCCTTTGAATTACTTAACTGGATGGCGTCTACATTTTTTAGACGATGACAATGATTTCCTGTTGGCAGCTGTCGCCACTTTTTGCGCTTACACAGTGACGGATTTGATAAGACCAGGCCGCACAGACATTTTAAAAAAATATATTTTTTCCTTTCTATTGCTTTTTTAATCCCCTACCAGAAGGATATTTTTTTTAAAGAACATAACTATACCCTATTTCTCACCCTATTGACATTCTTCACTTCCAAGTCGCATAAGCTCTTGTTGCTCAGTCTTTATTAGCTCTGTTCGATCACTGTGCGTAGGACTGCCCAAGGGGAGGGTGTTGTTAGGGTTTGGGGGTGCCTGTGGACGTTGCTAATTTAGCATTAGTTTGTGCGTTGCATCACCGCCATCTTGCTGCTTAGGCACACAACACTACATGCCTTGGTTCCCGTAAACACTTTTGCCGGTGCTGCTTCACATGGGAACTGTCTGCCTTTCACTATTTCTGTTGTGCTCTGAGTTCTCGTCTGTACTTCGTGTTCAAGGCCAGAAAAAAACTCCACTGGTTAATCGGCTTTGGTCCTTCCCACATACATTTAGATCTAACATGGAACACAGCTGCGCTTCTGACTTTCTGGGTTCTTTTAATATTGCACGGGATGCAAGTTAACAACACTTGGAGAAAACCTTTCCAGAGGAAGAGCTGTGCTTGTGCGGAGATGTAAATCCTATCTTTTAAGACTTGAGGTAGAGGGTTCCGCTGTCCAAGCCCAGAGGTCTTCCACTGATATAATAAACATAGCTTATAGTACGGGGAGGGTGGTTATGTTATGTTATGTTAAAAACATTTATAAGAGCGCACATATACCCGGAGGTGTCTTGGCGCTAGGACAAACAGTAACCAGCCACAACCTTACCCCTAAAGCTGAAAGAGCCAGGTTTTTAATTGCTTTCTGAAAGCAATCAAGGAACTAGCATTCCTGAGTTGAAAGGGAAGAGAATTCCACAGTTTCGATGCCCCATAATAAAAGCTGCGGCCACCCCAATGAAATGAATTCTAGGCACAGCCAGCAGTCGTGCCCCCAAGGACCGAAGCTGTTTTGTGGGTTGGTACCACGTAAAAAGATCCTGCAGAAAAGATGGACCTACATGATGCAGAGCTTTAAATACAATACATAAAATTTTAAATTCAATACGCCGAGATGCAGGGAGCCAATGAAGATTACGAATTTCATTGGAGACTGAGCAGTGTCTAGGGATGTCCACTAGCAGGTGAGCTGCTGAGTTCTGAATCATCTGGAGTTTACTCAGACACTGCTTCTGGGCGCTGAGGTATAAGCCATTACAGTAGTCCTGCTTAGATAAAATAAGAGATGAAACTACTGTTTTCCTGGTGTTATCGGGAATGTAAGGAAAAAGTGCTATACGGTTTAATCCACTGTAATTATAATATGCTATCCCCGTTCGTATTATATGGAATTGTAACCATGCTGATTATATTGTTTTTATACATTTCTTTGCTAGTGTTCGCAAGTGTACTGCATTACAGAGCATGTTAGTTGAAATAAACATTTCAAACTATACAGTGTCTCTGGTTACTCACATTGCTAACAGGTATCTAAGCAAAAGAGTGTCTTGTTTCCATGAATTCTGAGAGGCCCTGAGTCGCATGTTCTAGGAGATCCAATCATTGGTAGCTCCGCTGTAGTACGGAGAATGAATAGGATACTATAGCTAGCCGGATAGGGGTTCTGGGCACTGAGGCGTGTTTTTTATACATAACAATACACCAAAGTCCTGGTTTCCTGTGCATAGTTCTGTATATGTGCAGAATCCCTGCAACAACTTCGCAATGGTTTATTCTCCTCAACTGGCTGTTGAGCGATAAGTGCCTGTGCAGTGGTTTTCAAGACCTTGATATTCGTTAGAGGAGGTACAAATTCCAGTTGTTGGATTTGAACCTGAATTTTTCTCTGATCATCGTAATAAGAGATTGACGTTTCATTGCTAAGATGTTTCCCCTGTATGGGTCATTGGTCTCAGGAGTAATTTTTCATGATTACCAAGAGATATAATCAATAAATCAATCAATCAAGTGGCTTGTAAAGCATGACTACTCACCTGTAGGGGTCTCAAGGTGCTAGTAAGCAAGTAAGAGATAATTTTAAGGCTTGGTTGTTTAAAAAAATAGATCCCACTCATGTGGTCTAATCACCTCCTGCTGGGATTTGCTCTTGCTGTAACCCCAGTGCAGTGCGACCTGCCACTCCCTGAGGTAGGGGGGTATGCAACAGTAAATCTAAGACCAATTGTGTCTTGGGAATGCTTGTGTTGTTTATGGAGCCCATAATAATTTTGTTGGTAACCATGTTAATCATGTCTTTGTCGATTGTTGTCTCCTCTGTGAGGACCCCTTCATCTCCCATAATGTCAGCTGGCTCTTTGGTGTTTGTTGATGATTTACACATGGCTTTTCTGAACCTCTTTTGCTGCCTTTTTGTAGGCTGCGCAGAATCTACAGGTGAAAAAGGGATGGGGCAATAATTGTTACAGGTTCACTAGCCCCAGATTTTCGTTTTAAAGCGTTTGAAGCTGAGTCCCTTCACTACCATCCAGATTACTGAGATGCTTGCTAATAGAAGGCCTTATAACAGTATTACCCTGCAGATCCAGTTCCAGAACGCTCAATTCAACAACATCCCCAGTAGCATCTTTATCAGTTAATTTATTTTTGAAAATAGCTTTGTTGTTAAAGATGGATTCAGTTAGTTTACTGTTTCCCAGGGTTTGTCGTCAATGTAGCAGTTGATTCCTTATGTTGCTGTTGGGAATTTCCTGCTGTTGGACTTTGGAGGCACTATTGGCACAGTTGATTGATGTTGGTATATCCAACTCCTGTGACTGTTTTTAGTTGAATATTATTATCTATTAGCATGGAATCTAAAATACCTGGAAGGCATGCCAATTTATCTACAAGAGGGCTGCATGCAAAGGACGAGACAGTTTGAGCGTTAACTTGTGCCCTCTGTACCAGCATGTTTAATGCACCGATCTTTGAATCAATTGCAGTAATGTAAAGAGCCATTGTGTTAAGAAGGTCCACCTTGAGATCGAACTCCATAGACTGATATGTTAGAGCGTCAACTACAGCTTGAAATGAATGAAGCAGAATGTCCCATGAATTGCTGTCTCTTCCTACCTGTTGAGGTGAATTACTATACAAGGTGTCCGCTTGATGAGAGGTATCTGGGGTAACTGATTAAGGTGAGCCAGCCAGGTGCATTCTTTCCTTCTGCAAAACCACTGACTCCATCTGAGAGATTTCAAATACCACATTCAATTGAACCTCTTCCTCTAAAGATGTTCTTATATTTAGCTGGGCTGTGAATAATGCACCCTTTATTGTTTGCTGTGCAGGACCCGGAATGGGATCATGACCCACCAATCCTGACAGGTGAGACGTGTAGCTTCTGTTATTATAGGAAGAGTAATGTTACACCTTGACTTCTGCCTGAGTGCTTCATGAGGCTCAGTGCTTCATTTGGCTAATTCACGTCCATTTGAACCTCACCCTCTAGAAGGTATCCAACTGTTAATTGTTGTAGTCTCTTATGCCTGTGATCACCTTATCTGTAAAACTTGAACGCTCCCTTTAGCCCAGGATTTTTTGCAGTCCTTGGAATGCACTTCACAGCTTTAGATACAAAATTAGAGGCAACATTTAAATTTGCGTGTAATGGGTTTTGAAGTCTGTTTATGTCTTGGTTGTATGAGAGCAGTGTATCCACAGGGTCCTTTAAGAATACACATGTTATCTGCAATTTCCCCAGTGATTTTTGGCTCTAGATCGTAGCCTCTGGTGGAATAATGGGAACCTGCCTTCTTCTTCTGTCGAAGCTGTCATGGCCACTATTGGCTCATGTGGGTCTTTATTGAAATTTGACACTTTAAAGCGCATCTGTCTACGCTGGGCAATTGTTGGAGCTCCTCTTGTCCTCCGCAAACGCATGATGCGTTTGGTAGTAAGTGTTGTTAATTGATTTCCAGTATTTGTTGGCAATATTACCTGGAGAAATGAGAAGATTACAGTAAGGGTTGTATGGGGGCACGATCTCCAAGCCCCATGCTTATTCGCCTCCTGTTTTACCTGCGACACAATAAAGAGCCGTTTAAGCCCTTGCAAGCTGCACTTGGTCTCTCCTGACTGCCTTCACAGGAGGGGAGTCTTTGAAATGCCCGGGAAGCACCACGCACGTTCTCTCTGCACTGACTTTGCAGTTGCAGAGAGCAGGAAAAAGGGAATCAGAGAGTACTGTGTCTTAATTCACACTCCCCACAGTGCTCCAAAGCTCACAGCCATCGTGCTTCTTTTGGAACAAACGGAACCCCAAGGGGAGCCGACACAGGAACAAGGGCAGTGGCAGCAGTGGAGAGACAGACCGTCCCAAAAAGTACAGACCACCAAGCCAATGGAAATGATGTCCTGCAGCGTCACGGTGATGGGCGGTCTGCCCATCATGCACAGACCAGCAGATGCTGCCCCCAGTAGTAGCTTAGGCAGGTAGGTGTGCCGAGTTTTAAAAGTTATATTGAAAGCCCCTGTGATCTGCATGAAGGTGAGCAGGTGGGAAGGCAGACAACGAGCAGCAAAGATTTCTTCAACCCGATGCAGGAGCTTACCGATTGCAGAGGAGTAAAATGTTCTATTCCCACTCCAGTCTATGCAACACTAGAGAAAGATTTGGACGCAAAAGGGGTAAAAATTACCATTCCCACTCCAGTTGATGCAACAGTAGGGAAAGGGTTGGACTCAGAAGGGGTAACATTTACTAGTCCTACTCCAATTTGTGCAACATTAGGGAAAGCGCAGGACTCAGGAGGGGTCAAATTTACTATGCCCACTTCAGTCTGTGCATCAGTAGGGAAATGGTTAGACTTGTAAGGGGTAAAATGTGCAACAGTAGGGAAACTGTTGGATTTAGGAGGGGTACAACTTCCTATTCACACTCCAGTCACTGAATCAGTAGGAACAGTGTTGTATTGTGGATGAGTATAATTTACTATTTCTACTCGCAACAATAGAGAAAGTGTTGACATTTTATGATACCCCTCTTTTGTCTGTAGTAGTAGAAAAATCATTAGACTCAGGATGGGTAAAATATATAATTCCCACTCTAGTTTGTGAGAGAGAGTAGTTCACTTCAAAAAAATAAAATAGTTTATCAACTATATTAAATAAGAATAAATATAGATATTGAAATATAAAATATAAATATATAATTTGTATATAAATATATACATATATATATGCTTACATTTAAAAATAAAATACATATGTATTTTAATGTTTAATAAATATTTTAAATTAAAATAAATAATATTAATATAATTAAAATACCACACTATGGGCCTGATTACGATGTGGTCTGACTGACTTCTGTCAGTAGTGGGCAGACCACCGTGGTCAGGTTGGAAGCGGTCAGCCTGAGTGCCGTATTACAATGCATGTGAATATGCAATTTTCCGACGGCTGTGGACCTCTTACTCTGGCAGGAAATTCACACCGAAGTGGTGTCAGAATGGAACAATGGAGGCTGTCAGAGAGAGGAATGCCTCATTATCTGGATGCCCAGTTACGATGTGCCATTCTGATGATGCAATTGTGGCTGTCCCACTGGCTCATCAGAGCTGGCTGAAAGGAAGGGAGAGGAGGGCCTGTCTTTCCTGTACACAGCTTGCATGTCCTGTGCCACCATGGAGCCCATCACACACAACCATTATACCATTATACTTCTCGACTAGTCCTGCAGACTGAGGGTGGAACACGGCGTGGAACTTCTGGGTGATGCCTAGGCCCTTCAAGACATACTTTATAACATCTGCTACAAAGTGAGGGCCATTATCACTCCACAGAAGTCTACAGACGCCGTATCGGGGGAAAAACTCTTTCAGCAATAGCTTCGCTGTAGTCATTGCAGTATTGTCTTTCGCAGGGTACGCCTCAATCCATTTACTGAAGGCGCAAACTACTACTAGAACATACTTCAAATTGTTACAGCGCTCAAGCTGGATGTAATCCATCTGCAGAACCTCAAAGGGTGCAGTGGGTGTCGCAAATCCTCCTGCTGGAGTTCGCGTGCCTTTCCCTGGGTTATACTTCAGACAGATCATACAGGTCTGCACCACCCTCTTTGCCATGCTAGCAATCTCTGGATGCTTGGGTAAGCAATTTCACAATTGCGGAAGCTCCAACATGTGCTAGCCCATGTGCCATCTGGACCATAGGTTGTACAAAAGCCGTGGGTAATTTCCATCTATCCATCTGCTTATTTCTCCAGCAACCCTCGTCATCCAGTTCTCCTTCGCTAGCCCATTGTTCCCGCTCTTTGTCAGAAGCGGTCTTTTGTATTTCTCGCACTTCCTCCTTCGCATCATGCCATCTCTCCACCTGTGACTTCACTACATACATGGCAGTAGTACCGGGCTGCATCGCAGTCTCCCGTGCTACTTGATCCGCTAACGCATTTCCTTCTCCAACCTTATCAACCACTTTCCTATGGGCGCTACACTTAACAATGGCGATTTTCTTTGGGTATGTCAATGCAGTTAAAAGGTTGTGGACTAACTCCCCATGCATTATCTGTACCCCATGTGACGTTAGAAACCCTCTCTCCTTCCAGAGTAGGCCGAAATCGTGCGCTACTCCGAAGGCATAGCGGCTGTCTGTGTAAACATTCACACACAATCCTGTACTGAGCTCACACGCTCGTGTTAACGCTATCAGTTCCGCTGCTTGAGCTGATTTCTGTGGTATGCGTGCTGTCTCCACTATCGTCTGTAACGTGGTAATTGCATACGCTGCTGAAGTCGTACCATCTGGTAGCTTCAGGCATGATCCATCCACCCACAACTCTCCATCTACATCTGAAAAGGGCGTATCCTGGAGATCAATACGACCCTTTGTTTGTTCCTCAGTCACAAGAATACAATCATGCGCTTTCTGTGCCTCAGGCTGAGTCTCGGGGTATGGCAACAATGTGGCCGGGTTTAATGGCACGCACCTTTTTAACGTAATGTGAGGAGCTAAAAGCGTCAACTCATATCCCGTTAAACGGGCACTGGTCAAATGCTGCGTCTTTGTTTGATTAAGCAGGGCATCAACAGCGTGGGGGACTAACACCAACAGTTTATGGGATAACACAATTCCTTCACTCTGCCGTATTGACACAGCTGTCGCCGCAACCGAGCGAAAACACCCTGGCAATGCTCGGGCGACAGGATCAAGTACAGCCGAAAAGTATGCACAAGGGCGTTGCTTATCGCCGTGCATCTGCACTAAGACTGATAATGCACATCCATCTTTCTCATGCACATACAACGAAAAGGGTTTTGCATAATCAGGGGTCCCTAACACTGGTGCCGAACAAAGGGCCTGTCTCAATTGCTGAAAAGCAGCGTCACACTCATCTGACCAGGGGATCGGGATGGGCGTGTCTTTTGTCAAGAGCGCTAGTAATGGCTTAGCTATGTGTGAAAACCCCAATATCCACTGTCTACAAAAAGAAACAAGACCCAAAAATGCACGCACATCCTTCTGCGTGGATGGCCTTGGTGTGTCCAAAATTACTTGGATACGATCTGGTGTGAGTGCACGCCCCTCCTTAGACAAAAGGTGACCCAAATAAGTCTCCTTTGGTCTACAGAATTGCAATTTCTTCCTAGAGACCTTGTGATTGTGGGATGCTAAAAAGGAAAGTAAAGCTATCGTGCTTTTCTCGCACAACTCCAGGGTGTCAGCCGCCAACAGGATGTCATCGACATATTGAATGAGGGCGACCCCCTCGAGTAAAACAAAGGAATCCAACTGTCGCTTCAAAGCCTGACTATAAATACTAGGGCTTTCTGTATAGCCCTGGGGAATTCTACAAAAACGATAAGATCTATTGTTTAATGTGAACCCAAAAAGAAATCGGCTATCAGGGTGAATGGGAATAGAAAAGAAGGCATTTTTCAAATCAATCACTGAGAACATGGTCGCCGTAGGCGGGACCAAGGTAAGCAACGTCGTGATATCGGAAACCACCGGATACTGAGGGATCACGATCTTGTTCACCTCCCTCAAATCAATTATGAACCGATAGACCCTTGCATCCGTGTCTTTTTTCAGAATGGGGAGAATCGGACTGTTACAGATATTATAGGGAACTTCTTCCACTACTCCTACTGCGATCAAATCTTGCACAATCTGTATGAGAGCCTCCTCGCCCTCCTGGGAAATACGATACTGTGGGAGGCGTGGTAGTACCGCCCCCTCCTGGACACTAATGTGGACCGGAGGAATCACCATTTGTCCGACATCCGTGTCCGAAGTCGCCCATAAAGCTTGGGGGAGGGTAGCCAACAACGCATCCTCTGATATCGGACACATCCGCCCAGATCGGGGGTAGTTGTCATTTAAAATCACCCTCACACCCTCAGGGGAACAGCGAATTGTAGCCCTAAAATGCTTTAACATATCGAGGCCCATAATGTTATCCGGTGTGTACGGAGCAAGCAGAAACGGACAAGGCGCAGAAAAACAATCAACTTTAAATGCAAGGGGCTGTGAAAGAGGGCTTCGGGAGAGTGTACCGTCAAACCCTACCGATGTAACTATTGAGCCGGATGGGGGAGCCCCCGGAACCAAGTACCTAGACAATGCACTACGTGTCGCTCCTGTATCCACTAGGAACTGATCAGTAGAACCTAAAACCTCAGCCGATACATAAGGACCCGTCTGATCGACCGGCACCTCAACTGATTCGGACCCCCATCCTACGCATTCCTATGCATGCTGAGAATCATGATATCCCGATCGATCGATGTCCGATACATGATACTGGTGCTGGCGATCAAAAACATTTGAGCTATCTCGGTGCTGTCCAGCAGTATCGAAACGGACATTATCGTTGGAATTCCCTCTAAAGTTCGAGAAGCCCCCTCTACCTCTCGGGCCACCCGGAGTGTGCCCCTGACGCGAAGCACGCAACGCTGGGCAATCCCTGGCCCAATGGCCCAACTGCTTGCAATACGCACACTGGTTCCTATTCAAATCAGATCGGCCCGAAGGGGGACCATAAGATCCACCCCTTCCCCTATTATTATTACCCCTGCGGGGCGGGCCATATACTTGTGCTAACATCACTTTGGTTTTAAGATCTTTCGATTTCTTCTCCTCCTGGCCCTTCGCCTCGTGCTCCTGACGCTCATAATACTGGGCAATGGTCAGAAGGGCCGTCGGTGTCGCGGAGGACCAAGAACTCTCACTCGCTTTTAACCGGGCCGCAACTGCCGGCAGCAGATTAGCCACATATTTGTCCGCGAAAAGGTGGCGGCCCGTGTCGTCAGTAAGCGACTGGCCACTAAAATCATGGAACGTTTCCTCAAAACGCGTAAAGAAGTCCGCGACTGACTCGTCAACTTTCTGTTTACATGCTGCTAACATATTCCAGTCAATCTTTTTAGGGGGGATAATCGTCTTCAACTTAGCCACAATAGCCGCAGGGAGATCTAAAATATTCTGGGGTGGTTTCTGTGCGGGCTTCCGTTCCCTATCCTCATCCTCAAGGTCAGACCACCGGGCCTTGAAGGCAACCGCATCATCTACCTTTCGGACAGAGCGCCACGTATCCGGCGGTAGGATAAGGCCAAAGAACAGGTCTATATCCGCCAAGGTCATAATGCAAGAATTCAAGGCCCCCTCGACTTCTTCATAGAAGGCCGCTGGATTCTTGCGGGGGTCAGGCAGCGCATTCTTTAATGCCATAACATCGGCCCTATGCCATGGAGTATAAACCCAATTATATACAAAATATCCCCTTGCATCGGCGGAGTTAATATCCGAGCTAGTCCCCGCTCCCTTAGGAGGAACATACAAAGGCGCCGCCTCTCGCATTGGTTTAACATGCACTATGTCATCCTTATCTGACTGGGAGGCGGATGGGTGGCCCCCTGCTGCAGACGAATCCGACTGCTTCTCCTCCTCCGTTTGTTGACGTGCTTTCTCTCTAAGGGCCAGCACCTCGTCCCGCAAAGCGAACAGGCGCCGAGCCGCCTCAGAAGCCTTAGGGGGAGAAAAAACACCATTACGTAATGCTCCGGCATCCGAAGACACATCGTCAGGCTCAAGGACACTAGAATATTTTCGGAAAGCTGCAATTACTTCTTCTGAAAAATGAGACAGAAAATACACCCTCTCTCTATCTTGCCACGACCCCCAAGCATGGAACAACTCATCCATAGACATCTTGCCCTTAAGTGCACGGAGGGAAAGTTTCCGAAGCTCAGCCATATGCTCGGCCGATAACATGGACCGTGTGTCGACCTTACCCGGAGCCGGGCCAGAATCTTGCGGCCGTGGAGCAGATGCGCCAACATAAGGGGGCGGAGAGCGATCTAGTAAATAAAAATCGTCATCAGGATTATTAAGGACAGGATAAAGCGGCTGACGAACAACATATTGACCCGAAACTTGTAGCCTACGCTCTTTCTCTTGTCTGTCCGTTTGCTCTTTGTCCTCCCGACGCTTCGCTTCCTGCGCTCGCATATGATCATTCTTTCGCTGCTCCTTATCAAACAGCGCTTTCTCACGTTTCTCTCGCTCACGCACTTCCTTCACCCATAATCGCACACACTCAAACATATCCTGACGAGCACGTAGCTTACACATACACTGTTCCACATACTCAATCTTACGTATATCAAACGATCCATACAAAGGCCATCGCAACTCAGGATCCTTCTTGGTGTATTTCCTCCATAACGTGCTGTACATTATGGAAGAAAGACCATGCTTCACGTACATATCCCTATTAGGAGTCCCCTCTGGGGGAGCTGGAGCAGATTCCTCGAGGTTCAACCGGTTCCCAAGACAGCAGCACCACTTACGAAGTGCGCTAAAAGCAGGCATGCTAGGAATAATGCAAAATATGCAGTATTATCAAGAAAAATGGCACTTAATCGTTGCGCCGTTCAAAGTTTACACAGCTCCGGAGAAATTTCTCCACATTACCTGCCTATATGTGTTGCAACGCATATATTTTCACAAAGACAAATTCAAAATATGACTAGTCACCATCAATCAAACTCAAATAGCCAGACCAGGCTTCAAAACTCGGAGCAAGTACCGTACAACGGTTCTTACCAATCAAGAGTCCAGGTTCCAACTGCCAAGTTCCACAATCGCCCAAACGGCTCTCACGGCAGGACCGACAGAAGAGGTCTCAGTCGATGACCGGCGCCACCCAGATGGTCAGCTCGGAAGGGAAGGAAGAAAAACCTCGGGATGCCAAGGCTAAGACGCCGCTGGCAGTGATCACGTCCCCGGCCAAACTCCTCACCTTCGTCGCGACCAGTCCTTCGAGCATCCGAGTCGCCGATGAGCCCCACGTGACGGGCGCCAATTGATGAATACAAGCCCCAGCTAGGCCCGCAAGAGACAAGGGTTCGCTCTTCTGTAACGAAATCTATAAGGAAGTTGGCACGGAAACTGCAAAGTACAAAAACAACGTTTATTAACCCTTAAGGGTGGTCCTACAATCCATACAACACTCTTCAGTATTGCAAGGAGTAGCACAAAGAACTTGCATACACAGTCCCCTTTTATACACAGAAAAGGGGCTCATGAGTGGGTGGATACCACAGAGTTGAAGAACATTACCATTTAGGGTCATTCTCGATACCGAATCAATACATGGGCGGAGCTAACACACTCCTTGGGCCCGTGAAAACACATGGTCAAGCAAAGCTAATTATAACAGATGTGGTCAAGTCTGGGCATGCGCCAGACGGACAAGGGAGAGCTATTTATAACCTGTTGCTAGGCAGATTACAAGAGCAACTAACACAGAGGTCGGACTCTCCTCGTGGTGAACACATGGCAGCATGTCAATACAAAATGGAGTCCGGAATTCGGCCAACATAATGAGGAAAACACGATAAAGGGAAACACTAATGTTTTCAGTAAATGCTTAATCACATTCTGCCTTAATTTACAACAGGCCTACTCTATAGGAGGCTAGTTTGGGGGTGGACCACAGGTGCCGCCAGTATGGTAAAGGTCTGAGGGCAGCTTCTTCCTCAATGGGTCTAATTCCCAAATCCATACTATTAATGGTGTACTGAGAGGCAGACCCATGAGTTGTCTTGCAAATATATTCTCAGAGCGAGCTAGCTGGCCAGTTGTACAGTGCCCCCAAAGTTCAGCTCCATAAAGCGCAGCCGCCCCAGCCTGGGCCTTGTAAATTTCAACCGCAGGACTCACCCATTTGTCAGTGCAAGTCCTCCCCCGTAGTCTGGGATAGTTTCAAGCCTGATTCATTGATTTGGGCTCCCCAATCCATTCTCTCCGTCAGTGTGATTCCCAGGTACTCAAATATTGGTACCCTCTCTAAGGAACTTCCATCCAGAGTAGGGCTTGGACGGGTGGTATTACCTACATTGAAAATAATGTACTTTGTTTTTTGCAGGTTGATTTCTAATCCCCGTTGTTTGCAGAAGATGCCAAAGTTATCCAGGGTTCTCTGGATTCCCATAGGTGATTTAGCAAGCAAGAGGGTATCATCTGCAAACATGAGGGCAGCAATAGTGCGTTCCACCAACCTGGGAGCATCTCTGTTTAGTAACAACCAAGAGTAACCAGGGTCAAAATGCAGAAGCCAAATGTTGCAACAAACAAAGCCTTAATTAGGAAGGAGAAGGCACAATTTGTGAGCAAAAACATTGATATTGAATCCCATCAGCCACTATGAATAGCGCATATCATCATCTAGGATTCAGCCATACACATGACTCTTGTGCTAGAGACACGTATGGTGTATGAAACCAAGGGAAAACAATGATATTCACAACCCTTCGTATAGTATGATGTCGCTAATGTGTGATTGAGAGTGGTGGATGGTATTGACGCAGTGCAAGAAAAACAATATAGGTGAGGGCAGATGTTTAAAAACAGCTACTGGGTCAGTACAACTAATTTATTCATAACTAACCGAGTGGTGTAATTAAAAACAGTGCAGAAAGCAGTTTGAAATAATAACTGCTATTGTCCTAAAGTTGGTCTACATGTTTCAGCCTTATGATTGTGTGCCAATCAGGCTTTCGTCAGGACCAGGTGTAAACAAGCTACTGCTAATTGGTGTGGTAATCCAAAAAAAAAAAAGAAAAACAAGACCTACTTGGATGGAGGTACTGGAACAATCCCGAGTATACGTGGAGTGTTATTCAAATCCTAAAATAGAGAAAAATTATCAATGACAAGATTTACACTTGAAAATATCAATGTAGTTCGCAGGCTTTGTCTCAACATTAATGTAAAGCATTATTGGCGTACAAGAGGCTCTCTTTGTTAGTTAAACTGACTGAGATTTAGTAAATCTAACACAAAATAAAACAAAATAATTCGAATTTCAAAATTAATATCACCAATATGAAAACTAAATTGGTAAAATGCTTACCCCTCAATGTAGGGGGTCACGCCTCACCCCACCTGGCATCCGCTCAGATGAAAGAGGCCCCACTCTGTATCAGAATAAACGGGTATGACAATGTGTATGCCGAGCAAAAGTTGCTGGTAAAATTAAAATCACTACGCACTTATTCTAACAATAGGAACATGGCGGAAAACAATCATGTGACTTGCTTTATAGAGTTAGTCTCAAGTGTGGACATAACGAGACAGAGAACGGCAGCGCTCATGTTTCTCTGGAGTATTAACTATAGGACTGCACTGCTTACGTCTTGCTCAATTGAAAATGCAGCTATAGACAGAGACCGAGACACCGCAGTATGTGTATGGAAACCAGATCATAACGGCATCAATGGAGACCAGATCATAACGTCATCAATGCGGCAGCGCTAGTATTCGTTAGATCACTAGCTGTGAGACTATGCTAATGGCGTCTAAACCGATAGGGGAGTGCAAATAAATGCAGCGACAGAGACGCCGCATAGTGTGCATGTAGACCAAGATCAGACTCAGCTATAGGACTTGTTTTGGCACGAGAGTAGACGTGACGACACTAATGTGACAACGTGATGTCAACTCGCTGTGAGACTGTGCTAGTGGCGTATTACTCAGTGGAGAGTACATATATAAATACAGAAACACAAACAGCATCTTGTATGTGCTTACCTATCCGTCGGTACCTCCAGCTGTGTTGAGCTGGACGGGGAGGCACCGACGCTTGTATCTAGCGCGTGTAAATAGACGCGCGTCTCAATGACGCGAACGTCAGTGGCAGCAAAGACTTCTGGTCCTTGAAGTCTGGCACCAACTGTTTGAACACCTGAAATTCCATTCCATTCATTAGTCTTTATTATCGATGTAATTCATCATAAAAGACAGCTACAATACAAAGAAAAAAATACAAACAAAATACATAATGATAGCAAATCCAGGAAATCACACTAAAAGATAATCATATTAGCATATTTCGGCAACCTAATGCCTCTTGTTTCTAATAAACCAAACCCAAGCCAAAAATTTTGCAACGGCAACAGTAACGTATTCACTAGGGTCAAAACGCAAAATTTCAAGTGCTACTGACCCTTGTCTTGTTCCCAAGGTACGACATATTGGTTTGAGCCATTTAGCTCGGGGTGCAGCATAAGCGGGACATACAAAAAAAATATGAACAACAGAATCAATGCAGTCAGTACACCTTTTACAAGAATCACAGGAAGCACCGTTCCATTTTTTTGTAAAAGAATTGGTCGGAAGGGTGCCTACCCTAAATTGGTGGTAGAGTTTCCTGTCTCGGGGTCTAGTGATGATGTCCCTGTAGGCTTCAAGAAGAGGGATTTGTTTTTTGGACTAAGAACCGTCCTGTCAGAGACTCTGCAGAAGCTGAGATTAGATGTTTTTGCTGCACCAATAAAGGCCCTTAAAGTCTTTCTTAGAGGGAAAGGGGTTATTAGCCGGGTTAGTCCATAGAATACCCAACCCCATAAAATCCAGGAGTTGTTTAGTCTGTCTAAACCAAGGGATGTTGCCAGCCCCCAAGATGGATCGAACGTCAAGAAATGCCTTGGCATAGAGGCCTAACTCGGGGACTGTCCATAAACGCCTCCAAAAGGCCAATGGCTTGAACCTAGCAATGTCTTCAAAAGAATGACAGCCAAGATCCAACAAGAGCGGTTTTACTGGGGTAGAACAAGGAAGGCCCGTGAGCATTCTGAGGAATTTATGTTGTGCCTTGACCAGGGGAGAAAGATCTGCAAAACCCCAAAGTTCGGCGCCATATAGGATCGACAAATTAATCCTAACATTAAAGATTTTAATGGGGGGGCCTATCATTCTCGACTGGGATTGCTTTTGTTCTTTAACTAGGCAGCCAGAAAGCTGGGCAAATTTAAGAGTTAGAACATCAATTTGCGGCCTCCAATCCAGCTTGTTTTCAAATACTACCCCCAGATAGGTCATGACATTAGTTCGTTCAAGCAGGACGTTATCCATGGAAACATGACCCTTCACACCTCTCCCTTTGTTAAAAACCATATATTTTGTTTTGGACACATTAACAGACAGGTCAAAATCAGAGCAAAAGTTCGTAAAAACATTCAGGGCCACCTGTAGTCCGGACAAAGTCTGGGAAAGGAGTAGGGTGTCATCTGCGAACATAAGGAGTGGAACTTTAATACCACCCAACGTTGGGGCGTCCGTGGAAGTGGAGGAGAAATACTGGACAACACTGTTAATAAACAATAGAAACAGAGTGGGCGCAAGGACGCACCCCTGCCTGACACCCCTATTGACCCTAAATCTATCAGTAACCTGGCCCTGTTTCCCCCAGCGAACTTGCGCAAAGTTATTATCATGGAGCCTAATGATGATATTCAGGAGATCAACTGGGATCCCTAGCACCGCCAATACACTCCAGAATTTCGTCCTATTGACTAAGTCAAATGCTGACCGAAGATCTACAAATGCAGCATATAATGTGCCACCACACAGATGAACCGTTTTCCAGACAATCAATTGGAATTTGAAAGCCTGGACGATGGTACTAGTACACGGTCTGAAACCGGCTTGCAGGGGAGAGATGATGTCCTCCCGCTCAATCCAGGTCTGGATTCTTGCCAGGATCATTCTGGCGATGATTTTATGGAGAGAGTCAATAAGACTAATTGGGCGGTAGTTCCCCGGGCAGGAGCGGTCACCTTTTTTAAAGATAGGAAGAATCTCAGGAATGTCGGCCCCTCTGGCTATGGCATTAGCAAAATGTGCAATATAAGGCACCCAATTCCCAGGGTCAGATTTGAAGAGATCCGTGGGAACACAATCCATACCCGGCGCCTTACCACTTGGAACCTTACTTAAAGCCTTTTCAACCTCGACACAGTCGAAGATTAGGGTCGGGGAGGTGGACAGGTCCCTGGTTATTGCTGGGGCAGGCCCCTCGACCTGTGAGGAATCCGAAAACTGGGATTCAAAATGCGTCACCCAGGCATCCGGAGGTACATGGTTGATAGGGACCTGGCTGTTCTGTGAATTGCCCCACTTAACAATGTGCCAAAACAAGGTTAGGTTCCGGTGTTTACTGGCAGCCAGAAGGTCGTTGCAGTGATCATTGTCCCACTCTTGTTTGGCATTGACTTTGGCCTTATTATAAACTTTTCTGGCCAATCTGATATTGACCGGATCTTTGATGGTAATAGCAAGTTTTAATTTGCTATATGAATCTCGGCATGCTTTATTGTACCAGGTAGATGGTTTAAAGGTAACAGATTTCTTAGCCTTACAGGGTTTTGAGAAAAGAGTTTTGAGGCCAGAGAATAGGTGGTCATGTACGTGTGTAGCTTTACCAACAACATCCTCAGTGCTCTGGAGAGACTGTAAATCATCCAGAGCACAGGAGACCTTGAGGCTGATCTCTGATAACAATGTGCTATCAATAGCAACCTTGTCCCAGCGTACTCGCCGTTGATCATTAGTTAAAACGGCTTCCGCAGTCACTATATCAGAGGGTTTGATTCTATATGCTGGACAAAGTGAGAGACTTGAAACCAATGGGTTGTGGTCACTCTCGGGGCGGTCATAGACCGCCATATCACATAAAGTAGACCAAAACTCCACTTTGACAAGGGCATAGTCGATTCTGCTGTAACAACGTCGGCCATCTGAAAAAGTCATCTTTCCACCCTTATCAGAGGCGGTCCGCCCATTGGCGGCCCTGAAACCCCGCTCCATACATAATCCCATCCACTGGGTGGCAGACTCGGTCCACCTCTGGATAGGAGGAAGATCGA
This sequence comes from Triturus cristatus, assembly GCF_964204655.1. Classification (NCBI taxonomy): domain Eukaryota; kingdom Metazoa; phylum Chordata; class Amphibia; order Caudata; family Salamandridae; genus Triturus; species Triturus cristatus. Next base: position 1,116,868,341 of record NC_140588.1, on the reverse strand, counting down.
GAGGAGGGATATTTAGGATCGCGTCCACCTCCCATGTAAGTGAATCGGAAGCAGAGAGCAGGGGTTCAAAACAGCAATTTAAGTCACCCACAATAAAAACATTAGGGCATATATTGATAGTATCCAGAAACCCATCCAGTAGTGAAAAGGTATGAGTACCACGTCCACCTGGGAGGCCTCTATTATAGACATTTATAATCAAAAATTCAGGGTCATCGTGGTGTTGCAAAGAGATAATCAATAAATCAGGGCTATCAATGACCAATTCTTTAAGGGAATACCCAAGAGTTTGCTTAACCCATAGACAGAGGCCGCCAGACGGACGGCCCCTGGTGCCACGAGTGGCCCCATTGGAAAAATTACATACCTGGAAAAATAGATGGGATCCACAGCCCAGGTTTCCTGAAAAACCAGGATGTCATAGGTATTTACCCAGACTGACCAGTCTTCCGAGGTTACCCTACTACTAAGACCCGCAACGTTCCACGAGACCAAAGTCAGGGGGAGAGAACTAGATGGAATAATACACGGGGAAGCAGGGGCGGGGCCCATAATGGCTGGATGGGTTGCAATGTTATTGGGGCCCTTACACTCGCTTTCAGGGGGACAGGGATCAATAGGGGTGGAGGATGGACTGATTAGTAGAAAAGACGAGGTACTGGGAGACATGGTACCCAGACCTACTTGTTCCCCCCTTGAGCCACCTCTCCCTGTTAACCCCGAGATATCTGGGCCGGGACAGACCTCACGCACATTACCCAGATTTTTCTTGTTTGATGACTGTCAATCAACCCCATCTAGAGAGTTCAGGGGGGCATAAAAATTTGACAATGGGAGATAAAAATCCGGTCTTGTCTGTCGGTGAAAGTTCCTATTAACCCTTTCCCAAGCAATGGGTGTATCCCATGTTGATGCAAGGGGGTTGTGTGGATAAAAATAAGACAAATCCAAAGTGGATATGCCTGTCGCTCTCGAGATGTTAGGAAAAGAGCGAATGTGGCTCACCACCCTGGAGTCACGAAAATTTATAATCACACAATCACCCTCCACTTGTTTGGCTCTATTGCCCAACCAACATACCCTACGTACAGTCAAAATTTCAGCCCGTAGTCCAACAGGTAAAGGCCTATTACTATTTAACCAATGAGTGACTTTGTTCTTCAGCTCACTATGAGACTCGGGCTTTGCCTGTAGGAGCCGAGGAACCCCAGCCATTATAACTGTGTATGGTTGGGACTCGGGTGGAAGGTTAATACATGGGAATTTTTGAAGAGGGTCAACATCCTCTTGGTTGGGCTTACTGGTGGAGATATTGTTCATATTGGTGGTAGTGATAATATTACAACCTGATCGGAACATTAATATTGACATTAGGGCGGGGTGCTTCCACAGCCTGAACGTTGGGAGCAGGGATATTGGGCGGTGCTCTAACCATAAATACTTTAGCCGTGGGAACAGGCCTAGTTTTGTCAACTTTGTCAAAATTCGGAGGAATCTTAGGACTGATAGGAGACACTGTAATCATTTCCAACAGAGACGTGTTAGTAAGCACCATACCCTCTATCTTCTCAAGCGAAGCGGAGAGTCGGATAACTCTCTCTAATAAGGGAAGGAGAAGAGATTTAAATAACTTCTCTACAGGCTTGAGAAAATCAGAGGTGGTGGAGTCTGCGTTGGATTGGAGGGTAAAAAGGTGCTGAGACCTCGGACTTCCAGTTACCAAGAGGGAGCTATCAGACATGGTAGAATTGGAAGCGTCACAAATGTTTGCAGATTTATGTGATTTGGACACTTTTGAGGTTTTTACACGTTTCCCCTTGGGAGGAGCTCCCGTACATTTTCTTTTACTCGGAATAAGCCTAGGCTTGTGAACCTGAGTCAATGCTTCAGTAGGTAGTTGGTCAAATGTAGACTGTGGGAGGCTGGTGCTAACAATAGTTGATGAATCACCACTGGGCTCGGGAGTGCTAATTATCTCGTGCAAGTCAACCAACGGACAATGAACGGGTAAGTCCGACGGTACTTGTGGGGTATTACATGGCATGTTGGAGATTGGTTGGGGCTGGCTATTATCAGGCGAGACAGCTGTCATAATGTTACCGAGAGATGATCGTTTAGCGGACAATTCGAGGGACAATCTTTTTTCAGTTAATAAAATCTCATGTTCAAGAACACGAGCAGCTCTTGTAATAAAATTATCGAGAGTCCCTGTTACTTGACCCCCTAAGCTACCCCGCGCCTCCTTCCTACCGGACCTTAAGGAGGTCATGTTTTAGGGAAAGAGCAGACAGGCAATGGGGGGGTAACCGAAGAAAATAAAAAAGAACCTCTGGAATTTAAAAAAAAAAAATATATAAATATGTATATCTAAATCACACTAAAATGTTGGTATGCTAAATATGGGCAACAAATACTGAATGAGGCAGTCCACCAATCAGCAATTAAACAAGTACTCACGATAACAACAATGTTTGTAACTCGTTGGGAGAGACTCTTTTTCAGGGGGGGTGGCCCGCCCTGTCCTCAACCGACCACGAACGGCCACAAACGGCCCGCTCTTTGCCCGGTCTAGCGCGTTACAAGGTTGAGATGTTAATAACGAGGGCTGTTAACAAGGAGGCGGCAACGGGAAGAGCAACCAGGTGAGGCGGATCTGATTGGCGCTGGGCCCCTTGGTCCTCGCAGTCCCAGAGCTGAGCAAGGCAGCAGCCTTCCCCCTGAAGCAGCGTAGCGTCCGTGAAGGTCTGTTAGCTTCGTGGCACACAACAAGAATGAAGACTCATCCAGGGTTTTATGCTAACAAGGCCGGCGAGCGGCTCCCGCGAAGCGGGGGCCGCGAGGCGTTGATTGATGCTAGGAGGCGGCAACGGGAAGAGCAACCAGGTGAGGCGGATCTGATTGGCGCTGGGCCCCTTGGTCCTCGCAGTCCCAGAGCTGAGCAAGGCAGCAGGCTTCCCCCTGAAGCAGCGTAGCGTCCGTGAAGGTCTGTTAGCTTCGTGGCACACAACAAGAATGAAGACTCATCCAGGGTTTTATGCTAACAAGGCCGGCGAGCGGCTCCCGCGAAGCGGGGGCCGCGACGCGTTGATTGATGCTAGGAGGCGGCAACGGGAAGAGCAACCAGGTGAGGCGGATCTGATTGGCGCTGGGCCCCTTGGTCCTCGCAGTCCCAGAGCTGAGCAAGGCAGCAGGCTTCCCCCTGAAGCAGCGTAGCATCCGTGAAGGTCTGTTAGCTCCGTGGCACACAACAAGAATGAAGACTCATCCAGGGTTTTATGCTAACAAGGCCGGCGAGCGGCTCCCGCGATGCGGGGGCCGCGAGGCGTTGATTGATGCTAGGAGGCGGCAACGGGAAGAGCAACCAGGTGAGGCGGATCTGATTGGCGCTGGGCCCCTTGGTCCTCGCAGTCCCAGAGCTGAGCAAGGCAGCAGGCTTCCCCCTGAAGCAGCGTAGCGTCCGTGAAGGTCTGTTAGCTCCGTGGCACACCTGAAATTCAGAAGTCTCGTTTCGTTTATGTATATGTCTCTATAGAAAGCGAAAGGGCTCGATAACATGACATATTGAAATAGTAAGGCCGTGTAACATTCGGCTGGGGCTGAATTGAAAAGAAAGGTAAATGTCACTCGTACCAAAAGTAGTGTGAGGAGCGACTCATGAATATAAGGCAATCTAATCATAATCTCGGCGGGAGGTCAAACCATGGTATGGCTCAATCCATTCCACTCCCAGCAGGGTAAAAATATTGCAGTGTAGTAGGTATCAAGTAATCTTGGTGGATGTATAGACCCCATGAGTACAAAGGCTAGTCCACGGTATATCATCATTTAACCCTTGTGTGTCGCTATGGAGTAGATAAATCCATTTCTGTTCTTTTTTAAAAAGAAAGCGGGCAATATCACTGACATGTGACGGAATGAACGGCTGTTCTAACACTGTCCATTGGAGTTCCTCTGCTTTATGCTGGAAAGAAAGGAAATGTTGAGTCAATTTCATTGCCTGTTTCTTGCACCGGATGGAACTTTTGTGTTCATTGATGCGAAGCTTTATTTTGCGTGTCGTCATCCCGACATACCTCAATGAACAGGGGCAAGTAATGAGATATATGACTCGTTCAGAGTTACAATTGGCATGTTTAGTTAAAGCCCAGGGTTTCTGTGTCCCAATATCAATCTCTTTGGTTGGTGCGGTCTGTGGACAATCAGTGCATGTACCACAGGGAAAATGTCCTTGCACCTTCGGTAAGCCCATAATGTGTTAGTTCTAACAGGTGGAATGGTTTTAGGTCTAGTGTGCACAAGGGTATCTCGTAAATTAGTGCCTCTTTTATAAGAAAAAAGGGGTCTTGGGAGGGTGACTTGGCCGATGTTTAAAATCGACCAATGTCTGCGTATGCTTCTTTGAATCTTGATCGTCTGGGTACAGAAAGTGTGTACAAATGTAAGCCTCGACAAGGGTGGTTTAATTACAGGAGGCTCCAACAAGGCATTACGATTGTTGTTCAGTGCTCTCTTCATTGCCTTCTTCACTACATGTGAAGGATATTGACGCTGTTGCAGATGGACCGAAAGATTATGGCCATGTTTGTGAAAACTTTGCGTATCCGAACAATTTCTGCGGAGCCGCAGAAACTGTCCTACCGGCAAGTTCTCTCGTAATGCTCTGGGATGGTAACTTTGATAAGTGAGCAATGAATTTCTGGCCATAGGTTTTTTGTACAGCTCACAGCCTAACCCACCATCTATAGGATATACACATATATCCAAAAAAGGTAATTTCTCTTTGCTGTATTCTATGGTAAACTTCAGGAATGAATTTTGATTATTCAACCAGTCATAGAATTCTGAGACTTCTAGGGTGCTGCCTCTAAAGATGACAAAAATGTCATCAATATAGCGTTTCCACACTCTAATTTGATCTCGGAATGGATTGTCAGCATTCAGTACGTGATTTTGTTAAAACACGTGAACATACAGATTGGCTAACGAAGGGGCAAAAATACTCCCCATCGAAGTTCCTGAGACTTGGAGGTACAATTTGTCTTCGAACTTGAAAAAGTTTTCGGTCATTGCCAATCTTGCACATTCCATAATGAAAGGTATAGGCGTAATAATTTCTGGATCTTGAGGAGTAGTTTCCAGTAATTCACGTATGACCTCCAATGTCTCAAATTGTGGGATGGCTGTGTAGAGTGATTTAAGTCAAAAGACACAAGGAGATCTTGGTCTACATCAAATGTTGTTACTGATAACAATCTCAAGACATCCTTAGTGTCTTGAAGATAGGTTGGCATTTTCCTCACTAGAGGTTTCAAGAAAAAGTCGACAAAGGTAGACAATGGTTCCAGCAGGGAGCCTATTCCTGATATAATAGGGCGACCTGGTGGAGGTCTTTGTGCCTTGTGAATTTTAGGCAAGGTGTAAAAATAGGGCACAATAGGATATTTCGTAGTCAGAAAATCTGCTTCATTGGAGGTGATCCAGCCTTCCGCTTTGGCCTCTTCTACTAGTTGTTGAATTTCACTAGTTATTCTCTTAGTTGGATCAAGAGAGAGAAGACGATAAGCAGTAGTGTTGTTTAGTTGTCTTAAACATTCTTCATGGTAGGCCGTTGTGTCTTGAATGACAATGGCACCGCCTTTATCGGCGGGTTTTATTGTGATGGTGGTGTCATTTGCTAGAGTAGAGAGAGCTTTCTTCTCTCTTGAGGGTAAGTTCTGGTAAGATTTAGAATAGCGGTCTCCTAGACTGTTAATGTCTTCTAAGACAGCTTTCTCAAACGTTAGAACTTGATCTGGTATTAGATGTAGAGGAGGATTAAAACTCGAAGGTTGCTTCAAGCCAGTGTTGTTCACAGGTGACTCAATTGGGTCTACAATTCTATTTTTGAAGAAGAAATGTAATCGAATTTTCCTGAAGAACCGTGCCAATTCACATCTGATGGCAAAAGGATCTCCTGTGTTGGTTGGTACAAATCCAAGTCCTCGATTGAGATCTAAAAGTTCATCTTCAGTAAGAGGACGTGCACTCAAATTGACCACTAGGTCATCTGGTTGGTACTGGTGCTCGGTTGCGCTAGACCTGTTCTGCTCCTGGTGTTCGGAAGAGGAGGAGGGTCTTGTTCCCAATGTACCTGTGCCCGGCCTTTCCTCCTGTCTCGGTTTCTTCCATGACTTTGTCCTAAAAAAGTCTGGTCAAAAAACTGAGGCTGAGGTTGAAATTGTTGCATAGGATGTGGGTATTGTGGAAATGGATATTGCCATGGGGCCGGTGGCCACCAAGGTCCTGAAAATTGAGAGGGACCGAATCTGCCACGTCTACGATTTCTTCTGAAAGGAGTTGACATGCATCTACCCTGTTGAGTGTCTAGTGATGATGTCTCAGAATCACTGGAATATATATCTGAGCCTAAAGAAGAATAATTTGAGCCAGTGCATTTGCCCTTCCTGTTGAATTCAGGGAGTGTATACCCTTCTTTGGTATAAGGGTATACCTTTTCATGGGAGAAGCGTGCAAGGTCTTTTTTGAATTTTTCTATCTCTTTGTATTCTTTGTTGGACTTATTGGTCTCTTCTAAGTTCTTTTTAAAGAAAGTGTTGCTGACTGTGGTTTTAATTTGCCCTTCTAAGACCTGAATCTCAATCAGGATAGCATCTGCTGTCCTCTTGGCTGTGTTAATAATCAATATTAACCAGTCACGCGTGCATCGCCACGCGATTAATGACCAGTCTTTCATGAAGGGCTAATCTGTAAGGAACAGACGTGGTGCATTTGTCACTAGTAGTCCAGTGGGGGCACAATTCTCACGCAGATATTCAGTCATGATTGCCCCGTGAATAAACGTGCGAGAATGTGTGCGTTTCAGGTTGAGTAAAGTCGGCCAATCACTTGGAGTATTAGGTGTTGACTCTGAAATAGTGTTCAATATGCTAGGATTCTCAGTGAGGATAGTTTGCAGAACACTATCATCAAAGGAAAGTCCTGTATGTTCGGCCATGTTCAACTAAAGTCAAGAACAAGATAAATAGCGTAGAGATTAGAATAATCAATCTTCAGTGAAGAGATGAAAAGAAAGAAAGACCTGCAGCCGTGGCTGCTCAATACTATTCCAACAATAAATTTTAAAAGGAGGGCCAAAGGGAAATTTATTTACCGACCCTCTCTGTTTACCCCGGCATTCAAAGATTTTATTAGGCCATTAATATAGAGGCAGAAGAGAATTGGGTCCAGCACACAACCTTGCCAGACCCCTCTCTCGACTGGCAGGGGAGATGATAGTTCACCGTTTTTACCAAATCTAATTTGAGCAAAATTGCTCTGATGTTAACCTATTAATTGGTGGCAAAGATACTTTGGTACACCCATGTCTAATAGAGTTGCCCAGAGTTTGTCCCTTGGTACAAGATCAAAAGCTGACTTAAGGTCTACAAATTTGAGGTAGAGGCTGCCACCCTCTATACTAACGGTTTTCCAATAAATCATCTGTAGCCTTAGGATCTGGTCAGTTGTTGATGTTATGTTCCTCCATCCAGTTTTGGAGTCGTCCCAGTAAGACACGTTCAAATATTTTTTGGCTTACATATATCAAGCTAATCGGGAGATAGTTGGTAGGTAAAAGCAGAGAGCCCTTTTTATTGATTGGTATAATTTCGGCTCCTGCCCAGGTGGTGGGAATCTTGAAGAATTGCATTGAACAGGGAAGATAGGTAAGGGGCCCAAACAGTCGGCACAGAGCGGAAAAGATCACCGGGGATCTTGTTGAGCCCTGCGGCTTTTGCTGGTTTAATCATGCCTAGAGCCCTGGAACATCTCATAGCGAGATCGGTGAAATATTGTGCAATCGGAAGATAAGGGTCTGTAGACTTGACCTTCCCCATCATCAGGCCTTGTGTAGAGTGATTTAAAATTGGCCTTCCATACTTCTTCACTAATATTGGGTTCTATGTCTGATTTGCCCTCCAGAGACCCTGAGTTGATGATATTCCAGAAGGTCCTTAAATCGTGACTTCATAAGGCACTTCTGAGGTTATCCCACTTTTGTGATTCCCAACTTTTTTTAGCCCTGGTGTTGTAAATTGCAATTTCGATGTGATTAAGCATTTACTAAAGACATGAATTCTCCTCCCTTACACATGTTCCTTTTGTTATGTTGACTGAAGTCTGGACTCCATTTTGTATTGTCATGTCTCCACGTGCTCAGCACGAGAAGAGTCTTATCTTTGTGTTAGTTGCTCTTGTAATCTGCCTAGTAACAGTCTATAAATAGTTCTTTTGTCCGTCTGGCGCATGCCCAGACTTGACCACATCTGTTATCAGTTAGTCCTTGCTTGACCATGTTTTCGCGGGCTTAAGGAGTGTGTCAGCTCCGCCCACATATCGATCTTGTATTACAAATGTCCATAAAAGGTAACATTCCTCGTCTCATGTCGTATCCTCCCACTTATGAGCCCCACTGTTGTGTATAAAAGGGGACCGTGTATGCAAGTTCTTTGTGCTACTCTATGCAATACTGAAGGGTATTGTATGGATTGTAGGACCACCCTTAAGGGTTAATAAACCGTGTCTTTGTACTTTGCAGTTTCCGTGCCAACTTCCTTATAGGTTTCTTTACAGGAGAGCGAACCCTTGTGTCCTGCAGGCCTAGCTGGGGCCTGTATTCATCAATTGGCGCCCGTCACGTGGGGCTCATCGGCGACTCGGATGCTCGAAGGATTGGTCGCGACGAAGGTGAGGAATTTGGCCGGGGATGTGATCACTGCCAGAGGCACTTTAGTCCTGGCATCCCGAGGTTTTTCTTCCTTCCCTTCCGAGCTGACCATCTGGGTGGCGCCGGTCCTCGACTGAGACCTCTTCTGTCGGTTCTGCCGTGACAGCCGTTTGGGCGAATTTCGGAGCTTGGCAGTTGGAATCTGGACTCTTGATTGGTAAGAACCGTTGTACGGTACTTGCTCCGAGTTTTTGAAGCCTGGGTTGGCTATTTGAGTTTGATTTGTGATGACCGGTCATATCTTGTATTGATTATTGTGAGAATATATGCGTTGCAACACATATAGGCAGGTAATGTGGAGATATTTCTCCGGAACTGTGTAACTTTGACCAGCACAACGTTTAAGTGCCATTTTTTTGATAATACTGCATATTCTGCATTATTTTTGAGCATGCCTGCTTTTAGCGCACTCCGTAAGTGGTGCTGCTGCTTTGGAAACCGGTTAAACCTCGAGGAATCTGCTCCAGCTCCCCCAGAGGGGACTCCTAATAGGGATATGTATGTGAAGCATGGTCTTTCCTCCATAATGTACAGCACAGTATGGAGGAAATATACCAAGAAGGATCCTGAGTTACGGTGGCCGTTGTATGGGTCGTTTGATATACGTAAGATTGAGTATGTGGAACAGTGTATGTGTAAACGGCGTGCGCGTCAAGACATGTTTGAATGTGTGCGACTATGGGTGAAGGAAGTGCGTGAGCGAGAGAAACGCGAGAAAGCGCTGTTTGATAAAGAGCAACGAAAGAATGATCATGTGAGAGCGCAGGAAGCAAAGCGTCGGGAGGAAAGAGAACAGACGGAGAAACAAGAGAAAGAACATAGGTTACAAGTCTCGGGTCAATATGCTGTCCGCCAACCACTCTATCCTGTCCTTAATAATCACGACGATGATTTTTATTTATTAGATCGTTCTCCACCTCCTTATGTTGGCGCGTCTGCCCCGAGGCCACAAGATTCTGGATCGGGTTCGAGTAAGGTAGACACGCGATCTATGTTATCGGCCGAGCGAATGGGTGAGCTTCGACAGTTTTCCTATCGTGCATGTAAGGGCAAGTTATCCCTTGATGAACTGTTGGCTTCTTGGGAGTCGTGGCAGGATAGAGAAAGGTTGTATTTCTTGGGACACTTTTCTGATGAAGTGATTGCCGCCTTTCGGAAATATTCCAGTGTCTTTGAACCTGCTGATGTGGTATTAGATTCTAAAGCATTGCGTAATGGTGTTTTCTCTCCCTCCAAGGCGCCTGAGGCGGTTCGGCGACTGTTTGCGTTGCGGGATGCGGCAGCAGACCTTAAAGAGAAAGCGCGCCAACATCTTGAGGAGGAAAAGCGGTCGGATTCGCGTACTGGAGGCGGCCTTTCATCCACCTCTCAATCAGATAAGAGCGATCCAGTGCATGCTAAACCAATGCGCGAGGCGGCGCCTTTGTACGTTCCTCCTAAAGGAGCAGGGACTAGCTCGGATATTACCTCCGCCGATGCTAAGGGATATTTTGTGTATAATTGGGTTTATACTCCCTGGCATAGGGCTGACGTCATGGCATTAAAGAATGCGTTGCCTGATCCCTGTAAGAATCCATCGGCCTTTTACGAAGAAGTCGAGGGGGCCTTGAATTCTTGTATTATGACTTTAGCAGATATAGATTTGTTCTTTGGGCTTATCCTACCACCAGATATGTGGCGATCCGTGCGGAAGGTGGATGATGTTGCCACTTTTAAGGCTCGATGGTCTGAACTTGAGGATGAGGATAGGGAGAGAAAGCCCGCGCAGAAACCACCTCAGATTATCTTAGACCTCCCCACTGCTATTCTGACTAAGTTGAAGACCATCATTCCCCCTAAAAAGATTGACTGGAATATGCTAGCCTCATGTAAGCAGAAAGCCGATGAATCAGTTGCAGATTTCTTTACGCGCTTTGAGGAGACGTTCCATGATTTTAGTGGTCAGTCTCTTACGGATGATACGGGTCGGCACCTTTTTGCTGACAAATATGTGGCGAATCTATTACCGGCAATTGCAGCTCGCCTCAAAGCGAGTGAAAGTTCTTGGTCCACTACGACCCCGACAGCCCTCCTGACTATAGCTCAGTATTATGAGCGCCAGGAGCTAGAAGCAAAGGGGCAGGAGGAAAAGAAATCGAAGGATTTAAAAACGAAGGTGATGTTAGCACAGGTATATGGTCCGCCCCGACGGGGTGTAAATAGAGGTAGGGGAGGATTTTATGGTCCACCCTCGGGCCGATCTGATCTGAATAGGAATCAATGTGCGTATTGTAAGCAATCGGGGCACTGGGCCAGAGAATGCCCAGCGTTGCATGCTTCACGGCAGGGGCACGGTCAGGGACACACTCAGGGTGGCCCGAGAGGTAGAGGGGGTTTCTCGAATTTTAGAGGGAATTCTAATGATCACGCTCGTTTTGACCTTGCTGGGCAGCAACGAGATAGGTCTAATGTTTTTGATCGACAAAATCAGTATCAAGTGTCGGGGATTGACCGTTCTGGGTACCATGATTCTCAGCATGCATAGGAATGCGTTGGATGGGGGTTAGAATCAGTTGAGGTGCCAGTCGATCAGAGGGGTCCTTACGTATCAGCTGAGGTTTTGGGCTCCACTGATCAGTTTCTAGTGGACACAGGAGCGACTCGTAGTGCGCTGTCTAAACAATTGGTTCCGAGGGCTCCCCCATCTGGCTTAATGGTTACATCGGTAGGGTTTGATGGAACACTCTCCCGAAGCCCTCTTTCGCAGCCCCTCACATTTCAGGTTAATTCCTTTTCTGCACCCTGTCCGTTTTTGTTAGCTCCGAACACGCCGGATAATATTATGGGCCTTGATATGCTGAAGCACTTCAGAGCTACGATCCAGTGTTCCCCTGCTGGAGTGCGGGTGATATTAAATGACAATTACCCCCTGTCTGAACGGATGTGTGTGGTTACAGAAGATGCTGTGTTAGCTGCCCTCCCCCGTGCTCTGTGGGCCACCTCGGATACTGATGTGGGACAGATGGTGATTCCGCCTGTTCACATTAGTGTCCAGGAGGGGGCGATGTTACCACGCCTTCCCCAGTATCGTATTTCGCAGGAGGGGGAAGAGGCTCTTATACAGATTGTGCAGGATTTGATTAAGGTGGGAGTGGTGGAAGAAGTTCCCTATAATGTTTGTAATAGCCCGATTCTACCCATTCTGAAAAAGGATACGGATGCCAAAGTCTATCGGTTTATCATTGATTTGAGAGAAGTAAACAAGATCGTGATACCTCAGTACCCAGTGGTTTCGGATATCACGACGTTGCTTACTTTGGTCCCGCCTACGGCGACCACGTTTTCAGTTATTGATTTGAAAAATGCCTTCTTTTCAATTCTCATTCATCCCGATAGTCGATACCTTTTTGGGTTCACTCTCAATAATAGGTCTTACCGATTTTGTAGAATACCTCAGGGCTATACGGAAAGCCCTAGTATCTACAGTCAAGCTTTGAAAAGACAATTGGACTCCTTTGTTCTGCCCGAGGGTGTCGCCCTCATTCAATATGTCGATGACATCTTGCTGGCGGCTGACACCCCGGAGTTGTGTGAAACGAGTACGTTGTCCTTGCTTTCCTTTTTGGCATCCCACAATCACAAAGTTTCTCGGAAAAAGTTGCAATTCTGTAGACCAAAGGTGACTTATCTAGGTCACCTTTTGTCTAAGGAGGGCCGTGCACTCACACCAGACCGTGTTCAAGTGATTCTGGATACACCGACGCCGTCCACGCAGAAGGACGTGCGCGCATTTTTGGGTCTTGTTTCGTTTTGTAGGCAGTGGATATTAGGGTTTTCATACATAGCCAAGCCATTATTAGCTCTTTTGACAAAAGATACACCTATCCCGCTTCCTTGGACGAATGAGTGTGACACTGCCTTTCAGAAACTGCGACAGGCCCTCTGTTCAGCACCAGTATTAGGGACTCCTGATTATACCAAGCCTTTTTCGCTGTATGTGCATGAGAAAGATGGATGTGCATTATCAGTTTTGGTGCAGATGCACGGCGACAAGCAGCGCCCTTGTGCATATTTTTCGGCTGTACTTGATCCTGTTGCTCGAGCATTGCCTGGTTGTTTTCGCTCGGTTGCGGCGACAGCTGTGTCAATACGCCAGAGCAAGGGAATTGTGTTATCTCATAAGCTGTTGGTATTAGTCCCCCATGCTGTTGATGCCCTGCTTAATCAGACAAAGACGCAGCATTTGACCAGTGCCCGTTTAACGGGATATGAGCTGACGCTTTTGGCTCCTCATATCACGTTGAAGAGGTGCGTGACGTTAAACCCTGCTACATTGTTGCCATACCCCGAGACTCGGTCTGAGGCACGAGAAGCACATGATTGTATCCTCGTGACCGAGGAACAAACAAAGGGTCGTATTGATCTCCAGGATACGCCCTTTTCAGATGTAGATGGAGAACTGTGGGTGGACGGGTCATGCCTGAAGCTACCAGATGGTACGACTTCGGCAGCGTATGCGATTACCACATTGCAAACAATAGTGGAGACAGCACGCATACCACAGAAATCAGCTCAAGCAGCGGAACTGATAGCATTAACACGAGCATGTGAGCTCAGTACAGGATTGTGTGTGAATGTTTATACAGATAGCCGCTATGCCTTCGGAGTAGCGCACGATTTCGGCCTGCTCTGGAAGGAAAGAGGGTTCTTAACGTCGCATGGAGTACAAATATTGCATGGGGAGTTAGTTCATAATCTTTTAACTGCATTGACATATCCGAAGAAAATTGCTATCATTAAATGTAGCGCCCATAGGAAAGTAGTCGATAAAGTTGGAGAAGGGAATGCGTTAGCAGACCGGGTGGCGCGGGAGACTGCGATGCAGCCCGGTGCTACTGCCATGTATGTAGTGAAGTCACAGGTAGAAAGATGGCATGATGCAAAGGAAGAAGTGCGAGAAATACAGAGGACCGCTTCTGATAAAGAACGGGAGCAATGGTCCAGTGAGGGAGAATTGGATGATGAGGGTTGCTGGAGAAATAAGCAGATGGATCGATGGAAATTACCCACAGCTTTTGTACAACCTATGGTTCAGATGGCACATGGGCTAGCACATGTTGGAGCTTCCGCAATTGTAAAATTGCTTACCCAAGTCTGGGAGCATCCAGAGATTGCTAGCACGGCAAAGAGAGTGGTGCAGACCTGTATGATCTGCCTGAGGTACAACCCAGGAAAGGGGACTCGGACCCCAGCAGGAGGGTTCGTAACGCCTACTGCACCCTTTGAGGTTTTACAGATGGATTACATTCAGCTCGAGCGTTGTAGCAATTTGAAGTATGTTCTAGTAGTGGTGTGTGCCTTTAGCAAATGGGTTGAGGCCTACCCTACGAAAGACAATACTGCAATGACTACCGCTAAGATGCTGTTGAAGGAGTTCTTCCCTCGATATGGCGTTTGTAGACTTCTGTGGAGTGATAACGGGCCCCACTTTATAGCGGATGTTATAAAGTATGTTCTGAAGGGTCTAGACATCACCCAGAAGTTCCACGCAGTATTCCACCCTCAATCTGCAGGACTAGTCGAGAAGTATAATGGTACACTGAAGCTCAAGATCGCTAAAATTCAAGCTTCAACGTCTTTGACTTGGCCAGATGCTTTACCGCTGGCATTGTTGTCAATTAGATCGGTACCGCACTCTCGAATCGGTCTTACACCGTATGAGATTGTCTTTGGACGTCCAATGAATATTTGGGGTCCACCAAAACCTAAGACTGTGTATGATGTACCTTGTGTAATGATGAATGATTATCTGGCACAGTTAACGGATAACTTGGTTTCCATTCATCAACAGGTCCGGGAGGCGCTCCCTGATCGGTCCACCGGCGAAGGACATAGTCTCCGGCCTGGAGACTATGTCATGTTGAAAATCTTCGACAGGACGAACAGCCTGGAGCCGAGATGGGTTGGCCCTGAGCTAGTCTTACTGGCAACGAGGACGGCTGTGCGAGTTTCCAACAGAAAGAATTGGATCCATTCCCTGCACTGCCGCAAAGTACCGCCCGGATTGGTGGAGCCCGCTGTATTGACCGATCAACGAGAGATTCTGACCACAGAGAAAGGCCGTGCTGTGGAATCGAACGACGCTGAGGAACTCTTTCCGGACCACGCGACTCCGGGAGGAAGGCGATATCATCTGAGGCCAAGAAAGTGAATCCTTCAGTATCGGGACATGTTGTCAGAACGGCCCTTGGGTTAGTGAAACGGAGAGCCAATGAGGCAAGGGGGGGGGATCAGCCCTGCATTAGTGTAGCGACACCCGTCTTGGCCCGTTGGCGAAGAAATCGACCGCTGCCCAAGGGGAAGAGTTCTGACAAACCTTTAGTTTCAGGAAGATATTGACTTTCTATTTTGACATGGAGAAAAAGAAGATCCTTTGTGCAACAGGTTTTATGCTCACAGTAGCTATTGTTGGGATAACCACATGGTTTGTGGAGGATGTGACTCCTGCCCGAGAGTTGCTTGTGTTGACCACTCCAGTGCCTGCGGAGCACTATTTCTATACCCTTCCGTATCAAGAATTGAAGCATCGTCAGTCCTATTTGAATAACACTTTCATCCAGATGTTACATCATACCCATGTTGCCACCAATGCTACGAACTGTTGGATATGTGGTATGATGCCAGCTCATCAGAAGAAAGGAGGAACGCCATTCATACCTCTTCCTTTCTCTCATAATGGCTCTTGTAGAGCATGGTACACTTTGCTTTTTGCCACTCGGAAACCCACAGTGGGACGATTACTCTTCAGACTCAATAAAGAATGTCATCAGGATAAAGATGGATATCCGCAAGCGAATGGGACAATTTGGGAATGGGAAGAGTATCGACCAGACAATGAATCGATTCCATATGTTTTTACGAACACCAGAGACACTGTGGGAAAAGATAAATTTGTGATTCAAGTGGCACAAGCTCAAGCGGACCTGTGTGTCCAAAGTGTGGGTTATATTCCCGTCGGTGTTAGCGATTGTATTACCATATTAAACATCGATGGATTGAATAACAGTACTTTCCTAGCATCCCATAATACGTACTTTGTGTGTGGAACTAAAGGTTATTATCGTTTGCCAGCCGGTTGGTCTGGAGTATGTTATGTATCATTTTTGTTACCTCCTGTATTTCTGGCACCTGCATCCTATCATAAGGATTTAAAGTTGTTAAATAATGTGACTGTAAATAGGTATAAACGTACTTTATCAATTGATGATGTGGATCAGACTGACACCAGTTTACAGCAGTATATCGACTTCAATCTAGGATTGTTTTTCTTCGTTGGAGCTGCCCTAAATAGTAGGAAAGTTCGAAGATTAACACGAGTGGTAGAGGCTGTGACAAACCAAACCGCTGCTGCTCTTGGGAATCTTACGGAAGAATTACAGATTACCAGAATTGTTGCATTGCAGAATCGTATGGTGTTAGATGTTATGTTAGCTGATCGAGGTGGAGCTTGTAAAATTATCGGAAGTAGTTGCTGTGTGTTTATTCCTGATCACACACCTTCAGTCTATAATGCAATTAATAGGTTGCATAAAATTGCAGCTGAAATCCATACAGAAAACGGCACTTGGTCCTTTTCTGGATGGTTTTGGGCATTGATCACTGCTTGGGGTTGGAAGGTTTTGACTGGTCTCTGCATAATTATAGCAGTCCTGTTTTCTTGCTGTATCTGTGTTCAATGTGGTCCCTTGCTCTGTTCCGTATGTGTATCATTTTGTATCCCCGATAAGAAAACTATTGCCAATGTCACTTATCAGAAGCGTTTAGCTAAGGAAGTAGAAGAAATGATGATAATCGATATATATGATGATTATTCTAACAAGCCGGATGTCTTCAGTAAATGCTGAAAGGGTCGTCTGTTGTAAATTGCAATTTCGATGTGATTAAGCATTTACTAAAGACATGAATTCTCCTCCCTTACACATGTTCCTTTTGTTATGTTGACTGAAGTCTGGACTCCATTTTGTATTGTCATGTCTCCACGTGCTCAGCACGAGAAGAGTCTTATCTTTGTGTTAGTTGCTCTTGTAATCTGCCTAGTAACAGTCTATAAATAGTTCTTTTGTCCGTCTGGCGCATGCCCAGACTTGACCACATCTGTTATCAGTTAGTCCTTGCTTGACCATGTTTTCGCGGGCTTAAGGAGTGTGTCAGCTCCGCCCACATATCGATCTTGTATTACAAATGTCCATAAAAGGTAACATTCCTCGTCTCATGTCGTATCCTCCCACTTATGAGCCCCTCTGTTGTGTATAAAAGGGGACCGTGTATGCAAGTTCTTTGTGCTACTCTATGCAATACTGAAGGGTATTGTATGGATTGTAGGACCACCCTTAAGGGTTAATAAACCGTGTCTTTGTACTTTGCAGTTTCCATGCCAACTTCCTTATAGGTTTCTTTACAGGAGAGCGAACCCTTGTGTCCTGCAGGCCTAGCTGGGGCCTGTATTCATCACTGGCAATGGCATTCTTGTGTTTTGCCCTCGCGTCTTTAATCGCTGGCATGGCATTGCTTTTGATGGCGCTGACAAGGACATTTTTAGCCTCACGGCAGATTGAATTAAACCATGGGTGTTGGGATTCTCTCCTGCCACCGTTGGACTGGATCAGGCCTGTATCTGGAGCTGGCAATTAGGCAGATGGATTCTTAGCAAAGGGTGTATTATTGCTAGAATGAGGGTGTTATGGTCGCTATCATGGCGAGGACTCATTTTGAAGTCGAACACTTTATGCCATGAATTCACATCTACCATGATATATTCAATAATAGAAGTATGCCCCTGTCTATTAAAAGTATGAATGCCAGGGGAGTCTGATAAGGTGCGTCCATTACAAGCTCTTGGTGAGAAGTTTAATGTCAGGGTGCTTATCTGTATTGCTAAAGGGGTTCATACCCTTATAGGGGGAATGTTGGGCTCTGGGATGGACCAATAAGAATCCTATTCACACAGAGTGCCGGAGACGAAGCAATTCAGGGGCTCAAATTGGCAGTTAAAGTCGCTGCCAATGATTACCCTAAAATTAGCGGGATAGTTGTGAGATAAGTAGTTAGTATCTCGAGTGTGGGGGACTCTTTCCCTCTTGGTACAGGGTGAAAATATATGTAATTTAAAACTATGTTTGACCCCATATGGGAGGTAAGGAGTACACAGAGGATGTCACGGGAAAAACTCTCTAGCTGTTTTGCCTCGCAGCCCAGGTGTACTGCAACCCAGGTACACAGGCCGCCAGAAGGTTTGCCCTTCCCCACATGAGTGGCTGGAATACTAAATGATGTGTAGCCCAGTCTATGTGTTTCATCTTTGGCCCATGTTTCTTGGAACATGCATGCCTCGTGCTGCTCTATGAAGAAACCCCAGTCTGGACTATCCAGTTTAGAGGGTAGTCCAGCTACGTTCCAAGAGAGGATTTGTAAGCTAGCATGGACCATTTGGTATGTTGAGCAAGGGGAGAATTTGACTTCATTCCCCTGACTACCCAAAGGGAATTGGCAGTACTCCATTGGCTGTACTATACTAAATCCATTGGCTAGATTGTGGGCACCTATTCGAGTAGGTGAGGTATATGCTACATCCCTCTGTGCTGTGAACGAGGACTGTATGTCCTGCAGTAAAGGATCAGGGGTTAGAGAGTTGATGCTAGCTGTCACCTGTGTGCTCCTGATTGACCTGGACTTTCCTTCCTCACTTTCCGATACCAGCCCCAGGTTCTGCTTTGAAGATCTTTCCCTGTGTGCCCTGCTCCTTTGCAGTGCCCCTGGCTCACTGAGTTGGTCGAATACTTCTAGTGGGGGCTCCTCACTCGTGAGTCAATCTACTGCTTCCAGAGGGTTGAATCTGTTTGCTAACAGAATGTTAAAAAGTAGGGCGGATGGGTGGCCCTGTCCGGATGGAAGAAGTGGTTTTCCTGTCACCGATCTACCCTCCAATGACCATATCTGCTTCTTGCCGGTGGAATAAGGGCAGGGGCATAAAAATAGCCTAACAGTAAGGAACCAATACCTCCCTTGTCCCTCTGATAGAAACAATGCAAAAGGAATTCCACAAGCTTTATTCACCAGGAATGTCTTTGGGTCTCCAGCCTACCCAGTCCACTCTACGAACCATGATAATTTCATTTATGTCTCTATAGGAGAGTTGTTTGTGGCTGGCTAGCCATTATGAACATTTATTTTTTAGGTCCGAATATGACTCTCTTCCCCCCTTATTCAGCTCCGGATCACCAGCTAGTATAACTACGTAGGGAGTTGACTCCGGGGGAAGGTTTATAGATAGATGAGTTAACTCTGAGACTTGTCTGACCACCTGAGGACCATTTTTGTTCCCTGGCCTCTCACTACAAGTTTTGCTTGCTTCGGGTCTAGGTAGGGTCTGGGCGTTCTTACTTCCTGCCTGTGCCCCCTGTTTGGGTACCTGGTGATTTAAACTAGATCCTTTTCCTAGCCCTTCAGCATTTATTAAACCATTTCCCCCACCTTCCTGGTTACAATGGGTTGTTGGATTAGGGATTGGTGTACAAACAGTCGCTAGGGATTCTGGAATTATACCTAGCGGGCCAGGTTTGTATTTGCAGGATTAACCAGATCCTTTATCCTCAGGTCTGCATCTGTCTTGTCCAGCCATAGCTCGACTAGTTTTGTAAGCTTGTCTACCCTTTCCCACAAGTTTCTTAGTTCATTCTTCACAATGGTCCTCATTTGAACCTGTAAGTCCACCATGGCATCCATAACCCAGGCTGGCTGCTAAAGGTCTGGATGTAAAGGTGTTTCCAAGCCAGCCTCCCTGGAATCACCCGGCATTGCTTGGACCATAGGTAGTTTTTTCCTCTTTTGGCCCAAAGGAACCACACTTTTGGTTTTCTTGACTTTCGGGCGAGCACCCTCTCGATGAAGTACGTCTGCATTGACCGCCGCATGAGTCCTGGGGGGGAGGTTGGAAGTTCCTGAGGGATGGGTACTGGGGAGCCTGCTACATCATGCAAGCTAATGGGTAGGGCAAGGTCAGGAGTTCAAGACAAGCTTCTTTCAGTAAGTTCGATCTCAGTAGCAACTACTCCAATTGCTCTCTGTAGCATTCTGTCAATGGAGGTTGGTTGGAGTGAAGAGGACAGTTGTGGGTGAGCTATGGTTGATTTCACTCCACCGATCCGCCTACCCATGTTTATAGACAGAATGGGCTAACAATCAAACAAAAGATTCCTAGAACAGGAATAACTTACCTTGCATGATGTTTCAACTGGAGTCAAGATCCAAAGTGCTGTAGTGGTCTCCACAAAAATAGAATCCAAGAGAGATGGCCCAGCCTCTTCCAGCCTCTGACGAGTGCAGACGGGCCCAACCTTGGCCCGGGAAGGCCCGCGCGCGGCCCTAGCTGCGGGAGGGCCTCGGTGATTTTTATCACGCCTCCTGGCGCCCTGCCAGCGTCACGGAAGAGCAAGGGCCTCTGGGAGGTGTAGTTTTCGTCGGGCCATTCCCCTCACAGCCAGGGATGGAAGTGACCAGACGTTCCCCTCACGGCAGCAGCGGAGGCTGCTTGTTAGTGCCCCAGAGCCAGAAATGCTTCCAGCGCTGCGGGAGGGCCGTGGTGATTTTTATCACGCCTCTTGGCACCCTGCAAGCATCACAGAAGATCAAGGGTCTCTGGGAGGTGTCGTTTTTTCTGAGCCGTTCCCCTCAAGGCCGGGGATGGAAGTGACCAGCCGTTCCTCTCACGGCAGAGGCTGCTTGTTAGTGCCCCAGAGCCAGTTATGCAATTCATAGCCATACGGAGGGTAAAAGTTAAACCCACAGATAAAATTCATATACTAGACATAAAACATGAAGACTGGGGGAACATGCCATCAAATGAGGATACTAGATTTCAATACATGCCCTTGTTCTCACTGTGGATTTCAAATAACCCAAGATGAAAAAGATACAGTCTGCCTTCACTAGTTGCAGATCCAAGAGCGCTGGGCGGACCTGGGTAAAATGTTGCTTCTTTAAAAGGGGGGTTAAAAAATATCTCCGTGGTACCTCGTAAAATTTGCAAAATATCATAAAGTGTAGCAAGTTCTGCGGAGACTCTCCGTCGCAGCCGCAGGGTGCTAACACTTGACCTCTGCTGCACCCTTTTGGGACAGTGAGTAGCAAATGAAACAGATCCACACGAAATCTGACCAGTAAAAAATGCTCGTATGTGGACAAGGACCCCAGGAGATAAGGCTATGATGATGGGTTTGTTTTTAGCATCAAGAATTTGCGAACACTTAGATTTTGCACTATTAACTCATCTCTTTCTAGCTTCATTAAGCTGCTGAAAGCATTCTTAACAAACTCCACGTCCTGTTGTACAATCAAATCAGGCTTTAAGAAGAGTTTAGGGTGCCCCAGCTCTTCAAAGCAACCTCTCTTATATTTCAACCATGGTATACGAGACATGTGATCAAGGCTTAAACAATCGGTTATAATCCGCTGGCTGAGGACTAACTCCTTGTTCAGCCTACACTTGAGCCAGAACACTAAAGGGCGCGGAGCCAAAGTATCACATAGAAAGGGTACCCCCAATTCCTCCTGAGCCACAAGGTTCAATAAGCCGCTTGGCACACCCAGCAAGTGCTTTAAAAATATATTCTCGACCACTTGTAATGCATGTGTACCAATGCACCCCCAAATTTCACTGCCATAACAAGCTGTTGCTATGCTTTTGGCCTGGTAAACTTTCAACATAGCAGCAATCGGGCGCTTACCCATCTTTGCGGCAAGTTAAAAATAGCAGTGTTTATCCTGGTAAGAGCTCCCTTTTTCTTCTGCATGAGCGGCCCCCACTTCAGGTGATCATCCACTAAAACACCCAAATATGAAAAGACCGACGCAGAGGGACCGTCTCAGGGCCTACTGCAAAGACAAACTTTTTCTTGGGCCATGTCCCCACCTGCATTATATATGATTTAGTGTTATTTATTGCTAGGTCTCATGCCCCCATAAAATTAAAAAAAGTGTCAAGCAAGGATCGGAGTCCCCTAGCAATAAGGACTGCATCATCTGCGTATAGTAGAAAAGGGAGCCCCCGTCAACCCACATATGGGAAGTTTGCCCCTGTGTTAACCAACCCTCTATCCAAAATCATTTATATAGAGTTTGAACAAAAAAGGGGCCATGATGCAACCTTGCCATACACCCCTGTCAGTTTTAAAATCCCTAGAGACACGAAGATCCTGTGCATATCGAACGTTTGCCTTAGTGGCCCTGTGCAGATCCTCTAGGAAGTTAACGATGTTATCCTCCAACCCAATGGCCCTCATGGACTGCCACAGCTTGACCCGGTTGACACAGTCAAATGCGGATGAAAGGTCCATGAAAGCCAGGTAGATCGTACCTGGGCGGGCAATCGCATACTTACCGAGGATCATGTAAAGATTAAGGCATTGGGCCACAGTTGACTGCCCAGGGCGAAACCCGTACTGAATATCGGAGATTATATTATGCTCCTCTGCTCAAGTAGCTAATCTTTCTAGTATCACCCTTCCTATGACCTTTACCACTGAGTCAAGAAGGGAGATAAGCCAATAAGTGCTATTTTGAGCCCCCTTCTTAAAAAACGGCACTATAGTTGAGTTGGCCCAAGATTCAGGGCAACCATCCCTGGCTGCAGCATTAAACACGGCTACAAGAACCAATGCCCAGAAAAGTGGATCCAATTTGAAGAGGTCCGGTAGGATGCCGTCCGTGCCTGGCACCTTTTTACCTGTCAGGCTGGCAATCCCAACCTCAACCTCATTCTGCTTGAATACCACAACGGCGATATGAGCCGCCCTGACTGGTTGTTGAGATTGGTCCGTACGGCCCTTGAACATAGATTGGAAATGAGACACCCCATCTTCCTTGGTGATATGAGAACCTATGTCGCTATCTGTTTCTTTCTCAAACAGCGGTCTATTGTAAGCCTGGGCGAAGCACTACGCTACGCTCGCGTAGTTTGCGAAGTTCGCGCTACTTCGCACTACGCAAACTGCACGTAGCACAGTGCGAAAACGCGTGGCGTAGTGTTGCATAGTGCTGCGGTCATTTTTTGCTTGCTCGCGGTCCTCAATGTCAAGTTGGCGACCGCGAGCAAGCAAAATGACATCCCGGCGAGACTTTTTCCTTGTTCGCGATCAGCAACATCAAGTTGGCGATCGCGAGCATGGAAAATAAACCTCCCGGCGAGATTCCCAACGCGAGGAGGTCAGGTTTCTCATTGCGAGGGGTCGCGTATGCTCGCGACCGCTCACGATGAGAAACTACCAGTTCGCGTTGAGAAAGCTGCAGCTCGACTAAAAATCTACTCGAGCAGCAGAAAACTACAGCTCGCACTGTGCAAGATGCCATTTTCAATGATTGCACAGTGCTGGTTGCTTGTCCGCACTGTGCAATCATTGAAAACAACATCTTGCACAGTGCGAACATGTTACTACGCAGTTCGCGAAGTGCTACGCGTAGCTCGCGTAGTGCGAACTTCACTTTGCGTAGCTTCGCGAAGTGCTACTTCGCGAACTACGCCCACCCTTAGTCTATTGATGATACCCCAGAACCTTGAACTGTTACATAGCGTTCTCATCTCTAGCAGCTCCCTCCAGGCTTCCTCCTTCAGGGCAACCCTGCGTATGGCCAAAACATGTTTATATTATTTATGACAGGCACGTATCAGTGGTTGGTTTCTCAGGGTGACTTTCAGAGCCTCCTTCAGCTTTCGCGCCGCCTGAGAGCAGGATGAATCAAACCATCTAGGATTTAAATTAACTGCCCTAGATGCAGGTGCACTTAGGAGTTCCCCTACCCTACTAGTAATAACATTAAAGGCACTGAGGACATCCCTCGAAGAGGTGCCCAACGTGACTCAAAGTGCTAGTTCAGCAGCACATGAGATTTTTACCGTAATATGAAAGTCATCAGGAGAAACCTGTGTCCATTTAAGACGGCGCTTAGCGTCTGTTGGTCTTAATGTGCCCGGTATTACCACCCTAGTTTTGCTAAGAAAAAATGGGCCACTCAATTGCACGCAGAGGGGATTATGGTCGCTATAGACACTTTCCTGGATGGAAAACCCGCTAAAAAAGGACTGAAGGGTGGATGAAATTAGAATATAATCGATAAAGGAGCCGCTAGTTCTCCCTTTAAAAGAAGTAACAAAAGCTTTTCTATGTGGAGCAGAGAGGGACATTAATGTCATTAAATTGAATTCATTAAGTAAATTATTCAAAACTTCTCCCTGAGTCGAGTGCTCTAAGTGGAACTCCCTCATGCGGGGGCAGTCCAAATCAGCCATGCTAGTATACCTCGGATCTCCGCAGGGGTGTATGTTAAAATCACCCAGCACCATTAGGTTGTGTGATATAGAGCCACAGGTCTGCCTTATATATGAGCCAAGCTGGGCGATGTTGCATTGCCCCCTGGTTCATGATGTCACGTAATGGAAAATATTCGAACCCATACTGGAAGTCCCCTTCCTTAATACAATAGCCTGGAGACCTGACTTCATGGGAGAGTCTGAATCCTGCAATCCACTGCCAGCGATATATAGATAACCAGACCACCCTTAGCTCTACCACATGCTGATGGCGAAGCAGGGACGAAGAAGGCCTTAAATCCCTTCAAAAATAAATTACTATTCACCAAACAAGTCTCCTGGAAACAGATCACTGAAAATTGCCTGACAAACTGTAACCAGGTGGGATCCTGAAACTTACCAGCCGGACCTGCAATATTCCACAACAAGATATTATTATTGGCTGCACTGGGGACCAACAGATTTTGCTCTGTTGAAGGATAAACCTTCTGCCGAGCATTTATCCCTGTGGTGGTGTTTAGAGAATCATGTAGTCAATCACACTCCTCCAGCCTAGATAGTGTGGAAAATCTATTAGATAACTCCAAAGGGGGCACTGGATTGTGCCTGGATGGTTGAAATTGACTACGTGCAACTTGTGGGCACCATTGGAATTGTGCTGCATAGGGTTTTTGATACCATCTTTCTCGGGGAACATCCAGGTTACTAGTCCCTGGAGTATACCTATGTGTGTCTACTTTGTAGAAAAATCCTAACGGAAGTGCCTGTACATCAGACCCATGAATTAAAGGGCCTGAATTGAAGTCCCTGGACAGAATTGTTCTTGCAAGAAATGCTCTATTAAAGTTCATAATAACACAATCACCCCCCTAGATTTCCGTGAACTGCCTATCCAGCCAAATTGTTGCACCATGATGATATTTCGTTCAGACCTTAATCCCACTGTGGTATTATTGGATAACCAATGCAGTACTTTATTTTTAAGCTGGTAAAAATCCTCATTAATGCCCTTAGGGAGCGGTTGTAAAGGTAAAAGTGCCAACAAGGGATTTTGTTTGAAACAAACTACTTGGTTATATATTTCAAAAGATTTGATTGGTAGGTGTATTTAGATGAATTAACACCAGAAGGAAGTCAATCAACTGAACTAATCATCGAATATAGAAAAACACACACGGGGATTCTTATTTGTGAATTAAACACAAGTCTTTTTATATGTCAATCGAAAATAAAAAGGAGTACAGGTGAACCATTGGTTTGAGCAATACTTCATGAAAAAGGGGTAAATCAGATCCACAATTCATCAAAACGACATCTATTCCATTATGGTTTGAACAGAGACCAATCTCATTGTTGAGAAAATAATCAACTGTGCATAACAAATAATGTGAAAACAGATGATATAGTCGACGTTTCGGTCTTGGGTGATGTCAATCCATCAGACCATCTTCAGGACAATTATTGCATAACAAAGACTCATATATGAACATAATACAAACAGTTACACAGATGTAAACATGATTGTGCTATCAATATTTAATACAAAATCAATTTAAAACAACCCGTGTGCGAGAGGTGATTTTCTTAGTATTTTATCAAACATATCTTGTCTCCGTCTTATTGACGTTATCAATAGAACAGTTGTCATTATTTTATATTGAATATTCGCCTGCGCGAAAAGATAAATTCTAGCAATAAATGAAACATGCTTACTTTCTAAATTTTAGACATTTCACGAAACTTGTTTAAAATCGTGGTCTAGACGTTTCTAGTTGATGCTGTAACAAAAAATAGAGAGCACAGCATTTAACGAAAGTGAATCATTTATGATTATTTGAAAGAAAGAGGAGTCCAGGTAGTGAAATCAAATCCTACCGGGTAGTCTTCGAGATTTCTGACAGCAAAATAGTCTAAGCGCGAGGGAGTCCTTCCTCGTATGATTTCACAACTGTATAATGAAGCAAAAATGCCACAATATTACACAATGACTTATAACTGCACTGTCTGTTCTCTGTATATACAGCGATATCTATCAAAAGGGTAATTTTATTCCCAAAGTTCAATGTTTGAGTAATGCCTTTAACTTCTAGTGTCAGCTTGAGTGAAGATCGGCTAATCAGTGACAATTTTTATTAATCTAAATCACATGAATGTCTAGCTCATGAATTGGCTTTATTGCACTCGTGTGGTGGCATCAGAAAATTCATGCATATTAGCAGACCTATAGAGATGATCTGCAACTTGATCGATATCGTTCACACACCGCCGAGTATGGGTGTAACCACTAACTGCATATATCAGGGGGGATGTCAAATACTTGAGTGCTCACGTGTGTATACCTCACAATAGTGAGATGACAATCATAAGGCAAAACTGAATATTTATGCCTTGCATCCGATAGTCAACCAGGGGAAGTTTTAATTTGTAAGGTCGGACGGCAACCGGACGGGAAACTGACAAACACGTAGTGCAAAAATTAGACTGTCAACTTGATACCCGTGTTGGAGTCTCTTAGTCATTTCAATCATTTCAAAAAATTTGCTTGTGTATCCTAACGTGTATGACTGAGGGTCTTGGATACATATCTTTACTTTAAAGCAAAGATGTCAAAGACATAGTTGTTAAGAAGCTAGATTAATGATTAACAAAAGTGAGAAATCTCAGTAACTTAATACAAAGTAACGGACCGCGAGGGTAGTCGAATCAACTTACATGTCTTCTGCAAAAGTCGGAACACCGTCCAAGTCCGGGGAGCCTAATCTGTCTAATGACCATGGATTGGTTTTAAAGGCAAGCGGTACGACAAACGGAAGCCATTGTAATTAATACCGGAAATGCATCTAGTTGGTTAGACGATGCAAATGGGTGGCCATCTTTGACTACCTCAGTTATTATGTCTTAACGTGCAATCGGTCCCAATAATCATTACATCCTCATTATGATTTGAACGTTATTGAGTATTGGGTATCGGGTATCTCGAAGAACGAGTTTGGTTAGGTCCTAAAGGTCTGAGTTCACTTGTGATCGTTAGAATGATAATGCGTCCACCGAGTCTATCGGGCGATAACCATTTAAAGATGGAGTCTGGGAAACATTCAAGTGATGTAATGGGGCGACCATCTTAGACTGCCTCAGTTGTTATAAATATCATAACATTTGTATCATCGTTGAATCCCATATAGTGGGAAAAGCTTCTGATTAATTTACTACTCTCAAATTCTCATACATTGCTCAAGGTGGTCTTAGATATTAAGAATATAAAATTTTCGAAATCGAAACACAGTACATTTAAGACATATTACAGGTTAACAGTGATAATTATAACAGATGGTGATTTTGTAGACATATCATCATTATCAAATACTGTTTTCTGAAAAAAACATTTAAAGACACTGTTGTATGTTTTTTAACAACCGCATACATATATTCAAAATGGGTACATCTCAAGCATTCTAAATGGAGACGGCTTTCGTTATTATCTCTACAACGAGCAGTGCCTACACTATCATTTTGGCATTTAATTGTTGACATATCGATTATATGACAGAATAACTTTATACAAACTGGTATCAAACATCAAACTTTTATACAACCTTGATTGTACCATGTGTTTTAATGAACTGTCATATGTGCATTCAAGAGTGTGTGACCAGTTGTACATTTTGTATCATTAGAGATACCAGTTACAATATAATTACAATCATACTGGTAGCCAAATCATCAGATAGTAAGCAGTACATCTACATATGTTGGAAAAGATGTCACCATCAACAAAAGGCCAACCTATACTGAATTATGTACCAAAAGTGTAGTTGGTGCGGTGGCACATTCCCTAGAATCACTACACAGGGTGTGGATTCTGGTGGGAGATGAATAGCAGGAAAGCGCTGAAATTCTTCCGCTGTCTTCCCCTGTGAGCCTGCTGACCGACCGCCTATAGATAGGTAACCCAACCCATGCTGCTGTGTAGTCAAACCTCTACTAGGTACCTGGCTATCTCTAAGACCTACTGCCTCCCCGCAAACTGCATTAATCATTGGGTACTGACTATGTGGTTGTTTCCTGACAGCAATCTCTGGGAGTAGACAAACCCGTGTCAATTGCAGGGCTAGGTCCTATGTTATTACTACTAGGCATGCTTGGGATTGCGTGTTCATCCAGCTGATTTCGTGCTGCTAGACTTTTCTCGATCGAGGATGACCTCTTGAGGATGGGACCTAGCTTAATGTCCAATATACTATTCAGAATAGCTTGGAATGTTTCTGGTACCACCGTATTATATGGATTTGTGGCTACCGGCACAGAAACCACTGACTTAATTGCTGACCTGGGTACTAGCTTGGTGACTGGGTTAGATTTAGGTTTCTTAGCTTTGCCCCCTGTAGTTTGAAGTTTGCTTTTGAAACTCCCACTGGTCCCAGGAGTCCCCTTTGCGGGTGGTTGGAGACTCTTGCTGCCGGGATCTAAATGTGCAACTGAGTGGTTTTGTGTAACATTACCATCTTTCCTTTGTGAGCTATAATTGACACTACTTCCCCTGTTTTCTATTATAACAATAGGAGAGAGAGGCCTATGCGTGGCCTCAAATGGGACTTCTGGTAAGGAAAGTTACTCAACGTCGGCCTGAGAGCCATCACGAGACCCTGGGCAGATGGATAAGCTCAAGGGTTCCGTGATAGCTCCCACCAAGGGTGCACTGGGATTGACTGATAATGGACACAAACTACTAGATGGCGATCTGGAGAGACGCCTTTTCACTACTTCAATCTCTTTGTCAATTAAATCAGCAGCCCCCAGCAGAAATGATTCCATAGTTGTAACAGTGGCGTTGGTGCTAACATTTGCCCTTGTTGAGGCCAATGGTGTCTTCTGCCTCCCCATAACTCTTTGTTACTTTTTTGGTTTTTTTTAAAACCAAGTCAGTGATAATACAATGACACAAATAAATATGGTCAGGCAAATAGATGGATAATCCCGTTGTTATGGATC
Source organism: Triturus cristatus (assembly GCF_964204655.1). Taxonomy (NCBI): domain Eukaryota; kingdom Metazoa; phylum Chordata; class Amphibia; order Caudata; family Salamandridae; genus Triturus; species Triturus cristatus. The sequence continues at coordinate 1,116,839,248 of NC_140588.1, read as the reverse complement.
CCCGAGCTGTTAGTCCAATGATACTACCACAGCCCCCTACCGCTAGTATGTAAATGTCCATGTTAGTCTGTGTTTAACTGGCCAAGTTGATGTACACACGTCAAACTGAATGTGCCGACCTCCTTCAAACAATGTCCACGTGTCCTTAGAGTCCAGGTAGCCACATCGGTAGATGCTGGTCAAAGATGAAACAGTCAGGAGGGGTAGCCCAGCCCAGCCTCAGCCAGACACGGCCCGGGCATGCCCATGTGCGTCTCTTGCTGCAGGAGCCCTGTTTCTCTTTTGGGCGCCTTCTGGGGCTAGCAGCTGGAAATGTAAATGTAAATTGATACTTGTATAGCGCACTACTCACCCGCAAGGGTCTCAAGGCGCTTGTACGAATACCGCTGTGGAACCCATCCTGGCTTTCCCTGTGAGGTGTCCACTCCTGGGCACCCCCAAGGTGGAGGCCAGGCATCCTTAGCATTGTGGGGGCCGTTGTGGAGATTAAGCAAGCTATTGCCCAGAGTTGCAGAGTGGGACTCCATCATTGAAATGGGCACCGAGGCAAGAATTGTCAGGGCCGTGGAATTTTGAGCCCAAGACCCGCCGAGGCGGGGAATTGAACCCTGGTCCCGGGCCAGACCTCTGCATCAGGGTCTGCCACGCTAACCATTGAGCCACACTTCTCCACTGGTGTGCGCACCGCTTAGGATGCTGGGATTTGTAGTCTCTGGTCTCTGTCCTCCTTAATCGTGGCCAGAGAAACCAGCACTTTGACCCCCACTGACTCCGGCAACGGTGGGGAGGGAAAACCGACAGGCAGCAACCTCCTCGAGTAGGCAGTGAGCACGTCCAGGCAAGCGATCAGGTAAGCGTCCTACTAAAGAGGTTCAGAAAAGCAGCCAGGCACTGCCCAAAACCACTCAAATAACTACTGAATCACTATCAGCCCAGACACGTGAGCCCCCAATTCAGAACAAGGTTCCCCAACAAGATCTGGAGACTGCAAATGTTTCAGCTCTTAACTCTTCATTGCCTTTGCTGCCTTTGTGGCCTTTTCCAGCTGAGACAACTTTGCATCAGGTCTTAAGTGAATTACGCAAAGAGCAGCTCGAGCAAATCAATGAGAATCTCCAGCAACTATCCTCCTGCATGATCCAGGCGGAGCTCAAAGTATCTTCACTAGAGGATGTCAAATCAGTTATTCAGGGTACCAAGGGAAAACAACTTTTTAAACATTAATAGAGTCCTACTCTTTAGGCTGCACAAAAAGCCAGAATGGCAGCACAACAAATGACTTGCCTCATGCAATATTAATGGGGCTAATAACCAGACTAAATTTAAATCTACACTTCAGTGGTTGGTACCGTCACAAATCCAAATTATTTACACGCCATTGGCATGGAGATGGATTGAAGATTGTCAAAGATCCTAGTGCTAGGTGGATCATAGTAACCTGGAAGTTAGCTTTTACGGTCCAGTAGCCAATGATATAGCCACCATCATGGGTATTACGGATGCTCTTTGGCAGCTTCCCAGCTATATTATTTTAGGGGGCAATTGTTATTTACTGCAGAACTTTAAAATAGACTCCTCATGTAAAAATAAAGTCCAGAATAAACCTAGAGTAGCTAGAGGCGTGGCTACTCTAATGCAAGATTTTGCTCTGCTGGATCCTTGGTGAGTCCAGCATCGCCAGACACACAAATACACCTGTTTTTCTGAAAGATTCAACTTCGCGTCAGAATTTACTTCTTTTTATTATTGCATCACTGGGAATGGGGCAAGATCCATATTCTTTCAAATCCATTCTCTCACAATTCGGTTCCGGTGATAGAGATGATAGTCAATCTTGCTTGGCAAGAATACTCTTGGTGGACTTTAAATAAAATTGTATTAACCGAAGAAGAATGGGTTATGAATATGTGTGTTAAAATAAAGGATATTTTAGAAATAAATAAGGGGTCTGCCTCTTACATTTCAATCATGAAAGCTTGTAAAGCTTAAATTATAGGAGAGATAATATCTTAAAAAGCTAATGTATGTAAATTAAGGAAGATTACCACTATGGCCTTGTAGCATGATTTAGATCTAGCAGTTTGTAGATACAGGACCTACTATTCTCAAAACACAAAAAAGATTGGAGAAAGCCTGACATGATTTGAAAGCCTTATATGCGTTTAAGACTTTTGTCAACCAAAATACATGCTTTCAAAAATGATATGAAGAAAGTGAACATACTGGCAAGTATCTGGCCTAGTCTTTGAAAAAGAGAACTAATAATGCTTTGATTAAATCAATTTTCAATGAAATAGAAATCAATCAGTTGACCAAATGGCAGACATCAGGGCTGTTTTCTTCCATATTACAATATTTGTGGCTATCTTCACCTTCCTCGGCGTCCATAGTAGAATTTCTCCAATATATAAAGGTGCCAAAACTTAGCGATTCCCAGCAAGCCCATATAGTAGCTCCCATTACAGTCGAGGAGGTCAAGAGGCAATAAAGGAGTCCCCTAGTGGGGAAGTATGTGGATCCAATGGCTTCCCAGCTAAATTTTATAAGGTATTTATGTCCCAACTGGTAGAAACATTAGCTGAGCAATTTAATGCAATTCTAGTAGGAAGTCATGTGCCCAAGTATTTTTCTGAGGCAGCAATAATAAGCTTTGTTAAAAGTGACAGACCACCCAATAATCCAGGATCATATCGGCTGATTAGCTTACTGAATTGTGACAATAAACTGTTAACAAAGAATACCCATCTATGTTCAAGACGGGGGGGGGGGGAATTAATGCTAACTTTCTAATTTGTTGAAGAACTTGTACAGTAATGCAAAAGCCAAGATCATAATCAACTCCCAAACTATAGGCGTGGCACGCAGCCAGGGTGCCCAATGTCACCGGTGCTCTTTGCAGTATTTACAGAGCCTCTAGCATCTTTGTGATGACAAGATCTACAAATCAAAGCGCCCTTGCCGGGAGCCCCTGGGCTTAAGCTTTTCGCAGACAACATAAGTTTTTACCTGACTGCAGAGAAGCAAAATATCTTGAATGTCTTTAAAAGAATTAAATCCTTTTTGGATTTGGGGGCATACAAAATCAATCATTCCAAATCTGAGATTTTACTTTTTAATTGCTCCGACCACAGTGTTCCTTTTGATATGCGTCATCAGGTCTGTAGGAGCGGCTCAATGAGATATTTAGGGATAAATGTGATCTTTTGCAGCCCCATCCGCTCAAATACAAATCGCCATTCTTGAAGGCCAGAGATCTTTTCAAACAGTGGCAGGCCTTTACCCCTCTCTTTGATAGCGAGAAATGATAGTATAAAAATGAAGATTTTACCTCTTTTTCTTTTTTCGAATGTACTAATGGTTCTTCCAAGTTTTTTTTCAAGTTAGACCAAATGTTACATTGTTTTGTCTGGTCTGGCAAGAAACCTCGTCCAAAACTCGAGACTTTACAGCTTTCTATTCAAGAAGGTGGTCTTGCACTCCCTCACTTTAAAAAGTATTGTCAAGCAACCTGGTTAGATTGTGCACAAGATCAGTCTCTAGACGTGGTCTGGGAGGCAACTTCTATTTGAAGCAGATGCTTCTAGATCTGGCACCCAGCTTATTCCATTTATCAACATTCCTAAGCTCCCACAGCGTGGCAGAGATGAGACGCCTCAGAGTATTTCTGGTAGATCCTTCCAATTGAAACAGGAGAAGCAAGACAGGCCTCCACATAAGCCAATGAAGTTTAACAACTTGAGGAAAGGGAGTGATCCGTTGCTTTAGGGATCAGAAGGTATCATGAAATCTTGGAATCAAATGAAACGGGCTAACCCGGGACTCCCCTCTTCTTTCCTTTTTCCTTTTTTCAATTCCAGAATTGTTTAAGTAGCTTTCAATTTCCCCCAGATGCTCTGGCAAATCGGATTAGCCTTTTCTATTATGTGAAGGAGACCAGAGGGGAAGGAAACTGGTACCAGATTTTTCTGGATCAATTACATGAAAAAACTGTACAAGCACCACACAAGGTTCAGAGTTCTATAGGCTGGAGGGTAGATATGTAAACATGGAGGGCATATAATACCTGGGCACATAAGGCCATAAGGGGCTCCAATTTGAAACGCATGGCTTTTTTTTTAAGTTGCAGCTTTATTATACCCCAACTCATCATACAATGTATCCCGTTTTGAGAGCGTGCTTTTGATGAAATTACTCCAATGGGGATTGGTTTCACATTTGCCTTTTATGTCCGGCTTTAAATGAATTTTGGAAACAAACTTTTCACTGGCATAGCAACAAGCTCGAAATTTTTTTAGCTCCTGAACCGAACACTGTCCTCTTAAGAATTATTGATGCCCTCAGCCTATCTCTGTGACAGCAGCAGTATGTCTTTACCAGATCACTTGTTGCTAAGTCTCTGATCCTGCAAAAGTGGAAAGTGGTCGAGCCCCCAACCTTGTCTCGATGGATCCTCAAGAAGTCACGAATTGAGGAGAAGAAAAAATATATTCGCATGAGCAGGAGCTTTAGGTAAAAAAAATGATATCTGGGGTGGGGTGTAGGTTTATGTTTATTGATATCTTTGGAAGAGAGAGCGCTGTAGAATCAACTGGCAGCAAGGCTAGGCCTATATAGGTTTTTTTAATGTAAATTTGGCATCTATTTCCCATCTGTCATGTGTATCAATGATACTAGTATTTTGACGAACTTTCTATTTAAGCTTCTTTTTACAAACTGTAATAATAAAAAGAAATACAAAAAAGGGAGGGCTTGGATGTGTGTCACTGCGAGCTCCCACACTGAGAAAAAGGACATATGTGATGCACACATTAGGTCATCATGCTACGTCAGAGTGTGTGTGTGGGAAGTCCTACCTTATCCGAAACGTGGCACTATCGAATGGAAGACTCAAGCATCCCATTGTCCACATTGAAGGCAGGTCAGCCTGATACAGATGGGGATGAACTTCTGCACTGCATCTGCGGTGTACATGCGCCACACGAGCCAAGGTCCGGTGTGGGGAGGGCGGGGCGGGGGGGTGTGGCCAGGGCTCTGCTTCCGTGGTGGAATGATACGAGGCCACAGGTACAAGGCCCATGCATCCTCTGTCAGCTGTGAATTAACTCTTTGTGCGTTCGGGTTCTCTCGCCAGAGTCTTGCATTACTCACCAGTCTAGCCCACAGATGCTCATCTGATTCCCTTTTCGCCTGACAAATTGCTTTTTTCTTTTTTGATTTCAGTTGCGTTCGCTCCTGAAGAATAGTGGGATCTTGACCTGAATGCCGAAGTCTGCCTAGTTTTTTATTTATTGCATTCTTGAGCCTTCTAAGGTTGGGCATTTTCACAAAGTAAACTGAGCCACAATGACTTTTTATCTGGGTTACTAGGGTTCAGGCCACTGGCCCAGCAGTGAAATGTTTCTCTTTTACGCGCATGCTCAGACCTTTACACTGACATCATGTGTGTTTTTAAATGTGTTGTGTGTGTAACAGGGGTAACACATGCATCGTGTGAGTGAACCAGAGTAATGGTGGCCAGTGAATCCATTGTATGTACCCCTGGCCTGACCCTAGCCAAACCTAGCAAAGATGGAGGGCAAGGACAGTCCTCCTTAGCAATGAAGAGATCAATGCACACAACCATACACTGACACCATTTATACTGCAATCCTTTACATTCATTCAGAGATCTGCAAATAACCAAATATAAGCGTGCACAGCCTCACATACTGACACGCTTTAAGATCCACGGATTAGTGCCACTGGTGGCTGTAGCACTCATGCAGAATGGAGAGCAACAGCCTTGGAATTCTTGATTCTTCAAAAATTAATATTTCAACCTGCCAGGCAAGGATAGATCAACTGGCACATCTGCTTTCCCTGGAAATAAACATGTGTTAGTGCAGTACTTTTTGTCATAGTTGGATTTTTTCAAGATCCCACCTTCCAGAATAGGTTTTTCAGCGGCGTCCCAACGCTGCACAGCTGTATTGCTGAATACACGTCGGAAGATCTGGCTTCCCCATGCCATATGCTTCCCCGTCTAGTACATGAAAACTTCAGACTGTCTGCAACTCTTGAAAAATATGCCTCCTTGTTCAGAGAATGCTACGATACCTGACAGTCATTGTAACAGCTGAGCTGAGTGGTCAGTGTTTGCAGGCCAGAATTATCCTCATGATCAGGTAATATTGTTTGCTATAGTGTCTCTGGGGCTGACACCAGACCAGAGTGGACTTTGATCATCCACAGCTAACAGAGGCTGAGCACCCCTACACCCCCACACTTCTCCATCCTCAGGTCCATCCCTCTTCACCTGGAGCTCTCACTGCAACTTCTAACCTCACCTGGTGATCACCTTGTTATTTAGTCTTTACAAGCTCAATCTCTTCTTCTACTACTCTCCATTACCAGTCAACTGAATCTCTTCTTCTACTACTCTCCATTACCAGTCAACTGAATCTCTTCTTGTACTACTCTCTATTACCAGTCAACTGAATCTCTTCTTCTACTACTCTCCATTAGCAGTCCACTGGATCTCTTCTTGTTCTACTCTCCATTAGCAGTCCACTGTATCTCTTCTTGTTCTACTCTCTATTACCAGTCCACTGGATCTCTTCTTGTTCTACTCTCCATTACCAGTCCACTGGATCTCTTCTTCTACTACTCTCTATTACCAGTCCACTGAATCTCTTCTTGTTCTACTCTCCATTCCCAGTCCACTGGATCTCTTCTTGTTCTACTCTCCATTACCAGTCCACTGAATCTCTTCTTGTACTACTCTCCATTACCAGTCCACTGGATCTCAGTCACACATACTTCTCCTGCAGCTGTCGTCACTTTTTTCACTTGTCCTATAACCACCATCTAGCAGTTTATGGATCAGCGTGCTGTGAGACCTTCGTGGAGCACTTTGTAACATCATTCCTCCGACTCCTTGTCCAAGGTGCAATTAAAGTGTGTTTCCTTCATTCTCTGCCTGGATGCTGCACCTCCACCCTCTGTAAATGGTAAAGTAAGAGATGAAAACCCAAAATAATACATTTGCAGACCCCATGCAAACTGCAGGTGCGCACTGAGGGGCATATTTCAAGAACTGATCACCCCTGCAATGTAACATTTTTACACAATTTGGTGGCGATAAGAGCTTCACCTTATTTACAACGTGGCTTAATACAGACTTGTGAATAAGGCCCTTTTCACGCTATACTTAGAGTGAAAGGGGCAGGCAATGGGTGTTGTGGTGGCCATTCAACTGCAACACCAATTGATTTGGACGCTTCCACATATTTGCAAGGGTGGCATAAATATGGGGCAGCACCAAAATTAAGACCAGGGACAACCTGGTCTTACCCTGCGCAATTAGGAGAAATGTTTAATTTCTCCTCGTTTTTTATGTTTCTATGTGTGCTGAGTTGTGCTACACACAGAAACAGCAAAACATCCTGCACATAAACATTCATTTACAAAAGTGACATTCTGCATTAAGCAGCACACATAGAAGGTACGAAACGCCATTTCAGTTTCATTATGTGGAGGAAGGGACACCTTCCTGTACATAAACAATGTTCCCCTGCAATGCAAATACCCGTGCGCTATGGTGCAAGGGCTCCTGCGTTGGTGCTAGGTGGCTAAATTAGAGCCCATGCAGGGAGAAACACAGGGCCGCACTGTATCCTTGAAAATATGGTGCAGCCTCACATTTTGGAAGTGGCGGAGCACAGCGTTGAGCCAAGGAGGCTAACACCGCACTCTGACACATAAACATGCCACAGAGATTGCTATTCTGTGCAAGATGGAAACATGTATAAGTGAAAGACAGAAGAGTGCAAGACGCACCTTCCAAAGATGAATTCGAAATGAAAAGGCAATATATTTGTAATCTGTCAGGGATGTGATTTTAGTCTACTCTTGACAGACATTCTCAAAAGCTAAGGATCTTTGTGCGTTTCTTTTTTTGGCAAAGCTAAAAATTGTTGAGCTTCCCTGACTATATTTATTATTTTAGTTTGGACTGAACAACCTTTGAACAAGTGCACACAACCCTGCCAGTCCACTCACATACATATAGTGTGGACTGACCCAGGCCCAATACACACATGAACAGTATCAGTCACCCAAACAACCATACCTTCATATTGATGTATTCAGAAGACGCTCCACACACTGTTGACTTCCACAAATTCCATCAGATACCAACATCTGCAATCATATGGCCTGTCACCTTACCAGAAAACTATGTATAATTACAGATACTCATATAGGCAATAAAAACCAATTATGAGATGACACTAGTATACCAATGAGTTAGGCATATCAGTAAGTAAGTAAGTAATAGTTTATTAGCATAGTTAATTAAAACCATTGCAATTCATCCTTAAAAAGAAATAATAATAAAAAACACTAATGTGTACACAATACATTATTCATCACTTAATAAAATTACATTCACGTAGTAACTGTATTTTTAATTCCTTTTAAAAAGTTCATAAGATTTTATATGTTGATAGAGTTAAAATAGTAAACGTATTGTTCTAAATGTCCTCTGTGTTTAATGGCAAGGGGACAAATTCCAGTATTTACTCTTCTTCCACCTTCCATAGTTGATACAATGTAAATAGGGATCTGCTTATTTTAAGAGCCTCTAAGAATATGACGGTCGGTCAATTTTCTGCATCTTTGTTTCTACCACCTTCAAAAACTTCACAAGGCTACAATTCAACTGCGGGTCACTAGGTGTAAAACAGGCAAGAACTGCCTGCCTTCGTGAGCGTATTCCACGGTGGTTGAAGTGGTGTTTCAGTAACCGTTTCCTTTCCTCCAACAGCTTCTCGCAGGAGCACAGCAAATGTTCCATGTCTTCAGACGCCTTGCCACATAGGCGACAGAGGGAACCCCCATTAACCCTCAGCCACTGCGGAAAGTGGCGCGTGCATGGTAACACGCCTAGTCTGTATTTGAGGAACTTCAGTTTTATATGACGTGAGTAGCCGAGGTCAAGGTAACTCTGGTAGCCTTGTTTGGAGTAGGAGTTTAGGATGATCCACCCATGTGACCTCTTTGCAACACACGCTTTATCTTCAATCCATGAAAGATGTTTTATTGTTCTCTTTACTATTCTTTTGATCGTGGTGTGATTGGTAGGAGTATTCCACAGCTCCTGTAACCCTAGATTCACTAGGCTGCTTTTCAAGTATTTGGCAGCTGGCGATACCGGATACCGTTAGGCATATCAGACATTCATGCACAGCAATAGTCTTCCACAAAATAATATACACACATTTATGCAATAAGGCACACTATCACATACATGTACGCATCAAGGGGTCTATTTACTAAGATTTAACACTGTGTTTGTGTTACAAAGTGACTCAAAAGATTGCTAAATCATTTTTGCTAATTTACTTATCAGCACTAAACTAGTTCAGTTCTGGAAAACTCTCCAAAGTAGGGCTGCTTTGCATTGCTGTGTGCCAAGAGGGTGTAAGATGGGTGGTGCATGGGCATTGCTAACCACCCAACGTTTCTGATGCTCTACCCTATTTACTGAAAAAAGTAGATTGGGTTTAGTGTGGGAAAATAGCGCCCATTTCAATTAGGCGCTAAGAAGGAGAAATGCATTATTATCTAACTTTGTATGCTGCACTGTACAGCACACATGCAATGTGGGGAAAACGTTCAAGTTAGTCAAGCACAGTATTTTGTACTGGAATCATCCCCTTCCAGTACAAAACCTATGCTAGACTCACGGAGACACGTTTACACCAGGGAGCGGTGAGAAGATGCCATATTTCCATAAATGTGGTGCTCTCCTTCTCACGGAGCACTCCACTGCATGAGAATCTAGAAAATCCGCCCCCAAAACTCTTGCATACATAATGAGACAGCATCATACATGACCAGATACATGACTCATCCTCTGTGTGAAACCATTGAAAACTATGTGCTTTGATTCAGGATACCCCCAGACAACCTTGCCATGTGGCACAGCATTGTGCACCAAACATCCTTACTGCGCTCCTTGGCTACTCAAAGACAAACCTATCTGTGATCATTACAGCTGCCGCAGCTGCAGACTGCAGAGACTAGCAAAGTATGACTACCAGCGAGCCATCTAGGGCACCAGCTAAGACACAACAGAGAGAGAATATTTGTTCTTCATAGTGATTAATGCCTTTCTCATTAATGAGGGGTAATTTATTTGTATTTACTTTGTACTAGGAAATCCTTCAAAAGAAAAAAAACAGCACTTTTTTAAACTGTTATGCTGCTGCATTCATTCTCCCTCAATTACTTTTAGAAAGTTTGTGCGTTTGCTATTGGCGTTTAGTTTTATGAGAGGCATGTGCAGGAAATGGAATCAAATTAAAAAGCCATAGGGGACCATCAATGTATTGCTAGTGTGCCACCCAATACATCATTTTCAACAGGTTTTTTGCACAGAGCATTGTATTCAATCAGTCTTTTATCTTTTTAGTTACTCTTGGCCACCATTGTCATCGCGCTAGGATGTAGTAGTGCAGCTGCGTCACAAAAGCTAGAAGTGATTAGGGGTGACTACCAGTCGCTGTTGGCGCTGGAGGTAGAGGCAGCTAGGCCCCAGCATGCCCAGCTTCTTCTCAATCTCAACATCTACACCACAGTGCTCTGACAGCGGCCCACCACCAATCAATATTCACTGCTGCCCCACTAAGATTTCTATTTACTTCACCGCATCCTTTTGAGGCGTGCTGATGCAAGCCCTGCAGAAAAAAATGGAGAGGCTCCTCAACAAGCTCCTGAACCTGGCTGCCATGCCTAGTAGTGCCCTCTGCCCCTTTTTTGCTTTGTTTTTGTAGGTGGGACTTTATTGTTGTTGTGGGTGGAGAGGGTGGGACTGTGGAAGCTGGGATCGAGGCTATGATAGTTTGGTCTACTTTTTTGGGGACATTTAGGTTGGAAAATGGTTGGGGAGAGGGAAACTTCATTTGTTTATGGAGATCGTCTGGGCCAGTTGTTGTGGTGTGTTAAAAAAGTGGTTTTTTTTTATTGTTGTTGTTAAATCATAAATATTGATGTTACTTTATGTCTGCTTCAAATCTAGGATTTTGGGGGTGTTTCATTTTTCATTGCTGCCCTTTAGTGCAACCTGTTAACAACAGTGAGGTATGTGTTATCCCTATGTGGCGCCCTTGCCCTACAACTCTCCTAGTCTCTGCAGTCTGCAACTGTAGTGGCCAACAAAGGGGGGGGGGGGTTGCAATTGCCTTCCCTACAACAACTTAGTAGAACCATGAACCGTAGTTCTCTTACTGAATAGATGAAGCAAATGCTGCAGGGTTTCGCAAGGTGCCACGGTGGTAGTAGTAGCAGGCTAGCGCACTGACAACAGTGAAGGAACCAGTAGTGAGCTCCCTCTCCCACATAGGTAAACTCCAATTGTAGGATTTAATTCGGAAAGTTTATTTATTGCAGTCAACTAAACTGAAATGAAAACTGAGTTATTGGGTTATATATTATTATATCATAGCTTTACAAAATTACAAACAATTGAGACGAGACTACTACACAACAAAGAATACCTGATAGTGAAAATGTTTAGGAAGGTAGGATCCTTCTTCATGGTTACCCCACTTGTTGCTGCTAAGCTGTTTTTGTCTAGTCTGACTGGGATTCTGTTATCAGGACCCCAGTCCCTCTGCTTTCTCCCTTAAAGTGTTGTGGTAAGTACTTGAATACTGGGGTACCCTTATCAGTCCCTAGCACATGGTACAAAGGTGCCCAGTCCATAGGTACCCTAGAGGTTCCCCATGGGCTGAAGCATGCATTTTGCCACCAAAGGGAGGCCATTCAAAATGGAACTACAGGCCCTCCATTGCAGCCTAAGTAAGCTGGTGCTAGCACCACTTACTAAAGATATAGGTTTCCTATATCTAGGGTCACTGCACTTAAAATCTATAAGTCACTCGTATAAATGGGGTGGGAGGTATGATTCCAAGCACTGGAAGAGCCTTTCGTTAGGATCTCAGTGTTCTTGGTACCAGCCTTCTTGACACGGACAGCACAATATGGTTGCTGCAGACCACAGATATGATTCTGCCATTCTGCTGCTGAGCCAAGCTCGAGCAGAGGAAGGCAGAACAATAGGCATCCTGTTGCAAGGAGATGTGACCACACAGTTAAATTACACTACTACACAGTTGGCTTCAAGGGGAGACCAAACCATATACTAAGAAAGCGGTATAAGAATGTCAGGATCTAAATACTTATTGCTGTCTAAACCACACAGGAGCAGAATGATGCTAGATCCCAATACCCTTCTCAGAACCAACCCTGCTAGGTCTTTTAGTATTCCATTGCAGGTGAGTTCTAAGGGGGGAAAAGGGTTGGGACAGAGAAGAGACTGCGCCAATATTCTGCCTGTTCAGCTACATCTTCTTCTTCTTCTTACAGGACTGCAACATTAACATGTAAAAACCTTTATTTACTGTGCCTTTTAACTTACTGATTTTTCTATGGTGTATATATCACTTATCTTACCAGCATGTTTACTGAAGTTTACTTCTCTTCTACTTCTCATGTATTGTTTTCTTGGTTGTATGAGAAGTCTTCACTCAAATTTCTTTTCTTTTTGTTCTCAGGTACAATCTGCTCTTGATCCTGCTATTCCTTAATGTAAGAAAGATAAGGTGAGAATTTATTTCTGTATTCCTAATTTATGTATTATTTTAGATTCTCTTTCTTTCTATTAACTCACTGTTAAGAGACTGGAGTGGGCCTTGAACTGGGGTTTCTGAAGTAGGATGCCTGTCTTTAATTCGTTTTTAAACAATGCTTCAGAACTTAGGTTAAATGTTAAAAGGAAGCGTTCGTTTTATTCAGGCCTTCAGTTTTAATGTTTACTGGAAGCACAATGTATTCTGCCCCGGGTTTAAATATTTGCTGAAGAGTTAATTTATTCTGGCTATTTATCTTCAAACCTAACACTTGCATGAGAAAGAAATATGCCGGGCTTTTGACCCTGACTTTCATCTTTTAATTAATTCTCTGAAGAGTGAACAAGTTTCAGTCAAAGAAGACATGGTGTGTTGAAAGGTCACATCCGGGTCTGACAGATTCTGGAACAGCTGAATAAGACAGCTGATTCAAAAAGCGTTTTATTTAATCTTCTAGGCTAAGGAAAGCAATTACTGAAAGGTAGTTCCAGTTTTCCAACGAAGGAAAATATATTCTGACTTTGTTTCCTTTTTGAATAGAAATTTACCTCTGATACGATAACATATTGTGACAGAATGTTTTATTTTAGCTACATCGTTTAACACTATCCGGATTAGGGAGGGAATGTAGTTCCGATGAAGGTAACCCCAATTTTACCACAAGTACCCTAACTGACTTCCACGACGCTGGGGAAAACCGGTGTTCTTCCAATTATATCTTCAGTGAAGTGCGCATTGGAATGTTGAAGCACACTTCACCAGGTGTTCTGAAGCCTAAAAGACTAAACTGCTAACAGTGGTGTGCTGGTGTAGTATGTGCATGTTGGCAGCCATCTTGGAGTTCCATCGGTGCCAACAAGCACTCCAGTTTGAGGGATGAACTGACCTTTGATAATTTAGTAGGGAGTAGATGGTAGCCAGCGTTGCGTTAAAATGAGGATACCTCCCGTGAGTCCTGACAGTACCCCCTCACAACGGGGTTTTCTCCAATCGTGGTTTAGCAGGGAATTGTGCATGAAAAGCTCTAATTAATCGAGGGGCATGGACATTAGTACTCTTTTCCCAGGAACGTTCATCAGGTCCATAACCCTGCCAGTCAATGAGGTAGAAAAGTTCATTACGTATGAGTTTTGAATCTAAAATTCGTTTAACTTCATACTCTGCCTCACCATTAACAATCAGAGGATCAGGAGGAGAGGTCCTGCGCAACCCCGGTTGAATTGGTTTGAGGAGAGAAACATGAAAGACTGGATGAATTTTGGTAGTGTTAGGAAGAGATAGTTGATAAATGACTGGATTTATGAATTTCTCAATTGGATAAGGACCCTTATAACGAGGCTGAAATTTACGGGGACCTTTAAGTCTGAGATTTTTTGTACTCAACCAGACTAAGTCTCCTACATGAAGCTCAGGTTCTTTTTTATGTTTTCGGTCAGTGAAGTGTTTGTAAATGTCCTTCACGATCGACAGATTCTGGGTTAGTGAGGGATGGATCTTAGTTTACTGTAGGGCGATATTTTGAACAGCGGGGACATTAACTTCATCAAAATTAGCATGAGAATTGGGATGTCTGCCTGAGTTCATAAAGAAAGGGGAGTGGCCAGTGGATACATTGATAGCATTATTGTGAGCATACTCCGCAGTCCATAAATGGTCAGGCCAGTCACCCTCCTTGTCTAACAAATAAAGTCTGAGGTGTTGTTCTAAGTCTTGGTTAATGCGCTCAGTTTGAGCATCAGTTTCTGGGTGAAAACTGGTGGTATACCGATGCTCAATATTAAGGCCCTTGATGTAAGCCTTCCAAAATCGTGATAGGAACTGGGAGCCCCTGTCTGAAATGAGAACCCTAGGGATTCCACGAAGGCGGATAACTTGTTGATTGAAAAGTTGGGACAATTGTTTAGCAGTGGGTGTACCTTTGAAGGGTACATAATGTACCATCTTACTAAAGGTGTCGACAACCACAAGAATGGTATCATACCCATGGGAAGAACGTAGATCAACAATCACATCTAAGGAGACAGTGTGCCAAGGATATGGGGGAGTAGGCATGGGTTGTAGGAGACCTTTAGGAGCTTGCCTGTCCGATTTTCCCTGTGCACAAATCTCACAGCCTAACACATATTTACGGACGTCTCTGCACATATATGGCCACCAGAAACAATGTTTGAGTAATTCTTCAGTTTTCACAGCACCTTTGTGGCCGGCCAGAGGGTTGTCATGACATTCCTGCTTCACCTTCAGCTGTAGCTCCTTGGTGGGTAAATATAAGGTGGTGCCGAAACAGGGGAGGCCATTGCAAATGAAATGTTGTGGATCATCCGTGGCCCAGATCTCCATTTCAAGGTCGGACACCAAATTCCGAACGTGATGTTCAAAAGGTTCTAAGGAAATAGTTCCAATGAATTTTCCATCAGGTATGATTTGCTGATTTTCAATAGCTGAAGTTTGACTTTCTGTATCGAGTCTTGAGAGGACGTCAGCCTTTCCGTTTTTTGATCCAGGACGAAAGGTGATGACAAAGTCGAAGTCTGCAAAGTAAAGAGACCAACGCAGCTGACGTGGTGTGAGAGTTTTAGCAGATGGCAAATATCTGAGTTTGCGGTGATCTGTAAACACTGTTACCGTGTGTTTTACCCCATTAAATAATGTTTCCAATCTTTGAAGGCATCCTTGATTGCCAGGAGTTCTTTTTCTGTAATAGTGTAGTTGCATTCCGCAGGATTAAGTTTGCGGGACCGATATGCCACTGGGTGTAACTGTCCTGTGTCCTTGTGCCTCCGAGAAAGTATCCCTCCGATGGCTAGGTCTGATGCGTCTGTCTCCAGATAAAAAGGCTCAGAGGGATCTGCATGAAGCAACACTGGTGCAATGGTGAAACTGTCCTTCCTCAATGGGAAAGCCTCTTCTGCTTCTCCGGACCAGTGCAACCGAACTCCCTTCTTCAGAAGAAGAGTCAGCGGAAGTACCTTTTTGGAGGATCCGTAATGAATTGTCTGTAAAAATTAGAGAATCCGATAAAGCTTTGAGTTTGAACCTCTTTGATACAGGTAGGAGATTTCCAATCTGTTATCGCATTCACTGTTTGTTCATCAATTCGAACTCCTGCAGGCGATAACACAAAACCTAAGAATTCTGCGGTATCTGCGTTGAAAAGGCATTTTTCCAATTTAACGTACAGAGAGTTCTCTCGTAGATGCTGTAAAACAGCTCTGACCTGGTCGTGGTGTTCTTCAACCGTGCTGGAATAAATCAGGATGTCATCTATGTAGACTATAGCACATCAGTCAATGAATTCACTTAAGACCTCGTTGATAAAGTACTGGAAGGCCGCTGGTGCGTTACAGAGACCGTATGGCATCACAAGATACTCATAAAGGCCAAATTTGATCCTGAACGCAGTCTTCCACTCGTCGCCTTCCCGAAGTCTAATCAAGTGGTACGCTCCTCGTAGGTCTAGACAAGTGTATATCTTTGTTTCCTTCACTTGATCAATTAGTACCGAAATGAGAGGCAACGGATAACGATTCTTAACAGTTATCCTGTTGATTGCTCTAAAGTCAATACAACTCCTGAGATCTCCGTCTTTTTCCGGTATGAAAAAAGTGGGGAAGAGACAGTGGACTACGACGGTCGAATAAATCCATTCTCCAGATTCTTAGTTAGGTATTCCTTCAAATTAATCTTGTCCTTCTCCGTTAAGGTGTAAATCCTGCTGCACGGTAGATTAGCCCCTGGTTCTAAATCGATTTTGCAGTAATAGGGCCTGTGGGGGGGTAACGTCTCTGCTTTAATCTCATCTAAGACATCAGCAAGGTCTTGGTATTCTTCTGGTATTGTAGTAGTTTGGATCACACATATGGAACTTCCACCTTCACACAGCTGGGTAGCTGCGCAGGGCACAGAAAAATGTGTTTGATCATTGAAACAATGTTTGGTTCAGTAGTTTGAATTTAATTGAATAGTTCGGGCTCCCCAATCAATTAACGGGTTGTGCTCAGTTAGCCATGGTAAACCTAGAATCATTTGAAACTGGGAGGCGTCTATTAAATTAAATTGCAAGGTCTCTTGGTGTCCCTCGACAGTAGTCATGTGTACCAATGCTGTATGGCTGGTTATGGGCCCTGAAGTTAATTCTGTACCATCCACTGCTCTGACCTTCTCACTTTTCTCCTTCTTGATAGCTTGTAAACCAATCAGGTTAGCGAATTTGTGGTTGCAGAAATTACCTGTTGCCCCTGAATCCACCATGACGGTTATTCCTGTCAAAACCATACCTCTAAATCTTAATGTCACAGTCATAACCAAATGGGGAGAGGAGGCTTGTAGTGTATTTGCCAATTGGTGATTTGTTGGAGTCATTTTTCCATTCGCATCCACAGGTGCAACTCTGCTTACCTGTGGTGCCTCTTGATTTCCTTCTCCTTTGCGGGCAGCTTTGGTCTCCTTAAACAGTTCTTGACAAAATGTCCACTTCCTCCACAATATAGGCACAGTTTGTTCAGCCTTCTCTTTTCTTTTTCATCTTCTGCAGAGAGTGGACCTCTGACTACACCAATTTGCATGGGTTCAATTCCAGAATAACTCTCTACGGTCCGTGTGGATTCTGTTTTGACACGGTCAAAACGAGGAACACTTGGTCCAAACTCCTTCCGCCGTTCTCCTTTCCGCTCACTTTGCCGATAATCAATCTCTAAGGTTAAATCCACTAAGGCAGAGATATCAGTGGGGCGATTAGGGATTTGAGATAGAGCGTCCTTCAGTTCCTCTCGCAATCCTCTCTAGAATACTGCTGCTCTTTGATCCTCGGGCCAGTTGGTCTCGACCATTAGTTTATTAAATTGAGCTAGGTAAAAGACATAAGTTCTCAGTGTCCTTGCTTTAACTCCAACAGTTCATTGTCTGAAGCTTGAGATGCTGTTCTCCTATCAAAAATTCTGATAAATTCCTTCTTGAAGTCATCTAAACTGTACAAAATTGGGTCATCCTTGGTTATTAATGGCATGGACCATGAGGCGGCATCCCCACTAAGGTAGGACAAGATAAACGCCACTCGGGATTGAGCATCGGGGAAGATCGTTGAGCAGCACATAAAATGCAGGGAGCATTGGGTAAAAAAAAATTGCGCTTTCTGCCGGTCTCTATTGAATCGCTCTGGAGGGTCAAGAGGAATTACTGGGGATAATGAGTGGATTACTTGTGTGGGGGCAAAGGATGAAGTGCTGATGTTAGGACTCTGGGTCTCAAAGGAGGTTGTGCTTGACCTAGATCCCAAAACTGGTGTTCCCGTTTCAAAGGTAATTATATCCTGTCTTAGTATTTTATTTTCCTCTCTAACTGCCTCCAAGTCCCTTTGTATATTACTCAAAATCTCGCCCAAATATTTTAAATCAAGTCCTTCTGTCATTCTGCTCAGGTGCTTGTACCAACGTGGGCACTTCACTCTGTCAGGGTCTAAATACTTATTGCTGTCTGAACCACACAGGAGCAGAATGACGCTAGATCCCAATACCCTTCTCAGAACCAACCCTGCTAGGGCTTTTAGTATTCCATTGCAGGTGAGTTCTAAGGGGGGAAAAGGGTTGGGACAGAGAAGAGACTGCTCCAATATTCTGCCTGTTCAGCTACGTCTTCTTCTTCTTCTTACAGGACTGCAACATTAACATGTAAAAACCTTTATTTACTGTGCCATTTAACTTACTGATTTTTCTATGGTGTATATATAAATTATCTTACTTCTCTTCTACTTCTCATGTATTGTTTGCTTGGTGTATGAGAAGTCTTCACTCAAATTTCTTTTCTTTTCGTTCTCAGGTACAATCTGCACTTGATCCTGCTATTCCTTAATGTAAGAAAGATAAGGTAGGTATTTATTTCTGTATTCCTAATTTATGTATTATTTGGGATTCTCTTTCTTTCTATTAACTCATTGTTAAGAGACTGGAGTGGGCCTTGAACTGGGGTTTCTGAAGTAGGATGCCTGTCTTTAATTAGATTTTAAACACTGCTTCAGAACTTAGGTTAAATGTTAAAATGAAGCGTTTGTTTTATTCAGGCCTTCAGTTTTAATGTTTACTGGAAGCACAATGTATTCTGCCCCGGGTTTAAATATTTGCTGAAGAGTTAATTTATTCTGGCTATGTATCTTCAAACCTAACACTGGCATGAGAAAGAAATATGCCGGGCTTTTGACCCTGACTTTCATCTTTTAATTAATTCTCTGAAGAGTGAACAAGTTTCAGTCGAAGACACGGTGTGTTGAAAGGTCACGTCCGGGTCTTCCAGTTTTCCAACTAAGGAAAATATATTCTGACTTTGTTTCCTTTTTAAATAGAAATTTACCTCTGACACGATAACCTTTTCTCCTAGAATGTTTTATTTTAGCTACATCGTTTAACACTAACCTGATTAGTGAGGGAATGTAGTTCCGACGAAGCTAACCCCGATTTTATTGCAACTACCCTAATTGTCTTCAACGATGCTGGGGAAAACAGGTGCTCTTCCAATTATATCTTCAGTGAAGTGCGCAGTGGAATGTTGAAGCACACTTCACCAGGTGTTCTGAAGCCTAAAAGACTAGACTGATAACAGTGGTGTGCTGTTGCAGTATGTGCATGTTGGCAGCCATCTTGGAGTTCCATCGGTGCCAACAAGCACTCCAGCTTGAGGGATGAATTGACCTTTGATAATTTAGTAGGGGGGAGATGGTAGCCAGCGTTGCATTAAAAGGAGGCTACCTCCCGTGAGTCCTGATGAAGAACCACAACTCGAGTCAAGAGTGTCCAGATGACGTAGAATTGCTGGGACCACAAGGAACCACCAAAGGTGAGTTGATAGGGACCCCGCGGAGTGCGTGTGCAGTGTGGGAACATGACCGTGTGCTCCATATACATCTATGGGGAAGTCGTAGTTAGAGTTTAAGGGCCCTATTTATTTTTTTACAGAGATTTATATAACTCAAAATTGACCTGAAGGTATTGGTTATCAGAGTGCTTTACACGAGCACCAATTGCGTTACATGAGTACATATTCATTTTTGTTAGGCACCCTTCCTAGTGGACTTCAAAGAAATCTCATGGAAGACAGAAGGTTGGAGAGCTACCCTGCCCATGGATATCAAGCTACCCAAGTTACCTATCCCGCGGAAGCCAGGTGAATAGGTCTGAAGTGGCGTCAGAAACCACAGTCAAAGGAGGACTTCAACGAAGAACAGCTGCTGGAAGGAAGAAAAGTGTCTGTTGGAACCCAAATGTGTATTCTTGTTGAGAAGTACCTGAAAGCAGAGATAACACAGTCTGGATCACTTCAGAGTGACCAGGGGCTCGTTTACATGAATTCCCACCGATGTTGGGTGCTTCAGGTTTGTTGATGGCGTCCATGACTCTGCAGCTGCAGGGACCAGGAAACATCGAGGATGACCAGGAGCCATATGTGAGCTGTACCCTGAAGGATGTCAAGTAATGAGGGGTCAATGTCTGGCGGGAGTACCAACAAGCCTTGGCAACTGCATCCCACACAGAAGGTCAAGGAGGGGATTGATGCGGACCAGCAAGGCCCAGGAGTCTCACCACACACAGGGGAGTAGAGGCTAGCCTGGAGCAACAAGGGGAGCCCATGAAAGCAAAGGTGACCCTAAAATAGACCCACAAGCCGGAGGAACAGGTGTCATGAGAGGACCTAGCACAATTTTGCCAAACAATAGTCGACTGAGTACTTCATGTGAGGAGGCCAAAGTTCTTGGTAGGAAATGGTGGCAAAGGTTGGGGCTATAGGGAGCCCAATGCACTTGTCCAGGAAATGCCAACAAGCTTATGCACTTGAAAAAGTACATGGTGCAAATGGGTTTAAGTACTGCAGCCCCCACAAGGGATTCTGACCTCGTACTTGGTATGGGGGCAGCTTGGGCCTTGAGGGACGTAGAATGCCACCTCCTGTATTACCGGACCCTTTGGAGTCCATAGGAGCCTGGGATCACCAGACCAGTCAGCAGTGTTGAGGTGCCTGCGAATACAGGGGAGTGAATTTTTCACTCCAAGGGAGATTATCTTTGGTTTTTCTTGATGCTCCACAGGTTCTACATGGATCCGGTATGGTGCACATGCACAGACAATGCAGCAGACTGAGTGAAATGATGCAGCAGACTGAGTGAGATGAAGTCAGGCCCAAATGAAGTCCAGTGAAGTCCACAGTGTTCAGACAGTTAAAGTGCAGTGGTTACTTGTTCAGAATATTTACCACATTGAATCTAAAGTCCTACAGCCGGGTAAGCCCTTAAGTAACCAGGGAAGAGGGTTGGCAAGATTCATGGGACCCTCCCAGGGAAGGGTCTGGACAGTGGGGAGGTTACTCCCATGTCCTTTGTCCATTTTTGAGTCAGAGCGGAAGCCAATGGCTCCCAGGACTGGTCAAACTGGACTATGCACAGGGACAACAAATGTTCCCCTCATGCAGACTTTCAGCCGCTGGCAAGGGCATCCACCCAGCCCTAATACAGTGAATACTGTCTGGGAGGTGGTCACACCTCCCTGTGACAGATTGTCTATTGTTCTGCCTTCCCCTGCTCGAGCTTGGCTCAGCAGCAGGAGGGCAGAAATGTGTCTCTGGTTGGCAGCAACAATTTTGTGCTATCCGGGACTAAAAGACTGGTGCTGGGAACACCAGGGTTCTCACAAAGCTCACTTCTGAGGGGTGGAATCATACCTCCCACACCGGTTACCAGTGTGAGGGTATGAATCCAACATGTTTGACACCAACACAATAGGGTTTGTTACAGCCGTTTTAGAGTTGGTCATCACACTGTCGCGTAAGGCCCCTCTATATGTCGTATATGGCTGTATCACTGTCAACCAGGGAGAATTGTCTCTATAAGCTGCAGGGGTGTTCTGCTCATACAGTGAGACCCTCTCACTTAGAACTAAACACCCTGCCTTCAGAATTGTAAAGGCCTATATCTTAAGTAAGTGGTGCATGCACCAACTTACACAGGCTGCAATGGCAGGCCTGTAGTTCCATTTTGCATGGCCTCCCATGGCTGGCATAATGCATGCTCCAGCTCATGGGAGGCCTCTGGGGTACCTAAGCCTGGGTGCATGGGTACCATATACTAGGGACTGACAAGGGTATCCCAGTATCCAATCTTGGTTGTACCTAAGTACATAACATAACAGTTTAGGGAGAAAGCTGGTCAACTGGGGTCCTGATTAGAAGGATCACAGTCAGACTAGTCAAACAAAGTAATACATTTAGAAAAAAGTAAGAATAACCATAAGATGCAGATCCTACTTTCCTACAGACATCATATACAAGGCCAGCTTCTCACAAAAGGCAACAAGCAATACTAAAATATTCAAAGCAATGATGAGCTTGTATTTTGATCAAAACAAAATGGACGCTCAAATCGTGAAGAGGAGTCAAATTCCTGAGTGGACATGGTTATTGGTTAAGCGTTTATGTAACACAACACACAAGGCCTGAATGATGATGCTAAAAATGATGTTCTCCTATATCTATAAGATCGATCACTTTATGCATGGGTGGGTAAATGGGGCCAGTGTGGACTATTGTTTCAGTAATATGAATAGAACTGAGATCCTGCACTGAGTGGGTGTTGCTTTCCCCACATCTGCCCCACCAAGAGCATGTTCAATTAATGTTTTAAATTATTCCATCACATCTCAATAAATCACACAGCCTTGGGAAAGAGGGTTAGGGGTTTGATCAATGGATTGGAAAGGAGATTTGGGGAAGGTATGACGAAGACAAACATCAAACTGTTGTGGGAGAAAACAGAAATGAAGGAATGACTAGGACACAATTAACCTGAATGCAATGCAAACGAAAGAATCCATTAGCCCCAGAAAGACCCTAGTTATAATATTATATACCTAAATGTTCTATCATCTAGGTTAGAAAAGTAGTGAATATAAATTATGTAGGAGTGAAAAGAAAAACACACACAGTTTAAAAAATTTATACTGTATTACCAAATTGATAGGTGCATCTGCATTCTTCTTGGGTTGTCTGTCAATCGTGTGTGCCTGACCGATGCAGCTTGGTACGGTTGTGGTAAATAAAATATTACGGTCTCAGAATTTTAAAATATAAATAAGATCATGCATAAAGCAAGAGGCTGAGTCTGTGGTATCAGGTTCATAAAGGGCTTTATTCCAATAACTCGAGTCAAAGGGAGAATATTACCATCACCAAAAAGGATCTGGAAAGGGACTCAAAAGTATTCTCAATATTCTCAAAACATTATTCACAGAGTACAGTATATATACATTTCTCAATTGTACGTAAGCAAAAGAGCAAGAGAGAATGAGATAAGAGCATGTGGGCGTGTAAGTAGGCGTGAAGGTGGGCGTCCATGTGGGCGTCCACTTGATGATAATGGGTAATTTGTCATGTGTGGGTGGATACCTGGAGGGGGTTGCGTGATCTGCTGGAATTGTACTGGAACTTTGCCTTACTTGTGCTCAACTCGAGCATGACGTGTAACTGACGTGGGGAGGGTTGCTATGCAACCGGACAAGTCTGGAAGTGAGGCCTTCAGTGAGTGAGGCCTTCAGTGTCAGGACGACCAGCACATCTTGTATTATCTGATATCCGATGTCTGGAGCAGGGACTGATTTGTGACATAGGTTGCTCATCACCAAGAGCCGATGTGGCATCTATTTCTTCATTTACTTCATTTACTGCAGAGGCCTTACATGGGGGCTATGGGCTTTTTACTGACGTGAGCTTTGCAATCTCACAAAGAGAGACAGTAGGGCTGGGCTCCCTCCTTGCAGATGGGTCGCGTTCATTCCTCCTTCACCAGGCAAGAATGTGGTTTCAGTAAGAGTAAGCAGATAACCGTGCTCAATACTGTCTCGGCACCTCGGTCGGGGCCCCTTTGGCTGAGGCCCAAGTGTGCAAGGCCAAGGATACGTAGCTGCAGCTTTCAGAGCGTTCTGAGGCATGAAACCTCTTTTCGGCTCTGGCTGAGCCATAAACATGGGCTTCATGAAAATGCAGGAAAACATGATGAAAAACGTGTAGGCCTCAATACCGATTTGTCGTTTCTCTCATGGGAGACTGGATGATGGCAGGCCACATTATAGCATAAGCATCATGATAGAAAGGCCATGGAGGGGAAATACATAGGTTACATGTATGTGCACATAAGCGTTGGGGGGGGCACATGGGGACACATAGGCCTCATAGATTTTTATTTTCCTCATTCCCTCCTTGTACCCTAGTGAACCCCCTATGTAACGTCTATTTTCATGAGACAGTCGATCTGTTCTTGCAGCATTATTTTTCCATTTTCAATGCTTTGTAAATGGGGATGTGGAACACATGCAGTAGCACACAGGCCACAAATGGCCGGGCCACACTGCAGACATAGGCAACAACTGAATATCATTAATAGTATCAACCCACAGACGGTCAACACTTTCCATCCCCAAGCCGATATTAATCCCCAGAGCCAACCGGACCATGTCCACGTGCCTGGGTCTTGATGTATGTTTTGGGCAATCTTGTGGAGCCTTGTTATTGCTTTGTATTCTTTGGCATCACCGTTGATGGATGTCATTAAGGCAAACCATGCTCCGCAAGAACCATCATGGGAGAACGGAAAAGGAAAAAGAGGCAACACTCCCTTTACCTTCTGATACGGGGGAAATCGGCCACAGACCCAGCAGTCTGTAGCATTGCTAGTCTGATGTGAATGGTGCAGCATCTGAATAAAGGTATTGTTGCGTAAGGCAAGTCGATATGATAGCTCATAGGATGGCAGATCACTAAATGTGTGCTTTATGGTATCATTAGTGGAGGAGTATAAGAGTGAGGCAATAGGAGGAAAAATAGCATGTAGTATTAAGCTGATACATATTATCGTGATGCACAGAAGAGATAGAAACATTACAGTCACTATACATCTACCACGTAATATTTTACAGTATTTGTTTTTTATCAATGTTATTGTCCGAGATCTTATGCAAGCCAGAATACATGTTCAACCGCTTCACCACCTAGTGGACTTAATTGATCAAACGGGTTCTGACTTTTTAGATCTAAGTTTAGCTTTGTGGAAACTTCTGGGGAGTCTCCTCTAGAAAATGGTGTTCAAAGTCTTTCCTTTGTAAAAGAGTGGTGAAGGTGCAACCATCCTTTCCGCCCTTTGACTTTTAACGGCCGTCCCCGTGGTCCAGAGCACTGACTTTGGCGCCTTCCATCCAGGAGCGATGGAGTATTCTTTGACCTCTGTGTTGTCAGGGAAGGCGGCAGCAACCTGCGAACAACAAGAGAGTAGTGCAGACATCAAGGAAGCCAGGTAATCTGTCAGCATGTTACTATCAACATCAGTAATCTTTTAGGCATTGGAGTGCCCCACATATTTGGTGGTCTACCAAAGACCACTTCATAGGGAGATAAGCCTGTTCTAGAATGAGCTACCATTCGCATGTAAAAGAGGGCAACCGGTAGGGCTACCATCCAATCTACACCTTTGTCTGCGCAAATTTTTAATGTCCGATTATGTCTTTCTACAAGGCCTGCTGCTTCAGGATGTCGCACACAATGGAATTTCCAGGTATACCCTAACAGAAGGGACACCTGCTTCATTAGTACCAGGACATATTTGTAACCTCTACATCTGTTTATTTGGATATAATCCATTTGGAGCACTTCAAAAGGGTGGTCAGGTGGATGGAATCCACCTTGTTCCATCGGAATGCCTTTACCTGGATTGAATTGGCAACAGATCATACATGTTCTGACCTTTTGTTTCGCTGCTGCACGCAGGTGCTTGTTGAACCATATATTCTGTAAGCTATCTATCATTGCTTTCTCTCCTAAGTGTGCAGGACTATGTGCGGTATTTATAATCACTTGTACCATCGAATCAGGAAGAAACCATGTGGATTTGCCCTTATTCATCCAACCCTGATCAGTCAGTACCCCTCCTTGTTCCGACCATTTCTTTAATTCGTCCATAGTAGCATGTGTCTGTATGTCTTGTACATCCTTGGAAGGATCCCTAACTGTCATGGCTTTGGACAGTGATAGTATCTGTGATTTTGTCATGTCTAGTGGGGTCTGAGCTGTCTGTTTAGCTGTTCGGTCTGCCAGATCATTGCCTTGGGAAATGGTATCTGTGGCTCTAGTATGTGCTTTACATTTTAGGATAGCTATGGCTGTTGGTAAATGTATTGCTTCCAGTAGGGCTTGAATAAGGGGGCCATGCTGTATCTTGGCCCCATGAGAGGTCAAGAAACCTCTTTCTCGCCACAGAATCGGTGTAAATGTTTACTCTCAGGTGCTTAGCTCTTATGCACGCTTGTGTCAGGGCGATGAGCTCTGCTGCTTGTGCTGACAATATGTCTATTCTTTTAGTCTCTATTATTACAGTATCAGTAGTCACTGCATATGCTGCCACTAATTCTCCCGCCCCTGTCCTCATGCATGAGCCGTCAACTTATAGTGTTAGGTCGGGGTCTGGGAGTGCAACGTCTGTCAAGTCTTGTCTTGGTTTAGTCACGGTATGTATTACTTCAACACAGTCGTGTGGTGAAACGCTTTCTGTACTGGAGGGCAAAAGGGTAGCAGGATTCAGTATGTTACATCGTCTGATCTCTATGTGTGGTTGAAATAACGTTGGCTCATAGCCTGTCAGTCTAGCTACAGTCAGGTGTTGTGTTTGTGTCCGGTTCAAGAGAACCTCTACTGCGTGTGGTACTTGTACTGTCAGAGGGTGGCCCAGCACTATCGAGTCACTTTGTCTTATGGCTAAGGCCGTTGCTGCAACTGATTTTAGGCATGCAGGCAAAGCCTGTGCTACTGGGTCTAATGTACTAGAAAAATAAGCACAGGGCTCGTGTTTTCCTGCATGATCTTGTGTTAGGACAGATAGTGCTGTTCCATCCCGCTCTGTCACAAAAAGCATAAACGATTTGTTGTAATCAGGGTTTGCTAAAACTGGTGCTTGACATAAAGCTCTCTTTAATTCTTCAAATGTCACAGTGTGTTCTTGTGTCCAAGGGAGGACTTTAATAGAAGCTGTATTAGGGGCTTGGACTAATTCCCCTGAAAGATCACAATAAAACATGAGAAAAAGGGGAAAGCACCATACCTATTTCCTCGGCTTAATTTCTAAGGGGGCTAATTTCTAAGGGGCTTAATTTCTTAAGGGGCTAGCGGGAAGCGAACCTCCTCAGGGGCCAGCAGAAAGCCAATATTCTCCTCCTTCCCCCCCTTTTTGACAGGAGGAAATCTGAAACAGATTTCACTGCTGTCAAACACTATCAAACCCTGTGTCTTGTCAACACTATTAATCCCTGTGTGTAGCTACTGGGCGTAAGCAAAATTATAGGAGATACACAGCGTATTTGAAACAGCGAGAAATCCTTCAAATTAATGTACAAACCTCATTGTGTTAGCTCATAAGCTGGCCAAATGACATCTCATATGCAAATGTCCCTATTACATGAACCTACACCAACCTGAAGTCAATATTAATGCTAGGAGGCCCTAATAGGAATGCTAAATTACCTAAATATTTGGAAAACCAAGTTTAAGAACAGTTGTTAATGTTGATAATTAATAATTCATCTGCTAAAAAAATCAGTCATTTTGCAATAATTTCCACCTATACAATAAACAGCCTAATTTAAAAACAAGTCAACTTTTGGGGCCACCACTTACAAGAATGAGCTTACTAAAGCAAACTTTAAAAAGGAAATCCTGTCAGATATTTTCTCATTACCCTAAATACCGAGCCTCATTTGTCACTCTGGGGTGGCAGTCCTTATTTAAAACAGGCCTTTCAAGAGGTAAGACGCGAGTGCACAGATCATAATGGTTCCTTAATGTCCAATCTGGAAACATATGACCGAGGCTGCCTGTCTATAAGAGAAAGGCAGTCATGTGATACATATTTAAGTCTTGCATAACTACTTTCTTCTTTTATTCATCTCCAATACCAATTAGACATACACTGATAACGTGTTGTCCGCTATTTTGACAGCATGATAAAGGTAATATCATGTCTGTGAAATTTAGTAATTGTGAACAAGTTCCAGCCAAGCGCAGCGCAAAGATATACGTCGTCACGTCCATCTCTGTAACGCCCAGGAGAACTTGTATGAATGCCAAACATACTGGTCAATACAACACAAAAACAAAACATATATAAAATACATATGCCAAGCCATCAGTATACCAAGCACAGAAAGCATAGACAATTACACTAACATATATAAATGAGCAGCGATGCGCAATTATAGTACCTACAGCTCAGAGGCGAACATTCTGGCCTGCTTAATTTGTCAGGCTTATAATCAATAATTGATTTACCTGCCCTCGACACCCCCAACTGGCAGTGGGTCATCCCAATGATGACCAGCTGGCAGCTGAAACCACCGCGTCAAGTCTGACACACAGGATCAGCAACAATAATCAAAAATGAAGAACACACGAACCTGTCTTTGTTTTATAAAAATGAGCTATGCATCTATGTACACAATGTACCCTCATGTCCTAGTCGAAGATGCATCTCCCATCTCTCCTCACAGACCCGTAACCACTGGATCATTTATCCAATGCAACTGGTGGCTGCTTGTGGCCACAATTCAAAAATGTCTGAATTTGAAAATCGTTTTTATATAGGCACATAGCCCTTAAAATTCCAAGCAAGAGCAACATTTTACTTTCTGGCCAGAAGCAATATAACAATTGCTAAAAAATAAAACAAATCTTCTCCATAGACATTTCCTTGGGGCACTCGTTTTGCACAGAATAGAACAAGGGAATCTTTCTCGACTTACATTTCTCAGCTGCCCTGTCTTATCAGAGAAGTTAAAAATAGCCCCTCAGCGCGGCCTGAGCCTGGGCTGCCAGCCATCTTTTTTGTTTTTCCTACTCCTGGCCCCCAAGGCTCTCCGGCTGCAGGCATTACACAGATGCGATGTCAGAGAAGCTTTCTAAGCAGTGCCTCTGTTCCGCTCCTCTCACCGGCCCCCACCTACACTGGCTACAAGGTCAGAATCTGTCTCCGATTTCTGTATCACATTCTGCTCTACACAGCCCCCACCTTCTCCTCACTCTGAAGCTGTCAAAGACAAAAAGACTACTCAATTCCATAAAAACTGCAATAATTCGCCCATTTGAAAAATTATTTTTATATACAATTTGCTCTCAGGGGGTCATAATCTTACCGTCTTGACCCAGCACATTGGCTCACTGGACCACCAAGAACACAAACCTGTATTCTTGAACAATTTGCAAATTCGAAATACCCACAATTCTTTTTTCAAGCCAAACTTTTCACTAATAATTTTTTCGTTAACACTTTGTACATTAGGGGTGTCATCAAATCACAGGTGTTGCTCCTTCTCTAGCTACACCCCTCTCAATTTCCTATTGACAACGTAGTCAAATGTTGGACCATGTAAACACCAGCTATGCGCTGTTCATTTGGTGGGTGGCTCAAAAACCTTTGGGCTACTATATCATTATTATATGTATCGTGGTACTTGCGGTGGCACTCTAACTGGTCTTTCTACTGGGGCCACTATTGCTAGGTCCTCTGAAAGGACGGGATAAATACCAGCAACGTCAGTATTTCTTTCTCTGTCAGCCTGTGCTCATTTTACCTGCTCCACTTCCTCCTGTAACATCTTTTCCTTGGCTTTTCCAGACTCCTGTCTACTTCTCTCTGCTTCGTGAAACACTTACTCCGCCCCTCTATGTGACTCCTTACGTTTTCTCGGGCTTTGTCTAAATCCTCCCTACTTTTCTCTTCTTTTCTGAGCGCTTTCTCTGTGCGTCTATGCTATTCTTTACGCCATAATTCAATGGCATCTTTCTGTGACTGTCTGGCTTTCTTTTTCCATAATTCTTCTTCTACTCTCATGATGCAATCTGCATCCCATGTCCCAACTGCGGGCCACCTCTGACTTTCGGCTAGATCCTTGGTGTAGTCCACCCATAAATCAAGAAATAATACAGCATCTAGGCCATGCTTATGGTACATAAAGTACCCTGGGGTGTCCCTAGGTGGAATGGGAACAGCTTCCTCGAGTACCCCTTTTCTAGTTTTGATCGGTCTTAATTTTGAAAAGAACGGCATCTTTAAACTTTGCTACTTGATTTTGAACACAATAAATTACAATAAACACAATAATGAACACTCATTCATACCACAATTTTTAAAACATATTAAAACATTTAACATTTAACATTTAACGAACAATGATAATTAGAAAAAACTAGTTACTGACATAACACTAATACTAGAGAATACTGTATTATACACAAGACTTACTAGATATACTGCTAAACAGTACAGATACACTGCTGAAACAGTGCAGACCGGATCTGTGTACCCAAACCCGTCTTGACCGGCACAAACTAATGTGCACGTCTAAACGCCTCCCCAGCAACGGTACTCACCGGGTAGCACGGAACGGAACAGAAGGCCTCGGAAACTCTGGACTGGACTGGACCGGACTGGTGACGTAGGTACTTCGGAACTTTGGAACCTGGTGGGCCTCTGTATACCTCGGACACAGCTCTCTCGCAGGTGGGCTCTGGGTAGGACAATCTGCGTTCCTCACCGCCTCGTATGGATGCCTGGTCGCAGTCTGTCCCCTTCGTTGGCCTGAGGGAGTTGGCGGGAAGACCCGCGACGTGCGCGCTTGAAGTCCGTCACGGCTATGGAAAGGGGCAAAACTGGACCTTCATCTCCGGCGTGTGGGGAAAGAGATGTAACTGTTCGGGCGCCATTATGTGGTAAATGAAATATTACGCTCTCAGAATTTTAAAATATAAATAAGATCATGCATAAAGCAAGAGGCTGAGTCTGTGGTATCAGGTTCATAAAGGGCTTTATTCCAATAACTCGAGTCAAAGGGAGAATATTACCATCACCAAAAAGGATCTGGAAAGGGACTCAAAAGTATTCTCAATATTCTCAAAACATTATTCACAGAGTACAGTATATATACATTTCTCAATTGTACGTAAGCAAAAGAGAGAATGAGATAAGAGCATGTGGGCGTGTAAGTAGGCGTGAAGGTGGGCGTCCATGTGGGCGTCCACTTGATGATAATGGGTAATTTGTCATGTGTGGGTGGATACCTGGAGGGGGTTGCGTGATCTGCTGGAATTGTACTGGAACTTTGCCTTACTTGTGCTCAACTCGAGCATGACGTGTAACTGACGTGGGGAGGGTTGCTATGCAACCGGACAAGTCTGGAAGTGAGGCCTTCAGTGAGTGAGGCCTTCAGTGTCAGGACGACCAGCACATCTTGTATTATCTGATATCCGATGTCTGGAGCAGGGACTGATTTGTGACATAGGTTGCTCATCACCAAGAGCCGATGTGGCATCTATTTCTTCATTTACTTCATTTACTGCAGAGGCCTTACATGGGGGCTATGGGCTTTTTACTGACGTGAGCTTTGCAATCTCACAAAGAGAGACAGTAGGGCTGGGCTCCCTCCTTGCAGATGGGTCGCGTTCATTCCTCCTTCACCAGGCAAGAATGTGGTTTCAGTAAGAGTAAGCAGATAACCGTGCTCAATACTGTCTCGGCACCTCGGTCGGGGCCCCTTTGGCTGAGGCCCAAGTGTGCAAGGCCAAGGATACGTAGCTGCAGCTTTCAGAGCGTTCTGAGGCATGAAACCTCTTTTCGGCTCTGGCTGAGCCATAAACATGGGCTTCATGAAAATGCAGGAAAACATGATGAAAAACGTGTAGGCCTCAATACAGATTTGTCGTTTCTCTCATGGGAGACTGGATGATGGCAGGCCACGTTATAGCATAAGCATCATGATAGAAAGGCCATAGAGGGGAAATACATAGGTTACATGTATGTGCACATAAGCGTTGGGGGGGGCACATGGGGACACATAGGCCTCATAGATTTTTATTTTCCTCACGGTATGCGTAATTGTCCTGGTGCTTTTGCCTTTTTGCAGAATATAAAGCAAAAATTACATTTTAGAATCAAGGAGAAGGACAAAAGGTAAACGTCACGAGGAGTGCACCAAGAAGTTTCAGAGGCAGTGCAATAGAGAAGAATAGTACTTTGCAATCATTCATTTTATGACAGACGTGCAATCAATTAATTGAGTGCAATTAGAACAACCAACAATCACCATCTAGTGACCGCAAGTATCGGGATATTCAAATCCGCAACTGTCCTTAACATCATCATAATATGTAGCCTAGCGCATGCATAATGTGATAATCGCCACATGTCTGTCTCCAGTTGCCTTCAAGAACATGCCCCCACCCCACTACCACATAGTTTCAAATTTGAGCTAGTCAGCACACAGAATTAAGTAGGCTTCTTAGAGTCATCACCTTGTTGGTTTCTGTGAAGTTGATGGATTTCTTCTCCTGGCAGTTGTTGAAGTAGTCACGCCATGAGTCCTTCCATCATCCTCGTGACTATGAGTAATGTGCCCATCTTCATACTCCCAACTCAAATAAAATTGATCAGCCGGTAGTGTCATGCTGTTGATAAACAAGAGAAACATTGAGTCATTTTTTCTGTAAACAAGATTTTTGTTCGTTATCTAAAGGGACTGCTCAGTTCTTTAAAGAGTGTGAAGCAGAAAACAAAGCAGTGTGGACCCGGTAAATAAATCTCACAAAGTTTCAAAGTGGAAGGAAAAAATCCCCTTCAGGAAAGAAATGTATGCCCTTCATGAAACCACCAACATTGTAAATCGTCACAAACACAATCAAGCTTAATAGTTATAGTTAAACACCCAGTCTGACTGTCGGCCACAACATAAATTATCCAAACACACTCACAAACAACACTCACTCATAATATATTTCAACCTTGGGTGCATGTACATGTTCTACTTAAAGTGAAACATACATTGGCCAGTCTTGTTAATCAAATAATGGGGGGCAGTCTGCCTAGGGGAATGAAGAATTGATCGATAAGCATGGGATGTAGGTAGGCACATTGTCTCCCCAATGTCATTGAGGAGTATGGGGGGCCCTCTTCACTGTACATTGTTCCAACTCCAATCCATCAATACAATGTATATATCATGGTGGGGCTCATTAGTCAGTCGGACACAAACAAACAAAATATTATAATGTTCACCTTGCTATATATGTTTTTTTAGCAGGAAATCATTTTGGCGATAGACATAGAAGGTTCTATTGTTGGTGGCCCAGGCCTAGTAATCAGGGAAGTAGAGCTTGTCCTCAAACTGAGGTGGTTCACCCAGAAGTAGGTCAGCTAACACACTACCACCATGACATAAGTCTGACCAATCACCCTCTTTCTCCTCCTGTCAAGGTATATGTAATTTGTTGGTATAAAGTGCTAATGAATTTTTATCATAGTTAATCTCTTCATATTTTGGGGTGAGAGACTGTTTCTTCTCACTGTGACAACAGACCCTGCTGTACTGAACACACGTTCAGCCCCTGCTGTACTGAACACACACTCAGCAGACACAGTGGCTACCGCGAAACTCAGATTTGTTATTGCCAGACTGCTGAGCACTGGCCATTGGCGCATCTTCCCATAAAAATGGACTAGTGAGTTTTTATCAAGATAGACCTGTTGGAATATCCAGATAGACCTGGAACATCCTCTCAATAGTCATTGGCACTTCACCTTGCTCGGCCTTTTTTGCTTTTGCCTCTACAATTGACTTAAGTCCTGCTTTATAAACAAATCAAATGCAGAGTTTTGGACCACTGCTCCAGTTTCTATAGTTGCTGGTGTTCTTGTTGTTGGTTTTGGCTGCTGTGAGCCAACAACACTGACCTTAGGTTCTGGAGCTGAAGGTTGCACCACAGAACTTTTCCAATGGAGGAATGGGCCTCTAATTTCCAGCTGTTCTTTATCTAGGTCACTAGCTTGTTCAGCAATCCATGTCTTGTAGTTTCAAATATCCCCATTTTAAAAAAGGAATGAAAGTGGCACATAATTGTTTGTACTGTGGATCAAGAAATGTGGCAGACATGTAATGTTTGGATGCACAATGCCTCTTTGAACCCATGTATTATCAGATAAGCAAAGTGTTAAGCTCCCCACCAACTCATGTGCATCTTTTTTTCATTCACACCTGTGTATATTTCAGACACCTCTTTTAGCTAACATTTATAGCCTGCTTTGCATTGTACAAATTTGAGTGGTTGCATTCATAATTCCCCTCCGACCAAAACATGCCAGGAATAGTAAACTAGATCTTCTGCTTTTCTGGTGCCACTGATGCAGGCAACTTCTTCTTGATACTGAGAGCAGAAGGTGGTAGGTTTAAAGTGGGTCTCAGCAGGGCAGTTACTGTATATATTTATATTTAGCAATTTATAGAGCACCTATTTACACCGCTGGTGTGTTCCCGCACTAGTAGCCAAACAGATATCAGACCGTGAGGGTTGAGAGACAGGGAGAGACAATCATCTGCTTCTGGCCAATAGACAGGGGTTACAGGAAGGTCTAGTGACTGGCAGGTGGAAATAGCCAAGTTTTTAGTTTTCTTCAAAAGGTGGTTTCAACTGGCTCTGTTCTTATTTCAGCTGGTAATGTGTTCCATTGTTTTGCTGCTAGGAATCTAAAGAAACGGCTGCCCATCCTAGCCTTTCTGATTCTTGGAATTCTAGCTATTGCTTTACCCTTAGATCTTAGGTTTCTGTTGGGTATGTTGTTGCTATCAGGGTTTAAAGGTATATTGGCACTTTCTTTGCCAGAATACAGTGGCAGTGGCACATTGCTTTAAACAATATTCTCTTTTTGACTGGTGGCCAGTGTGGTCTTCCTAAGGCTTTTGATATGGATGCTTTTTTTGGGAGGTTCAGCACTAGGCAGGCTGCCACATTTGTATAGATTGCAGCTTCACTATATGCCCTCCCTTTGGTGTTTCGACCTGACTATAGTGGCATTGTGATGTTGCTGGTAATACTACTGCACTGCTGGACACAGGGATAATGTGTGTAACAAAAATGTCACCCTGCTTTTCACCTTCCACTGTAATCAGAGATTCAAATTCCCAGCTCCCACCACCTTCACCAATACAAATTATTTGGCTAAAGTGCTACTCTCAGTGGATTGTGTGGTGTTTTCTTAAAATGGTTGTTTTGTCTATGGTACAATAGTTTGTATCACGCTTACCCTGACTAGACTTGTTCTGCAAATGGAGCACATGACAACGAAGTCCCAAAAAGGGGGGGTCCTACTTTCTGACAATAGTGCTACTGCCAATGGCAGAAGAAGTGGGGGAAGGTAGGTATTTTGATGTCTATCTCTCTACAGTGCCTACCTATTCAAGGGTGATTTTGGATGTAGGTCACTGCTGGGCCTTGCAAATGTGGCAGCTGGTGGTAGTGGTATCTATTCCACATCCCTCAAAGCGGGTTGAGATGGGGGTACGGTCGGTCTCCTCTGGGGCTGGCTAACACCCATGATGACTGGCTCTTTGTCATTCTCCTCTTCATTTTCTGTAACTCTAAGGATTTTAGGAACCTTTCCTTTTCCCTAGCCTCTCCTGGCATGTCTCGGGGATCAAAGTGGATTCTTGATCATCAGAGGGGAGTCTTGGGGAAGAAGATAGTAGTGTAACTTTCCCTTTTCTTGCTGTAGATCTGGAGGACAATAGATCTTCTGAAAGAGTGGCTTCTTCTACTTCATCAGCCTCAAGCTCAATCACCTGAACTGCTTCAACTTTGGGAAGAGCTACATTTGCTGGCTGTGGCTATTGTTATTCACTCACCTGATATTCCTGCAACAATTGGGTAATACATCAATGTCATTTCTTGACAGCGTTGCCATGCTTAGAGTGGCTGCTTCTGTGCCAGGCATGGAGTTTGGCTTAGGTTGGGATAGGGCTGTTGATGCAGGAGTGCTGCTCCCCAAAGTCCAGTGTTGCAGGCACAAGTTTGCTGAATGGGTCTGTGGTCAACACACCAGTAGTAATAATTGGCTTCTTCTTCTCTGCCTGCCTGGCCACTTTCTTGGCAGCACCTTTCTTTGAGGACATCTTGAAGCTGCCCATTGGCAGTGGCACCTTGATTCCAAGCTGAAGAGATGTCCTTGTTGTGTGGTTGCACATCACGACGTGCACAGGCCTTCTGTCTGGCAGAACTGTGGGTTATGTTGTCTCTTGTGCACCTAAAAGCAAAGATAGAAGAAGATCATCGAAGAGACTTGGCATTGTTGCAGTTAAATGAGTAGTATCATTCAGTGTGGGTACTTAAGTTATATTTAATTAACAATAGATTGTATCCACTCGTAGAACCACACCAACATAAACTTTCATGTACACTCAGGAAAGATAAGAAGGAGCAACAATAACATGCACTGTTTGCTTTATGTGCATCACGTTGGGAATGGATTGTGGCTCTCAGAGAGGTGCAGGTGACAAAAATAAACTGGCAAAGCAAAAATCCTTAGAAAATGAATGTTCTTGTCCAGCTATACGCTGCAAATAGCACATAGGGTTGATGCTGGATTGTAGGGAAATGGGAAAAATAAATTAAAATAAATAAATAAAACAATAAAAAAAATGTTTTAAATATGTGTAAAACTATGGTAAAAAAGACTGCAAAAATGAACAAGAAAAATTAAAAAATATACAAAACAATTTAAAATTAAAGAAAATAATGAAATAAAATAATGAAATATTGTCAAAAAATACATATTGAAAAAATATAATTAAATTGCTGATATACTAGGAGAAGGGGCTACTACTTACTACCATGCAAATTGAATTTGGAATGCACTGGGATTTGAGAGACAAGGAGAGATACATATGAAAAATACAAAAAAGTATGTAATAATATATCAAACATTGGTCATACGGTGTATTAGTATGAGGATTGAGCTACTTGCCCTCAAGCATAACAAGCAAAGTGTCCCCCAGCCACATGGCCAAGCAGCAAGCAAGGAGGCATAGCCACAAACAAAAAATACATGCAGGTCTGTGACAAATCATACACAAAATAGCCACCAGCTATATGGTCAAACAACATGTAGACCTATCCGCACTGACTATACAAAATGGCCCCTGGTCACATGACATGGGGAACAAAGACAAATGGTGGCCTATGGCAAACATACTGACTCACTGGCAAAACAAAAAGTGCACAGCATTAATTCAGCTAAAACTGAAAATTAACTGGGCTAAAAGCTTTTACAACATCACACATCATCCAAAGGCATCAAATTTGTTGCCCCACCAAAACACTGCTTGTAGAACAAAATGTAAAATACCAAAAAACTAAAATTTGTAATTTAATCTCTTGGAAATGACTGTTATTGTGACGCTATTCGGTGCCAATAACATGACCTAAATGTTATTTCAATTCAACAGAAACAGTTATTTCATGCACAGATGTCTAGTATTGGGCCTATATACTGGAAGGCCACATAATAAATTCAATCAATACTGTAAATTTATTTTTTTTAAATTGAGAAAATGTACTGAACTCTGCAACATTTTTCCTTTGCAAAAGAAGAAAAATAACATGCACAAATTAAACTAGGACCCTACTGAAACTGCAAGCTACCCACTAAAATACATTTTAAAATTCAAATAAAAAAAAAAAAAATCATGGTGCCTGCCCTCTATCAATAAAACAACACCTTTGAACAACAGTTTTTTAACTTACTTTTGAAATCCTAAACACAAAGTCCTTAAATCCAATGGTATATATGCAGCCGACAAGGAGAGTGATCCTCCCAGCTCTAAATCCAAATTAAAAGTGACCAGGAGATGAACAAAGCACTGGAAAGAGCATGCTGGAAGGGAACAGGAAGTTGGAAACACTGGGGCATTTCGTTCCTGTTGGAAAAAAACACCTAAATTGTCATTTAGAGGAGATTTAGATGGTTTTTGAGGAGAGAATCTTCCCCAGGTTGCAGCCGAGGTCAATCGCGCTCACTCATGATTGAGTTCATCACAATATAAGAGCTTGTAGTCGCTGACCTGACTTTAAGATGCACTAGATGCAGCAAAATCTCATGTGAGCTCGCGGACAGTTACATAGTTTTGTTGGTGCTCGTGAGTACCGGAAAAGTCTTTTGTCATTTCCGCAAGCAAAATCACATTTTCATTGATGAGAAAAAAATAATCATACTCTGTTGCGCAGTGCAGAGTTAATTGGTAACTCTACGTTCTCTGTGGAACGTGGAGTTGCAGAATTCCATAAATTCCATGAGAAGAGCGCAGTTTTACACTTAGGCCTAGTCATTGCTCAATTATGACTTTGCTGGGGCAGCTTATTAATAGCAATATGGTATTCGCCAAATGGAAAGGTGCACCGTTCAAACAGGTTGGGGCCACTCGCCTCTGAGTTCAATACTCCAAAAACTCTGTTGCGAGGCCTGGACTGAAATTCAGTTGAGCGGAGCAGGAGCAACTATGTCATAGTTGGAGACCCCACATGGGACAGATGATGGATTTGTGGTGCCGGCCCAGGGAGAATGGGTGAAAAGTACTCACTGCCATGGGCCGAAGTGCTGAGATGAAGTTGGCCTTTTCAAGTCCTGTAGCATTTTCTGGGTGAAGTCATTCCTTCATCTCGCTCTGTCTTGATTTAATCTCACTGGCTACGGGTAACCAGTTCCGGTACCTATCAGAAACACTACATTCACTACATTCACAATGCGCCAGTACAATCTTCTACCCTTTGGTTTTCTCAGTGTTACAGCGCTGTGCTTCTTATTGATTCAGAGGTTGTGTTTTTTTTTTCATTCAATATTTTCCCTTTTATTGATTTTTGGGAGGAATGTATTGAGCAAGTAGGCTCAAATGTGTATGTTTTTCTCACAGTCACTATTTTAAGGTCAGGCATTCATTACAGCTAGTTTGGAGGGAGCATTCATATCTGCCACAAGTGACATGGGCATTGTCTGTTATATAAATAGTTGGAAGGGCTATTGTGAGAGAGATACTATCAAAAACCAGACATGCAATCTAAGCATTAACATAGAGGTGGTGTCTCCTGCCATAATTCGACAAGTTGGAATGTTTCAGATCAATGATTAACTGAGTATAGGACATATTGATTGAGAAAAAAGATACCTGGAAGGGTTCTGTTTGAAATTTCTTATTTTACCCTCAATCGACTGAGCAAACAGAGCACCGGCATAACTTCCCTGAATATGCTATGTAAGCAGTGAAGGTGGGTGAGCGCCAGGCATGGTAAAGAGCTACACTCCTCTGCTGGGGATATATCTTAAACCTAACTTCTT
Source organism: Triturus cristatus (assembly GCF_964204655.1). Taxonomy (NCBI): domain Eukaryota; kingdom Metazoa; phylum Chordata; class Amphibia; order Caudata; family Salamandridae; genus Triturus; species Triturus cristatus. The sequence goes on along the minus strand of NC_140588.1, from coordinate 1,116,800,359 downwards.
TGGTGTGGTCTTCCTACAAAACTTTTACATTCACACCTCTTGTTTCTGACATTTATTGTGTTTGCGCTATGACTCCTATCAGTGTTAAAGTGCTTGTGTTAAAGTGCTTGTGCTCTCACCATAAAACAATGTAAAAATGGCATACACCTGATTGGCAGATTTAATTTACTGATACTTTCCTAGTATATAGTTCTACAGGAACCCTGGGCATGTAAATGAAATGCTACTCATGCGCTTACAATGACTGATTGTGCCACCCACTAAAGCAACACTTAAAAGTACGACTCAGACCTGTCATTGTAACTTTAGGGCAGTTCTAAACTGCCAATTTGACCTCGCAAAATAAACCTTTGGCCAGGTGTAACCCTTATTTTTTTATGTACATTACTCATCCAAGAGGTAGACTCTAAGCATCCCATATGGCAGGTTGCAATGTTTTAAAAAAGAACAAACAAATGTGGGTTAAAGTTGTAATTGTCCTGGTAGTGGAAAACTCCTAAATATACGTTTTATTACCTTAAGGCTTATTTCTCTCCCATTGGATAACCATAGGTTACTTGATGACAGTTAAAAAAATGCTAACCTTTGATTGGGTGCAGATAGGAATGTCAAACCTGGACTGAAATAAAGTGTCACTTTCAATACTCTTTAATGGTAAAGTTGGATTATAAATTATACATCTGAAAGTTCCACTTTTAGGAAGTTGAATTTTCTTGCCTTAATCATTTGGTGCCTGCTACCTGTGCACTGGGTCACATGACTGAATACCATAGATGTCGCGCTTTGTATATTCCTCCCAGACAGTGAGACAAAAGGGTACTAGAAATTGGCAGGACAGGCCATCCTGCCTCCAGCAAAACACACAAGATGATGGACGAAATGTTGCACATTGGCAAAACATTCACCCCCAGTCACAGATATTTGTAACTGGGAACACATCTTTAATGGGTCCACAATCCAAACACTTCCCCTATCATTCTTCTACCCCCCCAGTTAAATGCGCAGACCATGAAAGTGATTGGTCATTTGTGAAACATCACAGCAGGGGAGGGATGGGGAGGGGCTATAATGTTCAGACAGTCCCCCAGAAATATCTATTTACACACAACAGATTTAGTGGTCTCGAGTGTGTGGACTGACTGCAGTTGGATGATGATAGCCTGTTGTCTTGTCCCCATCCTAGGATTGTAGATTCGCTACAGGGTGGTGAGATTGTGACCAGTGCCAATTCATACTGTCCCATTCCAGTACCCCATAATGGGATGAAAAGCCCTCACCAGCCAGAGGGGAGTAAAGGTCAAGAAAGTGTAGTGAAGGACCCATTAGCAAGTATAGCACATCACACTGGGATAAAGGCCCCCAAACAGCCAAGGGGTAACGATGTTGAGGTAAGCGCAGTGAAGGAACTCCCAGAAAGCTTCTCATACGTACCTGATATCAGTGGTGTAAAAAGGGATTGTGTTCCATCTGCTAGAGGGGCTACTACGCCAAAGGAGATGACCATACTCTCTTGGAATCTTGCAGGCCTAGCTAACAAATTAAATTGTACGGAATGGGGTTGTTTAGTGGACCATATTGACATCTGCATATTCCAAGAAACGTGGGCCAGAGAGGAATACCCTAGAGAGGGGTTTGCAATGTTCTATGTACCAGCAAGATGGGGCGGGAAAGGCCGACCATCCGGAGGCCTTGCTATTTGGGTAGCCCTGAACTTGGGGTTTTCGGCAGAGATTGTAGTTACAAATTCCAATGATCTCCAATGTTTAGTTTTAAAATGGCCAAGTTCCTTCAAATTGGCAATTGTGAATGTCTACTCTCGCCCTGTACGGTTGGCATGTGAATCATCTACTATAGAGGAGCGATCCCACTTTCCAACTGAAATGGCCTGTGATTCTAACATTGTGGTAGCTGGTGACGTGAATTGCCATTTTGAGCCATTCACAGGAATGAATGAGGGTGCGCTTATGGATGAAGATGATTATTGGGCAATTCCATCTTGCCAATCACCGTCCCCCAAAGTATGGTCCCCACTGGCAAATCAGATCTTGGCCCTGACCCTGAACAATTCCTTGAGAGCCTGCAATGGGCGCACACCGTCTGACACTTCTTCAAAGTGTACCTTTAATAAGAGGGGACAAGAGTCTCGCCTAGATTACATCATGGTTGAGACTAAGTTATGGTCTAAGGTCATCGACTTTAGGGTAATTCCTAGAGTTGAGAGTGACCACAATGCTCTCTGCCTGGAAATGGTACTACCAGGTCCTGTGGGCCCCCCATCTTCGGAGTTGGATAACTTGGGTGAAGGACTGTTGCTTTCTAACAATAGACGAAGAGTAAAATGGGCCAAAATTATAGATTCCCATGATGGAATAGCCAAACTCTATAATATAGTACTGCCCAGACTCCTACAGATTGAAAGTCTAATCATTGAGTACCCCAACGATGATTTTAATAGGAAATTAGGGGCTATTCATCGGGACCTGGTGTCTAGTCTAGCAGAGGTTACTAATCCTCTTATCCCTAAGCGGAGGAAATATAGAACCCCTGCCGCATCCTGGTATAATTCAACGTGCAGAAAGGCTAAGGCAGAGTTACTCCTGGCGGTAAAATCTGGGAGTGACAGAGTGAGAATCAGAGAATTAAGATCACACTATAAAGGGGTTATGGTCGATGCTAAAAAGGAGTGGGACACGGAAAGGTGGACCAATCTAACTGCCGCTCTGGAATCCAGGGATGCACGAAGATTTTGGTCTTTAGTCAATATAGGAACAGGGGACTTGAAATCAGCTGTGGAACCCAATATTGAACCATCAGTGTGGGAAGCACACTTTAGGGGCCTTTACACGGACGAACAGAGTTTGGACATTGTCCTGCCTCTGGCAGTCATTTCCAGCGAGGACGAGGCCCTAGAATTTACTTTAAGTGAGGTGACCACTGCAATCAACAAACTTGCAGCAGGAAAGTCCCCGGGGCTTGACAAACTCCCCGGTGATCTTTTTAGGCAGCAACCTGGGATATGGGGTCCCGTTTCCTTGTTTTGTTTAACGCCATACTGGGCGGTATGGAGATTCCCTGTACCTGGCTGGGAGCAGAGATAGTCCCGATTTTTAAGAAGGGCTCTCCTCTGCTTCCAGTCAACTACAGGCCTATCAGCCTTATTGACGTTTCACAAAAAATCTTTGCCCGACTTGTTCTGAACCACCTCCTGGAGTGGATGGAGGACCATGATGTCCTGAGTCCCTTCCAGGCGGGGTTCAGAAAGAATATTTCAACCATGGACCAGAACTTTCGGTTGCTCCTTTTATACTGGAAAACTGTCAAGATGGAGGGAGGCAGCTTATAAATGGTCTTTGTGGACCTTCGGTCTGCTTTTGACCTTGTACCATGGAGGAAACTATGGGCTGTGCTCCGGGACTTGGGTGTCCCACCGCATATTTTGAACATCCTAACGAGGCTCCATGATGAGAACTTTGCCCAGGTTAGGTGTGGGAGGAATGGTGCACTGTCCCCCAGGTTCCCGGTCAGAAGAGGGGTGAGACAGGGCTGTGTATTGGCCCCAACCCTCTTCTGCCTATATGTTAATGACCTAATCCCGTCTCTGAACGAGGTGCCTAATAATGATGCTCCACTATTGGCGGGCAGGAGGGTACCTGCAAATATGTTTGCCGATGACACCCTCTTGCTCTCCAAGTCCCCTAGGGGGATTCAACGGATATTGGACGGCTTTCGGGATTTCTGTATTCTGCGAGGACTAGAGATTAATGCAGACAAAACTAAATAAATGATCTTTAATCCCGCGGCATCCACACGCTCGACTCCGACCCTGGGCAAAGGGAATTTGGAAAGGGTAACTACCTTCACCTACCTTGGGGTTTTAGTACGAGAAAATATGTCATGGCGACCCCAAATTGCCAAATCCCAACTAAAACTTGCACAGCTGACAGTGAGCCCTGCCCTTGAGATTTACAAAGTACAAGCAAGAGCAGCAGTCCTCTATGGCGGGTAGTTGTGGGGTCACACGAAGGTAACAGCAATTGCCAAAATTGAAACCAAATTTATGCGACAATTGCTGTCCCTTCCGCAAAGTACACCCACCCTACCCCTAAGGTTGGATTTGGGATTAAATCCAATTGAAGATGAATTAGGGATCAAACCCTTAAGGTTTTGGCACAGACTCTGGTCAACACCCGAACTATCCAATTATAGGGAGGAACTAAAACAGTTACTTGCCTATAATGGGGCAAGGAAGATCCATTGGCTAGCATTCATCAAGTAGGAACTGACGAAAATTGGCCTTGAAGCCATGTGGGAAGACCCAGAAAAAGCGTGCAGTGAGATCTCGCGAAAAAACCTTACTAGGATCTACAAGGAGCATAGATTTAGTTCCACTTTTTGTGCCGTAACACTGGGTTCACTAACCACTTCTCTCCTTGACTTCAAAAATTGATATGCCTTTGAAAACTTTATGGATATTGTATATCCAATCTTTGTCAGGAAACTCTACATTCAGTGGAGACTTGGCACCCTTCCGCTCAAAGTCTTCACTAGCAAGTGGACAGCTTCCCCGGACATGTCATGCCCGGACTGTACCTGCGGCGTGGAGGATGAACCCCATGTCTTTTTTTTCTGTCCTGCATATATGAATTCCAGGAGATTCTGGCTGGTACCACTGTGTAGAAACTTGGGGTTCAAGCAATACCAACATGCATATAGAATTCTAAAGTCAGACACAGCGGGCCCTACAGTATTTGCAATTTGCAAATATCTCTCAGCCATGTGGCTTAAGCGGTGCAAATTAGTTGATATCCAATGCTAACTTGTAGCAAATTGAATGTTATGGAACTAATGGATTTTGACTCAGATGGTTTTAAGCAATATTATGCAATGAGATGTAATTTTTCTTTTTTGGTATTAATTATGGATTTTGAAAAGTGTTGATATATTGTTTATGTACCCTTTTATGACATGGTCGAAATAAAGGCTATTTGACTGACTGACTGCTTGTTAAATCGACTTCCTGCAAAACTGTCCATGTTATCTATTAGGAAGAACATTTTTATTGATTATTAACCCCTTCCCTGCTCATGACGGAACCGTTCCGTCATGAGCCACGGTTGCCGTGTGCTCATGACGGAACGGTTCCGTCATGGCAATCCTGTCGGCGGCCGCTCCGCCTGCGCGGCGCTGTTTCCCCGCCTGTGCGGGGCGACAACGCAAATGGGCGGAGTCATGACGGAACCGTTCCGTCATGAGCACAGCTCAACTGTGGCTCATGACGGAGCGGCTCCGTCATGAGCACAGGCCCGCCGCGCTGCCCCCCCGCACCCCCCCGCGCCGCGGCGGAATTCCCACCGCGGCGAAGGGGTTAATTTCTCCTGGTTGTGTTTTCACTTACATGGCAGCATTTGTCATGCACTTTCCCACAAACAAATGTGGTTTTGAAATGAATGATGACTTTTTGTACCTGCTTGCTACTTACATCTACCTTCTAAATTCTGACCAGGTCTGACAGAGGCAAGGGTTCTGGCAAGACATGTAGCATCTGATTTTAAGTTTTGCAGAAAGATTACTTCATCACAAATAGAATTCCTGGCTGCCTTTTTACAGACACCATAGGATAAACTACTTTTGTAGTAAGGCTGACATGATATCCGGCACATGCATGACAGAGTACCAAATTTACCAAACTCTCAATTATTTACCATATTCTTCATTATTTCTCCCAATGTGGTAAATATTTTTCATTCCTGACCGTAAATCCTAAAGGGTTAAACTGTCGACTAGGTTTATGTTTTGGACAGTTTTTTAAAGAATGGATTCATACTATTTGTGTATATAGTTTCAATAATGTTTAATATGCTCATATTTTAAACAATTAATTTATGTATTTAAAAAAATGTCATTTAACATATTTCCTATGGGGTTTTACCTTAAGTCCCTACTCCATTCCCTGATTGTACGAGAGGACTTTGCAGTACGAGTGGGTTGCCATTTGCAGTGCTGATCTTACTACATTTTGTGAATACTGAAATGTAGTAGCCCTACTCAAAAGTTTAGGCTACTTTAGACTGGTTCCTCATAATGTATTTTGATGGGTTTGGTCCCTTTTTGCTTACTAACCTTCTATTTAGATTCCTAAATTGATTTGGAATTTTAGTATGTTCTGTGCTTACTGTACAATTGTTGGTACTCCTTGAACTTAACAGACACTTAACTGAGGATTACCTTCTGCTTGTGGCATAGTTATCAGGCGTTGAGCAAAAATTAACTCAGAATCCTCCCAGAAGGGGGATGGAGGCACACTCATCTCATCCCAGCACTGATCACCCCGTGGCATTAAGGTGAATGCAGGTCACAATTAGCACTTACTTGAATACAGTGGCAGAAGCTGATGATGATATTGCTGTCCATCCATGGATACTTGTGTTTCAGATTTTTTCCCCCTCATCAGTAGAGATCAAAAACACATTTCATCAGGGGTTGCTGGGAATTTTTATTAGAAATCAATATTCTGGATATCCCATTCCTGCCGGAATTACATTATAGGAGGCGGATTGTGTATGTCTCTCTCTTTTTGAATGACAAATTAACAGATTGCATTATATATCAAAATCCTTTATTTATGCTACCAGGGAGATATGTATACTGGACCCTGGTGGTAACTAAGATTGTAAAGAATATCTGAGTTGTAAGAGGTGCAAGGTAGAACCTATGCATGCTACCTGGATGTTTGACACAGACAGCCAGTGCCTTTAGCATGATTCTATGACTATGCTGGCTATACTTCTGTCCACAGGTACTACCACAGTGTATTTAAGCAGACCCAGACTAAAGTGGGACTACCCTCAGCCTTCAAAAGTAAGTTAGGAAAGTAGGGGAATATAGGGAATCTTAGGTCCTGAAAAAAGTGGTAAAGCCCCATGCTAGGGCTATATCGAATTGGCAGGAACATGTTGACAAATATGCAGCTAGGAGGGTTGAGGCGCTATTAAAAATCCCTGAAACTGGGGTCGTGGTTGAACCGCCCACAAGATGGCTGCAGGATTGTGAGGCTCCGCACGGTAATGGGGGCCTTTCTTTATTACCGGCAGCCGTTTCTGAGCAAGACGTTTTTGTGCTGAAGGAACCGGTGGGTGAACACGCATTGGAGCCGGCTTCCTCTCCCCGGTCGCGTTACCATAGATGACACTACTATTGCTTATTAGAATCCAAAAAGCTCACAGCAACTGTCTTCAAATGACTCTTTGCTCATTAAAGAGAACTATTTAATGGAAAGGCTGACACGCTAGGTAATTCAAGCACTTAATGGCATAGTCTTCTAATTCTGTCAGACATACCTATGTGTGGAAATGAAGTTTGCCAGTAGTCTGCCAGACAATTATTTTTATATTTATTTTTCAGCACTGAGCTGATATGTTGGTCTGTTTTTGTCACTTACTCCTTTAGGTATTTTTTCTGGGTGTGCAAATAAACCTTTTTTACACCTTTTGCTGCAATATTCTTCTAATGCTTATGGAGTCCTCTCCTCCACACTTATACCCTCTGCTCGCAAAGACTCAAATACTCCTACTAAGAGCCCAAAAAATATCCTGGATCCCCTACAAAGTCTCCTTTAACTTTGACTTTGGAGGACCTCATGGAGGAAATTAAGCATTTGAAACCTTTTGTTATGGAGACTAAAGTCACACTTCAATGTATTGAGGAAAAGTAGTCCATACTGGATTCCAGGGTGTCAGATGTTGAACAGCGTATTCGTGAAGTACAAGATGCAGCTGCCAAAATTGATGGTATGAATAAAGAGATTGCGCTCCTGAAAGAACAAACAGAAGATTTAGAAAATCAGATCAGGCTGAATAATCTCCCAATTTATGGCATTCCGGAAGGAGTGGAGAGGTCTGGCATGCTTGCCTTTCTTGGGGTCCACATTCCTAAGCTGGTGGGCACCTCTCAACTTACAACGTGCTCACTGTATCAGAACTAAATCTACCAATGCCTCACGCTGTGGCTGCCCTTGGGGAATACTTGTTCTCTTTTTAGAGTATACTGAGCTACTTATATTGTTATCAGTGGTTAAGCAAAGGAAACAAATGCTATGGTCCAGTCAGGGAGTTTTTATATCCAAGGATGTAGCACGTGCCACTTTTGCTTGTCGGAAGTAGCTCTCATCCTTCCATCCTACTCTATAATCTATGAATGCATAATATGGATTGGTGCACCCATACTTCTTTAAAGTCACGTACAAGGAACAAAATGTCTCTTTTGACTGTCTAGATGTCCTGAGGAAATGTATTCTCCAACACAAGGGTGAAGTAATGGATTTTGGGAACGTCTGATCTCTTCATTTAGTGTCACCCAGCCTGTTCTATGCTTATGCTTTTTGTCCTTGTCTTTGAATTGAATTTACTTATGCTTCAAGGAGTTATATTTATTGTCATTTATAATAGAATGTTCATGGTTAGTGGTGTTTGTGATATTGTTGATGTTGTTTAGCTAATCTGTCCTCTTGTTTAACATTGATTTTTATTTATTCTTCTTTACAGCTGTCTGTTGTCTAATACGGATTCCCTTCTTTGATATGTTGTCCCCTAAACTCCTCCCTTCCAGAGCTCCTGTTTGCTTATTACCGTTGTAACTTGGTAAGTTATATTTATTTTTCATTTATGTGCAATGTACTCTAGTTGTCTTATTTGTACGTTTGTGTTATTGGTCATAAATCACATGAATAGCTGCTATGCTTTTTTCTATTCCTCTCTATTCTGTTTCTCTTCTCTTATAATGATTGGCTCCGCCGTTGAATTAGGTTATGCAACCTAATTCAACTTTAGCATGTTGTCCGTCTTTAGTTTTGTGTTTCTCCACTATTCCATCATATTTTTCCCACACATGATGTGTCTGACTTTCTTCATGATTGAAGTTTATTGGCTTTTGTCATTTCTATTGCCTGTATTAGGGTCAATGTCCCTTTCTTTACTCAATTTTTCTTCCTCCTTTTCTTACTTTTCTTGTTTCTTTTCTTTCTTCTTTTGCTCTTGTTTCATTATGCATTATAGATCTTTATCATCTATGAATGTTAGTTCATTTCTTAAGTTATATGTTATGTTATGTTACTGTTTGTTTTGTAGAGCGCTCAGCTGCTCCAAAGAGCGTCCCGGCGCTAAAGATCATCACACCAAATACCAGCAGCAAACAAACAGCCATAACAGAAAACATAACCAGAATTAACCATAACAGCATTACAAAGCAAACAGATAGGTTTTAAGTCCTTTCCTAAAAACCGAGAGATTGGTGCACACCCGCAACGTCAAGGGCAATGTGTTCCAGAGGCGGGGTGCAAGGTAACTAAAGGAGCGACCTCCACAGCGAGCACGCTTCACTGTTGGAACGATAGCCTTGGCCTGGGCAGCAGATCTCAGAGGTCTAGATGGAAGATAGAAATTGACCCTTCTCTGCAGATATTCAGCGCCGAAATTGTGAAGCGCCCTAAAAGCTGTAGTTAGGGTCTTGAAGAAGATACGCTTACGAATCGGCAACCAATGCAGAGAGACAAGGAGATTGCTGGCCCTAGATCTTCTAGTTAAACCGAAGATTGCCCTGGCTGCAGAATTTTGAACTATCTGCAGACGAGTCAGCAGATACTCAGGAAGACCTAAGTAAAGGGTGTTGGCGTAGTCTAGGCGCGAGCCAATTAATGCTTGCACCGTAATTTTCTTATGCTCCAAAGATAAATAGGGCAGAAACTTGCGCAACATCCTTAAGATGGCAAAGCACTTCCCAGTCAAGCCAGCAACCTGGGTTTTAAAGGAAAGAGTGTTATCGACCATCATACCCAGGTTCTTCGCTGTGACCGAATCGCTGGCAGGGGGAGACATGGCCGAAGGCCACCATAGCTTCCAACGTGGGTCTGCAGGACAGCCAAAGAACAATATCTCGGATTTATCGGAGTTGCATTTGAGGCCATTTTTCCCAAACCAGTCAAACACAAACTCCAAACACTTCCGAATGGCTGCTCCATCGAAGTCACAGCCCCTGTCACAAGTGAACAGGAGCTGTGTGTCATCTGCATAGGATATGATCTGGGCCCCTAGCTCCTCCACCCGTGCCGCAAGAGGTGTAAGGAAGATATTAAAGAGGGAAGGACTCAATATGGAGCCCTGCGGGACCCCTACCTTAAGCTGCGGCATCCGGGCGGAGAAAGGGGGAGCCCAGATCGTTTGTGTCCGATCGGCCAAAAAAGACTGAAACCATGCGAACACCGTACCCCGCAGCCCAATCTCCCAGAGTCTAATTAGGAGGAGGTCGTGGGGGACGGTGTCGAAGGCCGCCGACAAATCAAGCATGATAAGCAGGGCCTTTCCACCCCTATCGAGGGTCTCCTTCACAATCTCAGTAACCTCAAGAAGAGCGGTCTCGGTGCTCAGGTTAGATCTAAATCCAGACTGTGACTGATGTAAAAGGGAGTTGCCCTCTACAAAGTTGGTAAGGGTGGTATGAACACACTTTTCAGTGATCTTGGCCAGGGCAGGAAGCAGCGAGATTGGCCTATAATTAGAATGCAATTTAGCATCTGCATTTGGTTTTTTAATGAGGGGAAGAACTAAGGCCTGTTTCCAGGAGGAGGGGACTTTGCCCGACTTCAAAGATGCATTAATGAGAGGGTTGATGATCGGATTAAGGGCAGGTGCCAGGGTCGCAAGACACTTGGCGGGACAAGGGTCCAGAGGAGAGCCAGATTTCAGGCTAGACAAAAGGTCAAGCGAGGCCTGAGGCTCTAAAGAGGGAAAACAGTGCAGGGTAGGGCCCACAGAATCCATATGCATAGCTGGTGGGCATAACCAGGGGTTGGAAAGGCCATCGACCTCTGAACCTTTGCTCAAGATGATCTGGGTTCCTTGCAACGCTGACTGGATAGTACGTATTTTATTAGTAAAAAATACTGCAAGCTCCATGATCCAAGGTTCCGAGAGAGCAGATGCAGAAGTGCAGCAGGAGGGAGAGGTGAATTCTTTAACAATCTTAAAGATCTCTTTGCAGGAGCTATCTGCTTCCTCGATCCTTCTGGCCAAATAGGATTTTTTCTCTGCAACGAGCTCCCTGTGATATTCTTTCACTGCTGCTCTGTACGACTGCTTAGCCGATGTATCATAGTGCCTCCTCCAAATTCTCTCCAGCCTCTTGCAGTGCCTTCTCTTGGCCGCCAAGGCAGCAGAGAACCACGGGGCTGATGCTCGTGCCAGTTCAGATCTAACCTGGCGAGATGGTGCCAAGGCTTCCAAACGTGCAGTGAGCCAATTCTGAAAACACACCACATCATCCTCCAGACTGCCCGTAAAAACACAAGGATGGGTATCTAAAGCCTGGGTGATCATGGCCGGGGTGACTTTGTGGAAGGCTCTAGAACTACGTTTTAATACATGTCACTATTTATCACACGCCTGTTTCCATTCTTAATATTTAGGGTCCTACTGGCATTAATGTACAATTTTGGTAACAAATGTCAGTTGTTTTACACTCATGTTCAAATGCAAACCTAATAGTAGGTGGTGATTTTAACCATATTGTAGACCCTTTTTTAAATAGAAAATCTCAAGTTAAATATGTTCCTAATGAAATGCAGAAACATTTATACAATCTACTCATTCCAGAGGATTGGTTGACGCCTGAAGATTATATTCCCCAGACACATTGGACGACACCTTTTATTCACCAACTCATAAATTCCAATCCAGAATTGAATATTTATTTTACCCCCTCTAGTGACTGCACTCATGCATGCTTAAATTGGGTCACTATCAATTTCAGATCATGCACCAGTTATCATAGATCTGGATATATTATCTGAGACCTCTAAACCTAACAGATGGTTCTTCAATAATAGCTTATTGAAAGACAAAGAACTTGTGCAGAATGTTAAATGTTATCTACAAGAGTTTGTTTGTATAATATCACACCTGATATTTCATTTCATATTGTTTGGGATGCCTTTAAGGCTCTGCCTTAGGTTATATAATTAATTATGTAATGCCCAAAAAGAAAAACAATAAGGAATCATCATTACTGCTTCAATTTATTAAGCAGTTAGAGCATCATTTTTTCTAGACCAAGACTGCTAATGTGTTCCAATGTTTAATGAATGCTAAATTTGAGTTCAATGTAAAGTCAACAGAGGAAGCTGCCGGAACACTGGTAAAAATTAATTTCCAGTTTTATGGTGGAGGAAATAAAGCCAACAAATTACTTGCCAAGCACCTGAAAGTTAAATATTAAGGGGCAGATTTACAAGCCCCTTGCGCCACTTTTACGTCACTTTTCCCATGTTAAAAGTGACGCAAAAGTGGCGCAAGGGGCTTGTAAATAAGCCCCTAAGTGTCTAAAATAGTAAAGATTATAGACGAAATTGGAACTCCTCATGTCAAAAATGAAGTGTTTTTGTTACAATTACATGAATATTCACACACCGGATCATTTTGCAACAGATGATGCATTTGATTCCTATTTTCATTCTCTCCCACCTAGGCGGCAACAGTGACAGGATGTCTCTTTTTTAGACGAGCCTCTATCAATTTCTGAACTAAAGTCTGCCCTTAATGCATTACCCCAAGATTAAGCACCGGGTCCAGACAGTTTTTCTGTTGAATTGTATTCCTGTTTTTCACATCTCTTACTCCTGCATCTACGTACCTTAAATCAGTGTTTTATCTCACCAGACGAAGCTAAGGGGACTTTTTGGGAGGCAATGATCTGTTTGATCCCTAAAAAGGATAAGGATCTCTCCTCATATGCCAATTATAGCCCATCTCTTTTATTAATTTAGATTGCAAACTTTTCTCCAAGATGTTATCTATTAGAATCTCTCCTCTAATTCCAGTTATGGTCGGATTTGAGCAAACTGGATTTGTTCAGGGAAGACATATGATTAATAATTCTAGGGTGTTTCTGGATATTTTACATATGGAATCTTTTAACAATACACCTATGGCTGCTGTAACTTTGGATGCTGAAAAGGCTTTTGACTATGTTAATTTCTAATTTATGACACAGGCTCTAAAATGGCGTGGCTTTAGTCCAACTTTTCTTAAATAAATAGCTGTATTGTATTACTCCCTGATGATATCTGTTTTTTTAAATGACACTCAGTCTTCATATTCTCATCTTTTACGGGACACTAAAGAAGGATGTCCTTTATCTCCTTTGCTTTTCATTTTATCCTTGAACCCTTTTTGTTCATTTCAGTGCTTTCAATATAAAGAAATTCTCAGCATAAGCTGACGATGTGATCTTTTATGTCTCTGAACAGGAATCATCAATACCACCTTTTACTAATCTTTTATCTACTTTTTCTAAACTATCTGGATATAAATTGAACTTTTCAAAATCTGAGGTACTCCCCGCTAATAAGTATTGTCGGAAAGATATGTTTGATGGCACAAGCCTTAAATGGTCTCAATTAAATATTAACCTTCCAAGGCATAGACAATTCAGAAAAAATTAGATGATGTCCATCATAAAATTCTTCAAATGACAGAAAAATGGTCTCCTCTATATTTGTCTTGGTGGGGAAGGTTGGCTACCATAAACATAATGTTGCCTATTAATTTTCCTTTCAAAATCTTTATTTATTAAATACATCACTGTTAGATCTGGGGGTCTCTGGTTGGCAGAGGTAGGTACCTTTGACCAAATAGGGACCCTTGATTCTAGTCAGGGTAAGGGGGTACACTCCTAAAATAAACCCTGCTCACCCCCTTGGTAGCTTGGCACGAGCAGACAGGCTTATCTCAGAGGCAGTGTGTAAAGCATTTATGAACACATACAGTAATCCAGTGCAACACTTCAGATGGACCCCACACAGGCTTTATATAAAAAATAAGTATTCTTTATATAGACTTATCATAAGACCACAAACAACAAAAATCCACAATACTGTAAGAAATAGCTTAGTTCTCTTAAGATGGTAAATGCAACACTTTAAGTTCGATGTACCTTTGGATGCTTAACACTATACAACAATAGTATTGCAGGTAAGGTGATGCGTCGGTTCCTAACACGCAAGAACGGTGATGCATTGGGTCCCTACTGATGCGTAGGGGATGCGTCAGTTCTTCTCGGCATGGGGAGGTGAAGCGTCGGTTTCTTGCTGCGCTTCCGTGGCGATGCGACCAGCAGCGCCATTATGCGATGAAGATCCAGTGCAATGAAACAAAAATGGCGTCTTCTTCTTGTTGTGACACGATGCGTGCCCGCCCAATGGCCGGGCGGTGACTCAACGATTCTTCTGTGTCGCGACAGGCCCTGCTGCACACTTGTCCGATGATGTGAAGGGATCTGATGCGACGGCGACACTCTTCTCCGGCTATGGGAAGCGCTTCTGCGAGGTGAAGTGACAGCGGCGAAACACTTCTCCAGTGATGCAACGACAGTGGTGGCGGCGGTGACATGCTTCTTCTTCGTGAGTCGCGCTTCCAGCTCCTTGTGACACTCAGTCCCTCTGAAGGCCCCGCACACCAGCAGGCCTTTCAAAAGAACTCTTGGGGAGCCGGTTGATGAAGTGTGTTGTCCCTGAGACTTCAGCAGTAGGCATGCTCTATCTCAAGCCCTTGGAGATCCTTCACAAGTTGATTTGAAAGTAGCACAAATCAATCAATCAACCAATCAGAACATTTGTAAAGTGCACCACTTACCTGTGAGGGTCTCAAGGTGCTGGGGGGAATGCTGCTACTGCTCGAAAGCCAGGTCTTGAGGAGTTTTCTGAAGGTCAGTAGGTCTTGGGTTTTCCGTACGGGGATGGGGAGGGTGTTCCACGTCTTGGTGGCGAGGTGGGTGAACGATCTGCTTCCAGAGGTCGCTCTTCGGATGGGGGACTGTGGCGAGGGCGAGGTCGGTGGAGCGAAGCTAGCGGGTGGTGGTGCAGAAGCTGAGTCGTCTGTTGAGGTATGCTGGTCCAGTGTTGTGGAGTACCTTTTGTGCGTGGGTGAGGAGCTTGAAGTCCTTTCTCCTTTCTTTGGCAGTCAGGCAACCACAGCAGGCCAATCCCCCAAACAGCACTCAGCTAGGGATAGTCTCTTCCTCAGTTTCTCCGGTTCCTCTTCTCAGCAAAGGATCTTCTTGTTTTCCAAAGTGATCTAAAGTTCTGGGGTCCGGGTCGCCCCTTTTATACTCATTTTCTCTTTGTTCTCTGAAGACAGAGAGGCCTTTGCCTAGTCCAAAAACAGTTCATGTCAGTCCTGGAGCACTTTGTTGACAAGACTCTTTCTTTCCTTTCACAGTGTAGGCCAGGGACATCAGACGCACCACAGGAGGAGGAGCCAGCATTGTGAAGGGAAGGCACAGCCCTATTCAGGTCCCAGGTGCAAATCCTCCCACCCATCTACATGCAGATCTCTCTATTCAGCACTGTGCTGACTCACCCTGTCTCCTGGAATCCCCCTGCCCCTGTCACTCAAACTCCAGGCAAGGAATACATGACCTAGTAGAGTCAGGCTTGGATAGTTAGACAAGAAAATACCTACTTTCTAAAAGTGGTATTTTCAAACACAGAATGTTAAAACCAACTTCACTAAAAGATGTATTTTATCATTCTGAGTTCAGGCATAATAAACATGAATTTCTACCTAGTTCCCTGAGTCAGGTAGGATTATACGATGTTATAATCAAACTGCCCATTCTGACCTATGGGGAACAGGTAGCCTTGCAATAGTGAAAAACGAAAATGTCTGTAATTCACTATCAGGACATACCACACACATCAGGGCATGTCCTACCTTATATTTACAATGTACCCAGCCATTGGGCCTACCATAGGGGTGTCTGATATGAAGAAAAGGGAAGGTTTAGGGAATAGCAAGTGGGTTTACTTGACCAGTCAACATGGCAGTACCAGACTGCAAACAGGCTCTGCAATGGCAGGCCTTAAACATACTTTGCAGGCCGCGTCTGTGGGTGGCCCAACCAGTGCCGCAAGCTCACCAGCAGCCTTTGATTTACAAGCCCTGGGCACCCATGGTGCACTGTACTAGGGTCTGACAAGTAAACCAAACGAGCTAATCATGGTGTCACTAATCCATTCATCAATTTACCATAGGGAACACTTGCACTGTGGCACTGAATAGCAGTAGCACAGTGCCCAAAGCATCTAACATCAGCAAAAACACATGAGGCAACAGCCAAAAATCGAAGGGAGACCCACGCCAATGGTGCCAGGTCTAACAATCGCTTGCTGTATTTTTTTATAGGTACAATTCATATTGCCCTTATTTAGTCATAGAAAATCCAGCCCTTATTTAGGCATTGTCCATGCTAACCAAATACAGGCATGGTCTCCTACATCCGTCTATCCACGTCACAACGAGTTCTTGGAAAACCAGACTCTTAAGCCTTTATGAATTTCCCTTTCTTGGATATTGATTTCTGCAAGAAATCATTATTATGCATGAACATCTATTCCTAAGGGGTTCATTCATGATGTTCCGATGCCCGACTTTTACGTCAATAAAGGCTTTCCTAAACACCTTCAAGGTATAAATATACCTACACTTGCTCTGGCAAACAACGGTTCTGGTATGGTCCAGCTCGACTGCCTACTTGTGGTTCGCCACGGCAAGTTTGGAAGGAGATCGAGTTCCCGCCTGATGCACTGACCAGACGCTGTCATCCTCCTCACAGAGAATCCAGCTCCAGTGTTTCTGACTCCCCTTGCGAGGTGTTAGATATCGAGTCCCGGAAAGAGATTCCAATCTCTTACATTCTAAGGTATGGAGCAGACTAGAACTTAGAGAAACTTTTGACAACTCTTGGCAAAACTAAAACTATATCTAGCTATACTTTAGAAAACAGCACCTACTTCTTACCTCGTACTACACTTAGGTTAGGTACACTGGGGTTGAACTATTTAGAAGCATCAGATGAGTATTCACATTTTAGCCTGTGTTATTTATGTATGTATTTTATGAATATATGTCATAGCTACAAAACATGCTATTGCAGTATTATTTTATCTTACTGCTAACTCTGTACATATTGTACTTCACAGCCTGTCTTATGATTGTAGCAGTTCATATCCCTTGCATTAGAAATAAGACTGTTCAATAAACCCTTTTTATTGAAACGCTCGTCTCTCTATTTCTGTGCAATTCTGTAGAAATGAAGCATGCACGATTGAATGAGTGAAACTGTCATCTATTGTTTCCACGGTTTTGAGATTGTTCCGATTCTAAGGGAAACAAAGTTGTCATGTTTATGCGGTTGTCAGAAACGAATCCCTTCTTGTATATTCGAGAAGTTTCTAGTGACCTCTGAGTTAGCTGGCACACATAAGTAATTAAGTTTAATGTACTCAATAGAGACATACTGACCTCATTCCTATGTCAAAACTATAGTGTATATTATTCCAATGCGCAAAGCCTATCAGGGATAAAGGAACTACACTACAATTAGAGACACTGCTTCTCCACGTAATAATATTTGGCACAGACCGGGGGATTCACTTTTGTCACCCTTTTCTTCTTTACCATATTTTTTTAAGCCTCTATGAGCTTTACTATAGTATCTTCCCATATTTTTACAAGGCCTATGCCCCCGGTAAAAGAATTCCTGAATCTCCTATATAGCATAATAAATCTCTCAAAATTTCGAATCATACTTTTTTTGGGAGGTCATGGGTTCTTAAAGGAATCATTCAAATCAAACAATTACTGTGTGTTATGACTCCTCTTTCTTTTTTAGAAATTCAAACTAAATTTAACCTTCCCTCTGCAGATGCCATCAAATATGAGTCGCTCAAAGGTGCTCTTATACGGGCTATTTCCATACTCAAACAATCGCAGTTTCATATTTTGCCTCCCTCCTGACCCGATTGCACTTTCATCATCGCTGAAAGCATCATATATATATAAATAATGTACTATCCCGTCACAGCCCAAGTCTAAACCTGAATTAGCGTGGGAATCTAATCTTCAGCATCCCTTCTCTTTAAGAGTTTGGGGTTCAATTTGGAACAAGATACACCACACCTCGCCTAATGTCAGTATTACACGGACTCTTTATTACTTTTATAATAGGTTATATATTACCCCACTCTCTTTAAAAAAATATAGCTAAATCTTTCAAATATATGTTGGTCTTGTAAAACCCTCCCTGGGGCATATTTATACATGTATTTCCACTGTCCACAGACGCCTGCATTCCACCGTCCACAGACGCCTGCATTCCACCGTCCACAGACCACTGCTTTTGACTATTTGTTCCATCAAGGTCTTGGCCAATTAGGTAAATTCTGGACCTGTCATGCTATTGCTTTTCAAGGTATTGCATCCAACTGGAAGAATTCCAAGGATATGAACATTACTGGTTGTGGAATCTTCTTTGTTCCCATCATCGACTTGATACAGCAACTGCTACGCCTACACTCAGATGATAAATAAAGACATATTTTGGTCTCCGCTTATTGGTTACTTTAACAAAAAGCCTAAACCCTCCAAGGATTCTAAAATGGTTTTCCAACCCCCATGACTGTTTATCCCTTTCCTGTTTAATATCATACATAGTTATTTTGCTGGTGTCGTTTTATGGCATAAGTTGTTATATGTCATTAAGTTACTATATGGAATTAGCCAACTATATGATATAAGGTTTACTATATACACAGATAAGTAATACATGTTGTCTTATTTGTTTCCCTTTTCTTCCTTTTCTCTTCTAGCTAATTCTTTCTTCTTCCTCTTTTCTAAAATTACAAAATACAAACAATGTGTTCTCATCAGTGTATAATTATGATATTTTTGTACAATTTTCTCTTCTGTATATTAAGTATTATGTTTTCTTTCTTTTCTGCTATTATTCTATCTCATAACCTGATTTTCACTTTAAGCAAAAGATAATTCTGTACATTTGTATTTCACTTTAATAAAGCTTTGTTAAACAAAAAAAAAGAGAAAAGAGAAAAACTCCCTGACACAACCATCCTTTATACATTTTAATCCTAGCCATGAAAGCCAGAAATAAAGCTTTGCAGCGGATATTCCTGGGCCAGTTTTAGGTCCATGTTCTGCACAAATATGTTTATTTTGGATACCTATGAGTTTATGTTTGTATTCTATCCCCCTTCCCTTTTGCTCCACCCCAGGCCCTGGTCTGCACAGGGGTGTTGTTTAGCAAGCCCTGTGATGAAACATGCCACAAATTGTGGGTGAGCACCGTTTTTAAATATTAAGCAAATGCCACCAAACATAATCGTTTTAATTCTAAAACTCCCTCTTCTATTCTGTGTGTGCTGCTGAGAATGCTGCCAGAGTCTTCTCAGTACTTCTCACAGGTGCATCTCTGAAAGCTCATCAGCTCACTGGCTCAAGGATGCCTTTTTAAATGGAAAGGGTATGAGAGCACACTACTTTATATCGCAGCACAGTTTGCCCCTTTGCATTATGGTGAGTGCATTTCACAATTAGCAAGTACTTGAATATTAGCAGGAGCATTTCACCTAAGTTGGTGCAGGTAGGCTGTCACTCTATCTCTGTGTGCTGCAGCATGCACCATACAGAGAAAGCTGAAAACATTAGTAAAAATAAAGATATTTCTCCTTGTTATGCCTCACTTGCAGAGGCGGAAGATTTTGGCACAATCCCAGGTTTACAAGTCTGTGTAAATCTGTGAATGTGTCAAAAACCATGGGAGTTACCAGGGGTAAACTAACTGCAATGCCCATGGAAGGCAATGCAACAGTTTGCGCTGCAGGCAAAGCAGCGGTTTGTGCTGCTGTGCCTTACTCCAGAGTTTTGAAGCCATTCAAAGCCACACAAAGTGGCTTTACGTGGCTTAATATATCTGACTTAGAGGCTTGCGTCACACATGTACCACTTTGTGTGGTCAAACATGATGTAAGCCTCTCATAAATATGCCCCACAAAGTCCAAAATCAAGCATGTTGAAAAAATGAACAGCAAGTGCATGTTTTTTAGGACTTATACAAAAATCCTATTGACTGTAGTGTCACAAATAGCATTGCTGAATGCTTTGTTAATTATGGTGATAGGGCAAGCGGCACTTTACAACATTATGTTTAGGAAACAGAATGGAAAATATTTACAATCTCCACTCAGCTCACATCAAACAAGAATAGAATTTTAAATGAGGTTTGGAGCAGACACTACTAACACTGACTTCTGTTTATCAATAATTTGCAATTTAGATTATTTACTATAACATCAGGTGCACGCGCAGTAGAAGTAGAGTTGAAACTTCTCATCACTGAACATGGCGTCATTTTGTGAGCTGAAAGAGCTCCATGATCAATACTTGGATGTGACTGCGGCAGTGGACGTATTCACTGCCAAGGAGTCTGCCTTCCTTTATGATGGGATTACACGGATGCTACCTTTCTTCAACCAAATCTTCACCTCAGGTATGTGGGATTCATGTTCTGCTTTCTATAACTCCTGTTATCCAAGCTGAATATTACTGAAATGCAAATATATTGAATTTGACATGATGAATATTGGAATGCTTTTGTTGCATTAGTTATTTAAACAGATCAGCTTATTTAAAGACAAGAATGATCAATATATGTATTTCAATTTAGTTGTTAGTGAATTCACAAGCTGGAATAGACAATTTACAGAATGATCAAATATAAAATCTTCTCCTTTTAGCAAAAAGGCGTGGGTGAAAAGTAAGGGTGGGCGTAGTTCGCGAAGTAGCACTTCGCGAAGCTACGCAAAGAGAAGTTCGCACTACGCGAGCTACGCGTAGCACTTCGCGAACTGCGTAGTAACATGTTCGCACTGTGCAAGATGTTGTTTTCAATGATTGCACAGTGCGGACAAGCAACCGGCACTGTGCAATCATTGAAAATGGCATCTTGCACAGTGCGAGCTGTAGTTGTCTGCTGCTCGAGTAGATTTTTACTCGAGCGGCAGCTTTCTCAACGCGAAATGGTAGTTTCTCATCGCGAGCGGTCGCGAGCATACGCGACCCCTCGCAATGAGAAACCTGACCTCCTCGCATTGGGAATCTCGCCGGGAGGTTTATTTTCCATGCTCGCGATCGCCAACTTGATGTTGCTGATCGCGAACAAGGAAAAAGTCTCGCCGGGATGTCATTTTGCTTGCTCGCGGTCGCCAACTTGACGTTGAGGACCGCGAGCAAGCAAAAAATGACCGCAGCACTACGCAACACTACTCTACGCGTGTTCGCACTGTGCTACGTGCAGTTCGCGTAGTGCGAA
Source organism: Triturus cristatus (assembly GCF_964204655.1). NCBI lineage: Eukaryota > Metazoa > Chordata > Amphibia > Caudata > Salamandridae > Triturus > Triturus cristatus. The sequence continues at coordinate 1,116,779,146 of NC_140588.1, read as the reverse complement.
GTAGCGCGAACTTCGCAAACTACGCAAGCGTAGCGTAGTGCTTCGCCCAGGCTTAGTGAAAAGTACATTGTAATGCAAATACATATGTGCCATTCATCCATGGCATCTTGTACATTTTGTATTGAAAAGCAAGATGAATGCCAATAGTTCCATCTATTTAAGCTGACATTGCACAAATAATGTACATTGTGAGATTAGAGAATCAAAATGAAACACAGGAGGCTGTTTCTGCAACTCAAAATAAAGAATGCACTAGAGACTGAGAAGGGACCAGTTGCATTACAGATCTGATCTGATCCCATTAAACACTAGTGACGTCAGTGTTGTAATGCTTCATGAGTGAAAAAGGAAAATATATTTCCCTGGTTCTTTTAATGAATCCTTTATATCTCACTATTTCATGATAACACAATTATACCTGAGTATACACACACCGTTGCAGATATTCTACCATAGACTACGTAAACAAGAATCAACATCACATCAGACATAAAACCTAACACCCACACCATTCACCTTGCCCCAAGCATGAATAGTGCACGTTCAAGGGCTGCATTCAAAGGTCAGTCTGCCTTCCACATTTCTGCAGGTGGCAGTGCTTTTCTATTGTCACATATTTACATATGGTGTCATATTGATGATACTGTGGGCCTTATTCACAAAGGTAAATCAACTACTAGTAAATGTGCTCCAAACTTTTTGGGTATTTTACTAATTTGGGTTTTAACAAAATACGAATGTGAAGTAACTCAACATGCAGACTCACTTGTCTACCCCCCTGAAACAGGGGGAGGACTCAATTCAATAAGTGGAAAGTTACTACTGCCAAAAATGAACAGTAGTAAGTCAAGCACCACACTGATACTGAACACCCACTCAGATGAAAATAACAGTGGTAGGGTCTTAAAAACTGCATAATAAAATAATTAGACTACAATATTTAAAATAGTTAAAATACAAATAATGCTATTTAATCTCCTCTAAAGTCATTATTTTATTATGAAATATTTTAATTACATTTTATAATTGTATTATTAAGGTAACATTAAATTGTATTTTACATTACAATTAATGTTGTTTATTCAACTCTATACAACACTTGAAATAATTAATAAAACATAATAAAAAACATAATATTTGTACTTATGTGGGTTTTCTTTTTCACGTAAACCTGAGAAAAAAGTCTGATTTAACTTAATATATTTAACTAGAAGGATGACCGGTCCAACAAACCGATTGTCTGCCTGTCCTATTCAATTATTGGGAGAACCACCACCTTTCTGTTGACGGACGTCTCTATTGATGGTTGATAGAAAGATAATTCTGATTGCCTGATTGAATAAGGGTGTCTGCAGTCGCACCTCACACTTCCCAACCTACCACTACCAGGTAAAACATGGTGGTGGGGATGGAAAAAACAAATAATGACCTCACACCAAGTGGAACGCACCATCACTCAGGGCAGTATTCTGACTAATTGTTTTTTTGGCCACCAATGCACCTCTGATTAGCCCCAGCCATATGCAGATTCGTCTTGGTACTGCCTCAATATGAAAAGTCCAGCCCTCACTGCCAAAGCCATGCCATCTCTGAAATGGAGCACGAGCAACCCAATGATGGTTTCAGCCTGATTGGGCATCATCAGATGGGTGCAGATTAGTTCCAGGAACACAGTAATCAAGGAATCCACAGTCACTGCCAGTTCATTACCAGCAGGATAGGAGGTGCATCCATTTCATTCATTTGGTAGGAAAGGATCCCATGTGATCCACCCTTTTGAATTTTGGCAAAAGAATATGATGAAACAGAATTGGGTTTTGCTTGGCTATGGGGACATCTAATTTCACTGGTTTTGTACAAGTGGAATCTGAGCCTAACTATAATGCCCCTGAAACCTTTGTATTTGTCAGTGAATTTCTAAGGTTTTCCTAATTCTATTTCCTAACTATAACATCCCTGTAGCCTTTGTTTTTTTAAGTGAATTTCCAAGGGTTGTAAAAAGCTGTTTTGTTAGTTTAAAGTCTCTGTTAATTGTAATTTTCAAAGTGAATTGTGTTAATATTTTTAAATTGTATTAGCTTACTATGAAATTGTTGTGATGTTTGTTTTTCAGTGTATGACTGGGTCTGTGACTGGGTGTATTAGTGTCTGAATAGGTCTGTTAGTGGGTGCATGATTTTGAATAGGTGTACAGCTGTCAGAAAGTGGGTGCATAAGTCACTGAGTGGAGCTCTGAGTGGGTAAATCAGTGTCTAAATGAGTGCTGGGTGGGTGTACAGCTGTCTGAGTGGGTCAGTAAGTGGTTGCCGGAGTCCCTGAGTCAATAGGAGTAGGTGCATCAGGGTCTAGGTGGGTCTAAGAGTGGCTCTGTGAGTGTCTGACTGAGTCTGTGAATGGGTGTGTCAGTCTCTCAGTAAGTCTGCAAGTGTGTGCTTAACTCTCTAAGGGCCTGATTCATAAAAGTAATCTAAGACAAAATTCTGACTTTACAACTTTCATTATTCACAAAAGGCATTTAGGAGTAGTAAAGTTAGGATTCCTAACTTTAATACTCCTAAACTGAGAATAATCTTAACTTTATAACTTTCAGTATTCACAAAAGTAATCTGTGACAAAATACTAACTTTAGGACTTTTGATAATCAAAAAAGGCATTTAGGAGTAGTAAAGTCAGGATTCCTAACTTTACTACGCCTAAACTGAGACAAAATCCTAACTCTATGACTTTCCATATTCACAAAAGGCATTTAGGAGTAGCAAAGTTAGGATTCCTAACCTTACTACTCCTAAACTGAGAAAAATCCTTACTTTGTGACTTTCGGTATTCACACAAGGGATTTAGGAGTTGTAAATTTAGAAACCTTAACTTTACTACTCCTAAATGCCATGCAAAATGCCATGCTAAATGAACCTGACTGCAGCATTCTGGATTGTCTACACAGTCTGCTAAGTTGTTGAGTGGTGACTCCCATGCTGATGAGACTGTGTTACTTTTTTTTTCATTGTGAGCCTTCTGTTATGTTATGTTATAGGGGTATTTGTAAAGCACACTGCTACTCTTACGAGTGTCCCGGTGCTGACTTAACCCTATTGACAGAGCAGATGGGGCGACTAGGGGAACTCTGCACTCATTGAAACAACCAGGTTTTTAATTTTCTTCTAAAGTTGAGGTGAACTTGTACCTGTCTCAGGAGAGGCGTCAGACTATTCAACAGCTTAGTGGCGGTCACCTGGAACGAGCATCCGCCCAACTGAGAGCATGTACATTTTGGCATGACCGACAGCTTCTGAGTGAAGGATCGCAGCATCCTAACAGTGGCATATGGCTGGATTCTGCTCCTGATGTGAGGGGCTCCGACGTCAAGTATGATGCCAACATTCCTGGCATGATCCTCAGGTGTGCATGTGAGAGCCAGGTCTGCTGGCCACCAGGTGTTGTGCCAGGGGTTGATGTTGTTCCTTTTTGTCAGTGTAAAGCTTAAAGCAGTTTTTCTGTATACAGCTAGTGACACTGGTCATATATCTGTGGAAATGTGCTTTGGTGTTGGTGGGGTCAGCGAATAGGGAGAGTATGAGCTGAGTGTCATCAGAGTATGAGAAGCTGTTCACGCCATGGGCTCTGACCAGGGTGGCCTGAGGAGCCATGTATGTGTTGAACAGGGCAGGGCTCAGTTAGGATCCCTAAGTGATGCTGAAAATGTTGTTCTTTGGGCCCGGGGTGAAGAGTTGGAGGCGGATAGTTGGTGATTGATGTTCTTTTCCAGGACTTTTGGCTGGAAGGGCATGAGTGAGCTGGGTCAATAGTTTTTAAATGCCTTTGGGTCTGTAGAGGATGTTTTGAGGAGAGGATTGATTTCTGCATGTTTCCAGTCCATTGGCAAGGAAACTGTGGTGATGGAGGTGTTGAGAATTGTTGTGAGCTCTTTGCTGATGGTGTTGTTTCCCAGTTTGAACAAGTGGTTAGGGCAGGGGTCTCTGGGGGCTCCTGAGTGGATGGATTTCCTGATTGTGGTGGTGGTGTTTGGCATGGTGAGAGGGCCCCATTCTGTGATCCTTGGGGGTGAGGTGGAGTCTGGTTGGTTGTGGATGCTGGTGACAGGTGGTTGGGATTTGAAGTGTTCATAGATGGATGAGATTCTGTTGAAGAAGAACCCTGTAAGGTTGTTGCCAAGCATCTGGGAGGACCTGCTGTTGTTTTTGGATGCCTGAGGGTTTAAGAACTCTTTGATGATGCTGAAGAGTTCTTTTTTGTGTGGTTACAGCTGGCTTTGGTGCAAGCTATCAGAGAGTCCTTTCTTGTTTTTTTAAAATTTGTGTGGTATGGGTTTAGAGCCAGTTTGAAGATGGCTCATTCGCTGGATGCTTTATTGGCGCACCATATTCTTTCTAGTAATTTCCATGTTTTTTTTGAGGTTTTGATTTCTGGGGTGAACCAGTTAGTGCGCTCAGCTGGTCTTCCTGGTTTGGCCAGTTGGAGGGGTACAACCCTGTTGATGCACTTGGAGATCCAGGTGTTGAAGATTTTGATAGCCACCTCAAGATTGGAGGCAGTGTCTGGGATGGAAGGACGTAGGGTGTCGGTCCAGAAATCCTTGGTTACCTTATTCCAGCTCCTGTGAGGGAATCTGGTCTGGTTTGTATGGGAGTTTAGGGTGATTGTGAGTGAAAAGTGGACCATTTACTGGTCCTTCCAGGTAAGTTAGGTGGTGTGGCTGTATTTGATTCTATTGATTGCTCTAAAGATGGGGTCCAGTGGTTGACCAGTGATGTGCATGGCTCCAGTGACTATTTGGGTGAGGCCTAGCTTGTTGATACTCACAAGCGGATTGGTTATGTTGGTGTCATTGGAATCCTCTATATGGAAGTTGAGGTCCCTGAGGAAGATGAAGTTCCAGGATCTGATGGCAAGGGTGGAGATGAAGTTGGCAATGGCTTTGCAGGATGCAGGCTGTGGACCCGGTGGTCTGTATGCCAGGGTGGCCCTGATGGTGGTCTTGTTGTCAGGTTTGAGTTGGAAGTAAAGGTGTTCCATGATGGGTTGGAGTTATCCATGGTTGCAGTGCAGTGGAGGGACTCTCTGTGGATGATGGTTACTTCACCTCCTAGTTTGTTGCTCCCGATGTATGATCTTGTATCCATTTGGTTAGGTAGTGATGATGTCAGAAGCCGAGGCAGGGTTGAGCCAGGTTTCGGTCAGGAAGACTATGTTGAGTGAGGGAGGTGATGGTCTCACAGATCTTGGAGGCATGTTTTTAGAGTGAGGAATCAGATCAGGAGGCAGTGGGTTTCTCCTGGGTCCGTAGTGGGGAGCAGGGGTCCTTCGGAGGAAGGTGTGGTCTAGCAAGTGAATGGGCATTGGTGGCAGGACAAGGGTAATGCCTTGGAGTGCAGAGAGGAGTGGATATATTGAGAGCTGCTGGGTTCGAGGTTCAGGGCTATGATCTTGTTGTTGGTGTAGTTGTAGGTCAGTGGAGTTCCAGGGGTCCGGGTGCTAGGTGGAGTCAAGGACTGGGCAGGAACAAACAGGCTTGCCTTTGGCATGCTTCAGTGTGCTGGTGGAATGACAGTGCAGAAGCCTGAATTAAGAAGATTCCTGGGGGAGGCAATGAAAAGGGTTATGGGGAGGCAGTTAGTTGGATAGGAGTCATGAGAAAAGAGGTAGCAAGAATTACAAGAATAACACAGAGAGAAATGAGAAGAGAGAGGCAAAAGTTAAGGGGAAAAAATGAGCGAGGAGGCAAAGGTTAAGTGGGAAAAAAGAGCAAAGAGACAGAAGTTAAGAGGAAAAAAATAGAAAAGAGGCAAAAGGTAAGAATAAAAAAGCAAGGAGCACAAGTTAAGTGAGAAAAATATGCAAAATGCTAACGTTTACTAGGGAAAACCCTCAAGGAGGCAAAAGTTAAAGGGGAAAATGTGCAGGGACGCAAGAATTAAGGGGAACAATAAGCACAGTATGTATGCGTGGTGAAGCATTGATCAGACCTGACCTATAGCAGCAGCGAGAGCTGGCCCAGTGACCTGCTCCTCCCACTATGTACAACTCAGTGTTTATTCTGCTCCAATGAGAACAGCCCAGCCTGAACTGCCAGAGCACGTCCTTCCTGAACTGGAACATAAAGAACCCAGGACCATTTTCACCCTTTTTTATGAGGTCCTCAGCTCGGTATAGCTTGGTCAAATTTGCACACTGTCCATAGGACCCACACCTGGGTATACATGACCCACTTAGGGTGACATAGTAAAATATTTAAAATATATGTTGGTTGGTATGCTGATTTAAACTCAGCCATTGGTCATAACATGAGGACTCTTCCCAGTCTATCATTCTGCACTTCATGCAACCTCAGTTCAGCTCCAGCTATTAGCAAATCAGTTATGACCTTACTCCAATCAGAACAGTCCACCACGAACAGCCAAACCAGGTCATCCCTGAACCGGAACACAAGCAACCCAGGACTGGTTTTGCCTTTGTTATTGAATCATCAGCTGGGTAGTGCTTGGTTCCAGTGACAGACATGAGACCCTTGCCTGGGTACACAAGTCCCACTTATTGCGACTTGGAATGATTGAATTATTCTCAGGTACGGTTAATCACTTTGGCCACATCCAAGTTCATCCTTATTTTGCATGCCATGCCATCTCATTTTGGGCCCAGCTATATTCAAGTCAGTTTTTACTTTGTTCCAATGAAGACAATCCAGTCTGAACTAACAACTAATGTCCTCCATTAACCGGAACACAAGCAACACAGGACCATTTTAGCCCTAGGTTATGGGCTCATCATCCAGGTATAGTTTGGTTCCAGAGTATGGGCATACCTATCCCACTTAGGGCAACATGCTAAATTGTACACAAGAGATGGCTGGAGTGCTTGAATTAATCTCAGCCAGTGGTAATCGCTCACGGCTACATCCCAGTGCGTTGTTATTTTTCACATTATGCCACTTCGGTTTGGACCTAGCTATATGCAAATCAGAAAAAGTTTAGCCCAAACTTCCAAACCGGATCCTTCCAAACTGGAACAAAAGCAATGCAGGATTGGCTTTGCCTTTTTTTGATTGGCTCACCATCTTGGTATAACCTGGCTCCAGAAACAAACTGAACATGAGCCCCACATCTGAGCATACCCGTCCAACTGAAGGCGACAAACTAAATATACAAAAGGTGATGGTTGGAATACTTGAATTATTATCAGACACTGGTAATCACTCAGGTTGCATCCAAGTTCACCATCATTTCGCATACCTTGCAAAATCAGTTTTGACCCTGCTCCAATGGCAGCAGTCCATCCCAGACTGTCAACCGTGCTCGGTCTGGACTGTTCCCATGAGGGGCAGGGCCAGGACTGATTTGAACTGAGATAGCATAGTGAGCAAAAGAACAATTGGCTGGATGCTACACAGAGTAGTGATTGCCAGTGGTTAGACACATTGGAATCATTCCTCCCATCACCTTTTGTGTGTTTCATGTTTCACCGCTTTAGGGTCCAACACCTTCACCAAATTTTCTAAGATCTGAGTGGGAATAGTAAATGACACTGCTTTAGCAGGGGCATAGCTTGGTCAATAAGATTAGGGCAGTGTGAACTTCAGGTTTTCAAAAACCAGGCTGGCATCTCAAATAAAAAAACATTATGAGAGAAGCAGTACAAATGGGGAGTTTAAGGAGCATCGAAAGGGAGAGGCATACAGATTTTAAGGGATGTTTAAAACACAGTGTTTTGTAGAATAGCCAACATTTTGTAAGACTTTTAAAACATAGAAAAGAGACTCTTTGTGTATGCAAAAGTCCCAGGTGAAAGTTGACAAACTCCTCACCATAGCCGATTTAAAACACCTGTACCCAACTATTTATTAGATAATAGATTCATTTGGGGTGCAACACCCTAAACAACCCCCCCAGAGCTATGCCCCTGAGCATTACAGTCCGATACTTACCCTAAACTGGTACAGATTGGAGTGACAATTGTAAATGCCACCTCCATAGTGATCAACACCTTCCCCAAATTGGTTTAGATTGGAGTGGGACTCATAAATTATACCCTTTTAGAGCCCAGCTCCTTTACCAAACCGGTATCGATTCGTCACTCCTTTATTGCCCAACACATTCTACAAATTGGTTTAGATTGGAATGCAAATAGTAAATGTCACCTGCTAATGTCCAAGACCTTCCCAAAATTGGTTTAGATTGGAGACTCCTTTAGTGCCTAGCTCCTTCGACAAATTGGTATGGATTGGAGTGGAAATAATAAATGTCACCACTTCATGGTCCGGTACCTAGCACACGTTGATTTACACTGGAATGGGAATAGTAAATGCCACATATTGAATGTCCAACACTGTCTCCAAATTGGTATAGATTGGAGTGGGAATAGTAAATGAGACCCCTTTATTGTCCAACACCTTCTCCAAATTGGTTTAGGTTGGAGCTAGACTATTAAAATCACCCCTTTACTGTATAACACCTTCTCCAAATTAGTTAAGGTTGGAGTGGGAATAGTAAATACCCTTAAGTGATCCTTCCTCAAGTTGGTTTAGATTGGAGTGGTGTGAGACCTTTCAGCCTTAGGGTGGCCTTCACCCATATCCTTTGCCTCTCCTCCTCTATTTTACTGCACTTATGTGTGTTAGGACTCTGTGTACCTTGCCACTGCTTGCCAGTGCTAAATTGCTTGTGCTCTCTCTCATAAAACATAGTTAAATGAGCTTATACCCAATTGGCAAATGTAGGCAGATATTTACAAGAAAATACTGAAGTGCGGTGTTACCCAAATGTGGCAAAGCCATGCTCTGACATATTCTAAATGCATGAGTTTATGGTGGTTATGGGTTTTTGGGTGCAAAGGATAATTTTAGGGTTTAGGGTGGGTATTGGTTTTTGGGTGACATGAAAATATTTAGGGTGGATATGGGTTTCTGGGTGGCAAGGGATTTTTTAGGGTTTATGTTTAGGCTGGGTATGTGTTTTTGGGTATCAAGGGTCATTTTAGGTTTTAGGATAGGTATGTATTTCTGGGTGGCAAGGGAGATTTTAGGGATGGATGTAGGGTTAGATATTTGGTGGCAAGATGTTTTTAATTGTTTTGGGTGGGTATGGGTTTTTGGGTGGCAAGGACACTTTTAACAGTTTTGGGTATGTATTGGTTTTAGGGTGGCAAGGGAATTTTTAGGGTAAGATGCCCATCACAATGAACAGTGAGGGTGATTGAACACGGGCCTGGCATGACATCATGCTGCCTGATCCAAGCTTCCTGCCCTCCCCACCACCTTGCCATCTATTGTCCAAGTCCATGACCCTGCTCCATTATTACAGCTAAATATGGCTGTTATTCTGTCATTGTCCTGCCCACCTGCCCTAATCCATCTACCTTCTCCCTACTCTCTATTGTCTGAGTCCATGCACCAGAATGCTCCATCGTGCCCTGCATGGTTAGATGTGCCCTCCATTGCCCAATTTTATCCCCCAAGAAAACAAAAACAATGGTTCTTTCGGGTTTCTCAATTATTTCTTGTAAGAACGCCTAGTGTTAATATACATAGATATCTCAATTGTCCAGACAGGATAGAAAATACAAAAAATAATCAAGATCGAGAAACACATTTTTGGCTACTCACTTGTTTTTATATAAATTGAATCATTTATGTGTATTTTTTATACATGTGTACAAGGCTGTCAACACAAAGTGAGGTATATAAATGAAAAGTGAACAAGTGACATTAGTGCTCAGTGCTGTTGCTCAGTGCGTAATATGTACAATGAAATGTTAATATGTACATGGGAAAGAATAGGCCTGAATTCTTGGGAACAACAATAGCTCTGCTGTGTAATGATTATTCCTAATCGCACAGAGCCTTGGTCAATCTGGACCATGCGAGGTCGTCGACGTTTCAACCCAAACTCAGCTCCATTAGGTCATCAAGGCGGGTCTTCATCAGGACAATGAAAAGGGGTTGGGTGTGACAGCCCAAAGAAAAACCAGAGAGGCTCCTGGTTATTCAAACTTCTTTGTGGATCCAAATTAAGTTGAGTGAAAGATACAATAAAGGAATCTCGATGCAGGTGGCAGCAACGGAGAATTCAGCTCGCCACAACGGAGACAGGCATGTGTCCTGTTCTTCTGCATCTGTTTGGTTAGAGTGAAAAAAAAAATAATAATAATATATACCCAGGTTCTGAGGGGCACAGGGTCGTCCCATTATTGTTTAACTACAATTATATCCCCCATCATTGCCCTCCGGCTTAGCCTCTGTGATTAGCTTGCTGCCCCTACTCTCCTTCCCCTGCCCTTTGATGTCTGTGTGCATAACTCTGCTCCCTCCTTTTTGCTTACAATCTTCTATGGACCGGCCACTGCCCAGTCTATTCACTCTTGAGTATTCTGTTGAACAGCCACTGCCTATCCCACCTGCCTAGCTTTGTCAAATGGTTGCCACCTGTCCCTGTCACCTCAACCCTGCCTTTCCAAGTTACATGCCCTTATCTCCTCCATACTGCCATCCAAGGTCAATTTTGCTCTACTGTCTGTTGTGCTGCAACTGCTCCTCCTGCCTGCCCTGTGGCCTGTTGTAAAGCCCCTTCCACTGCCCTTATTTTCTGTGTCCAGCCTCTACCCCTCCCTCCTGTCCTCCGTGGTCCTTTTTCCTTGTGCCTTCCCTCTCTCTTTTGTCCACCATGGCCATGTGCTGACACTGACCCTTACACTTGGCATGCATGTCCTTCTGTGTTTCTGCAGCCCTTCCCACCTGCCCTGTGTGGTCAGCTTGCTGGTTGCTGCCCCTGACCCCATCCCATCTTCCCTCTGCTGTCTGTGTGTATGCCATTATAGTCTCACTATTGCCCACAATGGTGTTTTCTGCTTTCAGTGTCCAACCCCCTGACTTCCATGGTCAGCTTGCTACTCCTGCCCTTACTCTTGCCCCCTGCCTTCTGTTTACATTTGCAGACCCCTATCCCCCTCCTGTTTTTTCTGGTGCATTGTCATGCTCTAGCCCCCTCCTTCCAGCATTTCATGGTCCTTTGTGAAGTAACTGTCTTTTCTGTCTGTCAGGTATGGTCAGCTTGCTCTCGGTTGTCCATTTGCATAGCCCTGCCCCATCCTTGTTGCTTTCTATGGTCTGTTGTGCTATACTTGCCATGTGTGGTGTATTGTGCTGCTGCAACCCCTGACACCTGCCCTGTATGGTCAGTTTGGAGCCCCAACCCATCTCCCTTCTGCCCTCTGTTTTACAAGTCCATGACCCTACTCCATTCCTTTTGCCTCCCCCATGATCTTATGTACCTTACTTGCCAACAGTTTGAACTTGGTAAGAGAGAGATTAAAAAACAAATAGGGAATTGAATGTCCCTATTGACTCACATTGAAAAAGAGGAGATTTTAGAAGACAGATAAAATAAAGCCCTTTTGGTGTAAAGAACACAGAGAGTCTCCTGCCTGAATCAGGTCTGTTGGCATGTATAGTTGTACTGCCACTGCCTCATCCTTTTGCCCTCAATGGTCTTTTATATTGTCACAGACTCTCTTGCCTGTTCTGCACAAGTGTTTTTTTTCCCCTGCCCTCCATAGTCCATTGTGCTGCCACTGCCCCTTAGCCTGTACAGCATGGTCAACTTGTTGACTTTGCACCCTCTTCCATGAGAGGGTCGTATTCCCATAGAAATGATCGTTAGTTCTCTAAACAACTAAAATGATGACATGTTCTCTGAGTTCTCAAATAGCAACAAAGCACTTTTAAATAATTTGCTATCCTTATTTTTTTTATCCATTTGATTACTTAAGGGAGAGGATGTGGCATTAAGGCCTGAGCAGCAGTCTTTGCATCTGGGGAAACAGTTTTGAGTGTTGGCATTAGCTGGACACCCTGTGATTCTGGGCAAATTACTTATCCTCTGCCTATGCCTAAATCCAAAATGAATGTGTCCTTGTGTGATGTAACATGTGTTCATGTAATGCACTCCAGTCTGAGCTATATAAAACTGTAAAAAACCTCAAGTATTTAGGGCCTAATGTACAAGATTTTGCCATAGGGCAAAAGAAAAGGTCAGGAATGGGCATATGTACCACATACAGCTCATTCCTGCCCTTTCACCCTGTACTGGCGCACAATGGTCTGTCATGCTCCCACACAGGCACCTTTGCGCATTGGTGCAAGGGTGCCTGCAGTGCAGGGAAGATTGTTTTTTTGGAAGAAGAGAAACTGTGCTGCACAAAAACAATCATGGGCGTCTTTTTCTTCTTTCCATGTGTGCAGCACACATAGAATAGCAAGGTGAAATAAAGGTGTTTCTCCTTGTTGCATCCCCCTTATGCCTTCCGTGGGGAGGCATAAGTTTTTTGCGCTGTCTCAGAGTTACAAATCCTCGTAAATCTGGGGCAGTGTCAAAAAGTCATAGATGTTGCTTGGAATGCCCCCAGAAACACCAATGACATGCCCCTTTAACCCAGAAAACTGTGTTAAATGGAACAATATGGTTGCAAGATGGCGTATGAGTAACGTCTCCGCGATGCTCCACTGGTCAGACCCCCAGAAGCCGTGACAAGTGCCAAGTATGCTCTCAAAAGCATTGCATCAAACCCATCAAAAAGAAGTTGTCAAATGGATCAGTCTCAATACCTGCAAGTCGTGATTACTATTGCAAGTTGATACGAGCAACCTGGAACCGGCGAAGAGGGCAAGCAACCTCTCCTGCCGCTAATTCCTGCTTCAGCTCGCTGGGATCTGGCATCTCTGACATCTCCTTCACTGCGGCAGGATTCTCCCTCAGTGCTGCCATTGATGAGAATACTATTGGCGATCTACAGAGCCCTGCCGGCCCGAAGGAAATTCCTCTCCCACCCAGACTACGTGATCAGCGCGGTGGCGTCTCGACTGCTACCCCGCTTCCAGTACAGAGACAGTGTTCGGCGGATACACTGTTGTGGTAAAGGACTTGACTAAAGACAAGTAAGGATGACAGGACGGGTGGGAAATCAGTCAAACCCAAAAATATATAGCTTTCTATTCCCGCAACAACTGTAACATCTCAGCCTAGCACAATGACTGCCGAAAATCAGCAAAAACGCTTTGATACACATGGGGGCAAGGAAAAAATGGGAGAGAAGAGTGAAAAAGGCGATATCGCGGGAGGCATTGAGAGACCTGATATACCTAAGAAAAGCCAGATGACAACCCCCAGGGACTCTGGCACCTCTCAAGTGCTAATCACTAACATTTTGTGCCCAAATGAGGGAAAAGTGCACAGGTCTCTGGAGGATAGAAAGAAAGGTGAATGGGGCCAGAATAATCAAACTGGTGCTGCGAACGCCATTGCTGCCCCCACCGCAGCCCCAGGGGTAACATCATGCCCTGGCCTCCATTCAACCCAAGCTCCCAGCCTGGAACTTGACCATGAAGAGACTATCAGTAAAAACTCTATCCCTGGGCCCCAAGTTGACCTACAAAAGTATAAGGAAAATGTAGGAGGAAATGTAGGTGCAACAGGCAATGAATCCTCTTCTATCAAGAAAGTCCCTGAAAAAAAATACTGGAAAAGAAACTGATAAATCCCCCTGCCCCTTGCTCAGGCAGGACACACGACAACTTAGAGAAGTTCTATTCCTTAACAGATGAATCGGAAATTTCAGACTTGAGCATATCCGCCTCCACCAAAGGAGAGGGGAATAACTGGAATAGCAGTTCGGATTCAGACCTACCTGCCAAAACTCACGGACAGAAAAACTCCAAATGAAAAATGGAAATTGAAAAAAGAGATGTGAGAACCCGGACCAAGGAAGTGCTGGGAACCTCAGATGGGAGTGACCTGCCTCGCAACTAACAACCATGTCTGACTAACACTGTGCTCAGGGAGCAACTGCACAATTACAGGTATTGCTGAGGATGAAGGGTTAGCGACTAAGAATGATCCTGCTCTAGTACTGGTGCTACAGTCAATCAAGAGTTTCAAGGAGGAGGTCAAACTAGACAACAGGAGATCATGCCTAGCCACCAAAAAACTACAAGGGGCCGTGAGGAAGGTGGGCAGAACGTGTGCTGACATTGTAGACAGAATGGACTCCGTTGAAGTACGGACCAAAAATCTGGAGAAGGATCTAGTCACTTTGAAGGCACAAGGAGATGAACATGAGGGTATAGTCAAGGGCCTGATTTGGAAAATGGAGGAATACAAAAATAGACAATGTCGCAATAACCTCAGCATTCTCAGCATTCCAGGAGGAGCAGAAGGGGACGACCCCAGGAAATTCATGATCACCCTTCATATGGGGGCCTTCCCGGAACTACACACCTGGGACTGAGACAAAGAGATCCAGTGAGCTCATAGATTTCTACTAACTCCATCAAAACTTCCCTCAAATACTTCTCAGCATCCACGTGCAATGCTCCTATACTTTAGAAACTTCCTTCTTTGCCAATCTCGCTACGATCTGGCCAGGCCAGCAGTCAAGAAGGAGTTCAACGGAGTTACTTTCTTTACAAGACCCGATTTAGCTCATGCCACTGTCGAACGCAGATGTAGGCTTAGACTGCTGTTTGCCCCCTTTCAACTACTTGGGGCCGATGTATACTTACAGAACCCGACTCGGCTAAAGGTTTTTTTTAGGGGGAGCACGTGCAGTTTTATTTCTGAAATTCAGGCCCAGGCATACCTACAAGAGATCGCCAGCTGCAATGAGAACAAAGACTAGCGCCCAATAGACTCAATGAAATCTCACTCCTGCAAAGTTATTATCTTTTGTCTTCTGTTCTTTAATTGTTTCCTTTCCTTTTTCTACAATCGCATGCTAACTTAAGAATCTTACAACAGTTGGTAAAGATTAATCATGGACAATTATTAATGCCAGTCAAATGTCTTGAGTTAGAATCTCTATTTTTTTCGCTGAGGGTGTCTCAAGTGAGGGGGGGGGAGACCGGCAGGGAAGTAGGGAGGTGTTTGTTCAGATGCCATTATCCTGGCTCGGGCTGGGACAGGTAACCTCAGCTATAGGTGGTGGGAGGGGATGGGGAAGGGTGGGGGGGTCGAGGCTTACAGGGTTGGGAAGGAGTTGGCATAACAGGGAGAAATCTTACAGGGATTTGTTTTTCTTTCGTCGTACTCTCTTATGTATCTTAAATTAGTAAACTGCGCATAGCCACAATCAATATTTGTGGCCTCAATGATCCCAAAAAAAAGACAGAATTCTGCATCTGGCCTTCGGTTATTGACGGCCGATGTAATCTGTATGCAGGAAACTCTCATCGAAAGGGCTCAGATACTCTTATTGGAAACACTCGGGTACACATTTGTGGGGGCAACAACACAAAACTCACAGACACGTGGGGATGCGATTCTGACATCTAATCTTTCCCTGCAATTCAGGCGTACATCAGTGGATCAGCTTGGGATATGGGTAATCACTGAATGCTGCAAGAATAAGCTTCTCACCCTATGTTCGATTTATGGCAGCACATTAGATGACCCAGGAGTATTTTTTCATATTAATAATAAATTAGCTGCATGGCCACTCCCTATAAAATATATATATAATACATATAATATATATGTGCGGATTTTAACATAAATGTACCTGCTGATAAAAATTTAAGCTTAGAAAGTGGCTGAGTATATAATGGTCGGAAACCAAAGGTATATCGGGCATTGAGGACATTATGTCTATAACATGAGCTTTCCGATCTTTGGAACTGGCAGAATCCTTCAGACCCAGGTTTCACTTATCTTTTTTACCCACACAATAAAAATGCAAGATTAGACTTTATATCAGTATCTCACACTCTTCTCCATGACTCCTCTATTGAGAAAGCCCCACGCATACTGGCTGATCACCACCCCCCAACTATAGAGCTTAAGGGAAAAACACCTAAAGGTGGGGTCGCTATCACATGGAGTTTGGAACACGCTCTCCTTGTCAATAAAGAATACTGTGATCATATGAGGGAGTGGATCCCCCAATTTCTTAAGGGGAATTTAGGCAGTGCAGAAATTGGAGTTGTTTGGGATATGTTGAAAACAGGAATACAGGGGGAACACCTTAGATTTTCACTATCTCTGAACAAAAAAAGTGCTCTTTGATGATCGATATACAAGACAGACTGCCCATTGCTGAAGAGAAACTGATCACAGTGCTCCAGACTGGGGGCGACCCCGCAGAAGCACAGGCAAAAGTGATGGTTGCTAAGTCAGCAATTATGGTTTAATTTTGCAGTGTGGCGGGAGGAAGCATACAAGTGTAGCGAGCAGGTTGGGCATCACTAGCAACCAGAGCTAGACAAAAAGCGACCCGGAATATAATTCTAGAAATTAAAGATCCTGAGTGAGGGATGATCACAGACCCAGAGGTAATCTGGAATGTCTTTTATACATATTACCGATACATCTGGAAATTTGGGAGATGTTGAAACATATCTTGGCTCGATTCCATCGGAAAAATTTTCACAGGAAGACCAGCTAAAGCTGGAGGAACTCCTGCAATGGATAGAGATGGTATTATGCATCAACAGCCTCCCCAACGGTAATGCTACCGGTCTAGATGGTATACCCCACGAGTTCTATAAGAAATGTTCAACACAACTGAAAGATTGTATGACACAGCTATTCATTCACGTATTTAAGGGTGGAAGACCACCTGAATCCTGGTCACAGGCCAAAATTGTTGTCTTTCTTAAAAAACGTAAAACACCATCTGAACCCGGCTTATAACGCCCTATAACATTAATCAATAGTGACAGTAAGAGTTATTCTAAAATCATATGGTTATTTCTATCTGGCAACATGGGTTCATACAGGAGCAGGGGACGAGGGATCATATTAGAAGGGTCATCTTACTTCTGGATGCTGCAAATATCTCCATGGACCCAATGGCACTAATTTTGCTAGATGCAGAAAAGGCCTTTGACAGGGTCTCCTGGCCCTTCCTATGGGAGACCCTGCCGAGGGTCTTCAGGACTTTAAAATGCTTTACTTTTGCCCTACTGCAAGACTTTTTGTAAACTGAGTACTTACAGCAGGAAACCCCCACTGGTAGGAAACCACATACCAAAAGCACAATAATGAAAACTGGCATCAGTGATGGGAATAGTTTGGACACCCATAGCGGGATCCACAAAAAAATACTATGCAACCATTCCTGCTCTGGGGAACTTCCCTCCTCCTTCATGTTGGCTTACAGACAATGGAGTTCTGGTATGAGCTAAAGTCCCATCGTCCATGTTGTTTCTGGAAATAAAAGTAAACACAAAGCACCAATTTTGGTACACACCCCACACTCTATTGTGGTCATCAAGTCCAATACGTACCGGTGTTGCATTACCATATGGTTTCAATTCTCTCAATTTTTATGTGATAGTGTTTAGGCCGAACTCAGTACCATTAATCTTCTTCAGCAACTCCCACCTGGTTATGTGCAAACAACGGGCGTGAACCGTCTAAAGTCTTCTGGAATGTCCTTGTACTGAGCCCAGCAAAAATAATCAGCAGTTTTTCTCCTTCGAGCCTGATGAAACAGATTTGTTTTTTTCTATGACAGGTTGGGACAACTCAGACATATCTTCTCTAAGGATGGTTAGGGTATGGTGTGTAAGGTCACAAGGTTGCGGAGACCCAGCCATCCAGGGATGAGCTGGGTGTAGACATGGTCTTTACATTGCAAGTAGGAATCCATCAATGTGGAGTTGCCACATTACAGTTCTGGTATGTACAGTATCATGCAGCAGTTCTCATTATTGCCTAATGATATGGTTCATTTTCCTCTAAAACCTAAAGATTACAGTGTAAGTTTCTGTACAGTTAGGGATTGCCCCTTCCCCCACAACCATGTGTGCCTATTAATCTTAGTGTCCTAGATTTCCTAGCACAGGGTGTCTTTGTTAGCTTTGGACCACTCACCTTGGACTCATTTCTTCTGCATGATTGAGATAAGCAGCACTTGCCTGTCATTCTATTCCCAGGGTCACCTTTTCATTAAAGACGGTGGCCCCAAATATGTTAAGGGCCACCCTGGGACTGCAGACATATTTGTGGTGGTTTTGCTACCTCCAGGTACCTATTTCTACAAATTTCTACGGCCAAGCAATGTCATCCCCTATGGTGCCCCTCCTACTCATCCTCAGATTGGATGACACTAGGCTTGCTGAAGAGATACAGTGAAGTGGGATTGGTCTCATAGCATGTGATATTTATTAGTGCCCTATGGGGTTCTACTCTATAGGGTTGCATCTTCACCTTGATCAATCATAGGTGCAGAGGGAGGAGGCATTTTTCTCTTTCTGGGGCATAGGTAACACCGGTCTGCGCCTACAGCATGGGGTATCAATGAACCTATATAACATGACCAGTCAGAAGTTTGTGTGTCTGCAGTGGTTTTGATGGCAGGTGTATGTAGGAACGCCATATGTAGTGCATGAAGAATACTAGAGTTTGGTTCAATGTGGGTGTAGTAGAAGTGAAAGAGGTCTCTGCGCATTTACAAGATTAGGCATATGTCTAGCTCTGGTGGGTCTCAAGAGCACCCTGGTTAAATAGAATGGGTACAGAAATACAAATACATAACTTAAAAAGCATTTATGGGCTGTAGGGCTGTCTTTACTTGAGGTGTCTGTTGTCTGGACACCCAAAGGTATCCTGTCTGTGTGCAGTGCAAGCAATGTCTTTCAAGGGCTTGTTGCAAAAGTCAATGTATCCTGTATTACTTGAGAGATTGGTCTCGTGAAAGAACGTCTTTTTGAAAGCTTTGGTCAGCAGTGTTGGTGCATATTTTGCTTGATCACGGACCGGTAGGATAAGATATTATTTGTAAGCTACTCTGGAAAAAACACAGCATTAGGCAGCTGTCTGGAAAATAGCTGTGTTTTCATTTTGCTGATGCACTCACTGGTTTAATTGTGTGTAAATGTTTTGGCATGTAGTACTGAAACAGAAGTGCTAAGGTTTTAAGATGATAGTGAGTTTGAAACTGTTTTAAGAGGTGCTAGAATTTTTAGGGGTGTAGTGAGTGTGAAACTGTATTAATGTTCTTTGTACTTTGAGTCCGCCCTCTCCTGGATACGGTGGGGACAGTACTCTTTTCTTGTGAGCTTCTCTGTTTTTAAAAGTCTGACACTTTGACCAGGGCAGGGGGTGTCCTTTTGACCTGCAGGTGCAGCGTGCATTTGTGAAAGGAAGTGGGTATTTGGATTTTAGGTTCGTGCTCCCGTTGACACATGCTCTTCCCTTGGGCCATGGAACATAGTGTAGAACAAGGTTTTTCTCTAAATGAAATGAAATGAGTTACTGGGTATCACCCTTCTTCCGGAAGGACCGAAAATCTTTAGGCTGTTTTTAGGATTGTGTGTGCCGGACCTGGTGGGTGGTTACCTGTGTTTTGAGCATTGCTAATTTCAACAAATCAATCAATCAATCAATCAATATACTTATAAAGCGCACTACTCACCCATTAGGGTCTCAAGGCGCTGGGGAGAGGGGATGCTACTGCTCAAAAAGCCATGTTTTGAGGCGTTTCCTGAAAGTTAGGAGGTCCTGGGTCTAGCGAAGCTGGAGTGGTAGAGAGTTCCAGGTTTGGGCGGCGATATGTGAGAAGGATCTTCCTCCGGCGGTGGTGCGGCAGATGCGGGGGATGGTGGTGAGAGCATGGTTGGCAGAGCAGAGATGGCGTGTGGGAGCGTGGAAGGAAAGTCTGTCGTTGAGGTAGGCTGGACCGGTGTTGTAAAGAGCCTTGTGTGCGTGGGTCAGGAGCTTGAAGGTGATCCTTTTCGGTACGGGTAGCCAGTGTAGGTCTCTGAGGTGGGGGGAGATGTGGTTGTGGCATGGGACGTCAAGGATGAGGCGGGCGGATGCGTTCTGGATACATTGTAGCTTGGTTTTGTAGCTTGGCCGTTGTTCCTGCATATAGGGCGTTGCCGTAATCCAATCTACTGCTGACCAGGGTGTGGGTGACGGTTTTCCTGGTCCACTTGAAGATCTTGCGGAGCATGCAGAGAATGTTGTAGCAGGAGGAGGAGATTGTGTTGACCTGCTGAGTCATTATGAGAGTGGAGTCTAAGATGAAGCCCAGGTTGCGAGCGTGGGTGGTGGGTGAGGGTGCGGTGCCTAGGGAGTTGGGCCACCAGGAGTCATTCCATGCTGAGGGGTTGGAGCCGAAGATGACTATCTCTGTTTTATCGGTGTTTAGCTTGAGGCGGCTTGATTCCATCCAGTTAGAGATGGCGTGTAGTCCATTGTGTAGGTTGTTTTTGGCAGTAGTGGGGTCTCTCGTGAGGGAGAGGATCAGCTGGGTGTCATCTGCGTATGATACTATGTTGAGGTGGTGTGTCCGAGCGATGTTGGCAAGAAGAGCCATGTAGACATTGAAGAGTGTTGGTCTGAGGGAGGATCCTTGAGGGACGCAACAGATGATCTTGGAGGCCTCAGACAGGAATGGCGGAAGGCAGACTCTCTGGGTTCTGCTGGTGAGAAATGATGAGATCCAGTTGAGAGCCTTGTCGCGGATTCCGGCGTTGTGGAGTCGTGTGCGTCGAGTGTGATGGCATACTGTGTCGAATGCGGCAGAGAGGTCCAGCAGGATGAGTGCTGCAGTTTCTCCTTTATCGTGCATGATCCTTATGTCGTCTGTGGCAGCGATGAGTGCGGTCTCGGTGCTGTGATTTTTTTTCGGAATCCAGATTGGGAGGTGTCGAGCGCCTTGCTGTCTTCTAGGAAGCGGGAGAGCTGGGTGTTGATGACTTTTTTGATGACCTTGGCCAGGAAGGGGAGGAGGGAGATCGGCCGGTAGTTCTTCGGATCATCTGGGTCCGTCTTGGGCTTCTTCAGTAGTGTGTTGACTTCTGCATGTTTCCAGATTACCGGGAAGGTGGCTGACTCGAAGGAGCTGTTGATGGTGTTGCAGAGGTGGGGAGCGATGATGTTGCTTTATTGAAATTGTGGTGAGGGCAGGGGTCCGATGGGGATCCGGAGTGGATGGAGGCCATGGTGTGAGTGACGTCTTCTTCGTTGATGAGGGTCCAGGTGTGGAGGAGGTTGGTGTTGCTCGGTGGGTGTCTGCAGTCTGTTTGGGGCTGTAGCTGTTGTGAATTTCTTCTATCTTGCGGCGGAAGTGGGTGACGAGGGAGTTCCAGAGCTCTTGTGACGGAGGGGGTTGGTTGGAGCAGGTCCTGGGGTTTGAGAGTTCTTTGACGATGCCGAAGAGTTCTTTACTGTTGTGGGCGTTGTTGTCTAGGCGGGTTTTGAAGTGGGTTCTTTTGGCGGTGCGGATCAGTTGGTGATGCTTGCGGATGGACTCTTTGAGTGCGATGTGGTTGGGTTCGGTGGAATCCATGCGCCAGGCCTTCTCTCTTTTGCGGTGTTCTCGTTTGGAGTTCTGTAGATCAGGGGTGAACCAGCTGGCCTTGGCGCTGTGCAGGGTGTTTGAGGACTTATTGAGCAGCGCAAGGGTGTTGGCGCAGTCTGCAAACCTGCGAAGCAGGTCGGTGGCGGCTGTGTCGGGGTCTGAGGTTCCTGGCGTTTGGGTCTGGGCGAGGGTGGAGATCAGTTGTTCTGTTGAGACTTTGCTCCAGTTGCGTTGGGGGGTTGTGTGCGGTGGTGGTGAGTAGGTGGTTTCTGGTAGGAGAAGTGGATGCAGTGATGGTCTGTCCAGTCGAGTTCGGTGGTGTGGCTGAAGGAGACGTGGCTGTTGGCAGCGAAGATGGGGTCAAGTGTGCGGCCTGCGGTGTGATTGGGTGAAGTGACGAGTTGTTTGAAGCCGAGGTTAGCGAGGTTGACCAGCAGGTGGTTGGTGTTGATGTCATTGTTGTTTTCTGGGTGGAAGTTTAGATCACCAAGGAGGATGTAATCCGCCGAGGCGAGGGCCTGCGCACTGACGGCAATGGTGTCGTAGAATTGTGCTCGGGCCTGGGGTTCTGTAGATCAGTGTTCCTTTGAGGGTGGTGTTGGTGTTGACGTAGATGTTGAAGTGGAGGTGTTCAGCGGAGTTGAGGGTGTTGTGGGTGCTGGTTGAGATTTTGATGGTGCTTTTGTGGACTATGGCGATTCCTTCTCCTGGTTTATTGGGATGGCAATGGCAATGTTGGGTTCAGAGGCCGAGCTTGTCCAGGTTTGGGTGAGGAAGGCGATGTCTGGTGACGTGGAGGTCAGCAGGTCCTAAAGTTCGATGGCGTGTTTGTGGATGGAGCGGGTGTTGAGCATAATGCAGCACAGGTGGTTGTTGGCAGGTCTGTCGTGGTGCATTAATGTGCAGGTGAAGTGGCAGGCTTGGAAGGCGAAGGGTCCTTTGGTGGTCCTGGGGGAGGACTGGAAACAGGTGGAAGAGCGTCCTGGGTTGAGGGCGTGGAAGTTGCTGGTGGTGTAATGGCATCTGGGGGTGTGGGGGTGCCACGGGCCAGGGGGACTGGCGCTGGGCGCGGTCCAGGCACGGACGGGCGCAGTCGTGCAGCGACCGCCAATAAGAAGGGAGGAAGGAGAGAGGAGCAGATGGGAGGCAGGAGGGGAAAGCGACTGGGGGCGCTAGAGGGGCGGGGCCGCAGGGACGCAGCAGCAGGAAGGCTGAGAGCCGCCAAGGGGAGCGCACAAGGGGCGGAAATGGCACAAAATGAAAAACGATCGTAAAAGCAAGGCACAATCAAAACAAGGCACACATACACAAGTCTAAGAACGCTTACCAGCAGCCCACTAGACACCAGGGATGAGGCGCAGGCGGGTGCATGCGGGTGGAGGAGGGCCTCGAATGCGCGAATAGCAGCGTGGGTGGGGGTCAGGGACACGGGCACAGCTAGGTGGTGCAGCGCGCATGGGGGAGTGAGCTCCTGACCAAAGGCAGGTCAGAGGTCACTTACCAGCGATGCGCAGCGACTGCCATTAAGAAGGGAGGAGGGAGGGAGGAGCAGCTGGGAAGCAGGAGGGGAAAGCGAATGGGGGCGCTAGGGGGGCGGGGCCACAGGGACACAGCAGTGGGAAGGGTGAGAGCGGCTCAGGGGGAGCCGGCAAGGGGAGCACACAAGGGGCGAAAATGGCACAAACAAAGAATATTGGAGATGGTTGGAAGGTCATGAGTAGACCCCCATATGAACTTGCAGGGGAATGGCTGGGGCTGTGTTTTATGGGGTATTTTCTCAGCAGGAGTCATGGGTCTCATTGAGACCTTCTGTGCTTGGCCTGAATGGTGGCGGCTTCAATGAATTCAATGGATATTCCCGTGGGCTGGGGTCTTGTGCTTGGTTTTTGTAGGGGTTTTGAGGATATTGTTGCTATTGTGGCCATTGCTACTCTCCATTTGTTGAGTAACCTGGCTCCTGATGCTGATACTGTAACATTAGACTTGTTTTGTAACTAAAGGATGCCATCCATTTAGCGGTAAACCATGAGGCTGTGGAGATTTACGTAGCCCACCCAAAATTGGACTTGAGTGAGTGGTCCTGGGTGCCTGTTTTTATGCACCAGCTGGGGGCCACCCCTGCTCCCAAGTCAGACTGCAGCCTGATTTTCTTGAGGGTTATTATTGTGATGCATGTGTGTTGTTCTGAGCTCAGATTGGGGGTGGATACTCTGTGGGGGCTGTCCGGTACAATCCCATTCTGATGGTGGTAAATATTTAGACACCACCCGTTAGCCATGTGGCCCATTCTGTGACAAGAGTGGGACTCTCTAAGACCGGGTTGGACCAACCTCCCTGACCTCAGCCATTAGGGCATTGTGGAATACCTCTAGGGTCCATTAGAGGAGCTCCCTTTGAGATGGGTGCCATCTGGATGCTTGCAGTTAATGTGGTCCCCTTTATTGCAGTCTTCTTCATACTTATGTTGGACCAATTTTACAGAGTCTCTTTGGGCCTGCTCCTGCACTTGCCTCTCCCTGCCCCTTTTCTGTCTCTTTCAGTAGTAGTGTAATATGTGGGCCTGTATTTCCCACCAGGTTTTGGTGTCCAGACATAGTAATCTGGTCAGGACATTAGTGGGTAGTCCTCGTTTTAGGATGATGTAGAAGAATGCAACCTGAGGACCCATGTTGGTCCATGGCTGTCCTGTCTCCTCTCATCCTGTATAGGAATTCATTCACATTCTCCCCAGGTTTTATGATCCCTGCCCTCAGTCCTCTTTCATCTAGGTAGTAAGGGAATTTCTCCCTTAGGGCCATACAGATCTGGTGTCTGAATGATTTAAATGCAAATCCATCATGCTTAGTATTGATAAGGATGACTTCGGGGATGCGTGCTCAGGTGAAGACCGTGTGGATCTGCTCCCCAATGAGGCTGCTGAGCAGTCATTTGATGCCACCCAAAGCTACGTTTATGTCCCTAGAGTTCTTTTCAAAGCATGAGCTCAATTTCCCTGCCCCATTCAACAAAGGGGGAACTTTAATACTGATACATTCTTTGTCCACCTGTGTCCAAGGCACGTAGATGGTTCCTGCTGCACCTTTAACGGCAAATCATGGCTTGGAGCAGCTCTGTCGGTGTCTCCCTGACATTCCAATTCTATCATCAAAAGCACCCCTGCAGGTATGGGTAGTTCCATTTTGGAACTCCTCTTCCATGCTGAATGCAGGCCTTTGCAATGGCGATGTTTTGGACTTCAAAAGATCCCTCCTCAGGCCATAGATGATCATACTGTTAGCCCTTCCTTTTGGTCCAGCAGACTGACTTATCTCTATGTAGGTCCTGAGGTCTAGATGCTGCTCCATCAGGGAAGGGGATTTTATTCCCCTCCCTGCAGGGCTATACAAGTTCTCTCTCTCTCCCCAACATTAACTCTTGCCTTTCCTCTTACTCCCACCTGGGTTCCCTCCTTCCCACAGTGCTACTCTTCTAGGCAATGTCTTGGCCTCAAACTCCCAACCTGGTGCTTCTTCTGTGCCATAGGCCTGCGTGGATGGATTGTAGCCCGTGTCACCCCTTTGGAGTAGGACTTTCTGGGAATGGTACTCCTTTCTTCCTCTTCACTTGTGGAATCAACTTCCAGTAAGGCCACAAATGTCTCTCCTTCCTTATGGCACCTGGTGGGGTGTTCAGGAGTACATTCTCCCTGTTTGGCTTAACCTGATGAGTCGCAACCAAAGGGTGAGAGGTCTAACCTGTGGCATTGGGTAAGTACAATGTCAAAGAATACCATGATTTGTGCAGGCCCGATAATGGCAATACCAATAAAGGAAACATCAATGTGTGCCATAACCTGTGTCTGCATGAACATGCCAATAGCCACCAATGTAATATCAATGTATTTCACAACCTGTACCCGCACAGTGGCACCAACATCGGCAATAACGTTATCAATGTACATAATCCATGCACAAATGATGTTACTGTTGCTAGAAAAAACTAAACTGATATATGTTATGACTTAAACAAGCCAAACTGTGTCAATACCAGTACTAACAATATCAACGTATACTGTGACAACTGTATGCACAATGTCAATAGAAATTATACAAATATTATTTCCAGGAGTTCCAATGAACTTCATCGTGGTCTGATTCACCCACGGGGACCTCCTCATGAACCACGAGTCAGAGATACGTGATTAGACAAGTCCTAAGACCCACACCTCTAAAATTACATGGTCACAGATGGGGGGGGGGTCTCTCTTAACAGAAAGACAATCGTGGGCTTGGTGAAAATGCTGATTGATCCCACAGACAGACAATTGCACCACAAACAGAAAATAGAACGCCCCCTAAAAAAACAAATGTTTGGCCCATGGCTCACGTTCCCCAAAATAAAACAAAGTTAAATATCACATGTACATAGAAATTCACAACCAATCAGGACACAACATGCACACCCCATTTAGTGATCATGCACTCCTCCTGCCTGACTTCTGAACACATACACATTGGCCCGCACTACCTCTCCCTGAGGCCGAGACCCATCGGTGTCCTTATCAGATGCCTGCATTTGTTGATTTATGAGATTTGTGTTGTAATGCAAAAAATCCCATTAACTGTATATAACAGAGGCCAAAACTTTGTACACTGAGTAACTTTGAGCAGGAGCACTCTGTCAAGGATGTCCCGGCTGCAGTGTTAAATTAAACCAACTTGTTCTTGTTTGCCAAACACCTCTTGTCTTTGGATTTATTTAAGGTAAACTCATATCCAAGCAACAAGCCCGAGGAGGCTTGACACCGGATTGAGCCAGGTATGACTGCTCTTGGGCTCGTGATACCTGTGATCTTCTTGCCCGCCTGGTGGCTTGCTGCATCATGGCCTGGTACAGCTGCTTCCTTGACCGCTGGATTTGTGTAACTTGTCACGGTGGCAACTGGGATGAACAACATCAGCAAGAGCACATCCCTGCCGGTGTTTGGGGTGGGAGGTGCAGATTCCTTACTTACAGACTCGGGGATAGAATTATAGGCAGGGTCCACCCAGGGTCCACCTCGAAGATAGTTCACAGTTGTAGTAGGGACTCCCACTAATCCTTTTTAATGCCCATTTATCTAGTCTGTATGTGAGTCTTTGTATGTGCTACTGTGTAGCTGTCAAATGTCCCCCTCAGGACTGGTAAATATGTGGACTTTGGTGTGGACTTGACTCTTGCAGGTATGTTTCTCTAGTTTCCTAAGATGGGTGGGGAAACTCGCTTGCATATGGCTTAGTGGAGTCTCCATGATTGATTGGGAAACCTATTTTAGAGATTTTGTAAAGTTGGAATGTCTTGAGATTCGTCAAATAATTATAACTTCTACTCTAATTTCGGAGAACAGTGTTCACGGTGTGGTATCAACACAATCTACTGGTTAGGAGCTCAATAAAAATCAATGCTTTTGAAAAGGACATTTAACATTAAACACAGGAATGATGCAATGAAATAGTAACAACCTGAAACAGAACACAATTGTTTGTTTATAACAGTATGAGTTGATTTGTAGCATTAAACTAGCAAACGTTAACATCTGATCTGGAATTCTTTTCTAATTATTTTATTAAGCAATGATTTACTAACATGACATAAAACTTGAACATGCAGCGCCACCACATCAATAAATGCATAAAATGGAAAAAATATAAGAGTCTAAGAGAGAAAGGGGTTGACAGAAAAAATATTACTTTGCTCCAAAGAAAAAAAACTTAGCCCTGAGGAGAGGGGATACTCCATGTATTACGCAGAGCTGAGTGAGCCTGATAATCTGTCACTATAGGCTCGAAGCACAAAGGTAGTGGAAAATGGAATAACCTGACAACTTTCAGCCCTCTGTGGCCAAACACAAGCTATGCCTTATTTCACCAAAGTCAGAATTTTACCCAACCTTTCAAATTACACCCTATGCTACTCCCAGGGGAAGTGCTTATAGACTGCCTGATGTCCAGTTGTCCAAGTGCAGAAATACACTGTTTTGCTTCATTTAAACCTCCCAGTGTTAAGAAAACACAGGAGTCTGTAAGAAAACTAATTTGACTAAAAAATAAGATTGAGGTGGTGATCCTTTATAACACACCAAGGATTGGGGTTGTACAGTTCTGTCACACCCAACATGTTCAAGCTAAAAAAGAAAGCCTATATATCACACCAAGGGTCAGGCTGTACGGTTGTGTCACACCCAAATGTTCAAGATAAAAAGTAACCCTATGTAACACGTCAACGGACCAAGGTGTACTGCTGCGTCAAGCCCAACTGTTCAAGCTAAAAAAAGGAGCTACCTTCTCCTTTTTCTAGCAGGCTGACTGTGGAGAAAATGATCTATGTGCTTGTCCTAGTTTGCCATACCTTATATGCTAGGAATAAGGATTACATGTGGTCTCTTAGCCTTGTGACTGCGGCCTCGAAACAGACCTCCACCCTGCAGATTCATAAGAACATCTAATCAATTATGACAGATGCTCACTGTTCTGGTTTGAGCAGATAAATCCTTTCAGACAAGGGTCCTTGTCCTTCGGCAGAAATTGGGCTAAAAAAACTATCTTTCCAATCTGGCCTGCCAAAATGTTGCTCGGATATGAATTCACCTTAAAGAAATACAAAGACAAGAGGCGTTTGGCAAAACAGGAACAAGTGGCGTTCAGAAGAGTCTCAACAGGATGCGTCTGAGGTACGTTTCTTGTTGTACAAAGTTTTGGCTGGTATTATATATATATCTTGTGAGGTACAATTATGCACTTTATGCATTCCTATAAAGCATCTTAGTCATAAGTTAACAAGCTCAGTCATATGATAGGTACACAGATAGCTCTCGATCTCGGGGAGAGCTACTGTGGGCCAGTGTGAATGTGTCCAGATGTCCGGCATGAGCAGTGTATGAGCACTACTTGCTGTGATGCCTGTTGTTTCCTGATTGACTAAGTGTTTCTATCTACATGTGGTATCTAGCTTTGTGGTATTTTTTGGGAAAGTGTTTTATTGGGTCCATTTTCTTAGAATCTGTTTGTTGTGCAATTACCTATCTGTAGGATCGATTGTGATTTTCCCTCGGTGGACATTTGTCTTTGGGTTAAGAGAGACACCTACTGTGACCTGTTATCCGATAGGCATGGGTGTGGGCGGCAGGACCTGCCTGACTGTGTATTTCTGACTCGGGTTGATGAAGAGGTCGCCTAGGGTAAATCCAACAGCAATGATTTGAGTCACTGGAACTCCTAAAAAAAATATGGCATTCAATGGTATTATTTTTATTGACATTTTCAACATTGTGCGTACAGTTGACATGCATACATCAATTTTTTAATTACTGATATTGACACAGTTATGCATTCCTAGATTATGGCATACATCAACATTGCTTTTACTGGTAACAACATTGTTATTTGTGCTTATATTATGGCATACATTGGATTTGCTACTGCCAGTATTGTTGCAGTTATGTAGGCATAGATTATGGCATACATTGACATTGCATTTTAGGGCATTGACATCGTTATGCAGGCACATTATGGCATAAAAGTACTTTAGTCATAGTTGAATCAGTAACTCATTGCATTTGTTTTTCGACCGGCAGTGCAGTGGTTGCAGGTGTGCGCATCAATCGAGTGTCGCTGATGGATGCTATGCTCTCTTCTGACTATGTGTTGGTTTTCCTAGTATGTCCTCATCTCTATGGGTACACCTCAGCCTAAGTAAAAACTTCATCCAATTTATAGTCTACGGCAGTGATAAATAAATGGACAATCATTTATTAACCAGCAAATACATGCTTGCCCGTTTATTTAACATGTTTTTAACCTCCTTACATAATCCATGAGCCACCCAGACCCCCTACTGGCATCAGTGCAGCCCTCGGGCACATCACAAACCAAACTTGGTGGCCCCTGGGCAAATGTTTGTGAGTACCCATGGTCTATGGTGTCCCTTTTAAATGTACGTATCTTACACGCATGGATTTCTTTAGCGTAGGCATCCAAGTTGGAGTTGATTTCTGACAATGTGAATTCCACAGGGGGAAGAAAGCACACTAGACACCAGGGATTCTTTTTTTGGGGAAAACGTGGGAGCTGCCGTAAAAGGGACTTATACTGCCCCCACCCATCCCAAGAATGGGCACAGTCTTTCTGCCCCCCTGGGTAACAGATGTGGGCAAGGATGCCAACAAGACACTAGAGATTTATTTTTATATCTGAAAGAGAGATGGGGGCTGCCTAGAATGGGCATGCTAATGTTCTCATGCCTCAAAACAAAAGGGAAAGTCATCCTGCTCCTCCCAGGAGGAAGATGGGGTTAATATCCCCAATCTGCCCCCACAGAGCCCACTAGAAATTAGGATTTTTTTCAAAATAAAACATGGGTGTGGGCTGCCCAGAATGGGTGATGTGAATGCCCCCCTCCCCCAAAGAATAACCCCAGTCTTTCTGCACTCCCTGGGGGGTAGAAAGCCCACTAAGCACCAGTAATGTGTTTATGGGCATTTCACGGAGTGACATCTTAGGCATGGGTTGCTCCCCTTTTTTTGCAAACATGTTTTGGCTGCTTCCACCCCTTTTCCCCCTTTTTGGCATATAAGCAATATTGTCAGGCTCATCTGCACCCAAGGGGGCAGGAAACCACTAAACAATAGTTTCTGTGTGTATGTGAACTGGAGTTCAGGTGATGGTTTGTGTGCACTGGCGTTTGGCTGGCCGTGTGTGAACCTGCATTTTGCTGGCTATGAATGTGGACTTGCACTTAGCAGGCAGTGTGTGTGGACTAGTGCTTGGCTGGCAGTGTATGCTTGGGTAGCGGTCTGCATGGATGGTAAATGTCTGGCAGTGTGTGCGGACTGCTGCATGGCTGGTGGTGTATGTGGACTTTTGCTTGGCTGATGATATGCGTGGATGGCTTTTGGCTCACTGAGTACATGGATGGATCTTGACTGGTGGTGTGCATGGATGGCGCTTGCCTGGCAGTGTGACTTGCATGAATCCTTCAATGTTTTATTACGAAGAATTCCTTGCACACCTTCAATTTAGCTACAAAGTCAGACTTTACTCACGTTTCTGTTTAGAAAGGTTGTAGGATCACCAAGCCAGGACACACTTTTCCCACCACCTAGCATTTCCCTTATAAAAATGATTCCTCACTTGTGTGGGTACCCAAACCAGGGACCCTAAAAAACGTATAAAATCGAAAATTGAGGTGGAACTAAAGTGAGTTCAAAAGGGCAGTTTATTTTTATAAGTTATTAGCCTGACTCTGCTTTTAGCACCCACAAAATGAGGTATCATTTTTATCAGGAGATAGGGGAATGCTGGTTGGTGGGAAATTTGTGCTGCATGGTGATCTTACACCCTTGGCACACAGAAATGTGAGCAAAATTTGACTTTTCAGCTCAATTTGAGGTTTGGAGGGGATTTTGGGTAAAATCAATTTTGGGAATCCACTCAAGCCACACCGCCTTGGACTCCCCTGGGTGTCTAGTATTTAGAAATGTCTAGGTTTAGTAGGTTACCCTTGATTGCCCTTGAGCCAGGACAAAAACTCCGACTTGATATTCGGGGGAGTCCAGGGCGGTGTGGCTTGCGTGGGTCACACAATCTTTCTGTAAAGACGAGGCGAGAGCTCCTAGATGCTTTTAAAGTGAAGAATTTATTAAGGAGTACAGAGAGCCGTCCCAGCCAGCACAGCTACAGCACAGAGACCAACTGCCCTCCAGAGAACCTTAGAGCAGAACCCTTAACCATTCTATATGACATCATGATGTTCTCATGTATCAGTCACATCACCACACCTCCCCCCTTTTTAACAGAAAGTCAAACTTATAACAATATAATAATACAATTAAATGTATAAAGAAAAGGGAAAAAGAAAAATTTAAAAAATAAACATAACACAATATAATTTATACATAATCTCGTAGACTGCTTGCAAAATTCAGATGTTTTTTTATTAGCAGAATACCACATGTTCCTTATGTCACAATCACGGTGGAAAGATTTCACCATCCAAAAAGGATAAACCTGCGAAGGAGCTTTTCTCCCTCTCATGAGTTCGAATGGACTAAAATTCGTGGCTACATGGGGCGACGTGCGAAATGACCAAACAAGATCATTCACTGCCTGAAAAATGCAAGTTTTTGACCTGAAAGCTGCTTGGACACACTCTACAATAACCCTATTGAATCTCTCAGTTTTCCCATTGCTTTGTGGATGATAAAGTGGAGTTCTAGTGTGTTTTATACCACAAGAACGTAAAAAATTGATCATTTCTTGTGAGGTAAATTGCACACCGTTGTCTGTAAGAATTTCTTCCGGAAAACCTTCTCTAAGGAAAATCTTATTGAGACAAGTAATGACACTTTTGGAATTGGGAACACTGATGGGTTCAACCTCAACCCATCTTGATAAATGATCAACAAGAACCAAAAACTATCTAGAATTGGCAGGAAGAACATGAAAAGGCCCAAGAAAATCCATGCCTATTTTCTGCCAGGCTCTCCCAGGAGGAGATACAGAAAAATCAACAGTGCCCTCTAATACTAAAACTTTGTCGCTATTATTGCACTGTATACAGTGTTTAACCAACTCATCAATCTGAGAATCCATCCTTGGCCACCAAAAATCGGATCTTACCTTTCTTTTAGTAATAGTTGCACCTAGATGACCCGCATGAGCAGCCAAGATGATTTTATCTCGGTAGCACGAGGGAGGTACAAGTTTGTCACTTCTAACAACTTTTCCACCTTCAAGAGAGAGTTCACTGTTGATTTTCCAGAACATTTGAAGATCTGGAGAGAGAAGCTTCTATTTTGGCCAACCTTTTTTGATCAATGAAGCAACCTCACTAAGCACAACATCTTTATCAACTTCAGTGACCCAGTCTTCATCTGCAAATGAGAGGATGTCATAATTGACGCATGCTACAAAACATTCCTCTACATCAGTCTCCCAATCTTGCTCTTCTGTGTCATGAATAGGAAGCCTACACAAACAAGCCGCTCTGCTATTTCTCCCTCCAGGGATATACTCTACCATAAACGTATATTCAATCAATTTGGTCGAAAGCCTGGCCAATCTAGCATTGGTGCGTTTGATATTCTTTCCAGACAAGATGTCAACTAATGGTCGATGATCAGTCCTAAGGACAAAAGATCTACCCCACAAATACGACTTAAACTTCTCGACACTCCAAGCACAAGCTAACAGTTCTTTTTCGATAACCGAATACTTTTGTTCAACAGGACGAAGAGTCCTTGATACAAACCCCACTGTGTACTCTTTTCCTTCAGCAATTTGCGACAGCACAGCACCCAGACCGTACTCGCATGCATCAACTGTAATAACAGTTTGCCTACCTTCCACAAAAGCGTGCAAGGCAGGTGCACAGACGATGTGACTCTTAATAATTTGAAAACCTTTTTCGCATTCCTCTGACCAGGTAAATGTTGCCCCTTTCTTGAGTAGAGTCCTAAAACACTCTGTAGTTTTAGCAAAATCTTTCATGAATTTCGCATAAAAGAAAATACATAAGTTGTTCTTTATTCTGAGGAGCTGGAGCCTCTACAATGCTTTTGATTAAACCGGGTCTGGGTTTTATACATTTTTCTGATATTATATGACCTAGTTATTCAATCTCTTTCACTTTGAAAGAGCATTTACATTTCTGTAGGGTCACCCCTCGACTTTCTAATACACCAAAGACCTGATTGAGAACTAAGTCATGTTCAGTTTAATTTTTAGTAAATCCAGAATCAACAAAGCCAGTGTACAATAATTTGAAACAAGGGGCACTCTAGTTAATGCGATACATTAAACAAACGAGCAAAGAGCCACAGATTCCCTGTGAACCGTTATGTTCAGGGAAAGCAAGTTTGGCCACTATGGAACAATACCCAGTGGGTATGAAAAAGCCCTCACTCGCCAACCTGGTTGGTGACATGCTTCATCATTGGGCTTCCACTGGGACGACCGAATGTCATCCCAGTGTGCTGCGACGCCAGGTTACTGCGGAGCGGGGTTTGTTGTGTGGGGAAAGTGAATTTAAAATATCCAATCAAGTCAAAAAAGAAACTTTAATAATTTTGCTTAATTGGAAAGGAGTAAAAAGGAGTGAGGGTCAAAAAAATAAAAGACCTGGTTCACTCCGTGGCGGTCAAC
Organism: Triturus cristatus; assembly: GCF_964204655.1. Taxonomy (NCBI): domain Eukaryota; kingdom Metazoa; phylum Chordata; class Amphibia; order Caudata; family Salamandridae; genus Triturus; species Triturus cristatus. The sequence goes on along the minus strand of NC_140588.1, from coordinate 1,116,745,679 downwards.
ATGTTTCTGCCTCATGGAGTGTTAATCCGGCATTCGTCAGGACCAGAGGACCAGAGGGGGATGTGCGCAGCCCCGGTGGTGTGAACTCGCTAAGATCCACCCAACCGTTGGCTGTTTGTGTGAAAAAACAAAAAAACACTGAATAGTGTGAACTCCGCCAGATAAATTAATTAATTATGGGGAGAGGAACGAGTTTACTCTGATGATACAAAGAGACAAACAAACAGGAAGACAAAACATAAAGAGAGGTATCAATGTTTGTCACAAACAGCGTGCTCTACAAATCAGGAATTAGGAACTGATGTGCTCGAAGGACAGGTGAGTGCCTCTAGAACTACCTCAGGTGCCAAAAATGTGAGAAGCTGTGCACCTAGGTATAGTCAAATATCGGTGTAAAGATAACAGACGTTATCCTCTCAAAGGTGACTAGTAGTCAAATCTCGGAACGCATGTGAAATGTAACAGTGACACTCAAATGCGGAGAAATCGGGCTAGGGACTAATAAACCTGCACGCGATGCTCAGTGTGCAGAAAAAGGAATGGATCTTACAGAGAGGCCAGTCCGTTAGAAGCCTCATGGATCCCGGGAGGGGGGTGGGAGCAAAATGGCACACCCTGCATCAGGAAGAAATAAAAAGAAAACGGAGTTCGTGTGAATATCACGAACGGAGGAGAAAGCGAAGGCTCGCTTACCTTGTTGGGCGAGGAGCGGATAATATTACTTACGCCCTTGCTGCTCTACACCCGCGATATGCCTAAACAGCCTCTTGCTGCCGGGTCCAGATGATAGTGAACCTGGGCCGGAGGTATGCATATGAAGGCCACCCGGCGTGTCCCTGGTCAGGCTCTCTAACAGAGCTTCTACCTGATAGGGTAGACAGCTCTAACTCGAACGCTGATTGGCCTAGAGGGAGCCAATCGGTGCGAAGATAATAAGAGACGAGGTTGTTCGTTGCGCTAGGCAACGCTTAACAACGAAGGGGGGAAAAAAGGGAGGTTTTAACAAAAACTTTAATGGCACGAGACCATGGGAGCGTAGACAAACCAACACAGAGCACACGAGAGTGTGCATCAGGGCCTGGAGAAAAGCATGGTACTGCGAGAAGGGACTATGAGGCAGATTCGCGCACTGGAGACCTGGCTTGTATGTAAATAGGGCACGAATAGACCAAAGTCATAATAGCTGGAAAAGAAACAAACCGGACACCCAGCCTGGGTGTCTGGAGTTCCTAATATGCAGAATAGTTATCGTTATAACAGGGAAGATGAGATGAACCCATCGACTAATTAGAGTCAAAGAGAGTGGTATCGGGGGATTTATTTGTAAATGATGATATTCATATAGGGTGAGAGTGTTCAAAGGATACTAACCCAAGGGACATTGTCATTCAACCCATGGTGGTTAGTCCCCAGACGGTAGACCCACCTCTGTTCCCTTTCAAAAAGCACTTTAGGGATGTTTCTACCACTTGAGATCTCTTCTATCACTGTCCACCTTAAATCGTTGGTTGTGTGGTTGACAGAAAGAAAGTGTTCACTCATTTTGGTAGTTGTGCGTTTGCACCTGATGTTGCTCCGGTGTTCGCATATCCGGAGTCTGACCTTCCTCGTCGTCATCCCCACGTATCGTAGACCGCAGGGGCATGTAATGAGGTAAACCACATTCGTAGTGTTACAATTCGTGTGGCCTCTTTGGGTCCAGATCTTGTTGGGTTCAAGGTTGAGGGTTTTGGTATGTGAGGTCATATGGCATACACTGCAGTCAGAACAGGGAAAATGCCCAGTAAACTCGTTCCTCTCCCCATAATTAATTAATTTATCTGGCGGAGTTCACACTATTCAGTGTTTTTTTGTTTTTTCACACAAACAGCCAACGGTTGGGTGGACCTTAGCGAGTTCACACCACCGGGGCTGCGCACATCCCCCTCTGGTCCTGACGAATGCCGGATTAACACTCCATGAGGCAGAAACATGTTGACCGCCACGGAGTGAACCAGGTCTTTTATTTTTTTGACCCTCACTCCTTTTTACTCCTTTCCAATTAAGCAAAATTATTAAAGTTTCTTTTTTGACTTGATTGGATATTTTAAATTCACTTTCCCCACACTACAAACCCCGCTCCGCAGTAACCTGGCGTCGCAGCACACTGGGATGACATTCGGTCGTCCCAGTGGATGCCCAATGATGAAGCATGTCACCAACCAGGTTGGCGAGTGAGGGCTTTTTCATACCCACTGGGTATTGTTCCATAGTGGCCAAACTTGCTTTCCCTGAACATAACGGTTCACAGGGAATCTGTGGCTCTTTGCTCGTTTGTTTAATGTATCGCATTAACTAGAGTGCCCCTTGTTTCAAATTATTGTACACTGGCTTTGTTGATTCTGGATATTCTACTGAGGGGACTAGCCGTGTTGAACCCTTCCTCTCCTGTTGATTTTTGAGAGGTAATTTTTAGTAAAGACAAGAATATCATCTTGAAATACTACAACGTTGGGACTGTGTCTGAACATTTCAGTCATTAGTCTCTGAAAGACCGCAGCCGCAGAGGCTAGACCGAAAGGAAGTCGGCAGAACTGGAAGACACCATCAGGATTGACGAAAGCAGTGAGTTGTCGGGACTGAGGATGAAGTTCGACTTGATGATACGCAGCTTTGAGGTCCAACTTGGTAAACCATGAAGACGACCCAACTTTCGCAATAAGATCTTCAATGCGTGGAAGGGGAAAGCCGTCAACCCAGATGGCCTCATTAAGACTTCTCAAGTCGACACACATCCTCAAGTCCCCAGACCTTTTCTTTGCTAAAACAATAGGAGAAAGCCAAAGAGTAGACTCAACTTTTTCAATTATGCCTTGTTCACACAAATTTTGTAGGTGTTTAGAAAGATCCTCTCTGATACTCAATGGAACATTGCGTAATCTGTGTTTAACGGGAGTAGAATTCTCTTTAAGTTTTATAAAGTGTTGGAAATTGGTAATCCTGCCAAGGCGATTTTAAAAAACTTTGCTGAACTTGAGTTCCCAATCATTGAGTGACTGTGTGCTAGAAAGCGAGTAGGTATATTTGGTGGAATGAGAATGACTTTGATCAAGCTGCTTGTCAATAAAAACAGGGTTCTCCAAGCCAGCCTTGATGGTTAATCCGAACTCTGCTTGATGGACAAGAACAAGAACATTGATCCCTCTCTTAGCAACATATACCTTCCCCTTGATAGTTTCACCTAAAACACGCACTTACAAACTTAACAGTGGCTGATACCGAGGCTGGGCAGACTCCAGATGCGACATTGCCGTGAGGGGAACGGCTGCTCTTGCCCCTGCTGAGCCGTATGGTAAACAGCTTACCGGCACACCGAGGACTTCATTTCCCAGACGCCCCATCGCGCACAGCATCCGCGTCATTGTTTCGGCGCCAGGAGCCCTTAAAAGCATCGAGGGCATACCGCAGCGCGGGACGCGCTTACAAACTTAACAGTGGCTGATACCGAGGCTGGGCAGACTCCAGATGCGACATTGCCGTGAGGGGAACGGCTGCTCTTGCCCCTGCTGAGCCGTATGGTAAACGGCTTACCGGCACACCGAGGACTCCATTTCCCAGACGCCCCATCGCGCACAGCATCCGCGTCATTGTATCGGCGCCAGGAGCCCTTAAAAGCATCGAGGGCATACCGCAGCACGGGACGCGCTTACAAACTTAACAGTGGCTGATACCGAGGCTGGGCAGACTCCAGATGCGACATTGCCGTGAGGGGAATGGCTGCTCTTGCCCCTGCTGAGCCGTATGGTAAACGGCTTACCGGCACACCGAGGACTCCATTTCCCAGACGCCCCATCGCGCACAGCATCCGCGTCATTGTATCGGCGCCAGGAGCCCTTAAAAGCATCGAGGGCATACCGCAGCGCGGGACGCGCTTACAAACTTAACAGTGGCTGATACCGAGGCTGGGCAGACTCCAGATGCGACATTGCCGTGAGGGGAATGGCTGCTCTTGCCCCTGCTGAGCCGTATGGTAAACGGCTTACCGGCACACAGAGGACTCCATTTCCCAGACGCCCCATCGCGCACAGCATCCGCGTCATTGTATTGGCGCCAGGAGCCCTTAAAAGCATCGAGGGCATACCGCAGCGCGGGACGCGCTTACAAACTTAACAGTGGCTGATACCGAGGCTGGGCAGACTCCAGATGCGACATTGCCGTGAGGGGAACGGCTGCTCTTGCCCCTGCTGAGCCGTATGATAAACGGCTTACCGGCACACCGAGGACTCCATTTCCCAGACACCCCATCGCGCACAGCATCCGCATCATTGTATTGGCGCCAGGAGCCCTTAAAAGCATCGAGGGCATACCGCAGCGCGGGACACGCGCGGGCGAAGCCCGGGCCAAGGGCGGGCCCGTCCGCGCCCGTCGGAGCCAGAAGGAGACTAGGCTGGGCCACGTCCCTGTCAACTGCAATATGGGCAAGAGGAAGCTGGCTGGAACTCAGGTACAGGGGGGGTCTAATGCTAAAGTTCCTCGTAAATCCTCCTCTATTATTACCTACCTGACTACAGCGGTGGGCGTGTTGAATAATGAGATTGAGGTTGCGGAAAGGGAGCTGGGTATAACCGCTAGAGAGGGTGAGGGCTTCTTACATGTTGAAACGCCATCTATACCATTGGAACCCGAGGTGATTGTAAATAATGGTCTTGAAACTGCCTTTGCTCCCTCGGGGATTGTTGGAATTGATATGGGGGAACGGGACCTAATTTTGGAAGTGCCTACTACTGAATCGGTAAATGGGTCCAAATATCAGGCTATTAAGACACAGGGAAAAAAACGGAAAAAAACAAAGGGGGCCTAAACCAAACATAGCAAAACCCATTTCCGGTCTGGACGACAATATACAATTGGCATTACGGAATCTGGTGGAAGAGATTTTCTCATCACGGTTTGAGGCCATACTGACTAATGTTGCCAAGGATGTTATTGACACTATGAATAAGTGTGTGGCGGACCTACGGAGCAAATGTGACCGCCTGGATTCCATGATTGACTCATTTAAATCCGATGCTAATTGTCTTTTATTGAATAGTGGGCGGTTAAACCCAGGGCTGAAAACATACTCTAAGGCTGATTTGGTAGAAAGTCCCCTACAAAGGAATCATTCTTTATCTACGGCTAATTTAAATCCAGGGGCAGTAACGAGTCATTTAGTTTCTAATGCACGGAAACCTGGTGTTGAATTACTGTTGGCTGGGGATAAGAATTGCGAGAATCAAGTTGTGGGTAGTAAGAAGGAGGCATGTAACAAGAATGTAGAGCAATTGGGGAAAATGTTCTCTCCCAACACATGTATAATCAACCTACCACCAGAAGCCACTCCTCTGGTGGTAGTTTTAGTTGGGGTTCCTCCTCTATCAGCTGGCGATATTGAATCTACAGCCGCCCTATTGAGAAAAACTAAGCATTGATGTGAGCGTCATTCTTCAGGTCCTGCGGGGATTTCTGCTAATATTATTATGGCAAGGCGAGTTGGCTGGGTGGGCTATGGCCCCAAACGTGTCACTGGGGATTGTATCATAGTTAACTTCAATGATCAAAATACACCTGGAAGATTGCTCTGGAACGTAACGGATCATCTTGGTGGGGATATTAGAGCTGTGCCCCTGGGGTTTTTCTATCCACCCCCTAGGAGATTGTATGATTCTCTTATCCCTCCCCAAGTGGATAGGCTTGTTCCTCAAGATGGAGTCATTAGACCATCTAAAGGCAGAGAGAGCAAGGTAGTAATATCACCAGCACAATATTCATCTCTATTGCCCACTCCCAGGGATAAAGGGCTGTTGTCCTCTAACAGCTTTTTTCCCCTTTCTCAGTTGGATCAAAATGATTGACCACCAGGGATAGGGGTGTCCAGAGTAGATTTGATTCCTACGGTCCAAGACCCAGTTGAGAGTATGGAAGATCCCACTTGAAATTGTAAAATTATTACATGGAACATTGCCAGCCTTAATTCTAAGAAACACTACCCCATATGGCTGAATACCATAAAGCAATATGATATAATCGCCCTACAGGAAACATGGGACAAGGGGGACGATTTTTGGATAGATGGATATACATCTTTCGCCCTACCGGCATGTCCATCTAAGGCTGGTAGAGCGAAGGGTGGACTGATGTTCCTTTTGTCCCTTAACCTCAAAGGTTCATTATCAAAATTAGAGGTTGATTCAAATAATATATTGGTTTTAGAAGTAAGCCGCCCTAATAATTTTAAATTGTTACTGATTAACTTCTATAATTCAAGTGATAGTATAGATACTAATCAGCATTTGGAAAAATTGAATGATTTTTTACTTGAATATAGGAGAGTTCAACCCACTAATTGTTTTATTCTGCTTTTAGGGGATTTTAACATACACTTATGTGATCATTTTTGTCACATATCTGACAATTTGGTTTATACTATTTCAAAGACCCCGCATTTTGAGCACTCTCTTTGAGGTGCTGCCCTGGAGAGTTTTTTGTCCGAAACAGATCTCTTTGAGCCCTCTTTTGCTAACTCCTCTGATCGCCATCATACATTCAAGAATGGCGAGACAATTATTGATTATATTTTTCTGTCTCACAATCTTCTTGAAAAGGTTATTTTCTATAATGCCATATCATCTTCCTTTAGCGATCATAACCCTGTTTTGTTGGAATTGGCTTGCAATTGCGGGTTTTTAGAATTGAGAAGGGGAACACTTGGCCCTAATAACTTGGTAACTCGGGATCAAGACAGGAGGCTTAAGTGGACTAAAGTGATACCCACTCTATTCTTTAACGATTTATGTACGAACACCAGGGATCTTATATCACTATGTAACGACCCCTTAACTTCGGAGGACGTTACATTGGAAGCTTGTGTGGGTATCTGTTCGCAGATTGCTACAGATCTGACTACTAAATCTAAGGGATATGTGCAACTGAAAGAAAAATGGTTTGATAAAAATTGTTCGCAAGCACATAGTGCTTTAATCTTAGCATTGAAAACCTCTCCGCAAGATAGGTCTCTGATAGCGAGTCGTAGGAAACTATACAAACTGGCGATCCAAAAGAGAAAATCAGAAATTAAAGCAGATACTTGGGATGCTTTGCTATCTGTTAACGTTTTAAAAGATAGTGCCAAGTTCTGGTCAATTGTAAATACTCCTCTTTTTACAGGTTTGTATAACAGCTGCCAGGAACATAATGTTACAGAAGCCCAATGGTTGAATTACTTTGAAGGGATCTATGGTTCTAATGATCCCAATAATTACAAGTCCAATAACTTTATGCAGCAAGGGCTGCCACCTCTTATATTTGTCATTGATGATATAGAAAAGGCCATAAATGACACATCGAGTAATAAAGCACCAGGCCCAGATCATGTTCCAGCGGATGTTTATAAACATAATCCCAGTTTCTGGGCAAAGATTTTGGTCAATGTTTTTAACGCCGTGGCTTTGATTGGGCCTCCTCCATCTTGGTGTCATTCGACAATTATTCCGGTTTTTAAAAAGGGTCAACGGAGTGAACCAAAGTGCTATAGACCCATTTTCCTGATTGATTCGGCTGTCAAAATACTTGGCAAAGTTATTCTAGGCAAGATAACAGATTGGGCTGAAGATAATAAAATTATAAGTAACTCACAATATGGTTTCCGTAAAGGTCGAGGCACTATGGATCAATGTTTGAACCTTTTCATGCTAATAGGGAAATATACTATGGCTAAGGAGGGTACGTTGAACTTAGCATTCATGGACTTGTCCTCAGCTTTTGACCTGGTCAACAGGTCAAAGCTGTGGACAATTCTATTAGAGATGGGTTTGGATCCACCTTTGGTCTACTTCTTAGTAGATCTTCATCGTGATCTTACTGCCTCGATCAGGTTATCCCAGGATGGCAGATGTTCCAAGCCTTTTAAATCTAGGAGAGGGGTTAGACAGGGGTGCATTATGGCACCCCTGTTATTTACCCTATACATTAATGCCTTGGACAAAACCCTGGTTAAAGCGAGTTTGGATATTCCGCGTGTAGGAGATACTTTAATCCCAGTTCTCCTATACGCGGATGACGCTGTCTTATTGGCTAGGACGGCGGTAGGCCTACAGCGTCTACTAGATGCTTTTGGTGAGTTTATGCTGTCCTTGGACTTAATTGTAAATATTGGTAAATCACATGTTTTGACAACCGGCCGGAGAGCTATAAAACCAAGAACTTTCTACTGTAATGGAGGATTAGTGTCGTCTGTCCCCTCTTTTACCTACCTTGGGGTAGTTTTTGATGAAAGGAGTACTTGGGCCCCACAACAAAAATTAAAAAAGAACGCAGTAATTAGATCAACTTCTGCTGTTCTAGGTTTTACGAAACGATTGGGGGCAAGACCAATGGAGGCCATCTTAAAAATATACTCCTCTAAGTGTCTGGCCATAGCAGGTTATGGTTCCGCTATTTGGGGTTATAAGACCCAACTAGATCTTCAGGTTGCGGAAAATAGTTTCCTGCGGAAACTGCTTTCATTACCACAATCTGCCCCTAATTTTTCTCTGCATCAGGAACTAGGCTTGGGATTTTTATCTGACACCCTGAGCTTGGCGCCGTTACTCTGCTGGCTCAGAGTTTGGCTTAATTCAGATTTAACTCTCAACCAAGAGATACTTGGGGATTTTGTCAAATTGGATAGAGTTAGTAAGATCAAGTGGTTGGTTTACGTTAAAACTATGTTCGCCAAGCTGGGACGTCAGGAGTTATATGACCATCCGGAAAACATCAGGAAGGATGATCTGAAATGGGTGAAAAGTAATTTTATAAAATTAATGACGATGGAAAGGGAAGGGAATGAAATACAAAAACCATCAGTAAGGGCTCATTCCCTATTAAAAACTACTCTGTTAATAGAACCCTACCTGCTTATAGTCACCAAACCATTTCATCGCTGGCTCCTGACTAGACTCCGATTTAATTTAATACACTTTATTTTGGGGGACTATCCGACTTGGTCGAAATCTGAGGATGCTGGATTATGCTCCTGTGATAATTACTCCATCCAAGATACTTTACATTTTGTATTATTTTGTAAACACTATTCTGTGATTCGCAAGAAGTTCTTGGTTCCCTTACTCAGACAGAAGGGCTTTCTTCAGGCCAAACCCGCCTTACTATATTTACAAATGTTATCCAATAATTGGGAAACTTTTTGTATAGCGTCTTTTCTTGTGGCTGCAGTCAGGGTGAGGGGTAGGATTATAGTCAGTAGAACTTTGTCGCTTGACTAGAAAACGGTATGAATTCACGGACTGTTATTCTTCATGTGACCATGCCTGTTTATGCACTTTAGCTTTTGAGCAATGAATTATTTTTAGGATTGGTTTTATGATGAATTTAATAGTGTTATTTATTGTATTTTGTATGTGTATATGAATGTAAATGTTGTGTGTACTTTTATGATTTTAATTCATCGATTAAAGTGGATTGAACTGAACTGAACCTAAAACACTGATAGTAGCCCAGAAGTATCCTAATAACTCAATTCTACTACCTTCAAATGTACTGTGAGAACATCCGGTGGTAATAAACTTTTCTGATACCAGAACTTTTGATACTTCTCTTGCGCTACAATAGTGATACGAGCCCCTGTGTCAACTAGAAGCTGAATTTGACTCGTTTCAATCGTAATCAAAACTTCAGGATCCGGAATGTTTAGTTGCCCCTTTTCATTACGGTTCTTAACTACTACAACATATTCTTGACTGATAACATCCTCATCATAAACATTGTCTCCTTCGTTAATTACGCATCTAACATTTCTTCTCCTGCTGGTCATGCAGACTTTAGCAAAATGGCCCATTTTTCCACACTGCCCACACTGCTGATTAATGGCTGGACAATTTTTAAAAGAAGAAACATGTAAAGAAGAACCACATCTATAGCAATATATCCTAGAACTATATTGCCTATCTTGCACGAAAGATCTACCACCCCTAAAAATGCCCGGTCTTCTAATGTTTTCACGAAAAACATTACCTCTAAAAGCATTATCATGCATGGGGATAGGAGGTTTGGTAGAACTAGCACCAGGATGCTTGGTGGAAACAGCACCTGAAATGGAAGAGTTAGACAGAGCAGTTTCAAGCTGTTTTGCGTTATCCATCGAACTTTCAATCCTTTTAGCAATATCTACCGCTTTGTCTAGGGTAGGATCTTTACATGTGAGTAGTCTTTCTTGTATCTTTTTACAATAACAATGTGCAACTAGTTGGTCTCTCACTAGTTGGGAAGTGAAGTTCTCAAACTCGCATTTAGAAGCTAAAACTTTTAAAGCTGTAATGAAAGTTTCTATACTTTCATCAGATTTTTGTGTTCTCGTAAAAAACTTATATCTATGTACTACTATATTCTTTGTTTTCGTGAAGTATTTGTCCAACTGAGCTACTGCTGTTTGAAATTCATCCGGGTCTTCACCTTCAGGTGGGTCGTAGGGAGGTAGATGATCAAACACTTTTTGTCCTTCAACACCAAGATGGTAATACATTAGGTTATTTTTCCTTTCAGGCCTGTATCTCTGTCCATCAATCGCTCCTAAATATGCCTTGAACGATCTAAACCATAACTTCCATTTCAAAGGAGGTTCTCCAGGTTCTTGTAGAAAAGGCGCTGGCGCAATAACACTCTGCATGTTGTCAATAAAAACCAAAAAAAACTGTAGGATGGAGTGTAAGTGTAAAGAAGAAAGAAAGAGAAGAGAGAGGAAAAAAAAAATATTCTGCGAATTCACTACTTCTGCAAGAAAGCAGAAAGTGAGAAGGTTAAGTTTTGCTATACTAAGAAGAAACACAAAGCTAACATTTCTCACTATTAGCAGCAAATACAGATGAGAGAAAAATAATTTTAAAAAAAATATCCAATTTTAGCCACTAGATGGTAGAATTGCACTGTGTTGATGCTTGAACAACGATAAAGTGCATGGTCAAAAATAACTAACACGTTATCTCAGAAATTGCAGAACTTTATGAGTTTTCTTGGAGACAGAAAAAAAAAACAATCGGGTAAAATTTAGTACTCCCAGCTGAGCACTATGTCGTGTCGAGGATTATGAGTAATCAAGAAATCCCCAATCAAAGATGGCCGCTGTAAACGTGACGTTACGAGCAGACGACAAATTCAAAGCGTCTCTGCCGAAGAGACTTCACACACCATGTAGCTTCTAGAATCCGCGTCAGCTTCAATCGCTATACTTTGAGGAAGATTCCACGACGTCATCAAATAGAGGAGACGACAGAAGGGTGAACACCTCCGGCTTCCAGCAATGACAGTCAGAGAAGACGACAGACAAAAGCGAAGCGAAGGTAAAACGTGTTCTTTAACGCGGCATTCTTCCCCCTTTTTCCTTTAAAATGAGTACAAATTGAAGCGCGGTGATTCCCAATGTCGTGAATTCCTAATAACAATAAAAATACCGCAAAGATTGCAATTATGCGTAATCCCAGAATTATAAAGGGATACGGAATGGGCACGGAATGGGTACGGCTGTCTGTACCATCGAATAAGTAAAGTGAGATAAAAAAAATCTACTCACAGTTGAGTGGCTAGAATGCCAGCATTAAAGACGTACTTATTGATGCCGAATGTGGACGAGTGGCAACACTGGCAGCAGCAGTGACAACTCAGCATCCCATCCTCTGTCGCCACTGTAAAGACGAGGCGAGAGCTCCTAGATGCTTTTAAAGTGAAGTATTTATTAAGGAGTACATAGAGCCGTCCCAGCCAGCACAGCTACAGCACAGAGACCAACTGCCCTCCAGAGATCCTTAGAGGAGAACCCTTAACCATTCTATATGACATCATGATGTTCTCATGTATCAGTCACATCACCACAGTTTCCTAACGCAAAATCCCCTGCAAACCTCAATTTTGCTAAAGAAATCAAATCTTTACTGTCAGTAAATGTTATGGTATGTTAAATATTGCTCATAAAGCTCATATACACTGAATTGGTTTCATGGCGCTGCTCTAAGGGGTGCTGAGCCCTGGGACTTTCCTCATATGCCTGTTTAAACAGCCGTGTCTTGAGGAGCCTCCTAAAGCTCATAAGATCTGTACCGGATCTAATTTTGAGAGGCAGATAGTTCCAGTATCTGGGGCCTAGTATGGTGAACCTATCTCTAACGAAGCGCTTCAGTTTAAAGGAGGGAGAGGGATAAAAGATGCATGTGAGCAGATCGCAGGTTGCACGTAGGATTGTGCATTTGAATGAGACTGTCAACAAATTTAGGGCTCCTGCCATTCAGGGATTTAAAGGTGAGACATCCCACCTTGAAGGCGCATCTTTCAGAAATAGGGAGCCAGTGCAGCTTCCTCATAGGGGGCGTGCCATGTTGAAGCCTGTGTTGCTGAAAAATCAGAATTGCTGCCTGGTTCTGTACCAATTATAGTCGACAGATTAGTTAGGCTGGGATGCTGTTAGAATCCGGGTTCTCTGGTTGGCACAGGTAGGTACTTGTGTCAAGCAGGGAACCTTTCCTCCAGTCAGGGTGGGGGGGTAAACTCCAACAATAACCCCTGCTCACCCTCTAGGTAGCTTGGCGCGAGCAGACAAGGCCTACCTCAGAACGTTCAGGTTAAGCATTTGTGAACACACACACAGTAACTCAGTGACAACCCCACAAATGGACTCCACACTGGGATATATAGAAAAAGAACACTTTATGTATATAGTTTAGGCTTAGCACAAGACCAGATAATGTTTAAACGGCCCACAATACTTATTAGACAAAGAGTTCTTGGTTTTAGCGTAGCTTTAAAGTTCTGTGTGCTTCGTTCCTGTCCGTACGCTTCGTACGTGGTAAAAACTGCTTGGGAATGGGTCTCACACGCACTGTAGGTGCTTCGGGATGAAGCGTACACCCTACGGTGTGAACTGGCACAGTACCTTTACTTTTGGTGAGTTCGTCACGGATGCTGCACTGACATCAAGCGCGATGTACGGTGCGTTGTCCTCCTGGTGTGATGCGTACTACGGTACGTTAGACCTTGGGCATGCAGGGCTTCAGGGGACGGTGCGTAGGTACGGTGCGTTCAATGTTCGTCGCGGCGTTCGCGCCGTACCAAGAGATCGGCAATCTTGATTCGAAGCGCTGGATACAAGCGAACAGTACGCTCCACACAGGGGAGACGTACTCGACTACCGTACGCAGCGCAGCCTTTCCAAAGCAGGGTAAAGGAGCGTACGCTGGGCAGTACGGTTCATAGGGGATAGATGCAAGTACGGTTCGCAGTCCTTCCGTTACGGTGCGAGCTACGGCTCGTAGGGGCCTGTTAGTCGCGTTGCTCAGGCCGGACGATACCTTCCTTTGCGGTGCGAGCTACAGCTCGTAGAGGTGCCTCAGACGCTTTGTTCGGGCCGGACAGCAGGATACCAGCTTGCAGGGGGTACGCTGCGATCAGCAAGACGTGCGTAGCAGTTTGAGTTGAAGATGCAGGGAAAACGGTCCGTTTTCCAAGGCGATCTCACGGCGGTGAAGTCCACTGGTCCTGGGACATCGTTCAGGCGGCAAGCTCACTCACAAGCCCTTGGAGATCTCTCAGCACAAGTCAAATAAAAGTTTCTTGAGTCTTTTCTTCCTGTTCTTCAGCAGCAAGGCAACCACTACAGGCCAATCCCCCAGGTCAGGGACAGTACTCCTCCGTGCAGCTTTTCCAGTTCCTTCAAGTCGGACAGAGGTTTCTTCTTGGCAGGACAGGATCTAGTTTCTTAGGAGCAGGGCTCCTACATTTATACCACAAATCCTTTGTTCTCCCAGGCCAGGGGGGCCCTTGCCTAGTTCAGTCCAGTTTTGGAACACTTTGTTGATGCAATGCAGGCTTCTTCTTCCAGGGTGCAGGGCAGAGCCATCAGACGCTCCACAGGGGGCGAGCCAGAATTGTGGTGGCAGAGCACAGCCCTATTCAGAGTCCAGGTGTACTCCTCCCACCCATCTATATGTCAATCTCTCTATTCACCACCAGGCTACCTAGCCCTGCCCATCTGGGTTTCCCCAGCCCTGTCACTCACACAAGCCAGACAGCAGATACACATCATGCAGAGGTGGGCTGAAATGGTTAGGCAAGCAAAGGACAACTTTCTAAAAGTGGCATTTGCAAACGCAGAATATTAAAATAAACCTTACTAAAAGATGTACCTTATTATTCTGAGTTCAGGCATACTAAACTCGATTTTCTACCAGGATCCCTGGGTCTGTTAGGATCATAGGATGTAACAATCTTAACAGCCCATTCTGGCCTATGAGAACAGGGTAGCCTTACAATAGAGAAAAACGAAAATGGCTGTAATTCACTATCAGGACATGCCCCACACATCAGGGCTTGTCCTGCCTTATGCTACAATGCACCCTGCCCTTGGGCCTACCATAGCGGTGACTAACATGAAGTTAAGGGAAGGTTTAGGGACTGGCAAGTGGGTGCACTTGCCAGTCAGCATGTCAGTACCAGACTGCACGCAGGTTCTGCAATGGCAGACCTTAGGCATATTTTTACCAGGCCGCGTCTGAGGGCGGCACAACCAGTGCTGCAAGCCCACCAGCGGCATTTGTATTTACAAGCCCTGGGCACTCCTGGCGCACTTTACTGGGGTCTGATAGTAAACCAAATAAGCCAATCATGGAATCCAACCAACATATACATTTACAATGGGGAGAGCATATGCACTTTAGCACTGAACAGCAGTGGTAAAGTGCCCAGAGTCATAAAACAGCCAACAACAGGTCAGAAAAAATGCAGGAGGAAGGCAAAAAGCTTAGGGATGACCCTGCAAAAAGGGCAAAGTCCAACAGATGCCAAAGTATAGAGAATTGGCGTAGTCTATGTGGGATATTACCATAGCTAAGACTTCCTGTATTATATCTTGCTGTGTGAGGAATCTACAGATTTTTCCCATTTTTCTCAACTGGAAGAAGCACATTGAGATCAAAGAGCCAATTTGAGTCTTCATTATAAGATCACTGTTAATTGTCACCCCCAGACTTTTTTCAGAGAAGGAAGAGGTGGGAGGCTGTCCTAATTCCTTTGGCAAAAAGAGAGGACTCCATGGGTTCAATGATCCCCCTGTTAGAATGACTTCCGTCTTCTCTGGGTTAAGTTTCAAGTGATTGCTATTCATCCAGTCACGGATGAGTAGCATAGTAGTCTGATGGAAAACATGAGTTAAAAAGTGTCCGCATAGTTAAAGGTGTGCACTTTCCTTTCTTTCAGGGCACGAATCAGAGGGAGGAGGTATAGTTTGAACATGTGGGGGGAGAGTGAGGAACCCTGCAGGACACCACAAGTGGTACTCATCTAGTGGGCTGTAAACTGTCCTATGTGTACCGCTTGAGATCGGTTTCCTAGAAAGGAGCAGATCTATTCAAAAGCTGAACCTTGGATTCCTGCACTTCCGACGCGGTCAACCAGTATGTCATGGTCGACCAAGACAAATGCTGCAGAGAGATCCAGCAGCACCAGAGCCTGCGGAGAGCCCCTATCAGCCTCCTTCCAAAGAGTGTTCAGTACTGTCAGTATCACCGACTCTGTGGAATGTGTTGGATGAAACCCTGCTTGATGGGGTCAAGATATTCAGACTGTTCTAGAAAGGCAGGGAGACATCTGGCCACATGGGCTTCAAGTACCTTGGCCAGGTAAGGCAACAAGGAGATAGGGCGGTAATTCCTCAGAGTTTTAGGGTTAGCCCCTGGCTTCTTCAGGAGGGGAATGACAATGGCCTCCTTGAAGGTATCGGGAACATAGGGCTGGGACAATGACTTGTTCTGGAGGGACAGGTCTGAGCCAGGGAGAGCAGAGAAGGTTTCCCTTAAGATCTAGGGTGGGCAGCAATCCCTGGGTGAGCCAGAGTTCATTAGCGAAATCGGACATAAACCAGTGGTGGAACATATGGGGATGCTAGCCTTAATAGCCTTAATTTTGTTAATGAAGAAGTTGTTCAAAGAGTCGCATAAGGTTTGAGAAGGCATCGGTTTTAGTGTCACTTTGTTAGGGTTGGACAGTTCATTAACTATTGAAAAATTTCTTTGGACCGATTTGTGGAGGTCACAATTTTGGTAGAGGAATATGTGACTTTTGTGGTCAGAAAAGCTTTTTTGTAGTCTTTTAACACAGCTAAGTAGATGTATTTTTCCTCAGGTAGGTATTTACTTCTCCACCTCCTTTAGGATTCCCAAAGGGCTAGTTTTAAGATTTTCAAGTCAGAGGCGAACCATCTCTGTGCCTTGTGGTGTTGGGCTCGACGTATTTTCCTAAGAGGTTTGTTACTGGCTGCTAGTAGCGAAGCTGTTAAGTTTTCCTCATTGAGGTTAATAGATGATTGGGCAAGCTTGACTGTGTTGGTCAATGTCTTGAGGAATTGACTTTTGTTGGTGTTGGTCCAGCTCCTCACTACCCCACCATCAGAAGTGGGTATTTTGTCCCCAGTGACATTTTTGATGATAGATATATGTAAATATATTTTAATTAATATATATGTGTGTGTATGTTTTATTAATTTTGTTTATATTTTATATTTGTTAATATATACATTCAATATTGTTATGTTTTATTTAATTTTACTATTTACTATTTCTTATTTTATTTTGTATATATTTAAAAATTATATTTTATACAACTATATAAATTACATTGATATTGTTTCCGATATTTTTGTACTTACCATTATAAGAATAGATTGTTGAAATTTTTAACATTGATATTTTGGTCACAATATTTTTGTATGGGGATATTTTGAGTGTTGATATTTTGTCAGTGTACTCTATGTTGTTATATACACACAATAAATCCCCTCGTAGACTTTTGGTCACTTTAAGGTAGCTTCCAGGATTACTAAATGAGAATTCTCTTTGAAGGAATTTCAATTTAATTTGGAATTATAGCCCTGAAGGTAGAACATGTGAGTATCCAAGAACAATAAGGTATGTGTGGAATGTAAGGCAAAAAATCCCCACTCTATCTATAAAACTCAATTCTTCTATGCCCACAAATATATAACACCTAATAAATATTCCAACCCAACCAACCTTTTAGAATCTTTCAATACCATTCAGTCAACATAAAGTTAGGAACTTCTATCTGGCAATAATACAAATACATGATTTTAATATAAAAATAGTATAATTGACTCTGAATAGAACATTGTTTTATTTTAGTATCATCAGCATCCCCACCAAAATACTGATTATAACCTATCAATCTAGTCCATGGTATGCTATGTTATGTTATGTTATGTTGTGTTATATGTCATCTTGTGAATTTGTAGAACATGGCTAATCACCCATGAGGGTATCTAGACACTGAGTAGGACAGGTCAGACGGGGGAGGAGGTGATCATGCATGTTTTGTCTGGAAAAGAAAGGTCTTGAGGTTCCTTTTGAAATCAATGAGGGAGGAGTTTCAGTAGGTTCTCAGGTGTTTCAGGAGGTCATTCCAGGTCTTGGCTGTGAGGTATGAGAAGGCACGTTCTTCACTTCTCGTCTTCTTGACGCAAGTGAGTTGCGCTTTCCTGGGATGCAGATTGAATGTGTCTTGTTGGTTGGTAGAAGTTGAAGTGGTTGAGGTAAGATGGACAAGTGTAATGGAGACTGGTTAGGAGTGGAGAGCTGTGGGTATTTTGTGTGATGCAAAAACAACAGTTGATGGACAGAATGCAGAACAATGTCATACATTCACCCAAGTACAGAGATCTGGGCCTAAATCCATCGTTTTTTTGCTCACCATGCCATTTCAGTTTGAACTTAGCCATATGCAAATCAGTCTTGGCCCTGTGCCTCATGGTAACAGTCCAGCCAGAACTGCCAAGCCAGGTCCTCCCTGGACTGGAAGCAAGCATCCTAGGGCCGGTTTCAGGGTCTCACCCCTCTTCAGCCAGGATAGCTTGATTCCAGTGGCATGGAGAGCACGGGACTCACGTTTGAGCATACCCATCCCACTCGGGGTGACTAATGCAAAAACAACAGTTGATGGACAGAATGCAGAACATATTTTGTGTGATGTTCATAATGGGTCTGGTGGTGCCATTCTGGTTAATTTGGAGTCAGCATAGGACATGGACAGGGATTCCGATGTAGAGGGTCTATCCGTAGTCAAGTCTAAAGGTGATAAGAGCCTGAGTGACTGTTCTTCTGGCATTCAGTGGGATCCACTTGCACATCTTGCGTAGCATTCACAGGATGTGGAAGCATGATTCGGAGATGCATTGATCTGTCTGCTCATGATCCAGAGGTTCTAGGAATGGTCAGCAGGAGTGGGTGGAGGACTAAGTTAGGAGGACCAGCAGGAGGCACCTCAGGGGGAGTTGCTTTTGCCAAAGATTAGGACTTTGGCTTTGTCTGTGTTAAGCTGGAGGCTGCCAAAGCAGCAATGTTTTTCATGCAGTTAGGGAAGTTTGCTTTGGTGGTGCTGGTTTGGTCAGTAAGAGAGAGGATGAACTGTGTTTTATGGTGCAGGATGTTATGTTGATGCTGTGGACTCTCATGATGTCCAAGAGGGGATTAATGTAGGCTTTCTGATGAGTGACTTTCAGGAGACCTTATCGAAATCTGAAGAGCGGCGAGAGGGAGGTGTCTCCTTAGTCAAGGAGGCTTCTGATGTCAATTAGTGGCTGCAATGAGGGCTGTATCTGTGATGTGGTTGATACAAAAGCCCAATTGGGAGCTGTTGAGGAGTTAATGAAGTTTTAGGTGGTCTGCAAATTGGGTATTAATGGTTTCTCAATTACTTTGGCTGGAAAATGCAGGAGCGAGATGGAGCCATATCTGTTGAGGGTGTTGGGGTCCACTGTTGATTTCTTTGATAGGGCATTTAATTCTGCATTTTTTAAGCAAGACGGGAAGGTGGTGGTTGTAATTGAGGTGCTGATAGAGCTGAGCTATATAAAGCACTGAATAATTCATGAATATCCATGTATACGCTTCTCCTATTGTGGCCTCACAAGAGCTGTGCAGCTAGTTAGCTAACTTTTTAAAACAAAATTAAGACAATTTGTAGTAATTTGCCTGCCATTCCTGACTTGTCTGAGAATGAGTTTGATCTTAATCTTCTACATCCCTCCTTTGTGACTTTGAACCTTATTTGGAAGACCAAGTGATGGATCAGCTTCTCCATGCCAAGTCCGTTTCTCTCCATGACCTCTACCCACCTAAGACAATGGCTAATCTGGTGTTATGCTTGGCTGCCATTGTCACAGATTTATTTGACCTCTTGCTGAGTACTGCTAAAGTGCCGAGGGACTAGAAGGGTGCATAAGTGTCTCTGCTGCTGAAAAAATCTACTACTGATCCAACAGTTCTTTCAAACTATAGACCAATTTCACTATTGCATTTATTTGTGAACATTTTAGAAAGGCTGATTAATAAAAAACTTTCAGCTTTTCTTGAAACTAACCGCATCTTGAATACCTTGCAATTGGGCTTTGGGTAGCTTCAAAGCACCAAGACCGCGCTTTTGGCTGTGTCAGATAATATTGGTCTCTCCCTTGATGTTGGAACTCCATTCATGGTGGCATTGTTGGATTTACCTGCACCATTTGACATGGTCCCCCCTTCGATTCTTATCCATAGGCTTCAAGAGGGAGGGCTATATGACAGGGCACTACATTGGCTCATGGACTTCCTTTCCCACCAATCACAACAAGTCTGCTCTGATTATTTTAAGTATCGCGTAATGTATACGGACAAGGGATTCCCCCAGGGATCACGCTTGAGCCCTACTTTGTTTAACATCTATTTGGCACCATTATCCCAGTCATTCCAATCTGCGGTGTGGAGATTGTGTCATATGCAGATGGCACACAAATACTGTTCTCCTAGAAGTCTCTGTATGAGTAACAACAGTCTCCAAATAAACAGCAACAAGACAGAGAGATATGGTCATACAACTGGTGGCCTGTACAACTTTGCTTGCATCCTACACCTTTGTGGGCTGTAGAAAACCTCAGCATGAGGCTGGATCATTCTCTCTCCATAAAAGTTCAAGGAACTCTACCTGCGGCATATGTTTTGCTAACTTGTAAAAAAAGCCCTGCCTTTGTTTTCAGGCACCACCAGAAAAGAAGAGCAGTGAGTGGGAAAAACCTGGGTGGGAGAACCAGGGCAATGGTGATGTCACTTGGTCAAAAAGTGGCAACTGGATCATGCTGGAACAAGCAGACATGGAATGCCACTGGCAAGTGGCAAGCTTGGTGCCTACTATATCACAATTTCAGAACAAAGCCCCATGTTGTGTCAGTCACTTGCCCCAGAGTTAAGTAGTAAATCAAATTAATTTTCATATCCTCCTTCCAGGACCTGTTGATGCATGTTTTAATGGATATAGCCTAATACTTGTGGCACCTTTACCAGGACAAGTGAATAGGTAGTTGATAACAACATTAGAACTCTTGAATTGAAAAGAAAAACTATGTGACTCTATATGGACCCCCTGCCCATTGAGCAAGAAAACTGCATCTTTATTTAATATGCCATAAGTGATCAAATATATGAAGATATGTAATTTGGAATTTGGAATTTGTGAAAGATGTTTAGTGTCCAATATCTTACACAATAGGGTTTATATTGTGGTTGGAATCATAAATCAGACCCCTTTAATGTCTAGAACTTTCTCCAAAATGGCTCACATCGGAGTGGGAATAGTAAAATTGACCCCTGTAATAAACAACACCTTCCCCAAAATGGCTTAGATTTAAATCCGAATTGTTAATCAGACTCTTTTAATGTCCAACACCTTCTGTAAAATGGCCTTGGAGGGGGCATGCTGTTCCCCTCCCCGGACCAATATTAGACCCTGTAACCCCACCCCCTAGAACCCGGCCACTACAAGGAGGGGGTGTTCTGGAGCCCAGCAAGGACATCCACTGTATGTTTTTTGGGGGAGCCCCAATGCCCCGCTCCGCCAGGCTGCTCCCCACCTCTATAATTAGCCAGCATTGCTCCTCCCTGAAGGGAGCTGCTGTAAATGCTGCTCCCTGTGGGTGGGAGCAATGTTTTAATCTGTTTCCCTGCTCAGGCAGGCAGGGAAATAGATGTAAAGTATTCTCCCAGTGGGAAGGAACGTTTTTCATGCTCCTGCCTGCTGGGAGTGGTCTTAGGGGCATAAGTTTGAGAATGGACTGCATTGAGATAGCGCTGCATCAGAAAAACCTATGCTGCATTGCAACACTTGCTTGAGACATGGCAGTGCCAAACTTATGGTACAGCGTACCATTCCACAAGTTCCTAAGTTGATCATAAATATCAATGCATCTAGGGAAGCATCCACAAAGGGCTGTAATGCAACTGATAACTACGTGACGCAAGCTTGATTTGCATGTTGTAAAGCACCTTTGTGTGAAGTGTGTTGGGATTTACCTCAAATCCACAGCAATCCAGGACCCCAAGATTTAGAATAAATGCAGGGAAACCACCGCCAACCCCAGCCAAGATGACCAGACAGCAGGCCTGGGGGAGAGGAAGTCCAATTTCAGTGAGGAGGAGAACCAAATATTAATTAATAGCTGAGGTGGCAAAGAATGAATACCTTCCCTTTGTCACCTTTAAATTGCCATTAGGGAAGCAGGAAGCCATTTGGCAATCCAAGGTGAATAAGAACAACAGTCTTAGCCAAATAATAAGGACTAGACTGGAATGCAAGTAGGGTGACCTACTGGCATGGGTGCAAATTCAGGACGGTAAGTGTAAAAATTCAGGGCGAAGGGCCAAAATTCAGGACAAAACTTCTGGACAAAAGGTAAGTTTTACAAACATATCAGAAGTAGTTGCACGATATTGTACATAAATAAGTAAATAGACAACCACTTAAGTACAATTCAAAATAAGTTTATATTAGGTTGAGACAATCGTGCAATTTGTAGTTTTTTGGTATGCCCGCAGCTGTGAGCAACTGTGCAGGTCTTATTGTGGTATTACATATGATAATAATCTCTTTATATGGTTACTGCATTGGGTTTTCCAGTCATGGTCCTGAGCAGGCATGTTTGGTGAGAGAAGTGTTCAGGAAGATCTGCTCGGATAGACTTTGCTACTAGCATCTCATATCTGACTGCCATTGGGAGATATAAAGCGGCAAGCCAAGGTGAACTAAATGGATGATTGCTGTGATGAACCCACTATAGGGAACGTATTATGGGTGTTTCAGCAAGTGGAACTTAAAATAGGGAATCTGACTTTGCTTATGGGGGCTTCACAAAGAGTTGCACTAGCTGATAGAAGTCACAAAGGTGCTTTTCCCTGCAGCTTTCTTAAAGAAGGCACTTTTAATACACTAATACATAGTTTATTTTTGACGCCTTACCTATTGTTACAAACAAAATATACATCTCAAGCACAGCTCATGGCACTATGAGGCTCTCCCTAAAACCTTACACCTAAAACAAAGCATGCAAACATTTACAATTACTTGTGTAACATTCAAGTAGCAGTTGGGTGTCACTCAAAATGTCATATTCATGATCTATTGATACCACACATAAGCACACAACAAATACAGAATAGTAATACATAGGCAAGGGAGTAGCCAGAAAATGTAAATACCTCCCTCTTTGAACTAAAGCTCTTATGGCACCAAGAAAGCAAAGTGAGTCATCACTACCCTCCTCAGATGAGCTCTCTTATCCAAAGATATCACCATTCATCCTTCCATCAAACCCCTGACATCCACCATTTCAAATGTACCTTCTGTCATCTATTAATTCTTTCATCCACCATTCAGTCTTCACCATTCATTCTGTCCTTCCATCTGTGTTCCCATCAATATCCAAACCTTTTCAACCATTTACAAACCTATCCATTGTCTATCCTTCCCTCCATCATTTCACTCATCCATCCCTCCATCCACCCTTTCACTCATCCATCCATCATTCATCCACCCTTTCACCAATCCATCCTTTCACTCATCCATCCACTCTTCCAGCTATCCATCCATTCACTCATCCATCCAACCACTTACCCTTTCACCCATCCAGCAACCCTTTCACTTATCCATCCATCATCCATCTACCCTTTCACCCAATCCATCATTTCACTCATCCATCATCCATCCACCCTTTCACCCAATCGCTCTTTTCACTGATCCTCCCACTCTTTCACTCATCCATCCATTCACTCATCCATCCAACCATTTACCCTTTCACCCAAGCCATCCTTTCACTCATCCATTCACACTTCCACCCATCCATCCATTCACTCTTCCATTCATTCATTCACCCTTTCACTTATCAATTCATCAATCCATCCACCATTTATCTCACCCATCCACCCATTCACTCACCCATCATCCACCCTTTCACTCATCAATCCATCCTTATACTGATTCATCTTTCATAATTGGTGGTGAAGGGTGGGAACCCCCAGGACAGCATCATGAAGGAGTGGGTTGCACACCTCGTATTTAACCAATGTTCTTTGTTTATTAAATTTCCGAATCCACTTTGTGCGTGCTTAACACTGGTGACGTGCCAAGCCCAAGAGCACGTATGAACTAAACAACATCAACTTTGGGGCTGTCTTTTAGCCCCAAAACCAGTGGCACTGCCAATATTGCATTTGCAAATGTTCTCGTTTCCTTGACACTTATGCTTCATATCATTCCATGTTTACTCCCCTTTTACGCTGTGAACCATTCAAAGTCCATATGCAGGGAAATGCAATTTTCTAAGTTTCTCATGTTCAGGTGGGCCTTCCGAACCTCTTCTTCAGAAACACGCACAAAAGCGAAGTTCATCAAAAGCAGTTTATTAAACCCAATGCATTTCGGGCCTCTGGGGGCCCTTCGTCAGGGGTAACTGAAAATAACAATAGGACATATATTAAAAAACCTGCATCATGTATACTTACAAGCTCATTAAACTATGCTTATGGTACAATTTACACTCGTCTAAATATGACACTTTAAAACCTCCGTAATGTTATCAACTCTGTTCAAAACCAACTGACTCTTAACATCAATCAGCATACCTTCATTCTTCCCATAAGTGTATTACTCCTAGCCACTAGATCAATATCTCCCCTCCGAAGACCTCATTATCCTAATCGACCCCCGTCACGTACTTCCAGTTTTCTTGGTGCAGGACCCTCCCGGTCTATTATTCGCTCATCTCCTACCTCCCCTTACTTGGCAACCCTCGTTCACATCCCTTCATTCCCCTTCTTTTTTGCTCTGTTTGTCCGAGCTGTTATCCTTCTTGGTCAGTTGCCACACTACATGAAAATGCCTCGCTGCCTGTAATTTCTCTCCCTTAACGAGACTTTCCAAAGTTACCCCTCTCACGTTACCAAACAGCCAGTCCTATTGTTCGTTCTCGCATACCTGCTGTTACGTATTCATCCTCCTCATTCCTGCGCCAAAAGACTTAAACTTTGCTTGTCTCGCCACCCAAATTTAAACTCTAACATCCTCCCCTCCCCTTCTACCACGTGACATTTAACACCTGACTGACGTCATCATCAATTATGCCTAAAACACTCCAACTCCCATAATACACTCGAACTGTGTACTCAAAACATTACGCTAAGTATACATATAATGATCACTTCAACTTTGTTACAAATCCCTACCACAGCCATTTAAATGTGAACAATATAGAGTGATTTGTACATGTGTCCAAAAATGTTTTTCAGTATTCGCTTGACTTCCAGAAACAAATATTAAGCATGCTTGATAAACATTGTTGTTCCGCCCTGCATGGGACAGCACACACATGTGCACACTACTGTTCTTTCACATCTTTACTGGCATGATCAAGTCTTTCCTGCTGCTGCCTGCAGTCAGTCTGGTATTTTTCTAAATGGTCCTTGTTTTTTTATTGGAGCTGTTTGTGTTTATTCTTGTATACAGACGGATGTGCACAACATTTCTCCATCTCTCTCTTTCATTACAGAAAACAGATTGATAAAAACAACAGATTGATTTACATTTCTTTAACAGTCTCATGGCGGGATAAAGCGTTGTCCGTTCCTTTCACACTACCAAATGAAATGGCACCGGAGAGTAACAACACCTCACAATTTATCGAACACAAGCAGGCACATTTGTTACAAGAAACGCGTCTTCTTATGAGAGAAGGGCGAAATTATGCTTTCAACTCCATGGATCTCCTACTTGCATTTTTTCTAGGACCAAAACCCCGCAGGGTACCCCCACTGCCTTCACTGTGCGCCCCAACTTCAAGAGGAGACTTCTTTTAACCGGCAGTGCTCTTATGCTTCTCCTACCACATGTGTCATATTTAAGCTTCAACCTTACCTTCAGCTCGGTGTCAGGACTCCAAGATTACAGATAGGTTTAATAGCGCATCGGAGAATCAAAGTTTACGCACCCCGTGCAATGGAAGATACATGGGTGGAGCTGACTCGGAAATGGCACCTAAAAAGGCCACCAGAACTGAGTGGCTGTTAGCGTTCTAGTGCCCAGCAGAGAATGCGCTGGAACTCCAGGTGAGGCTCGCGCTGCTTGAGAACTGCGCACTTCACCAAGAATTTCAATGGAGTCAGGAGTGTACTTCAGAGCGCGATATCAAAGGGTTAAAGAGTAGTTTTGAGGGCTTATATTTATCAGGTCCGAAAGGCATGCAGAAGTCTACTGCTAACGAGTTTGTAAACCCGAGTACAAGGAAGTTATGTGATATGTGAGGAGAGCTGCGGGTCTCCGTGTTTGTGAAGTATTCGTACCGCATTGAGGGAGACGAAGCAGAGTCGCACGGAGCTTCTGAAAGAAGAAGAAAACAAAGCTAAGTTATCAAGTGTATTATTTTACGACAGAGTATTGAAGTAAATTATTGATAGTTATATAAGTAAAGGAACTTACTGTGAAGAAAGCGGCATTTCAGTATATCAGCACTAAGTCAAGCGCAGAGTTGGCAAGACCTGAATAAAAGAAGAAGTAGTTAGTATTACATGTTAGAATACAAGAGCAAGCTGTAAATAGAATAAGATACCATACTCACCACTGAGATAAGACGTCAGTCAGTAACGCAGAAGCGGAGAGGAATAAGACCAAAATTAAAAGAATAAGAAGAGAAAATACCAAATAAACAGATGATTAATTACCAATAGGAAAAGACCCTAAAAAACAGTAGGTAGAATCCTAATTCGAATATAATAAATACACAGTAAAAAGGGAGAGAAGAAGTCCTTAACATATAAATGTAAATATATTGCAGGTGTGCTAAAAGGGAAGAAACTGCGAATTAAGGCAGAAAGCAAGGAAGATTTACATAGAAGAGAATAAAAGAGCACACATAGAAAAAAGAAATAAAAGAAATAGAAGAGGAGCTGAGTTCTGGAATTAGTAGGGTAAGGAAGCGAGGTAACAGGGTTTTAAAAGATAAGACAGGTTAAGAGCTAAATGGTATGATAACTTAATTCTCGTCTACAGGTTACCTCATCAGCAATAGAAGTCTGCGGGACGGGCTACAGAAGAAATCAGCCAGAACAGTCTCTTCTCTCTTTTGTTATTTTATCCACTTTCCCCCTTCTCCCGATATAGCCACTCTGGAGACTTGTTACACTAAGCTCTAGGTTGCTGTCGGGGTGGATTTGGGAACTAGCATCTCTGTTCCTGTGTAGTAGCGTACAGAAACTACAGTCTGACAGAGTGAAGTGCCCAAGTTGCATTTTACACCCAAACAGAGATGGCTGAGGGAATAGACTTACAAGGGTTAGGAACCATATTAGATACCATACAAAAAGAGTTAAGTGTAGTCCGAGAGGAAAACCAGAGCCTCAGATTAGAAGTAGTAAATTCTAGAAAAGAGACCGCAGAATTGGCGCAAAGGCTTAGACAACCTTTTGGTTCTGGGTTGGACGCTCAAGCTCCATTGACAGAAGGGAGTAATAAGATGACTACTCAGGTGATTCACTCCCTCTCACCCGTCATTCCATTAGCGGCACCTGAGCGTTTTAGTGGGGATCCACAGAAGGCTCAAATATTCATTACGCAGTGTTCGTTACATTTCAAGTGCCGCCCTTCCATTTTTCCAGATGCTCAATCTCGAGTAGCCTTCGTGTTGTCATACCTAAGTGGGGATGTAGCATCCTGGTCTTTGCCTCTGATTTCGAAGGACGATCCCATATTGCGGAATTATGAGAACTTCAAAGAAGAATTTCTCCGAATATTTGACAGGAGGCGGATATCCCAAGCCGTAGACAATGAGTTACTTGACCTGAAACAGGGGAATCGCGATGTGGTCTCTTATTTGGCTCAATTCAATAAACTAGTGGTGGAAACCAACTGGCCTGAGGGTAAGAGAGCAGCGGTGTTTTATCGTAGTTTAAGAGATGAGCTAAAAGATGCATTGGCTGGAATACCCAATAGACCCACAGAAATCTCAGCGTTGGTAGACTTGGTGCTGGAAATCGATTTCCGTCAAGGGGAAAGAAAAGGTGAAAGAAGAAAGGATTTTAAGTCGGTGGTTCCAAGATTTGATCGAGTCAGGGCGGAAGGAGAACGAAGTTATGAAAGTCAGCAGGGCATCGAACCAATGCAGATTGGTACAATACAGGGTCCTCTTTCCAAAGAAGAGAAGGAAAAGAGAAGAGCCAGCAATCTTTGTATGTACTGTGGATCGGGAGGCCATTTTTTGCGCGCTTGTCCGAAGAAACCCAAGGGAAGCTTCAAGCCGAAGGAAAACTAAAGGCACCATCTGTTGGAGGAGTTGAACAGGTGGATGCGATTTTAGATCAGACTCCAAAAGAACATAGAGTGGCTCATACTCTACAGTCTGCAGCATCACATCTAATTTTATCGATGAAAATCAGATTCCGACACGTGACGCTGAGGGAAGTCTCAGTGATGATCGACTCAGGAGCCACCGGAAACTTTTGCGATTTGAAGTTTGCCAGCAGGGTGGGAATCAAAGCCATCAAAAAGTTAAAAAATGAGCCCGTGAGGGCTGTGGATGGAACCAATCTGTCTTCAGGTCCAATAGTCAGTCACACAGAGTTAATAAATCTGATCTCGAATGATGGACATGAAGAGAAGATCCAGTTTAACTTGATCGATGCCCCTCAATTCCAATTGATCCTAGGACTTCCCTGGCTTACTGAACATAACCCAACAATCAACTGGAGTACCAGAGCCATTAAGATGGAATCAGAATATTGTTTAGGAAATTGTTTTGGAGGTCAGCAGAGGGAGCAAGAGGTTAATCCTGCACATTCGTTGAGTCAGACTGGAGGATCAATTTGCATAATCCATGTACAAGACATACCAGAGGAATATCAAGATTTTGAAGATGTATTCAATGAAGTGGAAGCTGAACAATTACCTCCACACAGACCTTATGATTGTAAAATTGAGATAGAACCAGGTTCGAATCTACCTTGCAGTCGTGTGTATGCCCTTACAGAAAAAGAACACCATCACCTAAAGGAATATTTGGACAAGTATCTAGCTAACGGCTTCATTCGTCCTTCGCAGTCTCCTCGCCCCTATTTTTTGTGCCAAAAAAAGAAGGGGATTTGAGGGCTTGCATTGACTACAGAGCCATCAATAAGATTACAAAAAAAAAACGTTATCCATTGCCCCTAATATCTGTTTTGTTAGATCGAGTGAAAGGAGCAACAATTTACACGAAATTGGATCTGAGAGGAGCGTATCATCTGGTGAGAATGAAGGAGGGCGATGAGTGGAAGACAGCTTTCAGAACGAGGTTCGGCCTATTTGAGTATCAGGTTATGCCCTATGGGCCATGTAATGCTCCAGCAGCTTTTCAACATTTATTAACGACGTGTTGAAGGAATTCATCGACCAGTGTGCATTAGTGTACATTGATGACATCCTTATTTACTCTGTGGACAAGGAACAACATCAGGATCAGGTTAGAAGGATTGTACGCAAGTTGAGAGAAAACAGATTGTTTGTGAAGCTTGAAAAGTGTGCTTTCAGTGTCTCTCAGGTTGAATTTTTGGGTTTTGTAATTTCACCAACAGGCATTCTTATGGACCGCAAAAAGATCGAAGCAGTAATCAACTGGAAGTCCCCCGAGAGCGTCAAAGAAGTACAAAGCTTTATTGGTTTCGCCAATTTTTACCGGAGATTCATTGGTGAAGTTTCACATAAGATTTTACCACTCACCCGTCTATTGAAAAAAGGGCTCAAATTTGAATGGACAACTGAAGCTGAAGAAGCCTTCCGATCTCTAAAAGAAAGTTTTACGTCAGCCCCAATTCTACAACATGCAGATCCAACTGAACCTTTTTATGTGGAGACTGATGCCTCAGATCAGGCTGTGGGAGGAGTGTTGTCCCAACGAAGTAAGCTAACGGGGCAGCTGCATCCGGTCGCCTATAGGTCCAGAAAATTAACTCCGGCGGAAACAAACTATACAATCACAGAGAAGGAGCTATTGGCCATAAAAGACGCATTCAAGGACTGGAGACACCACTTAATGGGGGCACAACATCAAGTCACAGTATACACAGACCACAGAAATTTAAAATTTCTGAAGACAGCCAGAACCCTAACACCAAGACAATTGCGATGGTCGCTATACTTCGCTGATTATGCTTTCGTCATCACTTATCGGCCAGGAGCCCAGAACGGGAAAGCAGATGCCTTGTCTAGAATAGACACAGAAAATCAAAAGACACCTCTAGGAAATCAATCCATTATCCCAAGTGAAAAGATAATTGGAGCAATTACTTCAGTTGATCTTGAACACGATATCTCAGACACGATGGATGAAGAGACCTTGAAAGAGTGGGTGAAGAAAGAAGGAAGAGAAATTCGTAATCAGTTGCCCTACTTCCAAGGAGCCCTGTATATTCCCACTAAAAAGTTGCAGCAACAGATCATCAAGGAATGCCACGATGCGAAACTGGCAGGACTTAAGGGGGAGGCAAAGACCAGAGAACTGATCCAGCGACACTTCTGATGGCCTGAAATGTCGAAGAGCATTGAGCAGTATGTTAAGACTTGCGAGATTTGTGCTCAGGGAAAATCCGAAAGGCAGGCCCCAAAAGGTTTACTTTTGCCCTTACCCACTCCACCTTCTCCTTCGCACACCGTTACATTAGACCTCATTACTGACTTACCCCTTAGTCAGGGCTACAATACCATCTTAGTAGTGGTAGATTCCCTTTCTAAAATGGCTCATTTCACAGCTCTGAAAGGAGTGCCAACGGCTAAGCAGTTGGCGACTCATTTTAGTGCTCAAATAGTGAAAATACATGGAATCCCTAAGATAGTAATCACAGATAGAGGCCCACAGTTCATTTCCCACTTTTGGAAATCTTTCATGGAAGGGTTGGGTACAGAAGTCCGTTTTTCCACCAGTTATCACCCAGAAACTGACAGTCAAACCGAGAGGGTGAATCAAGAACTTGAACAGTATTTGAGATTGTTTCTTTTAAAACAGGAAGGAAATTGGTCGGACTATCTATGGGCTGCAGAGTTTGCCCATAATAATGCCAAAAATGTTTCCACCGGGTTTTCCCCCTTCTTTATGAATTATGGGAGACATCCAAACTCAACCCTCAGACAAACTGAAATCTCAGTTCCAGCAGTAGAGGAGATTGTAACACAGTTAGAACAGGTACATAGGAGTGCAATTGAAAACCTTAAACTAGCTAAAGAAAAGTATAAGACTTATAAAGACAGAAAGAGACGAGTGGGCCCCCCATTGGAAATAGGAGATAAGGTTTGGTTAAGTACTAAGAATTTGAGACTAAAAGGAAATCGGAAGTTCCAACCGAGATTTATTGGTCCATATCTAGTAGAGGAGAAAATAAATCCGGTGACTTACCGAATTCAATTCCCACCAAGGCTGAAAATACATCCAGTTTTCCACATATCCCTGTTAAAGAAGGCTCCAGAAAACTTACGAAAAAACCTGCCACCAAGGCCTCTTCAACTAGAGACTGGTACTGAATTTGAAGTCAAAGAAATTCTAGACTCCAAAATGCAAAAGGGGAAGCTATACTATTTGGTGGACTGGAAGGGTTATGGGCCTGAGGAAAGATCTTGGGAACGAGATGAAGATGTCCATGCTCCAAGATTAGTTAAGGCCTTTCATCAACGATTTCCAACTAAACCCCAGAGGAGAGAACCTACCTTGTTGGAGGGTACTGTCAGGACTCCAAGATTACAGATAGGTTTAATAGCGCATCAGAGAATCAAAGTTTACGCATAC
The DNA here is from genome assembly GCF_964204655.1 of Triturus cristatus. Lineage (NCBI taxonomy): Eukaryota > Metazoa > Chordata > Amphibia > Caudata > Salamandridae > Triturus > Triturus cristatus. The sequence continues at coordinate 1,116,714,517 of NC_140588.1, read as the reverse complement.
CCGTGCTATGGAAGATACATGGGTGGAGCTGACTAGGAAATGGCACCTAAAAAGGCCACCAGAACCGAGTGGCTGTTAGCATTCTAGTGCCCAGCAGAGAACGCGCTGCAACTCCAGGTGAGGCTCGCGCTGCTTGAGAACTGCGCACTTCACCAAGAATTTCAATGGAATCAGGAGTGTACTTCAGAGCGCGATATCAAAGGGTTAAAGAGTAGTTTTGAGGGCTTATCTTTATCAGGGGCGAAAGGCATCCAGAAGTCTGCTGCTAACGAGTTTGTAAACCCGAGTACAAGGAAGGTATGTGATATGTGAGGAGAGCTGCGGGTCTCCGTGTTTGTGAAGCATTCGTACCGCATTGAGGGAGACGAAGCAGAGTCGCCCGGAGCTTCTGAAAGAAGAAGAAGAAAACAAAGCTAAGTTATCAAGTGTATTATTTTACGACAGAGTATTGAAGTAAATTATTGATAGTTATATAAGTAAAGGAACTTACTGTGTAAAAAGCGGCATTTCAGTATATCAGCACTAAGTCAAGCGCAGAGTTGGCAAGACCTGAATAATGAAGAAGTAGTTAGTATTACATGTTAGAATACAAGAGCAAGCTGTAAATAGTTAGAATAAGATAACATACTCACCACTGAGATAAGACGTCAGTCAGTAACGCAGAAGCGGAGAGGAATAATACCAAAATTAAAAGAATAAGAAGAGAAAATACCAAATAAACAGATGATTAATTACCAATAGGAAAAGACCCTAAAAAACAGTAAGTAGAAACCTAATTCGAATATAATAAATACAGAGTCAAAAGGGAGAGAAGAAGTCCTTAACATATAAATGTAAATATATTGCAGGTGTGCTAAAAGGGAAGAAACTGCGAATTGAGGCAGAAAGCAAGGAAAGATTTACGTAGAAGAGAATAAAAGAGCACACACAGAAAAAAGAAATAAAAGAAATAGAAGAGGAGCTGAGTTCTGGAATAAGTAGGGTAAGGAAGCGAGGTAACAGGGTTTTAAAAGATAAGACAGGTTAAGAGTATCGTACAGAAACTGCAGTCTGAAACTCGGCTCCTCAGTGATTTTAAGCTAAGGCGCTTTAGAGGTTCAGGGTGGGAAGTACGCTGTAGCAGCTCAGACTGGCCCATTGTCATTCTGTATGTGACAATCAGCCACATACAGCTTCCTTGGAGCTGCTCTTGTTACCCGAGGAAGAGTGCGAAGGGCCCGATCAGGTAGTTGAGGCCTCTCGCAGGGAACAGCTCTGCTCCCTGCAGGGCCCAAAATTACAGCCAAAAGGTGTCTGTAAAAGGGATCCTCACGCACAATGGACGTGAGGTCCAAATTACGGACGGTCCGTGAAATTTACGGACAGTTGGTCACCTCAAGTAAGGTGACATGACTACAAGCACATAACAAAGGAGAAACAGGCCAGAAACATTAGGGCAACCATGGGGACTAGAATAGGACCTGATGGCCAGGAGAAGTTGAACCCATTGGCAGAGCAGATGGCTTCACTCATCCCAACAGAGTTGGTGGTGGGACTTGCTGAATACAGCAATGCTGCATGTGAGGACCAGGAAGAACTACAGGGTAAGTGACAACCAGAGAACATATGGGTATAACTGTCATGCAGAAAAGTGCAGCAACACACTTTAATGCACTGCGCTGCACTGTGTGCAAGTGAAAGGGCAGGCATGTCTCACATGTTAACTCTTCCATCACATAAATGCGTTCTTATTGACTGGTCACTTTTATTTCTGTCCAGCCAAGTCTCTCTCATCTATGGGTGATGTGTTATCCCAGTGCAGGATGTCCTCTGAATCCTGGTACTTATAGTGTAACCTTTTAAAATGATTATCCACGACCACAAATCCCTCAATACACAGGAAAAAACCTGAACTGGAACAGCACATCATGCATAGACCTTCGACTGTGTGCAGAAATATCATTGCCAATGCAGTCTCTCTTGCACTATGAAGCAAGTGTGCCTGTCTAGTTTCTAGGCAGTCAAAAGTGTAATGTAATGTAAAGTAAACTGGCTTTCCAGAGGATTAACTTCTGACCCGAGAGGTTCTACAGGTGCTGAATACATGTTGGCCTTACAAGTAGTACAGTCAGTAACACTAAACCACATTGAACACAGCTGTCCTGATGAGTTGGGAGAGTTTTTACTGGTGTTGACAGCCATGTAAGTGACCACCCTACCTCTTGTATTACCTAAATAGATATTGGGTGTGGGTGAGAATGCAAGTGGTGCACAATAGAAGTCTTTAGGAAAATGACTTTTTATAAAAAGAGGTACACTGTGCAAAGAGTCCAGGCAGACCCCAGATTGTTAACACAGAGGAAGAAATGAGAACCAAACCCTATCTTTTGTGGGAGAGCGTGAACGCAGTTAGGCTTATCAGAGGGTGGTGCTAAGCATCTGTTGACACACATTGAGGCAATAAATGAGACACGCACTCAAAAATAAATCCAAGACCAATTTAGAAAATATTTTATTTTTTTATATAACTTTTGATACCAAGAACTAAGATAGCAAGTAAGTACTTTTCAAGATATTGATTTTAGCAGATAAGTAAAATGTTCACTTACAGACATCTAAGGACAATGTTTTCCTACAGGAGTAAAGGCATGTATAGCATGCATGTATTCGTGTTCGGTTTCTTGGGGTCTCCTTCTGGACTTTGGGTCATAAGGGGAAAGGTCCAAAGCACTACCAGCCGATTCTCATTACCTGCCCTGGGATATCGGGTGCCAAGGTGCTGGTCACATTGGTAGCTGTACGTACTATTCCAGTAAAGGGAAGCACACCTTCCTAGAAACAGGGTGCAGAGGGGTACTAGGGGATAAGTCTGGGAGTTTCCACCAGGGGCTTGGGTCACAATGTTCCTAGGGGCAAGAGAGCACAGATGGTTAATCGGTACTCTGGCTGGGGCACTCAGTGAAGAGTGAAAAGGTCAGTTCAGCCCTGTCCACCTAAGAAGCTCGCAGTCGTTGGTGTCACCAGTTGAAGGTGCAAAATCAGGACAGCTGGGCCACTTTGGAATTGGGTCTCTGTGGTGTTGATGTCCCACAATGGTGTTTTGTCTTGGAGTCAGAGTGGATCTTTAGGGGAACAGTACCCTCTTCCTGGGTCACTGTTATATTGGGTTGGCAGTGGAGTGGTGGCATGGTAAACTTGACTTTGCTTTTCAGTGCCTGCAGACTGAAGGAGAGTAGCTCCTCTACTCCAACACAGATTACGTGACAATTTGCAAAGGGCTGGCAGTCTTCTAGGGTTTCTTGAAAGCTGGCCAGCTGCAGGAGGCATTGCTGGGTTGTGATTGATGAGTATTGGGGCCTGATTATATCTTGGTGGTAACGGTCCTACCACCACTTATTTGACTGACTCATTGCTCACCCACTTGGCAGTCCAGCTGCTTGATTTACATGTTGGTAGATCTATGGACAAAAGACAGCCAGAGTCCCGCTGACTCTTTCAGGAATTCTTTCCCACATCCACAATATCACAGGCAGCAGTGGCTGTTCACAGGAGACCAGTCAAGATGAATGCAGAGCTAATCATGATTTGTCTTTCCATTGAGACAACTGTGGCAGGCAAACCTCCTACTTTGAGTTGGCAGAATCTAAGGAAATAAGGTAAGAACTTACCTTTTTACTGATTTCCACTTCTGTTTCCATCTTGAACCCCATTGTGCAGGATGCTTCTTTGCAGCTCTGAATCCAGCACAATGACTAATCACTCCGTTGTCACTGGGATGTAAGGTGCCAGGATGTAAGGTAATATGAACTGGTAGGTGTGCCTTCAAGGGATTTATTCTGATTCTTAATTTTCAACGGTTTGTGTTATTTGCTTGATGCAAGTTTATGTAATGTTCTTGCAAATTCATTTCTTTTTATATAGGATGCAAGTTTATCTGACTTTCTTGCAAATTAATTTATTTTGTTTAGATTTAGTCAATTTATATAAACACAATTTATGAGCAGTTATAGTTTTTCAGATGAAATTGTACAATTATATAAAATCATATCAAAAAATCTATTTGGCAGCAAATGATCAATTCAAACACACAGGTGTATGTTAGAAAGCAGATTTGTATCCTAAAGAAAATCGAGAAAGGGTACTAGTTTATTTAAAGCACAATGGAACAAGAAGATATCATACAATTCCTATGTTACAAGCTTCACAGTTCCAATTGTGTACACATTTTCCATATACAAATCTAATGAATCAACTGATAAATACAGAAGAATCCAGCTTATGTTGTTCTTCAACGGAAAAAAATGCACCTGTCGACGTTTCGGTCTTTATGCTGACGTCTGTAAGACTTTCTTCAGGACTAAACAATTGAAAATGATTGACCTCTAATAAAGGCCAGAAAAAACAATTATTACTGTGTATTCTTTTTAATCAAACTCAAATAATCACCCGTGTTCAAAAGGAAGAAAAGTGTCTTTTGAAAAATTCTCTAGAGAGATAGATCTGAATGATACCTTAACCCTTGATTGTTGAGGGTATATGAGAGGATTCTTGATTTTAAGAGAGTGAAATAGTTGCACTTACTCCAGTCAGTGGAAACCTCACTGTCACTGTAATATCCACAAACATAGTAGTCCGCAGTAGCAGAAACAAGTCCGTGCTGGTCTGAAAAATCAGTATATTTGCTAAATGTAGTGAAGAAAACCATATATGCATATAGAAATAGTTGTTCACCGCCATGATGTAAAAACATTTAAGGCGAGACATACTATTAGGCTAAATATAATTTAAGTAGATATGTGGCCGTTAAATGCAGACGTTACATGTATGCGCTTTTGTATATAAAAAGTGCAGTAGTAGTTTGACATCATGTCTCAGTTTGTTGGAAACCAATACTACGAATGGTAGACCCGCCACAAACCATCCCCATCTTCAATCTCTCGTCCCATCTCCTATCCGAACAAGAAATTGCTGTATTATCCGCAAGTCTGTCTTTTGTACCGATTTATAAAAATAATCTTTTTCAAACCAAATTGGAAATGTATGAATTCTTCCGATCAGTGAGGTTAAAAAATTACTTTAGCAATAACATCTCAATACAATCTAGTGGAGTCACTGGACTCAAGAATCCATCAACTTTGTATCCCACCAACGCGATGATAGCTAAAGAAATTGTGACATTTGAAAATGGCACTCTGACAGAGATTGACAAACTTTTCAAAGAAAAAATAAACTTTCCATATGTAACTAACTTTCTTGTTACATCACTGGCCTTTACTGTTGCTGTAAGTGTCTATAAAACTATCTGTCAGGAGCGCATGGATTCGGTCCTGGGTCTGTTACTTACTACTGAGTTAGCTAATTTACTGTGCAACCAACTGCATTACTGCTAGATACATAGGATTTCTGTCTGTGTGTGTGAGTGAATGTTTTCATAGTTCTGACACTAGGATAGGATAGTGTGTTATATGTGTAAAAGCCTACACACACAGTTACTAGTTCTAGTGATGTACATGCATATTTTCAGGCTCATATGCTCAGTTATTCATCCAGTCTCCCACTCTTATTTGAATCTCAGTTAAGCACGTGTAAAAGGGGTAACATACCAATACATCCGCTTAGACAGTGTCACAATCATCTAAATATTTACTCATATGCACGGAAAGAACACTTATGAATGTAGCATAAGTGCAGGTAGTGACACACTTAGCTAAATACCCCAATGCTAACCTGTACACCTAGAAGACAGTCAATACTATCTCTTACATAAACATTTAGAAAGACATGTACTTGCAAACAAAGGCAGCAATGCACTCACAAACATACTTGCATATAGAAACAGACCCTCAGATAGGGACTGAGACAATGGTTCAGATATGTAGTAAAGAACTGAAATTAGCAAGTGAACCATCTATTGTATTAGCCATTTTAACATGCCTTATACCTGGTATACTTGATGATATCCATCCAGTTTTAATGGTAGGTCAACTTGACACATAAAACTCCTTGACCAGACTTACCCTCTTGTTCAACCAGATATAACTCAGTCATACTTTAGCATATAGCTAGGCAGTAGGATACTCTCTTATGTGTATAAAAGGTAATGCTTGTAGCTGGTAATTTCAATGACCTACATCCACACCTTCAGACACATATACTCAGTTATACATGCATTCTCACATACTGCATTACACATGCCATGGTCAGTAACATCACTGATGTCATCTGAAAGACATCACTGATTTCATCACTGATTACATCATCCATGGAATCACTATCATCTCATACAAACTCTCATGCATCCAGTCATACACCCACACAGCCACTCACATACTCATTGACAGATCCAAACAACTGTTCAGAAATCTAGTTACTCATCCATAATCCAACTCGTACCCCTACTCACTCTCTCATACAACCACTCACACAATCACTCACACATCCATATAGCTATTTATGCAACCAGTCACTCACACAAACAGCCACTCACACAGCAATACATGTACCCAAACAGCTGCTCACCCACCCACCTTATACCTGTACAATCACTCAATCACCCACTCACTCACTCACTCATAAAGCCTCTCAACACAACCACTCACCCATACAACCAATCACACACACACACTCACACACCCATAAAACCACTTACATTCACATTCACACTTCTATACAATTACTCACACATCCGCTCACTCACCCATACACCTATTCACACATACTTTCCAATACAACTACTCACACACAGCTTCACTTAGCCAAACTCTAACTCAAAGAGTCAATCACTCACCCATACAGCACATTTACACACCCAGTCACTCACTCATACAGACATTCACATAGCTACTCACTCACCCATTCAGCTACTCACATACACCCTCACCCACCCATACAGCTACCTATACAACCATTCACTCACCAATAAAGCGGCTAACACCCACTCACACACTTTCCCATACAGCTACTTAAATATCCACTCATACATTCACTCACATAGCGAGTCAATCACACATTCCCTTCCTCACATACCTTTCGAACAAATACAACCACTAACACATCCACTCATTCATACAACATCTACTCTTGCACTCACTCACTCACTGAGTCATATATCTATGCACACATCATGACATTCACCCATACTTCCACTGATATATCATTTACAAATAAATATGCTCACTTATGTACTTCTCACTCAGTAACTCAGTCACACAACCACTGAGACAGCCACTCATTCACTCATACAAACAGTCAATATCCATTCACCTATCCATAGAGGCATCCATGCAACCTCTCACGCACATATATTACCACTCCTACTGTTAGTCACACACTTCAACAGAGATTCATACCCCGTCACCATGTACAAATGTGTTGGTAATGTGAAATTATGTTTTAGGGGTGTTGTATTTTTTTCTCTAACTCTTTTTTATTATTTGTGATGATGCTAGTTGCCACAATGACACTGTTGTTCGTGACAAATCAGAATATTGCAACAGATAGTATTTGGTAATGCAGGTATTGAAAATAGAATATTTTTTAATACAAGTTTGATAGACATATAAACAATAATTAAAATTACAGATTGAGGGCAGTAGTTTATTGTTATAGTGTAAAAACATGTATTAGGGTAACTACATTTACAATGAAGTAATTTTTATTATAATTCCTTGTTCGCGATGACGCCAGTTACCACAGTGAAGGTGTTGTCCACGATGGAGATGAATGTTGTGTCACATAGTATACAGTGATGTGGTTACCATGAATATTGTTTTTTAAATATGATTCATACACATGTAAGCAGTAATTCTAATTACAGATTGAGGGAAGTAGTTTATTGACATGTTGTAGAAACACCTTTTAAATATATTTCTGTGCTTGCAATGGTGTCAGTCACCGTGATGACGTCAGTGTTTGCGATTACGCTGCTATGCATGAAGATCATATGACCTATAAATGAAGAGATCCTATTGGAGTAGTCACTTTTGATTAATGTTCCCACCTGTTTCCACCTTTTTAAATTTTCCTCTGTGGGATTGTGGGATTCCAACACTTGTGGAACAATGGTGGGGATATTTAAAAGAAGGGAGAATGTGGGATTCTTTTTTGTAATTTCTACATAAATGTAATAGCATCAGGTTCAACTGAGGATAAAGAACATCTGCCTAGTCAAGCAGGAGAGGAAGGACCACCACACAAGAAGTGTGGCTTGGGATTACTTTTTTGTAATCTATTTTGCAAAATTAGTACAATATTCTTTGCTCAACAAAACTCTTTCGTGTGGTATTACCAAAAACTACTTTTGTGGTACTATGCCAATGTTCCTTCAGTTAAAAACATAGCACAGAAGGCAATTGAAAATGTCTCAAAATGGAAGAGAGAAAAACTAGCCAAGGGCATCTACAGCAGCAGCACCTGCAACAGTAACTACAGTGCCCCCAGAGGTACAGAAGTTCCAGCCCAATATCTCTCCTCCATTACATCATTTGAGAACATACTGTTTAGATTTCAATGCCACCCTAACTGTTGGAGAGCAGTCTGTTGTCATTATTTCAGACATTGCTGAGGTGCATTTTATTTTGTATAAAGTACACAAAAATTAAAAAATGTTTTCTGATTAAAAACAGAGTTGAAAAATAAATAGGTAAGATTCTTTTCAAAACCGCCTTTCATGGTAAAAAACAGATACATTTTATGGATGATTCAATGACTGCATGATTATTGGATGAATTATTGTATAAGTGTAGGAGAGTTGGATCTGCATCATATGGTTACCCCCACTTTTTGCTTCATGTGAAACTGTTTTTGACTAGTCTTACTGGGATCCTGCTAATCAGGACCCCAGTCTATCTTCTTTCTCCTTAAACTGTTATGTAATGTACTTAGGTACACTCCAGATTGGATACTGGGTTACCCTTGTCAGTCCCTAGTATATGGTACCCATGTACACGGGGCATAGATACCCCAGAGGCCTCCCATGGGCTGAAGCATGTGTTATGCCACCCATGAAATGCCATGCAAAATGGAACTACAGGCCTGCCATTGTAGCCTGTGTAATTTGGTGCATGCACAACTTACTTTAGATATAGGTTTGCTATAGCTAAGGGTCGCTACACCTAAAACCTATAAGTAACCTCTATAGCAGGCCTTAACAATCCTGAAGGCAGGGTGATTGGTTCTAAGTGAAAGGGTGCCACTTCATGAGCAGGACACCCCTGCAGCCTACAGAGTCCATTCTCTTGGGTTATTAGTGCTGCAGCCATTTATGACATAGAGAGTGGCATTATGCGACCATGTGATGGCCAACTCTAAAACGGCTGAAAGTAACCCTATTGTGTTTGGTGCCAAACCGTTAAGCGGAATAGGTGGTATGATTCCACCCCTCAGAAACTAGCTTTGTGAGGTCTCTGGTGTTCCCGGTACCAGCTTTCTAGTCCCCGGCACCCCAAAATGGTTCCTGATGAAGAGAGACACATTTCTGCCCTCCTGCTGCTGAGCCAAGCTTAAGCAGGGGAAGGCAGAACAATATATATCCTATCACAGGGAGGTGTGACCCCCAGACAGGATTTAGTGTATTAGACCTGGGTGGGTGAGCTTGCCAGTGACCCAAGGTCTGCATGAGGAGCATATGTGGTGTGTATGTGCATAGTTGAGTTCAAACCAGTCCTGGGAACCATTGCTTCCTGCTCTGGTGCGAAACTGGACAAATGACATAGGAGTAACATCCTCACTGTCCAGACGCTCCCCTGGGAGGGTCCCCTGAATCTGTCCAATCCACTCCCGTGGGAACAAAACGGCTTACCTGGCTGAAGGACCCTAGATTTGAGGTGGACAAGATTCTGAACCAGAAACCATTGAACTTGGACTGTCTGGACACTCTGGACTTCATTTGGGCCTAACTTTGTCTCCCCCTCTGTCTGAAGCATTGTCTGTGCCCATGCACCATACATACTCCATGCAGTACCTGTGGAGCATCTAGGACAACCAAAAATATCTCCCTTGGAGTGAAGGAGTCACTCCCTTGCCACTGCAGGCACCACATCATAACTAACTGGTCTGCTGCTCCTGAGCTCCTATGGACTCCAAAGGCTCCAGCTTGTTCCCATCCCTCCCTGACATCCAACACTCCTCAAATGTATATCTACCCCAAATTTATAATACCCCTAAATAGACATCCGCCCAACAATACAAAGACAAAACTAACACAATACTATACAAGAAGACACAAACGTTTTACAATTTGCATAAAACAGGAGCATATCAGACACCAACAAGAACAATAATTCACACCAAAACATCAGCCACCCTGTAAAACACCTCCAACAGCCATGACAGACTAACAGACTGGGAGAAAGTGAAAATAAATTTCACACTTTTTAGTATGCTGTCTGCCACATCCATTACATCATATACTGGATGTGTCCAGCATGTTTACGACATTTGGGATTGACTTTTCAAACACATTGCTATGCAAATGGACATCGTGTGATGGAAACACCGCACTGATGGTGATGCACCAGTTTCAAACCGCGCAACTGGTGTGATGCTCAGGTTCTGACCCACGTAACAGGGCTTTACTGCAGAGGCCTGGGTTATGCTGTATCACACACGTTAGGCCCACTTCCTTTGGTCCATAGGTGGGGTGGCACCTCTTGGCAGGCCAGTGTAACAGAGGGCAGTGTCCAGGTGGTGAAGCAAGGTGGTTGAAAGTATTTCATATGCCTGTGCCTAAGTCTATATGACAGGAGGCCTTGCAGAATGCCCGTGGAGTCAGTCTAGGTTCAAAGAATGCATGTGCAGACCCCTGGGGGTCTTCCGAATAAGTATATCAGACTGTTGAACCTATTTAGAGTTTGCCGTCTGATGTAATTGTTTTTGTTCAGAACCATCAGGAGAAGGCCAGTGTCCTGTTTTTTTTTTCAATAGAAAAATGAACCCCATACACTAAAAAATGAAAAAAAACATTTCAGGGTGTCAGGGTTTTTATTTGTTAATTTTACAAAAGCTTTGGGAGTTTGATTTGTTAAAATAAATGTTTGTTAACTGCTAATAAAAGAATGGCACCTCCCCAGAAAACCTTCAGAGGAGCAGATGTCGCCTAAAAATAACGTTCCTATAGATGACATTTTGAGCTATATAGGATTTTAATTTGATTGTGCCAGAGTCATTCTCCTTTTCTAGTCTGGAAAGCTACATCATTTACCTGGCACAAAAAGTCTAAGCCTGACCCTGAGGATAGCACCCAGGATAAGCAAGGACATAATTCAGGAGTTACTAAGGGTCACCGAGAACCATGGTAGTGGCTCCTGGTCTCAGAGATGGAAAAATCAATGCCAAGAATACAGGGGAGGGGCTAGCTTCCTTGTTTTTGAAAATTGCATTATTATAGTATTTGTGATTAATAGTGGGGCCTTTGCTGGTTGATGAGGTAAGTAAAATAAACTGCCTTTAAATGTATGGTATATATTCATGTTTGTAAGGGTGTGTTTGTGCACAATAAAGCATGTGCATATGTTAGTGTGTGAGTGTGTAGGCAGTGATTGGCAATGAGTAAAATTGACCGCCAGTACATTGTTATAAGTGAGTCATAGTGAGAGAGAATCAGTGAGTGAGAGAAAGAGAAAATGCAAGTATAAGAGAATAATTATGAATGAGGATGAAGGAACCTTAGCGACTGTAAATGACTTGGTGTGGGAATAATTGTGAACAAGCATTAATGACAGTGAGTGAGTGTAACTGTAAATTAGGTTGAGTTGGTCAGAGTGAATGAAAACACATGTAAATGAGTAAGTGTAGGAGTGGGTATAACGAGTAAATGTGAGTGTGAACGAGTATGAATTAATATAAGTAAGTGAATGTGAATGCATGACAACGAGTGAGAATAAGAGTGAACAGAAGAGTTAGTGAGAATGAATGAAGGTCAGTAGGAGTGAGCGAAATAAAGTGATTGTGAGTGTGAATGTAGTCTTACACTTGCAAGTCTGTCATTGGCCCCGGCATACTGAAAGTAAAGTCTTAGCTTATGGAGGCCCCCATGGCAAACCTCTGGCTATCACATACAGTTGAAAATTCTTGTCACACAGACACCTGTGACAGAATACTGGAACACTAGAGGTTGTACTTATCAAATGGGACACCCATGGCAAAATGATGGCATAATAGAGGTTATACTTGGCATGTGAGACACTCATGGCAAAATGATGGTGCTGGCATTCTGAAGGCCCCAGTAGCCAAATGCTGGTAATGTGATATAGGACATAATATTTCACTTAAGGGAGGGCAACTGGTGCCAAAAGGAACAATCATAAAATGCTTACTCTGATGTAAAAGAGGCAATATTTCCTAGAAAGGCAACCAATGGTATGGGGACAACAACACAGACAAACTTCTGGCACTTGCATGTCATGTGTAATTAGTGGCCTAAGAGAGGACCAATGGCATACATGGGAAACCTGCATCGAAATGCTGGCCCTAGCACAATGTTTTTTAAATACTGGGGCAAATCACATTTTGGACAAAAGGGGTCAATTCTAGGGGAGCAACAAATGTCACTGGCTTTGAACACCATAGTAGGGATTTAATATTTAATCAGTGCCCTTTCAGTGCCCATAGGGCTATTCACAAAGGTATTTTAAACACATATATAAATATGACAATTTTGAGTAACGTTGCTATCTTTGGCTATTCACAAAATGCCATCGTGAAAATACTCAAGAGTGTAGAAGCACATGTCTCCACTCCCTGAGAAAGGAGGTGGAGCAAAATATGCAAGTGTAATTTACTACTGCCAAAAAGAAAAAATGATAGAGACAAGGACCTAAAATAAAACCCTATAGGAATAATACTAAATGAAATTAAGATATTTAAAATAGTTACAAATATAAATCAATATAATTTAATGCTAAAACATATGTAAAATTAATGTATAAAATAGTTTGTCAATCAGTTTCATCCATAATCTAATGCAAAACTTTTTAATTATACCACATTTACTAAATTCTCTATATCTCTTTTAAATTAATTAAAATACATAAGTGGATGCATGGTAGCCCCCATGCTCCATGTAATGCCTGCTCAATGCCCAGTAGACAGCACAATGCACTGCATTACAAAACCATGCATAGCCATACCAATCCAGCTTTACCTGGCCTAGTAAATTCTAAAATTCCATTTCATGTCCAGGCCAAGGTGATGTGATCAACTCACTCTTGCTAATGTCTTATTTATATCTGGATTTACATGCTGATTAAACCAGGTGTGTAATTTTTCTAGGTCTTTATATAAGTTAGTATAAAGAATATATTATATATTCACTGACAGATCTCTCAAATAATTTTTTGATATTTTTCTTTGTATTTTCTTTAATTTGTCATTGACATATTTTGCACCTCTTTTTAAAACTGATGTTCAATCAATCTATGAATCATTTGTAAAGCGCACTACATACCCGGGAGGGTCTCAAGGCACTGGGTGGGGAGGTGGGGCCGCTACTGATCGAACAGCCAGGCCTTGAGTATCCTCCTGAAGGTCAGAAGGTCTTGGGTCTGTCGTAGGCTCAGTGGGAGGGTGTTCCTTGTTTTGGCGTTTGCACTGTTACTCCGCAGAGTGTCCCGGCGCTAGTGGTGCATTTTACTCTCAATCAATGTACTGATTCATTGCATAGCAGTTTGATAGCAGAGGTGGAAACAAAGGTTCCTAATATGTAACAACTGGTGCTGGATGAGATGCTGAGGGATGGTGCACAGGATTCAGGGGACCCAATGGGACTGAAGAGTACTGCTTAGTAAAGTAGGGAGTTAATGTGTCATCAGGAAAACAGCAGGAGTAAAAGGAGGGAAAGGAGCACAGAAGGCACAGGAGAGAAACAGTTCTTCTTTGGAGGACGTCATGGGGAAGATAAGTACTATCCTAGGAGAAATGGTACTTCGGTCATTTCTGCTTGAAGGAGGGTTGCTAGGGAGTTGGGGAAGAAGATCTAAATGTTATTAGTGTGCAGATGGCACTGGACACAGAAAAAGAGACCATGGGTCTAATTTAGACTTTGACAGATGGATTACTACATCACAAATGCAACAGATGTCATGTCCTCCATATTGCAAGTGTCATTGGATAGAATTGAATAACCCATCTGCCGAAGTCTAAATCAGACCCTATGTCACCAGGGTAGGAGCCATAAAGGGCACATAGGAGGGGTCCAGTACTGGGATTAGGGTACACCAGAGTAGATGTTAAGAGGCCATTATAAATCATATGTCCACTGCTGGATTCTGAGCTTGTTCTTATTACTCCTTGTTTGGTGACAGCAGCTTGACAAATATGTACAATGTCCTGGATTCCAAATCAAGACATTTTGACATCCAGTATCCAACTACCACTAATAAATGAATGTAGATGCCTCCTCTGCTTAGTATTTCATGTACATTTGCATGAAGTATGACTGAGTTCTTTATAACCAAATTGACTGAGGGAGAAACCTACAAGAATATAAAAGAAAGCAAACACAAGTATTAATTATCGTACTAAAAGCAGCCGCCTTGTATTCTCCGGAGTGAACATTTTATGTGCATTTGTAAAGTGTACTATCACTTGCAAATGGTACCCTGGTGCTGAGCAGATGGGTGTGTCTAGTCCTGCCTAGGGTAAGTCGGTTCATTGAAAAGGCAGGTCTTGAGCTTGTTTCAGAATTCAAGAGAGAGGAGGGGTTCTGATGTACCCTAACTTTAGGAGTAATGTGAGCGAATGCCTGTCCTTTTGATCTGGTTCTGTGTATAGATGGGATGTGTGTAAGTAGGAGATCACTGGAGCTCAGGTGTATGGGATTGAAGGAAAAATATGTGACTGTTCAGGGTAGCGGGGCATAAGTTGTTTAGTGCCTTGAATGTGTGTGAGAGGAATTTAAAATGTACATGTTTGTATGTTGGGAGCCAAAAGGCTCACTGAGGTGTGATGAGATTTGAGTTCTCTGTGGGAGGTTGAGGATGAGTCTGGCTTCTGAGTTGTAGATGGTTTGTTGTCTTCTGGTGAGTTGCTTGGCAATCCCGGCTTAGAGGGTGTTCCCATAGTCCAACTTCCTGACAACTGGGGTGTGAGTGACTTTTTTTGTCTTTCCTGGGAGCCATTTAAGGATCTTCATCAGTATTTTTAGGGTATGGAAACAGGGTGAAGGGATAGTGTTGACTTGCGGCGTCATGCCCAGTTTGAAGTTGGTGATCATTCTGGGTACGGGTCTGAGTCCAGCGGTCACCTGCAGAGTTCCCACGGCAAGCTGCTCTTGCAAAAGATCAGTACTTCCGTCTTTTCAGTGCTGACCTTAAGAAAAATGATTATTGGAAATGAGTGAATACGTTTTTCTTATCAGCCTTGTTTGCCTCCTAACTTTAAATGAGCTGATATTGATTCTGCGATTGTTGCAGCTAAAAGATATGACTTCTGATCATCAAATGTTGCAACATCTCAAAGGGGCACCTTCCTGGATATTATCCGTGCTTCACTGGCATTTTCATATTCCCCTCCAACTCAAGTTTTGATGCATTGTGTGTGAAATCTACAACTTTCAATTTTAAATCTTTTTTAGCTCCATTTCATACAATTGATAATTCTTTGTTTTCTAGAATGTGTGGAGATTGTCCTCAAACTGGAAGCAAATCATAATACATTTTACATTAATTTAAAGGAGACCTAAGGGAGAAGTCCTCAAAAAGAATTTCTTTACATTTTCTTCAATGAACAGAATCAATAATCCATTTCTGTATATTTTTCTCACCAGGTGGAGTGAAAGGCAAGCTGGTGATTGAGCTGTCCTATGCTCCTTTCTTTGAATGGACTTTCCCAGCCTGCGACAATTTTTCAGACATCATTCTTGGTGGCTCCACTGATCAATGTGTTGCAGCAATAGAGAAGTGGTGGAGAAATGAGCCCGGCGCTTTGGACTGGAGTCATGTACCAATGGCACTTTGTGAGCTTCAGGGCTGTAGGTATGTATTCAGCGCCTGATGATGTATTGAAAATGCCTCCCTTTGATTACCTTTCTCGCAGTCCTAGCACTGAGGGCAGCAGGTTTACTTTCTTGAAAGCAATTTCATAGTTTTAGGAGTTGAGCAGCAGGTTCAAGAGAGTTTTTGCATTGCTGATACTAGAGATCTGTAAGATGTTCATCAAACTTTTTCTATCCTTGAGTGTGTAAGTGAGGAGGCATGAAACAAGTGTCTCTCATCTTCTCTTGAAATGCATCACATCAAATGATGTGTGAAATAGTTTTGCTGTCATAAAAGCTGGTGGTTTAGTAAAGATATTTTCTTTTGCAAAAACTTTTACCAACTCATTCTGAACCACAGCTAGCAGCAGCCATGAAAGGGACATGTCTTCTTTTAGGATTAGCAATGAAATGTATCACAGTGGCTGCAATTGTGCTAATTAAGTTTTGAAAAGTTGCTCAGTCCTTAAGTGAGGTGGTACCACATTGAAAAGAGGGATGCCTGCTCAGGTATGTGATGCTCCCAACTAGGATTGTGTTTGCCACAGTAACAGAAGATTCCTGTAAGGAACATGGACTGCTTAGAAAAAAAAGCCATTTGTGACTTCAGATACATGGCTTAAGGTGGGCTGTTTGGTATATACGTTCATCCTCTTGTTTGGAGCCAGTCACTGTCGGTCCCAAAAATTGCCCTACCTATTTAATTACAATAGGCTGGCTTTCTTGACACCAGTTCAAACAACTTGGGGGTTTATTTGCAAGCTCTTGAGCTGCTGGTGCACCACTTTTTATGATTCTCTAGCACAGCAGAATGCAGACCCGTATCTCATATTGTGTGGCTATTCCTGGCCTCATAGATAGGGTGTAATGCAATGCAGAGCAAATTGCTGTGTGGTCTTACACTGTGGGTGTTCCCACATAGCATCCATGTATTGTGAAGCATTCCTAGATTTACAAGTATGTGTAAACCTGGGAGTGTGTCAAAACATTATGCCTACCCAGGGAAGACATACATTTTTTTCCTCTTACCACGTGTGCTGAATTTTGCCGCATACATAGAAAAAGGAAAAAGCCTCCATGGATTGTTTCTGTGCAGTAAGGTGCCCCTTCATGCACAAAAACAATCCTGCTTCCAATGCAGAAACCCTTGCATAACAGTGCAAGCCAAAATAGCACCAGCACAGTGGGAAATGTCAGACATGCAGGTATATCACAAAGATGGCACTTTCCTGGCCCTTCCTTTTGATGCAGGGCAGCACAGCAAAGTACATTTCTGTACTGCCTGGCATTAAAAAATCATAAATGAGGCCTTAGGTGCCCAACTCCCAACCGCTATTTGTGACCTATCTGTTTCTACGTCATCCCTAAGCGTATTAGGAAATATAAAACATAAAATTACATTTTTACATAAAAAAAATAAGCCAAAAAACCCCACTAATACACTCATTCAATTATCCATGCACCACCCACTAAAGAAAATTACTTAATGTATGTTTATCAAACCTTAAAAAAAGACATATATTCACACTTAATAACAACCCCGAAAGCTATGTATCACAGTGTTCCACATTATTGCGAACACCGTCATCGTCAAGGCAACCGCAAACTATTTACAAAATATGGGAAATCAAAAAATGCTCTCTACATGATAAAACTCGACACTACAGCCTTACAATTAGCAATACAAAAACATACAAATCCATCCCCAAAAAATAAAGGTTACAGGGACATTATAGATAGGAAATAGAATTAAAAAAATAAATTTACTGAAAAACCAAAGGTTATGGGGATGTTATAGTTCGGCTCACATTTCACTCCTACAAAACCAGAGAAATTCAGCAGCTATAGTTACCTTAAGTGACAAAATTTGCGCCCCCTCGATGCACTTCTTATGACCTCACATATTACATCACTCATTGTTGAGTGATCTAGCCATAGTCAGTGACATCACCTATGACAGTTCAAATTACATCACTGATGATATCACATATGATATCATACAGTGATTGTTAGTGTTTTCTAAATGTTTATGAATGTTACACATATATACTAAGGTACTACAAAAGCTAAATTACTATATTTGGTGTACTAATAATGTGGCATACTTTCTCTAACATATATTATGTGAGTGATTGTGTGACTGTGTATCTGTGTTTGAGTAGATATCTGAGTGGCTATATAGCTGTCGGGGTGAGAGTGTCTGTATGGGTGAATACGTTGGTGTGGGAGTACCTGTATGGGTGTGGGAGTGGCTATGTGACTGACAGTATTGGTGAGTGAGTAGGTATGTGAGTGGCTGTATGGGTCAGTGAGTGGCTGTGCATGTAGCTGTATGAGTGAGTGAGTGGGTATGTAAGTGGCTCTATGGATGAGTGAGTGGGTATGTGAGTGTCTGTATTGGTGAGTGAGTGGGTACATGATGGGCCCTATGGGTGAGAGAATGGCCTTCTGTCTGTGGCCAACATGATGCTCATGCCCCCTGCCCTCTGTTTTCCATTTGTTGAACCCTTCCTTCTGCTTTGTCTGATACATTGTTGTATCCCAGCCTCCTTCCTCTTGCCCTTCATGGTCTATTTTCCTACAACTGTCCATAGTGTATTTCAATTATGGTCTTCTTGCTGCCCTTGCCTCTTTCACCTCTTCTCTTGTGCATGGCCCTCTACTCTCTCTATTGCTTTCTATGGTCCTTTATGGTGCACTGCCATCCCGCTTGCCCTCTGTGGTGTATTGATAAGCTGCAACCCCTGATGTTTGCCCTGTAAGGTCAATTTGGTGCCCCTGCTCATCTCACTCCATTCCTGTGTTATCTGTGTCCATGTCCCTTCCCCATTCCTTCTGCCCTCTGTGATCCTATTTCCCTTACTTGCCAAAATTGTGAACTTGGTAAGAGTGAGACTTGAAAAAAAAAGTGTTGGGAATTGATTTTCTCCATTGACTTACATTGAAAAAGAGGAGATTTTTAGGCGACAGATAAAATAAAGTATTTTGGCCTTAAAAACATTACTAGTCTTCTGCCTGAATCTGGTCTATCGACATGTATGGTTGTAATGCCACTGTCTCATTATTCTGCCCTCAGTGGTCTTTTATATTGCCACAGCCTCTTCTCCCTGTCTTGCAAGGTTGGTTTAGCCCCCCCTTCCTTCCTTTCCTCTGCCCTCCAGGGTCCGTGGTGCTTCCACTTCCCAGCCCACATGCCCAGTGTCGCCAACTTGTTACCTCTGCACCCCTCTCCATTAGAGGGTCTTATTCCCATAGAAATTATGGTTTGTGTTCTCAACCGCTAAAATGAGAACATATTTTCTGAATTCTCTAATAGCAACAGTGTGAATTTACAGAAAATGTGCTCTTATTTCAGCTTCAGGAGCACCTTCCATATCCTCTATGAGAAAATCATGAGAAACTGTTTTTTTCTCAACACAATTGATGAAATCACATTAGAATGCACCACAGATCTTAAAATGAATATGGTACTTTCAACAAATTATTTTAAAATCTCTTATCACCCTTATATGTTCTTTATTTTGTGACCCTTAAAACCTGCCATTCACACCAGTGTAATATGTGATGTGTTGCAATCACATATTAAAATGGCCCCAGGCGGCCCACCGGAGGGCTCAAAAACAAAATTAAATAAATGAAGATAAACGGAACACACCCACTAAAGGGTTAAATCAATGAATGCACTTCAAATCCCATAGTGCAAAGGCGGTATATGGAAGTCACCTGTGATCCCACTGAAGGGAATTAATTGCCGGAAATTACTTTGCTCCGCTTTTGTCTAAGCCTGTGAACAAGATCCAGGAGGCTTGAAACGCGTCGGGCAGAAAAGATGATCCTGGCATGAATGCATAGTCGTATGCTCCTGCAAGTAATAAAGCTTCTGTTGAAGTTATCCGCTGTTGGAGTGCGCATTTTGTTTTTGGACATTTTTGAAAGATATGATAACGGCTGTCCCACCGTGAAATGCGCACCGCCTGAGAAACACAGTTGCCGCCGGGGCACCAAACTGTTCATCGCGTCAATGCGGCCACAGTGGACAATATACTGGACTGTGCACTCATGCCTGGAGGCCCACCGGAGGGCTCAAAAACAAAATTAAATAAATGAAGATAAACGGAACACACCCACTGGAGGGTTAAATAAATGAATGCACTTCAAATCCCATAGTGCACGGCGGTATATGGAAGTCACCTGTGATCCCACTGAAGGGAATTAATTGCCGGAAATTACTTTGCTCCGCTTTTGTCTAAGCCTGTGAAAGAGAGCCAGGAGGCTTGAAACGCGTCGGGCAGAAAAGATGATCCTGGCATGAATGCATAGTCGTATGCTCCTGCAAGTAATAAAGCTTCTGTTGAAGTTATCTGCTGTTGGAGTGCACGTTTTGTTTTTGGACATTTTTGAAAGATATATATATATATATATATATATATCACTGAAAAAAACATGGGTTTCACACACGTTATAGTTAGAAATTTGCATTTAAAAAACCTTGCAAATTCACTGAAAAAACCATAGGTTTCACACATGTTATAGTTAGGAATTAGCATTTAAAAAACCTTGCAAATTCAGTGAAAAAACCAAAGGTTTCACACATGTTATAGTTAGCTGGACATTTCACTCATAAAAAACCAATGAAATTCCCCCGTTATAGTTAGTTCAGCTAACTATAACTCGCGCGCCCGCAATGCACTGCTGATGACGTCACATATTACATCACTCATGACATGGTCACTGACATCACTCATGACATCACTGATGACATCTCAAATGACATCACTGATGACATCACTGATGACATCATCCAGTGAATGTGTGTTTTTCTGAAAATTAAATATGTTTTATATATGTATATCTCAAGGTCAATGGAAGAATAAATGGGTATATAAGTGTCTAAATGGATGCTTTGTTTTTGAAAAATGTATTGTGTTACTGACTGATTAAGTGTATCATAGTGAATACATGGCTTACTGAGTAATGTTTAAATATGAAAATATCTGTATCAGTCTCTCACTTTGTGTATAAGTGGCTGCATGGGTTGGTGAGTAGCTTCATGGGTGTCTATATAGGTTATTAGTTGTTTTTTTGAGTCTCAGTCTGAGTGTCTGTATGGTTCGGTGGGGGGTATTATGTAGTGCATAGGTGTATGAATGAGTGATTCACTCTTGTATGTGTTGAAGACAGCATGTGTGCAGGACTGTATGGGTGGATGAGTGTGTGAATGGTTGTGTTAGTGAGTGAATGACTGTCTCAATAGTGTCTTTATGAGTAACTACATATGTTTTAAACTAGTATATGTGACTATTGGTGTATATAAGTGAGTATATGTGAGAGTGAGAGATTGAAAGAGTTCCTGTATGAATAAGTATGTGTTTCTATAAGTGATTGTTTATAAGACTAAGTATGTGTAAGTTTCCGTAGAAGTAAGTGTGGTGGTGTGTGTATAACTGTATAAGCTAATAAATGTATGTTTGTTTCTTTATTAGCATGAGTGAGTATGTGTGAGTAACTCTATGGATGAGTGGCATTGTGTAACAGGATGTATAGGTGTATGAGTACATATGATGAGTGAGTGCATGTATGAGTGACTGTATAGGACTGTTGGTGAATGAGTGGATGTGTATGTGGTTCTTAGAATTACTTAAGAGGTTCTTGTAACTGGTATTGGTATGTCCATTGTTTTGAAAATTTCAGTCTCTATTTTTGAATGTGTGTATCAAAGGTTATATTAGGGGAAGAGGAGGTCTGCCACTCTATCACAAGGATGATGTCATCAGTGATGTCATCAGTGATGTCATTTGAGATGTCATCAGTGATGTCATGAGTGATGTCAGTGACCATGTCATGAGTGATGTAATATGTGACGTCATCAGCAGTGCATTGCGGGCGCGCGAGTTATAGTTAGCTGAACTAACTATAACGGGGGAATTTCATTGGTTTTTTATGAGTGAAATGTCCAGCTAACTATAACATGTGTGAAACCTTTGGTTTTTTCACTGAATTTGCAAGGTTTTTTAAATGCTAATTCCTAACTATAACATGTGTGAAACCTATGGTTTTTTCAGTGAATTTGCAAGGTTTTTTAAATGCTAATTTCTAACTATAACGTGTGTGAAACCCATGGTTTTTTCAGTGAATTTGTATGGTTTTTTAAATGCTAATTCTTAGCTATAACATATGTGATTCCCAAATTTTTTTTTATTGTTTTTTTTTTTTTTTTATAAAATCTTATATTAAATGTGTTTTTTTAAAAAAAAACAAGTTTTTTTTAAAACTTTTTATTCTCTTAAAACACTATGTTTTTTTTCTTTAAAATCTGCAATATTGCAAGATTTTTTTTTTTTTTTTACCGAACAGGTAAGATATATTAGTATAACTTTGAAAATATTTTATTTATTTTTTTTAGTGCGCGTACGGTAAGCTTACGGTAAGCGTACGGTTTACGCAATGTCCATAATTTATCTACGCTGTTTGCGTATAGTTACGCAATTTGCGTAGCCGCGCGTACTGCGCGTGGGGCGCGTACGCGTGTACGCTACATGCGCACGTTACGCGGAAGTGTTGGGGAGTGACTGTTATGCGCATGCGCTCGAGCGCGTGTCTTTTTTACGCGCATGCGTACTTTTGCCGTAAGCGCACCGTAAGCACACCGTAAGCGTACGGTTGGTCATGTGATCATGAAACACAACTTTTGATTGGTTGAAACTACTTTCAGTTCTAGAACTCTCCTACACCACACCCATTCCCCTCATTTCTGCTTGTGATCCCTTAGGAGAAGGAGCTGGGTTGTCTTTGTGATACGATGGCAGAACAGCAGAGCCCTTCTGAGAGTGAGGCTAGCAGCACTACCTTGAGGCAGTGAGCGAGGAAACAAAAGACCTCTTTCATATGGGAGTATTTTTCTTTTCCAGAGGGCCAGCAAAAGGTAAATGCACCCTTAGTGACTTGTAAGCTGTGTGGCCGTGTACTTTCAAGAGGGAATCCCGACAGGAAGTATTCCTTCGGGAATCACACCATGATGAGACACCTTAAGGATGTACACAGAAGGCCACATGCTCGACTTACTGAAGGTAACCCTTCAGTAAATCAACCAAGCACATCCACAGCAGCTCAGCCTGGACCATCATCTGCAGTGCCGAGTCCTTCTTCTGCAGGTCAGGTGAGCCCTTCATCTGTGGGGGGAGCATCTCCTTTTTCTTCTCCTCAGGAAATTAACCCTCGGTTTCTGAGGGTTGAAATACGGTGCGCCACTTGTCATGATCTAATTTGTTATAGGGAGACCAGTATTTCCCTAGTGAACAATAAAATAGATCAGCACACTTGTCGTACCGTCTAATATTCCCATTCTTTCTTTCCTCTGTCCCTGCATGAACACAACGGCTCTTTTAAGAGCCAACCTTACCTTTCATCTATTTTTTATATATGTTTTTAAAACTTTTTTTTGTTTTTTTTTTACCGTACGCGTACGGTACGCGTAATTATTATTTTTTTTTTAAAAAAACACTAAAAATCAATTATCACATTACAAGGTCCTTGACAGACTACAAAGAAAAACTGAAAATGTGATTGTGGAGAAGTGGAAAAAAGGGACCATGATCTTTTTGACTTACCATACCCACTCAAAAAAATATTTATTCATTGAAATTTTTTTTTAATTGCTTTAAAAATGGTTCTAGTTTTCGAAAATTATCTATCTCAATCTGAAAAAAAAGAAAAAAGTATTAATATTTAATAAAACATTTTATAATACAGTACACATATTTACATATTTTTCCCAAAAAATGTTTGCCTTTTTTTTGCTGTTTTCAAAACGAAATTTCTGTGCCAATTTGAAAGCACACTTACTACTCTTTTTTTTGGCAAGTGATAAACACTTTTACAGACTGACACATTATGAATCCACTTTTCAGATTCTTAAAAAAGCACATGTCCAAACTGCTTTTTCAGACCAGCACCATGTGTAACCTGGTTGACTGCCTACACTCCAGCAAGGGCAACCAGCCTTAGTGATGCTGAATGTATTTGCATTACTGACTGAAACCTCAAACCCCACTCGCTTGTGAATACTGTGCATGATTCCACAGGGTAAGCAGCTGGGTGTGTGCTAAGAGTCTGCTTCTGCACCAAAAAATTGCTCCCCCTTTCCATCTAATGCAACTGTGAAATCACCAGAGCAATACGCAATAAATCTCTGCCTGTAATTCCTATATGCACACAGAGTCATGTTTTCACATTAGTCACAAAACGAAATTTCTTTGCCATTTTGAAAGCACACTTACTACTCTTTTTTTTGGCAAGTGATAAACACTTTTACAGACTGACACATTATGAATCCACTTTTCAGATTCTTAAAAAAGCACATGTCCAAACTGCTTTTTCAGACCAGCACCATGTGTAACCTGGTTGACTGCCTACACTCCAGCAAGGGCAACCAGCCTTAGTGATGCTGAATTTATTTGCATTACTGACTGAAACCTCAAACCCTTAAAGTATTCTTTATTTTTACCAGTACACCTTAATTTATGGTGAAAACATAGTCCATATTATTTTACATGTTCTTCACATTTAAATTTCTCCCAAAACAGAAAATAATAAACACAACTTCAACAAAAGGAATCCCATTTCTATTATTCATTTCTTAATTTACCATATACATCCCCTCTCAAACTCTAAACTCACCTTTAAAATTAGTTAGCTGTGAAAGAAATGTGGCACTCAAACAGCAGATTATCAGAGCCAGGATCTCTGTTCTTTACACCTCTCTCCTCTCAGCAGAACCAGATAATGGCAAACTTTCCCTCTCTTTTTCCACACATATACATGTTAGTTTCAAATCTCAGTGCTTCCCCCTTTTTTTCAAAAGTAATCACACATTTCTATTGGTTGAAAACCAACCCTTTTCCAAAAGTACCCTTCCCCCAACTTGACTTCTGCCTAGTACCCTTCCCCCAACTTGACTTCTGCCTGCTACCATAGCAACAGCTCATGGAACACTGCTGTGTGGAGTTAGGTCAGAAGTTCACCAAACAATGTTTCAATTCCACAGAGCAAGAGTGCTTGACTTTTCAAACCTAACAGCAAATCCATAGTACTGTTCTTTGGTAATACATTTTTCTGTACCAATACAAAACATGCTTCTATTAATTTACACATACAGCTTAGTTTTTATTCTAGAATGGTATG
This sequence comes from Triturus cristatus, assembly GCF_964204655.1. Lineage (NCBI taxonomy): Eukaryota > Metazoa > Chordata > Amphibia > Caudata > Salamandridae > Triturus > Triturus cristatus. The sequence goes on along the minus strand of NC_140588.1, from coordinate 1,116,689,388 downwards.
AAACAGCCAATCAGTTCTTTTTTTTATGAAAAAAATATGTATGCCTCCATTTCCAAACTGTCTTTCTTTTCATATTGCCATTCTACTGAAAGACACCTCCTGAGTGCATCCAGTTCTCCTTTGAAGATGTTCACAGTGTGGATTGTAGGGCACAGCTATGTCTTCTGGAGTGAAAAGTATGCAGAGAAAACAGATATGGTGAGAGACCTTGCTTTGCCAAATGTAGACATTAAATGGATTGGTCAGAGAGGGTTAAAGTGGCACCAATTGATGCCATTGGTGAAATCCTTCATGCACATCCAACACCCTGACCTCATAATAGTGCACTGTGGTGGCAATGACCTAGGCACTTTGACTGGGGTAGGTCTGGAAATGCTTATGAAGGACACCTTTGCACAACTGTTTTCACTTTTCCCTAAAACTGCCTTTGTGTTTTCTAACACATGCCAAAGGCAAAAATGGAACTGGTCCAATCATTTCTGTCCGCAGATTGACCAAGCAAGAAAGCACGTCAACAAATCTGTTTCTGCTTTCCTCCGTGACTATGGTATGGGTTCCATTTACCACAACAACTTGCGTTACGACATGCAAGACATTTATAGAGGAGATGGTGTGCACTTCAATGATGAAGGGAACAGAGTCTTCCTCTTGAACCTTAGACTCTGCATCGGTACTTACTTGTAGGTACCACTAAAAAATCATTTCATAAACACAACGGCTCTTTTTAGAGCCCCCTAATATCTAAACACTTAAATCTGAATTTCATTTATTTTTTTATTTTTTTTTCTACCGTACGCTTACGGTAAGCTTACCGTACGCGTACCCCGCGATTTTTTTTAAAATCAATAAATGTTGTCTTTGTACTTTTCTGTCCTTCTTTGACCCCCTTACAAATGTAAGGGGGTCTGTAACTCTCCTCCTTGCCCCCTTTTCAAGATATCACTCTTTTTTTTTCTGAGTGAAACACACGAAATGGCGGCCGCCGCTTCCTGGTTTCGACCGATTCGAATGTTTACTAAGATCTAAGAGCCAATCAGAATCGCGCTCGCGCACGCCATCGTACGCGTACAGTAAGCGTACCGTAAGCGCACCGTAAGCTGGCTCAGATATATATATTGATTTAAAGGATATTTTCTCAGAATCTACTGAACAGATTTACACCAAACCTACAAAAGGCACTTCCTTGACCTGAGGACTACCTCTCTGCCAAATTTCAAGTAATTCTGTTCAGCCGTTCGGGCTGTAGCTGTGTCTAAAGGTCCTATGGAAAAATGCATGGGAAAAACGCGTTTTGGGACCCCCCTTTTATCTCAGCCCCCGCTTGACAAATCCCCCCGAGACTTTCAGGGTAGGAGCGGAGCGTAGCGCCCCACCTATTTTGAAAAATTCGCGAGGATTCGTCAGCCGGCGCAAAAGTTATTCCAAATAGAATGTTGCGGATTTCCTATGGAAACGTGGTCCTAACTATAACTACCTACTGGCGACCGCCAGTAGGTAATATATATATATATATATATATACAAAAGAAACTGCTCCCAGCATTGAGGCGCCTCACACTTCATGCTTACATACCATTTTATTGGAGCTTTCACAGGGATAAAACAGCGTGAGGCCAAACTTTTGCTTCAGTCTTCGTTTCCCATATGCGTTTTGGGAGCATTCTCCCTTGATCACTGGCACAGGCAGCATTCTCAGTGACTACCACATCAGCATCTAATAATATAATATCACAGAGGGGTGTATTGATACCAGTTGCCGAGTTTAAAGGGGCTTAAATAAAATTTAAATAAGGAGCAATATACATGTCCTCATAATCTAGTAGGTGTAAAACCCTATAGACATTTATCAGCCCATACTCCTAAGTCATTTGGAGAGTCATACCTCAAACATTTGTAACTTTCAGAAATGTTAGCTGGACAATTGCAAAATATGTAAATTAAATTGTGCGAGTTCAGACTGAAACAATGGAATTACAATATCACTAGTTCGACTAAGTAGGTGAGTTCTAAACTATAAATTATTTCACAGCATATTCATCACATAAATTCCCAAGATATCTAACTTTGGCATGGCTCCAGGTACCAAAAACAGTGATGTAAAACATTCAGGTCGTTCAGGATTATCCAGGAGCAAAGTATGGGCATGAAGGAGCAGAATCCCAAAGAACTTGTTAAAGTTCTTGGAGACTCTAATAAGAGCCTCAATCATCTTCAGTCTAACCTTCTTGAAAAATCTCTTCCTGTTGAATTTACTCTTAGTTTCACAGGGATTTTTGATACTAGAAGTGACAATAATCCAATTATAGGAATGAGTGTTTTAAAGTAATTTGATGCAATTTGCAATGCTGGCCCAATAATAAAGATGCTGATCCACGAATGCCTTTCCCCCCAGATTATGGGTAGTTTTAAAAATGTAAGGGCTCAGCAATCTTTCTTCCCTTTCCAGAGAAATTGACTTAATATCATGTCCAGTTGTTTAAATTATGTATAAGAGACATACAAAGGACATGCCCGAAATAAGATGTACACTTTTTGGGAGGCTATTTTTCTTAAATAAATTAATTCAGCCAATTAAATAAATGTGCAAATGCATCCACTTGGCCAACTTTACCTTGATCTTTTGTATAAATATAATTCTACTCATAAGAAAATGTAATTGTAGTAGCAAATAATGATACCAAGATATTAGCGTTAGTTGTCACTCGAGGCTCAGAACTGGTGGCCCTTCCTACCAAGAAAGGTTGTGTCTAGTTGAGTTTATACCCAGATATTTGTGCCAAACTCTAAAGCAGCTTGATCTATTATGCTAATTATTGGGTCACTGCAGTTTGAAAAAACTAAATATCATCTGAATATACAGCCAAAGGTGAAGCTAAGACTACATTTGTATTGGTGGTGATCTTGTTTTGTAAAGCCAAATATATGGCTTCATATATAAGGCATAAATAATGGAAGAGAGCGGGCAGCCCTGCCAAGTACCTCACATTATTAAAATGTAAGGAGTAAGCTCCTGTTGAATATTGATTTGAGCCTTAGGTGCCTTATACATAGCACAAATCAATTTAATAAACTTGGCGCTAATATTGAACTGTGCTAGTAGTTCCAAGAGAAACATCAAAGAATACCTGTCAAATGCGTTCTCAGCATCTAATAATATAATATTCAAGGGCTCTTGTGGAGGTTCAGCCCGGTCATCCAGGGTAGAATTGAGTTTAGTATGCGCAGTCGTTTCCCTACCGAAGCCATGCTGTTCCGTGGATGTAAGTCCTAAGATCTCAGAATCTTGGTTAAGTACGGAAATAGGTCAATATTAGGTACATTCATCCGGTTCCTTATGTTATATTTAAAATATTGTTATTGTGGCTTCATTCAAGGAAGAAGGGATACAGCCTGAGTCCTGAATTTCCCCATTCACACTATTAAAAATAATTTTGTGATTATAAAAACCAGAATGTTGTGGATTTCAGATGAAATATAATCTGATCCTGGGGCTTTCACTCCAGGCTATAACCTATTTTTGAAGAACTCCTCACTAAGCATGATGTTATCCTCATTATCAAGTTTCCGCACGTTTATGGGTCTGAGAAATTCTCCAATGACTGTATGATGGCTGTCCAATTCCTCTTAATAAAGTTCAGCATAATATGCTGGAAATACCAATAGATTCTCAGAGTGATGAGTACATAGCCGGCCATCTGGATGCCTGATTTGAGCAATAGCAATTGGCAACACGATGAGCTTACTTAAGCATGCCAACAGCTTGCCGGATTATTTGACTATTGCACAAAGTAAGGTATATGTTGGAAATGCCTTTTTATTGAGCTTAGCAGTTAGTAAAGCCTTAATACAACTGCGTAAGTTTGTGTATGTTTTTTGTGCTGGCCTGAGCGGGACATCATTTATGACATATGGACATATGGATTTGAATGAACATATTCAGCTGCCTGCCAGCAGAGCTTTCTATTTTTGTGTTTGTTTTAGGATGTGCTGAGTCTTCATCAATCAATGAATTTTCATGCCTAAATGTACATAAATACAGAATATAATTAGAAGGACCTAAATATATTTTGGGAAATTCTAGCCACATGAGTTTGTATTAAATTAACAGTTGCCTTCCAATAGCAACAGGACAACTGAGTGATCCGAATGTAGAAGATGCAGAAGTTCTGTGGCGCTTGAGGATATATACTTAATGCAGCATTTCAATATGTTGTGAATTTCAGCCTACATTTTAGTAATATAGGTTTCCTGTAACACTAGAATATCTTGTGTGATATGCAATGTTTCAGAAAAGACCTTAGCTTTCCTCTTCCCACTTTTCATACCATTATTATTCCAAGATAAGATGTTAACCATTGTCCTTATTAGTTTTATTGTTACCTGAAACTAATTTAACAAATGCTGCTTGATTTCCAGGCTTTAAGTAATCATTAACTGTCGTTTTTCTTGTTTGTCCCACCTCCCCTTCTCTTCCCCTTCTTCCATCCATTCCCCTATTTGCTCCCCCCACCCATCCAAAGGCCTCCAGAAGTCCCCCAGCCCTGGTCCTGCTGTTGGATGGAGACATCCTGTGCTAATGGGATGTCACGCCTGACATCCAGGCAAAAGTATAGTTTCAGCTCCAGTAAATTGTCTCCGGAATAAACACCATTAGCCCTCTGCCCTCCAATTCCAACTCCCTGACCCCCAATTAAATATACGTAAAAGACAAAGAATTATTGGACACTCATCTTGTAAACACTGCTCTGGTTTGCAGAATATAATAAACGAAGCTTTCCAACTGACTGTCAGAGAGGAGCCCCTTGTAAAAGAAACTGGAATTGAAATGGCCTTGAACTGGAAAGCCCTACATTTTGCGTCCTGGATTCCTTTTTCAAGGCCAAATTTTGGAATATGGAAAAATAATACCCCTCTGGTACAGTGAATCTCCTATGCTCCCTGGCTATGGAGAGTGTTATCACGTTAATAATAAAGTCCCATGAATAGACAATTATGGTTGGCGGTCTTTTTCTGGGTTCATATGGGCCCTATGGAACCCCCTTTGGGAGTGCAATTGTCAGTGAGTTGGCGGAGTAATGTCTAGAGCTTAGATAATTACCGAGAACATAAGGAGAGATACGTTTATCAATCCATTTGCTCATAGTCACCTCTGTGTGATCACTACTGCCTGCCGACTCTGACCCTTCTGGTATGCCCACCAAGCACAAATGTGATCTGTGGGATTGACTCTCGAGGTCCTCGATTTACATTTAAGAGTTTGAATTTTAGCTCCCATAGCCTTTTATTTCTTTTCCACTTGGGCAGATACAACCACCTGAAGGTTGGTTTCTATTGTTTTTTCTAGTATCAACAAAGTGAGAGATCTTATGCTTGCTAGAGAGTACTTTTAATGTCAAATTTTCAAATTTGGTAGCTTGTGTACATTGACTTCTTTTGAATGAGTGCACATCCTTTAGCATATTCCTAAGCAGAGACTTAGTAGATGTTGAAGTTATTTAGTGTGTAAAATACTCCTTGGAGTTGTCTGCCTCATATATCTTGAGGGTATACAAAATATCAGGAATTAGTTAAAAATGAGGGGATGAGAAAAAGTCCACAATTACTCTCCCAATGTCATTAAGGTCTATACTGAAAGCAACAGCACTAAGTTGTCCAGTGGACTGGCCTTTCTCTGGGAGGCCTTGAGGTAATGTATAGGAAGTGTAGCTATGCAAATGATTAGAAATCTGATGTCCTCTTGGGTGTTGTTTCTGAGCATAGTCTTCCTAGCCGCTCGCCTTAGTGAAAATACATGGTGCTCTGAGTTTGTTTGGGTCGTTGCCTTCTAACTATTTCAGAGCACAGGTCAGGATATTAGGTTGGCTGTGTCTCAACATTAATGTTTGTGTTTCTTTAATCATTCAAGTACAAATAAAGCTCTCTGCTTGGCGGTAAGCTGGTCCAGATAATTTCTTTCCCCCTCCACTTGTAGAATGAGGTGCCCAAGACTGAGATGTAGTTATGGGCTGACTAAATCCAACAGCTGCTTCTGGTATGGGTAAGGATTCACGATTTGTCAAGACATATGCTTCCTGCATGATCACTGAACTTTCAGCTACTGTAGCCATATTCACCCTCCCCACCCACTTCTTTATGGTGGCAGCAATAGCTAAGGCATCTTGCTGACCTATTCAGAAATTTACAGGGGTGGAGGTACCATAACAGTTGAGCACTATTGTAGCGAGAATAAGACCAACTGTGGGAGTTCTTGCGACTGCCTCAGGGAGCCTATCTAAGGTTACGCTCATTGCAATAATTGTCACTGCAGGGATAGGACATGAATTGGAAGTTTCATGGTAATCAGAGGGAGAAGGGATATTCACCTCAGCTTCGTCTCCCATTTTGAGGCCTGAACTTAGATTATTGATACGAGTGCCCTCTATATGTATATTCTGGGAATTGCCATTGTTTGTAAGGTATTACAAGCCTGCCAGCTCTCCTGGTTTGCCCTTGAGCTTTTCATGCCGACCCTTGCCTCTGCCCTTGGTCACTTTAAGGGGTTTATGTACTTCTGCCCTGTGTGCCCCGTGACTCCTCAAGTTATTAGCTCTGGATTTGATGCCAGCCATTAACCCCTCTAGTGTCAATGACTTTGCATATTCAGTCCTCTAGTGGTTCTGCCAATAGAAATAAGTAGCAAAGTTATGAAAAGATTATAGCTGTCGGTAAGCTCAAGCTAAGAAGGTGGTATGAATCAAGTAGAACAACTTAAGTAGATTATATAGAAATTATTTACATGAGATAGTTATGGAACTATCCAGGGGATAAGACTCAGTAATCTGTCAAATGTAAGTTAGATATAGGCCTGGGCTAAAATTCCGTTCCGTGATAATTTGACATTTTCGCGTTCCGCGGAGAGCGTGAAAATGTCAAAATTTCCGCAATCCGCATTTTACTGGAAATGATTTGCTTGCTCGCGCTGTAAAATAATACATTCTCGCGTGCGTGCAATCACCTTACCTGAATCCCGACAAGTTTTCCCGATCCGGTCGCGTTCTCCACGAGATGTTGGATTGTTGGTAGCCATTTGTGCTGTCTCGCGACAGTTCGCGCCCGCAGTAACGTCATTCGTCGCGCGATCACGTCTTTCTTCTCACAATCATGCACCGCGAGACAGTGAAAACAAGATGGCCGCGTCCGTGAGCAACTGCATGGGTAAGTTGGCGAGCCGCGACCACGCAGAAAATACCACGAATGGGCGGGAAAAAAACTTCTGCATCTTTGCGATATTTCCACGTGTTTGCGGAGATTTTTAAAATTTTCGCGATAATTTGCGAAAGTGAAGTTCGCAAATTCCGCCCACCCCTAGTTCGATATCCTCAAAAAATCAAGTAAAGTACCTTCCGTTCCATTTGATTTCCAGCTTGGGCTTCATCAGGCTCATACGGCATCCTCCAGAGCCTCCCACTGAGAGCCCAGTGGGATCCTGTGAAGTATCCTTTTCAGCTCAATACAAGTTTCAGCACACAAGTGTATCCCACTAGTTAACTACCTCACCAACAGCTTAGATTAAACTGAGCGGCGTAGGAAGCCGCTGCCTTTGTGTTGTCCGAATCAAAAAGCCTCACCAGCAGCCCAGCGAGTTGTGCCCAGAGACAAAGCTGCAGACCTGGGTAGGCCAATATAAAAGCCAGAGTACTCAGTCAGAACACGCATCCAGGCAAGTAGATTGTAGAGAGGTAATCAAAGTCACGTCAATATCGCTCAGTATCATAGTCATTGCAGCCCAGAGTGACACAAATATGATAGGTTGGTCATTGGAGAATCGGAGCCAAATTCTAGTGTCCAATCCGATATCGCTCTGATATAGCAGAGAGATGAAACTCTTGAGGATTTCTTTTGCTCCTGGATGCGTTCTCACTGCCGGATGCCATATTGCCTCCACCTTCACCCTGGAAGGGCTAAGTATAGTATATTGTCATGGAGTGTTGTGGCAAACAGTGAATTGGTGTACAGTGGAGTGGCATAGAGTGTTGTGGCATAGAGTGGGGTGGCGTGCACTGTCTTAGGGTGGATTGGAAGTGCATAGTGCGAGGTGGCATACAGTGAAACAGCGTAAAGTGGAGTGGGATAGAGTGAAGTGCCATACAGTGGAATACTGTAGAGTGGAGTGGCATAGAATGGAATGACATAGAAACCAATGGCATACAGTGGATTACAGTGGAGTGGAATGGTATAGACTGAGTGAGATACAGTGGAGTGGCATACAGTTAAATAACGTATACTGAAGTGGCATAGACTGGAGTGGTGTATAATAGAGTGGCGTGTAATGGAGTTTAATGGAGCGGTGTGAAGTGAAGTGGAGTGGCATGTTATAGAGTAGAGTCGAGTGGTGTACATTGGAGTCGAGTAAACTAGAATGGCGGGGAGACAAATAATATTTTTTAGAGTGGAGTGGATTGACATAGAGTCACATAGAGTGGAATGGCATACAGTGGAATAGCATATACTGAAGTGGCATAGACTGGAGTGGTGTATAATAGAGTGGCGTGTAATGGAGTTGAAAGGAGCGGCGTGAAGTGAAGTGCAGTGGCGTGTTATAGAGTAGAGTCGAGTGGTGTACATTGGAGTCGTGTAAACTAGAATGGTGGGGTGACAAATAATGTTTTGTAGAGTGGAGTGGATTGACATAGTCACATAGAGTGGAGTGGCATACAGTGGAATAGCATATACTGAAGTGGCATAGACTGGAGTGGTGTATAATAGAGTGGCGTGTAATGGAGTTGAATGGAGTGGTGTGAAGTGAAGAGGAGTGGCATTTTATAGAGTAGAGTTGAGTGGTGTACATTGGAGTGGTGTAAACTAGAATGGTGGGGAGACAAATAGTGTTTTGTAGAGTGGAGTGGAGTGGCATAGAGGGGAGTGCCATTGAGTGGAGTAGCGTACACTGAAATAGGGTACAGTGGCACACAGTGCCAATATTTTAGACTGGAGTGGTGTACACTGGAGTGGCATAGGTTGTAGTAACATACAGAAGAGTGCAATACAGTAAAATGATGCTGAGGGGATTTACATAGAGTGGAGTGGCATACTGTAGAATAGCATACAGTAGAGTGGCATACAGTGTAGTGGTGTAGAGTGGCATAGAGTGAAGAACAGGGAGTGGAATAGCATTGACTTGAGTAATGTAGACTGGAGTGTCATAGATTGCAGTGGCATAGAGTGAAGTGGTGTATAGTGAAGTGGCGCACAGTGGAGAGGCAGAGAATGGAGTGGCATGTCATAGAGTGGAGTATTGTGCCATTGAGTGAAGTGGAGTGGTATGTCATACAGTGGAGTCTGATGTTGTACAGTGGAGTGTCATGTAATGGGGTCTAATTTAAAGAGAAGCAGTGTGAAAATGGCTGAATGGATGTACATTAAATTTTGCAGGAAAATAGACTATGGTGTGCAGAGTACTGCAAGGAAATGCTTTGCATTGTCCTTTGTTTCCTTAAATTTATTTTACAAAACCTTGGCAAAACATATTGGCCATGTTTTTCTTGCTAAATCTGAATTAAGTATTTGGTTGCCCTTGAAACACATGCTTGATGCAAGCGTAAGGCAATACAATCATAAATCTGTCCCATAATGATATGTTGACATTGCAGTATACCGTGGTAAAATCCAATGACAAGACAGTATATGACGAAGGATTCTGCACACAGAATTTGTGGAATTTGAAAACTCTGTGTTTCTCTGCTAATGAATAGTTTTTGACAAATTCAGTGGCTCCAGAAATGAAAGCGAGATTTGATGTTGTCTAGTGCCAGTTTCTTACGCGTGTGGTCTTGATCTGTTGCCATCAGAGGGCTGCTTCTCGAGTAGATTTGCTGGCCCTCGAGTAGATTTTTTGATTTACTTGTAGCAACATCAACTGGAGTGACCGTTGTGCTGTTGCATACCACAACATTTGTCAATGCTACTAGCACCAAATCTAGTGCGAGCAGTGTGACATGCATATTTCCGCCGTTGGCAGAACTCCGCAGAATCTTGCACAGTTTTTATGTATTTCCACATAATTCTGCAGAGTGAAACTCTGCAAGTTCCTCCCACCCCTAGATAGGACTAATAATTCTGCCTTTACAAAATTAAAAGGCAGCCATATTCTTTTTACTGCTCTTTTGTTGTGGTCTGGGTTAGGGCCTCATATAGCTAAGTGGTAGGTTTTATCGTGGTTCCCTACCTACTTTATTTAAATGCTTATAGGTAGGGCAATTTATTAATGCTTTTTAATATATATTTTTTAAAGTTTACGAAGTACCACTCTAGTAAATAGGAAGTATAGTATTGTTTAACAAATATACCTTTCCTTAATATTTTTAAGTACTGTAATAATTTCTTGGTATTTTCACATTACTCTGCACAATTTGTCGAAGTGGATGGCTAGCACATATATATTGTCCATTTGCAAAAATCTTGTTAATATTCATACAAACTAGTTTTGAAAGAATTCCATAACTTGTGAGAAAATAACATATATAACTACATATTGAAATCAAAATTAAAATGTTTCTATGTTTGTTTTTTTTAGAGACAAATGGCCTGGGAAGGAAAATATGTTACGCAGAAAAATCAAGGACGTTTTTAAATATGACGCCAGCAAAAGTAACCCCTTGTCTCCCACCATCCTGCCTCAGGCTGACTGTCTGATTTTGCCTCATTGTTTAGAGGTCCACATGACAGATGAAGAAGAGTTTTGCAGTGGTTTAAGAAATGTCTCATCACTGTTAAAAAATGGAGGGCATTTAATAATGATAGTATGCCTTGAGACCACTTATTACATGCTTGGAGGCTTCAAGTTTCCCCATCTATGTGTGGATGAGTGTTTTATAAGGAAAGCGCTGTGTGATGCTAACTATATCATTGAGGAGCTGCAGGTTTTTCCTAGAACAGTTAATCAATTGTATGAGGTGGCAGATTACAAGAGTTTATTAGTTGTTCATGCTCGAAAAGCAATACCTGTTTAGTGTACTTATGAATCCTAATTGATAGACATAATGTCTACAGAGAGGAAAGGGATAGGTTGTCTCTGTCCTGAATCAAGATTCTTCTGTCTTCTCTTTTGTTGACCCCATTGCTGCTGACACCAGTGGTGCTCTGCTCTCTGCCTCTCCTCACTGCTTGACAACTGGACATTGCTTTTGCTGGGACCGCCTTCCCTTGGCTCTGCCAGGTTCTGATTTAATTAATATCCTCTTGGCTTTTACTGCAAAGTCACATGGATTGTGGCTCAGTCAATACCTACTGGGAGGAGTGATGCTTTGATCTTGCATTTGATTGCATTTTGGAGCTGAAAGGTTAATTCAGACTTGCAATAAAAATATGGTCCATTTTCTGAAAGAATTTCAATCTAGTGTGTTTTGTTGTGCGGTGCTCTAGCTCTGTGTGTGTGTCCATTAATGGCCATAAGTAGATGGTTCAGACAACCAGGAGATCATCCCTGTTGTAGAATGGGACCCAGCCATCTTTCCACCATCTATGAATTCCGAATGTGCATTTTATATTTAAATAAAGCTGTAAAATGCAGCAGTGAAAATAATAGTAATTCTAATCATGTATTTCATTATTTTACAGTACACTATGTGAACCATCCAGTTGTGCAGACTGATTTTAAGTTTCAATAATTTTTTTATTAATATTCAAAAGAACGACTAGCAACAGAACTACCACAAGAGCGAGGACAGTCCCCCAATGTGTTGCTTCCTCTCACCCTTCCCTTCCTCTGAACACCTACCCTTCAGACCCACTGCCTCACCCTAGTGGTCCTACAGTCCCCCAATGTGCTCCTTCTTCTCACCCTTTCCTTCCTCTGAACACCTACCCTTCAGACCCACTGCCTCACCCTAGTGGTCCTACAGTCCCCCAATGTGCTCCTTCCTCTCACCCTTTCCTTCCTCTGAACACCTACCCTTCAGACCCACTGCCTCACCCTAGTGGTCCTACAGTCCCCCAATGTGCTCCTTCCTCTCCCCCTTTCCTTCCTCTGAAACCTAATCTTCAGACCCACTGCCCCTAGTGGTCCTATACCTTTGTATTCCTTGCACTAATCTTAGGAACCACGGGCATATTTACAAGATGGCGATAAAAAATTATCGCCGCTATTGCTGCCGAAAAGCGGCGATAATTTTATCGCCTAATTAGCAAGGCCGCGCTAACGCGTGAAACCTTGCTTTAGCGTCAGGATTCCTAACGCCCAGCTTTGCATCTCTAATGAGATGCAAAGTGGGTGTTGCTGACCTGACATGACTGGAGAAATGTCGCTAAGCGACCTTTCTCCTATCATCAAGCCCCATGCTATGAAGCATAGCAGCAGGAAAAGTAGTGATGACCCCTGTTATCGCTACTTTCCTTACGCCTGCTTCAGGACTGACTTAGCCATGATATCCTATGGAGGGTGGATATCATGGCTACGTTTCTGAGGCCCTATCAACAAGCTGACGCCACACTATTTGTGAGATTATCGCTGGGTTTCCAGCGATAATCTCACGTTAGGCAGTGAGTGTGAGGATCTTTATCGCTGAGGAGATAAGCGTTGCTAATAGCACGCTATCTCAGCGATAAAAATCCACGTTACCCGACGATAATTATCCTCACGCTAAGAGCGCTGAGCGATACTTATCACCGGTTGTTGCTGATATGCCTCCACATCTGTCTAGTAATGTGTTTCCTTCTACCAATGGCCTATTGGTTGGTGAACTACGCGCCTGACCTCTATCTTAGCATTTCTTCTATCTGAGATGGAGGTTTCAATCTGCTCATCGTATTGGCTAAAGGTTTACTGCCTTATTCAATCAATCAATCAAAGCATTTATATAGCGCACTACTCACCCAGAGGGTCTCAAGGCGCTAGGGAAGGGGGGTCCGCTACTGCTCGAACAGCCAGGTCTTGAGTTGCTTCCTGAAGGCAAGGTGGTCCTGGGTCAGGCGGAGGTGGGTCGGGAGGGAGTTTCACGTCCTGGCGGCGAGGAAGGAGAAGGACCGTCCCCCTGTGGTGGCTCTTCGGATGCGGGGGACGGTGGCGAGGGCGTGGCCGGTCGATCAAAGCTGGCGTTTGGGAGCGCAGAAGTTGAGGCGGCTGTTGAGGTATCCTGGGCCTTGGTTGTGTAGGGCTTTGTGTGCGTGGGTGAGGAGACGGAAGGTTATTCTCTTGGTGACCGGGAGCCAGTGCAGGTCTCTCAGGTGTCTGGAGATGTGGCTGCGACGGGGGATGTTCAGGATGAGTCGTGCTGAGGCGTTCTGGATACGCTGAAGTCTTTTCTGGAGTTTGGCGGTGGTTCCGGCGTAGAGGGAGTTGCCGTAGTCCAGACGGCTGGTGACGAGGGCCTGGGTGACCGTCTTCCTGGTCTCGGTGGGGATCCACCGGAAGATCTTTCGTAGCATGCGCAGGATGTTGAAGCACGACGAGGAGACGGCGTTGACTTGTCTGGTCATGGAGAGGGTGGAGTCCAGGATGAAGCCCAGGTTGCGTGCGTGGTCTGTTGGTTTGGGTGCGCTGCCTAGGGCGGGGGGCCCCCAGGAGTCATCCCAGGCGGAGGGTGAGGATCCCAGGATGAGGACTTCCGTCTTGTCCGAGGTCAGTTTCAGGCGGCTGTTCTTCATCCATTCGGCTATCTCTTTCATCCCTTCGTGGAGGTTGGCTCTGGCGGTGGCGGGGTCGTTGGTGAGGGAGAGAATCAGCTTGGTGTCATCAGCGTAGGAGATGATGTTGAGGTTGTGCTGGCGTGCGATGTCTGCGAGGGGGCTCATGTACACGTTGAAGAGGGTTGGACTGAGCGAGGAGCCTTGAGGAACGCCGCAGATGACTTCGGTGGCTTCAGATCTGAACGGGGGGAGGCGGACTCTCTGTGTCCTTCCGGCGAGGAAGGAGATGATCCACTCCAATGCCTTCTCCTGGATTCCGACGTTGCTGAGTCGCTGCACTAGTGTACGGTGGCAGACTGTGTCGAATGCCGCGGAGAGGTCTAGGAGGATGAGGGCCGCTGTTTCTCCATTGTCAAGCAGAGCTCGGATGTCATCGGTGGCTGCGATCAGGGCGGTCTCGGTGCTGTGGTTGGCCCGGAAGCCAGACTGCGAGAGGTCGAGGGATCCGTTCGTCTCGAGGAAGGCGGCGAGCTGTCTGTTGACGGTCTTCTCGATGACTTTTGCAGGAAACGGGAGCAGCGAGATGGGGCGGTAGTTCTTGAGGTCGGTGGGGTCGTCTGATGGCTTCTTTAGTAGAGCGCTGAGTTTGGCGTGCTTCCAGCTCTCCGGGAAGGTAGCGGTGTCGAAGGAGGTGTTGATGATGTCCCGCAGGTGGGATGCGATGACAGCGTCGGCCTTGTTGAAGACGTGGTGAGGGCAGGGGTCGGTAGGAGATCCGGAGTGGAAGGAGTTTATCGTGCGGACGGTGTCTTCGGTGCTGATCGGGGTCCAGGCGCGGAGGGTGGTGGTGGGGGGCGGTGGTTCGGTCGTGGCGTGCGTCGGTTGAGTGCTGAAGCTGTTGTGTATGTCCGCGATCTTGTTGTGGAAGTAGGAGGCGAGGGAGTTGCAGAGGTCTTGTGAAGGGGTGATGTCGTTGTTACCGGCGTTGGGGTTGGAGAGCTCTTTGACGATGTTGAAGAGTTCCTTGCTGTTGTGTGCGTTGTTGTCCAGTCGTTCCTTGAATGCGGTTTTCTTGGTGGCGTGGATGAGTTGGTGGTGTTTTCGGGTGGCGAGCTTGAGGGCAGTCAAGTTGTCCGGTGTTAAGTCTCTGCGCCAGGTTCTCTCGAGGGCTCGGCAGTTCTTCTTGGAGCTCTTGAGTTCGTCGGTGAACCATGGGGATCTCTTGCTACCGGGTCTGCTCGTCGGGGTCTTCAGAGGGGCAAGGTCGTCTGCGCAGTCGCTGATCCACTTCGTGAGGTTGGTGGCCGCTTGGCTGGGGTTTGTTGCGCTGGTGGGTGGGTTCTTGCTCAGTGCGGTCGCGAGCTGGTCGGCTGTGATCTTGTTCCAGCTTCTGCGTGCAACCTGTTGCTGGTGGTGGTGGATCGTGGTCCTTCTGAAGCTGAAGTGGACGCAGCTGTGGTCCATCCAGTGGAGTCCGGTGGCGTGGCTGAAGGCGATGTCCTTGCTGGATGAGAAGACGGGGTCGAGTGTGTGTCCGGCGTAGTGGGTGGGGGTGGTGACCAGCTGCTTGAGTCCGAGGTTGGCGAGGTTGTCCAGCAGGGTGGTGGTGTTGCGGTCATTGTTGTTCTCCAGGTGGAAGTTGAGGTCCCCGAGGAGGATGTAGTCAGCGGAGGGGAGGGCGTGCGGGCTGATGAAGTCGGCGATGTCTACGCTGAATTGTGTGCGTGGTCCCGGGGGTCTGTAGATGAGGGTGCCTCTGAGGGTGGTCTTGGGGTTGATGTGGACCTGGAAGTGCAGGTGCTCGGCGGGTGCGAGGGTGTCGTCGGTGTTGGTCGTGATGCGGATGGTGTTCCTGTGGATGATGGCGATGCCTCCTCCAGTGTGGTTGATGCGGTCCCTTCAGATGATCTTGTAGCCGTCTGGGATGGCGATGGCAATGTCGGGCGTTGAGGAGGCGTTCATCCAGGTTTCCGTGGGGAAGGCGACGTCTGGGGATGTGGTGTCGAGCAGGTTCCAAAGCTCAACGGCGTGTCTGTGGATGGAGCGGATGTTGAGCAGGATGCATTTCAGGTGGCTGCTGCTGTTGCTCGTCTTGGTCTTGGTTGGTGCTGGAGTAGTGCAGGTCCGGATGCAGGTGAACTTGCAGGAGTTGCAGCAGAAGGGTCCATGGGTGCGTCTCGGGGTGTCTCGGTAGCATCCTGGGCTTCGGCCGGCGTTGAGGGTGGCGGCGTCGTATGTCCGGCGGGTGGGCTGGGGTCTGCGGGGGCCAGGGGTCCTGGCGCTGGGCGTGGTCCAGGCGCAGACGGGCTTACCTTTGGCGCACCTTCGGCGCTCAATCGGTGCTCCCGCTGCGCGCGTCCGCTGCGCGGTCGCTCTCGGGACGTCATAAGAAGGGAGCCGGTCGGGAGGGTCTGCGGGGAGGCGGGAGCGCGAGCCAATCGGCTGGCGGGGGGCGGGGCTACGGGCTGGGGCGGCGGGAAAGCTGGAGCAGGCTTGGCGGCCCTCGGGTGGCTGGGGCTGCGGGAGGCTGGTGTGGGCTCGGCGGCCCTCCGTGGCTGGGGCTGCGGGAGCAGGCACAGGCACAGGAGCGTGGGGGTGACCAGGCCGGAAGGCGCAGTGGTCACTCCCTGGTTCTGGTCAGGCTCCCCTTAAGAAGGGAGCCGGTCGGGAGGGTCTGCGGGGAGGCGGGAGCGCGAGCAAATCAGCTGGCGGGGGGGTGGGGCCACGGGCTGGGGCGGCGGGAAAGCTGGAGCGGGCTTGGTGGCTCTCGGGTGGCTGGGGCTGCGGGAGGATGGTGTGGGCTCGGCGGCCCTCGGGTGGCTGGGGCTGCGGGAGCAGGCACAGGCACAGGAGCGTGGGGGTGACCAGGCCGGAAGGCGCAGTGGTCACTCCCTGGTTCTGGTCAGGCTCTCCTTAAGAAGGGGGCCGGTCGGGAGGGTCTGCGGGGAGGCGGGAGCGCAAGCCAATCAGCTGGCGGGGGGCAGGGCCACGGGCTGGGGCGGCGGGAAAGCTGGAGCGGGCTTGGCGGCCCTCGGGTGGCTGGGGCTGTGGGAGGCTGTTGTGGGCTCGGCGGCCCTCGGGTGGCTGGGGCTGCGGGAGCAGGCACAGGCACAGGAGCGTGGGGGTGACCAGGCCGGAAGGCGCAGTGGTCACTGATTCAAATATGCAGAGGAAGAAACTCCTTCTGCTTTGATGAAAGTTGTACCATCTGACCAGCAGGTGCAGGAGTGTAGTGATGGAGCAATTATGCTGCGGTCCTGTTGTCTCCTGTCATATTCATGTGTCTTCTACATGGACGTCTACGTCACACACCTGAGATGAATGGGCAAAGTAATCACACCTGCAGCCCACACTATAAAGCACACCTCCTTTCATACCATGACCTTTTGCCTTTCTCTTTTGGAAGCTGCAAAAAAAGAGGTATATTAGTTGCATTGCCCTACTTCTTAATTGTTGTACTTTTGTGGTTCCCTCTACTAATCTTGATATTTGTAAAATCATATTTTTGTATGCACCATGTCTGGAAAAAGGAACCCCAGATTTTCAGATATAGAACTAACTGTAAAATGACTACACGTCATTGAGCAAATGTGACCTCATCCTGTTTATACTTCGATATGTATAAATATTTTCCATATTATTTTTTTAAGGTGCATTTTTTGACTAAATAAAGGCACAGCTGTAATATTATTATCAATCCTGGTTATTACTTTGTATATAATTTTTTCCTTCTCACTAAGTAATCTCTTTAGCCATGTTTCTTTACTCATTTTTCTTATCTTCCAAGCTTCTTCATTATTAACCTTAATGTTGTATTTTTTTTTTATGGTTCTGTTTACAAACTAAAGCATTTTGGGGCATATCAGCAACAACCGGCGATAATTATCGCTCAGCGCTCTTAGCGTGAGGATAATTATCGCCGGGTAATGTGGATTTTTATCGCTGAGTTAGCGTGCTATTAGCAACGCTTATCTCCTCAGCGATAAAAATCCTCACGCTAACTACCTAACGTGAGATTATCGCTGGAAACCCAGCGATAATCTCACGCAGTGTGGCGTTAGCTTGCGGATAGGGACTCACAAACTTAGCCATGATATCCACCTTCCGTAGGATATCATGGCTAAGTCAGTCCTGAAGCAGGCGTAAGGAAAGTAGCGATAACAGGGGTTATCGCTACTTTTCCTGCCACTATGCTTCATAGCATGGGGCTTGATGATTGGAGAAATGTCGCTAAGCGACATTTCTCCAGTCATGTTAGGTCAGGAACGCCCACTTTGCATCTCATTAGAGATACAAAGCTGGGCATTAGGAATCCCGACACTAAAGCAAGGTTTCACGGGTTAGCGTGGCCTTGCTAATTAGGCAATAAAATTATCGCCGCTTTTCGACTGAAAACGCCCGCAAAAGCGGCGATAATTTTTTATCGCCAGCTTGTAAATATGCCTTTTGTTCCTGAGATAAACTAATATGTAAATTGTAAAACACAGCTCCTTTAACATCATTACTGTCTCTTACTTATTTTCCGCAACTACTTTCCAGTGTTAGTAGTCATTGACTACATCTCCCATAATGCACCATGTAACTTGAAGATCATGTGTGGTATTTTAAAAATGCAACTTGCTAAATGTTCCACTTGTTGCAGCTCCATACATGTGCTGTGCTTATCTATAAACCTATACTGAAAAATATGTTAGTTTAGCCTGTTGTCTCTCTCTCTCAATGGTATTTATATGTAATCTGCGCTCCATGGTGTTTATAGGTTAATACAGTTACTGATGAATTCTCAGGTTCTTTAGCCTTTCAAGATGATGTTTGATGTAATACAAATATTAAAATAACATGGATTAATGCCATATGCTAATATTATAATGGGAAAGAAACTTTTTGAATCACTCTTGACAGACTAAAGCGCAGCACTGTTGCTCAAATATAACTAACTACTTCTGAGACCTTGTAAGGATGCCATCTCTCTTACCTTACTCACATGTACATTCTAATTGACAATGTATTAGCATCAGTTATTTTGTACTAAAACTGATGATAGATTTGCAATGGGTTTGAGCAGTATAGTCCACAGCATGGTCCACATACATCTGTGTCATGTTCCTTGGTTAGGAGCATGTAGCGAAGCTGCACATTTATTACATTGTCTTCCTTTTCACAATACAAAAGCTTTTGCACATATTTGCATGTATTACAATTTTGTATTAGTTTCTCTGAAACAACTTTGTTTACACATCTAGGTTTGCACAACATTATCACGACGCCTCGAACATCATGTACAAGACCTATTATGCAGAGTGTACAGGGTCTCTAGAATTCATTGCGACAGGAGAAAACTAATTCATCCTGAAAAAGGTGTCTTGAATCATTGGGAATCCCCCCAAACGTGTTGATGCAATATTGTGTACTAAATCTAAGAGGCAATGAGTGACACAGTAGATAATATTGAATTCCAGATACCCTGCACTCTGGACCATGACCCTGGAGATGAGTGACTTGCACACATACGTGTCCTGTCTATTGTATTCTCCTGGTCTTTGTTTATATATGTGCATTTCTCAAACCTAGTAGTCTTTCTCTCTATAATTGTGCATCTAAATAGAAATGTGATTAATGACTGTATTTTTCTTATTTCTCTTACTGTTGGCCTGTGTAGAAACATAGGATCTTCTTCTTATGGTTACCCTCACTTTCTGCTTCAGGTTATTGACTAGTCTGACTAGGATCCTGCTAATCAGGAACCCAGTCTATCTGCTGTCTCCTTAAACTGATTTGTCATGTACTTAGGTACACTCCAGATTGGATACTGGGGTACTCTTGTCAGTCCCTAGTATATGGTACCCATGTACCCAGGGTATAGGTACCCCAGAGACCTCCCATGGGCTGAAGAATGTATTATGCCACCCATGAGAGGCCATGCAAAATGGAAGCCACAGGCCTGCCATTGCAGCCTGTGTAAGTTGGTGCATGCACCACTTACTTAAGATATAGGTTTACTATATCTAAGGGTCAAGGCCCTTGGTTCTAAGTGAGAGGGTGCCAATGCATGAGCAGAACACCCCTACAGCCTATGGAGTCATTTCTCCCGGATTGTCAGTGAGGCAGCCATTAACGACATATAGATTATCATTATGCGGCCGCGTGATGACCAACTCTAAAACAGCTGAAAGTAACCCTATTCCAGATTACTTAATATGACACCTCCAGAAATGAAGGATCTAGCTGGGGCGTCAAGCAGTGGGTACAGTTTCCTGAGACCGTAAATCAGTGTGAAGCAGGTCCCAGCAATTCCATTCAATTGCTTTTCCATAGAGAGGCCCTCCTCTAGGATTACCCCCAGGTTTCGTACCACTGTTGAGTTGCCCAAATGGGTTTCCGTGGGTAGAGGCCAGAGAGTGAGAGGTAATGATATAGAGATTTTGATAGAAGGACAGTGTAGCAATGTGCATTTTATTTATATATATCTTGTACATAGTAGTAGTTCTCCTTTAAGAGTTAGTTATTGGGAAGGTTGCTGTTTATTGAAGCAGCTCCATGGTGATGGAATACTGTGATGTTCAGTTTGGTCAGCTGCACCTGACAGATTGAACTTGATGGATGGGATCTTATTTCCTCTTCAATAAACTTACAATACCTTCATCTCAACCTGCACCAGTTTATCTTATTTGAATGATTTTACACTGGCGACGAACATGGGATGCTTCAGTACAGATGAGAGATATTTTATTTCGAGGAATTTCAAGATTTAAAGAAGATCTCAACATCTGATAATTGTTTTTGTACTGCACCTTTGTGTAAGTGTTTAATTTTTTTTTTTTTACTTAGAGTCACTATCCCTTTAATTAATAATATAAAATATTTTAAACCTGAAGCTTTCGCCTCATTTCTCGTCCTTGAACCTAAATATATACTGTAGAGGGTTGGGAGAAAATCGATGTGGGCTTTATGTGATCCTGGAAACTTTGTTGGGAGCTCATTAACTTAATTTTTGATTTGGTAAATTGTAATTGTGCTCACGAAGTAAGGATTCACAAGGTTTAACTTTAAGGTGACGTCTAGAGAACCTTTTAACTCTTGAAAACATGGAACACATTTTTCATGACATACTCATCAAGTTTGTGGCTCAATATTTATTGGAGACTTTATGAATATCACCAAATTTCTAGTTTTCATCAAGCTACTGACTGTTGGTTCATCGCTTCAATTTAAATGCTTGCCTTTGTTGAACTCCTCTTTCAAACTGGGAAATTTCTTGCTAACCAGTGTGTTCATTCTGTTGTACGAGAAGTAAAGAGCCTGCATTTGAATTCTAAGCTGTACAATTAAAGTCTCTGAGGTGCTTAAAATCTCTTCCACATTGTAAATATTCGTTATACAAACTCCCTTGACATTCTTCATAACTCTGTCATCATTCAAAAAACTCACCGCGTGTGAAATCAGATAACGAATTAGTGCCGCATGGACTCTGCGTGACGAGTAGCATGGAACATTTGCGCTGACAGTCCGTCTTGGATTCTCTTATGTGCGTAAGTCTTCAGTGCGCAATTTGAGCAGTGAGGGCTCCGGTAGTTTGTTTGACGTCTTTACATTACAACGTTAGACATGTCAGCCATTTAGTACAATCAGGAAGTTCTCTCACAACCTCAGTGCTTCGTCAATCTACACAGCCTAATCTAACTTCTTGCACTCAGCGCCCAAACATTTGAATGATTTTTTTCCTTTTCAGAAATAATTTCAACATTCAAAGAAAACGGAAGTACTTTAAAAAAAAAACGGGCAGTGTTATACAACATCGCCATCTAATGGATTTTATTTGTAAAGCAGATGTATTTGTTCTTCAAAGTAATTGTAATGTATATTGAGAGTATATATTAATACCATAATTCTCTTTTAGGGTGAACTTAGGATGTATTAATCACCATATTTAGAGAATTATATGCAATTTATAAGTGTTTACAAACTTATGTTTACACTTTATTAGACAGGTACAACTAGCAACCACGTTTTTTTTGTTGTTTACGACACTCTGGGAAGGTGAAAGATAGTTGAGAGACTCTATTATTAACATTTGTTTTTTACTAGGGTGACATTCCTGTGTATTAATCACCACTTTTCGAGATTTATATACAACTTATAGGTGTTTACAGGATTGTGTTTACAAGTTATTGGACTATATAGCAACTATTGTATATTGTCTATTGTACTCTTGGAGGGTGAAAGATTTTACAATCTAATAATTTTTTTAAACATTTTTATTTACTTTACATTTAATTATTTTTATATTAAATTTGATTCATTCCTCAATTATTTAATATGCAGAACATTGCTACTCCACCTTTCTTTCTATCCAACCCTGGTGATCCACCTATTAGGTGGCAAAAATGGAAGAATGTTTTTCAGAGGTATGCCAAAGTGTGCGGAACTAATCTAAGCGCTGAAAGAAGGACTGCTTTACTTCTCCACTGTCTGGGTTCAGAGGGTCAGGAAGTATTTGACCACTTACCTGAAATAGATGATTCTACTTTGAATGAATACAAAATTTGTATACTTAAATTAGATCGACATTATTTACCTAAAGTTAGTACTATTCTTGAGCGCTATCATTTTGGCAGACGTACTCAAAATGTAGGATAATCTGTGGAGAATTACGTCACGGCTCTCAGAAAACTTGTTTCGTCTTGCAAATTCAGAGGTCTATTGGAAAAAAGAATAAGAGATCAGTTTATGTTAGGGTGTAATGTACAAAAAGTAAGAGATGACATATGGCAGAAAGATGACCCTACTATTGATTAAGTCCTAGTTATTGCAAAATAAATTGAACATTCACTTAAGTGTGTAGAAGTGATTACCAAGAATGAGAGTAAAAGTGAAAATGTTGAAGTGATAAAGGTGCATGGAAAAGAAAATGTTGGCATCAAAGATAAAGATGAAAAAAAGCATAAGAACTTCAGGTCTGAAAAAAAGCCTTCGTTTGCATCAAAAGACCAAGATTTCAACTTCAAATGCTACAGGTGTGGGAGCCCCAGTCACCTAGCCAATGATAGGAAATGTCCTGCACTCAAAGCAAAATGCAGTAAGTGCAAAAAGATTGGGCACTACTCCTCCTCTTGTAGATTTAAAAAGGTTAATTCCAAGGTCAACATGATATCCAAGAACGACGAAAGTGACAGTGCATCCAACTCTGACATAGATTGTGGACAGATTGTCTCTCAAGTCTCTAATGAAAAAAAAAGACCCCATAGATGAAGTGATGGTGGAGCATTGCGGAACAAGTGTTCTTTTTGACTCTGGAGCAAAGATTTCTATTGCCTCAAAAAGGCTCTATGAGCAACATTTAAAGGACAAAATCAATTTTTTGAAGGAAGATATATATCCGTATTCTTATTGTGGGGAGCCAATAAAGTTAATGGGTTATTTTCAAGGTCTAATTGAGTATAAAGGTAGGTAAACCTCCGGCAAGGTGTATGTTTCCTATAAAGGAGATAGTTTATTAAGCTGGTTACATCAAAAAGATCTAGAGGTGATGTTAGACCCCAATAGTGACCCACCTATTCTGTTAAAAGAGAACTTTAACATAAATAAAATTGAATTGCAGTCCCGTGGTGATGAATACACCTTGAAGTTGAAGAATTCCATTCTGAAAGTTTTTAAAGATGAATTAGGCTGCTTTAACGATTATGTTCATAAGATAAAACTAAAGTCTGGAGCTGTTCCTTTTGCCAGCAAGATACGGGGTGTCCCTTTATCTGTTAGAGAGGAGATGAAAGATCAATTGGAGAAACTCAAATTAGAAGGAATAATAGAGGAAGTAGAAGGAACTCAATGGTAGGCTCCGGTTGTAGCTGCCCGAAAATCGGACGGAAGTCTCTGTCTATGCATTGATCTCAGAGAACTTAACAAACAGGTTGTAGTTGACAAATATCCCCTGCCAAAAATTTCAGACATGCTCATGCTTCTTAAAGGAGCAAAAGTATTTTCCACGGTTGACCTCAAATCAGCTTACCACCAGATCAAATTAGAAGAGGGATCTAAGGAATACACCGCGTTCATTACTCCTTTTGGTACATTTAGATTCATACGTCTACCATTTGGGCTTGTTTCTGCAGCCTCGATCTTTCAGAGGGCTCTTGAGAGGGTTTTAAAAGGTCAGAAGGGCGTAAAAATTTACCAGGATGATGTCTTGATTTATGGAGAAAATGAGTCTGAGCATGATTTAAGAGTTAAGGAAGTTTTGGAGAGGTTCAGTTTACACAATCTCACAGTCAGGATTGATCAATGCAAGTTTAGGAAAACTTCTATTGATTACTTAGAACACACAATATCTGGTAAGGGAATTGAACCAAAAGGTGACTTAGTTAAATAAATTGAAAATTTGGCGTCACCTAATAGTAAAGAAGACCTAATTAAATTTTTGGGTATGGCTGAATATTACAGCAAACTTGTTAAAGGTTTTTCTGAAAAATGTGTTCACATGCGCACCCTTCTTTGCAAAGGTGTACAGTTTATATGGAGCAAGGAATGTCAAGCAGAATTTGTCAAGATAAAAGAGTATCTAAAAGAGACACCTAGATTAGGGAGCTTTGATCCTGCTGCTAAGTCGGTTTTAGTTACAGATGCGAGTATGAAAGGATTGGGTGCTGTTTAACAACAGGAGAGTAAAGGAAAAACAAATGTCATTCTTTTCCTGTCTAGGAGTCTTAGGGGAGCTGAATCTCGTTACTCAGTGATAGAAAAGGAGGCGTTAGCCGTCCATTGGGCTACGAAGAATTTAAAAAATGTATTGTGGGGTACCAAATTTGTGGTTCGAACTGATCACAAACCATTAGTTGAAGTTTTTAATAGGAAAGGTACTGATGCCATCTCAAGCAGAATTTCAAGATGGGTGGTTGACCTACAATGTTATGATTTCAATGTAGAATACTTACCTGGTGTACGTAATTATACAGCTGATTCTTTGTTCAGATTGGTCACACAAGATGATGGTTGCTTTGACCAAGATGAAGAGGAGGAGTTTGAATGGGTGTGTGCTATTGAGTGTGGCGGAATTAAGGAGGAGAGATGGAGAGAAGAGTGTACAATTGATGAGGAACTGGTAGAGTTCTCTTCTCTTCTCAAAAATGGATGAGTTAAGAAAAGGGAAGGTGTTTCTGGAAAATATTGGAATTTGAGGGGTGAGTTATCCATGTCTGATGGTTTGATGTTTCGTGGTACCAGATTAATTCCCCCTAGGTGTCTTCGTGAAGAGTTGATCACCTTAGCACATCAAGGTCATCAAGGTATTTCCAAAACCAAAGAAAGCGTTAGACTTAACTATTGGTGGGCTGGGTTGGATTTAGACATTGAAAGATTGGTGCGTGAGTGTATTCCCTGCACGCTAAGTGAGAAATACTTTAAACCAAGAGTCCAACCTATGGTCATTAGAGACAGACCGAATACACCTTAGGAGGAATCAGCTCTTGATATTTTAGGCCCTGTTAAATGTAAAGATGCTGAATTTATTTTGTTTGTTCTTAATGATTTGTACTCAATGTGGCCCGAAATTAAGATCACAAAATGCATTGACTCTAAACATGTTATTTCATTCCTCATGGAAGTTTTCACTAGAGAAGGTCTCCCTGGATATCTGCTTACAGATAATGGTGTGCAATTTGTTTCTAAAGAAATTGAGGACTTTTTAGAAAAAGGTGCTCTATTAAGCATAAACGTTGTTCTTTACACCATCCGGAAAGTAATGGCATGGTAGAAAGGTTTGTCAGAGTTCTTAAAGAATCAATTTCACTTTCCAAACAAAATATTGTGGATTGGAAGGAGGGTGTTAATAAAACCGTGGAAATGTATAGAGTCACGCCCCACGCAACCACTGGTTGCACACCTTTTCTGCTTCTCAAAAACAGACATCCCAATACTTTCATCACCCCTTTCTGGGTTAATCAAAAAGTGGTCAAGAAAGATACTGGTAAATCTTTCCTTGTGTCATGGAGGAAAAGAAAGGCAGACAAGGTTGTTGATCGCAAAATGAGATTTGACAAAAGGAAAGCTGTAAAGAAAACACTTGTGAATGTAGGAGATTTAGTTATTATTAGGGCTCCACCTGGACGGAAGTCTTCAGAGTTAGTCAAAATGATTTATAGAGTCAAAAAGGTTTTTACTAATGCAATCAAAACTGAAGATTCTAGGATTTGGAATCTTAACAGGGTGGTTGTTGTTAATAAATCATTGCCAAACAGGGAATTGCATGATACCACTTTCAAGTCTGGGAGCAACCATATTTCAAGTTCGGTGAGAGAGAGAAGTAAAAGGATTACAAAACCTCCAGCAAAATTCAATGACTATGTTAGAGAATAATCCTTTTAAAATCTTGCGTCTTTTCTCTCAATCTTGTTCTTCCTTTATGTGGGAGGAAGATGTGAAGCAATGTACATGTTATTTATAAATATCTTGTACATAGTAGTAGTTCTCCTTTAAGAGTTAGTCATTGGGAAGGTTGCTGTTTATTGAAGCAGCTCCATGGTGATGGAATACTGTGATGTTGAGTTTGGTCAGTTGCACCTGACAGATTGAACTTGATGGATGGGATCGTATTTCCTCTTCAATAAACTTACAATACCTTCATCTCAACCTGTACCAGTTTATCTTATTTCGATGATTTTACAGACAGCAAAGGAGCTCTGTTTTACTTCTGTTCATCTGAGTTTGCATTCATCCAGTTAATTATACCCAAAATACAGTCCTGAAAGGTGAAATGAGAGTCAGCATGATCTTCATTTAACCTTTTGGGTGTTATCTGCATAGTTGATAAGATTAATCTTGTGGGACTTAATGAGAGAGATTACAGGTTTGATATAAACATGAAATAAAATTGGGCTAAGAGAGGAACCCTGGGAGACAGCACTTGGAGTTGTTCTAAACTTAGAAAGTAGTTTCTACAAGTCTACAAGTGGTATTTAGTTTCGAGGTCAGGAAGAAGTTTGATGTACCTATTCATAAAGGGGTCGCATGAACGCTCTACTGCTTGTTTGCAGGCGGAAAGTGTGACCAGCTCTAAAGTCAGTAAAAATATATATCAGTTAAAGGGGGAAAATGTGAAGGGACCATGCAGAAAACAATCACAGGGAGTCGCAAACAGTGACCTGCCTAATAAATATTCATTAGATGGGTTGTTCTGAGATGCCCTGCATCTTAATAATATATAGATCTGTTTAAAATATTAGATACAAACACATGTATGAACATTTAAAACCATCCTGGTGGAGGGGGGTGACTTGAAATAATCAGGATCTCCAGATTACTCTTCTGTTGGATTGTTAAGAGCCAAGAGGACATCCTGCACATGCCCAAAGAGGCTGCAAAAGTGGAGCCAGCCTCCGATGACATATAGAAAGTGGACCCCAAAGAAGACATACTCAATCATCCTTGGACTCTATGTCATGGATTCTCCAACGTTGTTGTCGCTCAATCAAACGTCATGATGGAAGACCTCTTTAGAGGTCTCTTTCATATCATTCACGTCACCAGGAGAAGCCTCCCCAAGACATTCCACAGCCAACCCCTTTAAATCCAATGGCAAGACCCCTTCCTGCCCACCCTCTCTGAATGGTCTGATGCTCTTCAGACAGGTGCAGGGCACTGTATCACATGGTATATATTGCATGATAATAATATTGTAGCAGCTACATCAACCCGGCATTATATTGTAAGCTAACAACACCACACCTCACCTCTATGTGACCACCCCATTCAACCCCTCTCTGAATGCTATCCAGTATGATCTTCCAACCCCTACTGCAATGAATGGTAAAGAGGGTAAGCATTGGAGAAAGGCGACAGGCAGGGCTGGATTAAGAGCAGTGTGACCGGTGCGGCCGCACTGGTTGTTAACCTGGAGGGGGCACTGACCTGAGGGGAGGTGTTGTGTTTGGCAAAACTTACAATTTAAAAGCACCTGATGCAGAGTTCTTTGGCCGTCTAGCTTTCAGACTATTAAGGGTAATGGGGTAACCCAGTATCCCTCAGAATCTTAGAAATCTAGTAGTATGCAGCAACAATTGGTTTCTGTGGGGGAGGTTACATTACTTTAACTAGAGCATTAGTTACAAGCAAACATTCTTTGTAGACATGGGAAATCAATTGTGCCGTGGTACGATCAAAATATTGTAGGACACCAACACCAAAGTTTATTTTTACGGTATATTATCAATAATGTATCGTAAAGTGATGTATAAAATAACAGGTCACAGAAAACACAGGACTCTTAAGAGACATATACAATTATTAAATGGACAAGCATTCACAATGTAATAGGTCTCGCATCTGCAAGAATTCGAGCTATTGGTGTTGTAAATGACATTGTCTTTTACCTATGTTTTGATTTTGGAGTGTAGTGGATGTGCGCGGAGAGGAATTATGTGGCTTGCACTGGAATTGTTAGTTGTGGAATTGTGAGGGGTGGAATTGTGTGATGTGGAGTATATTTGTGCAGTGGAATTGTGTGGCATGGGGAATAGATAGGGGTGAGAGCAACAAAGAATAGATAGAAATGAAAATAGAAAGCTATGTAGGTTGTGCAGGGAGTGGTGAATTATCTAAAGACATAGGAGCAGAAAGAGTGTGTAGAGAGAGAGATAAGATAGGGAGAGCCGGCAACTGACGCAAAAAGAGGGAGGACCTGTGTATTCACAAGACACCCTAGAACGAGGAAGAGAGCGTGGGTTTGAGGAAAGGAAATCTTGAAAAGTCGCAGGAAAGAAACTGTGTTTAGAATGTGTGAGCAGGCCGTATCAAGTGGAGTTAGGAAATGTAAGGGAGGGATGAGAGGGGGCAGTGAGATTGCAAGATGAGAGGGGAAGTGGCAGTATTAGAGACAGTTTAGAGGGGCAGTGGGTATGTGGGAAAGAGTTGAAATGGTTGTTGGAAGTGCAAGGGAGAGATTGTTTGTAGTGGAATTGTGTGGTGTGAAGTTGGTTTACTGAAAATATGTGGTATTGCAGTGCCCTACCTTTGAATGTTGTTCCTAGAATGATTGCTCATCTATGCTCAAAATAGATCCCTAGTTACAAATGTGGGTGTGAGGGAAACCCAAGACCATATGAGCTCCTTTCATATTTCCATGAGACTTTAATGGAGAGCACTTGTGTTCCCCTCAGCTAATTGATATGAAGTTCAAGTGAGAGTGTCCGTGCAGAATGTACCACCACAGAAGACCAAAGACAGAGCAATATGCAACAGGTGTATTTTAGAAAGTAATTGAAATACAGAAGCATCCTAAAAAATACTTTTTAAATAAAAGATTAAAAGCTAGACAAAAAAGACTTAAGTTAAAAATATCACTTTTGAAATTCAAAATTAGGAAGATAAAAATAAAAGAAAGGGGCAGCACATGTATGTAAGAGTGGTTGATGCTAAACGAGAACTGCAGCAGTGATCAGTACGTCCACTAGTGTTATTTATCCAACACTCCCCGGATTGGCAGGGTTATTTTTCGGAGTGTGCTCCCTCTATTCCCAATGCCACTTCATGGTAAGTTACCATGAACAGCAATCATGGGCTCGTTCCCCAAGCACTTTGGAGCAGAGTGGTCTGTTTTGCATGATGGATAAATGGCAGTAGGTGGCTGACACACTGTCCTATGCTATAGGATGTGGTGAATGGAGCTCTGTGGGAGTCAACAAACCACAACAAGTACACACAAACAAGCAACACTCAAAAAAGGTGCATTTCTGGCAGACCCTATGCTGCCCCGCCTCATCCATGTACCATTTCTGAGAACACCAGAAAGCATCCGCAAATATTTTCCTCAGATTTAAAAAGCTGTAATGCAGTTATGAGTGCATTCTGTATGTTTCACAGGGCTGGATAGCATTATAATACATAGGTTAGAGGGGGGCATGAGCGTACTGTACACAATGTTTGCATAATCAACACACAAGTAAATACAGACTAGAATAAGAAAAGACTGCTATCCAGTGGAGTTATCAGCAACGTGTATGGCACATTAAATACCGACCCACTAAGTACTAACTTTGGGGTATTCCCAGACACACAGCAGTACATTTTTCCAAACTGCCCACCAAATTTAAATCCAGATACCTCAATGGTAAGGGGTGCTTAAACTGTTGACAAGTCCAGCAATCTGGACAGAGTCAAAATAACCATATGACAGGTTCGACTACAGTGGAGTGATGTGGCTCACTGGTTAGAGGCAGCAGACCCGGAAGCAGAGGACGGTCTGGGACCAGGGTTCAATTCCTGACGCGGCAGGGTTGTGGACCAGGGCCTGCGGACTCGATAATTCTCGCCTCGATGCCTACTCTAACCAGGGTTTTTGTAAATAACAACAGGAGTATAACCCATATACCACGTTGAGAGGTGGGTAGGTATGTAAGAAAGAGCAACAATTCTCAACAGGTATTATTACGCTAGACAATTAAAATTGTATGTCCAAGACATTAGACCGAGGGGAAAAAAGGAAGACTCTTTGAAAAACTTTTGAAGAATGTATTTAAATCAAAACATCATTTGAGCGTCATTCGTGGAAACACGAGAAAGTAATTTTTACAGTTGTATCAGCACTGTAGAAATACATTTTTGAGAAAATAATAATAAATAATAACAACCCAAATTGTACTTGGTGCCGGATGTGAAAGTGAAAGTGGCGACACAAGTGACAATTGTGAAAAACAGCGACGGCGGCGCAAGAGAAGTGACAAATAATATACAGTGTGAACAATTTATATAAAATAAACTGTGGTTGAGGAAATAAATTGATTATTTATGGTAATTCAAGACAATCGTTTGAAACGAGAAAACCACAAGAGAAATGTTGCGCGATTAATGGCGCTGAACGGTCGACGGCGTTTCGATCCTCTAGGTTAGGATCATCTTCAGGACCGGGTTGTTAGATTTACAAACGGTGCTGTACAGGGGGCAAGAACAGAAGGGCGTAAGGACAGAGAGGGGGAAGGTATGAGGAGAGGGAAAAGACCACAGTGGGCCCGAGTGTAAGGCGAGTTGTATTTGAAAAAAGCAAGATAAAAGGGAGAAAAAGGGGAGAAAGGACGTGGTGGGGTAAGGAAGAATTAAATTAACCTGAGGGGTCGTCGGACAGTCAACGAAGGAGAGTCCGCGTCGGAAGGAGAGCGTTGTGTGCTGTAATAAGGGGGGGAGAGGACAAGGTTAGGGTGAGAGAAGGATGAAGGGGGGGACGAGGTAAAGGCGGACCGGAGTGAGGGTTACCTGGTGATGTTCGTCAATTTAATCTAGAAACAGCGGGGCGCGTCTGAGGTTGAACGTCGCCGGGCGGTGAAAGGATCTTCGGAGCTTAGCCAGGTCCCGTCAGAGGAACTCCTAAATATAAAGGCCCATGAGAAGCGATCCAGGGACATGAAGTGGTGAACTAATTAGGAGGCCATCCACAAGTAGTTAGGTACTTACTGGGAGTGCGGAATGAATCCGGAACAGTTCGGGGGTGCAGCTTGGCTTCGTGTGGCAATTCGAGTGGGGAGGCCTTGGCGGGGAAGTGTAGAAGTCAAAGCCGGAGGGATCACGTGAGCGCGACTAGGGGGCGGGGCTAGCTGGCTGATTGGGCCCGGGAAAGACTAGAAGGTGGAAAAGGGAAGAGGTGCGCGCGGGAAAAAAGGAACAACTCAGAGAAGACAGACTAAGATAGAAAGATAGGTCATGTGTGAAAAGCATTTGATAATACATTTGGAGACAATAATTTGTAACACTATGCACTACAATAATGAGAGTGATACTACATTGTGATTAGTAAAGGGAGGAGACAGAGGAAAAGGGGAGGGGAGAGGGGAAGGAAAAGGGGGGAAAAAGGGGACGGGGGGAAAAAAGGAAAGGGGAAAACACAACAATGAACACATTATCTCAGTTATGGAAGTAAGTCACAGGGGTGCGAAGGGTCAGGATAAGGTTCAGAGTAGAATGGTGCTATTCCATTCATCAAGTGTGTTCAGGCCAGCATGGACTGAGTTACAAGTGGAAATCCATTTACATTCGCATTTATTGAGGAGTGCTTTGATGTCGCCCCCTCTCAGCGGGAGTGTAGGTTGCTCTATTACTTGCCAAATCATATCAGTCTCGCAGTGGTTTTTGAGAATGTAATGAGAGACCAGGGGCGCAGTAAGGACCTTGCAGTGGATCCTACTTTTGTGTTGGATAATCCTTTGCTTGACCATTTGGGTGGTTTGTCCGATATAAATGAGGTTGCAAGGGCAGCGGACAGCATAAATCACATTTTGGGATTTGCAGTTGGTGAATGTTTTGAGTTTGTAGGTCAGATTGTCGGTTTTAAATTCTTTAGTATTGACTGTAAGGTCGCAGACACTGCAAGATGAACATTTATAGTGTCCGATGGCAGGAGGTAGTCCCCACATGGACGTGATGGTGTTTATTTTGGGGTCTGTAGTGGGCCATGTAATGGCATGTACCAGATGGGTAGCCAAATTACTCCCTCGTTGGTATGAAAACAGTGGAGGTTGATCGAAGGTTTCAAAGGGTTGAAGTAACTTCCAGTTACGCTTGATGATCTTGTTGACTTCGTTGCTGCAGGGACTGAACTTAGAGACAAAAGGAATCCTCGTCATAGATTTTTTGGGTTGTGGCATGAGTAAATGTTCACGGTGGCAGTACCAGGCTCTCTTGCGGGCTCTGGTAACTAGGCGTTTAGGGTAGCCCCTATCAAGAAGTTTCTGGATGAGAATGTCTGATTCTCTGAAGTAATCTTTGCGCCACTTACAGCACCATTCTACTCTGAACCTTATCCTGACCCTTCGCACCCCTGTGACTTACTTCCATAACTGAGATAATGTGTTCATTGTTGTGTTTTCCCCTTTCCTTTTTTCCCCCCGTCCCCTTTTTCCCCCCTTTTCCTTCCCCTCTCCCCTCCCCTTTTCCTCTGTCTCCTCCCTTTACTAATCACAATGTAGTATCACTCTCATTATTGTAGTGCATAGTGTTACAAATTATTGTCTCCAAATGTATTATCAAATGCTTTTCACACATGACCTATCTTTCTATCTTAGTCTGTCTTCTCTGAGTTGTTCCTTTTTTCCCGCGCGCACCTCTTCCCTTTTCCACCTTCTAGTCTTTCCCGGGCCCAATCAGCCAGCTAGCCCCGCCCCCTAGTCGCGCTCACGTGATCCCTCCGGCTTTGACTTCTACACTTCCCCGCCAAGGCCTCCCCACTCGAATTGCCACACGAAGCCAAGCTGCACCCCCGAACTGTTCCGGATTCATTCCGCACTCCCAGTAAGTACCTAACTACTTGTGGATGGCCTCCTAATTAGTTCACCACTTCATGTCCCTGGATCGCTTCTCATGGGCCTTTATATTTAGGAGTTCCTCTGACGGGACCTGGCTAAGCTCCGAAGATCCTTTCACCGCCCGGCGACGTTCAACCTCAGACGCGCCCCGCTGTTTCTAGATTAAATTGACGAACATCACCAGGTAACCCTCACTCCGGTCCGCCTTTACCTCGTCCCCCCCTTCATCCTTCTCTCACCCTAACCTTGTCCTCTCCCCCCCTTATTACAGCACACAACGCTCTCCTTCCGACGCGGACTCTCCTTCGTTGACTGTCCGACGACCCCTCAGGTTAATTTAATTCTTCCTTACCCCACCACGTCCTTTCTCCCCTTTTTCTCCCTTTTATCTTGCTTTTTTCAAATACAACTCGCCTTACACTCGGGCCCACTGTGGTCTTTTCCCTCTCCTCATACCTTCCCCCTCTCTGTCCTTACGCCCTTCTGTTCTTGCCCCCTGTACAGCACCGTTTGTAAATCTAACAACCCGGTCCTGAAGATGATCCTAACCTAGAGGATCGAAACGCCGTCGACCGTTCAGCGCCATTAATCGCGCAACATTTCTCTTGTGGTTTTCTCGTTTCAAACGATTGTCTTGAATTACCATAAATAATCAATTTATTTCCTCAACCACAGTTTATTTTATATAAATTGTTCACACTGTATATTATTTGTCACTTCTCTTGCGCCGCCGTCGCTGTTTTTCACAATTGTCACTTGTGTCGCCACTTTCACTTTCACATCCGGCACCAAGTACAATTTGGGTTGTTATTATTTATTATTATTTTCTCAAAAATGTATTTCTACAGTGCTGATACAACTGTAAAAATTACTTTCTCGTGTTTCCACGAATGACGCTCAAATGATGTTTTGATTTAAATACATTCTTCAAAAGTTTTTCAAAGAGTCTTCCTTTTTTCCCCTCGGTCTAATGTCTTGGACATACAATTTTAATTGTCTAGCGTAATAATACCTGTTGAGAATTGTTGCTCTTTCTTACATACCTACCCACCTCTCAACGTGGTATATGGGTTATACTCCTGTTGTTATTTACAAGATTGTGAGCAGCTGCATAGCTGCGAGAGTTGATTCCTACTTGGATCTTACTTTCGGACAAATTCATTTTGTCTTTTCTCTTCTGCCAATTTTTTGGCATCTAGAATGTCAAGGGAGACTCTGACATACACAGAAGACTACATCGAGCGTCTACTCGGGGGCCCTTCTCTCCTCTCTGGCCCTCCTGTGAACACTACCTCAGCCACAACCACCCCTCCCAATTCCTCCCGTATCCTGCTAGACAAACTTGAAAAACTTAAGAAAAAACAAATCAGAACTGATCTTCACGCCCGTATGCTCACGGAATACCTTAAAACAGGTGTGATCCCAGTTGGTCTGCAAATCAGAAACATCCCAGCCATATTTGTTAATGACCCAAAATTCCGTACTGGCTTCAGCCATCTAGCTACCACCTGCTCACGCCACTGGATGGTGCTAGGCATCGATACCGCCATTGAACATAGCCGCAAAGAATTGGAAGAAATTGCAGAATTGGAACAATTAATACTAGCTGACTCATCTCTCACAGATGCAAAAAGTCTCCTAGAAAAAATTACTCTTACTATCGCCACTTTCAACACCTTTGAACTCAACAAAAAAGTTACCAAGATTGAGAAAGATATAAAATTCTACAACGTTGAAAAAACATACCCTTATCTACGCGACGAATTTTTCAACACTCCTTACATCCCTCCCAGGACTCGCAATTGGGGTCGGTACCGTAATAATCAACAGATTACCTTTTCTAACTCCTCCAATAGTTCACTAGAAGAATCAGACCCGGGTGAGGGTACCAGTTCTTCAACAACTACCAACAGACCCCCACCACTTTTACCACAAGGTTTTTTAGGACGCGGCCGCAGTCAGGGTCGCCCTCCTTCCCGACCACGGGGCAACCGTCGATACCAGCCTCCATTCTCAGGAGAAAGACAAACACGCAACAGGTACTACCAATGGTGAACAACCAAGTTACTGTACAAACACCTGCCCGGGCCTCCTTGGACCCCACATCCATACCCATCTTCAATCTCTCTAATCACATCCTGTCGCACGAAGAGACCACCCTTCTAAGTCGCGGCCTGAGTTTCGTGCCCACCGAACGTACCAATTTCTTGGATCTACAATCCAGTCTATTACTATTCTTCAGAAGAATCAGACTCAAACAATTTTTCTCTGACAAACCACAAACCCCTGTTCCCACCGCACCCCGCTTTCACCCTCCATCCTCCTTCAATCCCCCTTCCTCCTGCATGCCTCCGGAAATCCTGACGTTTGAACGAGCTGTTCTACGTGAAATCATGACCCTCCAACGTAGCTTCGAATTTGTTCCTTACAACCTACCATTGGCAGAAAAACAAGCTCTTCTCAACTTAAAGAAACAAACCGACCTTATAATCAAACCAGCAGACAAAGGTGGAGGTATCGTTGTCATGAACACTGAAAAATATGACACTGAAATCAAAAGACAACTTTCAAATACCCTTCATTACCGACCCCTCACCAAGGACCCCTTACCGGACCTGCGTAACAAAATCAATGTCCTCACGGAACAAGCCAAATCACAGAATATTATCTCCCAAAAAGAGTACTTGTTTCTCAACAATCCCAACCCCAGGACGCCGGTCCTGTACATCCTTCCCAAGATCCACAAAGACAAGATCAACCCACCAGGCCGTCCCATCGTCTCGGGTTGTGGCTCCATTCTCGAACCCTTGGGTAAATACATTGACGCCATTATAAAAGAATTTGTTCCATCAACTGAAACATACATTAAAGACACCATGGACCTCATTTGTACCATAGAGGACCGACCTTTTGACACCAAAACTGACCTGATGGTGGGGTTAGACATTGAATCTCTCTATACTAACATTCCCCACAAAGAGGGACTACAGGTCATCAAAACCTTACTTGAATCCAGACCGAGACCCACCTTAATTCCCACGGAATTCATCATGGATCTACTCAAAGTGGCGTTAGAAAACAACTATTTTCTGTATCGTGATACATTCTACCTCCAGATTAAGGGAGTTTCTATGGGCGCTTGTTTTGCTCCTAATTTTGCCATCCTGTTCGTCCACAATCTGGAAATGACCCTCATTCTCAACACAAAAAACCCATTTATCACCCAAATTACCCTATGGCGTCGCTACATTGATGATGTCCTCCTCCTCTGGAAAGGTTCAACACAGACTCTAGAGAACTTTGTTCAATGGCTTAATCATTCTCAGGCCCATCTCACATTTACCCATGAGTCTAAATCCAATGACCTGCCCTTCCTGGATGTCCTAATACACGCGGAAGAAGACAAAATTGGCACAAGTTTATACAGGAAACCGACTGAAAGAAATACTTTACTTCAATATTCCAGCTATCATCCCCGCAGTCTCCGAGATGGCCTCCCCTATGGGCAATTTCTACGGATCCGCCGGAACTGTAAGTGGCGCAAAGATTACTTCAGAGAATCAGACATTCTCATCCAGAAACTTCTTGATAGGGGCTACCCTAAACGCCTAGTTACCAGAGCCCGCAAGAGAGCCTGGTACTGCCACCGTGAACATTTACTCATGCCACAACCCAAAAAATCTATGACGAGGATTCCTTTTGTCTCTAAGTTCAGTCCCTGCAGCAACGAAGTCAACAAGATCATCAAGCGTAACTGGAAGTTACTTCAACCCTTTGAAACCTTCGATCAACCTCCACTGTTTTCATACCAACGAGGGAGTAATTTGGCTACCCATCTGGTACATGCCATTACATGGCCCACTACAGACCCCAAAATAAACACCATCACGTCCATGTGGGGACTACCTCCTGCCATCGGACACTATAAATGTTCATCTTGCAGTGTCTGCGACCTTACAGTCAATACTAAAGAATTTAAAACCGACAATCTGACCTACAAACTCAAAACATTCACCAACTGCAAATCCCAAAATGTGATTTATGCTGTCCGCTGCCCTTGCAACCTCATTTATATCGGACAAACCACCCAAATGGTCAAGCAAAGGATTATCCAACACAAAAGTAGGATCCACTGCAAGGTCCTTACTGCGCCCCTGGTCTCTCATTACATTCTCAAAAACCACTGCGAGACTGATATGATTTGGCAAGTAATAGAGCAACCTACACTCCCGCTGAGAGGGGGCGACATCAAAGCACTCCTCAATAAATGCGAATGTAAATGGATTTCCACTTGTAACTCAGTCCATGCTGGCCTGAACACACTTGATGAATGGAATAGCACCATTCTACTCTGAACCTTATCCTGACCCTTCGCACCCCTGTGACTTACTTCCATAACTGAGATAATGTGTTCATTGTTGTGTTTTCCCCTTTCCTTTTTTCCCCCCGTCCCCTTTTTCCCCCCTTTTCCTTCCCCTCTCCCCTCCCCTTTTCCTCTGTCTCCTCCCTTTACTAATCACAATGTAGTATCACTCTCATTATTGTAGTGCATAGTGTTACAAATTATTGTCTCCAAATGTATTATCAAATGCTTTTCACACATGACCTATCTTTCTATCTTAGTCTGTCTTCTCTGAGTTGTTCCTTTTTTCCCGCGCGCACCTCTTCCCTTTTCCACCTTCTAGTCTTTCCCGGGCCCAATCAGCCAGCTAGCCCCGCCCCCTAGTCGCGCTCACGTGATCCCTCCGGCTTTGACTTCTACACTTCCCCGCCAAGGCCTCCCCACTCGAATTGCCACACGAAGCCAAGCTGCACCCCCGAACTGTTCCGGATTCATTCCGCACTCCCAGTAAGTACCTAACTACTTGTGGATGGCCTCCTAATTAGTTCACCACTTCATGTCCCTGGATCGCTTCTCATGGGCCTTTATATTTAGGAGTTCCTCTGACGGGACCTGGCTAAGCTCCGAAGATCCTTTCACCGCCCGGCGACGTTCAACCTCAGACGCGCCCCGCTGTTTCTAGATTAAATTGACGAACATCACCAGGTAACCCTCACTCCGGTCCGCCTTTACCTCGTCCCCCCCTTCATCCTTCTCTCACCCTAACCTTGTCCTCTCCCCCCCTTATTACAGCACACAACGCTCTCCTTCCGACGCGGACTCTCCTTCGTTGACTGTCCGACGACCCCTCAGGTTAATTTAATTCTTCCTTACCCCACCACGTCCTTTCTCCCCTTTTTCTCCCTTTTATCTTGCTTTTTTCAAATACAACTCGCCTTACACTCGGGCCCACTGTGGTCTTTTCCCTCTCCTCATACCTTCCCCCTCTCTGTCCTTACGCCCTTCTGTTCTTGCCCCCTGTACAGCACCGTTTGTAAATCTAACAACCCGGTCCTGAAGATGATCCTAACCTAGAGGATCGAAACGCCGTCGACCGTTCAGCGCCATTAATCGCGCAACATTTCTCTTGTGGTTTTCTCGTTTCAAACGATTGTCTTGAATTACCATAAATAATCAATTTATTTCCTCAACCACAGTTTATTTTATATAAATTGTTCACACTGTATATTATTTGTCACTTCTCTTGCGCCGCCGTCGCTGTTTTTCACAATTGTCACTTGTGTCGCCACTTTCACTTTCACATCCGGCACCAAGTACAATTTGGGTTGTTATTATTTATTATTATTTTCTCAAAAATGTATTTCTACAGTGCTGATACAACTGTAAAAATTACTTTCTCGTGTTTCCACGAATGACGCTCAAATGATGTTTTGATTTAAATACATTCTTCAAAAGTTTTTCAAAGAGTCTTCCTTTTTTCCCCTCGGTCTAATGTCTTGGACATACAATTTTAATTGTCTAGCGTAATAATACCTGTTGAGAATTGTTGCTCTTTCTTACTCTAACCAGGGATCACACTTGGCAACTCTGGGCATTAGCTTGCCTCATTTCCACAATGGCCCCCCACATTCGCCGGGGATGCCTGGTTTCACCTTGGAGATACCCAGGAGGGACCATCTCACAGGGATAGCCAGGACAGGTTCCCCAGCGGTCTACAGCGCCACGATGCCTCAGGGCAGCAGTGTGCTTTACAAGACACATTACATTACATTACAGTAATGAATATGAAGAGAATCACACGTTTTCGCTAACCCTGCTCTTTGGTAAAATGAGGAATCATGTGGAAGGTCTGCATACATAAAAAGCAAGGGAATGTCATCAGATACTCACTATCCCTCCATTTAAGGCTCCTGGAATTATGTGATTATGTGCCTGCTGCGTTTTTTGAACAAGTATTGACTTCCCACACAATCCATCCTGTGCTGCATAATATGAAGAATGAGCATCGTACAGGTCAAAGGTTACTAAAATATGACAAGTGTTCGAGAGCAGTGGAAGGAACTGGGCAAACGTTGACTGTCATCTTTCTGTTGCCTATTGCATATTTGAGTGTGTAAATGATACTGAGTGAACATCCTTCGCCTGACAGTGGTACCAGGTATAAATGAGTCAATCCTGCCACAACATGTGGTCCCGTCCTGCCTCTGCCTATACTGCCATGACTGTGGACTCTTGCTGACTCCTGCCTCATGATTCCAGCAGCTCTGCCTATACTGCCATGACTGTGGACTCTTGCTGACTCCTGGCTCATGATTCCAGCAGCTCTGCCTATACTGCCATGACTGTGGACTCTTTCTGACTCCTGCCTCATGATTCCAGCAGCTCTGCCTATACTGCCATGACTGTGGACTCTTGCTGACTCCTGGCTCATGATTCCAGCAGCTCTGCCTATACTGCCATGACTGTGGACTCTTGCTGACTCCTGGCTCATGAATCCAGCAGCTCTGCCTATACTGCCATGACTGTGGGCTCTTGCTGACTCCTGCCTCATGATTCCAGCAGCTCTGCCTATACTGCCATGACTGTGGACTCTTGCTGACTCCTGGCTCATGATTCCAACAGCTCTGCCTATACTGCCATGACTGTGGACTCTTGCTGACTCCTGGCTCATGATTCCAGCAGATCTGCCTATACTGCCACAACTGTGGACTCTTGCTGACTCCAGGCTCAAGCTCAGCCCCACAAGGTGCTTGGAGGTCTTCACTGCCTGGGCTGGATGTTCTCAGTGTAGATTTCCAGCACCTGGGGAGTGAGGAGTAGCCTGTAAAGGGCCCTGCTAAAGTAAATCTTCCTCTTTTCCCCTCTCCACTCCTGAGTGCTGCACATTGCTCGAGGGAGCTCAGTTTCCCAGCCGCCCAGCTCCTTTTACATGGTTGGTGTGGCGTTTGGTGTATTGGTAAATTGTCCATGTGTGGGCTGTGGGGAAATGTGCTCCTTGACAGCAACTCTTGGTGTCCACGGGGTGGGTGAGAGATGGAGCCTAGGACAGCGACCCTTGGCGCCACAGGATGGATGAGAGGTGGAGTTAGTACAGCGACCCTTGGCGTCCACAGGATGGGTGAGAGGTGGAGTCTAGGATAGCGACCCTTGGCGTCCCCAGGATGGGTGAGAGGTGGAGTTAGAACAGCGACCCTTGGCGTCCACAGGATGGGTGAGGAGTGGAGTCTAGGACAGCGACCCTTGGCATCTACGGGATGGGTGAGAGGTGGAGTCTAGGACAGCGACCCTTGGCATCCACAGGATGGGTGAGAGGTGGAGTCTTGGACAGCGACCCTTGGCGTCCACAGGATGGGTGAGAGGTGGAGTCTAGGACAGTGTCCCTTGGCGTCCACAGGATGGGTGAAAGGTGGAGTCTAGGACAGTGACCCTTGGGGTCCACGGGGTGGGTGAGAGGTGGAGTCTAGAACAGTGACCCTTGGCATCCACGGGGAGGGTGAGAGGTGGAGTCTAGGACAGCGACCCTTGGCGTCCACAGGATGGGTGAGAGGTGGAGTCTAGGACAGCGATCATTGGCGTCCACAGGATGGGTGAGAGGTGGAGTTAGGACAGCGACCCTTGGCGTCCACAGGATGGGAGAGAGGTGGAGTCTAGGAAAGTGACCCTTGGGGTCCACGGGATGGGTGAGAGGTGGAGTCTAGGACAGTGACCCTTGGCGTCCACATAATGGGTGAGAAGTGGAGTCTAGGACAGCGACCCTTGGCGTCCACAGGATAGGTGAGAGGTGGAGTCTAGGACAGCGACCCTTGGTGTTGAAAACTAAAACAGTGATATGATTAAGCATTTACTAAAGACATGAATTCTCTCTAGTTAAAACATGTTTCTTGTCTTATGTTGACTAATGTCCGGACTCCATTTTGTATTGTCATGTCTCCACGTGCTTTGCACGAGAAGAGTCCTACCTTTTCGCTAGTTGCTCTTGTAATCTGCCTAGTAACAGTCTATAAATAGCTCCTTTGTCCGTCTGGCGCATGCCCGGACTTGACCACATCTATTATCAGTTAGTCCTTGTTTGACAATGTTTTCGCGGGCTCAGGAACTTGTTAACTCAGCCCACATATTGATCCTGTATCGAAAATGTCCATAAATGGTAATGAATTTTGCTCTATGTTGTATCCACCCACTTATGAGCCCCTCTGTTGTGTATAAAAGGGGACCGCGTACGCAAGTTCTTTGTGCTACTCTATGCAATACTGAAGAGTGTTGTGTAGGTTGTAGGACCACCCTTAAGGGTTAATAAACTTTGTCTTTGTATTTGCAGTTTCCGTGCCAACTTCCTTCTAGCTTTTGTTACAGGAGAGCGAACCCTTGTATTCTGCGGGCCTAGCTGGGGCCTGTACTCATCATTGGTGTCCACAGGATGGGTGAGAGGTGGAGTCTAGGACAGTGTCCCTTGGCGTCCATTGGATGGGTGAGAGGTGGAGTCTAGGACAGTGACCCTTGGGGTTCACGGGATGGGTGAGAGGTGTAGTCTAGGACAGCGACCCTTGGGGTCCACGGGATGGGTAAAAGGTGGAGTTTAGGACAGTGCATCTTGGAGTTGCCCAAGGTGAGCACAAAAACAAGAGCATAGGGTGGTTGTCTGAGCACTTATATTATGATCAGTTGTTGTCTTAAGTATTTCAAGCCACTTGCATCTGGCATCTTGAATATTAGGTATTGTTCGGGAAAACATTGATAACAATGTTTTAATTTAAATTGATTATGTCTGTATTTCATTTTATTGGAGTTTGTAATGAATACTCCACAATGTTTATCCACATAAATGTTGTACACTTTGTGTGGGGTGAGGGTACTACGCCTCACCAGGCCCGTCCTGTGCTGGTACAACTTATGAATGCAGCAGCCTGTCTGAGTGTATGCATTGAAATTCGACTCCTTCTGTATCTCCATCAGCTTAATACAAAGGCCAACAGCAGTTAAGACCCTGGAGAAGGAGTGAGATCACTAAACCCAAACAATGTACTTGTCTCTTAGGATTAGGTTAAGTGGGTGCTGCCGGTACAATATATCCAGTAATAGTCCAGTTGGAATGAAGGGAGGGCACAGTGTACTTAATGATGTGAGAATTGAGGAAAGGAGGGTGTGGGGGCATGGGTCAGGGAATGGAGTACGGATGGACATTGCCAACTGATGTCAGGTGTATGCCTGTTTACAGCAGGCTCGAGTGACTGTTTCTGTCTGTGCAGACCTTCCACCATGTAGGAACATTAGATGAGCAGAGCTTGGAGATGAGCTTTGAGCTCGAGCCCCCTCTCCTGCAATGCCAAAAGTGCAAATATGACTTCTGAAGAGCAGTCACAGGGAGGCTGCAATATCCGTAATGGATTGTCACTGTACACATACATTCTCCATGCATGAACTGGAAACCAACACTGTGCAGTTGTTTCCAACTCACCCCATGCGTACCGTGCGAGGTCAAGTCTTCGCCGGGCGACTCTGAATACAGCTAATATGCAGTGCCATGGTGGCACTTCGGTGTCACCAGGAGTGAGGAAATGTGGCATCACATGGTATGGCAGGCAAATTGCTGGATATTTCTTTATCCATAAATAACTTGTGACCAGCTGCTGCTTCGTAGCACAAAGAAGGCTGCTAAAAGGCATTTCTTGTGTGAGCCAGCTCCTTCTCGAGCAATGGAGAATAACAACATGTTCTTACACAGCGCATGCTGACTTCTGTGTAGCGGTCTTTGTACTACTGTAAACAACTGATGCTAACAGTAATCAAATTAATTTACCACATCTCAGAATGGTGTAAAGCAGAGTCGGGCCAGCTGCAATTCAAATTTGTGGACAGCTGGCTCTACCAAGGTACCAGCAGCGAGCGTTTATCTCACTGATATTTACAGAAGCAGATAGAACTTTCAAGGGCAGAATGTCTGCCTCATGGTGGTTTCTCCCCAGTCCTTAGTAAACTGGGGTTACCTTGGGGAGCGGGGCACAGGGTGTTATATCTTAACAGTGTTGGCCACCGATGACATCAGGACCCTGTTAGACAACGGAGAGACAGTGGCCCTCATCCTCCTGGACCTGTCAGCCGCCTTCGACAAGGTCTGCCACTGCACACAATCATGCCTCCATGACGCCGGGATCCAAGAGAAGGCCCTGGATTGGAGCACATCCTTGCCTCCCCCCCTTCCGTTCTGATGCCACCAAGATCATCTGCGGTGTACCCCAGGACTCATCCCTCAGCCCAACGCTGTTCAACATCTACATGGCACCCCTTGCCCACGTCGCCCGACAGCACCACCTCAACATCATCTCCTATGCCGATCACACCCAGCTGATCCTCTCCCTTATCAAAGAACCCCACACTGCCAAAACCAACCTCCACGAAGAAATGAAAGCCGTCGCCGAATGGATGAGAAGCAGCCGACTGAAGCTGGACCCGGACAAACCGGAGGTCCTCATCCTCGGATCCACCCCTTCGGCCTGGGATGCCTCCTGGCGGGCGACCCCATTGGGAACAGCCCCAACACCCACCGACCATGCACGCAACCTAGGGGTCATCCTCAACCCCACCCTCTCCATGACTAAGCAGATCAACGCCATCTCCACCTCCTGCTTCAACACCCTCCGTATGCTCCACAGGATCAACAAGTGGATCCCCACTGATATAAGATGAACGGTCACCAGCAGGTTGGACTACGGAAACGCACTCTATGCTGGAGCTTCGGCCAAACTCCTGAGATGGCTGCAACACATCCAGAATGCCTCTGCACACCTGATCCTCGACATCCCCTGCCGCAGCCACATCGCACCCCACCTGAGAGACCTGCACTGGCTGCCCGTCAACAAGAAGATAACCTTCAAGCTCCTCACCCACGCACACAAAGCACTCCACAACACTGGACCAGCATACCTCAACAGATGACTCAGCTTCTACACCCCCACCCTCCAGCTCCGCTCCGCCGGCCTCGCTGCACTCCCTTGCATCCAAAGAGCGACTTCCGGTGGCAGATCTTTCTCCCACCTTGCCGCCAAGACCTGGAACACCCTTCCATTCCGCCTATGGTAGACCCAAGACCTACTTACCTTCAGAAGACTCCTCAAGACG
The DNA here is from genome assembly GCF_964204655.1 of Triturus cristatus. NCBI lineage: Eukaryota > Metazoa > Chordata > Amphibia > Caudata > Salamandridae > Triturus > Triturus cristatus. The sequence continues at coordinate 1,116,645,052 of NC_140588.1, read as the reverse complement.
TTCATTATCTTGTGGTCTTTCAAAACAGACCCAGTGGCATCTTTCATCCCAAATCTGCCCCTTAAAATACACCAAACATTTTTTTACATTAGGTTTGCAATTATTGTCAGAAAGGTCTCAAAACTTCCCAATATTTTAATGGAGTGAATAGGTCAGGTGTGATTTTCCCTTAAAAAAAATCTAACTGGAGAAAAAAAGGGCAGGAAGTAAGAATCGACACCGAACACTGACCCCCATAAAAATTGCCCCTGCATGTCAGGCTTAAACAGTCTTTATAACAAGTGTAGACAACACCATTAGGCAGAAACATCTATGAATTTAATGAATTTACAAAAGCATTCTTAGGCATTTTGGATACCATAAAAATTAGCAAATGTGTGGAAGATATGGGCGTAGCTCTATTCTGGGTAGATGTCACTGCTTTCCATGTGAATGGAGCCCTCTTTGATGACCCTGTTAGCTGCGGATGTTGTTATATGACGCATACGAGCTAAGCTCGATGCTGGCAAAATTGAGCAGACACCCTTTTGTGAACCTTGGATTTCAGGTTCTGGCACAGCTTTTCTTGAGGGATCCCTAATCTTCTCAGCTGTGGCAGGCAGGGACGAGCATAGGTGTCCCCAGGGACGTGAACACTCTCACACTGAACACACACACACCTGGTACAGTGGGGGAACCCGTTGGCATGTGACTGCTGCTGAGTTAGCAGTAGGTGTTCCCTGGAAGATGAAGAATAGGAGAAGGAAAGTGAAGGGCACAAAACCACGCTGACGGCAGCTCCCAGAGCTATCTCGCCATCAGGTCTGCCCCGAGCTCGCATGCCCCCGCTATGCAACAGAGACACACAGGGCACAGCACACACATGTATGACCTCCCAGTAGACCAGTCTGCCCGGGTGCACTAGAAAAGGCAACTCACTTGAAGCGTGATGTTAACGATGTCATTGCTCATGACGTGTGGCTGCCGTCTTAAATTGGGCCACTATGAATTCAAAATTGTAACAGCAGCTTGGATCACCCTCCAGTAACCCAATCATGCCGTGTGTAAGTGAGAAGACGCAAGACAGCCATCAATAACTGCAGCTGCCCGAGGTGCCCGCAGGATGCCCTAAGGAAGGCAGGCCTCTACTGCCAGCAAGGCACCAGCCCACCCCCTTCTTCTAGGTGTGGGGACCCCTCGGGGAGGAGTCCCCCTACTCTGGCAGCCAGGTTGCTGCGGCACGCAGGACGCGTCACTTCTGGGGTGCGAGGAATGGGGGTTATATAGGCCTCCCCCACCCACTGGCCTTCCTCTTTTTTGCCCTGGACACACCGTCATGTGTCCGCTTGAAGTACTGGGTATTTAAGACCCAGCGGTGCAGGGGCACACACCCTATGACTTCTGGGTTCACCCTGTTCCAGACCTACAGAAACACAGAGTCTTCTGGGTGAAGTCAAAGATTCGTTTATTGGCTGCAGACCAATTACAGGTATCCTAGAAGTACAACAGTGTGTATGTTCTCAGGAGACTGCTGAAAATCATAGGAACGGACTTCATCTTAAATACGCTTTTCCTTGCCTCAAGCATACATTCCTAGGTTTTATGATACGGCAATATACAAGTGTACATTACAAAGAAAAGGCAGAGTCATGATGACCATCCCACATTCCAGTTCGGCCAGCCCACAATGATTTATACAGTAAGGTTCAGATCCCACATCGTATGTAAACAGACCCCCCAATAAACATGAGCATCTCCTGTTTTGGGAAACAAGTCATAAAGCAGGAACAAGCAGGTGTGGAAGAGATTAGCCGGGGGATTGTATAGAATGAAAGGGTTTTATGACGGGTCAAACCCTGATGCTAATCACAGGTGGACGGAGGAAGGGGAGCTCGTGAGACCGGTTTGACCTGGGGCAGCAGAGCCAGCTGCCCAGGTCACAGAGAAGTCAGAGGGAAAGCCCATGTACTGTGAGGCCCGTATTTACTCCATTATAGCCTATGTGAGGGCAATGACAAGATGGCCACTGCTTCCAAAATGGAACCCGCGTAGTGAAACAGAATAACGTGTACACAGTGCATTCATAGCTAGAACGATATATAAAGCACTCGTACATGCCGCATTTACCATTTGCGGTTCGCTAATGCCAAGATAGACAGGGGTAGGGCCCTGTCCCCTACGCGGTCCCGAATATTAAAGTACGACAGACCCTCCTTTTGCCCTTACATAGGCAATCACTATACTCATCTTAATCCGAGTCTAGGTCAATGTCCGCAAAGTCATGGAGATGTTGCTGTAGCATCATCCTATTACTTAGTTCGTCCCTCGATACAGGTTTCCTTACACATAAGGTAGCACAGAGGCCACATATCGCAGGAGCACACTGTATGCACAGACAGAACAGGAAAAGAATGGCTAAGATCATTCCAATGACCATCAGAACTTTCCAACCCCAGGCAGATATCAATTCCCAGAACCACCCCATCAGTGACCAATCTCCCTTATCCACGTGTATGGATTCAGATATTTTATGGAGTTTGGAGATGGCTTGATACACTGTTGGAGCATTATCTGGTATGAAAATGCAGCAACTGGATTGGATGACCTTTCATACCCCACCGCGGTCTGCAAGAATAACGTCTAGAACCATGCGGTTCTGCAGAGTCATAAGGCGATCCGCTTGGAGCTCAGCTGTCAGATTACTAAGGGCACCAGCCGTTACGTTGACAGTGGATTCAACCACACGTGTCAGTTGTCTCAGGTTCCTACTATTGACCATAGGTCCCCAAAACGGCAGGAAACCCAGGAAGAAGTCTCCTGCTTCCTGACCGGCAGTATCCTCCTTACTAATCACACCTCTCACAACTCTGGTCTTGTGATAGTCAGAGGCAGCAGTAAATGTCGGCGGTAGCAAGTTCGCAATATAACATGTGCCCGAGAAATCAGGGGGCAGCCATGTATATGCTCGGTCATTACAGATGAAATATGTGCCCTTGGCAGCCAAAAACGCAGGGGAAAACTGTGACGGAAAAGTGTACGTTTCAGTACAGTCACTTCTTCCCAGTTGAGCTCTAGGATTCTGACCATTACCCTGTAAGCAGAACCGACCCATGTGGGGTACAACCCAGATTGGAGATGAGATTTTTCGCTGTCTTTCACCCAGACTAATACTATACCCCGTCGCGTTCCATCCTACATAAGGTCTCAACTCTTCTTTGGGAATGGATGAGTATGCATCGATATCCCTACTCATATCGGCAACTCCTTTCATCAAAGCCTTATTATTGGTGATAGGTCTGATGGAACGCGGTTGGCGAGGGGAGTATGTATCTAGAGCATAGAGAAACATGGTTTGGAATGCCCATGACGATCCATTGTAACTATACGGCAGCACCAGGTAGGGAATACCTTTGTTAATGGTATGTGGCATTAACCCACATACCCAGCAATTGGTCGTATTCATTACCAGTTGGTGCTGGTGCAAGAGCTGGATAAACGAGTTATTTACGAACTCCGATCGTCTGGTCTGTTCGTGCTCAGGCAAAGGGTGAAAAGAGTTAGAGGAGGCAGTAGAAAGAGGTATAGGCTGTTGAGTGGGTCCAATGGGCTTTTGAGCGGAGAAAACACAAATCCTACAATAAACATTATGATACTACACAGTGTAAAAAGGCACAAAAAGACAAAACATTTACTTTTTACAACTCTACACATCCTTGTGTTAGAGTTCATTTCCTCAATCGGTTTCTCCATCTTAAAAAACTCCATCCTCTACTCGGGCCGCTCGCGGTGGATGAGTTTCTTCTGCTAAGGAGTACGCCTGTCAGTCCAGGGAAACGCCCTAGACCAACCAGAACCGTTGACCTAGCGTCTTCGGCCTGTACCCCAAAGTCTTGGCACCGTGACCCTGCGGCAGAACCCGGATGGTGGTTCGAAAAACAAAAATCAAGAAAGTCCTTCAGATGGGAGAGCAAAAAATGTTAAAAAGGAAATAGTGAGGAAATCTTTATTTGTCCATGGGCCTAGGTCTCAAATTATAGCGGAGACGGCCAGGTGCTGTTTGGTCTTGAAACAAAAGTTCAGGCTCAGTGGTGTCCAGTCGACTTGATGGTGGCACAGCTTCCTGCAGAATATTGTCACTCTCTTGGTCTGAAACTGTGCCTCTTAAGCGTGCGTCACTGAATGGTACAAAACGAGGTACAGTGTCTGTCTCAGAGTCGGCGATACCCTCCTTGACCCACTGGTCATATGGCAGAGGCAAAGGGACTACTTTACAGTGGGTACCATGAATCCAGTGTTTCTTCCCTTTCACTCGCACTGCTGATCTTGTCGAAAGAAGAACAAGATGAGGGCCGATCCAGCGAGGCTCGTCGTTGCTCTTGCGCTGGAAATTTCGGACTAGCACCCACGTACCAGGGTTGATAGGGTGTCCAGGAGGTTCAGAGGCTTGGGGAAGAGTATCATGTACCTGTTGGTGCAAAACACGCAGTTTAACAGTCAAATCATACAGGTAATCGAGTAGTACTGGATGTTCCATCTCACTGAACTTCATGGGCCTCGGTACACCCCATACATTGGCCGGACGGCCAAAAACAACCTCGTAAGGGCTAAGTCCCACTCGTGAGTGTATGGTCATTCTGGTGGACAGGAGTGCTAGAGGCAGAGCGTCAGGCCATTTAAGACCGGTGCTCGCCTGGATTTTGGCCAGCTTGAGCTTTAAGGCTCCATTGTAGCGTTCTACTAATCCAGCTGATTGGGGGTGATTTGCAGCGTGGAACTTCTGCTTTATCCCTAGCCCTTCACATACATTCTTCATCACTTTACCCACAAACTCACTTCCGTTATCACACCACACCGTTCTTGGCATCCCAAACCTAGGGAAAAATTCCTTCACAAGGGCTTTGGCTGTGGATAGGGCAGTGTTATCTTTCAGAGGATAAGCCTCTATCCATTTTGAGAAAGCACAAACAACCACCAGTACATATTTCAGGTTGTTGCACCTTTCCATGTGAATAAAGTCCAGCTGCAAAACTTCAAATGGACATGATGGGGGTGCAAAGTGACCAGCTGGAGTTGGGGTTCCCCTACCAGGGTTGTACTTCAAGCATACTATGCAATTCTTGACCACATTCTCTGCACACTTGGGAATCCCAGCATTCTGCCATACTGGAGCCAACAACTTGCATATACCTTTCGTACTGATATGTGCCATTCCATGTGCCATAGTAACCACTGGAAGCACATATGCATCAGGCAACAACCATCGCCTATGTTCTGTCAGATCAATCCAACAACCACTCTCATCCAACTTACCCATACTTTCTCTCCACTTGCTTAACTCTTCCTTTGTGGCTTCAGCTTGAAGCGACTTCACACTCTCTATTGTGTTCTCACACATTCCCACATCATTAACCCATCTTGCGGGGCCTGCAACATACATTCTAGTCTTCACATTCTGTGCTGTTTCTTTCGCGGTCTCATCAGCAAACGCATTCCCACGTCCAACATCATCTGTGACTTTCCTGTGCGCACTGCATTTCATGATCGCAACTTGCAACGGTAGGGTCAGTGACTCAAGGAGATCATTCACCAACTTGCCATTCTGAATTTTAGCTCCATGCGACGTCAGGAACCCACGCTCCTTCCACAGTCGCCCAAAATTATGAGCCACGCCAAAGGCGTACTGGCTATCTGTGTATATATTCACTCTCATTCCTTCGGACAACACGCATGCTCTCGTGAGGGCGATTAATTCCGCTGCTTGGGCCGAATTATGTGGCACTCGCGCAGTTTCCACAACCGTGTGCAAAGTCGTGATAGCATATGCAGCAGTCGTGTCACCATTAGGGAGCTTGAAACATGACCCATCTACCCATAAAGTGCCATCACACTCAGTCAGGGGAGTATCTTTTAGATCTACTCTCCCTTTCGTCTCTTCTTCTGTTCTGAACAGACAGTCATGTTGCTCAATCTCATCTGAGTCTGCTGGAATTGGCAACAATGTAGCTGGATTCAGCGTATTGCATCTCTTTATGTGTATGTGATTTGCTAACAGTGTAAGTTCATAACCTGATAACCGCGCACTAGTCAAGTGTTGTGTCTTGGTCCTATTTAATAATGTGTCTACAGCGTGTGGAACCATAACAATCAATGTGTTGTCCATTACCAAACCAGCAGATTGTCGGATAGACATCGCTGCAGCAGCTGTCGCTCTCAGACAGCTTGGCAATGCCCTCGCTACAGGGTCCAAGGTTGATGAAAAATATGCGCATGGGCGCGGTCTGTCGCCAAAAGGCTATGTTAACACTGATAACGCACATCCATCTTTCTCGTGAACATACAATGTAAAAGGCTTACTGTAGTCAGGGGTACCCAACACAGGTGCTGAACATAATGCATTACGCAATTCCACAAAACTTTTCTGGCACTCTTCAGACCACGGGATAGGATTCGGTGTGTCTTTGCATGTTAAGGCTAACAAAGGTTTTGCCAATAAAGAAAAACTAGGGATCCAATGCCTACAGTATGAAGTGATGCCCAAGAAAGCACGTACTTCTCTCTGTGTTCTTGGCACACTCAACTGTGCAATGGCTTGAATTCTTTCTGGGGTCAGTATCCTTCCCTCCTTTCATAAGAGATGACCTAAGTAGGTCGCTTCTTGTCGACAATATTGCAGCTTAGAGAGAGACACTTTGTGATGAAAAGCGGATAAATGGCGCAACAATGACAATGTGGCTTCTTTACAGATCTTTTCAGTATCCGCAGCGATCAGTAAATCGTCCACGTACTGAATCAGGATAGCGCCACTAGGTAAAACAAGCACATCAAGCTGCGCTTTCAAAGCTTGACTGTATATGGATGGACTCTCACAGTAGCCCTGGGGAGCGCTTTTGAAGCGGAAGCTTCGGCCTCCCAGACTAAAACCAAAAATGTCCCTGCTCTCTTCTGCAATTGGGATACTAAAGAAAGCATTCTTTAAATCAATCACTGAAAACCATGCAGCAGAGGCTGGAATCATCGTTAACAAGGCGGTTATATCGGGGACAACCGGAAACTGTGGCACAACAATCTTATTAACCTCTCTAAGATCAATCACAAATCTGTAAACAGGTGGCTGTGAAGGGTCCGTTCGTTTTAAGACAGGTAAAATCGGGCTATTGCAAACGTTGCCTCTTGTCTCTTCAATCACACCCTTATTAATCAAGTCGCTGACAATGTCTAACAATGCTTTCTGCCCTTCATTAGAGATCTTGTACTGGGGAATACGTGGCAGTCTGACATTAGCCTTTAAAGTCACCACATATGGCGGTATCTCCAAGAGGCCCACATCATTGGGACCAGTAGCCCAAAGGGCGTCCGGAAGGGATGACAATTCAGGCGGCATTGTATTTTTAGACAAATACATTGGGGAAATCACTTTCTTGCCTAATGTAAGTTGTACTCCTGAAGGAGAACAATACAGTGTAGCGTGCAATCTTTTCAACAAATCTAATCCCAGCAAATTCTCACCACAACCTGTTGTCAGAATCAGGGGTGCTTTCAGCTCGCAAGGTCCAACAGAAAGTGACATGGGACTAGAAATCGGGTTCCTAACTGGGGCGCCAGAAAAACCTACTGAAACATTTATATCGCCAGACAAAGGTGCGCCAGGGAGTTTTGAATGCATGATTGAACTCTTTGCAGCACCAGTGTCTAGCAGAAAAGGCTCCGTTACATTTGCTGTAGTCACCTCAACATACGGTCCACTCTGATCCACTGGCACTGAAACAACTCCCTCTCTCTGTCTACGGCTGTCCTAATAATCATTATTCTCTGCATCACCGTCCTCTGCATAATAATCATTATTATAATACTGGGCCGTATTACTAATCGCGTTAGCTTGCTGATCAAAGCTATTGATGGTATTTTGAGGCGGCAGAGGACGCGCGTTCTGGGGAACACTTCCACGCCCTCTGCCTCTAGGAGCTTGCTGACCACCCCTACCTCTTGCGCCATACATATTACCGTTCCGCTGCATTAATTTAGGGCAACTATATTTAAAATGACCTTCCTCTTTACAGTATGAACATTGGTTGGGACCTATAGGGACACGTAGTTGGTAATACCCGTTCATTTGCTGATTGTTCTGAAACTGTTGGGGTTGGTGATAGACACCTTGGGGTTGCCTATAATTATTCTGACCTCCACGTGGCGGATAGGCCTGCTGTAAGAGGACCTTTGTCTTTAGTTCCTTCGTTTTCTTTTCTGTTCTATCTTTCTCGTCTTTATCTCTGTTTTCATAATACTGTGCAGTAGCCAGTATTTGCGCTGAAGAAGAAACAGCCCAAGAACTTTCTGAATCTTTTAACTTTTTACACAGGTCAGGAAGTAAATTCTGCACAAACTTATCCACAAATAACCGTTGGCCACCCTCAGTACTCATATCTTGCCCACTGTGATCAATAAACGTTTCTTCAAACCTAGTAAAGAAGTCTGACACTGTCTCATCTTTCTTCTGCTTGCATGCAGATAACTTGTCCCAATTTACGCGCATCGCAGGCATTATTGTCTTCATATACGTGATGATTCTACCAGGCAATTCAGCTACTAAAGGTTCTGGTTTCGCACCACCAGTTTGTCTAGCATCAGCAGCAACAATGTTAGCCCATGTATCCCCTAGTTCTGCATTGTGATCTACATTACGAATTGATCCCCATAGAGGCTGTGGAACAACATTACCAAACAACATGTCTATGTCGGCCAAATTCATAATGCATGACCCTGCCGTCTGTGACAACTCTTTATAATAACCTGCTGGGTTTTTACGGGGATCAGGCAAGGACTGCTTAAGCGCTAACACCTCAGAGCGCTTCCATGGAACATGCACCCAAACACGCTGGAAATGCGCTGCCACAGCGGGGTTACCACCGGCAGCTGCAACCGCTTCCTTCCATACCGGGGGAACTTCTCTCATAGGGTATTGTCGCGCTTTTGCCTTTTTCCCCACAAGGACATCTTGTTCAAACAATGATTGTTGGCAATCATCATTCCTAAAGGACAATACAACCGCAACTGCTTTATCTACTTCGCGGTCCACAATTATACCAGTTCCAAAATCGAACCTCACTCTACACAATTCCTGCGGGTTCGGATTTTTACCACTATCCTCCAACTCTTCACAGAGAATTTCGCACATTTTCTCGAACACATATCTCTGTTTCGGGGCATCCCATTGATGGAAAACGTTGACAACTGATTCCACATTATACAGTGAAGGAAAAACGATCCATCTACGCGCCATGTTATCTATTACCTTTTTCTCATCGGGGTTAGGCAATTGGCTGCGCAACTGCTTACGCTGTAAACCAGGAGTCGCACCAGATGACTCAAAGAGAGGAGGCATTAACGTAGTAACCACATTAGCTAAGCGCTGTCGCGCCGAAGGAGAAGCTGAGGCGAGAACAGGGGGAAAAACAGAGGGAAGAAAAGAGGATGTAGAGACAGGTACTGGAGTGGTGGAAGGAAGAGTGTCAAGGGAGGCAGCTGCTGTATTAGGCAAAGTCGCAGGAAGTGCGGGGGCAGTTGGAAGCACAACTGGCGGCCCTTGAGAGGGCTGCGCTACAGGGATAGGAACCGGCTGCAAAGCAACTGGCGGTTGCGGCAAGGCTTGCAGTATATGCACTGGAGGCGGCATATTTACAAGCTGGGGAGGCGCCGTGGCAGTTTGAGCATGCGGGGGTGGCGAACTCAACAGATGTGACGTGACATCAGGGGATCTTTCTCCTTTTCTTCGGACTCATTCTGCTTAGAATGTGGCAAAGCTGGGTAACATTTGTCAATCCCTAACTTACGCTGCCTGTGCAATTGCTCGCTCATCTGTTCCTCCTCATTGTCTTTAAATTGTACAGCTGCTTGCATTACTGACATACCTCTCTCTCTCTTATTCTTTTTCGCTAGCTTAATTTCCTTTTGTTTGGCTTCCTTTCGCCATAAGCGGAAAGAGTCAAACATCGCCGGCCGGGCTTTCTTCTTAAACAATTTAATTTCCAAATTATCTAAAATATCGGTATCGAAACTACCATTTTGGGGCCATTTTAAAACACCATCTTTCCTGGTGTAGTGGATCCACACTTCGTTATATGCCATGGGGCCTACGCCATGTTTTACATAGAGCTCATAAGTTGGAGTTCCAACCGGAGGAACCGGACATGATTCCTCTAGCTGGAAATCTTTTCCACAACCCAAACAGAATAATCTACCAAATAGTCCAGAACCAGGCATCCTTGCTCACTAGTCTAGATCCAAACGTCAAAGGATTATCGATTAAGGATACCAAAAACAAATGGGAGACGCTCCACTTATACTTAACTGAATATTACTGATCGATGGCGTCACCAGAAGACTCTCTCGATTGTTTCGCTCTCTCAAAACTCGTCAAGGGTCCAAAACAGGTCGATTAATCAGGGCAGCAGTCCTTCGTAGCCGTCGGGACGCGGAGAACCTCGCAGAAAAGACTTTCGGACCACGTCGACATGCAGGGGTCGATGAAGTGGCGGCCTTCCTCCGGAATTTCCACACGAAGCTCCTCACGAACCTCTGGCTTGGACTGGTACCGCTGAAATCGTCCCGAGTTGGGCGCCAAACTGAAGTACTGGGTATTTAAGACCCAGCGGTGCAGGGGCACACACCCTATGACTTCTGGGTTCACCCTGTTCCAGACCTACAGAAACACAGAGTCTTCTGGGTGAAGTCAAAGATTCGTTTATTGGCTGCAGACCAATTACAGGTATCCTAGAAGTACAACAGTGTGTATGTTCTCAGGAGACTGCTGAAAATCATAGGAACGGACTTCATCTTAAATACGCTTTTCCTTGCCTCAAGCATACATTCCTAGGTTTTATGATACGGCAATATACAAGTGTACATTACAAAGAAAAGGCAGAGTCATGATGACCATCCCACATTCGAGTTCGGCCAGCCCACAATGATTTATACAGTAAGGTTCAGATCCCACATCGTATGTAAACAGACCCCCCAATAAACATGAGCATCTCCTGTTTTGGGAAACAAGTCATAAAGCAGGAACAAGCAGGTGTGGAAGAGATTAGCCGGGGGATTGTATAGAATGAAAGGGTTTTATGACGGGTCAAACCCTTATGCTAATCACAGGTGGACGGAGGAAGGGGAGCTCGTGAGACCGGTTTGACCTGGGGCAGCAGAGCCAGCTGCCCAGGTCACAGAGAAGTCAGAGGGAAAGCCCATGTACTGTGAGGCCCGTATTTACTCCATTATAGCCTATGTGAGGGCAATGACAAGATGGCCACTGCTTCCAAAATGGAACCCGCGTAGTGAAACCGAATAACGTGTACACAGTGCATTCATAGCTAGAACGATATATAAAGCACTCGTACATGCCGCATTTACCATTTGCGGTTCGCTAATGCCAAGATAGACAGGGGTAGGGCCCTGTCCCCTACGCGGTCCCGAATATTAAAGTACGACACGCTCTCTGTCCCTCTGATTCCCCAGGAGCTGCAAATAACCGGTGAGTGTTCAAGCACCTCCCCTCCATCTCCCTTTGGGTGTGTGCGTGGCCGGCTTTGGCCTGGTGACATCCCACCAATCGTGGGCGCAAGCTCCTGGTGGTCCAAGACAGCGGCGCCCAGTCTGGACTGGGCAAGTGCTGTGCTGTGCAGGGTGGGGGCGGAACTGATGCAGACTTAATGCCCCCCCTGCCAGGCGTGCCTGCCCGAGCGGGGCCTTGAGTTTGCGGGTGATGGCCCGCGTGCTGCCCCTGGAGCGACCAGCTATGGGGGGATGCCCCACCAGTGGGAGGGGAAAGTAGGCTGTCCTTCTCTCGTCTGTCCCGTCGTCGTGCTGCAGGCCTTGCTGACGTGTGGTCGTTGCGTCATGTGTGGTGAGTAAATCACCCCTCGCCCGTCCTTTTGACTTCCCCTGGGGTGCCCGTCCACGCTGCACATTAGGTCCGACACCTGCTGCAGGCCGCCCTTGGCTGGGTCGGCCGTGCATGAGGGTTTAGCAGGAAGTGGGCAGGGCTTTGGGGACCTGGGTCCTCCTGCCTCACATTGACTTCCACCGGGCAGCATTAGGAGGTAGGAGCGGCAAGAGCGTCCTTGACAGCCTTGTTGGGGAGCTATGCCCCGCATTTCAGAAGGCCTTGGCCAGGGGTATGTAGGTGCGAGGAGGGACACTTTGTGCCCCGCACGGGCAGTGCAGCACCTTGGGGCCAGAACAGCGTAGTACTGGCTGCCTGGCGCTCCCTCATGTCGAGCTCGAAGTCGCCAGGTAGTGGCGTAGCCCCACTGGTCCCAGTAGTTCCTTGCTATCTCCCTCCTTCCCCCCCTAAGGCCGCGGCCATGCATGATGGCAGCGTAGGGGGGCAGCCCCGACTGTAGGCGAGTGGAGGTGGCACGGTGGGGGGAGGAAGACCTGGCAAGTATGGGAGCCTCCCCCTGCTCCCAGCCACTAACACTACATTCAACCTGGAACGAGACACGGCTCCGACCGAATGGCGGCATGTGTAGGGCAGTTGCATGCCAGTTGGTGAGAGCTCGCAGCTCTATGCGGAGGTGTGTGTTCGACCCCTGCAGGGACCGACGATTGTGGGATATGGCGCGCAGGCACGGAGGTTGGGTGCAAAGGGCATGGGTCGGGTCAATTCTCTGCCAACGTGTTGCCCACAACAGACTTCCAGCCCCACAGGATGATTGACGCATAGGTCGCCGCAGGTTGTGGGTCTCCTGGGATTCCACTTTTGGGGGACCATGTGGGAGGTGTGCGGTTCGGGAGCAAGCTGGTGCACCGTGATTGTGGTGGCGCGGCATCTTGTGGATGATGGACAGCCTTGGGTTTCCTGCACGGCGGTGCCGAGGGGTTTGGCTCTCCCTCTGGCTCTCTGGCCGGTGCATTGTGGGGTAACCTTAAGTACCGCCTCCTACCTTTTCCTCTAGCAGCGGTTACGGTAGATTGCTGCTACCAGCCACATGTTGGGGGACGTCAAGCGTCATACAGCCCGAGCCACTGCACTCTCCCGGTTTAGACTGTTGGAGGGGGACAGTTGGGGGGATGTGGCCTCTCACAACAGGGAGCATGCGCAAATGCTAAGAGCCCTGAGACATTGATTCTGATCATCGACCTGTCCTCCTCTTTGAACGCGCACAGTTGAATTTGATGGCATGCCAGGTGAGCGTTTTAAGAGAAGGGAAATCCCTGCATTTTCCACCGGGATTGCCCATCTCTTTTGTAGCTCAGGAGCAGCAACTTTGTCATTCTTAAGAGGATGCTTTTCAATATTATTTACAAGCCTTAGGTTCTGCTTATTTAGCCTATGCGTAGTGCTGACTTGTTGTAGGTGTGATGTTACATGCATCATATAACGGGATGCAATGATAGAAGCAGCTAAGTGCTGGTCGGCCTGCTCACTATGCTAAGCACAGATACGGGCTCTGAGCCAATTGGGTATTCGAGGCACTACAGTTGCCGCATGGCCCTGCCGGCTCCAACCCCTTAATGAGTGTGTTGTTGCCCCTAGGCGTGAAGGGCCGCCCCTGGCCGTCACGGGTCTCCGCCAGGTGCAGGATTACCTGTGGGGGCCTGCATCGTCGTCTCTACGTAGTGGGTCTTGCGGGGAGAGCATCACCGCATCTTGCATCCGTGGATCCTGGATCCTTGGGCAGGGTTGCTGCCACCCGGCTGGCTGCGTATAGCCCGCTTCTCTGCGCTACCGTAGTGGGAGCTACCGTCGTGTCCAGGGTTCCGGCTGGGCGTGTTAGAGGTGGCAGAGGGTGGTGCGCCCCCCCACTCCAGTGGGTAACCCAGGGTGACTGGCGGGTGATGCTAGCGGGTCCGGTCGCAGCAACTTAATATTTATTATATTTAAGCCTCAGTTACTGCTTATTTAGCTTTTGCAACTAATGACCATTGACGTAGCAAATAGTGCAGACTTGTTGTAGGTATGATGTTACGTGTATTGTGGTAAATAATTTAATTACCGGGACTTAATTTGATACAGAAACATAATAAAATAGCTCAGTAAATAAGAGGCAGAATCCGTGGTATTAGAGGTTCGGAATGGGCTTTATTCCAATGGTCGATTATAATCGGTTGCTCCAAGTTCCATCACCACGAAGGTTCAGGAAGTGAAGTACATACGTTATTGACAATCAATTACTTTTATACAATAGGCATTACAGTGAAGCAAATACAAGAGGCGTAACAATTGATAGTGGTGATAATATATTCATACGTAGCAAAAATAGGCGTAACTAGGTGTGATTTAAAGAACGTCATCAGATGTGACGTCATAAGAGGGTGGTTACATGAAAGAATTTCGCAATGTCAGCAGAAATACTTGGCAGAAATGCGCGCGCAGCAGCATGACGTGTGATTGACGTGCAACTAGGGGGTGAAGGGGACTTGACATTTAGCTCTACATGTGGCGACAGAAGTCTGGAGGGTCAAGTCAACCTAATCCCAAATCATATCTAACATCCTATGTTTAAAGAACTAAGTTATCCAAAAGAGAGGTCTTCTTAGAGTAGAATCTTATTCTATACTGACTATACTGAATGTTAGTGCGTGTGCAAGCGTCTAAGTGTCTACACTAGATGCGTGGGTAGGAATCGTCCATAGTAATAGGGCTATGAATTACTTGCATAAAGACAGAGAAGCCGGGCCTTTGCTCGGCAGCTGGAAGAATGTTTACTTAAACTACTAGACAGGAATGCATCGGGCAGGGAACGGAGCAGATAATTTCGAAGGTGAAATACAGTTTTTAGCAGGCAGCAGGCTGATGTCAGGCTTCGTGAGCCGCGCAGAGGATGAGACAAAGTTCATGGTCACAGATGCAGGCTCAGACTGGAGCTTTCAGAGGCAGAAGGCAAGAAGAGCTTGATGACAGAATCGGGGCCTACTTGCCTGGACTGTAAAATGGCATAAGTGAACCATATAAAGCCAGTGGCCTTTCATACTTAGGAATGGAATATCCGGCCTATTCATGGCGGATCTGACAGAGGACATGTTGACGGTGGACGCACATGTGTTTGCGTCTTCATAACTGGAACTGGAGGAAACATACATGTACTTGTGATTCATACATGGAACCGTTGGGGTCCAAGATAGGGGACATAACTGATCAGAAAAATCCATATTTCCACATTCCCTCCTTGTCCCCTACTTGCCCGTTAAGAGATATCAATCTTCATCAATCCATTGATCTGTTCATATAACATCATTTGTTCTTCTTTCTTCTTCTGTGATGAATGAAATCCTGGTGGTGGAATACACGATGTGGCACACAGACCACAAATCGCTGGTCCACATTGTAGACATAGACAGCAACTGAATAGTATGAGAAGGCCAATACCTAGGAAAGATAGGACCTTCCATCCAAAGGTAGATAATACACTCCAAAACCAACCGGACCAAGTCCAGGTGCCTGGATTCTGGTGTATCTGGCTTACAATCTTATGAAGGCGAGTTATGGCTTTATATACAGATGGCGAATTTTCTGGTATGAAAATGCAACAGCTTGATCCGATGACCCTACAAGCTCCGCCCCTATCGGCCAGGATGACGTCAAGGACAAGACGATTTTGAAGCACAACAATCCGCATAGCAGACTGCTCTTCTGTTAAATTGCCTAAGGCGGAAATAGTTTTGTTCACTACTGCTTCAAGGGTTCTAGTTAATCTACGTATCAGCTTACTATTAGTAACGGTACCTATATAGGGAAAGAGACCTTTATTGAAATCTGTGTATTTTTCCCATGCTGTTTCAGTGTAATCAACTATTGGGAGATCTCTCCTTACTCTATTATATACTAAATGAGTATTTCTGTGATAATCAGGAGGAGCTAGGAAAACAGGTGGCAAAAGGAATCCAATGTAGCAAGTACCATCCCAATCTAGAGGCAAACGTACATATGCCGTCTGACCACATATGAAATAAAAATGGCGGGAAGCTCTAAATGTAGACTTGCCTTGATCACTAAATTCTACTACAGTGGTGCATCTACTATGGCCCATATGTATGGAACCATTCTTTCTTACACATAGTTCACCTTTTACTGGAAATATTGACATAGCGGGCAAAATTGGAGTAGCTTCGGATTCGACATTTAGGATCATAAGATTAAGCGTAAAATTACCTAATCCATACACTTCATTTTCTAGATCAGTTCCTGTTCTCTGGGGAAGTCCCTCCTTGTTAGGATAGCAGACTTTAAGCAAGACTAAGTTCAAATTTCCCCATACCCAGTTATCTTGATAAACTGCAGAATTCGAATCTAGGGAATTAATTAGACTAAACCATGCTCCACAGGAGCCGTTGTGTGTGAACGGGTATGGAAAGAGAGGTAGAATTCCTTTATAATTCTGATAGGGAGGGAGTCGGCCACATATCCAACAATTTGTAGCATTGCTAACCTGATGGGAATGATGTAACATACTAATAAACGTGTTATTGCGCAGCACAAATCTATAAGACAACTCAAGCGGAGGTAATTCACTAAAAGAATGTTCAGCAGTAATATTATAAACATGTCTAGAAATAGGATAATATATGTGCAACAATATACTTGCAGTAATTATTAAAAGACTTAAGAAAAACAAAATTAATAACGTCACTATGCAATGACTACGAAGTGATTTACAGTACGCCTGTCGTTTCAACATTTTTCGGGTGCATTCTCTATTCAGGTCCAAGGGATACATGTCAGAGACAATTCAACCGCTTCACCTCGGAGAGGACTTAAACAATCAAATTGCTTGACTGATTGGACCTGAGCTTTAGTTTATAATGTTCGGAATTACTCTTTTCAACAAAAGGAAGTTTTGAGTCAATGGGTGAAGACACACGAGGTGTGGTATTCACATCTGCTGGTAGTCCATGAAATTTCTTGATATGACTTGAATGAATCCAGCCTTTTCTGCCCTCGATCTTCACGGCTGTCCTTGTGGTGAGCAGAACCAGCTGAGGCGACTTCCACCTAGGATCCAGCTGAGTCTTTCGATCAAAGTTCCTCACCAGGACCAAGTCTCCCGGAACTACGTCATGGGGTTTCACCTCAGTGTTGTCAGGAAAAGCTGCAGCTACCTGTGAACGACAAGATTGTAGTGCAGACATCAAGGAAGCCAAGTAATCTGTCAGCATATTACAGTCAATATCAGTTATTTTGCGTGGTATAGGCGTCCCCCACATATTTGGTGGTCTGCCGAAGATCACTTCATACGGGGATAGCCCTGTTCGAGAGTGTGCTACCATTCTTGTGTAAAAGAGTGCAACTGGTAATGCTACTACCCAGTCGACACCTTTCTCTCTGCATATTTTGGACAATCTAATTTTCAGAGTCTGATTATGTCTTTCTACGAGACCTGCTGCCTCGGGGTGTCGGACACAGTGGAATTTCCACTGATAGCCTAACAAAAGTGAAACGTGTTTCATTAATTCGGATGAGAACGGCTGGCCGTTATCTGAGTGAACAACACGTGGTAAACCGTATCGTGGGAAGAATTCTCGAACCAACTGTTTGGCAGTAGTCGGGGCAGTGTAATCTGAAACCGGGTATGCCTCCGTCCAACGGGAAAGAGCACAAACAACTACGAGAACATATTTGAATCCTCTACATCGTTCCATCTGGATATAATCCATCTGGAGGACTTCAAAAGGGTGATCAGGAGGCTGAAATCCACCCTGTTCTACGGGAACGCTTTTTCCTGGGTTGAACTGGCAACAGATCATACAGGTACGAACTTTTTGTTTGGCTGCTGCTCGTAAATGTTTATTGAACCAAATGTGTTGAATGCTATCTAGCATAGCTTTTTCTCCTAGATGTGCGGGACTATGTACAGTGTTAATTATAACCTGGACCATTGAATCAGGAAGGAACCATACAGACTTTTCCTTCATCAACCATCCTTGATCCGTTTGGATCCCTCCTAATTCAGTCCATTTCTTTATTTCGTCTGGTGTAGCATGTGTCTGTATGTCAATTACGTCAAGAGTAGGATCTTTAATCGTCATACAATGTGTTGGCGTCGGGACTATTGTCTTTGTCATGTCGGATGTTTGAGTTTGAGCAGTTTGTTTAGCTGTTCTGTCAGCTAGATCATTGCCTTGAGAAATGATATCAGTAACTTTCGTATGAGCTTTACATTTCATAATTGATATTGCAGTGGGTAGATGTATCGCATCTAATAAGGCATGGATGAGGGGTCCGTGCTGAATGTGGGCACCGTGGGAAGTTAAGTAACCTCTCTCTCGCCACAGCACGCCGAAGTCATGTACGACTCCGAATGCATAACGTGAATCAGTGTATATGTTGACTTTTTTATTTGTGGCTTGAATACAGGCTTGTGTCAGAGCGATGAGCTCTGCGGCTTGAGCTGACAAGGTATTTATGCAACTTGTTTCAATGATTTCAGTATCTGTTGTGACTGCGTAAGCGGCCACTAACTCTCCTGTACTTGTTCTCATACATGAACCATCTACATACAACGTCAGGTCTGGGTCTGACAATGGGACATCTGTCAAGTCTTGTCTGGGTTTCGTCGTGATTGTAATAACTTCAATACAGTCATGGGCTAGTGGGTCTGTTCCGATTACAGGTAAAAGTGTGACAGGATTCAATGTGTTACAACGTCTGATTTCTATATGTGGCTGAAACAATGTTAACTCGTATCCTGTAAGTCGCGCTATAGTCAAGTGTTGTGTTTGTGTTCTATTCACAAGAACCTCTACTGCATGTGGTACTTGAACTGTCAATGGATGTCCTAACACTATGGCATCGCTTTGTCTGATTGCCAAAGCGGTTGCTGCCACTGATTTTAGGCATGCGGGCAAGGCCTGAGCTACGGGATCTAATGTACTAGAAAAATAAGCACATGGTTTGTGTGCTCCTGCTTGTTCCTGTGTGAGTACTGACAAGGCAGTACCTTCGCGTTCTGTAACAAAAAGTGTAAACTGTTTACTGTAACATGGCGTTGCTAAGACAGGTGCTTGACATAAAGCTTTCTTTAGGCTTTCAAAAGCTTGTGTATGTTCCTGAGTCCAAGGGAGAACAGTCGATGTGGCTGCCTCCTGTGTTGTCAACTGAATGAGTGGTTTTGCTAGAAATGCATACTGAGGGATCCACTGCCTACAATATGAAGTGAGGCCTATGAAAGCCCGTACCTCCTTTTGTGTCTTGGGTATTGGCATGTTAGCTATTAACTGAATGCGGTCGGGTGTAAGCTGCCTTCCCTCCTTGGACAGCGAGTGTCCAAGATAAACAACTCGCTGGACACAGAATTGCAGCTTAGAAGGGGACACCTTGTGCCCCTTTTCAGCTAGAAATTGTAAAACTGTCAGTGATGCTTTCTCACATTCGGGTTCGCTTCTCGCGGTGATCAGCAGATCATCGACATATTGAAGCAAGGCAGTGTTAACTGGCATGTGGATACTGTCGAGTTCTCGTTTCAGTGCTTGGCTATAGATGCTGGGGCTTTCTGTAAATCCTTGAGGTGCGCGTGAGAATTTAAAGCTACGTCCATTTAAACTAAATCCGAACAAATATTGGCTTTCCGGATCTATTGGGACGCTGAAAAAGGAATTCTTGAGATCAATTACAGTAAAGAATGTTGCTTCGGAATCAATAGCTGTCAGTAATGACGAGATATCTGGGACCACAGGGAATTGTGGCACAATGCATTTGTTTAATTCGCGCAGATCAATAACCAATCGATATACTGGCGGAGCCTTAGGATCTGTTCGTTTAAGAATCGGAATTACCGGTGAATTACATACATTGGAGTCTGTTTCCACAACCACTCCTTGGGCAATAAGCTCGTCAATGATTTGTAGTAAAGCCACTACAGCATCTGGTGGTAACTTGTATTGTCGCATTCGTGGTAGTACCACTCCTGCCTTTAGTGTGACTCGATATGGTGTAATATTCATGCAACCAACATCAGTAGGGCCTTGTGCCCATAGATGTGTAGGTAAAGTCTGCAATCGGGGATCCATGTCTCTAGACACATAGTGACCTTTAAAATCACGTAAAAACAATCTTACTCCTTCCGGAGAACAACATATTATAGCTCCTAGAGCTTTCAGTGTTTTTATACCTAACAAGTTTTCTGGACATGATTTAGTAAGCAATAAATCTGTAGTTCGGGTCAAAGGTCCTATCGTAAGTGGAAGAGGCTGTGATACTTCATTAACAATAGGTTTTCCTGAAAAACCAAGGGAAATATTCTGTGAGCCTGAGAGGGGTGCCCCTGGAACTTCACTACGTTTTATGGTTGTTCGACTTGCCCCTGTATCGAGTAAAAATTTTCTGTCTTGGCCTAATAATCCACTATGTACATAAGGTCCTTCTTGGTCTACAGGGATCTCGATAAGGGGTAAGTCAACTTCCCTCTCTAGGCTGGTTCATGCGTATCGTTGATAATCAGGATAGTCGTACTGTGCGGTTTGGTACAGTTGTCGTGTCGTGGTTTGGGTGGCAGCAACAGGCAGCGCTGGTGCAGCTGGCACAAACTGTATAGACTGTGGTGGAGCTGGCATGGACTGTGCATGCTGCGGGGCTCCTTGTTCATTCTGATCCTGTCTAGGTGGCCGTGGTCTTTCTTTTGTATTACCTATGGCGATATTATGTTTCAAAACTGGACAATCGTGTACGTAATGACCTGGCTTTTTACAATAGTTGCATGTCCCTTTTACAGATCCTGTTGAATCACTGGAATGTGTTGTACCCTTTTTATGTCCTTCAGCTGGAACTGTCTGGGAGACTAGCATTTTCATTTTCGTGTCTTTCATGCGTCTTTGTTCATGTTCTTGTTCCTCTCTAATTCTATTGTGATGGTACTGTAACATTTGTAACATTTGTGATGGAGTGTTACCTTGCCAGGTACTCTCGAATTTTAATACTCTATTCTTCACTTGAGGCAAAGAATTTTCTACTAATTTTGTCACAAACAGATGTGGGTATGATTCGCTACTTGCTTTTATGCCACTATTTATACCAAAACATTTTTCAAATCGGGCATAGAAATCACTAGTGTCTTCATCTTGCTTCTGTTTACAGGCTGAAATTGTACCCCAATCTTCCTTTTTTGTAGTTAATAAGCGTGGCAGTACCTGTACTAGTAAACCTGGTAGTGCTTTAGTTTTATCCCCAAGCCCTGCTCCTGCAGTTCGGGCCTTTTCTTCTGCTTCTAATGCTGACCATTCTATCTTTTGGTCTCCTACCTCCCACTCTTTTTCCCTGAGTTTTTCATAAATGCCAGCAGGCATTAATACCTTTAATATTGTCATGATGTCGGGATAGGTATACTCTCCCATGAGTAACATGTCTTTAATTTCTCGGTGAAAACCTGCTGGGTCTTTGTCATGACTGGGTACCACTTTCTTCATTTCTAACAATTCTATTTTCGATATGGGCGTATATACAAATACGCGTTTAAACTCATTGTCCTCGCCTTTTATTGGGTGTACTTCTCGTAAGGGATTCTGTCTGTCCATGTAATACGTGGTTCTTTCCTTGATGGGCAATGAGACATGTTCTGGGCATACAAAAAGAATGTACTGCTTTCTTGATTCTAGTATTTCTTTAATTAACTTAGTACCTGAACCTCTCCATCTATTCTTGAGTAATTCGGTCAGTATTTCAGGTAAAGGACCGGGATCTGAATGCTGACTCTGATATAGTATAAGGAGTTGTTGAATCATATAAATCCCAGCTAAACGCTGTTCATCTGGGGTGAGATTCAAAAATGTGTGGGCTACTGTATCATCACCATACATTCCGGGACTGTCAACCCATTGAACGGCTGACCTGGCTAATTCTTGTTCATCCATAGAATCGAGAAAATGATAACCCCTTCGTTCTCGGAGTAATTTGTCAGCGGCTTGGAACGAATGCTCGGGGGACCTTATATTTATTATAGGTGTTTGGAAATTCCTGTTATTTTCTGGACATATCGGACGTATCGGGTCAATAAGACATCTGGTACTATTACAAGCACTTCCTCTACCTACATAGGCTATAGTGTCTGACTGTCCTGTGGGCAGTCCTGATCCTTCCTCCTCGCTTTGTTCGAACTGGTCTATCGCTAATCTCTCTTCGTGTAGGCGTTCTATTTCTTTACGGATCTTTCGGCACATGGCTATTATGCAATTTTGCTTATCATGTCTCCCTTCTGATATATTCTGGCTCCATCTGGTAAGAATTTGCATTGCTTCCGGGTCTACCCCCGGTCGGTCTTGATTTCTGATCACACAATTTATAAGGAAACGTAACAGTTCCCCCTGTATCTCCACTTTCTGGTATTCCATAGCTCTGTTAATACATTCTGAATCTCGCCCTGTTTGGACAAAATGATATATATTATCTAGGTGCGCAGTCATTCCTGGTAACTTCCCTAAATACACTGCGGCTCGTCTGATACGTAATGATGCCATGATCATTTCGTCCTCTTTGCCGGGCACAGGGTCATATCTACAATCTATAAGAAGTTCCTTAAGCGTACGGGCATTTATGAGTTTGGGGGTACGTGAATGTGCAGATTCTTGAAAGGTAAGTTTATTTATTCTGGGTGGCGTAGAAAAAATATTGGTAGCACCTCCGGTAGCCCCGTCTGGGGTATCGGGTGTGAAAGGGTTCGTTGAACGTGATACAGCAACTATAGGTGTGGACACAGCTATAGAAGTAGCTGTAGGAACAGATGCAGAAACAGATGTGCTTGCCGGAACTTGTGTCAGGACTTGTTGCTGTAGAGATACGGATACTGGATCTTGGCATTGAATATCCCTGGCAGGCGGTCTATGTGGGGCGGAATTAGCATACTCGGGAGCTGCGTCATCTAAATATGAGGAAAGAAAAACATCTTCTGCGGTTCTCGGATGCCCCTTAGGATGTACTTTTATTGGAAATAATGGGGGTGGCAAGTCTTTTGGTATCTCTGGAGTAGCCTTAGGTAATCCTTCGGCCAGAAGGGGATACATACCATTCATAAGGGCATTTCTTTGTCTGTCTACTTGTTCTGATTTAACTCTTGTACCTTCTTCAATTAATAGATTTTCTCGGACTTTATTTGAATTCTCTCTATTTTTCTCTTCCTGTCTGAGTGCTTTTTCTGTACGTCTATGAGATTCTTTACGCCATAACTCAATGGCGTCTTTCTGTGACTGTCTGACTTTCCTTTTCCATAACTCTTCCTCGACTTTCATGATGCACTCTGCATCCCAGGTCCCAGCTGTGGGCCACCTCTGACTTTCTGGTAATTCCCTGGTGTAGTCTACCCATAAATCAAGAAATAATATAGCGTCTAAGCCATGTTTATGATACATGAAGTACCCTGGAGTGTCCCTAGGAGGAATAGGAACGGCTTCTTCGAGTACCCCTTTTCTTGTTGTGATCTGTCTTAATTTCGAAAAGAGCGGCATATTGAAAACTGATCTGATACTTGATTTTGAACAAACTTAATACAGTAAACACAATAATGAACAGTCATTCACACCACAATATGCAGAACGTACTAAAAACATTTAACATTTAACATTTAACTGAGCAACAATGGAACTAAGGAAAACTTAATCACTAAACATAATACTCGACTTTAACTGAATTATTCTGAATTTATATACTTGATATACTAGATATACTGCTAAACAGTACAGATACACTGCTGAAACAGTGCAGACCGGATTTGTGTACCCAAACCCGTCTTGACCGGCACAACCTATGTGCACGTCAGAACGCCTCCCCAGTAATGGTACTCACCGGGTAGCTCGGAAACGGAAGGCCTCGGAAACTGAACTTGAACCGGACTGGACTCGAACACTTCGGACACTGGACTCGACTTGGGACTTCGGAAACTGGTGGGCCTCTGTATACCTCGGATCTTGCTCTCTCAGCTAGGCTCTGGTCGGGATACTTCGCACTTCTCACCGCCTCGTCTGGGTTGATCGCAGCCTCAGTCGCCCCCGCTTGACCGGAGGGAGATACAGGAAATCCTGCTGGTACGCGTTATTGTCCGTCCAGCTGTGGCAGGAGACCGGGCCTGCAACGCACCACCGGCGCGTGAGATGAGAAAGTGCGCCATTCATGTGGTAAATAATTTAATTACCGGGACTTAATTTGATACAGAAACATAATAAAATAGCTCAGTAAATAAGAGGCAGAATCCGTGGTATTAGAGGTTCGGAATGGGCTTTATTCCAATGGTCGATTATAATCGGTTGCTCCAAGTTCCATCACCACGAAGGTTCAGGAAGTGAAGTACATACGTTATTGACAATCAATTACTTTTATACAATAGGCATTACAGTGAAGCAAATACAAGAGGCGTAACAATTGATAGTGGTGATAATATATTCATACGTAGCAAAAATAGGCGTAACTAGGTGTGATTTAAAGAACGTCATCAGATGTGACGTCATAAGAGGGTGGTTACATGAAAGAATTTCGCAATGTCAGCAGAAATACTTGGCAGAAATGCGCGCGCAGCAGCATGACGTGTGATTGACGTGCAACTAGGGGGTGAAGGGGACTTGACATTTAGCTCTACATGTGGCGACAGAAGTCTGGAGGGTCAAGTCAACCTAATCCCAAATCATATCTAACATCCTATGTTTAAAGAACTAAGTTATCCAAAAGAGAGGTCTTCTTAGAGTAGAATCTTATTCTATACTGACTATACTGACTGTTAGTGCGTGTGCAAGCGTCTAAGTGTCTACACTAGATGCGTGGGTAGGAATCGTCCATAGTAATAGGGCTATGAATTACTTGCATAAAGACAGAGAAGCCGGGCCTTTGCTCGGTAGCTGGAAGAATGTTTACTTAAACTACTAGACAGGAATGCATCGGGCAGGGAACGGAGCAGATAATTTCGAAGGTGAAATACAGTTTTTAGCAGGCAGCAGGCTGATGTCAGGCTTCGTGAGCCGCGCAGAGGATGAGACAAAGTTCATGGTCACAGATGCAGGCTCAGACTGGAGCTTTCAGAGGCAGAAGGCAAGAAGAGCTTGATGACAGAATCGGGGCCTACTTGCCTGGACTGTAAAATGGCATAAGTGAACCATATAAAGCCAGTGGCCTTTCATACTTAGGAATGGAATATCCGGCCTATTCATGGCGGATCTGACAGAGGACATGTTGACGGTGGACGCACATGTGTTTGCGTCTTCATAACTGGAACTGGAGGAAACATACATGTACTTGTGATTCATACATGGAACCGTTGGGGTCCAAGATAGGGGACATAACTGATCAGAAAAATCCATATTTCCACAGTATCATAATCTATAAGCTATGACAAAAACAGCAATTCAAGTTGTCACGCACACCATGCTATGCATGGATATGAGCTTTGTACCACAGGAGGCCTGTCATTCCCGGGGAGGCGAGCCTGGGGTCAGGTGGAGTGAGCTTGCAGTGTTCAGGAATGTGCCTTATTCTCTTTTTATATCCGCAGCAGGGCCTGGGTGAGTGGAGCGTGAATTTCACCCAGGGCCTATTTCCTTGGGATTGGTTTGAGTTCACTTTATTCTGGGATACATATATTCAGCTGATTTGTGGAATATAAATTGCTGCTCTGTTACTGCTCGTTTGCTTGGACTAACGGCTAGGGCGGTAGCCTTAATGCTTGGGCACTGGAGAACCGGGTTTGAGTCTGGTGGGAGGCTTGGACTTCTCGTAATCTCCCGGTGCCGTCTGTAGTGCAACATGCGGTCATGTAAAGCGCTGTTAATACCGCAATGAGGCTGTTCAATAACTATCTATACGCCCCCGCTCAGGCCATTGGTTCATTATGTGTGGTGTTAATCTGCGGGAACAGGCACGGAGTGCGAGGTTTTTGTTGTCTTTCCGTCGTCTCTGAAGCGGGAGGGTTGTTATTTAGGCACAGCTGTGGGCTGAGTCTTGCCTCTCAGGATAGGGGTTAGCGTGACCTATAATCTCCCGGTTCCTTGCAATGGGTTTTAATGCTGGGGGCATTGCATATTAACACGACATGCATGGTCCTGTGATCCTACGGTCTGGCTGAAGGTATTGGGCAGCCCAGTGTCACGAAGGTGTAACCTTCTCCAATGCACAGCCTTCTCTCAGGATGCATGGGGGGCTCTGGCGCGTTTAACACAGCATTTTAAGGTTTGAGGTCAGGACTGCATACTAGTGCACTACAGCACATGCGGTAGATTGCTGCCCTTGGTACAAACTTATTTGGGGGCTCCTGTTTGGAACAACTTTGAATTAGTCCAGCCCTTTCATGCCCACTTTAAGAAAACTTACTGACAGTGAACGGACACACTCTTCCAATTCCTAAATGTGTTTGCATGCAGTATTCGGGGATGGTGATGTGTTTTCATCACGATAACATAGCAGCATCTCACTAATATTACTGTAAATAATACGTGACTCTACCACTTAGCATATAGTGGGTTCTGCTTAGATCACAATAAAGCTTTTAGTGAAGTTGTAAGTGTGGAACACATGGCCCAAGTGGCGCATGGTGAAATTTTGCAGGGAGGCATACTGGGGTCAGTAAGCGGAGCGCAGTGGGCCGGTAGTTCGACCGTTGGTGTTAGTGTTGCTCTCGCAGGTTGAGAAGAATAACAAGAAACTTGACTTGGTTGGCACCAAATCACGGGACCATTCTTAAATGTGGGCAATTCCAAAGGTGGTCAAAGCATCCTTAGGCATCATAGGTTTAAATCATTCAGGAAGGCAGCTGCAATCGCCATTGCAGGATGCACTGTTTCTGCAGGTTGCGGCGATGATTCTTTGTCACAGCGGGTAGCACTGCCCGATCCCCGGCGTGGAGCTGGTTGCCCACGCTCCAGCATGTTTCTTTGTTTCGCTGCCTCTTTCCAGTGTGGCCTCCAAGGCGTTTCTTCACAGTCCTCCATCTTTGTGGAGGCAGTTTTGGGCTTGTGGCCGGGCAGCGGTGGTTTGGATGCCGCTAGCACGGCGAGACTGCCAATGCAGTAGCTGCATTTGTTTGAGACAGCTTGGGGGCCCTGGCGCCATACAGGCGACTTGGGAACAGTAAGTCAGTTTTGGGTCCCGGCGTCGGCTCTGCACCGAGGGGCCCGGGGCGGGTCTCTTGATCCACCATGCCAGTGAATAGCTATAGCGGGCGCAGTGCAGCCGTGAATTACCAAGGGGCTCCATTTGGTGGTTCTTGAGATGGAGCACGTTGCGTGGCATCGGTGGAGCAGTGGCAGTTGTTCAAGATTAGTAGGAATGTGCACCCCTGCTCAGTGCCAGCATTGGTGTCTGGGAAGGACACGGCTGTTACAGGGTATGGTCAAGCGCAGTGTCTGGCGAACCACAGCCTACTTTATTCTCACGGGGAACTAAAACTTCATGCAGGGGCGTTGTCCATGGGTGGATACTTCAGCGGTGCCTCGGTGAGTGACTCGCGCAGGGGTTTGGGGTGCCTTTTCTTTGGAGCTGGGATGTTTGGTGTAAACCTCGGTGTCCTGTTTGGCGCCTGGGTGGCATGCGTCGTGAGAAGTCTGTTTCGTATTATTGCATTGAGCGAAGATTTCGCCGCTTGGCCTGCAAGGTCCTTTAGCCACCAGGAGTTATGCATGTGGCCCTTCTCAATGACCTATTTATGAATGTGCTACTGATGACAAATGGTAAAATGGTTGTCAGTTCTGGCCGGGGCTCGGAAAGTATGGTTTCATCTTCCTCACCTAACACTTGTGCATTATCGGCCTAGAACCCAAGTATACTTCACGGGGCTCTGGTCACACCAAAGTGGGCCAAGACCACACAAAGCACAGTCTGAGAGTGCGGTGTCAATCATATATGGTGAATTATGAGAAATATGCCAGAGGTAGAGAAGAGGACATCACAGACTTGGTCAGTGATAATATCATGGTTCATCTTTTGTCCCTATAAAGGCAAAAGTTACGGACAGGCTCTGTTTTGCTAAGAATAGTTATTTTGTCTCCGCATGTGCCTCTTTCGCAGTACAACGAGGTCAATTTTGTCTCCAACGCGGGGATTGTGCGCCGCTATTCCGTTTCCAAAGGGCTCCCGCTTTCGTACCTGGCTTACCTGCAGGTGAATTGTCTGGCTCTTGCGGAAGTTGGTTAGTGGACTGGTCCCAATTGCGGTTAAGCTCACTACTCATCGTAGGGAGACAATCCATGCAATGTTCAGCACGTTAAGGTGGCAGTGCCACCAGTTCTGAATGGAGGCATGTTCAATATGCTACGCAGCAAAGCCGGAATTGTGACTTCAGTTATCTTATGCAACTAACAAGCATTGTTAAAGCCGATGGTACTGGCGTGTTGTAGGTGTTCTGTGGTTTTGTAGTAGTTACACAGCGGTAATGTCAGAAGCCACAAATCAACAGTCTGCCTTTGCCACTGGTTTCCTGCCCAATGGTGGGAAAGTATAATTTTACACTTACTCAGGAAATTTCAACGTGGGAGAGGCACTGCAAAATAATGACTGCATTGTGCAATTGGCTACGAGGGCCTTCATGGGGAACACCTGCAGGCACCTTATAGAGTCGGGTACCATGTTCATGGGGTGGGCATTCGTCTGCAGCCAAGGGCAGGTATCAGGTCGCTTCAGTTAAGACATATTCACCCGCGCTTTAACCAGGGCAGCAGGCAGGTGATGGTAGTTGTCAGCTAACAAGAGTGCTGCGGCGCAGTAAAGTTTGGTTAGCACTGCGTTAGTGCCAAAGGGTGACAGGGTATCATAGACCTTTTGCCGTCCCAATAGTCAGGAAAGGGCAGGTTTTTGCATAGTATGTCCCCCCTGGTTCCCACAGACTTGTCCGCTCCCTGGTTATCCCTCTAGGGGCTAGAACCTGAGACTAGAAGGGGCATCTTCTGCGACCGGTGTCCCAAATATGTCGATAGTCATTGCTGGGGTAGATGTACCTTGAAGGGCATGATTACTTCTTGACCTGTCCCAAGTTTTGGGGTCAAATTGGGTTGGAGTATTAAGTCCACAGTCCTTAGGAATCATCCAGCTTTCCTTCTATCCAAATAAGGGCAGTTAGCGATACATCAGCGAGTGGGTAAAATACCCGGTTATTAGCGATTTCATGCCCCGGGGTCACGCGCTCTTCACATAAACACAGAGCTGCAACCAGTAGGGTACCAAGTGGCAGAATCCAGTATATAGGTTGAATATTGTGTCTCTCTGGCCTACAGCTGTGTGGAGCCGGTCTCATTGAGGGGTACGTCCAGGTGGTAATTGTGTTCTTCTTAAGGTTCTTATTACCAATACGGTTTGTGGCAGCACACCACGCGAATTGTTTAAGGGTCATCCTGGGCCGTATTTACTCAGCCCAGTAGGAGCGTTACAGCTGGGTGGAGCCAGTCCCATTTAGTGGTACGCCCGGGGGAAAATGGTGTGCTCTTTTAGGCTCCCATGACCTAGGCAGTGTGTGGCACCTCCCACATCAAGTGTTAGGCACTGGATTACAGACAGTGCTCCCTGTATCGAATCAGATAGATTCTCTGAGCGGGTATGCCTAGGGGGCTTCACCAGAGGGAGCTGAGCGTTCAAAATTCCCATAAGGAATAAGGGATGCAGGGCAAGTGCTGGTGGGCAGCCGTGCTCATTGTCTCATACGCCTGTTACGGACATTCCTGTGTGCATGGATTTAGCAAGTAAAGGGACCGTGCCAGGGTTAAGCATAATTCCCCTCGCCCGTATTGCCTAAGCTGGCAAGCGGGGGTTGGAACAGTCTTCTAACATGGGAGCTGCTGTCCCAGAGATGGGAGACACATGTGTCCAGTCACACACAGTGCTAGATGGGCGGCTGCCAGTGTGATCAGCAAATAGGTGGGGCATGGTGTGCCAGGGTGTCTGAATCTGTCCCGCCTAGACGCAGTGGAACTTTGCGGCGTGAGTTGAATAATGCTTGGCACAACTTCACAGGCATAAAGGGCATTTTTATTTCATCAGACACTAGCTGATCCAAGCTAATGTCTACGGCTATTGGGATATAGATAGGTCATCGATAACCAGTAGGGATGTTCTCTTTCATCTAGATTTGCAGGAGGCTCTAGACAGGAGAGTTAGCGGGCAAGACTATAGCTGTTTTGGTGGGGGCTCTGGCGGCGACGGTGGCTGCCTCCAGAGCTGTGGCGGAGTTACAGGGTGATCTGGAAGCAAAAGGGTACCGAAGGGTACCTCTGCGCGGCACCATAGGGGTTGCCAGAGCCAGAGCACAGAAATCATGGGAGGCTCCTGGAAAACCGTGTCGGCGCCCCGTTAGTCCTTCGGGCGGTTGTGGGCCTGAACAACCGGGGGCTTGCCTTGCTATGCTCCACCCTGAAAGGGGCATGAGTAATAAAGGACCGTGATCCGGGAAGAGGATCACAGAAGGGGCAGCACAGATGGGGTTTGCCCCAGTGCTGCTTGGCTCATCAGGCGGGCAGGCAGCCCAGATGGTTGCCTTCCCTTGGATCGCCCGTAAAATAACCCACCATATTACATAATGGTGTATGTAATAAACCTGCAGCAGTTTTTACCCAAACAAAAATTGTGTGGTGTGTTTTATTTATGCATAGAACATGCATGCTATTGTGGTGGGGTGGGGTGTGTTGCCTACTGCTGGTGCTAGCGCATTGCATGCAGCCGCCATCTCAAGTTGGGGCAATATTAATAAAAACTTTTAATAATAGAAATTTTCTCTGCACATCGGCAAGCATTGTAAACTGTTGTTTTCACTAATTGGTGCAATCCCAGCCACTGCAGAACATTTTCATTTTAAGAAGACCGCCCCTATCTTTAAACTCTAAATGATAAATGAGCAGCGTCCTGATAGGAGCTCGAAGCAACTGAAAACACTGAGCTCTGGAGTGAAGTGTGCTTAGGCAAAGGAAAAAAGAGTAAATTTTACTGTTGCTTCAAAGGAGAAGTAATGGGGCCACGCTCCTGCAGGAGGAAAGGAAAGACAAAATGGAGGGTCAATGGGAAGGTGTGACCACTAGCAAGCAGGGATTTTTGAAGGGCATTGAAACAGAGAAATCAAATCAGTAGGCCGTCTGGAAGCCCAAAAAGAAGTATATAAAGTTTATACTAAAGTATATGCAAGAGGTCTCGAAAACACGACCTAAAAAAGGAAAAACAGGGGTACCTACAAGTGTAGACTTAAAAACTATTGACATATACAATGATACAAAGATTACATAAACAATTCTTTGTTATGCTAACCCAAAGGAGCAGAAGACTGAGAGAGAATAGCTTGCAGGTTAAGGGAGTACCAGCAATTTTCGATGACATTTGGAACCTTTATGTGTGTAATTCACAAAAATCACCCCGGGTCTTCACCAGGACTGAGCCAATAAAACAGTCTGTGTTACAAAATATGGGACATATTATCAAGACAGGCGATAAAATTATCGCTGCTTTAGCGGCAGAAAACTGCTGCTAAAACGGCGATAATGGGCTTGATAACATGCTCTATGGAATTCCAATTGAAGCTCAGGTTAGATGTCCAGGAACCGATACTGGACATGCTCAGAAAGGGATCCGACAGACAGGTAGCAGCTCAAGAGTGGCCCCCTGTTGCTGCAGTCTTTAGCATGCCTCTCATTGTACACATACAAAATCATTTAGGAACAGATTATAGAATTAAAAAAAATCCTCTCACAGTGCATTTGATGCAATATTTATAGCTCCATGCTGATTGGGTACATTGTCCAGGTCTGTGCACGTATTGATCATGAACAGCATGGTACGTTCCTAGGTTAGGACAAAAGCCTCACAAACACATAACTTTTAATTTGTGTAGATATAAAGGTGTAAATAATTGAAGATACGCCTGTGTGTACATGCCAATATCAATGACTTATGCAAGAGGCAATTCAAAGCTTGTATATTTTTAGAAGTCGTCTCATGGGTAAGCTACAGACTGAACGCTTTAGACCAGAGTGAAGACCATATTCAGTAGAAACACTCACTCCACATGACCTTCAGAGCTGACTTGCAGTCTGTGGAAGTTGTCCACAGGCTCTGGCCAAAGCTGGGACCCTACACCTAACCCCTACACACAGAGAGGTTTCGGTGCAGCAATGTTGGTTGCTGGCTCTCACTGGGTTAGGTGCAGGGTTGTGCCTAAGGACAGGCGTTTGTGTGATGTATCCCTCCCTCCACACAGCCTTCAGCAGTGCAAAGTGAAGAGTTGTTGCCAAGCTGTGGTTTAGCCACCTGAGATTTTATTGCATTCAGGCCCTTGTCCAAGGGGCGGCCTTTTCAGCACAGCCTCAGTGCACAATGCCCTGGGTCATAGCCTGAGGTGGTTGACTGCTG
The DNA here is from genome assembly GCF_964204655.1 of Triturus cristatus. Classification (NCBI taxonomy): domain Eukaryota; kingdom Metazoa; phylum Chordata; class Amphibia; order Caudata; family Salamandridae; genus Triturus; species Triturus cristatus. The sequence continues at coordinate 1,116,612,801 of NC_140588.1, read as the reverse complement.
AAAACCTTTAGAGCCATGTTTATGGCAAAGTAACAAAACTCTGCGTAGCAAGTCACCTTGTTGTGTGGCGTTACAGGGGAAGGGCAAGAATAGACTGTACTTAAAAGAATGCAGTGCATTCCTGCCTTTGTCCCTGTGCTGGTGCAGTTTTGGCTGCCTACTTTTGCACCATAGTGCCAGGGTGCCTGTGCTGCATGCAGGGTTGTTTTGTGTAGGAAAGGGTACCTGCCTGCACAGAAACAATCCCCAGAGGCATTTTTCTCTTTCTATGTGTGCTGCAGAATAAAGCACACATAAAAGGAGTAACACACAAGGAGAAGTAACGATAATAAAGATAGTTCTCCTCATTACGCCTCATGTGGGGAAGTATTGCATGTCGATGCATCCCCAGGTCAACCATTAATGGTAAATCTGGGAATGTGCCAACATGCATGGGTAGGTGCATGGGAACATCCATGCATGGAACACATTCAACGCCTTCCTGGGGCAGGGTAACTTAATGCAGTGATTTGCACTGTTGTGTGTTACTCCAGACTTATGAAGCCACTCAGGGTTGTGTAAGGTGGCTTCATAAATTGCATTTTGGGTTTGCAACAGCTGACATCATGTTGAGAGGTGCAAGCACAATGTAAACATCTTTATAAATATGCCCCTTTCTACTTAGTGTTTGGTTATGGCAGTAGGGGGTTGGCCCCCTATCACTTGTTTGTGTGAGAAATTGGGCTGTTGCTTGACTGCGGTGTGAGCCCTGGTCGTGCAACAGACTCAATCCTTTGTAGGATGAACCACAAAAAGTCAAGGCAATAATCTTTACTCGAGAAAATCCATAAAGTAAAGCATAAATAAACAATTCATAAAATAAAAGCATAAAAAAAATAACAGTACTAAAGACAATGTTAAGACCAGCCTTCAGAAAATAAAATCTACATTATCAAAGCACTGGGACATGCTACGATCACATAAGTAGCTCTTCATAGAACCATTTATATCAAGTTTAAGAGCGCATAACAAGAACTCTGCAGGAACACCCTTCCTTCTGAGGATGTCTCAGATCTGAACTACCCAGTATTGCAACCAAAACTGAGGACTGTGGTACCGAATACAGTGGGCAGAACAAAATACACAAAATAAAGTGATTTGTGCTTTGGTTAGGAACATTATCACAATGGCAGGAGGTAAACCATGATGCCAGGATCCTTGCAGGGTGAAAACAACTTTAAAGTGCACAGTACATAATCTAGGTAAAATGATAAGTGAGGTTCACATGCCGTTCTCATTGAGGGTCCAAACTCCTTGCACTATCTCACCATTGTCTCCAGTCGCTGCTTCAACAACGCTCTAAATAGTGCAGTCCCAGCAGATGGCCCTCTGGTGTGGGTGTTATAGTGAGGTCAATGGCACCCGCGGCCTGTAAACACGGCCCTCTGGTGTGGGTGTTATAGTGAGGTCAATGAGAACGCACAGGTTCTCCATCTTCCTTTGCAGATGTCGTTGGAGGGGCTGAAGTGGGTTGTCCTAGGACACACTACCTTGGCAATAGTCTTCATCTGAAGCCTTCCTGTCTCTGGTTGGCTGCTGTGCTTCTCTTCCTTTGTGAGTCAGCTCCTATGCACAAGGCACTCCCTTCTCCCCTCTCAACAGGCAGATTCCTAGAATGCATGCAGATCCAACCAGACATGCACATCTAACACAATATCCTGCTCTTCAAGAAGGCTGGATATCCGGGATAACCACCCTGGATCACAGGAGCTCTTTGAGTACCACGCAAAGTACCTCATCCTTGTTCAGTGAAGCAATTATGAACTGGAGCCAAGTCAGAAGGTTTGGGGGCTGATGTTATACATTGGGGGCAGACAAGAGGTGTGGCCCTAATTTGTACATTTGAGATCAGGTTTGGTGTGGTTTATTTTTACCATTTTGTCATCTCTCCATTATAGAAGATGATGTGTATATTCCAATGGTTCTGACAGCAGTTAGTGAGGACTCTAGCTTTAACTCAATACGTTGGCAGCTCTACAGCTATCAGTCATCATCAGTATTCCTGAATAGGCAACTCACTGTGAAAGCAAAAGCCCTACAAACTTTCCTCTCTCTAGCAATGGAATCTGATGACTCCCATTCCTCTACCATCAACCGAAGAATGGTGCTCTGAATAGACTAATCAGCAATCTCCTGCTACATAGGTCACGTGACGTTTCTAAAGAGAACCTTGTCTTCATCACTACACTACTTCAGCTGCACAGCATACAAGCATCTGTAACAATATGGAGATCCAGCAGAAGGTGCCACATGCATAACATGAATTCCACAGAAACAAGCAGCTGTAAGCAAAGGGTATGGAAGACATGCATGCAATTTAGATTAGGCATGGGGGTCCTTCTATGAACAGTGATAAATGGAAAAAGTCCTGACTACCCACTATAGATTCAAAAAGGGTATGTGTTCACCATGTGCATGCCCCAGAACATACATGATAGTTTGATGTCAATAAAGGGGTGTAGGGAATGACCATCTTTTGCAAGGTATAACTCCTGATTTTCGCCATGACTGTTTTTGCTGTCTATTGAACTCGTCGCACTCTACCCCTCCTTTCCTATGGGTAGAGAGTGTGAGGCTTAACGGCTAAGGGGCCGACTTTGAAGCTGGTGAACAAGGTCCGAGTCTGGCTGGACGCTCAAACATCCTGCGCTTCTGGGCAAACTACTTAATCTCCCTGTGCCTAAAAATGAATGTGTCCGTCTGTAATGCAACTGGTGCTCATGTAAAGCACGCAGATCTTTGGGTCACGTTTGCGCTATATAAAACTGCAAAACACATGTGCTTGTGCTCCCACCTTCAACTTAATGAACTTGCCATATGCTCTTTGGCATGTTTAACTAACCTATACATCCATAATATATGGTACAAAGCTTACGAAAGGCCTGAAAGTTAACTGTCACTGGTGCACTGCATCACCCAGTATGCCATCCACTACATTGACAGTACAGACAGGACTGCAGGCCCACCATTTGTGTCCTGGCTGTAGCAATTTTAAACTGAAAATTCAACCTTCACAATTATCGATTTTGACAGGTTAGGCATGCCTTTTAAAAATTGATAAGTGTCCCCTAAGTAGGCTATATTGTCCACAAGTCATGGTGCATGTTTTTTTGAAAGTAGGACATGTAGACATTTAATATTAAACATGTTCTTACAGTGAAAGAGCCCAAGGCTTTTTTCACACTAGCAAGGTTTGCTGTCCTGTGGGAAAAGGATGTATGACGTTACAACGCATGCTTTTACAACGCATGCTGTTACAACGAATGTTTTACAACGCAAATGCTGTGACAACGCAAGTCTTTACAACGCAAGTCTTTACAGCGACTTGCAGTAGATGGCGTGCTAACATTAAAAAAGGGTAATTTACTATTCTAACTCCAGTCCGCGTTGCAGTAGGGAAGGTGTTTGGATAGTAAACTACACTATTTTTAATGTTAGTACGCCATCTAGTGCAAGTCGATGTAAAGACTTGCGTTGTAATGGCATGCGTTGTCACAGCATTTGCGTTGTAATAGTTTCGTTGTAATGGTTGTGCGTTGTAAAAGTTGCGTTGTAAAGGTTGTTCCCCGTGGGAAAAACACTGGATTACATTATTATAGTTAATAAAGCTATTCTTGGTTAGGAAATAGCTTGACATATAACTCAAATACCTTTTATAATAGTTATTCAAAATCCAACTTAATTGTAAAATCAATTTAAATAACTATTAATGAAGAAATACTTTTAAAATATTACCTTTTTCCTGCCTAAAATCTTTGGAGGTCTCTTTGCATGTGCTCTAACTTTCACCTGGCTGCTTTGTCCTTGATACAGGAGGGAGAGCAGGTCCAGCCTTATAGCCGCTACTCAGGTCACAGATAGCAAGCGCAGTCTTCTTCTGATTTTTACCACGTCAAGAAGTGATTCGAGGGGGGTAGTGTGGTTTTCACAGTTTTTCTCAATGCTAACTTGGGGTTGGAGGAAACTCTTAACAACTCCCAAATAAATATGGGTAAAAAATCACAGCCATGTTTTTAACTTTACTATGTGTTTTACTGCAAACAAACCAGCAGTGCCCCTTTCTGCCTAAATCCTAGATGGAAGGACCTGTGGGTAGAGAAATGAGAAATGCCTCCTCTATGGTCCCTTCTAGGACAGCTCCCCTCTCACTGGGCATGGTGCCTGAGAGCTAGGGGGACAAGGGAAGAGACAGACCCAGGTGCTTGCTATATCTGTTTGTGACATGGAAGGTCCCTTTAAAGTTAATTAAGGTTCCTGAACACAGCCCAGATGGTAGGCCTGCCAGAAAACTAGAAAAATCCCTATACCCAAAGATTGTGTCTAAGCTCGGGAAGCAAGTTCATACATCATTAGGAGGGTTTAGTTTTAGCTTCTAGATACTGCTGGAAGCTAATGCACATGGGCCTCTTCTTGCACAAGGATTGTCTTCTAACCTCAGATATTCCTGCTTTTGTTAAACTTACTAGCACCACCTTCACTTAAAGAAAGAGAGAAGTGAAAGCCATTTGCAGTGTGTGGAGCTTGGTAACCCACCCAATAGGTGTGGTTACCTCGGAGCTAGACGCCCATGAAAAAAACAGTTTAGAAGCTGCTACCGTCTCTGTGTCCCCAATGCCACTAGCAATGAGGATGAACAATATTTCCTATGCCAGCAATGTAAAAAATACAAGGGACCTCTGTCCTTCCTTCATGAGTTTCTGATTCTCATGGGTCAGTCTCTATAATCAGGTCTCTTAAGAATCAGCTCTATTGCTTCCTGCATCAGTTGCAGCAATGGAAGATCATCTATGCAAAACTTACCTGATGAGTAAATTGTACATGCAGCATAGTCTATGGAGGGCTGAAGGTACTAGCACTGCCCCCACCCCAGTTTAGTGCTCTCTATGTCTTTTCACCAATGAATGGGACACCTTTGAGCTCCCTGAGGGACTCAGAAGGGGAATACACCCAGGGCCATGCTGATGAGGCCAGTTATGTTGCATTTGTACCATATAACATGTTGCATGCGTGATGCAGTTTAAAAATAAAATTTATGAAGCCACACAAGGCCACTTCATGTGAAACTGAGTAGTTTCATAAACCTGGAGTAATGCAACGCAGTGAAAATATGTGCACTGCTTTACTCTGCCCAGGGAAGGCGTTCCATGGGTGCTCCCATTCAACTCTCATGGATTTTGACGCAATTCCATATTTACCACTATATTTAGCACTACATGCTGGGGGTACGGCGCGTACATACGTTGTGTGACTTTCTCAATCTGTTGTTTTGGTATTTCTAAATGTCTTGCTTGTGTTCCTTTGGTTTTAGCCTACATGCCTGAATCCACAGCTACCTAAGGATGAGACGAAGATTTTACAAATGAGCCTGACTTGACCCAAGACTGTATCATGTATCTCATAACCACACTATTTAATAAACCACTGTCCTCGCAAACATGAACTATAAACAAGATAAAAACAAGTATACAAGACATATTCATGGGGAAATAAAGGTACCAGTCATCATGGGTGACTGAGCTGGGAGATGTAAAAAGAAAAGTCCCTAGCTCGCTGCTGGAGTATTACTGTTGCATGGGTGGCCAGGAGCAGGAACACTTCAACTTTGGCTGCATTGTGTACTCTGATCTTTAGAAAAGTTGCTCCAGAGAGAGTTGCAAGCCTCCAGTCATCAGGTAAGAAAGAATTCTGAGCATTCATATTCAGACTGATGTTTTGCCTTGTTGGACAGGATATCAGACTGCATGAACTATGTGATTATTTAGAATGCCGCTCACCAACGCAAACTCTCTGGATTACATGTTTCATCCATGTGAAGCGGTGAAACAACCCCCGTGTGCAGCAGTGACTGCAAGTGCCGGCAGCCCTAGTGATCACTCTCTGTAATCATGGCCAGATTTATGGCAAAGTGACGCAGTCCAGCAAGTCACCCTGATGCGCTGCATCACAGGGAAAGGGCAGGAATATTCCCAATATCGTGCATTCCAGTCCTTTCCCCAGTGCCGGCACAAATGGGCTGCCTAGCACCACTGTAGGCACCTTGAAGCATGGAGATAGCGTGTCTCCGTTGCATGCAGGAGCGTTTTTGTGCAGAACGGGTCACCTTCCTGCACAAACAAATCTGCTGAGGCATTTTCTTCTCTGTGTGGTGCAGAATGAAAGAGTACGTTACAAGGAGAACGCAAGATATTTCTCAATGTTACACCTCCTCTGGGAAGATGTAGCATTTTGGCACATTCCCAATTGTATCAGTTCTGGTAAATATGGAATTGCCGTACCCCCAGCCCCGTATGTACGTGCCGTACCCCCAGCCCCCGGTATGTATGTGCCGTACCCCCAGCCCCCCCGTATGTACGCGCCGTACCCCCAGCCCTGTATGTACATGCCATACCCCCAGCCCCCCATTTGTACGCGCCATACCCCCAGCCCCGTATGTACGCGCCGTACCCCCAGCACCCCCATATGTATGCGCCGTACCCCCAGCCCCGTATGTACGCACCGTACCCCCAGCACTACATGCTGGGGGTACGGCGCGTACATACAGGGGGGCTGGGGGTACGGCGCGTACATACGGGGGGCTGGGGGTACGGCGCGTACATACGGGGCTGGGGGTACAGCACGTACATTCGGGGGGGCTTGGGGTATGGCGCGTACATATGGGGCTGGGGGTACGGCGTGCACATACGGGGCTGGGGGTATGGCGCGTACATACGGGGGGCTGGGGGTATGGCGCGTACATACGGGGCTGGGGGTACAGCATGTACATACGGGGGGCTGGGGGTACGGCACATACATACGGGGCTGGGGGTACGGCACGTACCGGGCCCCCTTTTCCTCGTGCATGATGGCGTACTTAGCTTTTCCGGCACTTTTTGGCTCCTGTAAAAATATAGCCATGCGGAGTGCTGTGGGTACGAATCATACTTGCTGGTCCGTGTGGATGTCGCGTATGCACTGTCCAGGATCGGAATTGTATGTATTTTTTAGCCGTACGGTGTTTTTTATGATTCGTACAGAAATGGTATTTCGGTACGAATCGTACTTGCTGGTTTGTACTGTGGAATTCCCGGGTACGAGTCGTACGGAGAAAACGCTCCGTACGACCATTTGTACCCGAGTTTTACAGGATTGGAATCAGCACCTTAATTTTAAGAGCAGGTTTTCTGGTATATAGGGGTACACGGTGGGAAGTAAATTACTTATAAGTCATTCTTATTCATTTTTTTAATGAACATTAATAATTTAATTGATAATTAATTATGTAATTAATAATTTTTTTTACTTACATTTTAGGTGTGGGTTTTGCAGGGGTATAGGGTGGGTAATAAATAAATGTAAATGAAGTAGCAATTATTTTGTTTATATTAATTATTAAATTGTTAATTAGTTATGTTACTAATTTAAATTTTGGGAGCGTGTGGTGTGTTTTGTAGGTGTATATTGTGGGAAGTAAATCAATTTTAATTGAATAATAATTAATTTTTATTAAATGTAATAGTAAATTGATAAATGTTTATGGTAATAGTGTAAAAATTTGTTTTTATAGTTAAGCTGTAGGTGTGGGTTGTGAGTTTTGTGGGGAATGGAGTGAGAAGGATCTGCATTAGTATTATTTAATACAAATATTTTTGATAACTATTTTTGAATAATACTTTTTATTTAAATAAACAAATATTTATGTAAATTGTGTAATACATTCAATGTTTTTTGCTTGGCTTGTGTGTTGTGATTTTTGTACATGTTAAGGGTGTATCGGAAAGTTTTCATACCAAGTAACAAATAAAGTTAATTTAAAATAATTATGCTTCTTATAAGATTTCTTGATTATGGTGCTGAAAGTGGGAACTCTATTGCGATATGAGGTAAATTATGCACAACAATTATAAAAACATGTTTTTTGTGTAAATCGCAAATATGTCCCCCCGTAAGGGTTCAAGGCACTTGGGGCCATCGTGGAGGTTAAGTGAGCTCATTCCAAGAGTCAGATGGTGCTGGGCTGATCTGCCGCCAGCGCCGGGGATCGAATTGTGAGTCCCACAATCCGGAGTCAGCTGCTCTGGCTGCTGCGCCACACCTCTCAGAGTGATGGCTCTGAGAAGCACGGATTGTGCTCTGGGCAGAGCAAGCACAGCTCCCTTCTTCTTTCCTCCAGAGACAACTCTCCATGTCCGTCGTACAAATATCTAATTATACTGGTGAATACTCTGCAGGGGGTGTGATTAAACACAACCCTGCTTTGAACAGTGAGTCCTGTTTGCTAAGTACACTCTCTCTCCAGGAGATATTCTTTATGTGTGTGCTGAGCGTCGTCTGATGCTCCTTTAGGTGTTGACTCTTCGGCTGGTAAATATCAGAAAATCTATGCGTCTGTACCAGGCCAACCAGGACCTGACATCCGGTCTGAAGGAGCTCAGTGGGATGGCCCAAGACCTGAGGCAAGAAAATGGTGGTGGTACTGTACATACCGCGGTGCCTACTCCTCTTTCTCAACCTCCAAAATGGAAGCCTCTCTCACCCCCAGTCAGCCTCTAATTCTTTAAATATTGTATTCCCATGAAACTGAGCCTTACATGTAATACCTTTGTGTAAGGTGTGCAAAACCATTTTCATAAGATGCCCTGTAATTCACAAAGCAATGACAAAACAGGTATTTGGGAGTCAGAAATGTTTCCCCTGATCATGTAGTGAGTTTTGTGACCCATACCGCTACCTGCTCCCCTCTGGTTTTTCCAAGTGGACACGTTTTTTAAAAATATAGAAATGCAGGTCACCATGCCTGTGTTTCTAACCAGTCACAGGGTGTTCATAATTTTCATAAACAGTGACCAGTATTTACAAAATCATGTAAACCTAGGGAAGCACAAAACCGTACGACTCCTGAAGTGAGGCACAACAAGAAAAAAATATAATCATTTCTCCTCTTTCCCATCTTTCCATGTATGATGATTTCTGAAGCACATGTAGAAGGAGTACAATGCCTCATTAGGATTGATTTGTGCAGGAAGGCATTCCTACCGGCACATAAAACTGTCCTACATGCACTGGAGGCACCCTAGCACCATGGGGAAAGGGTGCCTGTGTCGGAGCTAGGCGGAATGGACAGGAATACACCATATTGCATAAATGCAGTGCATTCCTGCCCTTTTACTTTGGAATAGGGCAGCACAGAAAGGTGCCTTGCTGTGCTGCCCGATGCCAAAATTCCATAAACGAGGGCTGTCGATAGGGGTCATTTGGTGCACAATTTGCGACGACTTTTTGGATCCACTATCCTGGTTGTTTCTTTCTTTGATGCTGTTATTATTGTGGCATCTTGTCACCCACAATCATGCAGTCAAAGTTCAATATTGCTGTATATGGTACCTGAACACAAATCCCATGACCTAATAAGCATATAGTGGTCACTTTGATATGTTACCTCAACACCCAAATGTCCACATACATTTTTATTTACAGCTCGCCATCTCTGACATATTAATTCTCTCAATTCCCATTGTTAGAAATGGGGGTCTCTAGTTGGCAATGGCTGGCCACTGTCCAAGTAGGGACGCTTCTTCCTAAGTCAGAGTAAGTGGGCTACACCCTTTGATAACCCCTGCTCAACCCTGTGGTAACGTAGCACGAGCAGCTAGGTTTATCTCAGAGGCAGTGTGTGAAGCATTTATGACCATACACAGTAACACAGTGAAGAACACTACAAAGGGACACCACACAAGCAGTTATAAAAATAAGTATCTTTATATATAGACTCAACACAAGACCAATAACAGTAAAAATCCACAATAATAGGAAAATAGGGTTACTCTTGAAATGCTGCAAAAATAGTTCAAAATGTGCAAAGAGGTGTTCAGTTCAAAGCAGTGGTCTCTGTGACCCTTTTACTTACAAAGTACCTGGATTTCATAGCAAAACAACCAAAATGTCGCTAAAGAGCTGTAGCGATGATTTTCCTCACGCGAGACCAGCGATGCGTTGAATCCTTGCCACAAGGGAGGATGATGCGCTGATTTGTGTGCAGGACAAAGCGACAAACTTCTCCAAACTAAGCCGGCAATGCGTTGAAATCCTTGCTGCAAGGGAGGATGATGCGCCGAGCCTGTTGCGTGTGCGACACTGTAGCGATGAGAAGAAATGGCACTCCGCGAGGGAGCGACGATCCGGGTGCGATGCGATGAAAATGGCGGACACCCGGCATCCGCGCTGCGACGTCGTGAAGCGATTAACTCGATGCGATGATCTTTGGTTAGCGAGCACTTGGAGGCCCGCAAACATGCGATGCGATGATCTTCGGGTTAGAGAGCCTTTGGCAGCCCGCAAACGTGCGATGCAATAATCTTGAGGTCAGCGAGCATTTGTCAGCCCGCAAACGTGTAATGCGATGATCTCCGGTAGCGAGCACTCAGCGGCAGCACCGCGATGATTCTTCGTACGCGCTTCAGCTGCAGCAGCTCGCAAACGGGCATTAGCAACGATTTTCAGTACTCTTTTCTCTGTAGTAGAACTAGAGGCCCTGGAACTCACAGGAGCCTCACCTGCAGATAAAAATCCTCGCTGGGAGGAAACGGGAGGCTGGTGGTGGAGTCTGATGTGCCTGAGACTCCAGACGGAGGCTAGCATTCTTCTTGCCCTTGGGTAATTGCTTTAGCAAGTTGAAATAAAAGTTCTCTTCAAAGTCCTTTTCCTCTTCTTCCAAATCCAATAGTAACCACTGCAGGCCAATCCAAGAAACAGCACACAAGGACAGTTACCTATTGCAGATTCCTTCAGTTACACGGACAGAGGTTCTTCTTGTTGTCCAAATTGTAGGGGTTTCAGCACAGATATTTATACCCCAAAAGTCTTTGTTCTCAGAAGCTACAAGTCACTGAACCCAGCCAGAACCAGTTCTGCCCAGTCCTGGAGCACTTTGTTTACCGGGCTGCATCCTTTCTTTCAGAAAGGGGGGTCTGCCATCAGACGCACAGTAGGAGGTGGAGCCAGCATTGTGGAGGGAAGGCAGAGCCCTATTCAGGTCCCAGGTGCAACTCCTCCCACCCATCTAGGTGCAGATCTCTCTATTCACCACTGGGACACCTCACCCTGTCTCCTGGAATTCCCCAGCCCTGTCACTCCAAAACCAGACAACCAATACACATAACAGCAGAGCACACTGGAAGGCTTAGGCAAGAAAATACCTACTTTCTAAAAGCGGTATTTTCAAACACTGAACATAAAAATAAACTTCGCTTGAAGATGTATTTTAATATTCTGAGCTCAGGCATACTAAATTTGTTTTTCTACCATGTTCTTTGGGTCAGTTAGGACTAAAGAATGTAATAGTCAGACTGCCCATTTTGGCCTATGGAGAACAGGTAGCCTTACAGTAGTGAAAAACGAAATTGGGTGTAATTCACTACCAGGACATGCTATACACACAAAGGCATGTCCTACCTTACACATACAATGCACCCTACCATAAGGGTGGCTTACATGATGCCAAGGGAAGGTTCAGGGGTTGGGAAGTGGGTGCACTTCACAGCCAAAATGGCAGTTCTGGACTGCACACAGACACTGCAGTGGCAGGTCTGAGGTACACTTTACAAGCTGCTTCTGTGGGTGGCGCAAACCAGTGCTGCAGGCCCCCCAGCAGCATTTGGGTTACCAGCACTGGGCACACACAGGCCACGCTACTAGGAACTAACAGGTAAACCAAATACAAAAACAACAGTTGATGGACAGAATGCAGAACAATGTCATACATTCACCCCAGTACAGAGATCTGGGCCCAAATCAGTCGTTTTTTTGCTCACCATGCCATTCCAGTTTGAACCCAGCCATATGCAAATCAGTCTTGACCCTGTGCCTCATGGGAACAGTCCAGCCCAAACTGCCAAGCCATGTCCTCCCTGGACTGGAAACAAGCAACCTAGAACCGGTTTCGGGATTTCACCCCTCTTCAGACAGGATAGCTTGATTCCAGTGGCATGGAGAGCACGGGACTCACGTCTGAGCATACCCGTCCAACTCGGGGTGACAAATGCAAAAACAGCAGTTGATGGACAGAATGCAGAACAATGTCATACATTCAACCCAGTACAGAGATCTGGGCCTAAATCCATCGTGTTTTTGCTCACCATGCCATTCCAGTTTGAACCCAGCCATATGCAAATCAGTCTTGACCCTGTGCCTCATATGAACAGTCCAGCCCGAACTGCCAAGCCAGGTCCTCCCTGGACCAGAATCAAGCATGCTAGGACCGGTTTCGGGGTCAAGACTGATTTGCATATGTCCATGACTGAACTGGGGTGGCGTGGTGAGCAAAATAACGATGGATTAAACCCAGATAGATATGTGACTGGGGGTGAATGTTTTGCCAATGTGCAAAATTCCTTCCATCATCTTGTGTGTTTTGCTGTTCACCCTATGTGGGAAGGGTATGCCCAGACTTTGGTCCCGTGCTCACTACACCACTGGAGTAAAGCTATCCTGGCTGAAGAGGGGTGAAACCCCGAAACCGGTCCTAGCATGCTTGATTCTGGTCCAGGGAAGACATGGCTTGGCAGTTCCGGCTGGACTGTTCCCATGAGGCACAGGGTCAAGACTGATTTGCATTTGGCCATGTCTGAACTGGGGTGGCGTGGTGAGCAAAATAACAATGGATTAAACCTAGATCTGTGACTGGGGGTGAATGTTTTGCCAATGTGCAACATTCCGTCCATCATCTTGTGTGTTTTGCAGTTAAACCAAATAAGCCAATCAGGAATATACCAATTCACTGTTATATTTACCAAGGGAGAGCATATGCACTTTAGCACTGATCAGCAGTGGTAAAGTGTCCAGAGTCATAAAGCCAACAGAAACAGGTTAGAAAAAATACAGGAGGAAGGCAAAACGTTTAGGGATGACCCTGCAAAAAGGGCCATTTCCAACACCCATTTAACCACATCACTTTCCAAAGACGACCCCCTTAGACTTTGCATATATTAAAGTACATTTCCATAATGTATAAACATTTTTTGAAATGCAGGTGTCTTCTGCCTTTTCGCCCTAGAACCTTGTTAACTCCTCTTCAGGAGATGCCACTATATTTTCCTGGGGCTATTTCTGTTCCCATCCCAGTGATTTCCTCAAGTTAACTTATGTTCTGAGAAGAGTGACGTGGAATAATAGGAAACTCCAGAGGACTCCCTTATTGGATTGTGGGGATCCAAGAAAGATTCTTCCCTATGAACAAAGAAGCCACCAAAGGAGGCACCAGCCTCAAATGACTTTTTTTAAAAGAGGAACTCCAAGGAAGACAGACTCATGTATTCTTGGTCATCTGCTCCATCCAGCTCGTTTCTGACCCCATTGTCTTCCAACCCCACTCAACAACATGATGCAAGACCATTTTAGAGGTCACTTGCTTATCATTCAGATCACCAGGAAAAACATCTCTAAGAAGTTCCATAACCAAGGTCTGTGAAACTCAATGATTGGGCAAAGGACAAGACCTCTTCCTTCCCATCCTCTGAATATTATGATAATCTTCGGACAGATCACGGGTGCATCCTATATATACTGCAGGTCACATTTATCGTGGAGAAAGCACAAGGGTGATACAACAACTAAGTCAGATTTATCAAGCCATGCAAGGCCACCTTGCGCCCCAGGGAGGTGTTCCTTGGATGTTCTGCCATATCAAGCCATGGATGTTGGCGCTTTCTCAGATTTACCATTACCAGTAGACCTGAGTGTGCTTTAAATTGATGCACTTCCGCAGGTGAGCGGTAACAGGGAGAAATATCTTTAATGCTCCTTTTTTGTTTCTTCTTTCTATGTGTATACACCAGTCCTGGTTGAGGGCATTCAGGGTGTTCAGTCCCCTGCCCCTTAGAGGAATGGTGCCCAAGTACAGAGAAAGGTTTTGTGTCTTGCAGGTTATAAACGACTTGCTCATATCAGGCAATCTAGTACATGGCCATGAACCATTCATCATGCCTGGGGGTTGGAGGATCCCCAGTGCCAAAAGACACAGGTTTAGCTGTTGCCACTGCTGTTTGGAGCAACTGGTGCTCACAACAAGACAAGGTCTAAGTGTCTGCGAAGTCATGAAAAAGAATCATGGGATTATCAACAGTAGAAGGATTGACAGAGCCTCAACCAAGCATTATGTCAACTGCCTCCCAGAAATGGTGGAGCAGTTACAGTGGACATAGACCAGATCACGGTGGGTATCATCACAGTACCAGCAGTCAGAGTGGGATAGCACTCACGCCATTCGTAGCTCTGATTGGTCCCAGTGCCAGCTGTGGAGCAATTTATAAAAGCAGAACTTCAGTAGGGCTTCAAGGCTCCATTGTCCAGGGTTTCCAGCGACTCTGCCCAGTCCTCTGGGTTGGACTCCACCTGGTGTTGAGACTCCCATTTGGTACTCAAGCTGTCCATCAGGGGCGCCGGTTATAAGTGCTGGGTCAAGAGGCCATAAAATCTGGACATCACCCTTAAAAACTGTGGACCCAGACAACGGGTAAGGCAGTAATGAAAGTTTAGGTACCAGTATTAATCGAGTGAGAGGCAAACCACCTTCCTTATCGCATCAAAGGACTTGATGGTACCCTGGGTGCACACATAATGGAGGGTAGGGATCCCTGGTGCTTGCCATACTTCCCAGTTGAGTACCTCGCCACTGATGCAGAGGTCGGCATAACCTCATGGGGGTGCTTGTGCCTGGAGGTGTGTGTCCACCAAGAGAATGCTGTGGGCATCGCAACAGGATCTGATCATGGCCTCAAGTATTGGGTTTCCTGAACCAGGGTTTGAGGCCTCATGGCAGTAAATGGGATGCAGCCCCCAAGGACAATCTAGGAGGCTACGCAAAATCAACCCATAACAGAGGGTCATATATGTGAGCTGTGCCAGGTACACGGCCAGGGCGTAATGCTCAAATGGGGTAAACCTAGGCCATCATGTGAACAGTGAGCTACGAGCCAACTACTGGCCAACCTGGGCTGGGACAATTACCAAACAAAGACCTGATAACCCTTTACACTGAGTGCAGGAGCGAAAGGGGCATGAGCATGGGGAGCATGCGCAAGACTGAGGCAGAGTGCTGCAGGGTCCCCATCTTAAGCATGGCCTCTGCCCCACAGTGAGAGACTTAGGTGGGACACATTTTCATAGTAAAATCATATGTGATACAGAAGGGTGTCTGACGCTAGGCAATCTAGGCCCTGGTTGATGCGAACTCCCAGGTATTTGGGGTGGGGGGACATCAATTGAAAGGGGTAGTTGGTTACACATCTGCGTGTGTAGTCACAGACAAAATTGACAGGGCCTTATTCTTCTCCCAATGATTTGTGCAGACCGAGATCAACGCAAAGTCAGAGATGGTGGACATAGGTGCTGGAAACAATTAGGTGGAAATGCTCATCAACAGTGGGGACTGGTGGAGAGCATTCCCACCTATGAAGAGAAGAGGTGATAGTGTTGTGTCCCCAAGGGAACCAGGAAGGAGTCACAGAGGAACTCCCTGCAGTTGACCTGGCAGAGGGGGAGTCATAGGGGTGTTGGACCTTAGCTATCCTGACCAAGATCGAATCGCTAAAGAGTTGCAAAGAGGTAACCCTAATCAATTCTATTAAATGCCTTATCAGTATCCAGGGAGAGAGCAAGTGCCATTTCAGGGTGGTACCTAGTGGAGCACTCTGCATGGTCCAAGTGCCTGTTAGCGAACCCCAACCGAGAGTTGTGAATCAGTCAACATTATGAAGGGGTGGCCAGTTTGAACAAAGGTAGATCAGAAGTGGCATCTTGGAAGGGGGATGCAGGGGAGGGCCACTGGAAGCAAGCAATACCGTGACCAGGTCAAGCATAAGCGCGATGGAGCAACGCGGCCAGTCAAAGTTTCCCAGGAGTGACTCTGGGGAATGGTGGATGAACAACCTTCAGTCCTGGACCAGTGGTGTGGAGCAGTGATGTGGTGGCCCCCCACAAGTCACAGCATGCGTGGGTCCCTCTGACCAATTGTGTACAGGTTTTAGAAGCGTGACTGAGAGCAAGATGGGTCCTTGTATCCAAAGACCCAGCTCTGATGGGTAAAGAGAAGACATTACAATACTCTTAGTACTCATTGTCCATGGAGGGAGGTGGAGGTGCAGGAGAGAGGTGCCTGGTACCCCAGTTGGACAGACTAGCAATGTGTAGAGGCTGAATGACAGGTTAAGGCTGCCCCCAAGGCCAGGTTACAGGGGCAGGGCCCCCTCGCCTCTCAGAGAAGGTCCAACAATGGAAGTAGGCAACAGGTGCCAGACTTCTACCCCATGGGAAAGGCAAAGGGCAGCTAGGGTATCCCAGAGTCCCTTGAAAGTCATAGGACAGCAGCAGTTGATGGAGGTGCTGGGCATTGTGGCCTGCACAGCTGATGCCGTCTCAGGAAAGGGAGCCTGTAATGCAGTGAGAGTGGCCTTCATCAGGCTCAGGGTGTTAGCTGGATATCACGTGTGGAGTGAGCCCAGGCCTGGGGTAGCGAGGAATCTTTGCAGCCTCCTTCGTGTCTAGGTTGGTCAATCAGGTTTGCAGGCAGAGACCGCTTGAATGCAGATGTGGCACCATAGGGGACTCTTGATCAGCAGAGGCCGTGATGGTGCCACGGTGATGAGACAAGCGGCTCTGCATTATATTCACTCTTGGCTTCAGGTGACGGTTTCGGTGCCTCATCAGCCGGAGTTACAGTCTCCCATGGGCACATGGGCAGGGCACCCATATATGAGTGCTGACTCCGAGGATGGTGTTAGAGGAGGCCTGTAAGCCGCGCGCCAGCAGGAGCTCACTTAAAGTGCCTCCATCTTGCCCGGGCACTTAGTCCTGCACAGTTAGATCGATGCAATGAACCAAACACAGAAATATCCACCATCGGTCATGGCTTTAAATATATTACTGCCATTATCAGTAGCAACAAATCCAGTCGTGAGACCTTTGGGTATAAGCAATTCATAAAGCTTGGTATTAATCTCTCCCAAGATTTTGGTAGCTATATGCAATCTCTCCATAGTGATCATGGCAGATGGTGTATGCTGACGAATGCCCTGAAAAGCATCATACTCCGCAGTGAGCTCAGTAGCGAGCCTTCGCCTTACTCCCTGGAGAGAAACATAGGAACTCATTTATGGGATTTTGGCATAGGGCAGCGCAGTCAGGCACCTTGCTCCGCTCTCCGATGCCAAAGTGAAAGGGCAGGGATGAGTGTATTTAAGTAATATGGTGCATCCTGCCCTTCCTCTCTGTACTTGTGTAATTCTGGCAGCCTAGTGACAACTTCGGCACCCTTGCACCATGGTGCACGGGTGCCTCCATTTCACATTTGCAGGATTCGTTTTGTGAAGGAAGAGACACCTTCCTGCACAAAAACAATCCATAGAGGCAGAGTCCTCTGTAGAATGCATAAAGCAGCGCACATAGACAGAGGGGAAAAAAGAGGAAAAATAAACACATTTCTCCTTGAGGCGCCTCACCTCTGGAGGCGTATGGAGTCAGCGCTTCCCTAGGTGGACATGATTTTTAAATCAGATGCAGCGTTGAAATCCATGGGTGCTGCATGGGAAAAGCCACCACAACGCCTATGGAATAGTTTCCAGGTGCAGAGTAAGGCAACACGCAACATGTATGAGGCCACTCAAAGCCATGCGGGGTGCCTTTGTGTGGCTTCATAAATCGGTTACAGAGCCCTGCACCACATATGTGTTATTTTACTTTGTACATGAATGATGCAGGGCTCTCACAAAAAAGCCGCTTCATGTGCAATGATGCACATGTAATGTGTTACTTGACAACCAGTCCACCTGTCTGTCGTGAGGTGGATGGGCTGAGCAGCACTCTGCTTCACAATGTTACAGACCAATTACATCACCTGCAAAGCAACTCTAGCTCTGACCCTTCCTTTCAGGGCAGAGTCTCCACACATTATGGCACAGCGCCTCCTTGGTAAACATCGCCCTCAGAGCAGGCGCTTTCCTGACTGGACTCCTGCCACAAGTCACCTTCTGGCACCAACAGCAGCAGGCAGGTCACCTGGGCTCTATGGGGAAGGTGTTCGTGTATCCCAGTTCTGTACTCAAATTTTGATTAGGCATCTTTCACCCCCATACCTCTGGATGAGGGTAACGCCTTAATGTTTTCTTTCAAATTTGACAATAAAACAGCTTTTCATCGGGTCTAATTTATGCCCCCACCGGCCCGAGGATGATTTTTACAAAGCTACAGGCCATCCTGGAATTCAGAACTTCACTGTATTTGGGTATCTGATTTCTCATTTAGAACTGGTTGTTAATAACAAAACTGATTTTATGACGGACTCTTGTAGTTTTGGCTCAAACACATTTTCACTTTACCTACACACAATGTCAATTATGTTTGAACGGTGTTATTAAACCAACCTTGGGTTGAAATTCAATGACGTATCGCCTTTAACTTTGGCATACCACAAAGCAGTCCTGTTTAATTTATCTATCACAGCTCAGAGACCTCACGTGCGTGTCCCACTGAGGGCGCGACCTGGCAGAAGATTCAGGCTCCACAGTTATTCGCTGTCCTTAAAGAGCTGAGCCCAAGACTGGGTGTGGCCACTCCCCACTTTATGAGTTGCAATGACTGCATTCAAACAAAGAGCCCTGAAGGAAACTGTAAAACATGCTAGTAAATGCCCCTCCGCCCGTGGTATACTCCTGCGTTGAGAAAACAGAGACACGAGTGTAGAGCGGCCGAAGGAACTTGGAGAAACAGATCCACCCCACAGCAGAAAACTAAAGACATCCTATAATGTAAGGACTATAAAGAGAAATACTGTTCATGGCAGCAAAAACTCTTCTTTGAAGCTGCTTGAAACAGGGATCAAACTTTCCAACTGTGACCATGGAAACTCCTTCATCCCAGATCAGTCCTTTTGCAATGATCTGTCCGACTCTTTCCAAAATCAAGTCAACGGTGGATTTAAAGAATGTGTGGCTTTGCAGGGTTCTTGCATAGGACAGACACCCTCAAATGCATCTTGGCCTGTATGTGAGAAAGTGCCCTCTTTCTTTCATGGTATGCCCCCACTTTTTGCTGAATTGCTGAATGTACTTTTACTGAGTGTACCCTGGACTCCTGCCAATCAGGTGGCCAGGGCCTATGTTCCTTCCCTAAACACAAAAAACCCAAATTGGCAAACCCTGGCCACATGTGAGCCCCTGGTAAATGGTACCCTAGGTACCCAGGGCCTTGTGACCAGGGAAGGCCTCTAAGGGCTGCAGCACTCATTGTGCCACCCTTGGAGGCCCTGTACCCTTACACACACACACTGCCCTTGCAGGCTGAGTGTCTGGGTGCAAATCAAAACAAAGAGTCAACATGGCACACATCCCTGTGTGCCATGCCCATCACCTACACTGCCATGGCATATATCAGCCATCCCTCTAGCTGGGTGCCCTATGCAAATGGTGTGGGCACAGGAGCAGGAGCCCTGTGTCCCTACAGTACCCAGGTCCATTCCTGGGCACTGTAAGTGCAGTGCTGCCATTTAGGAGTACATGGTGCTGAGAGCTTGTCAAACACGAACTCTACAGCACCATAATCGCAACACTGAAGACTGAGAAGTTTGGTATCAAACTTCTCAGCACATTAAACCCACACTGATGCCAGTGTGGGATTTAATGTACCAAGCACTCCAAAGGGCACATTAGTGATGCCCCCTAAAACCTAACCTACAATCCACGTCTGTTCTGAGGCTGCCTAGGCTGCCACACAGCAGACATTTTGCTGAACCCCTGGGTAGGAGAGCCCCTGCTCTCCTGGGCCTGCAACAATGCACATCCTGGGCGAGGTGCTAAATCTCCTCCCCCAGGATGGGCAGGGGGAAGCTTCAAAGGCATGCCACCTCTGTGAGCTTCCCCGGGCCACTGCTACCCCCCACTCTGGCGGGAAGCTTGGCCGGAAACCCCAAATAAGGACAGGGGATGTGCCAGCCTGCCAACCCCACAACTCAGGTGGGGGAGGCGAGGTGAAACACATCTCCGGGCTCTCACCATCTTGAAGATGGGAAGCCCTGCCCAATCAGGACTAGGCTACTGCCCCCCTCCCACAGGAGAGAGGCAGGATAGGGGGTGTACCCACCCCAGGACAGGGACCCATTGGTCCCTGCCCTTCACCTACCTGTAATGCCCCTAAATCTAGTATTTAGGGGAACCCTGAACCTTCCTTCCCCAGATTCCAGATTCCAACATCCGGAGAAGAGCTAGAAGATAGAAGACCTGCCCTGCAGCTGCTAAAAAGAGGGAGACACAAACTGCTTTGGCCCCAGCCCTACCGTCCTGTCGACCCTCGAACCTGCTCCAACCCGGCATCTCTTGTGGCCAGCAACCTCACAAACCCCGGAGGACCTGGCTACCTTTTGAATCTAAGTCCCTGGGACTCCTATGAGTAGAGGCTCTACTCAAAATCTACTTCCAGTCCCTGGCAGCAGCCCGGAACCGCGAACCCAGCACACTCTGCACCAGCCAAGCCTGGCCTGTGCCGGAGTGAACAAAGACCACGAGGACGACCCCACGGTGACTGTGACCCCGAGCCTGGCACCCAAGGACCTCCCTCGACACTCCTGAAGAAGCCTGCAGCCCCAGAACAAGGTGCCCCCCCAACCGCGATCAACAGAGGGTAAGATTTCCCGACACCAAAAGGCACCCCTGCACCCGGTGCCCCACGGCCCCCTGTGCTCAATCCCGGGGTACCTACCTATCCTTCAACTACCCAACTTACCTCTTGAAGTGGTGGTGGCACCTGAAGAATCCTCGTCCTCGAGCTTGCAATCTTTTTCTAAACCGGAGATTTCCCATTGAAATCAATTGAGAGCCCGAAGGCTCAAAACCACCCTGCACCCAGCCGCCCGAGTTGCCCTGGCAGTGCAACCTCTACACCTATCTACTTCCCCACTTGCCCTGAGTAAGTGACCAGGAGCCCAGCTCCCACAGCCGTGTGGCCTGCTAGTCAGCAGCCACCAACCAAGGCCCCCCTGTCCCTCATAGGATAACATTGGGCCTAACTCTCTCTGCACCCGGCCGCCCTAGTGCCGCTGGGAGTGAACCAACTGTACCTACCTGACCCTGGGTGACCCCAGAGTCTATGCCCAGAACCTACACCTATACCTACATTTGGTTTCAACTTTTTAGTACAATGCTGACTACATCCTGTTGTTGGTGAGACTAGAAGTTGGGATGTTAACCTCGCTGCTAGCAACTGTAGAGGTGTTTAACAGGAGTGGTGATTGGTGACGTCAAATGAGCTACAGTTCAATACAGCTCAGACTCCTGTCCTCAGTGTGGGCTGTCCTCTGAATGCTGGACCAGGGATTGGTGGCCTCGTAACTTGCGTCCTATTCCTAAAGATGGAGGGGCAGATTTACAAGCCCCTTGCGTGACTTTGCGCTGCAGTTGCATCAGTTTTTTGACGTAACAGCGGCGCAAACAATGCGGCCTATTTACAACGTGACGCATCTAGGGAGATGCGTCACGTTGTAAAGCCCTGCGTCATATTATACCTGCGTAAGGTATAATGTATGCAGGGTGGGCGTTCCCACACAGGAAGGCCTTGTAAAAGGGACTCAGTGAAATCTACAAGATTTCACTGCGCCACTTTTAGGACGCCACTGCGTCAAAACCTTATGCCTGCTTCAAGCAGGCGTAAGAAGTGACGCAGTGTAGTGGGAATAGGCCTCAACACGCATTGCTGGAGTTGCTTTGTGCTAGCGACACGACTCCAGCAAATGCGTGACTTTTCCGCCAACAGATGCGTCAGAATTTCTGACGCATCTGTCAATCCTTGCTCCATAGTGCGCCGTATTGTAAATACGGCGCATCTATGGTGGCACAAGGGTTTCTAAGGGTGGCGCAGGGAAAGTGACACATCTGTACAGATGCGTCACTTTCTTGTAAATCTGCCCCTTAGATGCAGTGAAACATCTGGGGGTTATTGACTCCAGCCCTTTGGATTAGTAAGGTTTCTGCATCTTGTTTGTGAATGCTAAAGCCTTGGAACAGATGGTGCCTCTTCTGCTGCTCACTGTGAGAAAGTGGCAGTGCCAGCTGCAATCCTACCCGCTGTCATTAGGGTGCTGCTACAAAGGCCTTTCCAATCATCAGCCATCCAAACTCCTAATGCTTCCAAATGTTGCTTATTTAAAAAATGTGGTGAGTCACCATTTTTCGAAGTTCCGTTGACTCCATGCAAACCTTTTATCGTTAAATGCATTTTCCTGGTGCATTGTGTGGTTCAGGACCTGTTTTTTTTTGTTTAACAATAAAAACAAATATTTCGAAGTGCGGGTGACATCGAAAGATTGGAGGGCGCTTACAGGTTAGGTGCTGACCAGTGCACTCCGTATTTACGCAGCCTTATAACTCTATGGCAGCACCGCAGGCAGTGGTTGTACTGTTACTCTTCCACATTTAAAGGCAGCCAGAACACCGCAACTCTATGATACACGCACTTCCATTGGCTAAAAGTACAATACAGGACCATAGTCCGTCCTCCAATATTTATATTAATATCTTCTCATCATCCTCTTCATTGCAGCAAAGTTCTCTGTGTTTTATTTCATGCTCAGCGTTTGCGTCTTAAGGCAGAGAGAGTACACCTGTCAAGTCCCTTCTTCATTATTGTGCCAGTTTGTGAGGGTGATTGCTCGGAGTGGCTTCTTGTTCCTCTATCGTAGGGGTAGGATATCAGTGGCCCTTCCTGGATCCTTTGGGGGTGCACAGCTGGCCATTAGCTGCTGTGACATCTTGGGCTGGCCCCAGGCTTCCTTTCTTACGATTCGAAAGGTGCTCTGATTGGCTTAGTTCAAGGGATACAAGTGTGAATAATCCCATCCCTCTCCTCTCCCATCGTGGCACTATGGCATTACTGCAAGCACTTCTATAGCCAATACGTCTCGCTTTTGGGACCTTATAAGTATTTAGTTATGCAGCACAATATCCTTGGTGCACCAACATTAACTATTGCATGCCTAAACACTTAAGGTCCCAAAGGCGAGACCTATTAAGTATGCCAATGCTTGTTTTTATTATGAGGGAGGGGGACATAAACAATGGGAGGGTGGAGGTTGGGAAATAGTACCAGAACTGCAACACAAGCAGAGGAGGGACACTAGAGGAGAATCAGCAGATGTCGGATTCCAAGGACAGACTGAGTTGGTGCTGGGTGATGCTGAGGTGGTGGTATGCTAGTGTGAAGATAATCGTCAAGTGATGTTGAGTGATACTTAGGTGGTGCTGAGTCATGCTGTGGTGCTGAGTCATGCTGAGGTGGTGGCGCTACATTGGTGCAGAATTGCTGCCGAGGTAGGGCTGTGCTGGTGCTAAAGTGGGATTGTGCTGGTGCTGTGGTGGGACTGCACTGGTGGTGGTGCATTTTTGCAGAGGTGGTGCTGTACTGGTTGCTGAGATGGTGCTGTGCTGATACTGAGGTGGTGCTGCCCTGATGTTATGCTGAGTTGATGCTGCACTGGTGGTGGTGCACTAAAGAGGAGATGGTGCTGTGCTGATGCTGAGATGGTGTTGTGCTGATGCTGAGGTTGAAATGAGATACTGCTGAATGATGCTATGGTGGTGCTGAGTGATGTTGTGATGGTGTTGTGTGATGCTGGAGTGGAGCTCAGGTGATGCATAGTTGGCACTTCACTGGTACTGAGGTGATGCTACACTGGTGCCGAGGGTGTCCTGTGCTAATGCTGAAGTGGTTCTGCACTGGTGATGAGTTGCTGCTGAGGTGGTGCTACCCGAGTGCCCAGGTGCTGCTGTGCTGATACTGTGGAAGGGCTGAGTTGCTGCTGCTCTGGTGGTGGTGCACTGATGCGGAGGTGGTGCTGTGCTGATGATGAGGTGGTGCTCTTGTGATGTTGAGTAATGCTGTGGAGATGCTGCACTGGTGCTGAGGGATGCTGTTGTGCCTCTGAGTGAAGCTGCGATGGTCCTGAGGCATGCTGTGGTGGTGCTAAGTCATGTTGAGGTGTTGGTGCTGCACTGGTGCTCAGGTGGTGCTGAGCTGGGACTGAGTGATGCTGAATTGGTACTTTGCTGAGGTGATGCTGCACTGATGTTGAGATTATGCTGCGGTGATGCTGAGGTAGTGCTGTGCTGATTCTGAAGTGGTGCTGTGTTGGTGCAGAGATGCTGCTGAGGTGGGGCTGTGCTGGAGCTGATGTGGGGCTGTGCTGGTGGTAAGTAGTTACTGCACTGGTGGTGGTGGTGCACTTGTGAGGAGGTGGTTCTGTGCTGATACTGAGATGGTGCTGTGTAGATGTTGAGTTGGTGCTGCACTGGTACTGTGGTAATGCTGCACTGATGAGGAGGTGGTGCTGTGCTGATACTGAGATGGTGCTGCGCTGATGCTCAGGTGGGGTTGTGGTGGTACTCAGGTGATGCTGAGTGATATTGAGGTGGTGCAGTTCTTCGTAGCACAGGAGATGGATTTCATCTTATGAGGACATTGGGAGTGTGTTGTTGCAGCCGGCATCCCCACAAACAATGCTTCCGAGGATTTTTTCATGTCAGTAAGTTCTGAGGCGGCTTCATTTTGTTGCAGCCGCCACTTTGTTTTTTCGCACGACTGCGCGTATCCGGGCTGCTTCGTTCTAAAGATGCTGCAATGTCTGTAGTCACTCATTTGCCTCATTATTGTGCCCAGAAAATGAATCTTTGCTGCCTTTCACGCTGGGGTTGAGAATCATCTGACCTGCTAACCAGTTCTTGCTGAGGCATATACACTGTGCTCTGAGAGGGTAGCTATTTTATCTCCACCAGGAGCTGCTGTAACGCTTCTTTGTGGTGCTGCTATGGAAGCATCAATGCTATGTTACCTTGCTATGCCCTTAATGTCTTCAGGATTGGTGAACTTATTTCTTATGTACCGGAGCACAATTTGATGCACGAGAATCCATTGGAATAGTCGGAACACACTCCGATACCCACTCACTCCCAGGGGCGTATCGGACACAACACACGTGTATCCCCCGGTGCGTCATTTGGTTTAACTTCCCCCAGTATCACCCTCGTATCGTGAATGGTGACTCACTACATACCCTGTGAACCACTTATTTACAGAGACGTGATTCTGCCTAGACACCTCGTAATACTAAGAGTGTTGCACCCTAGCGACTGGTGCGCTACATTTACTTATTTTCGTGCGCTATACTCAGACTACGCTCACGATCGAGCCTTGACCCTAGAATTTTTCCGGTGGATATTTTCTACAGCCCTGAAGATTCAGAGATTATCTCTCTGATGAAACACGTGTCGGCTGGCTGTTTCTTGAACTTCTCAATAAAGAAGAATTGATATCTTCGATGGATCCATCCTGTTTTTTCTGAACTCTACTTACCATATGTAATATGAATTGTGTGCACTGTTTTGTATTACTCCCAGGTCTATGTTCCACTGTAAAGTCCATCCCCTGTAGGGAAATGGACCACCTAATCAGTTTGGTGTTTTCACCCTTCATTTGTTTTAGCCATAAGAGGGGCTTATGGTCTGTCTGAACAAGGAAGTGAGTACCAAACAAGTATGGCCTCAACTTCTTCAGAGCCCAAACCACAGCAAAGACCTCCCTCTCAATAGCTGACCAACGTTTCTCTCTATGGGTCAGCCTTCTGCTTATGAAAGCTACTGGCTGACAGTGACCTTCTTCATTCAATTGTGACAGTACAGCCCCGACCCCCAATTCAGATGCATCAGTTTGAACAATGAATCTCTTGGAGTATTCAGGACTCTGCAGAATGGGAGCAGTACACATGGCCTGCTTCAGGTCATCAAATGCCTTTTGACAGCTAGCTGTCCACTGAACCTTTTTGGGAATTTTCTTAGAAGTTAAGTCATTCAAGGGTGTCACTATTGATCCATACCCTTTGACAAATCTCCTATAGTACCCAGTCAGGCCTAATTAGGGTCTAACCTGAGTCTGAGTAGTTGGAGCAGTCCATTCCATTATGGTCTGGATCTTCCTCTGCAATGGTTGAACCTGGCCTCCACCTACAAGGTGGCCCAGGTACACAACCTGACTCTGCCCTATCTGGCACTTAGTAGCCTTGATAGTTAGGCCTGCTTTTTGCAGGGCCTCCAAAACATTCCTTAGGTGGACAAGTGATCCTCCCAGGTGGAGCTAAAGACAGCAATATCATCTAGATATGCTTCACTAAAGGCTTCCAGGCCTATGAGAACTGTATTCACCAACCTTTGGAAAGTGGCAGGTGCATTTTTTAGACCAAAGGGCATTACCACAAATTGATAGTGCCCACTAGGGGTTGAAAATGCTGTGTTTGACTTTGCATCATCAGCTAATCTGATCTGCCAGTAGCCAGCTGTCAAATCAAATGTGCTGAGGTACTTGGCTGAGGCCAAAGTATCTATGAGCTCATCTGCCCTTGGTATTGGATGGGCATCAGTCCTAGTGACTGCATTGAGAACCCTGTTGTCCAAACAAAACCTCATCTCTCGTTGTCCACCACTGGTGTGAGGTTTGGCACAAGGACCACTGGACTAGCCCAAGGGCTATCTGAGGGTTCAATAACTCCCAATTCCAATATTTTCTGGACTTCTGTCCTGATGCAGTCCCTGACATTATCAGGTTGCCTATACATCTTATTTTTAATAGGCAGACTGTCCCCAGTGTCCACTTCATGAGTGCACCAGGTAGTCTGACTTGGAGTCAGCGAGAACATGTGTCTGAACTGATTGAGAACCTGTCTGCAATCAGTTTGCTGCTGGGTAGTGAGGCTGCCTGCCAAGGCTACACCATCAACTGACCCATCAGTTCTGTGAGAGGAGGTCAGGGAGTGGGTCACTCTCTTCCTCCTGTCCCTAATCAGTTGCCATGAGCATGCCCATGTCAGCCCTGTCCACATATGGCTTCAGCCTGTTGACATGGAGAACCCTATGGGGACTCCTGGGAATTCCTAGGTCCACTAGATATATAATCTCTCCCTTCTGTTCAACAATAGTGTGGGGTCCACTCCATTTGTCCTGGGGAGCTCCTGGGGCCACAGGCTCCAACACCCACACTTTCTGTCCTGGCTGGTAAACAGTCAGTACAGCCTTTTGGTCATGCCAGGCTTTTTGCAGTTCCTGGCTAGCCTCAAGGATTTTGTTTGCCTTTTTCATGTACTCAGCCATCCTGGAGCAGAGACCAAGTACATAGTCCACTATGTCTTGCTTTCGGGGCTTGAGAGGTAACTCCCATCCTTCCTTCACCAAACATAGTGGACCCCTGACACAAAACCAAGCACTCTGCCTTCAGGATTGTCAAGGCCTGCCATAGGAGTGGCTTATAGGTTTATATGTGTCTGTATAGGGTAGTGATATAGGTAGCCTATACCACAGTAAGGAGTGCAAGCACACCCTTACCCAGGCTGCAGTAGCAGACCTGGGGTGCCATTTTGCAGTGCTTCCCAGGGATGGCACAATATATTCTGCAGCCCATGGTAGGCCTCCGAGGTACATATGCCCTAGGTACATAGTATACCATATACTAGGGGCTTATAAGGCACTCCAGAATCCAATTAGATATGCACCTAATGTACATGGAAACCATTTCAGAGAGGAAGCAGCTAAGCTGTGGTCCTGATTAGCAGGGCCACAGCCAGACTAAGGTCCAAAAACAGTGAAACACCAGCAAAAATGGTGGGGGGACACACATGAAGCAGATCCTACTCTCCTACAGTTTATGCTTAAAAATCTGGAGTCTCCTGCATGATTCAGGTCTAATGGCATGTATGGCACAGTGTTCTTGGTGTACTCCGAGCCAGAGGAGCCTCGCTTTTAGCGTGATACAGTGCGTGATATTCTGCATACGTCGCAGGCTAGTCTATTAGAGCTTGTGAAAACACTCCAGCTGTGACAGATGAGCATAACTGCAACCAATGACAGGCCAGGCTGTTGGGAGACACCAGCCTGCCACATGAAGATTGCTCTCATTTGTGGGGGTCTCAGCCTGCCATCTGAATGTCCCTCTCATGGCCGGGGGTCTCAGAATGCCATCTGAAGGCCGCTCTCATGGCTGGCGGTCTCAGCCTGCCATCTGAAGGTCGCTCTCATAACCGGGGGTACCAGCCTGCAATCTGAAAGCCGATCTCATGAATGGGGGTCTCAGCCTGCCATCTGAAGGCCGCTCTCATGGATGGGGGTCTCAGCCTGCCACGTGAAGATCGCTCTCATGGCCGGGGATCTGAGCCTGCAATCTGAAGGTCGCTTTCATAGCTGGGGGTCTCAGCCTGCCATCTGAAGATCGCTCTCATGGCTGGGGGTCTCAGCCTCCCATCTGAAGGTCGCTCTTACGGCTGGTGGTCTCAGCCTGCCATCTGAAGGTCGCTCTTATGGCTGGTGGTCTCAGCCTGGCATCTAAAGATAGCTCTCATGGCTGGAGGTCTCAGTCTGCCATCTAAAGATCACTCTCATGGCCAGAAATCTCAGCCTGCCATCTGAAGGTTGCTCTCAAGGCTGGGGGTCTTAGCCTGCTGTCTGAAGGTCGCTCTCATGGCTAGGGTCTCAGCCTGCTGTCTGAAGGTTGCTCTCATGGCTAGGGTATCAGCCTACTACCTGAAGATCACTCTCATGGCTGGGGGTCTCAGCCTGCCATCTGAAGATCGCTCTCATGGCTGGGGGTCTCACCCTTCAATGTGAAGGCCGGTCTCATGGCTGGGGGTCTCAGCCTGTCACCTGAAGGATGCTCTCATGGCTGGGGTGTCAGTCTGCCATCTGAAGGTCGCTCTCATGGCTGGGGGTCTCAGCCTGCTGTCTGAAGGTCAATCTCATCACTGGGGGTCTCAGCCAGCCACCTGAAGATTCGTCTCATGGCTGGGGGTCTCAGCCTGCCATCTGAAGGTCGCTCTCATGGCTGGGGGTCTCAGCCTGCCTTCTGAACGTCACTTTTGTGGCTGGTGGTCTCAGCCTGCCATCTGAAGGCCGCTCTCATGGATGGGGGTCTCAGCCTGCCACGTGAAGATCGCTCTCATGGCCGGGGATCTGAGCCTGCAATCTGAAGGTCGCTTTCATAGCTGGGGGTCTCAGCCTGCCATCTGAAGATCGCTCTCATGGCTGGGGGTCTCAGCCTCCCATCTGAAGGTCGCTCTTACGGCTGGTGGTCTCAGCCTGCCATCTGAAGGTCGCTCTTATGGCTGGTGGTCTCAGCCTGGCATCTAAAGATAGCTCTCATGGCTGGAGGTCTCAGTCTGCCATCTAAAGATCACTCTCATGGCCAGAAATCTCAGCCTGCCATCTGAAGGTTGCTCTCAAGGCTGGGGGTCTTAGCCTGCTGTCTGAAGGTCGCTCTCATGGCTAGGGTCTCAGCCTGCTGTCTGAAGGTTGCTCTCATGGCTAGGGTCTCAGCCTACTACCTGAAGATCACTCTCATGGCTGGGGGTCTCAGCCTGCCATCTGAAGATCGCTCTCATGGCTGGGGGTCTCACCCTTCAATGTGAAGGCCGGTCTCATGGCTGGGGGTCTCAGCCTGTCACCTGAAGGATGCTCTCATGGCTGGGGTGTCAGTCTGCCATCTGAAGGTCGCTCTCATGGCTGGGGGTCTCAGCCTGCTGTCTGAAGGTCAATCTCATCACTGGGGGTCTCAGCCAGCCACCTGAAGATTCGTCTCAAGGCTGGGGGTCACAGCCTGCCACCTGAAGGTCGCTCTCATTGATGGGGGACTCAGCCTGCCATCTGAAGGTTACTCTCATTGATGGGGTTCTCCGCCTGCCATCTGAAGGTGTTGTGTTTCGATTTAGATGCCTGCACATAGGTTTCCCTCAATCATGTCCTTATATAGGCAAAATTCACATTGCCCTTATTTAGGCATAGAATCCCAGTACTTATTTAGGTTTTAGCCATGCTGTCTAAATACAGGCATGGTCACCTACATCCGTCCATCCCACGTCACAACGAGTTATTAGAAACCAGACCCTTAAGCCATTGGGACTTTCCCTAGCTAGGATTATTAATTCCTCCAAGAATTTATCGTCGATGGTGTTTTTACTCTTCTCTCACGAGGTCAAGGAAGGATTGACAATGACCAGCAGCTGGATTCGGAGTGTCTCACAACTTTTGCAGCTGATGACGGTGTCGGTAACCGGATTGGAGCCAACAAGCCTTAGCAACTGCAAGCCTCTACGCCGGCACTGCCGCCAAACTCCAGAAGAAACTCCAACGGATCCAGAACGCCTCAGCACGACTCATCCTGGACATCCCCCGACACAGCCACATCTCCGGACACCTGAGAGACCTGCACTGGCTCCCCGTCAACAAAAGAATCACGTTCCGACTCCTCACCCATGCACACAAGGCCCTCCACGACCTGGGCCCCAAGTTCCTCAACAGCCGCTTGACCTTCCACAAGCCCACCCGCCAGCTCCGCTCCGCCAGCCTCGCTCTCGCCACCGTCCCCCGCATCCGCAGAGCCACCGCCAGAGGAAGATCCTTCTCCTACCTGGCAGCCAAGACATGGAACTCCCTCCCCATCCACCTCCGGACAACGCAAGACCATCTCGCCTTCAGGAAGCAACTCAAGACCTGGCTGTTCGAGCAGTAGCGTTCCCCCCACCCCCCCCAGTGCCTTGAGACCCTCTGGGTGAGCAGTGCGCTATACAAATGCCTATGATTGATTGATTGAACTGAAGAAAGTCGATCTTGCAGATCAGCAAGGTCTGATGGACTCACCCAGCAAGGGTGAATGAGGGCAGGCCAGGAGCAACCTGGAGAGCCCTTTTAGTTGATGAGAAAGTCTTCGGGGGACCCACTAGCCAATGGGCAAATGATCGCAAAAACTCCTCCTCAGGAAATGCTTCACAGGAGCCCACGGTCACTCAGGATGAGGTAGGCCACTGATTTTTGAAGCAATACCTTCTGGAGGCTTGGGCCACAGATGGTATAATGCACAAGTTCGTAGAATGTCATTTAGGGTTTGCATTCAACAATAGTTAATGGTCCCTGGGTATTGCTGTTCCTCGTCACTCGTGGGGTCCACTCACCACAGCTTTGCTGGAGACTCACAATGGACATCGAGAAGCCAGGAAATCTATTTCTGGAGCAGCAGGAACTTCGAACTCCGGCAGGAATGGGAACGTTTGCAACCATTGATTAATGTTTTTGATGCCTGCCAAGCAGGGGAGTCACTCCTTGACTCCAAAGGAGATTCTTCTGTCTTCCAAAGGTAGTGGAATGTTGAAGGGCCAGGATTCTTCTTTGTAGAGCGTTGTCCAGGGTTATCTGCTTTTCAATGGCAATGCTTGCTATCTTATAGTGAAGATAGGGGATGGACTAGCTCTATGACGACTCCTCTAGGAGGGTCAGGGTAGGGGGTGGTTACACCCACTTCCCTTTGTCCAGTTTCACACCAGAGCAGGGACAGGTAGCCCTTGAACCGGTTTGAGCTGGCATATGCACAGAGGAGCCTACTGCTCCCCCAGTGCAGAACTTCAAAGCACTCTAAGGGCCCAATTCACAGAACTAACTTAAGACAAAATCCTAAACTTACTACCATTTTGGTATTCACAGAAGGCACTTACTCATTTGGGTATTCACAGAAGGCACTTACTCATTTCGGTATTCACAGAAGTTAGGAGTCCTAACTTTAGGACTCCTAAATGCCTTCCGTGAATACCGAAAGTCTTAAAATTAGGAAGATCTCTCTCATTGGTGGGTGTTTCAGCCTGCCACCTGAAGATCGTTCTCATGGCTGGGGATCTCAGCCTGCCATCTGAAGATTGCTCTCATGGCTGGGGGTCTCAGTCTGCAATCTGAAGGCTGCTCTCATGGCTGGGGGTCTCAGCCTGCCACCTGAAGATCGCGCTCATGGCTGGGGTCTCAGCCTGCCATCTGAAGGCCACTCTCATGGCTGGGGGTCTCAGACTGCCATCTGAAGGTCGCTCTCATAGATGGGGGTCTCAGCCTGCCCTCTGAAGTTCGCTCTCATGGCTGGGGGTCTCAGCTTGCCACCTGAAGGTCGCTCTCATTGGTGGGGGTCTCAGCCTGCCATCTGAAGGTCGCTCTCATGCCTGGGTGTCTCAGCCTGTCATCTGAAGGAAGCTCTTATGGCTGGTGGTCTCAGCCTGCCACCTGAAGGAATGTCAATACTTTCCAACCCCATTTGGACAGTAGTCCCCAAAATCACTCCAATAATGACCAATCTCCTTCGTCCTGATGAATCGACTCAGAGATTATATGTAACTTAGAGATAGCTTGGTATACTGTCGGAGCGTCATCAGGTATGAAAATACAGCAACTTGACCCGATGAATTTGCACACTCCACCACGGTCCGCAAGAACAAAGTCTAAGGCAACTCGGTTTTGTAAAGTCATAAAACGATTCGCCTGTAATTCTGCCGTGATATTACTCAAAGCTCCTACAGTGATGTCTATAGTGGTTTCTACGACACAAACCAATTACCTTATATTTCTGTTGTTGGCCATTGGACCCCAAAGAGGAAGAAAACCTTTGAGGAAATCTCCTCCTTCTTGTCCTGCTGTGTCTTTAGAATTGATAATCCCTCTGCCATATCTGTTTCGATGATGATTTGCAGAAGTGGTGTATGTAGGGGGAAGAAGGAAAGTTATATAACAGGTACCAGAAAAACCAGTTGGCAACCACGTGTAAGCCCTATCGTGACAGATGAAATATGTACCCTGAGATGGTACTAGGGGCGGCGAAATCTGAGAGGAGTAGACGTATGTGTGGGAACAGCTATTTCTTTGTACGGTGTCAGCAGACTGACCATTTATCTGTAGACAGAAATTGCCCTGATGTGGTATAGTCCAAATCTGTGGAGATTTGCCTTGTTTAACTTTATCACTAAGGCTATTGACATAATGGGTGACATTCCAGTTAGTGTACGCTTTTCTTTCGTCAACGGAAATCTTACTATTTTCCAGGATTTTAGCCATAGCTACCATTCCCTTTATCAATGAACTATGACTAAAATCCGGACCACCAATATGTGAACTAACGGATCATCTGAATTTGCTTTGATAGGCATTGGAGAAGATAACAAAATAAGCCCAAGCAGAACCCTCATAAGAGAACGGGAGAACTAAATACGGCATTCCTTTTTCTGTGGTATGTGGCATAAGTCCACACACCCAACAGTCAGTTGTATTGATCACTAATTGGTGTTGATGTAATAACTGGACAAATGAATTGTTGTAATATTCGGTTCTTCTAATGAGTTAATGTTGAGGAAGGGTATGAAATAGATGTGGAGAGACAGTAGAAGAAGACGAAAAGGTAGAAGGAGAGACAACTTTTTGCTGCAGAGCATAAATAATCCAACTTATACACGCCAAAAGGATACACAATAATATAATGATACATAAGGCTATACTAAAACAACTGTACATTAATCTACAGAATTCTTTTTTCATTTTATCCTTTCTTTCTCTTTTGCCTAATGTAGTTTCCATCTTTCTAAATGGATGCTCACGGCAATCTTCCTCAATCACTTAGTCACGATTGTCTGCCGTCCTATGTCGCAACGAAGGCTCCTACCGTGACCTGGATAGAAAAACTACATAGGAGAGAGAAATCTTAAGTGTTCTTTAGTCTAGGTCTCAGGGTATAGTGTTCTTTATCATGTGCAGTTTGGTCTTGGAACAATGTTCGCGGATTTGTCGTATTCAAGCGACGATGTGGTGTTATCGCTTCCTGAAGAATGTCGTCGTCCTCTTTCTCAGACAATGTTCCACTCAGGCGTACATCACTAAAAGGTACAAATGGTGGAACCTTTTCACTCTCAGAGTCACTAATGCCCTTTCGTACCCATTGATCAAAGGGTAGAGGCAAAGGCACTTTCTTACAATGCACGCCGTGAATCCAATTTTTCTTTCCTTCGACTTTTACTGCCGTTCTCGTCACTAGGAGAACCAACCGAGGCTCCTTCCACCGGGGCTCCAAATTTTTCGTCCTTTGGAAATTCTTTATGCAAACCCAGTCACCTGGTTGGATGGAATGACCTGGATCTGTGGAAGCCTCTGGCAATGCAATCTGAACCTGTTGATGGAGAACACGCAATTTAGTCGTAAGGTCATGAGTAATCAATCAATATTGGATATGGCAAGTCTGAGTATTTCTTAGGGCGAGGGACTCCCCATATATTATAATGGTAAAGCATCAGGCCAATTAAGTCCTGTACTAGCCTGCACTTTTGCTAGTTTTAGTTTTAAAGTTCCATTGTAGCATTCCACTAAACCCGCTGACTGTGGATGGTTTGACGCATGGAACTTTTGCTTGATACCAAGAACCGCACAAACTTTTTGCATGCCTTGGCCCACAAATTCGCTCCCATTGTCACTCCAGACAATGCGCGGCAAACCAAACCTGGGGAAAAATTCTTTTAGTAGAACTTTAGCAGTTGATAAAGCTGTGTTATCTTTTAGAGGGTATGCTTCTATCCATCTAGAAAAGGCGCATACTACCACCAGAACATATTTTAGGCTGTTGCATCGCTCCATGTGAATGTAATCGATTTGCAACACCTCAAATGGATATGTCGGAGGAGCAAAATGACCTGCTGGAGTTGGAGTTCCCTTTCCCGGATTGTACATTAGACAAATAATACAATGTTTCACTACATTGTCTGCACACTTTGGGATTCCTTCATTCTGCCACACTGGAGCTAGAAGTTTGTATATTCCCTTCGCACTTAAGTGGGCTGGACCATGCGCCATAGTAACTACTGGTATTACATAAGCGTCTGGTAACAGCCAACGTTGGTATTCAGATAATTCCACCCAACATCCCATCTCATCTAACATTCCTGTACTTTCTTTCCACTTACTCAATTCTTTCTCTGCAGCCTCTTCCTGAATCGGCCTTACACTTTCTACTGTATTCTCATACATTCCTCTCTCTCTAACCCAATTCGCAGGACCCGCAACATACATTCGACTTGTAGCATCTCTTGCTGTCTTTTTCGCTACTTCATCTGCAAATGCATTTCCTCGACCAACATCGTCAGTAATCTTCTTGTGCGCACTACACTTCACAATTGCTATTTGGGCAGGTAAAGAAAGTGACTCAAGAAGATCAGTCACTAATTGACCATGTTGTATTTTAGTGCCATGGGAAGTAAGGAATCCCCTCTCTTTCCAAAGACGCCCAAAATTGAACGCCACACCAAAAGCATACTGACTGTCAGTGTACACGTTCACTCTTTTTCCTTTTGACAACACACATGCTCTCGTTAAAGCTATCAGTTCTGCTGCTTGAGCTGAATTGTGTCTAATGCGTTCTGTTTCCACAACTGTATGTAAAGTAGTAACAGCATAGGCTGAAACTGTATCACCATTAGGAAGCTTGAAACAAGAACCATCCACCCATAGAATTCCATCCGGATTCACTAGCGGCGTATCTTTCAAGTCAATTCTTCCTTTTGTCTCTTCCTCTGTACGGAGGAAACAATCATGGTGTTCTTGTACATCTTTCTCTTCTGGAAGAGGCAACAAAGTAGCTGGATTTAAAGTATTACATCGTTTGATGTGTACGTGACTAGCCAAAAGCATCAGCTCATATCCAGACAAACGAGCACTCGTAAGATGTTGTGTTTTTGTTCGGTTTAATAAGGTATCCACTGCATGCGGCACCATAACAAAAAGTGTGTTATCTAACACTACTCCAGCAGACTGTCGAATAGAAATTGTTGCTGCTGCTATCGCTTTAAGACAACTAGGTAATGCTTTAGCTACTGGATCTAACGTAGCCGAAAAATAGGCACATGGCCGCTGTTTGTCTCCAAAATGCTGCTTTAAAACTCACAACGCACAACCCTCTCTGTCATGGACATAGAGCGTGAACGGCTTACTGTAATCGGTAGTACCCAACACAGGAGCAGAACACAGAGCAGCACGCAAGTCAGTGAAACTCTTCTGACATTCGTCAGTCCATGGAAGGGGCTGAGGTGTATCTTTCAAAGTGAGTGCCAACAGAGGTTTAGCCAACAAAGAAAAGTTCGGAATCCACTGCCTACAATAAGAAGTAATACCCAGAAAGGCACGTACCTCCCTTTGTGTGGATGGCACAGACATTTGCATAATTGCCTGAATTCATTCTGGGGTTAATCGTCGTCCCTCCTTTGATAGGAGATGACCCAAATAGGTAACCTCTCGACGAACATATTGTAGTTTGGAAGGTGAAACCTAATGATTCAGCTCGAACAAGTGGCGTAACAATGCAACAGTCACATTCTTGCAAATATCTTCTGAATCAGCAGCGATCAACAAGTCATCCATGTACTGAATAAGAGCAGCACCAGACGGTAAATGAAAAGCATCAAGATGACATTTTAAAGCTTGGATGTAAATGGAAGGACTTTCACAATAGCCCTGGGGTGCGGGCTTAAACTGGAAGCTTCGGCCTCCAAGAGAGAAGCCAAAAATATCCCTACTCTCTTCAGCAATGAGAATACTAAAGAAGGCATTCTTTAGATCGATAACAGAGAACCAAGTCGCTGTGGAAGGTATCATTGTCAACAGAGCAGTGATATCTGGGACAACAGGAAATTGTGGTACAACAATTGTATTTACCTCCCGAAGATCAATTACGAAACGATAAACAGGAGGCTGAGAAGGATCAGTGCGTTTAAGAACAGTAAGAATAGGACTATTGCATATGTTTCCTCTCGTTTCTTCAACCACATCCTTCTGAATCAAATCATGAATGATTTCCAAAAGCGCTTTTTCACCTTCAGTGGAAATTCTATACTGCAGAATACGTGGCAATTCAACATTAGGCTTGAGAGTGACAATATAAGGTGGAATCTCAAGACAGCCCACATCGTTCGGACCCGTGGCCCAAAGCGTTGCCGGAAGAGAAAGCAATTCAGGTGGAAACTGATCTTTGGACAAATACATTGGAGAAGTCAGTTTCTGTCCTAAAGTAAGATGTACACCAGAAGGAGAACAATATATCGTAGCATGCATTCTTTTCAATAAGTCCAAACCCAACAGATTCTCACCGCAACCATTCGTCAAAAGAAGTGGAGCTTCCAAATCATAAGGGCCAACTGAAATAGGCAAAGGGCAAGAAACCGGATTACGAACAGGGGCGCCAGAAAATCCTACAGATACATTTGTTAAGCCAGACAAAGGTGCCCCAGGGAGTTTAGAATGAATGATAGAACTTCTCATCGCACCAGTATCTAGGAGAAATGGCTCTGAAACACCCATTGTAGTGACATTAACATAAGGTCCATTCTGATCTACTGGAATCGACACAACTCCCTTACTTTGTCCAAGGCTGTCCTAGTTAGTATGAAGACTTTCATTCTCGCCTTCAATATAACAATCCTTATTGTAATACTGTGTAGACCTAACATTTTGCTGATCAAAATAGTTCACGGAATTAAAAGGAGGAAAGGAACGCTGTTCTTGACTCAACACACCTCGAGCTCTATCTCTGTTTGCTGACTGGAGGCCACCACGACCTCGTGGAGCAGATAATGCTCCACTGCGCTGCAATAAAACCGGACAACTACTCTTAAAATGACCTTCCTCTCTACAATAGGCACATTGATTAGGTCTTAACAAAGGTCGCGGAATATATGGCTCAGGTTTTTGATACAACCTCTGAAACTGTGGAGGCTGTTGAAACTGAGGCTGAACATAACGAGGAGGATAAGCTTGTTGCAAGAGAACCTTCGTTTTCAATTCTTTCGTCTTTTTCTCTAGCTTTTCTTTTTCTTCTTTTTCTCTGTTCTCATAATATTGTGCAGTAGCCAATATCTGGGCAGAAGAAGAAACAGCCCATGAACTTTCAGAATCTTTCAATTTGTGTGACAACTCGGGAAGCAAATTAAATACAAATTTGTCCACAAATAATCGCTGTCCACCCTCTGTAGCCATATCTTGACCACTGTGATCAATAAATGTCTCCTCGAAACGAGTGAAGAAATCGGAGACACTCTCATCTTTCTTCTGTTTACATGCCGCTAATTCATCCCAGTTAACTCTCAAGGCAGGCATCATCGTTTTCATTAATGTAATAATCCTACCAGGGAGTTCTGAAACCCAAACATCAGGCTTAGCACCACCCACTTGAGCTGCATCCGCGGCAATTATAACAGCCCAATCACTACCTAATGCTTGAACATGATTCTCTCTACGAATCTTAGCCCATAATGCTTGCGGAACTACATTTCCCATCAACATATCGGTATCGGCTAGATTGATGATGCAAGCATCAACCGTCTGTGATAATTCTTTATAATAACCCGCAGGGTTCTTACGGGGATCCGGTAGAGTCTGCTTAAGGGCTAAATCTTCAGATCGTTTCCAAGGGACATGTACCCATATACGTTGGAAATGAGCAGGAATAGCTGGAATATTACCTTGAGCCGCATCTTCCTCCTTCCACACTGGAGGAACCTCTCTCATGGGATAATTTTTCAGTGTCAATCTAGCCGACGGATCGGAATCAAGGAAAGTCTGAGAGGACAACAAGGATCTAAAGGTAATAAGTGTCCTTACAGCTTTCTCATCCTTAGAACCCTCAATAAATAAGTCCTTTATCGAAGTCAGCCTGAACCACTAACAGACCCTGTGGAACCGAACTCGAATTCACATCCTCCCATTCTTTAATGAGAGTATCACACATTACATTGAAAACATATCTTTGCGTAGGCGCATTCCATTGTGGGAAGGTAGACATAATATCGGGCACACTGTACTGGGGACCCCTCTCGATCCATTTTCGTGCGAGAGAGTCCAACCTTTCTCATTCTTCAGAATCTGGGAACTGACTACGAGACTGTCTTCGAGCAAAAGCCGGAGACACATTTAACGCTTCAAAGAAAGGAGATAAAATACCAGTGACAGTGTCAGTGAGTCGCTGACGCACAGATGGAGAATTGGACATAAGAATAGGGGACAAGGTATTAGGCGAACTAACAGAAGGAGAACCGGTAATTGCAGGAGGAGCAGAAGGCAAAGGAGATCGAAGATCAGGAGATGAGGGCAAAGAAGTTGAAGTTAAAGGAAAAACTGGTAGAGGCGGAGATACTGAAAGGGGCAAAGACAGAAGAGCTGGAACAGGCGGAAGAGCCGGAACAGGCGGAGGTATTGCTGGCGGCTGAACAGGCTGTAACAACTGGGGTGCATTAGCACCTTGTGCATAGGGTGGAGACAATCTCAATAAATGAGACATTAGGGGATCTTTTCTAAATCATTCTTGTTATCGGAAGGGGAAACAGGCAACACCGGATAGCATTTATCTATCGCCATACGATGCTGTCTTTCTGAAATTTCCATCGCATTATTAATTTCGTCATCTTTGAATAGTTGGGCAGCCTGTATAATTGCCATACCCTGTGCTTTCCTATCTTGTTTTGCTTGTTTAATTTCTCTCTGTTTGGCTTCCTTACGCCAAAGGCGGAAAGAGTCAAACATTGCCGGCCGGGCTTTTCTTTTGAATAAAACTGCTTCCAAATTATCTAGCACATTAGAATCAAAACTACCATTTTCTGGCCATTTTAAAACACCATCTTTCTTCGTGTATCGGGTCCATGTCTCGTTAAAGGCAATGGGGCCAACACCATGTTTTGAATAGAGCTCATATGTGGGAGTTCCAACCGAAGGAATCGGACAAGAGTCCTCAAGCCGGGAATCCCTATTACAACCAAAGCAACAAAGTTTTCCAAACTTAGTCAGACCAGGCATCTCGTGATTTCACCGGACTGTTCACAAATTTCAAGGAGGTAAAACTCAGTTTACGCAGCACAAATGCACTTACCCTTCGGCTTCGGCTATTGCAATAGTCGAATCTAAGGACCAAAGAAACAAAGGAAACAAAGAACCAAAATTGTGGGCGCAACCCACCAAATACTTAACTAAGGACGTCTTCTTACGCCAACAGAGGCCCGTCTATCGTCTCGCCTTACCATACATCACAAAAGCAAGGGCCAAGGCAGGGCGGCAGTCAGGGCAGCAGTCGTCAGTAGCCGTCAGGAAGGAGTAACCACGCTGTAAAAAGACCTTCGGACCACTTTCGACATACAGGGGTCGCTTGACGTGGCTCGCGATTCCTCCAGAATTTTCCTGCGGGGTTCCTCACCACCTTCAGGCAGAACCGGTACCACTGAAGCCGCCGACGTGGGCGCCAGTTGAAGAACCAGAACCTTTTGGACCTGGCGGTGAAGGGTACGCCTTAATCTCCTGGGTTCTCCTGCTTAGCTACACAGAGACACGGGGACACTCTGTCAACGTAAAAGATTGGATTTATTAGCTGCAGCTAGTACAGTTGTCCTAGAAGTACACACGGTATGTTCTCAGGAGACTGCCACAATCTTATATAGTACATAGGTGACATATACATTAACTAAGAACACACCTAAGACATACATGAAAAACCAGTAGGAATAGCCCAAAGGAAAGTCAGAGCCAATAGAAAAAGTTGGAAAACAAAGTATCGAGTAACTCGAAGAAGCCTCTCCTCCATTTGTGTTTGCCACCCCTCCCACAGGTTAAGGTATTAACCAGGTCTGTAACTGACTTGCAGGTGGCAAGATACGTTCGTGTGTTTTGGAGGACAGTTGTGAAACAAGAGAATATGAACAGAGGACAGCGAAGGCCAGACGATAAGATAAAGTCAGAAGAGAATAGTGTGAACCAACAGATAGTTGAGACAGGGATTAGGAAAACCAGACAGGGATTATTGTACTCGGCCAGTCTCTAACACCAGCTTTGTAAATAGAGGCACAAGGCTATTTCGACACAATATTGCAGGAAAAGCAGAAAAGACTTCGATCGTCGTGCTGCCTGAGTGAGGGCAACACAAAATGGCGGCGGAGCACAAAATGGCGGGTCAATTCGATCACGATCGAAAATCGAATTTTCTCAGACCCTCCTTTTGCCAGAACTCAGGCAAGATACATTGACTCATGTTAATCTGAGTCAATGTCGATGGCCATGAGGTCATCAAGTTGTTGCTGTACCATCATTTTAATATTTTCAATTTTTTGTGACTTGGGTTTAGGGATGCACACAGTAGCACAAAGGTCGCAAATGGCGGGGCCACAGTGCATACAAAGGCAACAAGAGAAAATTATGTTCAAAACTACTCCAAGGAATGTCAATACCTTCCAACGCCATTTGGACAGTAGTCCCCAAAACCACTCCAATAATGACCAATCTCCTTCGTCAATAGAGAGACTGATCAGAGCCCCGATGGCTTCCTCTTCGAGGCCCAATGTCCTTTGAGCTGCAGGAGGGGAACCAGAATATGGAACAAACACTGATGAGAAATGTTGCATATCCATGTTGGACTGTGGGTTGGTGTGCTGTGCGGGAGGGGGGGAGGGTTTGTGGGTCTGATGTTCTGCAGACCAGGGGGGGGGGTTGAACAGGGATGCCAATTCTCACTATTCTTATCTCCGTATTGGTTCCATGTATAGGGGCGAGTTCCCCGGTGTCCTTAAAATGTCAATAAAGTTTGTTGTCAAAAAAAAAAAAAAATACTCCAAGGAATGTCAATACCTTCCAACCCCATTTGGACAGTAGTCCCCAAAACCACTCCAATAATGACCAATCTCCTTCGTCCTGATGAATCGACTCAGAGATTATATGTAACTTAGAGATAGCTTGGTATACTGTCGGAGCGTCATCAGGTATGAAAATACAGCAACTTGACCCGATCAATTTGCACACTCCACCACGGTCCGCAAGAACAAAGTCTAAGGCAACTCGGTTTTGTAAAGTCATAAAACGATTCGCCTGTAGTTCTGCCGTGATATTACTCAAAGCTCCTACAGTGATGTCTATAGTGGTTTCTACGACACAAACCAATTACCTTATATTTCTGCTGTTGGCCATTGGACCCCAAAAAGGAAGAAAACCTTTGAGGAAATCTCCTCCTTCTTGTCCTGCTGTGTCTTTAGAATTGATAATCCCTCTGCCATATCAGTTTCGATGATGATTTGCAGAAGTGGTGTATGTAGGGGGAAGAAGGAAAGCTATATAACAGGTACCAGAAAAACCAGTTGGCAACCACGTGTAAGCCCTATCGTGACAGATGAAATATGTACCCTGAGATGGTACTAGGGGCGGCGAATTCTGAGAGGAGTAGACGTATGTGTGGGAACAGCTATTTGTTTGTACGGTGTCAGCAGACTGACCATTTATCTGTAGACAGAAATTGCCCTGATGTGGTATAGTCCAAATCTGTGGAGATTTGCCTTGTTTAACTTTATCACTAAGGCTATTGACATAATGGGTGACATTCCAGTTAGTGTACGCTTTTCTTTCGTCAACGGAAATCTTACTATTTTCCATGATTTTAGCCATAGCTACCATTCCCTTTATCAATGAACTATGACTAAAATCCGGACCACCAATATGTGAACTAACGGATCGTCTGAATTTGCTTTGATAGGCATTGGAGAAGATAACAAAATAAGCCCAAGCAGAACCCTCATAAGAGAACGGGAGAACTAAATACGGCATTCCTTTTTCTGTGGTATGTGGCATAAGTCCACACACCCAACAGTCAGTTGTATTGATCACTAATTGAAGTACTGGGTATTTTAAACCCAGCAGTGCAGGGGCACACACCCTATGACTTCTGGGTTCACCCTGTTCCGGACCTACAGAAACACAGAGTCTTCTGGGTGAAGTCAAAGATTCGTTTATTGGCTGCAGACCAATTACAGGTATCCTAGAAGTACAACAGCGTGTATGTTCTCAGGAGACTGCTGAAAATCATAGAAACGGACTTCATCTTAAATACACTTTTCCCTGCCTCAAGCATACATTCCTAGGTTTTATGATACGGCCATTACAAGTATACATTACAAAGAAAAGGCAGAGTCATGATGACCATCCCACATTCCAGTTCGGCCAGCCCACAATGATTTACACAGTAAGGTTCAGATCCCACATCGGATGTCAATAGGCCCCCCAATAAACATGAGCATCTCCTGTTTTGGGAAACAAGTCATAAAGCAGGAACAAGCAGGTGTGAAAGAGATTAGCCGGAGGTTTGTGTAGAATGAAAGGGTTTTATGACGGGTCAAGCCCTGATGCTAATCACAGGTGGACGGAGGAAGGGGAGCTCGTGGGACCAGTTTGACCCGGGGCAGCAGAGCCAGCTGCCCAGGTCACAGAGAAGTCAGAGGAGAAGCCCATGTACTGTGAGGCCCGTATTTACTCCATTATAGCCTATGTGAGGGCAATGACAAGATGGCCACTGCTTCCAAAATGGAACCCGCGTAGTGAAGCAGAATAACGTATACACAGTGCATTCATAGCTAGAACGATATATAAAGCACTCGTACATACCGCATTTACCATTTGCGGTTTGCTAATACCAAGATAGACAGGGGTAGGGCCCTGTCCCCTACGCGGTCCTGAATATGAAAGTACGACAGACCCTCCTTTTGCCCTTACATAGGCAATCACTATACTCATCTTAATTCGAGTCTAGGTCAATGTTCACGAAGTCATGGAGATGTTGCTGTAGCATCATCCTATTACTTAGCTCG
Source organism: Triturus cristatus (assembly GCF_964204655.1). Classification (NCBI taxonomy): domain Eukaryota; kingdom Metazoa; phylum Chordata; class Amphibia; order Caudata; family Salamandridae; genus Triturus; species Triturus cristatus. The sequence continues at coordinate 1,116,569,282 of NC_140588.1, read as the reverse complement.
TCCCTCGATACAGGTTTCCTTACACATAAGGTAGCACAGAGGCCACATATCGCAGGAGCACACTGTATGCACAGACAGAACAGGAAAAGAATGGCTAAGATCATTCCAATGACCATCAGAACTTTCCAACCCCAGGCAGATATCAATTCCCAGAACCACCCCACCACTGACCAGTCTCCCTTATCCACGTGTATGGATTCAGATATTTTATGGAGTTTGGAGATGGCCTGATATACTGTTGGAGCGTTATCTGGTATGAAAATGCAGCAACTGGATTGAATAACCTTACATACCCCACCGCGGTCTGCGAGAATAACGTCTAGAACCATGCGGTTCTGCAAAGTCATAAGGCGATCCGCTTGGAGCTCAGCCGTCAGATTACCAAGGACACCAGCCGTTACATTTATAGTGGATTCAACCACACGTGTCAGTTGTCTCAGGTTCCTACTATTGACCATAGGTCCCCAAAACGGCAGGAAGCCCAAGAAGAAGTCTCCCGCTTCCTGACCGGCAGTATCCTCCTTACTAATCACACCTCTCACAACTCTGGTCTTGTGATAGTCAGAGGCAGCAGTAAATGTCGGCGGTAGCAAGTTCGCAATATAACATGTGCCCGAGAAGTCAGGGGGCAACCATGTATATGCTCGGTCATTACAGATGAAATATGTGCCTTTGGCAGCCAAAAACGCAGGGGAGAACTGTGACGGGAAAGTGTACGTTTCAGTACAGTCACTTCTTCCCAGTTGAGCTCTAGGATTCTGACCATTACCCTGTAAGCAGAACCGACCCATGTGGGGTACGACCCAGATTGGAGATGAGATTTTTCGCTGTCTTTCACACAGACTAATACTATACCCCGTCGCGTTCCATCCTACATAAGGTCTCAGCTCTTCTTTGGGAATGGATGAGTATGCATCGATATCTCTACTCATATCGGCAACTCCTTTCATCAAAGCCTTATTATTGGTGATAGGTCTAATGGAACGTGGTTGGCAAGGGGAGTACGTATCTAGAGCATAGAGAAACATGGTCTGGAATGCCCATGACGATCCATTGTAACTATACGGCAGCACCAAATAAGGAATACCTTTGTTAATGGTATGTGGCATTAACCCACACACCCAGCAATTGGTCGTGTTCATTACCAGTTGGTGCTGGTGCAAGAGCTGGATAAACGAGTTATTTACAAACTCTGATCGTCTGGTCTGTTCGTGCTCAGGCAAAGGGTGAAATGAGTGAGAGGAGGCAGTAGAAAGGGGTATAGGCTGTTCAGTGGGTTCAATGGGCTTTTGAGTGGAGAAGAACACAAATCCTACAATAAACATCATTATACTACACAGTGTAAAAAGGCACAAAAATACAAAACATTTACTTCTTACTATTCTACACATCCTTGCTTTGAAGTTCATTTCCTCAACGGGTCTCTCCATCTTGAAAAACTCCATCCTCTAATCGGGCCGCTCGCGGCGGATGAGTTTCTTCTGCTAAGGAGTACGCCTGTCAGTCCAGGAAAACGCCCTAGACCAACCAGAACCGTTGACCTAACGTCTTCGGCCTGTACCCCAAAGTCTTGGCACCGCGACCCTGCGGCAGAACCCGGATGGTGGTTCGAAAAACAAAAATCAAGAAAGTCCTTCAGATGGGAGAGCAAAAAATGTCAAAAAGGAAATAGTAAGGAAATCTTTATTTGTCCATGGGTCTTGGTCTCAAATTATAGCAGAGACGGCCAGGTGCTGTTTGGTCTTGGAACAAAAGTTCAGGCTCAGTGGTGTCCAGTCGATTTGATGGTGGCACAGCTTCTTGCAGAATATTGTCACTCTCTTGGTCTGAAACTGTGCCTCTTAGGCGTGCGTCACTGAATGGTACAAAACGAGGTACAGTGTCTGCCTCAGAGTCGGCGATACCCTCCTGGACCCACTGGTCATATGGCAGAGGCAAGGGGACTACTTTGCAGTGGGTACCATGGATCCAGTGCTTCTTCCCTTTTACTCGCACCGCTGACCTTGTCGACAGAAGTACAAGGTGAGGGCCGATCCAGCGAGGCTCGTCGTTGCTCTTACGCTGGAAATTTCAGATCAGGACCCACGAGCCAGGGTTGATAGGGTGTCCGGGAGGTTCAGAAGCTTGGGGAAGAGCATCATGTACCTGTTGGTGCAAAACACGCAGTTTAACAGTCAAATCATACAGGTAATCGAGTAGTACTGGATGCTCAATCTCACTAAACTTCGTAGGCCTCGGTACACCCCATACGTTGGCCGGGCGGCCAAAGACGACCTCGTAAGGGCTAAGTCCCACTCGTTAGTGTATGGTCATTCTGGTGGACAGGAGTGCTAAAGGCAGAGCGTCAGGCCATTTAAGACCGGTGCTCGCCTGGATTTTGGCCAGCTTGAGCTTTAAGGCTCCATTGTAGCGCTCTACTAGTCCAGCTGATTGGGGGTGATTTGCAGCATGGAACTTTTGCTTTATCCCTAGCCCTTCACATACATTCTTCATCACTTTACCCACGAACTCACTTCCATTATCACACCACACCATTCTTGGCATCCCAAACCTAGGGAAAAATTCCTTCACAAGGGCTTTGGCTGTGGATAGGGCAGTGTTATCTTTCAGAGGATAAGCCTCTATCCATTTTGAGAAAGCACAAACAACCACCAGTACATATTTCAGGTTGTTGCATCTTTCCATGTGAATAAAGTCCAGCTGCAAAACTTCGAATGGACATGATGGGGGTGCAAAGTGACCAGCTGGAGTTGGGGTTCCCCTACGAGGGTTTTACTTCAAGCATACTATGCAATTCTTGACCACATTCTCTGCACACTTGGGAATCCCAGCATTCTGCCATACTAGAGCCAACAGCTTGCATATACCTTTCGTACTGACGTGTGCCATTCCATGTGCCATAGTAACCACTGGAAGCACATATGCATCAGGCAACAACCATCGCCTATGTTCTGTCAGATCAATCCAACAACCATTCTCATCCAACTTACCCATACTTTCTCTCCACTTGCTTAACTCTTTCTCTGTGGCTTCAGCTTGAAGCGACTTCACACTCTCTATTGTGTTCTCACACATCCCAACATCGTCAACCCATCTTGCGGGGCCTGCAACATACATTCTAGTCTTCACATTCTGTGCTGTTTCTTTCGCCGTCTCATCAGCAAACGCATTCCCACATCCAACATCATCTGTGACTTTCCTGTGCGCACTGCATTCCATGATCGCAACTTGCAACGGTAGGGTCAGTGACTCAAGGAGATCATTCACCAACTTGCCATTCTGAATTTTAGCTCCATGCGAAGTCAGGAACCCACGCTCTTTCCACAAACGCCCAAAATTATGAGCCACGCCAAAGGCGTACTGGCTATCTGTGTATATATTCACTCTCATTCCTTCAGATAACACACATGCTCTCGTGAGGGCAATTAATTCTGCTGCTTGGGCCGAATTATGTGGCACTCGTGCAGTTTCCACAACTGTATGCAAAGTCATGATAGCATATGCAGCAGTCGTGTCACCATTAGGGAGTTTGAAACATGAACCATCCACCCATAAAGTACCATCACACTCAGTCAGGGGAGTATCTTTTAGATCTACTCTCCCTTTCGTCTCTTCTTCTGTTCTGAACAGACAGTCATGTTGCTCAATCTCGTCTGAGTCTGCTGGAACTGGCAATAACGTAGCTGGATTCAGCGTATTACATCTCTTTATGTGTATGTGATTTGCTAACAGTGTAAGCTCATAGCCTGATAATCGCGCACTAGTCAAGTGTTGTGTCTTGGTCCTATTTAATAATGTGTCTACAGCGTGTGGAACCATAACAATCAATGTATTGTCCATTACCAAACCAGCAGATTGTCGGATAGACATTGCTGCAGCAGCTGTCGCTCTCAGACAGCTTGGCAATGCCCTCGCTACAGGGTCCAAGGTAGATGAAAAATATGCGCATGGGCGCGGTCTGTCGCCAAAAGGCTGTGTTAACACTGACAACGCACATCCATCTTTCTCGTGAACATACAATGTAAAAGGCTTACTGTAGTCAGGGGTACCCAACACAGGAGCCGAACACAATGCATTACGTAATTCCACAAAACTTCTCTGGCACTCTTCAGACCATGGGATAGGATTCGGTGTGTCTTTGCATGTTAAGGCTACTAAAGGTTTTGCCAACAAAGAAAAACTAGGGATCCAATGCCTACAGTATGAAGTGATGCCCAAGAAAGCACGCACTTCTCTCTGTGTTTTCGGCACACTCAACTGTGCAATGGCTTGAATTCTTTCTGGGGTCAGTTTCCTTCCCTCCTTCGATAAGAGATGACCTAAGTAGGTCACTTCTTGTCGACAATATTGCAGCTTAGAGAGAGACACTTTGTGACGGAAAGCAGATAAATGGCGCAACAATGACAATGTGGCTTCTTTACAAATCTTTTCAGTATCCGCAGCGATTAGTAAATCGTCCACGTACTGAATCAGGATAGCGCCACTAGGTAAAACAAGTGCATCAAGCTGCGCTTTCAAAGCTTGACTGTATATTGATGGACTTTCACAGTAGCCCTGGGGAGCGCGTTTGAAGCGGAAGCTTCGGCCTCCCAGACTAAAGCCAAAAATATCTCTGCTCTCTTCTGCAATTGGGATGCTAAAGAAAGCATTCTTTAAATCAATCACTGAAAACCATGCAGCAGAGGCTGGAATCATCGTTAACAAGGCAGTTATATCAGGGACAACCGGAAACTGTGGCACAACAATCTTATTAACCTCTCTGAGATCAATCACAAATCTGTAAACAGGTGGCTGTGAAGGGTCCGTTCGTTTTAAGACAGGTAAAATCGGACTATTGCAAACGTTGCCTCTTGTCTCCTCAATCACACCTTTATTAATCAAGTCGCCGACAATGTCTAACAATGCTTTCTGGCCTTCATTAGAGATTTTGTACTGGGGAATACGTGGCAGTCTGACATTAGCCTTTAAAGTCACCACATATGGCGGTATCTCCAAGAGGCCCACATCATTGGGACCAGTAGCCCAAAGGGCATTTGGAAGGGATGACAATTCAGGCGGCATTGTGTTTTTAGACAAGTACATTGGGGAAATCACTTTCTTGCCTAATGTAAGTTGTACTCCTGAAGGAGAACAATACAGTGTAGCGTGCAATCTTTTCAACAAATCTAATCCCAGCAAATTCTCACCACAACCTGTTGTTAGGATCAGGGGTGCTTTCAGCTCGCAAGGTCCAACAGAGAGTGACATGGGACTAGAAATCGGGTTCCTAACTGGGGCGCCAGAAAAACCTACTGAAACATTTATATCGCCAGACAAAGGTGCGCCAGGGAGTTTTGAATGCAAGATTGAACTCTTTGCAGCACCAGTGTCTAGCAGAAAAGGCTCCGTTACATTTGCTGTAGTCACCTCAACATACGGTCCACTCTGATCCATTGGCACTGAAACAACTCCCTCTCTCTGTCTATGGCTGTCCTAATAATCATTATTTTCTGCATCACCGTCCTCTGCATAATAATCATTATTATAATACTGGGCCGTATTACTAGTCGCGTTAGCTTGCTGATCAAAGCTATTAATGGCGCTTTGGGGCGGAAGAGGACGCGCGTTCTGGGGAACACTTCCACGCCCTCTGCCTCTAGGAGCTTGCTGACCACCCCTACCTCTTGCGCCATACGCATTACCGTTCCGCTGAATTAATTTAGGGCAACTATATTTATAATGACCTTCCTCTTTGCAGTATGAACATTGGTTGGGACCTACAGGGACACGTGGTTGATAATACCCATTCATTTGCTGGTTGTTCTGAAACTGTTGGGGTTGGTGATAGACACCTTGGGGTTGTCTATAATTGTTCTGACCTCCTCGTGGTGGGTAAGCCTGCTGTAAAAGGACTTTTGTCTTTAATTCCTTCGTTTTCTTCTCTGTTCTATCTTTCTCGTCTTTATCTCTATTTTCATAATACTGTGCAGTAGCCAGTATTTGCGCTGAAGAAGAAACAGCCCAAGAACTCTCTGAGTCTTTCAACTTTTTACACAGGTCAGGAAGTAGATTCTGCACAAACTTATCCACAAATAACCGTTGGCCACCCTCAGTACTCATATCCTGCCCACTGTGGTCAATAAATGTTTCTTCAAACCTAGTAAAGAAGTCTAACACTGTCTCATCTTTCTTCTGCTTGCATGCAGATAACTTGTCCCAATTTACGCGCATCGCGGGCATTACTGTCTTCATATACGTGATGATTCTACCAGGCAGTTCAGCTACTAAAGGTTCTGGTTTCGCGCCACCAGTTTGTCTAGCATCAGAAGCAACGATGTTAGCCCATGTATCCCCTAGTTCTGCATCGTGATCTGCATTACGAATTGATCCCCATAGAGGCTGTGGAACAACATTACCAAACAACATGTCTATATCGGCCAGATTCATAACGCATGACCCTGCCGTCTGTGACAACTCTTTATAATAACCTGCTGGGTTTTTACGGGGATCAGGTAAGGACTGCTTAAGTGCTAACACCTCAGAGCGCTTCCATGGAACATGCACCCAAACACGCTGGAAATGCGCTGGCACAGCGGCGATACCGGCACCAGCTGCAACTGCTTCCTTCCATACCGGGGGAACTTCTCTCATGGGGTATTGTCGCGCTTTTACCTTTTTCCCCACAAGGACATCTTGTTCAAACAATGACTGTTGACAATCATCATTCCTGAAGGACAATACAACCGCAACTGCTTTATCTACTTCGCGGTCCACAATTATACCAGTTCCAAAATCAAACCTCACTCTACACAATTCCTGCGGGCTCGGATTTTTACCACTATCTTCCAATTCTTCACAGAGAATTTCGCACATTCTCTCGAACACATATCTCTGTTTTGGGGCATCCCACTGATGGAAAACGTTGACAACTGATTCCACATCATACAATGAAGGGAAAACAATCCATCTACGCGCCATGCTGTCTATTACCTTTTTCTCATCAGGGTTAGGCAATTGGCTACGCAATTGCTTACGCTGTAAACCAGGAGTCGCACCAGATGACTCAAAGAGAGGCGACATTAATGTAGTAACCACATTAGCTAAGCGCTGTCGCGCTGAAGGAGAAGCTGAGGCGAAAACAGGGGGAAAAACAGAGGGAAGAAAAGAGGATGTAGAAACAGGTACTGGAGTGGTGCAAGGAAGAGTGTCAGGGGAGGCAGCTGCTGAATTAGGCAAAGTCGCAGGAAGCGCGGGGGCAGTCGGGAACACAACTGGCGGCCCTTGAGAGGGCTGCGCTATAGGGATAGGAGCCGGCTGCAAAGCAACTGGCGGTAGCGGCAAGGCTTGCAGTATATTGACTAGAGGGGGCATATTCACAAGCTGGGGAGGTGCCGTGGCATTTTGAGCATAAGGGGGTGGCGAACTCAACAAATGTGACATCAGGGGATCTTTCTCCTTTTCTTCTAACTCATTCTGCTTAGAATGTGGTAAAGCTGGGTAACATTTGTCAATCCCTAACTTGCGCTGCCTGTGCAATTGCTCATTCATCTGTTCCTCCTCATTGTCTTTAAATTGTACAGCTGCTTGCATTACTGTCATACCTCTCTCTCTTTTATTCTTTGTCGCTAACTTAATTTCCTTTTGTTTGGCTTCCTTTCGCCATAAGCGGAAAGAGTCAAACATCGCCGGCCGGGCTTTCTTCTTAAACAATTTAATTTCCAAATTATCTAAAATATCGGTATCGAAACTACCATTTTGGGGCCATTTTAAAACACCGTCTTTCCTAGTGTAGTGGATCCATACTTCGTTATATGCAATGGGGCCTACGCCATGTTTTACATAGAGCTCATAAGTTGGAGTTCCAACCGGAGGAACCGGACATGATTCCTCTAGCTGGAAATCTTTTCCACAACCCAAACAGAATAATCTACCAAATATTCCAGAACCAGGCATCTTCGCTCACTAGTCTAGATCCAAACGTCAAAGGATTATCGATTACGATAGTCTCGTGAATACACGAGTCCTCTGGCTTTGGCGTTTGCAAACTCCAAATTACCAAATTACCAAATCAAACGATCCCAAAGGATACCAAAAACGAATGGGAGACGCTCCACTTATACTTAACTGAATATTGCTGATCGATGGCGTCACCAGAAGACTCTCTCGATTGTTTCGCTCTCTCAAAACTCGTCAAGGGTCCAAAACAGGTCGATTAATCAGGGCAGCAGTCCTTCGTAGCCGTCGGGACGCGGAGAACCTCGCAGAAAAGACTTTCGGACCACGTCGACATGCAGGGGTCGATGAAGTGGCGGCCTTCCTCCGGAATTTCCACACGAAGCTCCTCACGAACCTCTGGCTTGGACTGGTACCGCTGAAATCGTCCCGAGTTGGGCGCCAAACTGAAGTACTGGGTATTTTAGACCCAGCGGTGCAGGGGCACACACCCTATGACTTCTGGGTTCACCCTGTTCCGGACCTACAGAAACACAGAGTCTTCTGGGTGAAGTCAAAGATTCGTTTATTGGCTGCAGACCAATTACAGGTATCCTAGAAGTACAACAGCGTGTATGTTCTCAGGAGACTGCTGAAAATCATAGAAACGGACTTCATCTTAAATACACTTTTCCCTGCCTCAAGCATACATTCCTAGGTTTATGATACGGCCATTACAAGTATACATTTCAAACGAAAAGGCAGAGTCATGATGACCATCCCACATTCCAGTTCGGCCAGCCCACAATGATTTACACAGTAAGGTTCAGATCCCACATCGGATGTCAATAGGCCCCCCAATAAACATGAGCATCTTCTGTTTTGGGAAACAAGTCATAAAGCAGGAACAAGCAGGTGTGAAAGAGATTAGCCGGAGGTTTGTGTAGAATGAAAGGGTTTTATGACGGGTCAAGCCCTGATGCTAATCACAGGTGGACGGAGGAAGGGGAGCTCGTGAGACCAGTTTGACCCGGGGCAGCAGAGCCAGCTGCCCAGGTCACAGAGAAGTCAGAGGAGAAGCCCATGTACTGTGAGGCCCGTATTTACTCCATTATAGCCTATGTGAGGGCAATGACAAGATGGCCACTGCTTCCAAAATGGAACCCGCGTAGTGAAGCAGAATAACGTATACACAGTGCATTCATAGTTGTAATATTCGGTTCTTCTAATGAGTTAATGTTGAGGAAGGGTATGAAATAGATGTGGAGAGACAGTAGAAGAAGACGAAAAGGTAGAAGGAGAGACAACTTTTTGCTGCAGAGCATAAATAATCCAACTTATATACGCCAAAAGGATACACAATAATATAATGATACATAAGGCTATACTAAAACAACTGTACATTAATCTACAGAATACTTTTTTCATTTTATTCTTTCTTTCTCTTTTGCCTAATGTAGTTTCCATCTTTCTAAATGGATGCTCACGGCAATCTTCTTCAATCACTTAGTCACGATTGTCTGCCGTCCTATGACACTGCAAGTCCTGCAGGCCTATTGCCACTACTCAGGTCGCAACGAAGACTCCTACCGTGACCCTGCAACCGGGATAGAAAAACAACATAGGAGAGAGAAATCTTAAGTGTTCTTTAGTCTAGGTCTCAGGCTATAGTGTTCTTTATCAGGTGCAGTTTGGTCTTGGAACAATGTTCGCGGATTTGTCGTATTCAAGCGACGATGTGGTGTTATCGCTTCCTGAAGAATTTCGTCGTCCTCTTTCTCAGACAATGTTCCACTCAGGCGTACATCACTAAAAGGTACAAATCGTGGAACCTTTTCACTCTCAGAGTCACTAATGCCCTTTCGTACCCATTGATCAAAGGGTAGAGGCAAAGGCACTTTCTTACAATGAACGCCGTGAATCCAATTTTCCTTTCCTTCGACTTTCACTGCTGTTCTCGTCACTAGGAGAACCAACCGAGGCTCCTTCCACCGGGGCTCCAAATTTTTCGTCCTTTGGAAATTCTTTATGCAAACCCAGTCACCTGGTTGGATGGAATGACCTGGATCTGTGGAAGCCTCTGGCAATGCACTCTGAACCTGTTGATGGAGAACACGCAATTTAGTCGTAAGGTCATGAGTAATCAATCAACATTGGATATGGCAAGTCTGAGTATTTCTTAGGTCGAGGGACTCCCCATATATTAGCTGGGCGCCCAAAAACCACTTTGTAAGGGCTAAGTCCCAAACGAGAGTGTACAGCAGTTCTGGTGGATAGAAGAGCCAATGGTAAAGCATCAGGCCAATTAAGTCCTGTACTAGCCTGCACTTTCGCTAGTTTTAGTTTTAAAGTTCCATTGTAGCATTCCACTAAACCCGCTGACTGTGGATGGTTTGCCGCATGGAACTTTTGCTTGATACCAAGACCCGCACAAACTTTTTGCATGACTTGGCCCACAAATTCGCTCCCATTGTCACTCCAGACAATGCGCGGCAAACCAAACCTGGGGAAAAATTCTTTTAGTAGAACTTTAGCAGTTGATAAAGCTGTGTTATCTTTTAGAGGGTATGCTTCTATCCATCTAGAAAAGGCGCATACTACCACCAGAACATATTTTAGGTTGTTGCATCGCTCCATGTGAATGTAATCGATTTGCAACACCTCAAATGGATATGTCGGAGGAGCAAAATGACCTGCTGGAGTTGGGGTTCCCTTTCCCGGATTGTACATTAGACAAATAATACAATGTTTCACTACATTGTCTGCACACTTTGGGATTCCTTCATTCTGCCACACTGGAGCCAGAAGTTTGCATATTCCCTTCACACTTAAGTGGGCTGGACCATGCGCCATAGTAACTACTGGTAGTACATAAGCGTCTGGTAACAGCCAACGCTGGTATTCAGATAATTCCACCCGACATCCCATCTCATCTAACATTCCTGTACTTTCTTTCCACTTACTCAATTCTTTCTCTGTAGCCTCTTCCTAAATCGGCCTTACACTTTCTACTGTATTCTCATACATTCCTCTCTCTCTAACCCAATTCGCAGGACCCGCAACATACATTCGACTTGTAGCATCTCTTGCTGTCTTTTTCGCTACTTCATCTGCAAATGCATTTCCTCGACCAACATCGTCAGTAATCTTCTTGTGCGCACTACACTTCACAATTGCTATTTGGGCAGGTAAAGAAAGTGACTCAAGAAGATCAGTCACTAATTGACCATGTTGTATTTTAGTGCCATGGGAAGTAAGGAATCCCCTCTCTTTCCAAAGACGCCCAAAATTGAACGCCACGCCAAAAGCATACTGACTGTCAGTGTACACATTCACTCTTTTTTCTTTTGACAACACACATGCTCTCGTTAAAGCTATCAGTTCTGCTGCTTGAGCTGAATTGTGTCTAATGCGTTCTGTTTCCACAACTGTATGTAAAGTAGTAACAGCATAGGCTGAAACTGTATCACCATTAGGAAGCTTGAAACAAGAACCATCCACCCATAGAATTCCATCCGGATTTTCTAGCGGCGTATCTTTCAAGTCAATTCTTCCTTTTGTCTCTTCCTCTGTACGGAGGAAACAATCATGTTGTTCTTGAACACCTTTCTCTACTGGAAGAGGCAACAAAGTAGCTGGATTTAAAGTATTACATCGTTTGATATGCACGTGACTAGCCAAATGGCGGCGGAGCACAAAATGGCGGGTCAATTCGATCACGATCGAAAATCGAATTTTCTCACATCGCCGAGTGCGGAGTTTGGCATTAAACTCCGACTCCGCTACATTGCGGAGTTTGCCCCTGATGCATTGCCCACCCTAGTTTGTTTCCTCTTTCAGTGAAATGGGTGTCAGGATGAGAGACAGGTTGGAATCAAAGGGTAGACCGCATTGTGTATCAGTAAGTAACAAAAGAAAAGTTGACCGGTGCACATAAATGCTAATTTATTGAATCTGCACTTTCCCAATTAAAACAGAAAGAACAGAGGGTTGGTTGATGAGTCGACTGCTCAGTGACAACACTCAGTGGGTGGGACCAGCCAGAGAATTTCAGCTGCCAGCAAAGACTAGCTTCATGAGTGATGTGTCATGCACATCTCTTCGGCAGATGGTAACCAGTGCTGCAAACCAGGACTAAGGGCTAGACATGCTGATAGGCCATGGAAGCCCAACCAATCCTGAAGCCTCCCGTACTACTGGGAGCCCGTCAACTAGCAACCTCAGCAGCCAATCACAGCCCGGCCTTCTTGCGCTACTCTAACTAAGGAAACTGTCTCATTCCAATCACATGCCTGAAATGCTATCGGGCAGAGGATCGTTCAGAAACTAGAACGCATCCGCTAGCAAAAGAAACAGGCTGTGTTAAACAAGCAGGGCTGGCACACAACAAGGGAAAGACACACACAGGGTACATCCAGAGAGAGGCACACAAAGTACAGTAGCATTGTGTGTCATTTTGGAGGCAGTAGACTCTCAGGAAACAAGCATTTGCAATGCGGTAGGTCTCGCATTATAAAAGTGTGAGCAGTTGGCATTGCTAATGATAATGCAACACTAGCTATTGGCATTGTAAATGATAATGAACCACAGAAAGGACCGTCCCTAGTAGTGTCTAAGAGATGCCCAATTTAGTGGGGGCAAATCACAAAAATTGACGGACTGGCATCACACACCACCAGGTGCTTCATCATCTGCCAGTCCTCGCCCTCTAAAAACCGCGTTTGATAGAGGGCGGGCATACACCTGAAGACAGTGATGCACTTCTAAACTGAGTGGGGGCCCAAACAAAAAAAGGAGTGAATTTAAAAACCATCATAGTATACCTGAACAATTTTTATTCTATGGGGTTACTATATAAGTGCGGTGAGTGGGGACCTTATCATCCCGTCACCGCTGTGAATCAGTGATTGTTAATAGGGGTCAACATGTTTCTGCCTGTATTGTCCACTTGGGTACGTGGCGTTCGTCAGGACCTTAAATATTGGGCTCCAATCTTACCACTGGGGGCGTAGACCTATAGCCAGCTGCCACCTGTTTAGAGAAACCCTATTGGAAAAACCTATTTGCCCCATGGGAGGGGTAGGGGGAAATCCTTGTGGCCACATTCTGGTGGGAGACGATGAAGGATGAAGACAAAAGGGTTAAAAACCAGACTGGTTGGGAAGGTATATCAAAGATACTGAATTAGTTAGCAGAAAAAAACGTCAGGGCGTGCTTAGTCTACTTTAGTTTCAACCTGTTGGAAGAAGAAATCAGAACAACGACTTACAGTTCAAGGCGTACTCCCCACTGGAAAACCTAGTGCTGCATGCGTCCAGCCTCCTCCCCGGTGACATTAAGTGTAGTGCGCAGCAAGCTTTTATACTGTTGGGTGGGATCGTGGCATGCGATATGGGTTTCAGGTGAGCCTGGCGCACAGTGATGATGCTGCATTTCCTGTGTCCTGAGCGAAGCATGCAGAAAGGACTGCACGTTGCCTGTTTGTTGCCTGACCCTCATGGGGGTGTGTAAGCACATGGCGCTGCTCTATGACACGCCGCTTCTTGTGTCCCGTCTTTACCTCATATGATTGCCTGGGGTGGGGCGGGACCAGCTGTGGTCCAATGAAAGCGCCTGCCATAGTTTCTGGAGATACAAGGGAGTGATTTAACGTGTGTAGACACGTTATATAGAAATATGGGGAACATGTGCCCTGCTCATGAGTATTATTTCATGTAAATGATAATGCCATTTATTTATGTGTTTGTTTTATAAAATAGATAAAAAAGGCATTGTCATGAACAAAGACAATAGCTGAAACATTTGCAAATGCGAGACCTATTGCATTGTAAATGCTTGTTTCAGTACTGCAGGCTTTTTAAAAGTTTTAGTCACTACTCAAAATGAAATCCATTTTATCAGCGTTGCCAGTGCCCCTTTATGTTTAATGCCCTAAATGAAACACAATTTTCTAAGCAGATTGCTAAACAGCATCTCCAGCCCTGATCAGAATGTCTCACTTCATGCTGGACAGTGGGCACCCTGTTTTTATGCAGCGCCAAGACGGGGTGAACTAATGCACAGACTGAGGTCTGTCAGCCTCCGAGGCTCAAAGCATTCCTTGCAACAGTCCGCTCTGTTAAGTTATTGCGATGTGTACAGTACACACTCTGCAACAGCAAGTGGTTTCAAAGTTGGGGGAGACTTCCCAAACTTTCCCGAGGTGTTCATCATGTTTGGTAACAGCGTATTTATGCTGACAGCCAGAAAAACTGTTTGTGGTTGTGTGTGTGTTGTGTGTGTGTGTGTGTGTGTGGTTGTGTGTGGGTGTGGGTGTTGTTGTGGTTGTGTGTGTAGTTGTGTTTGTGTGTGCTTGTGTGTTGTTGTGGTTTCGTGTGTAGTTGTGGTTGTGTGTGGTTGTGTATGTGAATGTGCCTTTGTGTTATTGTGTGTGTGTGTGGTTGTGTGTGTGTGGTTGTGTGTGTGGTTGTGTGTGTAGTTGTGGTTGTGTGTGGGTGTGGTTGTGTGTGTATGTGGTTGTGTGTGTGTGTGTTTGTGTGTGTGTGTGGTTGTGTGGTTGTGTGTGTGTGTGGTTGTGTATTTATGCTGACAGCCAGAAAAACTGTTTGTGGTTGTGTGTGGTTGTGTGTGTGAGTGGTTATGGTTGTGTTTGTTTGTGGTTTTGTGTTTGTGGTTGTGTGTGGTTGTGTGTGGGTGTGTTTGTGGTTGTGTGTCGTGTGGTTGTGTGTGTAGTTGTGGTTGTGTGTGGTTGTGTGTTTGTGTCATTTTGTGTGTGGTTGCGTGTGTGTGTATGGTTGTGTGTGTGTGGTTGTGTGTTTGTGTTATTGTGTGTGTGTGTGTGGTTGTGTGTTTGTGTTATTGTGTGTGTGGTTGTGTGTGTGGGTGTGTGTGTGTGGTTGTAGTTTTCTGTGTGGTTGTGGGTGTGTGTGGTGGTGTGTGCTTGTGGTTGTGTGTGTGGTTGTGGGTGTGTGTGTGGTTGTGTGTGTGTGGTTGTGTGTGTGTGTGCAAACATAACACAATGGCACAGACTTTATTGTCATTAGACATGAGGAACTGTACATAAGAGATGAAGAATTGTTATCGGTAACGGACCCACTAGGCCTCCAGTCAAGTAATAGTGTTCATGAACGTTACAAATTAAAAATAACCAAAGGGAAAAATAAACAACCAAAGGGAAAAATTAACAATCTCATCACTCACCCACTAGAGGGTCTCACCGACGACATCAGGACCCTGCTTGACAACTGGGAAACAACCGCTCTCATCCTTCTAGACCTCTCAGCCGCCTTTGATACCGTCTGCCACCGCACCCTAATAACCCGCCTCCACAACACTGGGATCCAAGGAAAAGCCCTGGACTGGATCACCTCGTTCCTCTCCAACAGAACCCAGAGAGTCCGCCTCCCTCCCTTCCGCTCCGCGGCCACCAAGATCATCTGAGGCGTACCCCAAGGCTCTTCGCTCAGCCCAACCCTCTTCAATATCTACATGAGCCCCCTCGCCGCCATCGCAAGCAAACACAACCTCAACATCATCTCCTACGCCAACGACACCCAGCTGATACTCTCCCTCACCAAAGACCCAACCACCGCCAAAACCAACCTCCAGGAAGGAATGACAGACATCGCAAAATAGATGAAGCTCAGTCGTCTGAAACTGAACTCAGACAAGACGGAGGTCCTCATCCTCGGACAGTCCCCATCCGCCTGGGACGACTCCTGGTGGCCCACAGCGCTGGGCGCCGCACCGACACCCACGGACCACGCACGCAACCTGGGATTCATCCTGGACTCCTCCCTCACGATAACCAAGCAAGTCAACGCCATCTCATCCTCATGCTTCAACACCCTGCGCATGCTCCGAAAAATCTTCCGGTGGTTCCCCACCGGAACCAGAAAGACGGTCACCCAGGCCCTCGTCACCAGCAGACTGGACTACGGGAACACCCTATATGCAGGAACCACAGCCAAACTTCAGAAAAGACTTCAACGCATACAGAACGCCTCCACACGACTCATCCTCAACATCCCTCTCCACAGCCACATATCTGCCCACCTGAGAAACCTGCACTGACTCCCTGTCAGCAAAAGGATCACGTTCAGGCTCCTCACCCACGCATACAAAGCACTCCACGACATGGGCCCCGAATACCTCAACAACCGCCTCACGTTCTACACTCCGACCCACCAGCTCCGCTCCGCCAGCCTCGCCCTCGCCACTGTCCCACGGATTCGCAGAACCACCACCGGAGGAAGATCTTTCTCCTACCTGGCTGCCAAGACATGGAACTCCCTCCCCACCCACCTGCGACTGACCCAAGACCATCTCACCTTCAGGAAACACCTCAAGACCTGGCTATTCGAGCAGTAGCAGCACCCCCCCCCCCCCCTCCCTTCAGCGGCTTGAGACCCTCACGGGTGAGTAGCGCGCTCTACAAATGTATTGATTGATTGATTGATTGAGAAGGAGCCTAGATCCCGCTTGGACTCAGAATCTCTCAGGTGCAACAAAGCCCCTTTGGTACAGAAAGATAGGGTGGATAACCCTGGCTCAGTGGTTAACAACGAAAAGTTCACCTTTGACACACCAGTCATGAACTTATAGATACAGAACTGGTGGTCAGCCATTGACACCACACTAACAACCATGGGCTAGGTGGCAATGGTGCATGCTGATTAAATGAACTCTCAGATTGTAATATTACAGTCCCTGGCAAACAACATGAAGAAGATAGAATCGCGACAGGATATTCTAAATTCTCTCATAATGAACGCCCAGTTACAGACTGACAGGCCAATGGAGCGGTGTTATTGCTCACTTCTCCTCGAAAAAATCTCTGCATTCCCTGAAATAAATGTTGAATCTTCTCAGAGAATATAAAGCAAGTAACATACATCATAACAGCAATGAAAGGCCCCTTGTATTAAACACCCAGCTCAGTGAGAAAGCATTCCCCGTTCCTCATCAAAAAGTTGACCAAATACTGTTTTTGCTGTCAGTTCCCCCGGGGCACAAGCAGGCATCCACTTCTGTCAGGACAGCTGATCGCAGCAAAAAAGACAGAAGTGGATGCCTGCTTGTGCCCCGGGGGGACTGACAAAAAAAACACGCAAAGGGAAAAATGTTTCCGCCGGCAACAGCTTGCAGTGCATGTGCGGGAGTGGTGCGCGTGCAGCAGTAATCACACCATATGGCGCCTCTGCTAAAGCGCACGCACACGCACTGCATGCTGTAGCCGGCGGAAGCATTTTTTTAAGCCCTTACTTAAGGTTTCGCTAGACCAGCGCAAGCCCTGGGTCAGGTGAGACCTAAAAAGAAGCAAATGAGAGTGACAGAAAAGCCAACCAGTGGTAAACAATGGCCGGGCTCTAACCTTACTGTAATCTGGTAATAGGGTATTTTTGCCAACCGAAAGCTTGTGCTTTCTTTCTGTAAGGTAAGATCTAAAACAAGCCCTGGTATATACAGAGACTCCTGTGTAATCAGAAAGGTATTATTATCGTGCCCTTGTTAGAAGCCAATTCCTGACCTATTATGAGCCCCGGCATAGTGTCAGAGAGCATTATTACAGCTGTGATATAACAAGAATGCGTCCATAATCATTTCACATGGCACCAAAAGGGACTAGTGGATTTTATTTACAGACCAAGTACCTTTATGAAGCCTCCACTTACTAGTTATCCACACCCCACACCCCTGTATGTAAAAGTCAGAATGTATAGTCATAAGAGGCAGATAAGGAGTGAGCTGAGCTTTTGTAACAAGAATTTAAGCACAAATGAGTTGTTAGGTTGAGGCCAAGTAAGGTGGCGTGCTAGCTATGTGCACTTGCTGCTAGAGAGGTGGAAAATTAAATCTGCCATGCTTGGAAATGGAAAGATTATTACAACAAAATAACTCTTGAGGAAACAAGAGATCTCACAAAACGTAGACAGCATTTCCAGCAGCCGATAGCTTCTTCCTCAACTACAGAATCAGTCAAACCAAGGTTTCCGAAAAGCTTGAAGCGGATTCCGAGTGTGCCTGTTGTGGCGGAGCATCTAAACAATATCGATAGCAAACACATGGCCTTTTTGTCAGCCAGTTAAAGGTTTTAAAAGATGGCGTACAATACCTAGAGGGTGCCAATTCTGTAATTAAAAGGTGTTGGCTCAGGTTAAGAAAAACACCGTCACATGAAGCCAGAAGGCGTTTAATATCAAGATTGGCCGCGCAACCGTAAAAGTAACGGCCACGCGCCGTGAAAGTGAAAGTGATTGCGATCGCGATCAAAGTTGAAAGTGATCGCCATCGCGATGATGGGACGAGCTGTGTGGTAAGCACGTGAGTTGTGCGCGTGCAGCAGTAATTGGCGGCTACGTGCGTGCACGCTCGCATGAACACAAGCGTTAGGCCATCGCTGGTAGCACTTTGAAATCCCGTATACAAAATGTCTTGCCTGAGACAGAGCATGCGCTGGCTCAGGCGAGACCTAAAAGAAGGCAAGAGGCAAGAAAAAAGGGGTAGAGAGAGCAAAGAATAGAGCGTCCCAACTGGGGGCAGCCTGGATGGGATCCTCCCGACTGTGTCCTCTCCTGCTTTTCTGAGAAAGAGGAGCTCAGCAACCTGTGAAATGGATTAGCTGCCCGGTAGACAGAGAGCTGTGGGACAGCTTTCTGTTGGAGGCTGGGGGCACCAGTATGGCGGTAGTGGTTGAGTGATCTGTTGAAAACTTAGGGGTAGATTTACAATCCCCTTGGGCCACTTTTGCGTAATTTTTAATATGGGAAAAGTGACGCAAAAGTGGCGCAAGGGGCTTGTAAATCTGCCCCTTAGTGTGATAGTGAATTAAATGATTGGTTAAAATATGACGGAGCAGAACTCCATAGAGTTTGTGTGGAGCTCCGTGGAATTCCGCATAGTGCAACTCCATGAACTCCGCCCCCCCTTAGATGAAACACAATTTTGATTTGATTCAACTTTGTTTTGTTACACAATGCAATCCTTATCACCAACATATTCCACATATACATTTAAAAAAATTCATAAAAGTCTCTTTATTTTCATGCATTATTTCCAATCATAAATTACATCATACACAACTTTGAAAATTTGTGTTGATGACGTCCTTTGTATATTTTATCCCCAAAAATTTCTAAAGTTTTCACTTCCCGAAGTTTTTTGTCATTGGGATTCTTCAGTAGTCGTGGGGTAAGCCACATTTTTTTATTACTTTATTTACTCTTTTGACTTGTTTGGGAATCAGCTAAAACTTGTTTAACCCCCCACAGCAGCTTTCAAGAATGGGGCTTTTTCAAAGCTGTGCATTCAGAAGAGAAAGATACATTTGTGAGAGATCTCTGTGAAGCAGTTCCATTTGGTGACCACATTAATAGTGAAGACCACTGCTGTTAAGTGACTGCACAGAACATGCTGCCCTTGAGTAAACTTGACATACATGAAAGTGTGGCTTAACACAAGTACAGTGTTTGATTCCCTTCCATGGTGCCATATGTAGCAGAGGATCTCTTTATTAGTATTATCATTATTATTAACCCCATTTTATGGTGCTCTGGCATGCTAGCGATTACAATATATCTTAAGCATTTACCGTAGTTTCATCACTACTACATTTTTTGTTCTTATCTTTCTGGAAATATGGCCAGCTAGTCACGTTTCCTGGAGCTCCTGCCTGCAAAATACCAATCCTACCATAATCATGCGATATAGAAACCACAAAATTGCTTCTTACTAGATGGGGCAGGCCCCCATTCTATGACTGTCCCATGTTGCCTCAACTTTTCTCATCTAAATTGCCAAGAAGTAGGGACCTGGACTGGGAGGTGGAGCCAGAGTGCATGGAGCTGGGCCTGGGGTCCTACAAAGAGCTGACCACCCGAGAGTGGAGAGCACCTGGGACTTGCTGCTTCGGCTGCCACTTAGCTGATGGACTATCGACTCATCTAGAGTTCCCCAGAAGCAACTCAGAGACCCATGGTAAGGCAGTGATGGCCTAGTGGGTTTCCTAGGTCCCGGCCTCGTAGAAGCCGAGCTGCAGTCGCTACCACCAGAATACTTCTAGGCAGGAGAGAAGAAGCTTCTTTCCCCAACAGAGAGAGATTGGGGCCTGTCTTTGTCGACGGGTCCAGCACCAGTGGGCATAATATCCATATAAACTCTTAACTGCTGCATGGGCCATGAGGGCCCGGCCGTGCATGTTCACAAAAATATCTCAGGGTCCTGGAGGTAGGAAGAGCCTGAGCTGCCACAGCCTGCACACTGGTAGAGATGGAGTGCTTGGCCATCCCTGCGAGGGCCTTGCTGACCCAATCACATGTAGGAGGACAGGGGCCTAGAAAAGTTGATTAAGGGACTACACACAGTGGAGTGGTGGGGAGGGACGCCACCTGTGAGTGAGCTCTGGAGATGGAGCCCTGCCGACTGTGCACTGTTAGGCCCTTGGGGACCACTATTGACCCCTGATCAACCTCGAAATGGCATACATAAGCCTGTTGGCCCAGGTGGGGTCAGAAAGTAAGTGCGCCCTTCCTCGATCAACTCCTGCAGACAGGGATACATCATTGGCTGAGAGTGGAACCACCTTGGCCCCCACACCATTGAAATTTGCCCGGGGGTGTACATCCTGTGTGCTGCCTGTTTGGTTGTGGAAGGAATGCAGACCAGATTTGTGGAGCTGTTACCCTACAGAAGATAAGAAGGAGCCCCTACAAAATCTCCTGCTGCCTAGGGAGTTTAGTTGTGAGACAGAATTTCAGAGCTCTATTCATACACTGCCTCTAGTTGTGCAGTGGGCCCTGAGGTGCCCTACATACGAAGATCTGTCATTTGTTAGCACAACCCCTGAAGTTCTAGAGGGAGACTCTATGGAACAACGTGACAGGACCAAAGACATCAAGTACCAGACAAAGACTTTCTTCGGGGGCCCAAAATGGCGCAGGATAAGCCTACAAAGTCTAAACAGAGTAACAAAATTGATAATTATACCCACCATCAGCCACTGGATGGCGCAGCAGAGCAACTACTGACACACGCTACCCCGGCGGACCTGGGGGCCCCTACAATGGGTGATATCATAGCAGAAATAAAGGGATCCCAAGAAGTTATGCGGGTGAAGATTGACACAGTGGCAGTTGAAGTGGGCCTGCTCACAGCTGACTTCTGCAAATTTTCAGAGAGGTTCCTCAAGGCAGAGAGGCATGTTATGGAGCTCCAAAAAGAAGTGGAGGCCCTGAAAAAGAGTCTCCACGCTCAAACGCCCATGACATGCATGGAAGACAGGATTGAAGATGTGGAAGGATGTTCAAGGTGGAACAACCTCCACTTTGTTGGCATCCCTGTGTGGATGGAGAGACATTCTGTAGGGTTGTTAAATCAGGAATGAATCACAGTGGCCCTGAAGCCAAGACAGCTCTTTAATTTTTTCACCACTGAGAGGGCTTACCATACATTAGTGTCACTGCCTAGGCTGGGGGCACTGCCTTTTGCTGTCATTGCCAGACTGTTTAAGTTCAGTGATGCAATTTTTCAACATGTGAGGGTCCATGTAACCTCTCTGTTTGAAGGTAGAATCATCATGATCTTTCTGGATTGCACCATGAGGGTACAGGACCTCTGCAGAGACTTTATTCCAACCAAAAAACACCTACCGAAGCGAGACCTCCAATACAGCCAAATGTTTCCTGCAAAGTTAGGGGTACACTTAGCTGGATTTGTTGGATGGGCTTCCGAGTAAATCATCATCGAACAGCAGAGCAAGTGGGAGTGGTTCCAGTTGGAGGATAACAAGATTGCAATGTCACTCTGCGGATTCTCGGCTGTCCTCAGGTGTCCTCCAATCTGGGAAATCCTGGTGTGCCCCTACAGAACACTGGAGGACTCAACTCTGTGTCAGATACTCATGAATGCCGAATCTTTATCTTATACCTCTGAACAGCTCAAAACCATAGTGAAATCCTACAACCACCCACGGAGCTGCCATGCCATTATACTCGAGCATTTGGACCAGCCATCCTTCCACTGCCCCACCTGTTCTCTTTCCTTAAACATCACACATCTTCCATCTTTACTATGCTCTAAGCCACAATCCACACCCCAGGAATCCATCCGCTCAGCTCTTATAAACACTCGGTCCTTGCCTAGACACAAATACGAAATCTTAAATCTCTTACAGGACCACAAATTAGACCTCCTCTGTGTAACCGAAACCTGGGGAGACCCCTCCTGTGGCCCAGACTTCCACATAGCAACTCCTGAAGGTTTTACGGCCAGCAGATTTGACAGAACCTCCACAAAAGGAGGAGGCCTTGCTATCATTCACCGGGATATTTACACAGTGAGGACTGCACTCATCCCCACAACGATCTGTGAAGCAATCAGCTTCACTATCATGATACCACACTTTCTTCCATTTAAAGGCATCCTCCTTTATCGTCCCCCCGGCTCCCGAACAGAATTTCTCTCCTCGATGGGCTGTCTATTAGAAAAAGTAGCAGGAGAAAACAACATCTCTATCCTCTGAGACTTCAATTTCCATCTTGAAGCCAGTGACGATCAAGACACCTCAGCACTCCTAGCTGAAATTGAAGCAGTAGACCTCAAACAACTAGTCTCCTCCCCCACACATACCGCTGGCCACACTTTAGATGCCATTTTTTCCAACGATCAGCAAATCTCTCTAGGGAATGTTATTCCCCTGCCATGGACAGACCACTGCGCAGTCTTATTCGAAATTCAAACTATTACCTCCCCCCCACCCACCAAATCCATATCCCCCAGCCATTTTAAAGCATGAAGCAATATCGCCCTTTAGAGTTCAAAGCCAATTTATGTGCCAATCAACAAGCTGTTCCTTCTGATCCTAACTTAGCAGCTGACCTCTACACCAAATGGATCTCTGATGCCTGCAACACGGCTGTCCCCATCAAAACAATCTCCAACAATAGGATAATCCTGTCTGCCCCTTGGTTTGACGAGTCGCTTAGGCTCCAGAAACAAATTTGTAGATGCCAAGAACGACGCTGGCGACTAGAGTATGACCCTGAGCAAAAAATACTCTACAAGCTGGCCTTATCCAAATATAAACATCTTCTCATCACGAAAAAAAAGTAAATTTTATCTCTCACAAATTGAATCCGCACAAGATTTGGTCAAACATATGTATCAAGTAGTCACTAGGTTGTCAGGACAAAGTTCCACCTCCTCCGCAGTTGCCTCTCAAAATCTCTGTGACTCTCTGGCAACCTACTTTCAAGAAAAAGTCAGTAACATTTATGCCAAATTCACAAACCTTATCCCTAGGGATATACATAACATCCCTCCTCAAAAACAAAAAACAAAAACACCTTCACTACCAATGCTTCCCCCATCGATAAAAGTTCCTCTCCTTCGCTCCAGGAATTCTCCCATGTTTCGCCAGATCTGGTATCCCACCTACTCACCACCACTAACTCCGGCTCCTCTAATGATCCCTGCCCTCCGTCTATCCTTAAACTGTTCCCTGATATCATAGACACTAACTTAGCTGACATCTTCAACTCCATGTTCAAAACTGGCACTTATCCCTCCATCTGGAAAAAAACTGTTATCAAGCCCCTGATAAAAAAGACCAACCTAGATCCTTTAGACATCACTAGTTACAGACCTTTTGCCTGCCTTCCCCTGCCAGCTAAGATTGCCGAGTAGATCATGAACGTTCAGCTATCACACTTCATCGATCAAAATAATCTTCTAGATGATACCCAGTTTGTATTCAGAAAGGGCCATGGCACCGAAACTGCTCTTATCAAGGCCACTGATGAAATCAGAAGAATACTTGACGGTGGAGGGACCGCCATCCTGATTTTGCTGGATCTCTCGTGGCATTCGACACGGTTGACCACGTAACTCTGATCGACCGTGTCGCGGCCCTAGGGATCTATCATAATGCTAGGACTCTCCTGGCTTCCTTCCTGTCCAACCGATCACAATTGGTCACACTTGGTAACTTCAACTCTCCGCCGTTCGCCTTACCTTGTGGTGTTCCCCAGGGATCCTCGCTAAGTCCGACTCTATTTAATATCTATGTGACTGACTTGGCGAGGGTCATTAAATACCACCACCTGGGTTTAACCTCTTATGCAGACGATACACAACTAGTAATGACGGTGCGAAAATCGCACACAACTTCCAACAGGGAATGCTTGTAATTAGCACATGGATGGCAAATAATTGCCTTAAATTAAACTCTGACAAGACGGAGGTTATGATCTTTGGCAATCTCCTCCCTGCCTGGTCCCCCGCCTGGTGGCCATCAGATCTGGGGCCGCCTCCGCTACCTGTCACAAAGGTAAGAAACCTAGGGGTCATCTTCGATAATAAGCTATCATTTATGCATCACGCAAATGCAGTTGTCTCTGCATCCTTTTTTATCATCAAGATGATAAAGAAACTCCTCTCTTTTCTCCCCACCACTGCAGCTAAGACCCTTATCAGCACATTAGTCATGTCCAGGATTGACTACTGCAACGGCCTCTTCATCAATGCCCAGGAAAGAGTCCTAAATAAACTACAGCTGGTGCAGAACGCAGCTGCCAGACTGCTGACGGGCACCCCCAAATTCAAACCAATTTCCAACGTGGTGCGACAGCTCCACTGGCTTCCCATCAGAAACAGAGCTAAGTTCAAGGCCCCTTGCATCACTTTCAAAGCAATTCATGCCACTGCACCAGACTTCTTAAAAACTTACTTATGCCCCTATACCCCCTCAAGATGCCTACGCTACTCAACAGCAAACCTCCTCATGATATAATGAACAAAGAAAGTATCTTGGGGCAACAGATCTTTTTAGTCGCCACCACCAAACTTTGGAACAGTCTCCCGCAACATATCAAGACTAGCCCTTCCTTACTTTCATTCAGGAAGCAAATAAAGACCTGGCTCTTTAACCAAGAGTCATTTGTTCTTTCCACATGCAAGCTCAGTCTACAGCGCCTAGACACCCACGGGTAGTTGTGCGCTCTACAAATTGTATAAATAAATAAATGAATCATTCCAGACCCAAAGGAGGGTCAGAGGCTACCAAATTGATGGCACTGAGCAGGGACCGGAAAGACTCCAAAAGAAGGAAAAATCAGCAAGGTTCTGCCGTCTTGGCTGAACATCTAACTTATCATAATCTATTTTTTGCAGCCATGAAGCAGGTACGAATAGAGTCCATATTGTGGACTGTCATTCCAATGTAGATGTGAAAATATGCTGACGTGGGGGGAACATGTCTGATGATATTTTCATTTGAACACTGTATTATGTACTTATTACAGAAAGGTGGTAAGTTGTTTGCTAGCAGGAGGCCCAGATGGGCAGCAGTCTCATTGTGATGAAGTCCACTTATGTTCTGAGGTCCTCAGGACACAAGAGGACCTCATCACTCCACCAGCAGTGCACCAGAAGCCACGTTTGCATGTGGTGTAAAAAGCGGCTTGGCCTCCGACCACTTCTCTGCAACACAGCTCTGTGGCGCATACTGGAAGTACCTGGTGGACTAGTTGGCGCCCAGGGACCCTCAGTATTCAAGGGGAAATAATTCACCAACTTACAACGCCCCACAGGGCGCGTGTGCAGAGTGGTGCAGGGAGGGGGCGGGGCCTCCGGTGAGATGCCGGCTTTTTTTCTTTATGCCATTTTTTAGAAGAGGGGCTGTGTGGCCCCACTTCTTTTACTATTTGTGGGGCCCTGGGGACCCCATCCCCAGGGCCTGACCACTTAAAAAAAAACAACGGGAAGAGGGCCGCACAGGCCTCCTTCCCGAAGGCCAATTTAGGCCACGGGGACCCCATCCCCCAGGGCATGCCCTCCTTCTTTAATACATATTTAAATGGAAGTGGGGCAGTGTGACCCCATTCCCTGGGCCACTTTTGGCCCCGGGGAACTCATCCACAAGGCTTGACCTCTTCTTTTTTTTAAACTTACAGGGAAGGGGGGCCGTGTGGACCCTCTTTCCTGGGCCACTATTGACCCCTGGGACCCCATCCCCCGGGGCCTGACCTCTTTTTTAAATTGTTCAAATTTGGGGAGGGGAGGCATGTGGCCCCCTCCCCTGGGCCACTTCTGGACCCAGGGACCCCATCCCCTGGGGCCGGCCTGCATTTTTTAGAAAAAACACGTTTTGCGATAGGTGGGCCACCACATCTGGCCCCGGGCACCCCATCCCCAGGGGTCAGGCCTCACTGTTGGGAACAGTGGGAGGAGCCCCAATGCCCCCATGGTCCCGCCGTCTCCCCGCCTCCTGCAGGAGACGGCATTGCTTTTGCGCTCCCTCCCTGCCATAGCAAACAGCAATGTCCCGGGTGTGGGGACCCCAGGACATTCCAGGAGCCACCCTTGGGGGTGGCAGGCCCCAGGGCTATCAAGGCCTCTAGGAGCCCCCTTCCCAATGTTTACAAAGCCCCAGGGAGGTGATGGTCCTCGGGGCATGTGGGGGGCTCGAGTCCCCAACACATATTTAAATAAAAACATAGGTGAAGCTCCCTGGAGCTGCGAGGGGCTGTGTGCCCCCCCTGCATATAGTTGGAAAAAGCCCTGGGGAGGCGGTGGTCCCTGGGGCACGTGGGGGGGCTCGAGCCTCCCCATACACATTATTTTTAATAAAAGTAAGAGCCGCGTGGATGTGGCAGTCCTCGAGGCAGCAAGGGGCTGCATGCCCCCGCAAATCATCAACAGAGACCGGGGGAGATGGCGGTTCCCGGGGCTGGGTGTCTCCGTGGGCCCCCGCTATATAATTTGGGCATGACCTCGGGACCTGGCCCACGCGGGGGCTTAACAATAACAAAGCGCGAGAGCCCGTGATTCATTTATTTTTTATTTCCTCAGCAGGATTCCCGTAACCAGCATGAATTCTGCTGATTTTTTTTAAAAAGAAAGAAATGTTTTATTTGGGCACCTCAGCAGGCCTAGGGGATCAGGGTGTTTCCACCCTGCTCCCTTTTCTTGTCTGTTAATGTTTTTTCACTGTTTCTTGTGACACTGTTACTGAGTCACAATATGGCTGCCAGCACTTCCTGGTGTGGAGTATTGACAGCTAATCAGAAGTCAGCTCGTGCCTGGGAGGAGTCACGACTCCTCCTTAGTGCTCAGATATCAATATTTTTCGTTTTTGAATTTCTCAGGAACAACTAAACAGATTTACACTATTTAAAGTCTCTTCCTGAACCAAGGGCTAGCTGTTTGCCAAATTTGGTGTAATTTCGTTCAGCAGTTCGGGCTGTAGCCTGTTCCAATTTTTCCTATGGAAATTAATATGGGGAAAATGCATTTTGGGACCCCCCTCTTTTCTCGGCCCCCGCTTGATTAATCACCCTGAACCTTTTAAGATAGGAGCTGACTGGAGCACCCCATTAGTTTTGAAAATTTTGCGAAGATTCATCAAACGGTGCCAAAGATATTGGCAAATCACAAAACGCTTTCCCTATGGAAACTAGGTCCTAACTATAACTACCTACTGGCGACCGCCAGTAGGTAATATATATATATTTTCATTTTAATGATAACAGTCTACTTAAATTATATCACCCACATTATTTATGTTCATTTGGATATCATGTTGTTCCTATATTACCCATACAGGATCTGCACGTTTGGATAACATAAACTGTAGGATTGGTGGCAGACTGACTCTGAGCACCCCCACCGGGAATGTTAGCCTTTCTGTTTTAGCTAGCTCACAGTGCCACTAGACTCTCCTCTTATAGGGGAGAGGTTAGTTTTTGGAAACCTTAGAACATGACAACCCTGATCCCTCAGAATCGTGGAAACAATTTACTACCTTTCGCTCAGTCACTGGTGCTCACTTATTCGCTCTCAGAGAGTTACACAGAAGAAACAGTCTGGAGTGTTACAATAAGAATGTATTGCATAGTTGTTCTTCTAGTGTAGAATAGATGTGCTGCATCAGTAGCAGATATATATGATTAGCAGTACAGTGAAAATAAAAGGATAGTACAGTTCTATCATCTTGCAATAATCATGAATACATACATGAATATAAAATGCATGATAAAAATAGCACGTACTCCTAAGATGCCTATCTATATGTACCTAAGTGTTCCTAGCATGTGAGTAGGTGTGAAGCCAAGAATCCCTCTAGGATTTAGTCTAACCCCATTACCTGACGTGAGAGAGTGTGGGACCTCGTCCTGGTCTCGAGTTGGACACCCCGCAAGGGATGTGTTAGACCACTGTCAGCTGGAGCGTCTGTATGCAGGGGCCTCAGCATCTCTGGCCAGTTTGTCAGGCTGGAAGTCTTGGTCTCCTCTTCCAGCCCTAGCAGGGTGTGCTGTATTGATACAGAAAGTATCTAGGGTTTCTTTGTCCCTTATTTCTTGTATTAGCCATTGTTGAATTTGAGGATGATGTATGGGATGAACCTTGTACGTAGATATTATGTAGGTGGTGTAGCCTCTACCTGATTTCCAGGAACCCATATCTATATTCCTTCATACTGTATGAGTCCATTGATGAAGTTATAGAACGCTATTGTTCAGGGAAAAACCCTCCTTCTGCATCGAGGACTAGAACTAGGGAAAGGTTCCATCCTAAAGGCTCATTACTGTGTAGTATAAGGGAGATAATGTAGGTGACGGTGTATGATATTACCCGGGCCTATATTAGGGTACCTAAATGAAACATAACAACAATAGTTATATGTTACCTTTTATTTTCATATAAATCAGTCCTTTGAAATTAAGCACATTTTGTGATTCTAAAAGAAGTAGGCTATATTCTGTTACGTATCTATTTAAATGAATAAGAAAAAACAACTACTTTTGGAGATATCTCAATACTGAAAAGGAATAATTATCAGTCTAGATATTCTAATTAGGTCACACGAAAACAAGAGAGAGATGAAAGGTATAGTTGGCCCTACTCAAGAGTTAATAGATCCCTGAAAGATACATTGCGGGTAATATTAAGAAGATCAGGGAGTGTCGGGCCTTAATACTGTTCAAAATTACACCCAAGGCCTGGTGCCGGGCAGCGTATGCCCCAATCAGTAAAATAACATCACTGTAAAATGTTAACAAATCATTATAAAATAAAATAAAAAAATCACAAATAAACACATGCACAAAAGAATAAAGATAATACATATTTATTGTAACCTTAGGCTGTAATTCGGTTTACACCTTACAGTAGGAACTGTTCATTTGTAACCCTGGGCGTAGTACTACGCTACGCTCGCATAGTTTGCACTACTACACGCTACAGGAATTGCACGTCGCACAGTGCAAAAACGTGTAGCGGAGCGGGCATGTTTTGCTTGCTCGCGGTCCTCAATGTCAAATTGGTGACCGCGAATGAACAAAATTACATCCCGGTAAGACTTTTTCCTCGTTTGCGATCAGCAACATTAGGTTGCCATTCACCAACATGGAAAATAAACCTCCCAGCGCGATTCTCAACGTGGGGAGGTCAGGTTTCTCATTGCGAGTGGTCCGTATGCTTGCAATCGCTCGCGATGAGAAACTACCAGTCCGTGTTAAGAAAGCTGCCGCTCGAGTACAAATCTATTCGAGTGGCAGAAAACGACCGCTTGCACTGTGCAAGATGCCATTTGCACTGATTGCACAGTGCGGACAAGCATGCGGCACTGTGCAATCAGTGCGAACAGCATTTTCCCTACCGCACTACGCAGTTTGCGTAGCTCGCGTAGTGCGAAGTACACTTCACGTAGCATAGCGTAGCGTAGCGTAGCGTAGCGTAGCGCCACTACGCAAACTACGCCCAGGATTATTCATTTGCACGACAACATGAACGTTGGAATGTTGGCAGACTGATTCTATGCACCCCATCAAGATAGAAGGACCTATATAGCAGCTAGCTCACAGTGAAACCATAAGTACCCCTAAACCTAGTAAGGTAACAAAAGGTTTAGGAAAGCTCTGAATATGATAACCTTATTCCCCAGGAATCGTGGTAACAGATCTAGAAATGTTTGCTCAGTCACTCGTGCTCTCTTAGCGAGATCTACAAGAAATACACAAAGGGGCGCTTTCAATATTTATTGAACCATTGTGATGCTTGTATAAAATATAAGCACTGTAATAATCAATAGACTAAAACTGAAACAAGTGATTAACAAGATAAGGAAAGTGAATAAGAGAGTGAATAGGAATAGGATAGAATAGGAGAGTGAATAATACCACCATTGTGCTAAAACAGTGTATATACAGCGGCTTATAAGTAGTGGATATTGTTTACTCATACTATTCGTTCCCTAACCTTGTTGTCTAGGGAATGGGCTCTGTCAAGCATCCCTTATTGGGTGATATAACCTCTCATCACCTGTAGGCAAGGAATTTAGGCCCCTGTCTTGGTCACAAGTTGGACATACTCAAAGGGATGAACAGGAACCAGCAGAGTTGAAACTCTGACAAAGCAATGTTGCCTTTATGAACGAAATAACAAATAATATTTGCACAATGTGTCCTGAGGCCTTGAACAAAATGTTCAAGGTGTCAAGATAATGTACTTATGAAATGATTTTGTAAGCAATGTGGTTTATAATAAACTAGTCCTCCTCTGGCATGCAAGCAAATATGTATCAAAATTCATCATGTAAAAGAGCAGTCAATTAGGAAACATGTGCATGTTAAAATGACAATGTTACTTCCTGGGCCTAGCTAAGCCACGTGAGAAGGCCTCCACCATCAATAAGAAGAAAACATTTCTATTTCTCTTTAATAAAAAGTTATTCCTATCCCTACTATCTATGCACCAGAAGGTACGTTAACAGGGTGGTCGAGAAAGGGGGTGGGCCTTACTGGGCATAACTGGAGTTGTTGGCCTCCAAGGGTGTCCTTGTGGGCCAATGACCCCTCCTGTAACCTTCAGTAAGTCCCACACTGCAGAATTTCTGTGTGGTCTTCCTGGTCCTGCCCCCTTTCTCTACCTTTCTGCAAACATGCCTCCTGGTGCAATTATAGTTGGGGATGTAGTTCCCTTGGCTGCGGAGGCTCCTTAGGAACAAATAACCTCTCCTGTTACATCCAGTATGACCCACACTGCGTGATTGCTAAGAGGTCTTTTGAGTCTACTCCCCCTTTCTCTACCACTGGAAATGCATATACTGGTGCACTACTGGTTGGGGAATGTAGTCCTCTTGACTGCTGATGCTGAAGAAACTTGGAGACTAAGAAGCCCTCCTGGTCCTGAGAGCTGGTTAGAGGTGGCGCCCCTTTCTCCACCACTCTGCAATCACCATTACTACTTTAAAAAAGATAGAAATTCACTGAAAAAAAATAAAGTTTACAGGGACATTATAATTAGGAATTGCATAAAAAAAATCTTGGGAATTCACTGAAAAAACAAAGGTTACAGGGACATTATAGTTAGGAACTGCATTTTAAAAAATCATAGAAATTCACACAAATAAACACAGGTTACAGGGATTTTATAGTTAGGCCCAGATTACACTAGCACAAACCCAGGGAAATTCAGCACTTAACTATAACTTGTGCCCCCACAAGGCACATATTACATCACTCATGCCATGGTCAGTGACATCACTCATGACATCACTGATGCCATCATAGGGAAGAGAGTATATCTGATCTTTAGTCCAGCATGTGACATATGGAAAACTAGGACAAGCAAATAGATCACTTTTGTTTTTTCTTAGTTAGCATGTAGAAGAAGGCAAAGGTAGCTTTTGCTTTGAACCTGACCTTGGGGGTAGGGAGCTGGGTACTCCTCGTTCCTGGGTGTTAATAGGGGATCGCTTGTACCACTGGTCATGAAATAGGTTACGCCTTGTCCCTGGGTGTTAGTAAGGTATCGCTTGTACTACTGGGCATGGAACAGAGTATTCCCCTCATCCCTGGGTGACATATGGGATAGCTTGGAATGTTGGGCGTGGAGGCAAGTTGGTACACATAGTCTCTGGATGTGATATAGAGCTAACATCTCAACCTAATGTTTTTAATCACAAACGTTTTCAATTCCACATTGGTAGCATCCAAAATAAGTGAAAGATGTTCCCCCAAGTCTCTCTGCATGGATCACTGGGCATTAGGAAGTGATACACACAACCCCTGGGTGTGATATAGGGTACACTTTGGAAATTAGGCAAAATTAGGACCTAAGTAAAGCAGGTGCAGTCCGTAGTCTACATCAGACCATAGTGGCTGATAGTTATCAGGTTATTTCTTTTTATCTGCTTAAATCTTGCCTATTTGTGTCCGCCAAGCCAATAGTGGCAGACTATGAAGCTCACCTAGCTCCTCAGACTACGAAGAGCATCCCCTCTCCACGGCATTTAGGCCATTCAACATTTTGCTTCATGCTCTCTCTTACAGCCTAACTAAGGTGCCCTTTGTATATATATTTTTTCTGATTCTTTGTCTTTGGTCATAAAATTGTGTTTTTTGTCCTGATGATGACATTTTGAGTATTAGGGTTGACTCTTTGGCTCTTGAGGGGGGATAAAAACATACAAGCTTCCATTTGCATTTATGGACTATTCTATGAAATTATGGTCCCCTTGCCACTGTTTGTATATCTGTAACACACTGTGTACTGTTTATTTAATATGTTGAGCAGTAAACACTTATGTGCTGCACTGTTCATGTTATGTTTTTATTATGTGTGAAATGTATTCATTATAACTTTGAATCTTTGTGTAGTCACCACACTTTATTACATTTATGCATATTGACTCTGGTACCCTTTTCCTGGAACTGTTGATGTTTATGTATATTTCACTGCCCCTGGTTCTGGGTCAGTCTGACTACCCCTTTTGTGATTAACTCTGCAGTGGGTAAAGGTATATGTGAAGTCAGGAGAAAGGGTTAAGGTTACACATGGTAAGGTGTAAAAGGCAGGTTTAGGAATAGTGTGAACCTGATGGTGAGTATTATAAAAGGGGTTTCTAGTTGGCTAGGGTATGCACCTAAGCCAGGCAGAATCCACAACTCTAGTCAGAGTAAGTCAGCTATATACATAAGATAAGATAACCTGTGCTTACCCCTTGGTGGCTTGGTGAAGAGCAAGCAGGTCTCAGGATGTTTGTTTCCGGTCCAGGTAAGACCTGGCTTGGCCGTTCATGCTGGACTGTTCACATGAGGCATATGGTCCAAACTGATTTGCATATAGCTGGGTCTGAACTAGAGTGGTGAAGTGAGCTAAAGAACATCAATGGATTCAACCCAGATCTGTGACTGGGGTGAGTGTCTAAAACGTTTCAGCACTCTGTCCATCATCTCCTTGTGTTTGCTTTATTTGCCCCAAGTTGACATGGTATGCCCAGACATGGGTCTCTTGCTAACTTTGCAACTGGATTAAAGCTAGCCTGGCTGATAAGGGGTGTTACACTAAAACCGGTCCCAGGATGTTTTTTTCCGGTTCAGGGAAGACCTGGTTAGACAGTTCAAGCTGGACTATTCCCATGAGGCATAGGTTCAAGGTTGATTTGCATTTAGCTGATCTGTGACTGGGGGTGAGTGTCTGAAAAGTTTTAGCACTCCGTCCATCATCTCCTTGTGTTTGATAAATTATTTGAACACAACTTTAGTAAGCAACACCATTAAATACATCACAAATAGACTTCACACCAGTTTATAAACATATATATATATATATATATATATATATATATATATATATATGTATGTATATATATATATATATATTCACTGAACAAACCATAGGTTTCACACATGTTATAGTTAGCGGAAATTTTACTGATAAAAAACCAATGAAATTCCCCCGTTATAGTTAGTGCAGGCAACTATAACTCACGCGACCGCAATCCTCTGCTGATGCTAATACTGTATTTAGACACTTATTTGCCCATGTCTTCTTCCATACATTTTTAGCTCTACATATATTACAAATATTTTTTTTTCATAAAGACACATATGTCATCAGCAGAAGATTGCGGTCGCGTGAGTTATAGTTGCCTGCACTAACTATAACGGGGGAATTTCATTGGTTTTTTATCAGTAAAATTTCCGCTAACTATAACATGTGTGAAACCTATGGTTTTTTCAGTGAATTTGCAAGGTTTTTTAAATGCTAATTCCTAACTATAACGTGTGTGAAACCTATGGTTTTTTCAGTGAATTTGTACGGTTTTTTAAATGCTAAGTTACTTTACGCCATTCGTGGCGTGCGCGCCCACTTAACGCAGTTCGTTCCGTGCGCGCACGGTGCGCTTCGCGCACCGTGCGCGCACAGTGAGCACGCGGTGCGCTTCGCGCACCGCGCGCCCACTTTACGCAGTTAGTGCCGTGCACGCACGGTGGGCACGCAGTGCGATGACAAAGCAAGAAAGCACGTCAACAAATCTGTTTCTGCTTTCCTCCGTGACTATGGTATGGGTGCCATTTACCACAACAACTTGCGTTATGACATGCAAGACATTTATAGAGGAGATGGTGTGCACTTCAATGATGAAGGGAACAGAGTCTTCCTCTTGAACCTTAGACTCTGCATCGGTACTTACTTGTAGGTACCACTAAAAAATCATTTCATAAACACAACGGCTCTTTTTAGAGCCCCCTAATATCTAAACACTTAAATCTGATTTTCATTTTTTTTTTTTTTTTTTCCTACCGTACGCTTACCGTAAGCTTACCGTACGCGTACCCCGTGATTTTTTTTAAAATCAATAAATGTTTTCTTTGTACTTTTCTGTCCTTCTTTGACCCCCTTACAAATGTTAGGGGGTCTGTAACTCTCCTCATTGCCCCCTTTCCTTGTTTTCACTCTTTTTTTTCAGAGTGAAATACACAAAATGGCGGCCGCCGCTTCCTGGTTTCGGCCGATTCGAATGTTTACTAAGATGTAAGAGCCAATCAGAATCGCGCTCGCGCACGCCACCGTACGCTTACCGTAAGCGTACGGTAAGCGTACCGTAAGCGGGCTCAGATATATATATTGATTTAAAGGCTATTTTCTCAGAATCTACTGAACAGATTTACACCAAACCTACAAAAGGCACTTCCTTGACCTAGGGACTACCTCTCTGCCAAATTTTGAGTAATTCTGTTCATCCGTTCGGGCTGTAGCTCGTTCTAAAGGTCCTATGGAAAAATGCATGGGAAAAACGCGTTTTGGGACCCCCCTTTTATCTCAGCCCCCGCTTGACGGATCCCCCCGAGACTTTCAGGGTAGGAGCGGAGCGTAGCGCCCCACCTATTTTGAGAAATTCGCGAGGATTCGTCGACCGGCGCCAAAGTTATTCAAAATAGAATGTTGAGGTTTTCCTATGGAAACGTGGTCCTAACTATAACTACCTACTGGCGACCGCCAGTAGGTAATATATATATATTAACAGAAAAAACCATAGGTTTCAGGCACGTTATAGTTAGGAATTAGCATTTAAAAAACCTCAGAAATTCACTGAAAAAACCATAGGTTTCAGGGGTGTTATAGTTAGCTGGACTTTTCACTTGTACAAAACCATTGAAATTCCCCCGTTATAGTTAGTTCAGCTAACTATAACTCGCGCGCCCGCAATGCACTGCTGATGACGTCACATATTACATCACTCATGACATGGTCAGTGACATCACTCATGACATCACTGATGACATCTCAAATGACATCACTGATGACATCACTGATGACATCATCCAGTGAATGTGTGTTATTCTGAAAATTAAATATGTTTTATATATGTATATCTCAAGGTCGATGGAAGAATAAATGGGTATATAAGTGTCTAAATGGATGATTTGTTTTTGAAAAATTGATTGTGTAACTGACTGATTAAGTGTATCATAGTGAATACATGGCTTAGTGAGTAATGTTTAAATATGTAAATATCTGTATCAGTCTCTCATTTTGTGTATAAGTGGCTGCATGGGTTGGTGAGTAGCTACATGGGTGTCTATATAGGTTATTAGTTGGTTTTTTGAGTATCAGTCTGAGTGTCTGCATGGTTCGGTGGGGGTATTACGTAGTGCATAGGTGCATGAATGAGTGACTCACTGTTTGTATGTGTTGAACACAGTATGTGTGCAGGACTGTATGGGTGGATGAGTGTGTGTATGGGTGTGTTAGTGAGTGAATGACTGTCTCAATAGTGTCTTTATGAGTAACTACATATGTTTTAAACTAGTATATGTGACTATTGGTGTATATATGTGAGTATATGTGAGAGTGAGAGATTGAAAGAGTTCCTGTATGAATAAGTATGTGTTTCTATAAGTGATTGTTTAAAAGACTAAGTATGTGTAAGTTTCCGTAGAAGTAAGTGTGGTGGTGTGTGTATAACTGTATATGCAAGTAAATGTATGTTTGATTCTTTATTAGCATGAGTGACTATGTGTGTGAGTAACTCTATGGATGAGTGGCATTGTGTAACAGGATGTATAGGTGTATGAGTACATATGATGAGTGAGTACATGTATGAGTGACTGTATTGGACTGTTGGTGAATGAGTGGATGTGTATGTGGATCTTAGAATTACTGAAGAGGTTGTTGTAACTGGTATTGGTATGTCCATTGTTTTGAAAATTTTAGTCTCTATTTTTGAATGTGTGTATCAAAGGTTATATTAGGGTGAGAGGAGGTCTGCCACTCTATCACAAGGATGATGTCATCAGTGATGTCATCAGTGATGTCATTTGAGATGTCATCAGTGATGTCATGAGTGATGTCACTGACCATGTCATGAGTGATGTAATATGTGACGTCATCAGCAGTGCATTGCGGGCGCGCGAGTTATAGTTAGCTGAACTAACTATAACGGGGGAATTTCAATGGTTTTGTACAAGTGAAAAGTCCAGCTAACTATAACACCCCTGAAACCTATGGTTTTTTCAGTGAATTTCTGAGGTTTTTTAAATGCTAATTCCTAACTATAACGTGCCTGAAACCTATGGTTTTTTCTGTTAATTTCAAAGGTTTTTTAAATGCTAATTTCTAACTATGCCTACAGAGATAGGACATGTGAAGAAAGAAGAAAAAATGCACAGAAAGAAACAAAAGAAGTGCAGAAAGAAGCAACAGAAGTCCTCAAATACGAAGATAAGTGCAGGAAGAAGGATAACGTGCAGAAAGAACAAAAAGAAGAGCAGAAAGAAGCCTTGTTGCAAAATCATCCTGTACCCTCAACTTTTTCAGACGGATACTGGTGGTAACTGAGTCTGACTAACCAGTCCTAGAGCCAGTGCTATGTTAAAAGACACTTAGAATACAGTGAAAACACCTACATACACTAGGGAACATTATGCGTTGGGGTCCCCCTGTGATTAGCCTTACCTCCTCTATAAGCCCCTAGTATATAATAGGGCATGGGGATTAAAACTACCTCTTAAAACAGGCCACAGGGCGTTTTTGCACACGTTAACTCAGGCCCCGTCCCCTCCTTTCACCATTGTGTAAACACACCCTGTGTCCGTTTTTAGTTGGGAGATTAAGTTCATTTGAGTCCTGAGGGTCCCTAGGGTCCAACTAGCCCACTAGGTACCTCCAGTAAGTGCCACAGAGCTGCGTTGCAGAGAGGTGTAAAAAGTGGCACGGCCTGGACCACCTCTCTGCAATGCAGCTCAGTAGCGCTTACTGGAAGCACTTGGTGGGCTAGTTAGCCCCCAGGGGCCCTCAGTATTGAAGGGAAATTATATCCCCAATTTAAAACGTGCCATGGTGCGTGTTTGCACACGTCACCTCAGGCCCCGTCCCCTCCCTTCACCACTGTGTAAACGCGCCCTGTGGCTGTTCTAAGTTGAGAGATTAAGTCCCCTTGAATCCTAAGGGTCCCTAGGGTCACACTAGACCACTAGGTACCTCCAGTAAGCGCCACAGAGCTGCGTTGCAGAGAGGTGTAAAAAGGGGCTTGGCCTCAGAACACCTGTTTGCAGCGCAGCTCCCTGGCGCATACTGGAGATGCCTGTTGGGGGCGCGTTTGCAGAGTGCTGCATGGAGGGGGCATGGCCTCCGGCACGATGCCAGTCTTTTATTTATTTTATTTTTTTAAGAAGGGGGGCTGTGTGGTTCCCCTTCTTATTCTAATTTATTGGCCCTGATGACCCCATCCCCCAGGGCCTGTCTCCTAATTATATTTTTTTGACCCCAATCCCCAGGGCCGGCCACTGTTTTTTATTATTTTTAAAAAATATATATTTATAGACACACCTAGGACATGCTGGACAAACCGTACGTACCTATCACCATGACGATTTGCGTGATATTCATTAAAAGGCGACTATGCATGCAATTAATCCACGTGGAATGTATTTACACCACTAGTGAAGCTCTGACATGTCTGATGCTCTACGGTGCCTAATGCCGGTAGACACCCTTGTCGTTTATTTATACAAACATGGGTAGCTATTGACGGGCACATTTAATACACATGCACACCAAGCCATTCAAAGGGGATTCGACAAAAATTCGACCAAAACTATGCAAGAAACCCCCCTCACAGTTAATAAAACACACATCCACTGCCGGATGTGTAATACTTTTTATTTTACTCTCTGGAAAGGGGACGAACATCACTTGTGAGTCACAGCGTGCTCCTGACAGAGCCCAATGCTGTGTTACACCCACCATTGCCTGCCGAGTGCCACACACCTCTGTATTGTATTCCACTAGCTAGTGCATATGCTATGACACTCTCTAGCCCATGTGCACTGTAACACCACCCCGTGAAAATGTCATTCCACACTTGTCTTCGCACGGGTTATATTGCCCCATCTAACGTGCCTTCCTCGATGCCTATGTTATAACGCACAGTGCTATGCCATACATATTACAATTTGGGATCCATATCTTTGTCACAGTGCATATGCAACGTTACACTCCCCAGCACATATTTTATATTACAACTTTAGAGACTAGTTAGGTTACACAACACTGCCCTGTGCATATTACACTCCAAGGCGCATATCGCATAGCACGCGCTAGTGCCTGTGCTATCTCGCGCTCTCCAATGAATCTGTCATTGCGCACAATGTATTGCATATTATATTTCACGCCTGGTTCATCTTATATCACACTTTTTGGTGCATAGTTTATACCATACACTATATCTAGTTTTCATTTTCAATCGTGCTCTCAGGACTATGTTCTATATAACACTGTGTTCACCTACCCTTTTCACGGGCATTACATTTTGCGATAGGGGGTGGAGGGTCAGGGGGTGTTTTTGCCAAGTGAGCCCGGAGTCACAGTCACTAACGTCTTCTTCTTCCTGAATAAAAGTGAGATTATGCTGCATACTTGTTCATATTTTAAGTAGTTTGCACAGACAAAATGTTTTAAAAACAATAAAGTTTCTAATACCCGCCTTCTCTGAACAGTTAGCTTGCTGCCCCATCCCCCTCCTCCCTATCCTCTGTTGTGTGAATCCATGGACTAGCCTCCTCCCTCCTGCCATGCATGGTCTGATGTGCTGCCACTGCCCTCAATTTAGTATGATGTACCAGTCCACTCCTCCTGCCCTCCATTGCCCAATTCTATGCCCCATCATTGACCTCCTGCTTAAACTCTGTGCTTAGCTTGCTGCCCCTATTCTCCTTCCCCCTGCCCTCCGATGTCTTTGTGCATGCCCCTGCTCCATCCTTTTTGCCCACCATGTCCCATGGACCTGCCACTCCTATCTACTCTGAGTGTTCTGTTGAGCTGCCACTCCCCTTCCACCTGCCTAGCATTGTCAGATGGCTGTAACCTGTCCCTGCCACCTCCACCCTGCCTGTCCACATGCCATGCCTCTATCCTCTTCCTCCTGTCCTACATGGTCCATTGTACTGCCACACCCTTCTGCCCTCCCTGGTCTGTTGTGCTGCAACTGCTCCTCCTGCCTGCCCCGTGTGGTCTGTTGTGAGGCCCCTTCCCCTGAACTTTCTTGTCTGTGCACAGGTCCTGACCCTCCCTTCTATCCTCCATCGTCCTTTGTGCATGCCCCTGCACCCTCCTTCTTGCCCATCATAGCCATTGTGCTGCCACTGAACCCTCCCACTTGCCATGCATGGTCTTCTGTGCTGCCAGGGCCCCTCCCACCTTCCCTGTGTGGTCAGTTAGCTGCCCCTGACCCCCTCCCACCTTCCCTCCATGGTCTGTGTGTATGCCATCACAGTCTCACTGTTGCTCTTCATGTTGTGTCTTGCTTCTAGTGCCCATCCTGCCTGACCTCCATGGCTATCTTGCTGCTCCTGCCCTGCCCCCTTTCCCCCAGCCCTCTGTTTACATGTGCAGACCCCTACTCCCTCCCTCCTGGCTTGTCTGTTCCATTGTAATGCCCCTGATCCGTCCCTCCTGCCCTTTATGGTCTGTTATGCTGCAGCCTTCTCTCCTGTCTGTCCATTATGGTCAGCTAGCTACCATTGCCTCTTGCCCCTCTGTTCTCTGTTGTCCATGTGCATGGTCCTGTCCCCTCCCTCTTGCTTTCTATGGATTGTTGTGCTGCACTCCCGTCCTGCATGCCCTGTGTGGTGTATTGTGCTGCTGCAAACCCTGATGCCTGCCCTGCAGGGTCAGTTTGGTGCACCTCTCCATGTCTCTCCTGTCCTCTGTTATCCAAGTCCATGTCCCTATCCCATTTCCTTCCATGATCCAATGTACCATACTTGCGAACATTTTGAACTTGGTAAGAGGGAGATTTTGAAAAAAAACTGGGGTATTGATTTTCCCCTTTGAGTTACATTGAAAAAGAGGATATTGTAGACAGGAGACAGATCAAATAAAGCCCATTTGAGCTTAAAAACATTGGACGTTTCCTGGCTGAATCGGGTCTGTTGGCATGTATGGTTGTACTACCATTGCCTCTTCCTTCTGCCCACAATGGTCTATTACATTGCCACAGCCTTGAAGGAGGGTAGATTTTGTATCACAGGGGGCCCCTGGCCCGTTCTGTCCACACCTGAAGTATAAGACCCTTGTCCTTGCCTTGCCAGCCGCATTTGTAGGCCGTATTAAATTGACCAGCGGGTCCTGTGTTGCTATATAATTATCCTGAGACATCCTTACCACTCAGCCAGCATAAAACCCCTGTGTAGGCCCTTCTGTTCAATATGTAGGCCTCTTTGTTAAATTGACCATAGCTCTGCAATTTTAGTGTATAGCAGTCTGAAGGCAGGTCTGCGAGGCCTTCTGCTCCAAACTAGTAGCCCCCACCCTACCCGAGTGCTCCGTGCTCGGTATCAAAGTTCAACATCCCCCTGAAGCTGTCGACATACAGTAGGCTGCATCCTGGACTGGTACTTGCTTCCTGGGCAGGTTTCCCGCTTTTAAGGAAGTGGCAACCGCAGAGCGTCAAGTTAGGAGAACTGAGGAGATTTTATACATGAATATATTGAATTCCTGTACAATACCCATTATTTTCTGCTTGCTCTATGGAACTTACGATAAGCGATTGGCCTGAGAGACTGACCTTTTCACCCAGTCCATTGTCAGCATTAAGTGGGTAAATGACGAAATGTCTGGTAAAATCTGCAGACGAAGCTTTTGGGTAGCATACGTAGGTAGATGTAGCGTGCAAAGGAGCCCACAAAATGATATAAAAAGGGAGCACCCACAGATATCGACGGACAACCTCGCCGTCTGTATGTAGGTTAACAGGCTGTGCAGGTTTTCCCCAAGAACTGGGAGCTCTTGTCTTCCTTTGCTTAAAATGTCTTGCTCTGCTTTGCTTGAAGTATCTTATTCTATTTTACCTATATGAAATGTCATGTTATGTTTAACCATTGTTCTCTTTACTTTTGCATTTAAAAGATGTTGTATTGTAATTGCAGGAATGCTTGCTCTAAGAGTAAATGTGAGTGTCCCTAGGTAACATTTACCTTGGTGTAACTTGTTTCTCATGATGCATTTATAGATGTGTTTTCTCTCTCTCTCTGTCAGTCCATTAATTGAGATACAGAGAATATCATGACAACTGTATGATTATCTGGATTCTGTATTTTGTACTTTATGTCTCTATTCTGCGGTTTCTTTGAAGTTGCATCTTCTCATTAAACTGCCATCGTATTCTGCCTCCAATTCCATGTCTCATATGTCTGTTTTCTTCATTTTTGGAGCAAGCGTTCCTAGGCACCCCGGCTCAAATTAAGGTGCCCCTTTTGTCCCTGACTCACTCTCCTGCTCAGTTCTGTGGTGGCTCCCGGGGCTCTGGGGACCGCCCCTAGCTTCCTTGACCCGTAATAGATCTTCCCTCCAACAGCCTCTCTTGCAAGTCCTGTATTGTTGGCTTGTTGCCCCTGCCCCCCTTTCCACTGCCCTCCATAGTCTGTTGTGCTTCCACGGCCCTTCCTGCCTGCTCAGTGTGGTTAAATTGTTGCCTTTGCACCCTCCTACCTGCCTTCAATTTTCAGAGTCCGTGCCCCTGGCCTCTGCCTCTCAACAGTATCCTAATGAACAACTAGATTGCTAACATTCTATATTTATTACAAAAGTGTGGAACGCCTGACATCATCTTGATGTAATCAAAACTGTAATACCTAGAGCATTCCTTTAGAAATTACATATATGAGAGGGTCTTATTGGCATCAAAATTATGGTTAGTGCTCTAAAAGACTAAAATAAGGACATATTTTCTGAGTTTTCAAATAGCGACAAAGCACTTTTAAATTATTTGTTATCTTTATGTTTTTTTATCTAGTTGACAACTTGATATTAAATGTTGCACTTAGGGGAGAGGATGTGGTGTTACTTCCAGAACTGCAGACTTTGCAACTGGGGAACCAGGTTGAAGTTTCTGCTTTAGCTCGACATTCTGTGATTCTGGTCAAATCACTTAGTCTCCCCATGTCTACAACCAAAATGAATTTGTTCTTGTGTGATGTAACCAATGCTCATGTAAAGCACTCCAATACCTGACAAGTCTGCACTATATAACACTGCAAAAACACAAAATAATAAGTGTTTTGCACACTTCTGTCATTGGGCTATATTTGGGCTATATCTGGGTGATTTTGGGCTACATTTGGGCTCTTTTGTCTCCGGTGGCCATCTTGGGAGATTTATTTGTTATGAAGTTTCCTAATTTCCTCATGTACTGCAGCCTCCTCAGTCGGAAATGCTTTCAGTTTTTTACTTTGATTCCATCATGAAGGTATTCAGATATGTCACACATTTGCC
The DNA here is from genome assembly GCF_964204655.1 of Triturus cristatus. Classification (NCBI taxonomy): domain Eukaryota; kingdom Metazoa; phylum Chordata; class Amphibia; order Caudata; family Salamandridae; genus Triturus; species Triturus cristatus. The sequence continues at coordinate 1,116,526,313 of NC_140588.1, read as the reverse complement.
ATGAATTCTGAATGTTAGCACTCTAGTTGCTCATTAGATCACTGTAGTAAAACTACTGTTCACCATGGAAGTCTGCTCCTGGTATTAAAAGTGCATGTTTCAGTCTGCATGTCAGAATTTTTTAATGAAATAGAAGAGGATTTGAGAAGTCACTCAAAATGTGCCCTCATTTTCTTTCTTCAGCATTAATCATAATTTCTATGGCATAATGAACCCCCTCATTGTGTTCCTTTTTAAATTAAATGTTTTAAGTGTTACCAGTTTATTCCAATCAAGATGGCTTCAGGTGTGCCATACTTTTGTCATAATGAAGACAGTAAGTGCTCTAGTTGTTTTTAAGAACATTCTTGGACATTCTGTCATTGGGCTATACTTGGGCTACATCTGGGTGATATTTGGGCTACATTTGGGCTCTTTTGTCTCTGGTGGCCATCTTGGGAGACTTATTTGTTATGAAGTTTCCAAATTTCCTCATTTACTGCAGTCTCCTCAGTAGGAAATACTTTCAGTTTTTTACTTTGATTCCATCAAGAAGGCATTCAAATGTGTCACACATTTGCCATAAAATCAGAATGTGAGCACTCTTTTTGCTCATTAGATCACTGTAGTAAAGCTACTGCTCACCAGGGAAAACTGCTGCTGGTATTGAAAGTGCATGTTTCAGTCTGCATGTCAGGATTTGAGAAGTCACTCAAAATGTGCCCTAATTTTTCTTTCTGCAGCACTAATCATACTTTTTATGGAAAAATGAAACCCCTCATTTTGTTCCTTTTTAAATTAAATCTTTTAAGAGTTACCACTTTAATCCAAGCAAGATGGCTTCAGGTGTGCCATACATTTATCATAAGTAGGACGGTTAGCGCTCTAGTAGTTCTTTGGAACACTCTGGAAAGCTGCAGTAGAACACAAAGGAATCAACTGACAGTCTCTGCCCTTGTTGGATGTACATGTTTTACTGAGAATGTCAGACTTCATTCTCACATGACTGAGAAAGATAATGTGAATTTACAGAAAATAAGCTCTCAGTTTAGCTTATAGATCACCTTCCAAACCTCTGTGGTAAAAGCATGAGAAAATATTTTTCTCTCAATCATGATATCCCAGCAGAAGGCTTTTTCACATGGTGAAATCACCTTAGAACATACCACAATTCCTAAAATGAGTATGGTACCATCAACAAATGATTTATAATGTAACTAAAGTCTTAAAATCTTCTATTAACTGCAATGCTTTTTAATGAGGTGCTATCATGTATATTGGTCCCAAGATGGCTGCCAACACTTCTTGGATGAAGTGCTGACAGCCAATCAGATCTCAGGATGAGATGTGTGGTTAGGCTCCGCCCACATATATATATTGATTTAAATGCTATTTTCTCAGGAACTACTGAACAGATTTACACCAGACCTACAAAAGGCACTTCCTTGACCTGAGGACTACCTCTCTGCCAAATTTCAAGTAACTCTGTTCAGCCGTTCGGGCTGTAGCTGTGTCTAAAGGTCCTATGGAAAAATGCATGGGAAAAATGCGTTTTGGGACCCCCCTTTTTTCTCAGCCCCTGCTTGACGAATCCCCCCGAGACTTTCAGGGTAGGAGCGGAGCGTAGCGCCCCACCTATTTTGAAAATTTCGCGAGGATTCATCGACCGGCGCCAAAGTTATTCCAAATAGAATGTTGCGGATTTCCTATGGAAACAGGGTCCTAACTATAACTATCTACTGGCGACCGCCAGTAGATAATATATTATATATATATATATATATATATATATATATATATATATATATATATATATATATATGTATATATAATATATATATATATATATATATATATATATATATATATATATATTACCTACTGGCGGTCGCCAGTAGGTAGTTATAGTTAGGACCCCTTTTCCATAGGAAATCCGCAACATTCTATTTTGAATAACTTTGGCGCCGGTCGACGAATCCTCGCGAATTTCTCAAAATAGGTGGGGCGCTACGCTCCGCTCCTACCCTGAAAGTCTCGGGGGGATTCGTCAAGCGGGGGCCGAGATAAAAGGGGGGTCCCAAAACGCGTTTTCCCCATGCATTTTTCCATAGGACCTTTAGACACAGCTACAGCCCGAACGGCTGAACAGAATTACTTAAAATTTGGCAGAGAGGTAGCCATAAGGTCAAGGAAGTGCCTTTTGCAGGTCTGGTGTAAATCTGTTCAGTATTTCCTGAGAAAATAGCATTTAAAAGCATATATATATGTGGGCGGAGCCTAACCACACATCTCATCCTGAGATCTGATTGGCTGTCAGCACTTCATCCAAGAAGTGTTGGCAGCCATCTTGGGACCAATATACATGATAGCACCTCATTAAAAAGCATTGCAGTTAATAGAAGGTTTTAAGACTTTAGTTACATTATAAATCATTTGTTGATGGTACCATACTCATTTTAGGAATTGTGGTATGTTCTAAGGTGATTTCACCATGTGAAAAAGCCTTCTGCTGGGATATCATGATTGAGAGAAAAATATTTTCTCATGCTTTTACCACAGAGGTTTGGAAGGTGATCTATAGGCTAAACTGAGAGCTTATTTTCTGTAAATTCACATTATCTTTCTCAGTCATGTGAGAATGAAGTCTGACATTCTCAGTAAAACATGTACATCCAACAAGGGCAGAGACTGTCAGTTGATTCCTTTGTGTTCTACTGCAGCTTCCCAGAGTGTTCCAAAGAACTACTAGAGCGCTAACAGTCCTACTTATGATAAACGTATGGCACACCTGAAGCCATCTTGCTTGGATTAAAGTGGTAACTCTTAAAACATTTAATTTAAAAAGGAACAAAATGAGGGGGTTCATTTTTCCATAAAAAGTATGATTAGTGCTGCAGAAAGAAAAATTAGGGCACATTTTGAGTGACTTCTCAAATCCTCTTCTATTTCATTAAAAAATTCTGACATGCAGACTGAAACATGCACTTTCAATACCAGCAGCAGTTTTCCCTGGTGAGCAGTAGCTTTACTACAGTGATCTAATGAGCAAAAAGAGTGCTAACATTCTGAATTTATGGCAAATGTGTGACACATCTGAATGCCTTCTTGATGGAATCAAAGTAAAAAACTGAAAGTATTTCCTACTAAGGAGACTGCAGTAAATGAGGAAATTAGGAAACTTCATAACAAATAAGTCTCCCAAGATGGCCACCAGAGACAAAAGAGCCCAAATGTAGCCCAAATATCACCCAGATGTAGCCCAAGTATAGCCCAATGACAGAATGTCCCAGAATGTTCTTAAAAACAACTAGAGCGCTTACTGTCTTCATTATGACAAAAGTATGGCACACCTGAAGCCATCTTGATTGGAATAAACTGGTAACACTTAAAACATTTAATTTAAAAAGGAACACAATGAGGAGGTTCATTTTGCCATAGAAATTATGATTAATGCTGAAGAAAGAAAATGAGGGCACATTTTGAGTGACTTCTCAAATCCTCTTCTATTTCATTAAAAAATTCTGACATGCAGACTGAAACATGCACTTTTAATACCAGGAGCAGACTTCCATGGTGCAGTAGTTTTACTACAGTGATCTAATGAGCAACTAGAGTGCTAACATTCAGAATTTATGGCAAATGTGTGACATATCTGAATACCTTCATGATGGAATCAAAGTAAAAAACTGAAAGCATTTCCTACTGAGGAGACTGCAGTACATGAGGAAATTAGGAAACTTCATAACAAATAAATCTCCCAAGATGGCCACCGGAGACAAAAGAGCCCAAATGTAGCCCAAAATCACCCAGATGTAGCCCAAATATAGCCCAATGACAGAAGTGTGCAAAACACTTATTATTTTGTGTTTTTGCAGTGTTATATAGTGCAGACTTGTCAGGTATTGGAGTGCTTTACATGAGCATTGGTTACATCACACAAGAACAAATTCATTTTGGTTGTAGACATGGGGAGACTAAGTGATTTGACCAGAATCACAGAATGTCGAGCTGAAGCAGAAACTTCAACCTGGTTCCCCAGTTGCAAAGTCTGCAGTTCTGGAAGTAACACCACATCCTCTCCCCTAAGTGCAACATTTAATCAAGTGGTCAACTGGATAAAAAAACATAAAGATAACAAATAATTTAAAAGTGCTTTGTCGCTATTTGAAAACTCAGAAAATATGTCCTTATTTTAGTCTTTTAGAGCACTAACCATAATTTTGATGCCAATAAGACCCTCTCATATATGTAATTTCTAAAGGAAATGCTCTAGGTATTACAGTTTTGATTACATCAAGATGATGTCAGGCGTTCCACACTTTTGTAATAAATATAGAATGTTAGCAATCTAGTTGTTCATTGGGATACTGTTGAGAGGCAGAGGCCAGGGGCACGGACTCTGAAAATTGAAGGCAGGTAGGAGGGTGCAAAGGCAACAATTTAACCACACTGAGCAGGCAGGAAGGGCCGTGGAAGCACAACAGACTATGGAGGGCAGTGGAAAGGGGGGCAGGGGCAACAAACCAACAATACAGGACTTGCAAGAGAGGCTGTTGGAGGGAAGATCTATTACGGGTCAAGGAAGCTAGGGGCGGTCCCCAGATCCCCGGGAGCCACCACAGAACTGAGCAGGAGAGTGAGTCAGGGACAAAAGGGGCACCTTAATTTGAGCCGGGGTGCCTAGGAACGCTTGCTCCAAAAATGAAGAAAACAGACATATGAGACATGGAATTGGAGGCAGAATACAATGGCAGTTTAATGAGAAGATGCAACTTCAAAGAAACCGCAGAATAGAGACATAAAGTACAAAATACAGAATCCAGATAATCATACAGCTGTCATAATATTCTCTGTATCTCAATTAATGTACTGACAGAGAGAGAGAGAAAACACATCTATAAATGCATCATGAGAAACAAGTTACACCAAGGAAAATGTTACCTAGGAACACTCACGTTTACTCTTAGAGCAAGCATTCCTGCAATTACAATACAAAATCTTTTAAATGCAAAAGTAAAGAGAACAATGGTTAAACATAACATGACATTTCATATAGGTAAAATAGAATAAGATACTTCAAGCAAAGCAGAGCAAGACATTTTAAGCAAAGGAAGACAAGAGCTCCCAGCTCTTGGGGAAAACCTGCACTGCCTGTTAACCTACATACAGACGGCGAGGTAGTCCGTCGATATCTGTGGGTGCTCCCTTTTTATATCATTTTGTGGGCTCCTTTGCACACTACATCTACCTACGTATGCTACCCAAAAGCTTCGTCTGCAGATTTTACCAGACATTTCGTCATTTACCCACTTAATGCTGACAATGGACTGGGTGAAAAGGTCAGTCTCTCAGGCCAATCGCTTATCGTAAGTTCCATAGAGCAAGCAGAAAATAATGGGTATTGTACGGGAATTCAATATATTCATGTATAAAATCTCCTCAGTTCTCCTAACTTGACGCTCTGCGGTTGCCACTTCCTTAAAAGCGGGTAACCTGCCCAGGAAGCAAGTACCAGTCCAGGATGCAGCCTACTGTATGTCGACAGCTTCAGGGGGATGTTGAACTTTGATACCGAGCACGGAGCACTCGGGTAGGGTGGGGGCTACTAGTTTGGATCAGAAGGCCTCGCAGACCTGCCTTCAGACTGCTATACACTAAAATTGCAGAGCTATGGTCAATTTAACAAAGAGGCCTACATATTGAACAGAAGGGCCTACACAGGGGTTTTATGCTGGCTGAGTGGTAAGGATGTCTCAGGATAATTATATAGCAACACAGGACCCGCTGGTCAATTTAATACGGCCTACAAATGCAGCTGGCAGGGCAAGGACAAGGGTCTCATACTTCAGGTGTGGACAGAACGGGCCAGGGGCCCCCTGTGATACAAAATCTACCCTCCTTCAAGGCTGTGGCAATGTAATAGACCATTGTGGGCAGAAGGAAGAGGCAATGGTAGTACAACCATACATGCCAACAGACCCGATTCAGCCAGGAAACGTCCAATGTTTTTAAGCTCAAATGGGCTTTATTTGATCTGTCTCCTGTCTACAATATCCTCTTTTTCAATGTAACTCAAAGGGGAAAATCAATACCCCAGTTTTTTTTCAAAATCTCCCTCTTACCAAGTTCAAAATGTTCGCAAGTATGGTACATTGGATCATGGAAGGAAATGGGATAGGGACATGGACTTGGATAACAGAGGACAGGAGGGACATGGAGAGGTGCACCAAACTGACCCTGCAGGGCAGTCATCAGGGTTTGCAGCAGCACAATACACCACACAGGGCATGCAGGACGGGAGTGCAGCACAACAATCCATAGAAAGCAAGAGGGAGGGGACAGGACCATGCACATGGACAACAGAGAACAGAGGGGCAAGAGGCAATGGTAGCTAGCTGACCATAATGGACAGACAGGAGAGAAAGCTGCAGCATAACAGACCATAAAGGGCAGGAGGGACGGATCAGGGGCATTACAATGGAACAGACAAGCAAGGAGGGAGGGAGTAGGGCTGGGGGCAAGGGGGCAGGGCAGGAGCAGCAAAATAGCCATGGAGGTCAGGCAGGATGGGCACTAGAAGCAAGACACACCATGAAGAGCAACAGTGAGACTGTGATGGCATACACACAGACCATGGAGGGAAGGTGGGAGGGGGTCAGGGGCAGCTAACTGACCACACAGGGAAGGTGGGAGGGGCCATGGCAGCACAGAAGACCATGCATGGCAAGTGGGAGGGTTAGTGGCAGCACAATGGCTATGATGGGCAAGAAGGAGGGTGGAGGGGCATGCACAAAGGACGATGGAGGATAGAAGGGAGGGTCAGGACCTGTGCACAGACAAGAAAGTTCAGGGGAAGGGACCTCACAACAGACCACACGGGGCAGGCAGGAGGAGCAGTTGCAGCACAACAGACCAGGGAGGGCAGAAGGGTGTGGCAGTACAATGGACCATGTAGGACAGGAGGAAGAGGATAGGGGCATGGCATGTGGACAGGCAGGGTGGAGGTGGCAGGGACAGGTTACAGTCATCTGACAATGCTTGGCAGGTGGGAGGGGAGTGGCAGCTCAACAGAACACTCAGAGTAGATAGGAGTGGCAGGTCCATGGAACATGGTGGGCAAAAAGGATGGAGCAGGGGCATGCACAAAGACATCGGAGGGCAGGGGGAAGGAGAATAGGTGCAGCAAGCTAAGCACAGAGTTTAAGCAGGAGGTCAATGATGGGGCATAGCATTGGGCAATGGAGGGCAGGAGGAGTGGACTGGTACATCATACTAAATTGAGGGCAGTGGCAGCACATCAGACCATGCATGGCAGGAGGGAGGAGGCTAGTCCATGGATTCACACAACAGAGGATAGGGAGGAAGGGGATGGGGCAGCAAGCTAACTGTTCAGAGAAGGCGGGTATTAGGAACTTTATTGTTTTTAAAACATTGTGTCTGTGCGAACTACTTAAAATATGAACAGGTATGCAGCATAATCTCACTTTTATTCAGGAAGAAGAGGACGTTTGTGACTGTGACCCCGGGCTCACTTGGCAGAAACACCCCCTGACCCTCCACCCCCTATCGCAAAATGTAATGCCCGTGAAAAGGGTAGGTGAACACAGTGTTATATAGAACATAGTCCTGAGAGCACGATTGAAAATGAAAACTAGATATAGTGTATGGTATAAACTATGCACCAAAAAGTGTGATATAAGATGAACCGGGCGTGAAATATAATATGCAATACATTGTGCGCAATGACAGATTCATTGGAGAGCGCGAGATAGCACAGGCACTAGCGCGTGCTATGCGATATGCGCCTTGGAGTGTAATATGCACAGGGCAGTGTTGTGTAACCTAACTAGTCTCTAAAGTTGTAATATAAAATATGTGCTGGGGAGTGTAACGTTGCATATGCACTGTGACAAAGATATGGATCCCAGATTGTAATATGTATGGCATAGCACTGTGCGTTATAACATAGACATCGAGAAAGGCACGTTAGATGGGGCAATATAACCCGTGCGAAGACAAGTGTGGCATGACATGTTCACGGGGTGGTGTTACAGTGCACATGGGCTAGAGAGTGTCATAGCATATGCACTAGCTAGTGGAATACAACACAGAGGTGTGTGGCACTCGGCAGGCAATGGTGGGTGTAACACAGCATTGGGCTCTGTCAGGAGCACGCTGTGACTCTCAAGTGATGTTCGTCCCCTTTCCAGAGAGTAAAATAAAAAGTATTACACATCCGGCAGTGGATGTGTGTTTTATTAACCGTGAGGGGGGTTTCTTGCATAGTTTTGGTCTAATTTTTGTCGAATCCCCTTTGAATGGCTTGGTGTGCATGTGTATTAAATGTGCCCGTCAATAGCTACCCATGTTTGTATAAATAAACGACAAGGGTGTCTACCAGGATTAGGCACGGTAGGGCATCAGACATGTCAGAGCTTCACTAGTGGTGTAAATACATTCCACGTGGATTCATTGCATGCATAGTCGCCTTTTAATGAATATCACGCAAATCGTCATGGTGATAGGTACGTACGGTTTGTCCAGCATGTCCTAGGTGTGTCTATAAATATATATTTTTTAAAAATAATAAAAAACAGTGGCCGGCCCTGGGGATTGGGGTCAAAAAAATATAATTAGGAGACTGGCCCTGGGGGATGGGGTCATCAGGGCCAATAAATTAGAATAAGAAGGGGAACCAAACAGCCCCCCTTCTTAAAAAACTAAAATAAATAAAACACTGGCATCGTGCCGGAGGCCATGCCCCCTCAGTGCAGCACTCTGCAAACGCGCCCCCAACAGGCATCTCCAGTATGCGCCAGGGAGCTGCAGCCAGGTGTTCTGAGGCCAAGCCCCTTTTTACACCTCTCTGCAACGCAGCTCTGTGGCGCTTACTGGAGGTACCTAGTGGTCTAGTTTGACCCTAGGGACCCTTAGGATTCAGGGGGACTTAATCTCTCAACTTAGAACAGCCACAGGGCGCGTTTACACAGTGGTGAAGGGAGGGGACGGGGCCTGAGGTGACGTGTGCAAACACGCACTATGGCATGTTTTAAATTGGGGATATAATTTCCCTTCAATACTGAGGGCCCCTGGGGGCTAACTAGCCCACCAAGTGCTTCCAGTAAGCGCCACTGAGCTGCATTGCAGAGAGGTGGTAAAGGCCGTGCCACTTTTTACACCTCTCTGCAACGCAGCTCTGTGGCACTTACTGGAGGTACCTAGTGGGCTAGTTGGACCCTAGGGACCCTCAGGATTCAAATGAACTTAATCTCCCAACTAAAAATGGACACAGGGCGTGTTTACACAGTGGTGAAGGGAGGGGACGGGGCCTGAGTTAACGTGTGCAAAAACGCCCTGTGGCCTGTTTTAAGAGGTAGTTTTAATCCCCATGCCCTATTATACACCAGGGGCTTACAGAGGAGGTCATGCTAATCACAGGGGGACCCCAACGCATAATGTTCCCTAGTGTATGTAGGTGTTTTCACTGTATTCTAAGTGTCTTTTAACATAGCACTGGCTCTAGGACTGGTTAGTCAGACTCAGTTACCACCAGTATCCGTCTGAAAAAGTTGAGGGTACAGGATGATTTTGCAACAAGGCTTCTTTCTGCTCTTCTTTTTGTTCTTTCTGCACGTTATCCTTCTTCCTGCACTTATCTTCGTATTTGAGGACTTCTGTTGCTTCTTTCTGCACTTCTTTTGTTTCTTTCTGTGCATTTTTTCTTCTTTCTTCACATGTCCTATCTCTGTAGGCATAGTTAGAAATTAGCATTTAAAAAACCTTTGAAATTCACAGAAAAAACCATAGGTTTCAGGCATGTTATAGTTAGGAATTAGCATTTAAAAAACCTCAGAAATTCACTGAAAAAACCATAGGTTTCAGGGGTGTTATAGTTAGCTGGACTTTTCACTTGTACAAAACCATTGAAATTCCCCCGTTATAGTTAGTTCAGCTAACTATAACTCGCGCGCCCGCAATGCACTGCTGATGACGTCACATATTACATCACTCATGACATGGTCAGTGACATCACTCATGACATCACTGATGACATCTCAAATGACATCACTGATGACATCACTGATGACATCATCCTTGTGATAGAGTGGCAGACCTCCTCTCACCCTAATATAACCTTTGATACACACATTCAAAAATAGAGACTAAAATTTTCAAAACAATGGACATACCAATACCAGTTACAACAACCTCTTCAGTAATTCTAAGATCCACATACACATCCACTCATTCACCAACAGTCCTATACAGTCACTCATACATGTACTCACTCATCATATGTACTCATACACCTATACATCCTGTTACACAATGCCACTCATCCATAGAGTTACTCACACACATAGTCACTCATGCTAATAAAGAATCAAACATACATTTACTTGCATATACAGTTATACACACACCACCATACTTACTTCTACGGAAACTTACACATACTTAGTCTTTTAAACAATCACTTATAGAAACACATACTTATTCATACAGGAACTCTTTCAATCTCTCACTCTCACATATACTCACATATATACACCAATAGTCACATATACTAGTTTAAAACATATGTAGTTACTCATAAAGACACTATTGAGACAGTCATTCACTCACTAACACACCCATACACACACTCATCCACCCATACAGTCCTGCACACATGCTGTGTTCAACACATACAAACAGTGAGTCACTCATTCATGCACCTATGCACTACGTAATACCCCCCACCGAACCATGCAGACACTCAGACTGATACTCAAAAAACCAACTAATAACCTATATAGACACCCATGTAGCTACTCACCAACCCATGCAGCCACTTATACACAAAGTGAGAGACTGATACAGATATTTACATATTTAAACATTACTCACTAAGCCATGTATTCACTATGATACACTTAATCAGTCAGTTACACAATCAATTTTTCAAAAACAAATCATCCATTTAGACACTTATATACCCATTTATTCTTCCATCGACCTTGAGATATACATATATAAAACATATTTAATTTTCAGAAAAACACACATTCACTGGATGATGTCATCAGTGATGTCATCAGTGATGTCATTTGAGATGTCATCAGTGATGTCATGAGTGATGTCACTGACCATGTCATGAGTGATGTAATATGTGACGTCATCAGCAGTGCATTGCGGGCGCGCGAGTTATAGTTAGCTGAACTAACTATAACGGGGGAATTTCAATGGTTTTGTACAAGTGAAAAGTCCAGCTAACTATAACACCCCTGAAACCTATGGTTTTTTCAGTGAATATATACATATATATGAAATTCGAAAGAGTTGCCGCTCCGGTGGAACGCACTCGCTGGAGGTCAGGCCGAGAACAGGACTGCTCACATGAATCTTCTCCCCACACGCAAACGCTGCCTACGCGTTTCGGGACACCTCCCTTCTTCTGGGCAGACTAAAACACAGTGCGAGGCAACAGCGGTTTAAAAAGGCAGTCCCTTCTTTATTTTGCATATTTCAAACCTCATGTAGAATCAGGTGAGTAACACTGCTGCATGATGGGACTGGGAGTCCTATTGTAATACCCATGTGGGTGCTGGCCTTTAAGACGTGTTGGTGGGACAAACAAAGTTCTGCAAAGCGTCCTGGAAATTCAAAAGGGCCCCTCCAGCTCCGCGGTGCATGGCAAGTGCATTGCTGCGGACCCACTCGGGTCTCGTGGTGGTGCGTAGCCGTGGCCTGGGCTTGGCCACACAAATGAAATTCGAAAGAGTTGCCGCTCCGGTGGAACGCACTCGCTGGAGGTCAGGCCGAGAACAGGACTGCTCACATGAATCTTCTCCCCACACGCAAACGCTGCCTACGCGTTTCGGGACACCTCCCTTCTTCTGGGCAGACTAAAACACAGTGCGAGGCAACAGCGGTTTAAAAAGGCAGTCCCTTCTTTATTTTGCATATTTCAAACCTCATGTAGAATCAGGTGAGTAACACTGCTGCATGATGGGACTGGGAGTCCTATTGTAATACCCATGTGGGTGTTGGCCTTTAAGACGTGTTGGTGGGACAAACAAAGTTCTGCAAAGCGTCCTGGAAATTCAAAAGGGCCCCTCCAGCTCCGCGGTGCATGGCAAGTGCATTGCTGCGGACCCACTCGGGTCTCGTGGTGGTGCGTAGCCGTGGCCTGGGCTTGGCCACACAAATGAAATTCGAAAGAGTTGCCGCTCCGGTGGAACGCACTCGCTGGAGGTCAGGCCGAGAACAGGACTGCTCACATGAATCTTCTCCCCACACGCAAACGCTGCCTACGCGTTTCGGGACACCTCCCTTCTTCTGGGCAGACTAAAACACAGTGCGAGGCAACAGCGGTTTAAAAAGGCAGTCCCTTCTTTATTTTGCATATTTCAAACCTCATGTAGAATCAGGTGAGTAACACTGCTGCATGATGGGACTGGGAGTCCTATTGTAATACCCATGTGGGTGCTGGCCTTTAAGACGTGTTGGTGGGACAAACAAAGTTCTGCAAAGCGTCCTGGAAATTCAAAAGGGCCCCTCCAGCTCCGCGGTGCATGGCAAGTGCATTGCTGCGGACCCACTCGGGTCTCGTGGTGGTGCGTAGCCGTGGCCTGGGCTTGGCCACACAAATGAAATTCGAAAGAGTTGCCGCTCCGGTGGAACGCACTCGCTGGAGGTCAGGCCGAGAACAGGACTGCTCACATGAATCTTCTCCCCACACGCAAACGCTGCCTACGCGTTTCGGGACACCTCCCTTCTTCTGGGCAGACTAAAACACAGTGCGAGGCAACAGCGGTTTAAAAAGGCAGTCCCTTCTTTATTTTGCATATTTCAAACCTCATGTAGAATCAGGTGAGTAACACTGCTGCATGATGGGACTGGGAGTTCTATTGTAATACCCATGTGGGTGCTGGCCTTTAAGACGTGTTGGTGGGACAAACAAAGTTCTGCAAAGCGTCCTGGAAATTCAAAAGGGCCCCTCCAGCTCCGCGGTGCATGGCAAGTGCATTGCTGCGGACCCACTCGGGTCTCGTGGTGGTGCGTAGCCGTGGCCTGGGCTTGGCCACACAAATGAAATTCGAAAGAGTTGCCGCTCCGGTGGAACGCACTCGCTGGAGGTCAGGCCGAGAACAGGACTGCTCACATGAATCTTCTCCCCACACGCAAACGCTGCCTACGCGTTTCGGGACACCTCCCTTCTTCTGGGCAGACTAAAACACAGTGCGAGGCAACAGCGGTTTAAAAAGGCAGTCCCTTCTTTATTTTGCATATTTCAAACCTCATGTAGAATCAGGTGAGTAACACTGCTGCATGATGGGACTGGGAGTCCTATTGTAATACCCATGTGGGTGCTGGCCTTTAAGACGTGTTGGTGGGACAAACAAAGTTCTGCAAAGCGTCCTGGAAATTCAAATGTGGGGAGAAGATTCATGTGAGCAGTCCTGTTCTCGGCCTGACCTCCAGCGAGTGCGTTCCACCGGAGCGACAACTCTTTCGAATTTCATTTGTGTGGCCAAGCCCAGGCCACGGCTACGCACCACCACGAGACCCGAGTGGGTCCGCAGCAATGCACTTGCCATGCACCGCGGAGCTGGAGGGGCCCTTTTGAATTTCCAGGACGCTTTGCAGAACTTTGTTTGTCCCACCAACACGTCTTAAAGGCCAGCACCCACATGGGTATTACAATAGGACTCCCAGTCCCATCATGCAGCAGTGTTACTCACCTGATTCTACATGAGGTTTGAAATATGCAAAATAAAGAAGGGGCTGCCTTTTTAAACCGCTGTTGCCTCGCACTGTGTTTTAGTCTGCCCAGAAGAAGGGAGGTGTCCCGAAACGCGTAGGCAGCGTTTGCGTGTGGGGAGAAGATTCATGTGAGCAGTCCTGTTCTCGGCCTGACCTCCAGCGAGTGCGTTCCACCGGAGCGGCAACTCTTTCGAATTTCATTTGTGTGGCCAAGCCCAGGCCACGGCTACGCACCACCACGAGACCCGAGTGGGTCCGCAGCAATGCACTTGCCATGCACCGCGGAGCTGGAGGGGCCCTTTTGAATTTCCAGGACGCTTTGCAGAACTTTGTTTGTCCCACCAACACGTCTTAAAGGCCAGCACCCACATGGGTATTACAATAGGACTCCCAGTCCCATCATGCAGCAGTGTTACTCACCTGATTCTACATGAGGTTTGAAATATGCAAAATAAAGAAGGGACTGCCTTTTTAAACCGCTGTTGCCTCGCACTGTGTTTTAGTCTGCCCAGAAGAAGGGAGGTGTCCCGAAACGCGTAGGCAGCGTTTGCGTGTGGGGAGAAGATTCATGTGAGCAGTCCTGTTCTCGGCCTGACCTCCAGCGAGTGCGTTCCACCGGAGCGGCAACTCTTTCGAATTTCATTTGTGTGGCCAAGCCCAGGCCACGGCTACGCACCACCACGAGACCCGAGTGGGTCCGCAGCAATGCACTTGCCATGCACCGCGGAGCTGGAGGGGCCCTTTTGAATTTCCAGGACGCTTTGCAGAACTTTGTTTGTCCCACCAACACGTCTTAAAGGCCAGCACCCACATGGGTATTACAATAGGACTCCCAGTCCCATCATGCAGCAGTGTTACTCACCTGATTCTACATGAGGTTTGAAATATGCAAAATAAAGAAGGGACTGCCTTTTTAAACCGCTGTTGCCTCGCACTGTGTTTTAGTCTGCCCAGAAGAAGGGAGGTGTCCCGAAACGCGTAGGCAGCGTTTGCGTGTGGGGAGAAGATTCATGTGAGCAGTCCTGTTCTCGGCCTGACCTCCAGCGAGTGCGTTCCACCGGAGCGGCAACTCTTTCGAATTTCATTTGTGTGGCCAAGCCCAGGCCACGGCTACGCACCACCACGAGACCCGAGTGGGTCCGCAGCAATGCACTTGCCATGCACCGCGGAGCTGGAGGGGCCCTTTTGAATTTCCAGGACGCTTTGCAGAACTTTGTTTGTCCCACCAACACGTCTTAAAGGCCAGCACCCACATGGGTATTACAATAGGACTCCCAGTCCCATCATGCAGCAGTGTTACTCACCTGATTCTACATGAGGTTTGAAATATGCAAAATAAAGAAGGGACTGCCTTTTTAAACCGCTGTTGCCTCGCACTGTGTTTTAGTCTGCCCAGAAGAAGGGAGGTGTCCCGAAACGCGTAGGCAGCGTTTGCGTGTGGGGAGAAGATTCATGTGAGCAGTCCTGTTCTCGGCCTGACCTCCAGCGAGTGCGTTCCACCGGAGCGGCAACTCTTTCGAATTTCATTTGTGTGGCCAAGCCCAGGCCACGGCTACGCACCACCACGAGACCCGAGTGGGTCCGCAGCAATGCACTTGCCATGCACCGCGGAGCTGGAGGGGCCTTTGAATTTCCAGGACGCTTTGCAGAACTTTGTTTGTCCCACCAACACGTCTTAAAGGCCAGCACCCACATGGGTATTACAATAGGACTCCCAGTCCCATCATGCAGCAGTGTTACTCACCTGATTCTACATGAGGTTTGAAATATGCAAAATAAAGAAGGGACTGCCTTTTTAAACCGCTGTTGCCTCGCACTGTGTTTTAGTCTGCCCAGAAGAAGGGAGGTGTCCCGAAACGCGTAGGCAGCGTTTGCGTGTGGGGAGAAGATTCATGTGAGCAGTCCTGTTCTCGGCCTGACCTCCAGCGAGTGCGTTCCACCGGAGCGGCAACTCTTTCGAATTTCATTTGTGTGGCCAAGCCCAGGCCACGGCTACGCACCACCACGAGACCCGAATGGGTCCGCAGCAATGCACTTGCCATGCACCGCGGAGCTGGAGGGGCCCTTTTGAATTTCCAGGACGCTTTGCAGAACTTTGTTTGTCCCACCAACACGTCTTAAAGGCCAGCACCCACATGGGTATTACAATAGGACTCCCAGTCCCATCATGCAGCAGTGTTACTCACCTGATTCTACATGAGGTTTGAAATATGCAAAATAAAGAAGGGACTGCCTTTTTAAACTGCTGTTGCCTCGCACTGTGTTTTAGTCTGCCCAGAAGAAGGGAGGTGTCCCGAAACGCGTAGGCAGCGTTTGCGTGTGGGGAGAAGATTCATGTGAGCAGTCCTGTTCTCGGCCTGACCTCCAGCGAGTGCGTTCCACCGGAGCGGCAACTCTTTCGAATTTCATTTGTGTGGCCAAGCCCAGGCCACGGCTACGCACCACCACGAGACCCGAGTGGGTCCGCAGCAATGCACTTGCCATGCACCGCGGAGCTGGAGGGGCCCTTTTGAATTTCCAGGACGCTTTGCAGAACTTTGTTTGTCCCACCAACACGTCTTAAAGGCCAGCACCCACATGGGTATTACAATAGGACTCCCAGTCCCATCATGCAGCAGTGTTACTCACCTGATTCTACATGAGGTTTGAAATATGCAAAATAAAGAAGGGACTGCCTTTTTAAACCGCTGTTGCCTCGCACTGTGTTTTAGTCTGCCCAGAAGAAGGGAGGTGTCCCGAAACGCGTAGGCAGCGTTTGCGTGTGGGGAGAAGATTCATGTGAGCAGTCCTGTTCTCGGCCTGACCTCCAGCGAGTGCGTTCCACAGGAGTGGCAACTCTTTCGAATTTCATTTGTGTGGCCAAGCCCAGGCCACGGCTACGCACCACCACGAGACCCGAGTGGGTCCGCAGCAATGCACTTGCCATGCACCGCGGAGCTGGAGGGGCCCTTTTGAATTTCCAGGACGCTTTGCAGAACTTTGTTTGTCCCACCAACACGTCTTAAAGGCCAGCACCCACATGGGTATTACAATAGGACTCCCAGTCCCATCATGCAGCAGTGTTACTCACCTGATTCTACATGAGGTTTGAAATATGCAAAATAAAGAAGGGACTGCCTTTTTAAACCGCTGTTGCCTCGCACTGTGTTTTAGTCTGCCCAGAAGAAGGGAGGTGTCCCGAAACGCGTAGGCAGCGTTTGCGTGTGGGGAGAAGATTCATGTGAGCAGTCCTGTTCTCGGCCTGACCTCCAGCGAGTGCGTTCCACCGGAGCGGCAACTCTTTCGAATTTCATATATATATATATATATATATATGTATATATATTATCTACTGGCGGTCGCCAGTAGATAGTTATAGTTAGGACCCTGTTTCCATAGGAAATCCGCAACATTCTATTTGGAATAACTTTGGCGCCGGTCGATGAATCCTCGCAAAATTTTCAAAATAGGTGGGGCGCTACGCTCCGCTCCTACCCTGAAAGTCTCGGGGGGATTCGTCAAGCGGGGGCTGAGAAAAAAGGGGGGTCCCAAAACGCGTTTTTCCCATGCATTTTTCCATAGGACCTTTAGACACAGCTACAGCCCGAACGGCTGAACAGAGTTACTTGAAATTTGGCAGAGAGGTAGTCCTCAGGTCAAGGAAGTGCCTTTTGTAGGTCTGGTGTAAATCTGTTCAGTAGTTCCTGAGAAAATAGCATTTAAATCAATATATATATGTGGGCGGAGCCTAACCACACATCTCATCCTGAGATCTGATTGGCTGTCAGCACTTCATCCAAGAAGTGTTGGCAGCCATCTTGGGACCAATATACATGATAGCACCTCATTAAAAAGCATTGCAGTTAATAGAAGATTTTAAGACTTTAGTTACATTATAAATCATTTGTTGATGGTACCATACTCATTTTAGGAATTGTGGTATGTTCTAAGGTGATTTCACCATGTGAAAAAGCCTTCTGCTGGGATATCATGATTGAGAGAAAAATATTTTCTCATGCTTTTACCACAGAGGTTTGGAAGGTGATCTATAAGCTAAACTGAGAGCTTATTTTCTGTAAATTCACATTATCTTTCTCAGTCATGTGAGAATGAAGTCTGACATTCTCAGTAAAACATGTACATCCAACAAGGGCAGAGACTGTCAGTTGATTCCTTTGTGTTCTACTGCAGCTTTCCAGAGTGTTCCAAAGAACTACTAGAGCGCTAACCGTCCTACTTATGATAAATGTATGGCACACCTGAAGCCATCTTGCTTGGATTAAAGTGGTAACTCTTAAAAGATTTAATTTAAAAAGGAACAAAATGAGGGGTTTCATTTTTCCATAAAAAGTATGATTAGTGCTGCAGAAAGAAAAATTAGGGCACATTTTGAGTGACTTCTCAAATCCTGACATGCAGACTGAAACATGCACTTTCAATACCAGCAGCAGTTTTCCCTGGTGAGCAGTAGCTTTACTACAGTGATCTAATGAGCAAAAAGAGTGCTAACATTCTGATTTTATGGCAAATGTGTGACACATTTGAATGCCTTCTTGATGGAATCAAAGTAAAAAACTGAAAGTATTTCCTACTGAGGAGACTGCAGTAAATGAGGAAATTTGGAAACTTCATAACAAATAAGTCTCCCAAGATGGCCACCAGAGACAAAAGAGCCCAAATGTAGCCCAAATATCACCCAGATGTAGCCCAAGTATAGCCCAATGACAGAATGTCCAAGAATGTTCTTAAAAACAACTAGAGCACTTACTGTCTTCATTATGACAAAAGTATGGCACACCTGAAGCCATCTTGATTGGAATAAACTGGTAACACTTAAAACATTTAATTTAAAAAGGAACACAATGAGGGGGTTCATTATGCCATAGAAATTATGATTAATGCTGAAGAAAGAAAATGAGGGCACATTTTGAGTGACTTCTCAAATCCTCTTCTATTTCATTAAAAAATTCTGACATGCAGACTGAAACATGCACTTTTAATACCAGGAGCAGACTTCCATGGTGAACAGTAGTTTTACTACAGTGATCTAATGAGCAACTAGAGTGCTAACATTCAGAATTCATGGCAAATGTGTGACATATCTGAATACCTTCATGATGGAATCAAAGTAAAAAACTGAAAGCATTTCCGACTGAGGAGGCTGCAGTACATGAGGAAATTAGGAAACTTCATAACAAATAAATCTCCCAAGATGGCCACCGGAGACAAAAGAGCCCAAATGTAGCCCAAAATCACCCAGATATAGCCCAAATATAGCCCAATGACAGAAGTGTGCAAAACACTTATTATTTTGTGTTTTTGCAGTGTTATATAGTGCAGACTTGTCAGGTATTGGAGTGCTTTACATGAGCATTGGTTACATCACACAAGAACAAATTCATTTTGGTTGTAGACATGGGGAGACTAAGTGATTTGACCAGAATCACAGAATGTCGAGCTAAAGCAGAAACTTCAACCTGGTTCCCCAGTTGCAAAGTCTGCAGTTCTGGAAGTAACACCACATCCTCTCCCCTAAGTGCAACATTTAATCAAGTTGTCAACTAGATAAAAAAACATAAAGATAACAAATAATTTAAAAGTGCTTTGTCGCTATTTGAAAACTCAGAAAATATGTCCTTATTTTAGTCTTTTAGAGCACTAACCATAATTTTGATGCCAATAAGACCCTCTCATATATGTAATTTCTAAAGGAATGCTCTAGGTATTACAGTTTTGATTACATCAAGATGATGTCAGGCGTTCCACACTTTTGTAATAAATATAGAATGTTAGCAATCTAGTTGTTCATTAGGATACTGTTGAGAGGCAGAGGCCAGGGGCACGGACTCTGAAAATTGAAGGCAGGTAGGAGGGTGCAAAGGCAACAATTTAACCACACTGAGCAGGCAGGAAGGGCCGTGGAAGCACAACAGACTATGGAGGGCAGTGGAAAGGGGGGCAGGGGCAACAAGCCAACAATACAGGACTTGCAAGAGAGGCTGTTGGAGGGAAGATCTATTACGGGTCAAGGAAGCTAGGGGCGGTCCCCAGAGCCCCGGGAGCCACCACAGAACTGAGCAGGAGAGTGAGTCAGGGACAAAAGGGGCACCTTAATTTGAGCCGGGGTGCCTAGGAACGCTTGCTCCAAAAATGAAGAAAACAGACATATGAGACATGGAATTGGAGGCAGAATACGATGGCAGTTTAATGAGAAGATGCAACTTCAAAGAAACCGCAGAATAGAGACATAAAGTACAAAATACAGAATCCAGATAATCATACAGTTGTCATGATATTCTCTGTATCTCAATTAATGGACTGACAGAGAGAGAGAGAAAACACATCTATAAATGCATCATGAGAAACAAGTTACACCAAGGAAAATGTTACCTAGGGACACTCACATTTACTCTTAGAGCAAGCATTCCTGCAATTACAATACAACATCTTTTAAATGCAAAAGTAAAGAGAACAATGGTTAAACATAACATGACATTTCATATAGGTAAAATAGAATAAGATACTTCAAGCAAAGCAGAGCAAGACATTTTAAGCAAAGGAAGACAAGAGCTCCCAGTTCTTGGGGAAAACCTGCACAGCCTGTTAACCTACATACAGACGGCGAGGTTGTCCGTCGATATCTGTGGGTGCTCCCTTTTTATATCATTTTGTGGGCTCCTTTGCACGCTACATCTACCTACGTATGCTACCCAAAAGCTTCGTCTGCAGATTTTACCAGACATTTCGTCATTTACCCACTTAATGCTGACAATGGACTGGGTGAAAAGGTCAGTCTCTCAGGCCAATCGCTTATCGTAAGTTCCATAGAGCAAGCAGAAAATAATGGGTATTGTACAGGAATTCAATATATTCATGTATAAAATCTCCTCAGTTCTCCTAACTTGACGCTCTGCGGTTGCCACTTCCTTAAAAGCGGGAAACCTGCCCAGGAAGCAAGTACCAGTCCAGGATGCAGCCTACTGTATGTCGACAGCTTCAGGGGGATGTTGAACTTTGATACCGAGCACGGAGCACTCGGGTAGGGTGGGGGCTACTAGTTTGGAGCAGAAGGCCTCGCAGACCTGCCTTCAGACTGCTATACACTAAAATTGCAGAGCTATGGTCAATTTAACAAAGAGGCCTACATATTGAACAGAAGGGCCTACACAGGGGTTTTATGCTGGCTGAGTGGTAAGGATGTCTCAGGATAATTATATAGCAACACAGGACCCGCTGGTCAATTTAATACGGCCTACAAATGCGGCTGGCAAGGCAAGGACAAGGGTCTCATACTTCAGGTGTGGACAGAACGGGCCAGGGGCCCCCTGTGATACAAAATCTACCCTCCTTCAAGGCTGTGGCAATGTAATAGACCATTGTGGGCAGAAGGAAGAGGCAATGGTAGTACAACCATACATGCCAACAGACCCGATTCAGCCAGGAAACGTCCAATGTTTTTAAGCTCAAATGGGCTTTATTTGATCTGTCTCCTGTCTACAATATCCTCTTTTTCAATGTAACTCAAAGGGGAAAATCAATACCCCAGTTTTTTTTCAAAATCTCCCTCTTACCAAGTTCAAAATGTTCGCAAGTATGGTACATTGGATCATGGAAGGAAATGGGATAGGGACATGGACTTGGATAACAGAGGACAGGAGAGACATGGAGAGGTGCACCAAACTGACCCTGCAGGGCAGGCATCAGGGTTTGCAGCAGCACAATACACCACACAGGGCATGCAGGACGGGAGTGCAGCACAACAATCCATAGAAAGCAAGAGGGAGGGGACAGGACCATGCACATGGACAACAGAGAACAGAGGGGCAAGAGGCAATGGTAGCTAGCTGACCATAATGGACAGACAGGAGAGAAGGCTGCAGCATAACAGACCATAAAGGGCAGGAGGGACGGATCAGGGGCATTACAATGGAACAGACAAGCCAGGAGGGAGGGAGTAGGGGTCTGCACATGTAAACAGAGGGCTGGGGGAAAGGGGGCAGGGCAGGAACAGCAAGATAGCCATGGAGGTCAGGCAGGATGGGCACTAGAAGCAAGACACAACATGAAGAGCAACAGTGAGACTGTGATGGCATACACACAGACCATGGAGGGAAGGTGGGAGGGGGTCAGGGGCAGCTAACTGACCACACAGGGAAGGTGGGAGGGGCCATGGCAGCACAGAAGACCATGCATGGCAAGTGGGAGGGTTCAGTGGCAGCACAATGGCTATGATGGGCAAGAAGGAGGGTGCAGGGGCATGCACAAAGGACGATGGAGGATAGAAGGGAGGGTCAGGACCTGTGCACAGACAAGAAAGTTCAGGGGAAGGGGCCTCACAACAGACCACACGGGGCAGGCAGGAGGAGCAGATGCAGCACAACAGACCAGGGAGGGCAGAAGGGTGTGGCAGTACAATGGACCATGTAGGACAGGAGGAAGAGGATAGAGGCATGGCATGTGGACAGGCAGGGTGGAGGTGGCAGGGACAGGTTACAGTCATCTGACAATGCTAGGCAGGTGGAAGGGGAGTGGCAGCTCAACAGAACACTCAGAGTAGATAGGAGTGGCAGGTCCATGGGACATGGTGGGCAAAAAGGATGGAGCAGGGGCATGCACAAAGACATCGGAGGGCAGGGGGAAGGAGAATAGGGGCAGCAAGCTAAGCACAGAGTTTAAGCAGGAGGTCAATGATGGGGCATAGAATTGGGCAATGGAGGGCAGGAGGAGTGGACTGGTACATCATACCAAATTGAGGGCAGTGGCAGCACATCAGACCATGCATGGCAGGAGGGAGGAGGCTAGTCCATGGATTCACACAACAGAGGATAGGGAGGAGGGGGATGGGGCAGCAAGCTAACTGTTCAGAGAAGGCGGGTATTAGAAACTTTATTGTTTTTAAAACATTTTGTCTGTGCAAACTACTTAAAATATGAACAAGTATGCAGCATAATCTCACTTTTATTCAGGAAGAAGAAGACGTTAGTGACTGTGACTCCGGGCTCACTTGGCAAAAACACCCCCTGACCCTCCACCCCCTATCGCAAAATGTAATGCCCGTGAAAAGGGTAGGTGAACACAGTGTTATATAGAACATAGTCCTGAGAGCACGATTGAAAATGAAAACTAGATATAGTGTATGGTATAAACTATGCACCAAAAAGTGTGATATAAGATGAACCAGGCGTGAAATATAATATGCAATACATTGTGCGCAATGACAGATTCATTGGAGAGCGCGAGATAGCACAGGCACTAGCGCGTGCTATGCGATATGCGCCTTGGAGTGTAATATGCACAGGGCAGTGTTGTGTAACCTAACTAGTCTCTAAAGTTGTAATATAAAATATGTGCTGGGGAGTGTAACGTTGCATATGCACTGTGACAAAGATATGGATCCCAAATTGTAATATGTATGGCATAGCACTGTGCGTTATAACATAGGCATCGAGGAAGGCACGTTAGATGGGGCAATATAACCCGTGCGAAGACAAGTGTGGCATGACATTTTCACGGGGTGGTGTTACAGTGCACATGGGCTAGAGAGTGTCATAGCATATGCACTAGCTAGTGGAATACAATACAGAGGTGTGTGGCACTCGGCAGGCAATGGTGGGTGTAACACAGCATTGGGCTCTGTCAGGAGCGCGCTGTGACTCACAAGTGATGTTCGTCCCCTTTCCAGAGAGTAAAATAAAAAGTATTACACATCCGGCAGTGGATGTGTGTTTTATTAACTGTGAGGGGGGTTTCTTGCATAGTTTTGGTCGAATTTTTGTCGAATCCCCTTTGAATGGCTTGGTGTGCATGTGTATTAAATGTGCCCGTCAATAGCTACCCATGTTTGTATAAATAAACGACAAGGGTGTCTACCGGCATTAGGCACCGTAGAGCATCAGACATGTCAGAGCTTCACTAGTGGTGTAAATACATTCCACGTGGATTAATTGCATGCATAGTCGCCTTTTAATGAATATCACGCAAATCGTCATGGTGATAGGTACGTACGGTTTGTCCAGCATGTCCTAGGTGTGTCTATAAATATATATTTTTTAAAAATAATAAAAAACAGTGGCCGGCCCTGGGGATTGGGGTCAAAAAAATATAATTAGGAGACAGGCCCTGGGGGATGGGGTCATCAGGGCCAATAAATTAGAATAAGAAGGGGAACCACACAGCCCCCCTTCTTAAAAAAATAAAATAAATAAAAGACTGGCATCGTGCCGGAGGCCATGCCCCCTCCATGCAGCACTCTGCAAACGCGCCCCCAACAGGCATCTCCAGTATGCGCCAGGGAGCTGCGCTGCAAACAGGTGTTCTGAGGCCAAGCCCCTTTTTACACCTCTCTGCAACGCAGCTCTGTGGCGCTTACTGGAGGTACCTAGTGGTCTAGTGTGACCCTAGGGACCCTTAGGATTCAAGGGGACTTAATCTCTCAACTTAGAACAGCCACAGGGCGCGTTTACACAGTGGTGAAGGGAGGGGACGGGGCCTGAGGTGACGTGTGCAAACTCGCACCATGGCACGTTTTAAATTGGGGATATAATTTCCCTTCAATACTGAGGGCCCCTGGGGGCTAACTAGCCCACCAAGTGCTTCCAGTAAGCGCTACTGAGCTGCATTGCAGAGAGGTGGTCCAGGCCGTGCCACTTTTTACACCTCTCTGCAACGCAGCTCTGTGGCACTTACTGGAGGTACCTAGTGGGCTAGTTGGACCCTAGGGACCCTCAGGACTCAAATGAACTTAATCTCCCAACTAAAAACGGACACAGGGTGTGTTTACACAATGGTGAAAGGAGGGGACGGGGCCTGAGTTAACGTGTGCAAAAACGCCCTGTGGCCTGTTTTAAGAGGTAGTTTTAATCCCCATGCCCTATTATATACTAGGGGCTTATAGAGGAGGTAAGGCTAATCACAGGGGGACCCCAACGCATAATGTTCCCTAGTGTATGTAGGTGTTTTCACTGTATTCTAAGTGTCTTTTAACATAGCACTGGCTCTAGGACTGGTTAGTCAGACTCAGTTACCACCAGTATCCGTCTGAAAAAGTTGAGGGTACAGGATGATTTTGCAACAAGGCTTCTTTCTGCTCTTCTTTTTGTTCTTTCTGCACGTTATCCTTCTTCCTGCACTTATCTTCGTATTTGAGGACTTCTGTTGCTTCTTTCTGCACTTCTTTTGTTTCTTTCTGTGCATTTTTTCTTCTTTCTTCACATGTCCTATCTCTGTAGGCATAGTTAGAAATTAGCATTTAAAAAACCTTTGAAATTAACAGAAAAAACCATAGGTTTCAGGCACGTTATAGTTAGGAATTAGCATTTAAAAAACCTCAGAAATTCACTGAAAAAACCATAGGTTTCAGGGGTGTTATAGTTAGCTGGACTTTTCACTTGTACAAAACCATTGAAATTCCCCCGTTATAGTTAGTTCAGCTAACTATAACTCGCGCGCCCGCAATGCACTGCTGATGACGTCACATATTACATCACTCATGACATGGTCAGTGACATCACTCATGACATCACTGATGACATCTCAAATGACATCACTGATGACATCACTGATGACATCATCCTTGTGATAGAGTGGCAGACCTCCTCTCACCCTAATATAACCTTTGATACACACATTCAAAAATAGAGACTAAAATTTTCAAAACAATGGACATACCAATACCAGTTACAACAACCTCTTCAGTAATTCTAAGATCCACATACACATCCACTCATTCACCAACAGTCCAATACAGTCACTCATACATGTACTCACTCATCATATGTACTCATACACCTATACATCCTGTTACACAATGCCACTCATCCATAGAGTTACTCACACACATAGTCACTCATGCTAATAAAGAATCAAACATACATTTACTTGCATATACAGTTATACACACACCACCACACTTACTTCTACGGAAACTTACACATACTTAGTCTTTTAAACAATCACTTATAGAAACACATACTTATTCATACAGGAACTCTTTCAATCTCTCACTCTCACATATACTCACATATATACACCAATAGTCACATATACTAGTTTAAAACATATGTAGTTACTCATAAAGACACTATTGAGACAGTCATTCACTCACTAACACACCCATACACACACTCATCCACCCATACAGTCCTGCACACATACTGTGTTCAACACATACAAACAGTGAGTCACTCATTCATGCACCTATGCACTACGTAATACCCCCACCGAACCATGCAGACACTCAGACTGATACTCAAAAAACCAACTAATAACCTATATAGACACCCATGTAGCTACTCACCAACCCATGCAGCCACTTATACACAAAATGAGAGACTGATACAGATATTTACATATTTAAACATTACTCACTAAGCCATGTATTCACTATGATACACTTAATCAGTCAGTTACACAATCAATTTTTCAAAAACAAATCATCCATTTAGACACTTATATACCCATTTATTCTTCCATCGACCTTGAGATATACATATATAAAACATATTTGATTTTCAGAATAACACACATTCACTGGATGATGTCATCAGTGATGTCATCAGTGATGTCATTTGAGATGTCATCAGTGATGTCATGAGTGATGTCACTGACCATGTCATGAGTGATGTAATATGTGACGTCATCAGCAGTGCATTGCGGGCGCGCGAGTTATAGTTAGCTGAACTAACTATAACGGTGGAATTTCAATGGTTTTGTACAAGTGAAAAGTCCAGCTAACTATAACACCCCTGAAACCTATGGTTTTTTCAGTGAATATATATATGTATATATTATCTACTGGCGGTCGCCAGTAGATAGTTATAGTTAGGACCGTGTTTCAATAGGAAATCCGAAACATTCTATTTGGAATAACGTTGGCGCCGGTTGACGAATCCTCGCGAAAGTTTCAAAATAGGTGGGGCGCTCCGCTCCGCTCCTACCCTGAAAGTCTCGGGGGGATTCGTCAAGCGGGGGCTGAGACAAAAGGGGGGTCCCAAAACGCGTTTTCCCCATGCAATTTTCCATAGGGACCTTTAGTCCAAGGTACAGCCCGAACGGCTGAACAGAATTACTTGAAATTTGGCAGAGAGGTAGTCCTCAGGTCAGGGATGTGGCTTTTGCAGGTCTGGTGTCAATCTGTTCAGCAGTTCCTGAGAAAATCAAAAGTAAAATCATATATATATGTGGGCGGAGCCTAACCACACATCTCATCCTGAGATCTGATTGGCTGTTAGCACTTCATCCAAGAAGTGTTGGCAGCCATCTTGGGACCAATATACATGATAGCACCTCATTAAAAAGCATTGCAGTTAATATAAGGTTTTAAGACTTTAGTTACATTATAAATCATTTGTTGATGGTACCATACTCATTTTAGGAATTGTGGTATGTTCTAAGGTGATTTCACCATGTGAAAAAGCCTTCTGCTGGGATATCATGATTGAGAGAAAAATATTTTCTCACGCATTTCCCACAGAGGTTTGGAAGGTGATCTATAAGCTAAACTGAGAGCTTATTTTCTGTAAATTCACATTATCTTTCTCAGTCATGTGAGAATAAAGTCTGACATTCTCAGTAAAACATGTACATCCAACAAGGGCAGAGACTGTCAGTTGATTCCTTTGTGTTCTACTGCAGCTTCCCAGAGTGTTCCAAAGAACAACTAGAGCGCTAACAGTCCTACTTATGATAAACGTATGGCACACCTGAAGCCATCTTGCTTGGATTAAAGTGGTAACTCTTAAAACATTTAATTTTAAAAGGAACACAATGAGGGGGTTCATTTTTC
This sequence comes from Triturus cristatus, assembly GCF_964204655.1. Classification (NCBI taxonomy): domain Eukaryota; kingdom Metazoa; phylum Chordata; class Amphibia; order Caudata; family Salamandridae; genus Triturus; species Triturus cristatus. Next base: position 1,116,498,823 of record NC_140588.1, on the reverse strand, counting down.
CATAACAAGTATGATTAGTGCTGCAGAAAGAAAAACTAGGGCACATTTTGACTTCTGAAATCCTCTTTAATTTCATTAAAACATTCTGATATGCAGACTGAAACATGCACTTTCAATACCAGCAGCAGTTTTCCCTTGTGAGCAGTAGCTTTACTACAGTGATCTAATGAGCAAAAAGAGTGCTAAAATTCTGAATTTATGGCAAATGTGTGACACATCTGAATGCCTTCTTGATGGAATCAAAGTAAAAAACTGAAAGTATTTCCTACTGAGGAGACTGCAGTAAATGAGAAAATTAGGAAACTTTATAACAAATAGGTCTCCCAAGATGGCCACCAGAGACAAAAGAGCCCAAATGTAGCCCAAATATCACCCAGATGTAGCCCAAGTATAGCCCAATGACAGAATGTCCCAGAGTGTTCTAAAAAACAACTAGAGCGCTTACTGTCTTCATTATGACAAAAGTATGGCACACCTGAAGCCATCTTGATTGGAATAAACTGGTAACACTTAAAACATTTAATTTAAAAAGGAACACAATGAGGGGGTTCATTTTGCCATAGAAATTATGATTAATGCTGAAGAACGAAAATGAGGGCACATTTTGAGTGACTTCTCAAATCCTCTTCTATTTCATTAAAAAATTCTGACATGCAGACTGAAACATGCACTTTTAATACCAGGAGCAGACTTCCATGGTGAACAGTAGTTTTACTACAGTGATCTAATGAGCAACTAGAGGGCTAACTGTCAGAATTTATGGCAAATGTGTGTCATATCTGAATACCTTCATGATGGAATCAAAGTAAAAAACTGAAAGCATTTCCTACTGAGGAGACTGCAGTACATGAGGAAATTAGGAAACTTCATAACAAATAAATCTCCCAAGATGGCCACCGGAGACAAAAGAGCCCAAATGTAGCCCAAAATCACCCAGATGTAGCCCAAATTTAGCCCAATGACAGAAGTGTGCAAAACACTTATTATTTTGTGTTTTTGCAGTGTTATATAGTGCAGACTTGTCAGGTATTGGAGTGCTTTACATGAGCATTGGTTACATCACACAAGAACAAATTCATTTTGGTTGTAGACATGGGGAGACTAAGTGATTTGACCAGAATCACAGAATGTCGAGCTGAAGCAGAAACTCCAACCTGGTTCCCCAGTTGCAAAGTCTGCAGTTTTGGAAGTAACACCACATCCTCTCCCCTAAGTGCAACATTTAATCAAGTGGTCAACTGGATAAAAAAACATAAAGATAACAAATAATTTAAAAGTGCTTAGTCGCTATTTGAAAACTCAGAAAATATGTCCTTATTTTAGTCTTTTAGAGCACTAACCATAATTTTGATGCCAATAAGACCCTCTCATATATGTAATTTCTAAAGGAAATGCTCTAGGTATTACAGTTTTGATTACATCAAGATGACGTCAGGCGTTCCACACTTTTGTAATAAATATAGAATGTTAGCAATCTTGTTGTTCATTAGGATACTGTTGAGAGGCAGAGGCCAGGGGCACGGACTCTAAAAATTGAAGTCAGGTAGGAGGGTGCAAAGGCAACAATTTAACCACACTGAGCAGGCAGGAAGGGCCGTGGCAGCACAACAGACTATGGAGGGCAGTGGAAAGGGGGGCAGGGGCAACAAACCAACAATACAGGACTTGCAAGAGAGGCTGTGGCAATGTAATAGACCATTGTGGGCAGAAGGAAGAGGCAATGGTAGTACAACCATACATGCCAACAGATCCGATTCAGCCAGGAAACGTCCAATGTTTTTAAGCTCAAATGGGCTTTATTTGATCTGTCTCCTGTCTACAAGCTCCTCTTTTTCAATGTAACTCAAAGGGGAAAATCAATACCCCAGTTTTTTTTCAAAATCTCCCTCTTACCAAGTTCAAAATGTTCGCAAGTATGGTACATTGGATCATGGAAGGAAATGGGGTAGGGACATGGACTTGGATAACAGAGGACAGGAGGGACATGGAGAGGTGCACCAAACTGACCCTGCAGGGCAGGCATCAGGGTTTGCAGCAGCACAATACACCACACAGGGCATGCGGGACGGGAGTGCAGCACAACAATCCATAGAAAGCAAGAGGGAGGGGACAGGACCATGCACATGGACAACAGAGAACAGAGGGGCAAGAGGCAATGGTAGCTAGCTGACCATAATGGACAGACAGGAGAGAAAGCTGCAGCATAACAGACCATAAAGGGCAGGAGGGACGGATCAGGGGCATTACAATGGAACAGACAAGCCAGGAGGGAGGGAGTAGGGGTCTGCACATGTAAACAGAGGGCTGGGAGCAAGGGGGCAGGGCAGGAGCAGCAAGATAGCCATGGAGGTCAGGCAGGATGGGCACTAGAAACAAGACACAACATGAAGAGCAACAGTGAGACTGTGATGGCATACACACAGACCATGGAGGGAGGGAAGGTGGGAGGGGGTCAGGGGCAGCTAGCTGACCACACAGGGAAGGTGGGAGGGGCCATGGCAGCACAGAAGACCATGCATAGCAAGCGGGAGGGTTAGTGCCAGCACAATGGCTATGATGGACAAGAAGGAGGGTGCAGGGGCATGCACAAAGGACCATGGAGGATAGAAGGGAGGGTCAGGACCTGGGCACAGACAAGAGAGTTCAGGGGAAGGGGCCTCACAACAGACCGCGCGGGAGGAGCAGATGCAGCACAACAGATCACGGAGGGCAGAAGGGCGTGGCAGTAAAATGGACCATGGAGGACAGGAGGAAGGGGATAGGGGCATGGCATGTGGACAGGCAGGGTAGAGGTGGCAGGGACAGGTTACAGTCATCTGAAAATGCTAGGCAGGTGGGAGGGGAGTGGCAGCTCAACAGAACACTCAGAGTAGATAGGAGTGGCAGGTCCATGGAACATAGTGGGCAAAAAGGATGGAGCAGGGGCATGCACAAAGACATCGGAGGGCAGGGGGAAGGAGAATAGGGGCAGCAAGCTAAGCACAGAGGCTAAGCAGGAGGTCAATGATGGCCCATAGAATTGGGCAATGGAGGGCAGGAGGAGTGGACTGGTACATCATGGTACATCATGCTAAAAGGAGGGCAGTGGCAGCACATCAGACCATGCATGGCAGGAGGGAGGAGGCTAGTCCATGGATTCAGACAACAGAGGATAGGGAGGAGGTGGATGGGGCAGCAAGCTAACTGTTTAGAGAAGGTGGGTAGTAGGAACTTTATTGTTTTTAAAATGTGTGTCTGTGCGAACTACTTAAAATACTTAAAATATGAACAAGTATGCAGCATAATCTCACTTTTATTCAGGAAGAAGAGGACGTTTGTGACTGTGACTCCGGGCTCACTTGGCAGAAACACCCCCTGACCCTCCACCCCCATCGCAAAATGTAATGCCCGTGAAAAAGGTAGGTGGACACAGTGTTATATAGAACATAGTCCTGGGAGCACGATTGAAAATGAAAACTAGATGTAGTATATGGTATAAACTATGCACCAAAAAGTGTGATATAGGATGATCCGGGGCGTGAAATATAATATGCAATACATTGTGCGCAATGACAGATTCATTGGAGAGCGCGAGATAGCAGAGGCACTAGCGCGTGCTATGCGATATGCGCCTTGGAGTGTAATATGCACAGGGCAGTGTTGTGTAACATAACTAGTCTCTAAAGTTGTAATATAAAATATGTGCTGGGGAGTGTAACGTTGCATATGCACTGTGACAAAGATATGGATCCCAGATTGTAATATGTATGGCATAGCGCTGTGCGTTATAACATACACATCGAGGAAGGCACGTTAGATGGGGCAATATAACCCGTGCGAAGGCAAGTGTGGCATGACATATTCACGGGGTGGTGTTACAGTGCACATGGGCTAGAGAGTGTCATAGCATACGCATTAGCTGGTGGAATACAACACAGAGGTGTGAGGCAATCGGCGGGCACTGGTGGGTGTAACACAGCATTGGGCTCAGCCAGGAGCACGCTGTGACTCTCAAGTGAGGTTCATCTCCTTTCCAGAGTGTAAAATAAAAAGTATTACACATCCGGCGGTGGATGTGTTTTTTATTAACCGTGAGGGGGGTTTCTTGTATAGTTTGGTCGAATTTTTGTCGAATCCCCTTTGAATGGCTTGGTGTGCGTGTATATTAAATGTGCCAGTCAATAGCTACCCATGTTTGTATAAATAAACGACAAGGGTGTCTACTTGGAGAGTACCCACTGGCGGGGGCGCCGGGATTAGGCACGGTAGGGCATCAGACACGTCAGAGCTTCACTAGCGGTGTAAATACATTCCATGTGGATTCATTCTATGCATAGTCGCCTTTTAATGAATATCACGCAAATCGTCATGTGATAGGTACATAGGGTTTGTCCAGCATATCCTAGGTGTTTCTATAAATATATATATTTTTAAAATATTAAAAAACAAAGGCCGGCCCCGGGGGATGGGGTCCCCGGAGCCATAAGTGGCATGAGGAGTGGGGCAACGCAGCCCCCTCCTAAAGAATTTAAATTAAAAAAAGGCCATGACCCGGGGGTTGGGGTCCCTGGGGCCGATTAAGGCCTTGGGAGGGCCACATTTATTTTTTTCAACAAAAAAAATTCGGGTGCAGGCCCTGGGGGATGGGGTTCCCAGGGCCAGTAAATTAGAAAAAGAAGGGGGGCCACACAACCCTCCTTCTTAAAAAAATAAAATAAAGACCGGCATCGCGCTGGAGGCCACGCCCCCTCCTTGCAGCACTCTGCAAACGCACCCCCTGGCCAGTTGTAAGTTGGGGAATTAATTCCCCTTCAATACTGAGGGTCCCTGAGGGCCAACTAGCCCAACAGGTATCTCCAGTGTGCACCAGGGAGCTGCGTTGCAGACAGGTGTTCTGAGGCCAAGCCACTTTTTACACCTCTATGCAACGCAGCTCTGGGGCGCTTACTGGAGGTGCCTAGTGGGCTAGTTTGACCCTAGGGACCCTTAGGATTCAAGGGGACTTAATCTCTCAACCTAGAACGGCCACAGGGCGCGTTAACACAGTGGTGAAGGGAGGGGACGGGGCCTCAGGTGACGTGTGCAAACACGCCCTGTGGCGCGTTTTAAGTTGGGGAAATAATTCCCTTTCAATCCTGAGGGACCCTGAGGGCCAACTAGCCCACCAGGTGCTTCCAGTAAGTGCCACTTCTCTGCGTTGCAGAGAGGTGGTGCAGGCCGTGCCCCTTTTTAAACCTCTCTGCAATGGTGCTTACTGGACATACCTAGTGGGCTATTTTGCCCCTAGGGATCCTCAGGATTCAAGGGGACTTAATCTCCCAACTTAAAAAACGGCCACTGGGCATGTTTTCACAGTGGGGAAGGAAGGGGACGGATCCTAAAGTGACGTGTGCAAACACGCCCTATGGCGCGTTTTAAGTTGGGGAAATAATTCCCCTTCAATCCTGAGGGCCCCTGGGGGCTAACTAGCCCACCAGGTGCTTCCAGCAAGCGCCACTGAGTTGCGTTGCAGAGAGGTGGTCCAGGCCGTGCCACTTTTTACACCTCTCTGCAACGCAGCTCTGTGGTGCATACTGGAGGTACCTAGTGGGCTAGTTGGACCCTAGGGACCCTCAGGATTCAAATTAACTTAATCTCCCAACTAAAAACGGCCACAGGGCGTGTTTACACAGTGGTGAAGGGAGGGGACGGGGCCTGAGTTAACATGTGCAAACAAGCCCTGTGGCACGTTTTAAGTTGGGGAAATAATTCCCCTTCAATTCTGAGGGACCCTGGGGGCCAACTAGCCCACCAGGTGCTTCCAGTAAGCACCACTCCGCTGCGTTGCAGAGAGGTGGTCTAGGCCGTGCCCCTTTTTACATCTCTCTACAACGCAGCTCTGTGGCGCTTACTGGAGGTACCTAGTGGTCTAGTTGGACCCTAGGGACCCTCAGGATTCAAGGGGACTTAATCTCCCAACTTAAAACGGCCACAGGGCGTGTTTACACATTGGGGAAGTGAGGGGACGGGGCCTGAGGTGACGTGTGCAAACACGCCCTGTGGCGCGTTTTAAGAGGTAGTTTTAATCCCCTGCCCTATTATATACTAGGGGCTTACAGAGGAGGTCATGCTGATCACAGGCGGACCCCAACACATAGTGTTCCCTAGTGTATGTAGGTGTTTTCACTGTATTCTGAGTTTCTTTTAACATAGCACTGGCTCTAGGACTGTTTAGTCAGACTCAGTTACCACCAGTATCCGTCTGAAAAAGTTGAGGGTACAGGATAATTTTGCAACAAGGCTTCTTTCTGCTCTTCTGATTGTTCTTTCTGCACGTTATCCTTCTTCCTGCACTTTTCTTCGTCTTTGAGGACTTCTGTTGCTTCTTTCTGCATTTCTTTTTTTTCTTTCTGTGCGTTTTTTCTTCTTTCTTCACATGTCCTATCTCTGTAGGCATAGTTAGAAATTAGCATTTAAAAAACCTTTGAAATTCACTGAAAAACCATAGGTTTCAGGCACGTTATAGTTAGGAATTAGCATTTAAAAAACCTTAGAAATTCACTGAAAAAAACATAGGTTTCAGGGGCGTTATAGTTAGCTGGACTTTTCACTCGTACAAAACCATTGAAATTCCCCTGTTATAGTTAGTTCAGCTAACTATAACTTGCGTGCCCACAATGCACTGCTGATGCCGTCACATATTACATCACTCATGACATGGTCAGGGACATCACTCATGACATCACTGATGACATCTCAAATGACATCACTAATGACATCACTGATGACATCATCCTTGTGATAGAGTGGCAGACCTCCTCTTCCCCTAATATAACCTTTGATACACACATTCAAAAATAGAAACTACAATGTTCAAAACAATGAACATACCAATACCAATTACAACAACCTATTCAGTAATTCTAAGATCCACATACATATCCACTCATTCACCAACAGTCCTATACAGTCACTCATACATGTACTCACTCATCATATGTACTCACACACCTATACATCCTGTTACACAACGCCACTCATCCATAGAGTTACTCACACACATAGTCACTCATGCTAATAAAGAATCAAACATCCATTTACTTGCATATACAGTTATACACACACCACCACACTTACTTCTACAGAAACTTACACATACTTAGTCTTTTAAACAATCACTTATCGAAACACATACTTATTCATACAGGAACTCTTTCAATCTCTCACTCTCACATATACTCACTTATATACACTGATAGTCACATATACTAGTTTAAAACATATGCAGTTACTCATAAAGACACTATTGAGACAGTCTATCACTCACTAACACACCCATGCACACACTCATCCACCCATACAGTCCTGCACACATGCTGTCTTCAACACATACAAACAGTGAGTCACTCATTCATGCACCTATGCACTACGTAATACCCCCCACCGAACCATACAGACACTCAGACACTCATACTGATACTCAAAAAAACAACTAATAACCTATATAGACACTCATGTAGCTACTCACCAACCCATGCAGCCACTTATACACAAAGTGAGGGACTGATACAGATATTTACACATTTAAACATTACTCACTAAGCCATGTATTCACTAAGATAAACTTAATCAGTAAGTTATACAATTAATTTTTAAAAACAAATCATCCATTTAGACACTTATATACCCATTTATTCTTCCATCGACCTTGAGATATACATATATAAAACATATGTAATTTTCAGAAAAACACACATTCACTGGATGATGTCATCAGTGATGTCATTTGAGATGTCATCGGTGATGTCATGAGTGATGTCACTGACCATGTCATGAGTGATGTAATATGTGACATCATCAGCAGTGCATTGCGGGTGCGCGAGTTATAGTTAGCTGAACTAACTATAACGGGGGAATTTCAATGGTTTTGTACGAGTAAAAAGTCCAGCTAACTATAACGCCCCTGAAACCTATGGTTTTTTCAGTGAATTTCTAAGGTTTTTTAAATCCTAATTCCTAACTATAACGTGCCTGAAACCTATGGTTTTTTCAGTGAATATATATATATATATATATATATACTTATATATATATATTCACTGAAAAAACCAAAGGTTTCAGGGGCGTTATAGTTAGGAATTGGCATTAAAAAAAACCTTAGAAATTCACTGAAAAAACCATAGGTTTCAGGGGTGTTATAGTTAGCTGGACATTTCCCTAGTACAAAACCCTATTAATTCCCCTGTTATAGTTAGTTCAGCTAACTATAACTCGCGCCCCGCAATGCACTGCTGATGACGTCACATATTACATCACTCATGACATGGTCAGTGACATCACTGATGACATCACTGATGACATCTCAAATGACATCACTGATGACATCACTGATGACATCATCCAGTGACTGTGTGTTTCTGTAAATTTTAAATATGTTTTATATATTTATAGTGAAAGGTCTGTGGAAGATTGAGTAGCTGTACAAGTGTGTGAATGAATGATTTTCTAGGTGCGTAACTGACTCTATAAGTGAGTCATTAAATGTATCTTACTGCAGACTAGTGACTAAACTGTGTGAATGTCTGTATGTTTCTGTCTGTATGTATGTATCAACATTTATAGAGCGCACTGCAACCCTACGGGCATCCTGTCTGTTGGTGTATAAGTGACTGCAACCCTACGGGCATCCTGTCTGTTGGTGTATAAGTGGCTGCATGGTTTTGTGAATAGCTATATGAGTGTCTATATGGGTTATCGATTGGTTGTCTGAGTATCTGTATGGGTGCTTGAGTGTTTGTGTGGGTAGGCTGTGTGTGACTCTGAGCATAGATGTGTGAGCGGGTGATTCTATGGGTGCATGGTTTTAAGAGTGCATCTGTGATGAACTGTATGGTTGAGTGAGTGTATGTATGGGTGTGTTAGGGATTGAATGTATATCTCAGTGGTACATTTGTGACTAACTACATATGTGAAAGGCAGTATATATGTGTGTAAGAGTATATAAGTGGGTATATGTGAGAGTGTGTGATTGTGAGAGTGGCTGTATGGATGAGTGTGTGCTTGTATCAATGATTGTATAAGAGTGTAAGAATGTGGTACCATTTTTATGAGTAAGTGAACTTGAGTGTGTATAACTGCATAGGTGAGTAAATGGGAGTGTGATTAATTATTTACATGACTGACTAGGTGTGACAGTACCTCTATGGATGATTGGTGGTGTGTGAGTGTCTATGTAGGTGTATAAATGCATATGATAGTCTTGTACGGAGTGACTGTAAGTATGAGTGACTGTACATGTGAATGAGTGGAGGTGTATGTAGACCTAAGAGTTAATAAGTGGGTATGTAGTTATTGGTATTGGGGTATCTATGGTTTTGAGAATGGACGTCTGAAATTTTGAGTTTGTGTATCAACGGTTAAATTAGGGTGTGAGAAGATGCAGTAATTGATCACATGGATGATGTCATCAGTGATGTCATTTGAGATGTCATCAGTGATGTCATCAGTGATGTCATTGACCATGTCATGAGTGATGTAATATGTGACGTCATCAGCAGTGCATTGCGAGGGCGCGAGTTATAGTTAGCTGAACTAACTATAATGGGGGAATTTCTAGGGTTTTGTACGAGGGAAATGTCCATCTAACTATAACACCCCTGATACCTATGTTTTTTTTAGTGAATTTCAAAGGTTTTTTGAATGCCAATTCCTAACTTTAATGCCCCTGAAACCTTTGGTTTTTTCAGTGAATTTCAAAGGTTTTTTAAATGCCAATTCCTAACTATAACACCCCTGAAACCTATAGTTTTTTCAGTGAATTTCAAAGGTTTTTTAAATGTTAATATCATGAAAAGCATTCTTTTTTAAAAGTAGGGTGCACATTAGTTTTGTGGAAAAGCATCTTTGTGATTGGTTAAGAAAAAGCAGTTTCAACGTGGAGTACATATCATAGGATAAAATTTGCTCAGCTCAACCACACCTGCTACTTGCATTTGGAAGGCACTGTTCGAACTTAAAACAATCGTCAAATTTTAACCTGCACGTGTCATTAAATGTTCAAGAAACTGTTACAAAAAAATATCGTAAAGTTTTAAAAAATTGATGAACTTTTAACCTGCACGTATTGTAGAATGTTCTAGAAAGTGTGTTGATAGAATACGTTGCACTTCTGACTTCTATGTGTTGTTGAATATTAAAAAAACGGTTCATATGGAAAATTAAAAAGAAACCAATAGAGAAATTTTGAAACCTAAAATAATCAAGGATCTATTCTAATTTATTCTTTACATGTATTTATGTGTGCAGCAACAAAATTATAGACACAACAGCACTAGGAAGAGGAAGAAGCAGAGAGTGGGGGAGGGGGGAGATGGGCAGAATGGCTCACATGCACAATTAAGTACAACACACATATAGACTAACAATGGCCAAAATGAAACACATCAACAAGGAGCACAAGTCACACAACCCGCCAACATCACACCACTGAACGAGCATAGAAGTGAAAACCACGCTGCATTCATACAGGATGTGTACAAAGGCCAGTCGTTGGTGTTGTGGGATGTCTGCAACCATGGTCATCATGGATGAGATGCCCAGCATGTGGCACATGGGCGAGTTCACTGTCTGTTATGTTGCCAAACAGCTGCTCCTCCCTCACACGAGCCCCCACACTTATGTACGGTACGCTGTTGTATCTCGTGCACTCATACGGCACACCATTGTAATGCCTATTCGCACATGTCCTGCTGCATTCCAACTACACCATCACAGTGCCGTTTGTAGGTGGTGCATGCCACTTTACAACATCGACTGCTGCGGCCCTTGTGACAGGCCACACCAGAACACAGAGACACCCTTACCACACTTTCTGTAAATGGACATGTCCGAGATACCCCATTCCCCTTGCCGAATAGGCACACCCCTGCGCTGACCTGTGTACTCCGGACCAACACACGCCGGTTGTACATGCAGGAGGATGCGTGTATAGCTACATGTCCAGGCTCACTGCCAAAGCTGAGGTGACAGCACACTGTGATATTGCAGGGCTCGTGCCTATCATGCTAACACAATGACCACAGGGACACACTTGCTCAGATGCGGGTTTGGGGGGCATTGGTGGTCCTGAAGTTGTTGCGATGAGTCTTGTGGCCCTCATGGGTATCCCTGTATCATGCTCATTGACTCTATGGCACCTGTTGGTGTTCTGGTGTGCCTCTTGGCTGTGTTCCCTTCCATGGTGCAGGTAGTTGTCCTGCTTAACACCAGCAGAAAGCAGGTGTAAAATCCCTGGTGCTAACGTGTCTTATCGCCGGAATTTGTTTCGTATTGCAATTGGTGAGAAAGTTGTGATGTGATTTTTTTCATATGCAGTACAATATACGAACTGAGCAGTGTATCTCGTCAAGATCCAGCACCTGACGCACTATTCCTAATCAATATAAATACTATGAGATTTCTTAATAGATTTTGTGTGTACACTGTAAGTGCAGCCAATACCTCAGTGCAATTCAATACAGGATTTTAGTATTTAGAATAAATCGGAAAGGTGCACCACGTGTCTTTTTGCACGGGAACGGCTACTCTCCATTTCACTATCAGCAATTTAACGGAAGTAAAGTTGAGATAAATCTAACACACTATTCAGAAGTTGGTGCAAACTGCAGATATCACCAGTATTCCAGCGATCAGTGCCCCAAAATTTAACACCATGGTGGACTCCATCAAATAACAGTAAAAAGAACAAGAAAGAGTCACACAGCAGTTAAGAGAACAACCAAAAACTTTATTATTTTTTTTTTCAAACTTTATTTTTTATAATAATAAATATATAAACGATAAACTATTTTCAAACTTTATTTTTTTATTAACATATATATGAACAATAAACTAATAAACAAAATGTAACAACAATAATACAAAACAACAAGGCGGAACACTCCTGTGGGAATCATGGATGTCGACGACAGACCTGGAAAATCAGAAAGATTGTTAAAAAAAAACCAACATGGTATTCTCAACAAAATACCACAAGAAACAAATCACATATATATAAAATGCATACAGCTAACAAAATTTTATAAGTTTAACTTACAAAAACTGTAAATATTGCCGCTTTAAAATATTTACCGAATCTGAGGAATTTTTTTTGCAGAAGGCACCACGCCCACAACTTTTTTCGTCAGTGGTGAGGAAATGTTTTACTTTTTCCAAGGGGCAAACAAAGACCAATGCCACCTTCATCACTCGCAAGATTTGCCAAAGAGTTCTGTTACGAGGGGATCCTAACAAAAAATACTTGTGCGGCACAGCAGGTATGATAAAACACCTAAGGACCCTTCATCCAAACAATCTTGCACGAGAAGAGTGCAAACAGATGAGAAACACTCCTGTTCTCTATCTGTAAAAAAGAATCACAAATAAATGTATATTAATAACTTTCAAATTTATACTATTCCATTACTGTACAGACACATTGTATATAAAAATTGACTAAGAAACTATAGCCCTGAACCACAAGTGTGACGATCGTTAAAACACTACATGCATAGTGTATACTACTTTGAAGCAGTTCATGCCCTAAAGCCTACCTTACTAAAAGACTACATGCTAACTGACTAAATGATTACAGTACTATAATGAGACACACTGGGTGAGTGACAGGGTGTTTGCTAGAAGAGTATGAATACTAACTAGGGAATTGAAGATGTGAAACACAACTGTGTAGGTGATTAGAGGACTGCATCTATACTGCATAGGCATTTAAAACAGTCCATGTGCTAAGGCCTGGCTCACTGCATCACTACTTGGGTACTGACTGAATGATTAGAGTACAGCAAGGAGAGTGCCTAGCTGAATTTATAAGTGCTAGGCTTTTCGCACAGGGAATGGATTAGTACTTGGTACTGAATGGGTCACTAGAGGAGTGCAAAGGCAGTGACAAGTGCTGGACTGTATGGATACTGACTAGGAAATTGAAAGTGTGAAAGACAAGTGTCTAGGTGGTTAGAAGACTGCATGCATAGTGCATAGGGGTTTGAAGCAGTCCATGTGCTAAGGCCTGGCTCAGTGTATGAATACTTAGGCACTGACTGAATGATTAGAGTACTGCAAAGATAGTATCTTGCTGAATTTATAAGTGTTTGGGTTTTAGCACAGTGAATGGATTAGTACATGGTGCTGAATAGGTCACTAGAGGACTGCAAAGGGAGTGACAGGGTATTTCCTGGAAGTGTATGGATACTGACTAGGGAATTGAAGGTGTGAAAGACAATAGTGTACTTGGTTAGAGGACTGCATGCATAGTGGATAAGGGTTTGAAGCAGTCCATATACTAAGGCCTGGGTCACTGGATGAGTACTTGGGTACTGACTGAATGATTAGAGTACAGCAAGGAGAGTGCCTGGGTGAATTTATTAGGGTTTGGCGAAGTTAATGGGTTAGTACATGATGCTGAATGGGTCACTAGAGGAGTGCAACGGCAGTGGCAGAGTGTTTGCTGGAAGTGAACGGATACTGACTGGGGAATTGAAGGTGTGAAAGACAAGTGTGTAGATGGTTAGAGGACTGCATGCATAGTGGATAGGGGTTTGAAGAAGTCCATGTGCTAAGACCTGGCTCACTGCATGAATACTTAGGCAGTGACTGAATCATTAGACTACTGGAAAGAGAGTGTCTTGGTGAATTTATAAGTGTTTGGGTTTTAGTAAAGTGAATGGATTAGTACATGATGTTGAATGGGTCTCTAGAGGACTGCAAAGGAAGTTACAGGATGTTTCCTGGAAGTGTATGGATAGTGACTAGGGTATTGAAGGTGTAAAAGACAAGTGTATAGTATGTAAGAACACTACATGCATACTGCATAGACATTTGAAGCAATCTATTTGGTACTTAGAAACTGACTAAATAATCAGACTACTTCTAGGACAGTGCTTAGGTAAAACTTTTAAATTTTCATTTCTGCCACAGTGAACAGAATAGTACATGGTACTGCACCTTAGTGTCAAACCCTGACTCATTTTATCAATGCATAAGCAAAGACTAACTTCTAATGCTACTAAAACTTGACAACATTAGAGGTTTTAAATTAGTTATCTGTCAGCAAATACAAGACGTTACCAAATGCTTCTCTCACAGTGGTTCCCAAATGCACACAGACTCACAGTGTGATTCTAGACAACAACCACTATACCTAGGAGTTTACCAAAAATCATTCACTACTGTGGAAGTGGTAAGGGAACTGCACACAATCTTCATATTTCAGGACTGCACTTTTATGTCAAAGCCTAACTCATATAATCAAAGCAGAAGCAAAGACTGGCTTCTAATGCTACTAAAACTTCACAACATGACCGGTTTTAAAACAGGTATCTGTCAGCAAATACACAATGTTACCAAATGTTTCTCTCACAATCCTTACCCAAATACAGACAGACTCACAGTGTGATTTTAGACAAGCAACACTATCCTAGGAGTTTACCAAAACTCAGTCACTAGTCTGGAAGAGTTAATGGTACTGCACACAATCTACATATTTAAGTAAACCACATCAGTGTCAAAGCATGACTCATTTAATCAACGCATAAGCAAAGACTGGATTCTAATGCTACTAAAACTTCACAACATGACAGGTTTTAAAACAGTTATCTGTCAGCAAATACATGATGTTACCAAATGCTTCTTTCACAGTGATCCCAAATACACACTAACTCACACTGTGATTCTAGACAAGCACCACTATCCCTATGAGTTTACCAAAACTCATTCACTACAGTGCAAGTGGTAAGGGAACTGCACACAATCTTCATATTTCACAACTGCAATTTACTGTCAATGCCTGACTCATATAATGAAAGCATAAGCCATAACTGTCTTCTAATGCTACTAAAACTTGACAACATGACATGTTTTAAAACAGTTATCTGTCAGCAAATACACGATGTTAGCCAAACACTTCTCTCACAGTGGTTCCCAAATGCACACAGACTCACAGTGTGACTCTAGACAAACAACACTATCCCTAGCAGATTACCAAAACTCATTCACTACAGTGGAAGTGGTAAGGGAACTGCACACAATCTACATACTTCACGACTGCACTTTAGTGTCAATGCCTGACTCATTTAATCAAAGCATAAGCAAAGACTGACTTCTAATGCTACTAAAACTTGACAACATGACCGGTTTTAAAACAGTTATCTGTCAGTAAATACACAATTTTACCAAATTTTTCTCTCACAGTGGTTCCCAAATGCACACAGACTCACAGTGTGATTCTAGACAAGCAACACTATCCTAGGAGTTTACCAAAACTCATTCACTAGTCTGGAAGAGTTAATGGTACTGCACACAATCTACATATTTAAGTACAACACATCAGTGTCAAAGCATGACTAATTTAATCAACGTATAAGCAAAGACTGGATTGTAATGCTACTAAAACTTCACAACATGACAGGTTTTAAAACAGTTATCTGTCAGCAAATACATGATGTCACCAAATGCTTCTCTCACACTGATCCCAAATACACACTAACTCACAGTGTGATTCTAGACAAGCACCACTATCCCTAGGAGTTTACCAAAACTCATTCACTACAGTGCAAGTGGTAAGGGAACACACAATCTACATATTTCAGGACTGCACTTTTCTGTCAAAGCCTGACTCATTTAATCAAATCATAAGCCATAACTGTCTTCTAATGCTACTAAAACTTCACAATATGATAAGTTAAAACAGTTATCGGTCAGCAAATACACAATGTTACCAAAAGCTTCTCTCACAGTGGTTCCCAAATGCACACAGACTCACTGTGTGATTCTAGACAAACAACACTATCCCTTGCACTATACCAAAACACATTTCTTCATCTAGAAGTAGTACTACATTTTACTATAGAAATATAACATAACTCATTTCACAAATTCATAAACAATGACTGGTTGCTAATTCTACCAAAATATAAAAACAGCACAGTTATCTGTCTACAAACACATGAAAAACACAAATGCTTATCACAGAATGGTTTCTATATGCACACACATTGTAGAGAAAAAAAGTACTTCCTACACTTTAGCAGGAGAAATACATTAGTCTGATTAAAATCAAAATAGTCTACATACATCCCCTCACAATTAAATAACTCATCTTTCAAGTTCCTTTGTAGATTAAGAAGTATATCAATCACTCACCATATTTTCTTTTACAGAATCTCTGCACTGTGCACCTCTCAGCAAAAACAAAGAATGGAGAAGTTTCCCTTTCATTTTCCACACATATACATGTAAACATCAAATCACAATCCTTCACACATAAACTCAAAAGCAAATACACATTTCTATTGGTTAAACATTTCAACCCTTTCCAACTGAAATACATTTCAACCCTTCCCCCAATCTGCCTTCTGCCTGTTACCATTGAAACAGGTCATGGAACACTGCACTGAGCTCACAGGTCACAAGTTCAGCACACAATGTTCCTACAAAAGACAGGAAGTGTGCTTGACTTTTCAACATATCAGCTTATCATATATAATGTTCCTTACAATCTGTTTTTGTTAACCAATAAGAATCATACCTTTAAAAAACAGAAATATACACCCTACCTTTCAGTGTAGAAAGTAGTCATACAACCAATGATTTCTTGTCTTTTTTCAAAAAGCATTGCGGTGGATCCGCGCACCCAACACGTGAGAATCCGTGCACCCAACGCGTTAGGATGCACTCACCGTGCGCGTATTTCGCAGTTTTTTTTTTAAAAAAAGGTGGCCCCAGGGGGTCCTTCTGGGACCCCCTAAGCACCTCTAGAGGGTCAGAGTATTTCCATTCTGCCCCCTTTATATGTTTTACACACTTATTCCCCTTGCTTCTTCAGCCTCGCTTCTACCGAGGCAGAAAATGGCCGCCAACAGTTCCAGGTTTCGAATGTAGAGAGACACTCGACAGCCAATTAGCATTCAGCGTGCGATCGGGATGGTGCACGCTCGGTTCGGGGAGGGTGCACTTATGGTGAGGGTACGGTCCACCTATCCTCCGCAGCCATAGATATCACTAACTTTTTTACCCTAATTTTCTCAGGACTTACTGAACGGATTCACACCAATATGAAAAGGCACGAGTCAGAACTGAGGACTACCTCTTTGCCAAATTTGGTGTCATTCCGTTCAGCGGTTCGGGCTGTAGCTGTGACAACAGATCCTATGGGAAATTGCATGGGGAAAACGTGTTTGGGGACCCCCCTTTTTTCTCGGCCCCCACTTGACGGATCACCGCAAAGATTTCAGGGTAGGAGCGAAGCAGAGCTGGCCAAACGTCTGAAAACTTTCGCGAGGATTCATCAACCGGCGCCAACGTTATTCCAAATAGAATGTTGCGGATTTCCTATGGAAAATAGGTCCTAACTATAACTATCTACTGGCGACCGCCAGTAGATAATATATATATATTCACTGAAAAAAACATAGGTTTCAGACATGTTATAGTTAGGAATTAGCATTTAAAAAAACTTAGAAATTCACTGAAAAAAACATAGGTTTCAGGGGTGTTATAGTTAGCTGGACATTTCACTCATACAAAACCATTGAAATTCCTTCGTTATGGTTAGTTCTACTAACTATAACTCGCGCGCACGCAATCCACTGCTGATGATGTCCCATATTACATCATTCATGACATGGTCATTGACATCACTGACGACATCACTGATGACATAATTAACCCTGGGCGTAGTTTGCGAAGTAGCGCTACGCGTAGCTACGCAAAGTGCACTTCGCACTACGCGAGCTACGCGTAGCACTTTGCGAACGGCGTAGTACCCTGTTCGCACTGTGCAAGATGCCTTTTTCATTGAATGCACAGTGCGGGTAAGCATCTGGCACTGTGCAATCATTGAAAACGGCATCTTGCACAGTGCGAGCTGTAGTTTTCTGCTGCGCGAGTAGATTTTTACTCGAGCGGCAGCTTTCTCAACGCGGGCTGGTAGTTTCAAATCGCGAGCGGTCACGAGCATACGCAACCACGTGCAATGAGAAACCTGACCTCTCCGCGTTGAGAATCTCACCGGGAGGTTTATTTTCCACGCTCGCGATCGCCAATTTGATGTTGCTGATTGCGAACGAGGAAAAAGTCTTGCCGGGATGTCATTTTGCTTGCTTGCAGTCGCCAACTTGGCGTTGCGGACCGGGAGCAAGAAAAAATTACCGCTGCACTACGCAACGCTACGCTACGCGTGTTTGCACTGTGCTACGTACAATTCGCCTAGTGCGAAGTAGCGCAAACTTTGCAAACTACACGAGCGTAGCGTAGTGCTTTGCCCAGACTTAGACATAATCGAGTGAATATGGTTTGGTTTGATATTTAAATATGTATTATATATATAGCAATCTGCATTGAAGAATGAGTGGAAGTATAAGTGTCTGGATGGAGGATTTACTAGCAGTGTGATGGACTGTTTAAGTGACTAATTTAAAGTGTCACACTAAATATATGGGATAGTGATTATACTGCTACTAGCTATGTGAAAGTCTATATTAGTTATTGATTAGTTAAGTGAGTATTTTTATGGGAGAGTGAATATGTGTGTGGTTGGGTGGGAGGTGTGTGACTGTACAAAGATGTGTAACTAGTTGATTGAGTAGGCATATGAGGTTAAGAATGCATGTGGAAACAGTTGTTTAGGTGAGTGAATGTCTTTATGGGTGTAGTGATGAGTAAATATATTTCTCAATGATACATTTCCAACAAAGTAGAAATATAAAAGTCAGTGTATGTGACTGTTGTTGTATATAAATAAATATACATAAGACTCAGTGAATCTATGAGTGACTGTATCGATAACTGTATACTTGTAATAGTGATTTTATAACACAATATGTATGAGTTACTCTCTATCTGAATAAATGAAGTGGTATTTGTATAAGTGTGTAGCTGAGTAAATGTAAGTACTATCATTTGTTTGCATAAGTGAGTAGGACGACTGCATACGTGAATAGGATGTATGCTGATGTGTAATGTTGATGTAGGTGTATAAGTATATTTGATAGTGTTCTATTGATAATTGACAGCATGTATGAGTGAATCTATAGGTAAGTGTTTAGCTGTGTGTGTAGATCTAGGAATCACTGAGTGGGTTTTTAGAAACTTATATTGGTGTGTCAGTGGTTTCAAATATGGTACTCCATATTTTATAATGAGTGATGAAAGGTTATACTAGTTTATGATGAGGTGTATCAGATTGTCATGTGGATGATGTCATCAGTGATGTCATCAGTGATGTCATTTGAGATGTCATCTGTGATGTCACTGACCATGTCATGAATGATGTAATATGTGACATCATCAGCAGTGGATTGCGGGCGCGCGAGTTATAGTTAGTAGAACTAACTATAACAAAGATGGTTGTGTACGAGTGAAATGCCCAGCTAACTATGAAACCCCTGAAACCTATGGTTTTTTCAGTGAATTTCTAAGGTTTTTTAAATTCTAATTCCTAACTATAACATGTTTGAATCCTATGGTTTTTTCAGTGAGTTTCAAAGGTTTTTTAATTGCTAATTCCTAACTATAACATGTATGAAACCTATGGTTTTTTCAGTGAATTTCAAAGTTTTTTTAAATGCTAATTAATTGCTAACTATAACATGTCTGAAACCTATGGTTTTTTCAGTGAATTTCAAAGATTTCTTAAATGACAATTTTTAAATGTAATAATAGTTTATTTTTTTATACTTATTTTCTACATTTTTTTAACTATTTATTTTTACATATTTTATTTTTTAAATTACATTATATATTTTAAATATACCTAGATTTTTTTTAAAATATTGAAACTGTTTTTTTCTTGTTTATATTTTTTTAAAATATATTTATAATATTTTCTTTATTGTTTTTTTTTTCAATTTTATTTTGGGAGTTGAGCACCCAAAGCGTACCTTTGTAGATCACGGCGCGAAACCTAGCCGCCATGATAATATTGCCCCCGGGACTTGCCAACGAAACGCGGGAGCCCGCGCTTTTTTTTTTTTAATCGGCAGGATCCGCACACCCTGCGCGCATCTTACAGTTAAAAAAAAAACTGTTTTTGGCCAAGGGGGTCTTGTGGGACCCTCTAATCAGGCATAGGTGGTCAGGGTGTTTCTACCCTGCCCCCTTTTTGCGTTTTGCACACTTTTTTCAAGGATTACTTGTGCCTTGGTTCAACCGAGGCACAAAATGCCCCGTTATAGTAAGTTCAGATAACTATAACTCGCGCGACCGCCACTCTATCACAAGGATGGTGTCATCAGTGATGTCATGAGTGATGCCACTGACCATTTCATGAGTGATGTAATATGTGACGTCATGAGCAGGATTGCGGGCGCGCGAGTTATAGTTATCTGAACTAACTATAACGGGGGAATTTCATTGGTTTTTTACGAGTGAAATATCCACCTAACTATAACATGTGTGAAACCTATGGTTTTTTAAGTGAATTTGCAAGGTTTTTTAAATGCTAATTCCTAACTATAACGTGTGTGAAACCTATGGTTTTTTCAGTGAATATATATTTATATATATATCCTCCACATTAGACTCAAAGTCGCTTGATTTCTGGTGCGTCTCAGGGGTGCAACTTCCACGGCGCAGCCAAGCCGTTATATATATTTCCAGCCCTCTTTTTTCAGAAGAACTGGAGCGCACTCGCGGGTGCTTTCACAAGTTCCTTTTAATTCATAAACCAATATTTAACGGGCATATCCTCGCTTCCAACCAACACTTCTCCGAGACCTTGATCACGGTTGATTTCTCACGCTTTTACTGCTATACAAATACTTTCAAAAACCTCGTCATGTGATTTCCTGTTTCCTCACAGGGATTACTGGTAATTGTAGTTTTTGCCAACATATTTCTTTTGTAACCACGTATTTTGTGTATATAATCTCATCATATCATGCTTTCATTGTTTGAGCATTTTAAAGTAGAGTTCATGATATTATTCTTAACAGAGAAGATCTTTACCATATAATTATTAAGATTCTCGAATCCTCTAGTCCTAATTTCCCTTAATCGAGCCCTCCAGTGGGCATGCTTATCATTACACATTTGTTCATTTTCAACCAATTCAAGAAACTCATAATGGAGAATAATTCTCCCTAATTTCATTCATTAAGTATATTTTTATCTCAACTCTATCAATATTTGTTTGCACTTTAACAAAGTATTCCCATGTTAGCCTATGGAGCTATTGAGTAACAAAGGAGAGGAAGACATTTGCAGCTTTTCCATCACCATACAATTTCCCTGCTTATAGTTACAAGACCACTTATCCCTGGGGCACCTAGGGGATAACATAGGAGTGAGCTAGATGCAAAAATGTGGTAGTTTGAGACTACTGATGTACCTATAATTCCAAAGTCGAATTTGCATGTAATTTATTTTTTTAAATGACAGCAGGAACCACAGCAGTGCACACTTCAGTGCATTAAATCCACCCGGGTCTCTAAAACCAGATGCTCTACTCTATACTAGGGCCGTAAAGGTAGGTTGTCAGCACCATTTACAATTACACCTAATTTCCATGCATTTTTAATCAGAGCAAAGGCTAAAGGTCTGAATAGCAGAGACCAGGGTAGAATCAGAGTCAGTAACTGCCAGTATCGGCAGGGTATACCATGAAGAAAGGCACAGTAAACACAGCCCAGGGACCTGCAGTGATGAGAGCCACAGGACAGCAGAATACATGCACCATGAAGAAAGGCACACTGCACAGTAAATGCATCCTAGGCATCTGCAGTCATGGCAGCCATAGGACAGCAGAATACGCCATGAAGAAAGGCACACTGCACAGTAAATGCATCCTAGGCATCTGCAGTCATGGCAGCCATAGGACAGCAGAATACGCCATGAAGAAAGGCACACTGCACAGTAAACGCATCCTAGGCATCTGCAGTCATGGCAGCCATAGGACAGCAGAATACGCCATGAAAAAGGCACACTGCACAGTAAACGCTGCCTAGCCCTGCAGAGACAGCAGCTACAGGACAGCAGAATACACCATGAAGAAAGGCACACTGCACAGTAAACTAATCCCAGGCACTTGCAGTGATGGCAGCCAAAGGACATCAGAATACACCATGGAAAAAGGCACACTGCACAATAAACACTGCCAAGGCCCCTGCAGTGATGGCTTCCACAGGACAGCAGGGTACACCATGAAGAAAGGCACACTGCACAGTAAACGCAGCCCAGGCGTCTGCAGTGATGGCATCCACAGGAAAGCAGAATACACCATGAAGAAAGTCACACTGCACAGTAAACACAGCCCAGGCATCTGCAGTGACAGCAACTACAGGACAGCAGAATACACCATGAAGAAAGTCACACTGCACAGTAAACTAATCCCAGGCACCTGCAGTGATGGCAGACACAGGATAGCAGAAAAAAACATGAAAAAAACACACTACCCAGTAGACACAGGCCAGGGAACTGCATTGATGGCAGCCACACAACAGCAGTATACACCGTGAAGAAAGTCAAACTACACTGTATACACAGCCCAGGCATCTGTGTGGTTGACAGACCCCCTGACGAAATCCGGATATCGTACTAGAACTGTGAAAATATTACACTCCAAATGAGCACTAGAGCTAGAATATTGAGTTCTTTTTATGAACTTTTTTTAGTATTAGTACAACAAACACATCATCTTCCTCCATACTTTATTTACTGTTTAAAAATAGATGTATTGAAATTTGTGAAATGTATATGCAAAATGGCTCTTGTTGGAAATGGCCCTTTTTGCAGGGTTATTTCCAAACTTTTTGCTTCTTCCTCCTTTTTTTCCTGACCTGATGTTGTTGGTTTTAGGACTCTGGGCACTTCAACACTACTGATCAGTGCTAAAGTGCATATGCTCTCTGTGTAAATTATGTTATGGACTGGTGTTTCCATGATTTTCATATTTGATTTACTTGTCAGTCCCTAGTAAAGTGCACTGAGTGTGCCAGGGCCTGTAAATCAAATGCTACTGGGCCTGCAGCACTGATTCTGTCACCCACATGAGTAACCCTGAAAAGGTAACTCAGGCCTCACGCAGTTTGTAACTGCCATATCGACTTGGCATGTGCACCCACTTTCCAGGCCCTAGCCTTCCCTTTTCTTACATGTGAGTCACCCCTAAGGTAGGTCTAAGGTACCCCTGTGGGCAGGGTGCAGTGTATGTGAAAGGTAGGATATGTGTGGCATGTCCTGATAGTGAATTACTCCCAACTTTGTTTTTCACTAGTGCAAGGCTACCTGCTCCCAAAGGACAGAACGAGGAGCTTGTTTATAACATCTTATAAACATTACTGCCCCTGAGAACAAGGTAGAGAAATAAAGTTTAGTATGCCTGAACTCAGAATGTTAAAATGCATCTTTTGGTGAAGATGATTTTTACATCCTGTGTTTGAAAATACCACTTTTAGAAAGTAGGTATTTTCTTGCTTAGCCATCCTGTGTGCCTCTGCTGGGGTTGTGGATTGACTGGCTGGCTTTGGGATGACAGGGGCCGGAGAAGGGTAGTAGCTCCAGAGAGCCTGATGGATCAGGGCTGGGCTGAATAGACCTGGGCTGCTTTCAGAATAGTGGGAGGAGTTGTCACTAGCACCTGAATAGGCCCGGTCTGCATTTAGAGATGTGGGAGGAGAGTTCCCTTGCACCTGAATGGCCCCTGTTTGCCTTGGACAATTCTGTCTCCGCCTTCTACTGGGATGCTGGGCCAGAGAGGAACAAACTTGTTTGGACTAAGCACCGACACTCTCTGCATGAGAGGAAAAATAATTTTGGAATATAAAAAGTAGAGCCCAAACCACTAAACTTTAGAACTCTTTTGGGCCAAGAAGAAGAGCTGGAGAAGCTGTGAGGAGGAACTACCACTTTGCTGAGTGCTTTGCTGTGTTGGCCTGCAGTGCCTGCTTCTGTCTTTGGCAGTGAAAGATAGAGCTTGCCCCTGTTCCAGAAGTCTCACAAACAGCAAAGACTTCAAGGTCTTCTGCCATCAGCACTGGGGACTGGTTGTTTGTGCTGCAAAAGGGGGAAAAGCAACCCAACACCATCTACGATGCTGCTGCTGACTCCATGTCTTGAAGGCACCACAAATGGCACTGCTGCAATGCAGCACGGTGAGCTTTGTCTCACCGACAATGCCACCTGACACTTCCACTGAGCTGCTACTTGCACCATGACCTGTGGGCACCACACTCCACACCGCCTCACTTCACGCCGCAGCCTGGGTATCCCCAACGACTACGCTTAATGCTGACATCGACACTGCTACTTGCACCATGGTTCAAGGGCGCCGCTCGCAAAGTTACATGAATCACTGTCCTCATCCCGCACCGCAGCCTTGGCCTACCGTTTTTGGTCTTGTCTTGAGTATATAAAAATATTGGATATTTTTCTAAACTGGTGTGGTGTTCTTTTATAGTGCTTACACTGTATTACTGTTGGTTACGTGCAAATGCTTTAGAAACTGCCTCTAAGATAAGCCTAATGGCTCATCCCAAGCTACCAAACAGTGAGCAGGGGTTATTTTAGGAGTGTAACTCCCTTATCCTGACTAGACAGAAGGGTCCCTACTTGGACAAGGTACAAACCCTTGCCAACTAGAGAACCCCATGTCTATCAGCTCTCATGAAGCTACAAGTTACAGTAAAGCATTTGTTGGCCTTTCTTTAAAGAACCTCCTAAATCAAGAATAAAAAATAAACTCATGACTGAGTCATTAACATTTGATTACTGAGTTTTACTATCAAGTATCAGACCTTAGAAGACAGTCTGTGTTTACTTAATTTTGCATACAGGACTGGAGGGTGTTGTCCTGTAAATTAGTTTTAGTTCGGTGTCAAACCTCTCAGAGAGCCTCTGTTCTCCTCCCGCTCCACTTTGTAATAAGCTTGTTGGTGTTAGGGTTAGTGTTAGGCATGCCATATAGGGGTAGATATTAGGTCTAAGGTTAAGTGTAAGATTAGTACAATGATATGGAAGTTATTGTTAAAGTTTGTTTGTTAAGATGAGTGTTAGGCTCTCAGGGTTCGAGTTAGTGTCAGAAAGTGTTGCTTTGTCCTCTAAAGGGTTGGTGGCACAGCCAGATTCTTTCACAAGGGTTGTGTTACTCCGGGCCCTACCACAAATTTTAGTCTGACCATGAGGGTGCCCTGTTCAGATACACTTCAAAACAAGACTTTGTCAACATTTTTACCTTTTTACTTATATAGCAAGGTACACCTCAGCAGGTACCGGTACATCTAGTAAGCTGTATCCCAACAGGCCTCCATGAGCTCAGATAGGGTTTTTGAGATGCTCAGGTCAAACAGATATGCTGTTGCAGACAAGAACCAGGGGAAACTTACACCTTCTATATTAGGTCTGTGAAGCACCCTTGCTGGCTGTACTATGCAGGTTTCTCCAGGACATCAAAAGGGTCAGAGCCCTTACCTTAAGTCCAGAATCATTTTTAGTGTTAGCTTAGTTATATCTAAAGCATAGACCTTTCTTCTTTTAAGGTTTTTATAGCTTTAAGTGCATACCGCTTGCTCCAGTAGTGCACATATGCATGGCTCGCTTTTCAAATTTTTTATATGTAAAGTTAAATATACCAATCCGAGAAATATGTGTATCCAGACACACAGGGGAGGCAGGTATGCGAAAGTCATCCTTTTGTCCTGATAATCCTATCTTTTGCATGAAACTGGTGGAAACTGGTGGGACCTAACTCTGAATGTGCTCTGGTAACTGCTTACCAGACCCTGGGCCAGTGGTCTGATTATAAGTAGATGATAATTCTGCAGCTTCAAGCCAATGATGGGGATCTGACTTGAAGAAGAGCCTTGAATAGTTTCTAAGTGCAAAGGTAACGTTTTGATGGAGGCTACCCTCTTAGTTATCCGAAATGGGCTCCATTGCGGTTGGCCTCAAACTTTGACTTTGTCCCTGTCAAGCACAAACAGATGTCCCAAGTTGGTGCCATTGCTTTTTAAGCACTATAAAGTGTGTAGTCTTTAACATTTAATATATTAAGTTTCCTACATTGGATTTTTATTGTTTGGTGTCTACTTGTTCATGAAAATATACATATAAATTGATGCTTAATTTTTATTGTGTATTTTCTCTTACTTTTTAGATGTATTTGTGTTTTTAACTCCCTTAGACACCTCTCTGCTAAGTTAAGCCTGCCTGCTTGTTGTCAACTACTAAGGGCTGAGCAAGGGAATTATTTATTGAGACCTTGACTGAATCTTTTTTTGTGTTTGTGGTTTTACTACTAGTGGTAGGTCCCTACTTATCCTTCCTAACAAGCCATTTTCCAACAGCAGGTACCTTTCATTACTTCGGCACTTCACTCTTCTGATTATAGGAGGTATTAGCTCCTGTTCCTTGTGTGTCTGCAGCAGATCATAAAAAATAAGTAACACATCCATGTACACGTTTGATGCATTGGTGCATCCGAGACTCATTCAATGTAATCACCTCTACACTATAGCGTGTAAAAAGGATCACACCCACACTTTCTTTTTTGTTTTGCTCACATGTTGACACCATTGTCTTCGTACTGAATTTGAGTAATATTGACATGATTACTCTATCACACTAAAAGGCCATTTGTTGCACAAGTGATTTCTCCACGGCAAGCATTTATAAAAATGTAGGAATAAGTATAAAGTGTGTTTAACAATATGCTGTTACCTATTTTGTGACTAAAATGTTTTACATTTCACAAAATACTCACATTGCCTTATCTTCTTCAGCCCTCGACCCTTTCCTTATTATGTAAGTGAATGTGCCCATTCACTCTGCTAGTCACCACTGCTTAGCTTTTACTTTCTATAAAAGGAACTAAAAACCTCCTTTAAACACCTCCCTGTCTCTAATCCTACATGTTTCATTTTGGTGCCTTGTGTGCTGTTAGAGGTTGCTGGGGCATCTCCCTTGAATTCCAGATGTATTCTTTTAATTTGTTATTTAAGTTTGTTAGAAGCATTTTCTACGGAGCTGCATATTTCCTAATTCAAGCATTTGTCAGGGTGTGGTGTATATTTGGTTCTATTAATGCCCAAGGCACCACACTTTCATTTGCTTGTTTGGCTGTCTGGAGAGCCATGTATTCATAAATTAGAGGCTGCCCTGGGCACCAGATCTTCTGTTGTTTGTCTGGCAGGAGGCTGATCTGGGCGCCATACCTTTGTTTAATTTTTGTGGGCATATTAAAAAAATTAAGTGACTGCCAGTGTGCTGCATATTTATTGTTATATGGATGCTCTGGGCACCAAACTTTTGTTTGTTTGTGACTGCCTGGGGTACCATATGTTAACTGTTCAAGCACTGTGCAGGCGCTTCAAGCGGTTTAGCCGGTGACTGTTTATATGCCACACTCTACTTATGCAGCTGACTGCCTGGAGCTGCGCATACATAGGTGGCTGCTCAGGCGCCATGTCTCTGATAATGTGTACTCAGTTTTTTTGGCTGCTTGTGTCCTTCATGATTACAAAGCCACCTTCTTTTGAGAGCGAAACTCCCTTTCTATATCCAAACCCAAGGATTCCAATAACTGATTCCAGCACTCTGGGTTAAGGACTGGTTTTTGGCAACCACACAGCACAAAGTCTCCTGGATTTAGCAGAGTGTATCGAATCTTCTAACTGGAAAGAGCTTAGGGTAAATTGAAATGCTCTACAGTTCTTTGCAGATCACCTGAAGCAACAATATATAGTAATTTGCATAGACCACTGCCTAGAAGTCTCTTATTTAAATTGCCAATTCATTACAGGCTCGCCTTTCCTCAATGAACTTCTTCACTTACTTTGCTCTAGGGTGGAAAACAAGCTCCAAAATCTGACAGCTGTACACATAAGGAGACTCTAAGCTTTCAAGTGGATTATCTGAGCAGTGTCTTCCCATCCTCCCAGGAGTTTATTTTAAATCCCCTGGTTTTCAAGAGAATCTGCAAGAGGTTGAATGTTTTGGTAGTGGAATTATTTGCTTTGCCCCTGAACACCCAAGTGCCTCGATATTTCCCAAGATTTCAGGTCTGGGATCATTGGGCATAGATGCTCTCATGAGCCCTTAGCCAGCCTGACTCTTGTATGCCTTGTATGCCTTTCCCTCAATATCCTCAATTCCAAGAGTCTTTGTGTGAATTATGAGGGAGCCAGAAGACATTATCTTGGTCTTTCCCTTTTGGGTAAGGAAACTTGCATTTCCCCGCTCACAATTTTAGGATTAGGAGAGGAGTAGTTACTTCCTCTAGTTCAATCGCCGCAGAGTTACCCTTTTCTTCCATTGCAAATTGGCCAGATTAAGGCTCTTGGTTTGGAGGTTGAGAGTCTAGGCATCTTTAATAAGGATACCTTCTTGTCAGTATCCTATTGACTTCAAGCTTCTAGGTGGTCATTCAATAATAAGCCCTCTGAGTGTCACAGGACTTCAGTTGATAGAGGATGTCAAACAAGAATTCTGTCTTCGGTGTTGCACCCATTTCTGATATTTTCTAGCATGGATATGATGAGGGACTAGCAGTCTCTACTCTCAAGCTCCGGTGGTTCACAATTGAAAAGTTTTGTTCCCCATGTGATAATTTGTCTTCCATAGAGCAGATGCCTTCCATACTCTTTATGGAGTGTGAACGTTTGAGACCAAGACTCCAAACTTTTTCCTTCTTGGGACTTCCCTTTGGGTCCTTCTTCAACTACAAAAATGAACCTTTGAGGGAAATGTTTGACAAGTCACTTAAAGTCACTTACTGTAATTGTATTCTTTCTGTTTGCCATTACCACCTAATGGAAGATGGGTGAGCTAAACAATTTAGTAACAGGATCATTCTTTCACTAGATTTCCGCTGAAGGTTAGTTTGTCCTTCCACAAGGACTAGCTGCATGAGTGCAGGAGAACACTACATCTCTTAGCTGTAGTCAGAACCCTTATGGTCTACATTTCAAGATCATCTACATCTGGAAGTCTGGCGGCCTCTTTGTTAATTGTAGTTCCATAAAGAGAGGAGAGAATCCATCCTTTCCTCGTTAGGCATGTTGGTTAAGACAGTTATCTTTACTGCTGATCCCGCAGAGGTTAAGGAGACACCGGATGCAATAAAAGCTTGCTCTTCCAGAGGCTGAGACCTCATGGACTGATTGGGATGGAGTTTTCATCCAAAGTATATGCAGGGCCACCACGTGGTCTACCCCTTTAGCTTTAATCTCACTTTCCTGATTAAAGGTTGCTCCGGGTTATGAGTTGTCTTTTGGCTCTAGATTACTAAAGGGGTCAATGTCTGTTTGAGATCCTATTTATGGTTGTTTTGTGCTGTTCTTACTGGTCTGGTGTTCATTTTTGTTCTGTTTCTGAGTACTGGGTGAGGAAATTGCAAAGAGCTATTTTCTCATCTGAGAACTCCAGCCCACTCAGTCAGTGAGGTTGTATTAGCTTAATATGATTTTTAGAATCTGGTTTAGAATTTGGTGAATTTGATCCTCTGTCCCCCTGTCACAGACATCTTCCCCTGCGTGTCACAAATGCCATATGATAAAATGCACTTGTAATATGGGGGACAGGATGTCTGCCATGTTTGGGATGGGGTATCGGATCTGCCAATTTTTAAATCATGCCCTTAATTCCTTAGCACATTTTTACAATGTTACGTCTTATTTGGAATAGGCATAGTTTTGTTTTTATGTTCAAGAATTTGTTAAGAAAATGACAATGATGCTGTATATAAATGCCAACATTGCCAGTGCCTCTATATTCTTTTTGAAATCTCTATCTTGGGTGTATCTCTGAACTGGTCTTGTAAGCAGCAGTGTTATGAAATGTTTATGCAGAAGAGAAGAACTGTGGATTGGAAACAGTAAATTACAATATTGTAGAGGCTCTCTCACCTAAACATGGTTATTGAGTTATCCATATCTTGCATATTTAATTTAGCTAGAAGTCCCTAGCAAAGTGCACTATATGTGCCCAGGACCTGCAACTAGTGCTACTAGTCCGCCTGCAGTACTGACTGAGTTACCCACTCAGGTAGCCCTCTAAAAATGTGTCAGGAGTACCACTTCAGGGCATGTGCATGCCCTGCCATGTTGTCTTGGCATTTAAAACCCATTTATACGCCATAAACTCTCCTTCTATTACATATAAGTCACCCCTAAGGTAGGCATAGGCCCTAGGTATCCCAAAGGATGGGTTGCTGTGTAATTAAAAGGTAGGACATGTACTTTAAAGTTTTACATGCCCTGGTAGTGAACAACTCCCAACGGTACTTTTCACTACTGTGAGTCCAACCCCACCCATAGATTAACATTGGGGATTCCTTATTTCATCCAATAAGCTGTAATTCCCTATTGGAAGGAGGTAGAGTTGCATGTTTAATATCTCTGCAATTGTAATGATACATCTTCTTAAACGGTAAAGTCAAATGTATCATTACAATTTTTAAAAAATAAACACTTTTAGAAAGATTACATTTTTCTGCTCTTAGCCCTGTGTGCCTGCAACCTGTCTCCAATACATGTCTGGGGTGTAGGACAGATGGGCTTTGTTCATTCTCTTTAGACAGCCACACACAATGAGAGCTTAATTGTGACTTAATTGGCCATCCTGGGAGGATGAGAGGGAGGAGCTGGTAACAGCCTCACACTTATACCTGAATAGGCTGTGTCCTGTCCCCACACAATGGGCTGCAACCCTACCTGTAGTGAGTCTGGGGCTAGGGCAGGAAGGGAGGACTTCTGTGCAATTCAAAGCCCTTCTTTGAAGTATTCCCCAAAGGCGCCACTTAGTATAGGAGCTGGACGTCTGAGCCTACCACTTCAGTACACATTTGGACCTGTGCCAGGAAGAAGGACTGCTATGCTGCTTAAGGACTGCCACACTGCTAGTCTGCTACTCTGCAAGAATTGCTTTATTGCTGTGCTGACCTGGCGTCTGCTGCCCCTCTGAGCTGACTGGAGACAAGATAAACAGTGATATGGATTCTACCATGAACAATGTCTTAGGGGTGTCCATGTTAGGTTAGGCGTGCAAGACAGTGTGTTGAAGACTTGAAAGTAAGTGTAAGTACAAAAGTATGTCAACAAGAAATTCTGTTTATCAAACCAAGTTGCTCACAGATTAAACATAGAAACACACATTTGGAATCATTGCCTTTACATGAGTGTAACATCAAAATAAGAAATGCAGAAATAGTAGATGTATAGTGCAAACTGCTGGTTCAGGAGAAAAGGAAAAATCAGTGACTGCACACTGCTGCCTCCGAAGATCCAGTCTAGAACATTCAAATGTTTTGCCACTACTCTGCATGCTTTCCTGTTTTCACCTAGCTCAATGAAGATGAGAAAAGAAAAATAGGGAAGGAAGCATTTGGAGGAGGAGGATGACAAGCAGAAGAATAAAGGCCAGGAGGTAGACCATAAGGAATGCTAGGATGACCAGAGGCAAAAGGACCAGGACAAGGAGAATCAGACACAATGAGATCTAATCAATGAGGGGACTGGCTACCATGCTGCAGGGGACCAGGAACAAATAGGTGATGATGAACCAGATAATGAAAAGCAGCACTAGAGGAACCAGTACCATGGTGAAAAGGACCAGCAGGGTGCTCAAGAGGATGTGGAGCAGGGTGAGCTGGACTCAGTGGACAAGGACTCGAAGAAAGTGAAGGACCAGAGACAGAAGGAACATATGGCCCTAGACCTTAACATCTTGGAGGACTATGAGGCTCTGTGGGCACCAACCAGGACCAAAGGGATGAGGAGGACCAGGAACAGTAGTAGCAGACCCTAATACACAGACCAAAGAGGACCAGTACCAGGAGACCATTTGAAAGAAGGAAAAAGACAGGGGTGCCAAGTCCACCAATATTATATCACAGAGAACTAAGGGCTCAAAAGCAAAAGGGCCAGCACTGGGGAGACTATGACCAACATGGACCAGGGGTCGTAGGGTGTGGAGGCCCTTAAATTGAAATGACCTGGATGTTATAAGGATAAGGATGTCCATGCCAAGTGGACCAAGATCAGAAGGTACGTTAGTGTCAGAATCAGGCGGATCCTAAACAAGGGAGACAATAACTGCATGAACCAGAGTGACCCACAACAAAGGAACTAGCAGGGCATGTTCCGGAGGAATAAGGAAGGTCAGGCCCAATAAGATCATTACTAGGAGGACCATGATCGAGGGGCTCATTGTCGAATGGACAAGAAAAAGATGGAATAGGAAAATCAAGGGGGATTACTAGGAGCAGGATGGGGCATGGGAACCCAGGAAATGGAGGGATAGGGGAACAAAGGTCAGTGGAACTAGTGCCAGAAGACCTGATACATGAGCACCAGACAAAGGAGTAACAGAACTAGAACCAGATCTGCATGGAGCAGGTAGACTCATTTCAAAAGGATCAGGAACAGGCAAATGAGAGACTTAATAAACCAGGTGAGCAGGACCAGGAGGACTGATGGATGAGAATTTGGGTGAGGAGGATGACAAGGTCCAGGACCCGGACCATGTGAAACAGTAGACCCAGGATGCAAAAGACTAGGGGCGGAGGTACATGGGAATGACAATCAATCAAACTAGGACAAGAAGTACAGGGCCGGAAATTTCTCAGACTAGCATGAACTAGAGGTCAAGGGACATCAAAACTAGGAAAGGTTAGGATGATCGGTGAAAGAACATGGTATTGCAGAACCATGCAGGCAAGGAGCAGGAGGATGACTGCCAGGAGGATCAGGGCCAGATTGAAGAGGACTCTGAAGAACATGACCTGAAAGGTCAATGGCCAGTGTGTCCAAACAACGTGGATAAGCATGACAGAGAATAGGAAGGCTGAGGTTGGCAGTACCAAGATCACCCAGTAGACCAGAGCAAAAAGACTATGTAAACTAAAAAGATCATGACCAGGAGGACCAGGAACTTGGCTAAAAAGGTCGTGAAAATCAGGACCTAGGAGACCAGGTCACAGATTATCCAATGGGGTAGAGCAATCATTACAAGTAGTGGGACCAGGGCGAGGAGGATATGACCACCAAAATATGGAAGACCAACTAGGAGAGGCAGTGGCGTCCAGGACGACCAGAACTAAAATAATCTAACTCAGGAGAACCTAAACAAAGTAAACCTGGATCAAGAGATCCTGGATCAATGGCTGCAGTACAAGTAGGACTGAATGGACAAGGAACAGATCCAAGAGAGCCAGGACAACTCAAACCAGGAGGACAAAGACTATGAGTGGCAGGACACAGGAAGCAAGTTGGACCAGGAGCTGTGTTACCAGGGCTAGGATGTTGATGATTAGGAGAAACAGGACAAGGTGGCCAGGACCAAGAGTACTGCAAAGGAGCAGGGCCAGATGTGCCAAGACTGGGAGAACCAAGAAGGGCCATAATGGCCAAACAAAACTAAGTTTATGATAGCAAGCCCAGTAGGAGAAGAAGGGACATGAGACCAGGACCAAGGAGACCGAGACTATGATAGCAGATGGGTCAGATCCAGAATTAGGCCCAGGAGAACCCAAACTACAAAGAACAGGATCAAGAGAACCAGGGGCGTAAGTACCAGAATGATCACAGCCTGGAGGGCCAGGCCACAGGGCTAGGAATATGATGGCCAGGAAGATGATCCAGATCCAAGGCAAAGATCCAAACCAATGTGGCCAGGGCCAGAATAAGGAATGAAGACTAAGGAGACAGTACCTAAATCAGGAGATTGTGAAGTAAAAGTTTTCCTTTGGACTTTCTCACATCAATAATAGAGGCACTACTCAGGTGTCATGTCAAAGAGGGATATAGCTTAAGAAAATTTCTACCAAAGCCAAACCAGTGGCCATATGAAGTACAGAACTCCCTAACAGTATACACAATAAAAGCCAATGAGTGAGTGAAAATCAATCTTTCCGATAGAGTGTCGCAAGGGTGATCCAATACACAGCAATGTAATTAAACAAAGGGCATACATAAAGGAAATTTAGTTAGTCAATACATGTTTTATTAAAACAAATTTCAAAATAAAGAGGAAGCGCGCATCATAAATACATACAGAATAAATCAATACATAAAAAGTTCTATTTATAAAAAACAATTTCTTCATAAAAATGTATACACAGATTTTCTTAAAAAAACAGCAATATACCTCACAAATCTAAATCACACAAATTAGGTGGAAGGACACATTTTGTGATAAAAGCACCCCAATTGTGTTTCAATATTGTTGGTTTGTGTTCCCTTAGGACCAGTACCACTAAGCTCACTAAACCCTAATATTTGGTAATTGGTCCCAGGACAAATACAACTCGGGTATCAGGCGTCGACGCGTTTCGGTGGACAAGATTATAGAGCCACCTTCTTCAGGACAGGTAATTGAGGTCCTTCCTTCCGTAAATCGTACTTCTAACAATACCTAACAATAAAAGTGCATACAATACATAGTCAAATTACAGAAATGATCAGTTAAAAGCAGCATCTATACTCAAAAATTATAAGCGAACATTTTGAAGACATCAAGTCTACAGATTTTAAAAACATTTCTTTAAATCAAAATTCCCCTTTTGGCAACAAATTCATTCATGATATTACTCATTGCTGTGGGAGGATCAGACCAGGAAAGACATATTTCCAACTAATTGAGAAAGAAAAAAGAATAAAAAAGGGGGACCAAAGAAGATCCTATATATTAAAGTGGCTATCAATGAGCCTAGTGTAGAATCTAAATATCAGGCGTAGTTGAGTATTTTGAACGAGCGGCCAGCGTGTTGAAGGTTCAAGCTAATGAATCTGACCTGAATAATTATATAATGACTAAATAAACACAAATCAACATATAAAAAAATGTACCTCAAATTGAGAATTAGGGGGGATGCCTGTAGTCTGTAAGGGTTAGTTGACCACTCGCCGTATCCACATGATAATTCAGCTTATTCACAGGAAATAAAGGGATTGGTGTGGATGTGTCTGTACAATGGCATAAAAACAAACCACACTAAATACCACCAAAATAACTAAATTGTGCTAAAATGTACCATGGGCAGTTGAAAGTAGTACATACTCACTTTAATTTTATTTACAACTCACATCGTAGACGGGTCGTATTAATTCACCCTCTTATAAGGTAACTACGACGAAGACACTGTAAGCTTTACACTCTAAGATGAGAAAACATCTAGATTAGCCTAGTTTAGGATGAGACATTATTGGATTAGTCTCACGTATGTTAGGAAGATAGCATTGGCTTACCTCTCAGCACCACGTTTATTGATAAGCGGTAGTGAAAGAAGATGGGAGATGGTGATTGGTACTCTATCTCCGCTTGTTAAAACAATTCGCCAGCATAGCCTTTCATCTGTTTAATACTGGTAGGCTATAGAGGAAAAAAATGCCCCTAATTATTGAAGCCAGAGATAATACAAACAACACATTAGTGTATGTTGTACCCTACTGCAATATTGAGTATCATACTGTTAGCGGTAAATCACCCCAAAACTGGTAGGTTCAAATTGGAGATAGTGCCCTAATTTGTAAATTCCTAATTGTCATAAAGGTTTTTTTTTAAAAAAGAAGTATATACTGTCCGTATGTTTAGTACATCGTGTAGACGAAAATGAAAACAAAGGAGGTGCCTAACAGAGTCCACATATCCCCAACGGTCAACCCTGCGGTAAACAACCTAAATGACAAACATCTTACACAGCTAAGCGCCCATCGATGCCCTGGTCTACTATCATCAAGGGTCAAAAGAATATTTATTCACATCGAACTACCCATGACTTGCCTGTATAGCTCTACACAATCCGGCCTTCGTCTCGCCCCCTCGTTTTTCGCGGGTAAACGCATAAGCCGTGGTTTGAATGCCTTAAATACACGGTTCCGGCTCCATCTGCGTCATCTATATGGGACCATCCACGTTTGGATAGAATGACTCTGTTAGGTCTACACGGGCGCCATATTGGAGTGTTATTATCATTAATCGAGATGTTGAGTCCTCCATCCCGGCTCACCGTGCGATTGTTAGATTAGGCGAGTGCTAGCACTCTATCTAATATTAGACTAAGGCCAAACAATAGTATCTATAACATATTGGAGCCAAGTCCAGAACTGATTTAATTACGGGTTCCACTGTATACACCAGTTTGAGTTGGTCTAATAAAAAATCTTCCCGATAGCAAAGAGGCGTACTGAACGTACGTCTAAAAATGGCGCCATGTTGGAATCGGTACCAAGTACTCGGTAAGGATGGAAAAACTATTTGGCAATGTAACGCTAGTTAGATGATTGACCAAATATCATATATAAGAATCTCTGAAACCAACTAGACATCAGAGCTTTTGTGGATGTCCAATATGGAATCAAAAATGCCGTTTTCAAACAAGGTTTTATTAGAAATCGCCCAGTGTTCTAAATTAGTATAAATGTGATAGAGAGTCATATTCACGTTTCATACCTCAGGGGACACAGTACAACTGTCCAGCTGAGATGGAGGTCTATGAAGTGGATCAAAATTTGAATATTGTAAATGAGAACCTACACGTCACCCAATCAATGTGTGATATATCCAAAGGCACTGGTGAACACTTAAACCAACTGGGCCAATCGGTTCATGGAGATACACAATGGCGATCTCTTTATTGTCCTTCTCATTGTTGATTCCTGAAACAGTAAGTTTCATAAGGAACAAGGAACTAATCTACATAGTCCTACGTGTCAGGTCGCCTCGGTTATGGTAAAGTTTCGAAAGTTGAAATATGAAGTTATATAAGTTACAGGATCATATCTAGAGCGACTAGTTTGGTTCTCAATATCACTGTGTATACCACTATTAGTAAGTTGGAGAAATGTGGTCCTATAACCGAAACTGGCACCAAGGGAAACAATTTATAAAGGTTGGATGGAATTCTACATTACCAATCTCATCCAGTCCTCCTTCGTGTTTAGGCCCCTGTCTACACTATCCAAAATAGATATGTACCATTGTTCCCTATTTTTCCGTTTCTTTTCCATATTGCCCCCTCTCATGTTTCCACTGATTTTCTCAATTACAAACCATTTGAAGTCTGTGTATTTATGTTTCAACAATTCATAGTGTTCTACAAGGGGGGCATTATGTTTCTTGGTTTTCAATGCCGATCTATGCTCCAACAGTCGAAGTCTCAGCTCTCTCCCAGTCTCACCCACGTAAACTAATTCACACGGGCAGACTAGGAGATATATCACGTTGCTACTCCTGCAGTTATTCAGGCTTTTAGAAGTAAGAGTAGAACCATTGTGTGACACTGATTTGGTGTTTAAGCAGTGTTCACAAATGCTGCATGACCCACATGGAAAGTTGCCTACAACTTTCTGCATGTGTACCGAAGCCTGAACTTGGGGTTTGTTGGATTTGTAGGTTGTAACTAGATTTTTGCGAATGTTGTCATTCCGTTTAAAAGCAAACAACGGTTTCTGAAGTTTTATCTCCATACCCTCATTAAGAATCTCCCAGTTGGAGTTGATAACATTTTTCAGTTTATTACTGATATTTGAAAATTGTGTTACACACACAAGGCGTTTTTCTGATGCTGGATCCTTCCTCCTTCTGTTTTCTTGGTTTCGTTCGAACATACTTTCACGGTTATAAAACCTCGCTCGTTTAAAAGCTTGTTTTATAAGTTTCTTCGGGTACCCGCGATCAAGGAGTTTGCCCTTAAGTATCTCAGAGTGTTTGTAGAAATCTTCCAAAATTGTGCAGTTCCTACGTAAACGCAAGAACTGGCCAAAAGGTATATTATCCCTCTGGGCACGGGGATGATAGCTTTTGTAGTGTAAAAGTGTGTTCTTGTCCGTGGGTTTTGAAAAAAGTTCGACCATGAGGATACCTTCTGTGTTTTTGATGGTAATATCTAAGAAGTTGACCGACACATTATCATATTGGGCTGTAAATTTAAGATTGGAGTCGCCCAGGTTGAGCCACTCCAGGAATTCTAACAATATTCTCTCTTCACCTTCCCAAATAAAGAATATATCATCAATAAAGCGGCGCCATAAGGTCATATTTTCAAAGAAGGGCGCCGCCTCATTATAGATATGTGTGTTCTCAAAATTGCCAACATATAGGCAGGCCAGGCTCGGCGCACAGGTAGCACCCATGCTCGTGCCTTTGCGCTGGAGAAAAAGATCATCCTTAAATAAAAACATATTGTTCTTAAGAACTAAGGTGATGCATTTGAGAATAAATTCCTTATTGGCTCCTCTGGTTGCCTCAGGGGTTAGGCATTCACTAATGACTCTAATGGTGTCATCCTGCGGGATGTTTGTATATAATGCTTCTATGTCGAGGGTAACCAGCCACTGTGTGTTCTCATTGAAGCTGGCACCCTCGACCATAGAGATTATATGAGTGGTGTCTCTAACATAGGATTTCTGTTGGGTGACCAAAGGTTTCAAAAAAGAGTCTGCATATTGGCTAAAGGGTTCTAAGAGTGAGCCAATGCCACTCACAATTGGCCGCATAGGGGGATCCCTTTCATTTTTATGAATCTTCGGCAGTCCATAGATCGCCGGTGTAAGGGCATTGTCGTTCCTAAGGAATTTCAATTCAGCTTCACATACCCAGTTGTTACGGTCTGCCTCTAGCAGTGTATCGTTCACAAGTTTAGTTAAGGTTATCAATCTAGAGTGAGGGACTTTCTGGTAGTGGTCCTCAACCCCCAATAAGGACTGCATTTTGCGGTCATAATCATCAGTATCAAAGACAACAACTCCTCCGCCCTTATCCGCAGGTTTGATGGTAAGGTTTGGGTCTTCTTTGAGATTTTTAAGAGCCTGCCTTAAGTCTTTGGACATGTTGTTATTATCAGGAAAGGCATTGTGAATGATGTCTTTGATCCTCATGTCTACCACGTGTTCAAAGATCTCCACGTTTTTGCTGACGGAATTAACCGGGGGTGTGAAGGTGGACTTCCCTTTTAGACCAGAAATATTAACTGGGGTCACAAAATCCCTGTTCTCAAAAAATCTTGTTAATCTGATCTTCCTAAAGAAAGCTCTTAGATCCTTTTCTAACGTGAATTTTTTAACATTGGATGTCGGGGCAAAAGTAAACCCTCTACCTAGGACCTCTATTTCCTCATTTGTAAGAACCCTATTGGATAGATTGATAATGGGAATTTTGTTGGTATTCAACTGATCTAGCGCCAATATCGTTGGTTGCGTGTTTTGAGATACTCCTGGGGAGGGTTTCGTTGGTATTGGTTCCTTCCCTGACCCATGTTTCCTCTGTTGCCCCTCCGTGGGCGACGTTCTAAAAAATCCCCATGATTGTTATAAGGGGTTTGACCACCCTCATCTGGGTTAGAGGGTCCATCTTCCTCACTACTAGAGCCAGATGTCTCCGAAAAGGTAACCATCTTCCTGCCTCCTCTTGAGTAAATTGGTCTAGGTTCAGATGATCTAGGTCCTCTTGCTTCCCTTGATTGTGAAAAGTAATCCTTAGCCGTATAGGGGTACACTAATTCTAAACTAAATTTGTTGACATCTTTCTTTAGCTTGATTGTTTTCTTATTAATAGCGTCTTCCAATGCTGTATTATCAAAAAGGGTTTTTTCTAATT
Source organism: Triturus cristatus (assembly GCF_964204655.1). Lineage (NCBI taxonomy): Eukaryota > Metazoa > Chordata > Amphibia > Caudata > Salamandridae > Triturus > Triturus cristatus. The sequence goes on along the minus strand of NC_140588.1, from coordinate 1,116,459,292 downwards.
CATCAATCTCCTTTTTTTCTATGATGATCATTTCCTGCGCTGTCTCAATAATGAGAATTATCCAGTCCCTACTACATCTATTTGCAATTTGTGTCCAAATATCTAAAAACTTTTTGTTCTCTATAAATAGCCCTGGTTCATTCCTGATCTGTAATCCTATTGGAATTACACCGGCTTTAAGATATTCAGTGAGGAACTCAGCGTGTAGTTCAGTACGTATTAATTTCTTTTTGAGATTAAATACTTTACTCCATTGATCATTGTTACCGGTTATCACCATTAGTTTATTTCCGGTTTTAGGTGCGGTGCCAATTATTTTATTGTATTGGTCCTCCGAAAACCCAAATGTTCTAAATGGGTCCATATTGCCCCACAAAGGTCAATGGTTCCTGATGGAACGAAGTCGTTAACCAACGATCAACACTGGAAACTCTCCAGCCAAATGGCTGTACTGTAAACCTCGTAAAAACAAGGAGAGGGGCTCAATAACGTCCAAAGGAACAGAGCACCAAAATATACTGTGAAGTAAAAGTTTTCCCTTTGGACTTTCTCACATCAATAATAGAGGCACTACTCAGGTGTCATGTCAAAGAGGGATATAGCTTAAGGAAATTTCTACCAAAGCCAAACCTGTGGCCATATGAAGTACAGAACTCCCTAACAGTATACACAATAAAAGCCAATGAGTGAGTGAAAATCAATCTTTCCGATAGAGTGTCGCAAGGGTGATCCAATACACAGCAATGTAATTAAACAAAGGACATACATAAAGGAAATTTAGTTAGTCAATACATGTTTTATTAAAACAAATTTCAAAATAAAGAGGAAGCGCGCATCATAAATACATACAGAATAAATCAATACATAAATCAGGAGAACCAGAACAAAGAGTATTAGAAGGATCCGTACCAATTGAACCAGGAACCATGACCATATTCCCAAGTGCTAAGTGGAGCAGGACCAGGAGAGGGTGAGGAAGATCAGGATGAACAAGAACAGCCAGAACCAGGAAAGTTATTGGGACTGGGCCTAGATGTCCAGGAGGGCCAATGCCAAAATAAAGAGGCTCAGAAGGACCCAAACAAAGAGAGCCTACACCAAGAGGACCCAGACCAGTGTTTGCAGTGTCAGAAGGACCATGAGGACAAGGCAAAGGGCAAGGAGGACAAGGATGACTCAAACCAGGAAGACAAAAGCTAAGAGGGCAAGGCCTAAGAGGGAAAGGACACAAGAGGTCATGTAGACAGATGGGACCAACAGGACCACAAACTGATGAACAAGGAATAAGATGAGCAGGGTGAGACAAATCAGAAGAGCTATATTGAATGGACGAGGGTCAAGAGAATTGAGAAATAAAAGAAAGAGCTAAAAGAAGATGGCCCAAAAGGACCAGGATGACCCCGTGGTCAAGAAACAAGACTATTAAGCAAAGAAAGACTCAGATAAGTAAGACCATACATACACCAAACAAGTCTAGTTGGCACAAAACCAGGGCGAGAACACAGACTGTGAGGACCAGGAAAAGGCAACCCAGACTGAGAGTGAGGGAGACTAAGAGAACGGGATCTGAAAAATGAAGAGGAGATGGCCAGGCAACCAGAGACAGCAGCACAAGAGCTTACAGGAACAAGGCAGGACCAGTGAGATCACAGCCAAGGGGAACAGAAAGTTCAAGTCACAGAGGCCCAGAAGTATCAGGACCTAGCATACTTTGGCACACCGGGTAGCTGGGAAGAGCATGACCTGAATAAGGAGCAACAGGACAAAGTGGACAATTTAAGTCAAGATGCCAATAAACAAGGCCAAGAGTTTCATGAAATGTTAGAGGAGGACCTGGAGAACTAGTCAGGCAGGAGCAGGTGGACTAAGGCCATTAAGGCAAGGGACAAGATGAGGGATGATTAGGTGGACTAGAGTTATCAGAATAATCAGGGCCAGGAACACAGCTAGGAGGGCCAGAGTGGTCATATCCCAGGGGACCAGGACCTGAAGTTCCAGGTGGAGCAGGAGGACTAGTATCAGGGGTATTAGGACCAGGCTGGCAAGGATCAGCGAACCAGGACAGCCAGAGCCACAAGGACCAATAGGACTACACCAGTACCAAAATGACCAGGCTCAGCCCAATAGCACATTTGAGGTGGACCAGTGGATGCAGTACCAGGTGTACCACAAGGACCTTGGCAAGGAGAATCAGGATGATGCAAACTAGGAAAATTTGGAGTGCCAGATCTAGGAGAACCAGAAAAGAGGGCGGGTGAATAAGGACCCACAAGACCAGCAGGATCATGGTGAGGATCAGTGGTGCCAGGATCAGGAGGCCCAGGAAGGGCCAATTCAAGGATAAGCCTGGATCAGGGCCAAGAAGTTCAGGGTCAGGAAGGACTACAACCAGGAATACCATATTGAGAAAACCTGTACCAGGGTGACCAGAACTAGTTATGCCAGGGTCAGGCTGAGGATCAGGAGGACCAACATAGGCCAGAACAGGAGGACTTTGAACAGAACAAGAAAGGACCAACTCTTAAAGGCACAGAAGGACCTGGAAGACAAGTAAGAAGAGTGGGAGCAGAAGGACTTTTATGAAAGTTTCATTAATGGTTCTTTATCATGCTTCTTTTTTTGCCTACCCCGAGAAATCTCTCACCTCTTCAGCCCCCGGATAGAACTTGTAAGCATTTTCTTAAAAATCAGAGCATGAAAAGTGATTAGAAAACTTGAAATTTTACACCCTGAACTCTTGGTGATAGAAGACACTCTCTGATGCTGGGTCTGGGGCATAGGGACTGATCCTTGACAGACAACATTAAAGGTAGATGGATGAAAATGAGTGTGGTCTGTGAAGGATGGCAGAAAGGGTTTGAAAAACTTAGATGGCTGAAGGCAAGAAAAAGTATTAATGTCAAATAAAGGGATAATGTCAATCAGCAAATGGGAGATTGGGATTATATGAAGACTCTGATGAGCAGAAGAGAGGGTGATGGTCGCTAAAAATAGATCATCTTGTATGGCGCAATGAGGGATTCTGTGTGACCCCCAGATCTTTGTAATGCCATTACATATGACTTTGTGAAAAATGGGTATGTAGCTAGTTTGGAATAGTGAGGCTCCTTGTGTGACCAAAGTCTAAGTGCATTGACCAATGGGATGCAATTTCCATGATATGCTAGAGAGTTGAAAAGCTTCCCTACACAGTGGGCTGCTGATTAGATTTTAGTGAGTGACAACATAGGGTAGATGGTAGGAGTAAATAAGGGGTTGGTCATAGTTTTCTCTTATTAAAGGTGTCAAAGTTTCTAAGTATGGCTGCTCTTTTGTCTGTGCTTGATGACTGTTCAAGAAGGCCAATCACAGCCAGGTGCTGAGATCTCATGACGTGTGTCCTTGTTTTGGATACTTCTGCTTGGAGACAACATTATTGCTAGGGGTGGGCGGAATTTGCGAAATTAACTTTCGCAAATTATCGCGAAAATGTTTAAAATTATCGCAAACAAAGCGGAAATATCGCGAAGATGCAGAAGTTTATTTCCGGCATGTTCGTGAGATTTTCTGCATGGTTGCGGGTCGCCAACTTACCCATGTGGTTGCTTGCGGGCGTGGCCATCTTGTTTTGACTTGTCTCGCGGTGCATGATCGCGAGAAGAAAGACGTGATCGCGCGACGCATGACGTCACTGCGGGTGCGAACTGTCGTGAGACAGCGCAAATGGCTAAAAACAATACAACATCTCATGGAGAACGCGACCGGATCAAGAAAACTTGTCGGCGAACGCAGGGATACAGGTAAGGCGATCGCGCGCGCGAGAATGTATTATTTTACAGCGCGAGCAAGAAACAAATTATCGCCAAGCTGCGGAAACCGGAATTTTGGACATTTTCGCACTCTCCGCGGAACGTGAAAATGTCAAATTATCGCAATTTCAGCGAACGGACCGAAATTTTCGCCCAGGCCTAATTATTGCTACTGCTGTGGCGGCCGTCACCTAGCGCAAAGTCTGTGTATGAGCCAAAGCCAGAAAATGATCATTGAAAGAGAATCAACCCAAATCCGTCCTGAAACCTCAATAGTGGATCTGTGCATTCAATGTCTTTTTTAATGATATTTGTAATATAGTCAATAAATACAAATCTCTTTTTGTCTGTGTCTTTGATGCCTGTATGATTTTGACATTTAGTTCAACTAATTTTAGTTCCATTCCTTTGCTTGTGGTTCCTTGACGGAATACTTCTGATGGTATGACAGAGTGGGTAGTGGCTGTAGATGGAAGGACTTTATACTGTCTACCCTATTTAGAGTAAAACTTGGCTTCAAGGGATTTGACCAAAAAACATGACATCATCACTCTAGAAGAAAACTCCTAGCAAGTGGGTCCTTCAGCTATTTTGTGATTTTTAAAAGCAAACTCTCGCTTTAGGATTATTTTGAAAAACAAAGCATATTTGAAAAATGTTCTGGCCAGCCATCAACTGTCTGACAGTACCGTCATTCATAAACAGGAAGCACCATGACAGCAGATCCTGTCAACGTAGAGAGGTGTCCAAGGGGCCAGCCAACAACTCTGAATTTGGCAGGCAGAGGTTCCTCAGGAAGGCAGAGGCACTGTCCTCCACCATTCTGACAGAGTTAAGTCCGGCCTCAAAACTCTAAAGCCCATAATTGTTCTTCCTTCTGTCATAAGATTGGAATGAAGCCTCTCCATTATACTGTGTTGCTCACTTAATAATGAGCCCTATGCAATTGTTTGTATTTATAAAATCAATCAAAATATTAGATGGCTCAATGTCACTCAGTTATAACATTTCCAAATATGTTTTTTGCTTTAACAAATCACTGTTTTCAGGTGTTTTAGGCAGATTAATAAATTAGTAAACTTAAACAAATTCAAATCAATTGATATAGATCCAATCAGAGATTAACAATATATCAAGTTTATAAATTATCAATTAAAAAGTACACATACACAACTTGACAAGCACAATACAAGCATACTGTTAATACTAGGCAAAAATGATTTAAAAAAACTTATAAAGATTGTAACACTCAAGTTCATCTGGAGGTTTCTTTGCAAAGGCAATCAGATCATTGGCTTTAAATACATTCAAATGAAAACACAAGGGTTTTAGAAAATGATTCATAGCTTCTAACACTGTTCCAACAACTTGCAGGGATGGAAGAAAAAGAAAATTCTTGATATCTTGAATCCCACCCCTAGAGAGTTTAGAAGTTCTAGTCTTATCTCTTGTATCCATCCAATGCTTTTAAAAATTGTTTAAAGGTAAAATATCCAGTCTGATCATGATTAGGAAATGCCATTGTACTATGATTCTGCTTAAACCATTGGCTATCGGTATATAGTTTCTAAATTTTCACCTGAGAACAATGTGTAATGTCCAGTTTGTATGACAGTCTCGCCATCACATTCTAAGTGAGATATGTGCAAGCAAAGGTGACTGAAAGGTTTGTGAAACCAAATGCACTTGTTGAAGTATAGTGAGCCGGGGTTATGTAGTTTTGAAGAATTTTGCAAGGTGTGTTTTTCAATATAGGAATGGATGTACATTCGAATATACAGAATATTTAACCTAGAACCACAATTAAATGTTATTAATTAAAGGTGAACCTGAAGTTCAGATTATACGCTTCAAAGTGTAAATTATAGGGGGTGGGTGAACTGTTTCATTCTTGCTCCAGAATTGAATACATTTGGTGACTCTGCATTACTCTTGTAATGCAGAGTTATGGCCAATTTCTGCCAATGGCCGTGTGGCATAATTTTTTCCTACAAGGCTCCAAAAATACGCGTGTGACTGAGATTTGGCTTCCTTTACCACTATTTTCTAAAATGGGGTTCACGGGTGTTAGCAAGTGGTTGTGGTCAGAAGTTTGTTTCTTGAGTACATTTTCTGCCGCTCTAGCACATTTTGTATTTGAGCTGCAGCAAAATCAACTTGAAGGGCTGCTTCTTTTGCACTACGCATGGTGCCATTTGGTCAAATTTTTCAGCACTGCTCGAGCTTCTGGTGCTCAATTGTAGTAGGACCAGCTTGTGCAGAATATTGTTGAGTTTTTATATAACTCTGCGGAAAACCACGGAGTGAAACTCTGCGAGTTCCTCCCACCCCTAAATTTAATTATACATTTTACCAGACATATATTTGGGCCTGTGGTTCGTTTTTGCTAACAGTATTCTACTTTGTCATTTATTGAAGGACCATAAGCCAGAGTGAAGGAAAAACAACTGTTTTGCACTAACCAAACCACAGAAAACATAGACTCCTAAAAGTATGTCATGTTATGTTATGTTATGCTGTTATGGTACGTTGATTATATTAGTGCCAGGATGCTCTGTTTGAGTGACTGTTCGCTTCACAAATACTGATTTAATTGATTGATTGATTGATTGATTGATTCATTCATTCATTCATTCATTTGTATAGTGCACTATTCACCTGATAGGTTATCCAAGAACTTCAGCGGGTGTGTAAGTGTGTGGTCCTCAAGGTGTTTTAACGAAGAGCCAGGTCTTCAGCTTCTTGTGGAACTCAAGGAGTGTCTTCCGTGTGATGTAGGAGAATGAGCAACCTCCAGTTTTTGCTTTAAAGATGTGGGGAATGTGTGTTAGTGAGCAGGGCACAGGTGGTGGGTTAGTGAAAGTGTATACAGCTGGTCAGGTATTCTGCTCCTGTATTGTGTAGATCATGCATAGGATATGGAAAAAGGCGGTGGATACTGCGTTGACTTGACCCGTCATTTTGAACTTGTCATCTAGATCCCTAGATTTCTTGCATGGCCTTTGGGTGTTGGTCCTAGCTCTGACTGTCACGAGGTGGAGTCCCATGTGGTGATCTTATTGCTGGACAACAGTATATCTGTCTTGTCAGAGATGAGCTTCAGACGGTTGATAAGTATCAAGTCTCCCCCATGGTCATGGAGTTAGTGAAGTTGGTTCTGGTAGTGGTTATCGTGTCCCTCAAGGAGAAGATAAGTCAGGTGTCATCTTTGTAGGAGTTGACGGTGATGTCTTGGGATCGGATGATGTTGATGAGTGGTGTCACGTATATATTGAAAGGGGTGGGACTGTAGGATGATTCCTGTGGGACTCCACATATTCGTTTCTTAGTCTCTGATGTGAAGGGTGGTAGTCTGACCCTTTGGGGTCTTCTCTTGAGGAAGAAAAGCATCCATTTGAGAGCAGATATTTGTCTGCCAATCTTGTAGAGTCTTCTGATGAGGTTGTTATGAGTGACAGCTTTGAAGGCTGTGGAGAGGTAGAACAGGATGAGGGCTTCTGTTTCTCCTTGATATAGGATTAAGTGAATGTTCTTGTTGGACTCAATGAGCACTGTATTGATGCTGTGATTCATTCAAGGTGGGTTGTGAGTAGCTTTTTGTTGGCCTTCCAGATCACTTTGGCTACACAGGGGGGCGGGGATATGGTTCAGAAGTTTCTCTGCCGATTTATTTCAGCTGTGGGCTTCTTGAGCAGGGTATTAATTTCCGCAAGTTTCCATTCAACTGGAAAAATAGCAGATATGATGGAGATGTTGATGATGTGGGTCAGGGTGGGGCTGATGTCCCCAGGTTGCAGGTGTGGTGGAGACATGGGTCCCTCTGGGGCCTTTTTAATGGATGGTCCACATGATTGTTGCTGTGTTATTTCTGGTGAGGATTGGCCATTCAGTCAGGTGGCCATCTTGGTTTCTAGCGAGAAGGTTTGCAAAGAGTTCTCTTGGGTTAGATTGGTACGTGAAGTTGATATAGATGCTTGTGATTTTGCTGTTGGAGAAGTTGGATAGGTTATCTCAGACTTTTTGGGGGGGCTGCGATATTGGAGCTTCCTTTGATACAGTCCACTGATGCTTTTTTCTTGGTGTCTCATTTGCTGGTGATAGCATCTGAGTGCAGCTTTGTAGGTAGGCCTGTCAGTGGGATTGTGGATGGCTCTCCATTTCAATTTCAGCTGTTTACAGTGTTGTTTGTTGTCTTGGTGGTCGTGTGTATCAGCGGTCCTGCTTGTTTGATCTTCTATGCTTATTGGATTTTATGGGTTTGAGGAAAGCAGTGCAGTTCTCCACTGTTGATGTTGTTGATGTATGTGTCCAGGTAGTCTCTGAGGCTAGGCTATTCGTTGCTGAGAGCACTAAGCCAGTCTGCTTCTCTGATTTTGCTTCATCCGTGACTTTGAATGCTGAACCTGATTGGTGTGTTGTGTTGAGGTATATTGATCTGGAAGTGGATGATTAAGTGGTTGGTCCATGTGAGCAGTGTATTAGAGTTGTATTTAATGCTGTTGCTTGTGGTAAAGATGGGGTCCAGTGTGTTACCTGAAGTGTGTGTTGGTTCTGCAACAAGCTAGTTGAGTTGGATGTCACTCAAGCATTTACATAGTGCTGTGGAGCAGGGGTTGTTTCAGTCTTTCAGGTGAAAGTTGAGGTCACCAAGGAGTCGATGATGAGTAGAGTGATGAAATTGTTGATGAGGCTGGTAAAGGCAGCCTTTTCCGGGTGGTCAGTAGTCTTCATTGTTAGAAACTCTTCTGCTGGTATATAACATCAGGAGGAGCAGTCAGTCCCATCCGGTTTAAGTGTCCAAATCCAAAAATAAACCTCCCTTAGAAAATTCCTACAACACATGCATCCAATATAATACAGGCCCTATTGGCCACACCTGTTGAACCTATAGATCCTTGTGTCTTCACCACTACTACAACCTTATTTGTGAGCAACCCTTTTTGGCTCCTTTATTCAGTACAGCCATTGCAACAGCTCTTCAGCCAGGTAACACTTTTATAGTACACATACAGTCATGGAAACAGGGTAATTTTTGTCAGGGTTGGGCCTGGGCTAGCTGTGCTGCGGAAGGCCCCAGATGGCCAATCTTTCAGGGCCACTATGGGCACGAGGAGCTGATGGCTCAGGTGGATGTTCTGCTCCAAACAAATAATTAACTCCTGGGTAGGCACAGAACAATTTGCAGAGGAAACTGATAGATCTGCAAAAGGTGACAAATTACCTTATTAAGTGTCATTTTCCTGTTATGTGTTGCTTTACTACAGTGACACAGGATGGCTCCCATAATATTTCCCTGGGTAATCATGAGACATCAACCCCCTTCTGTGCAAAATCATCTTCGACTACTTCCCAAACATTAAGCAACTCCACTGAAAAACTGAGGCCCAGGACAGTAGTGAGGCACCTGTCACCACCTCACAGGCTGCAACTCAGCAAACGTTATTTTACCCCAGTTGGGGTCAATCATCTAGCCCAGTTGAGGACAACACCAAAAACATGCCACCAAGAAGTGTAAGCAGTTATGTTTTCCTATGAGCTAGCGGTATTCTTATGTGAAAGATTCTAATCTCAGTTGTCTTTCTTTTACGGATAGAGATCTGGACAGGAACAGCTGTTGACTCATCTTAGTAATTACCATCAAGTTTATTTTCTGTGTCAGTATGAGTATTTTCATTAAATGTTTTGTGTAATTTAAATTATATCAGCGCCATTATGTACATATTTTTCTGAATCTTACTAATGTTATTTCTAGTTATACATTCAATGAATATAGTCCAATAATTGAATTTATATGCATATTGTCAAAATGTATGTTTTTCCACACCAAACATATATGGAAATAAGCAAATAAAGTGCACACTTGGAGAAAGTGGGAACTGCACAGAAAATAAAGTCATTATGAATTAAAAAAGGTTTTAAAAAACATATAAATGAACAAACATAAATTAAAATATAGTGACAAATAATTCACCTCTTGTGATGTTATGTTACGCTGTAGTTGAAATGTCTCTACAGCACATACTGCGGAATGTAGTTTTACCAATGAGAGTAAAAACTTAACATTTGGTGCTAACTGTGAGGTACAAACTTCTAGCATTTAATTTCCATGGATCAGATACCATTGAGCAGCATGATGTTCGTAGGAAGAATGCGAGGCTCCAACTAGTGTGTTTGCGACTGTGAGGGAGATCTGCTGGTCTCTGGCATGAGTTCCAGTCATCAGGGAGCCTTCCAGGGCCATCTTCTAGTCGGGCTGCTTCTTCAGTAGATTTTCCTCTTGAGAAGCAGCTAAACCAACCTCAAAATACCTTTCAAGTGAATATTCTGCCCAAATGATTGGTTCAGGTAGTTTTTTTTTAATTCTATTCTACTTTTTTTAGCAGGGAGAAAGTGCCACAGCAATCAAAGTTCCTCTTCGAGTCCAGACGGCTCCTGCCAGTGCTATCATCTCCTGGTAATCTGTTATTTGGATTTCAAGGTGAAAGGATCACTCTCTTTTCCTACAAGTTCTGCTGCATAAACCATTGGATTTTAAGGAGTTTGTTTTTGTAACATCACAATCAAGTAAGTGAAAAAATGGATACGTTTGTTGTTTTATAGAGGACATGCCCCAGTATATAGGTGTACCTTTTTCATTTTTAATTTTTTAGCTCTCATAAGAGGAAAAGTTTGCACAGTTAAGTACTTTTCTTTCCATGTTTATGAAACTTGAACTATTCATTTATTTTAGTATGTAGTCAAGGATCATCAAACTAGGATTAGGCAATGGGTTTATGAAACAACTGAATCTGTGATATTTATTGTTTTAAAACATCTATGATTTACGGATGCCTTTGGACTGAAAGTAAAATATTATTTTTGAATTTCATGGGCCCGATTCACAGAATTAACTTAAGACAAAATCCTAAACTTACTACATTTGGTATTCACAGAATGCACTTACTACTTTTGGTATTCACAGAATGCACTTACTACTTTTGGTATTCACAGAATGGATTTACGACTACTAACTTTACGTCAGCACTCGGGCCGGAAATTCCAGCCCTGAGGCAGAGCTTCCGGCCCGGAGGCGGAGCTTCCGGGCCGGAGGCGGGGATTCCGGCCAGTGGCGGAGATTTATCCAGGCCAAAATCTCCACCTCTGGGCCGGAAGATCCGCCTCCGGCCCGGAAGTCCTGCCTCCGGGCCGGAAGATCCGCCTCCGGCCCAGAAATTCCGGCCCGAGTGCGGACGTAAAGTTAGTAGTCGTAAATCAATTCTGTGAATACCAAAAGTAGTAAGTGCATTCTGTGAATACCAAAAGTAGTAAGTGCATTCTGTGAATACCAAAAGCAGTAAGTGCATTCTGTGAATACCAAAATGGTAGTAAGTTTAGGATTTTGTCTTAAGTTAGTTCTGTGAATCGGGCCCCATGTTTTTTCTGCAAACTGCTATAGTGTATTTTGGTGGGGTAATATTTTGATGCATTTGGAGGAGGTGTGTTGTTGGAAAATTTTATAGCTGAGCTTATTTTCATTTTTGGAATTACTGAATTAATATTAGTGATTTCTTCTTTGTTGTCCATGCATCCTTTTTTTTCTGGCTAAGTGGCCGGTGTGTGTGTTTGCCATAGGCCATTATGTTGTCATTTTACTCCACGCCATGTTGCCACATTTTTTGGGTCCATACGCCTCCATGTGTTCTTTGTGGTCCATGCCTTCTTACTTGTTTTTGGTTGAACATATGGCCATCTGCCATTTTGTGTAGCCAGCTAGTGTGCTTTTGACATAGGCCTGCATGTGTTCTTTGCTGTTAAAGCCTTCTTTTTTGTTGTTATTTGAACATGTGGCCGGCAGCCACTTTGGGTAGCCAGCCAGTGTGCTTTTGTCATAGGCCTTCATGTGTTCTTTGTTGTCCATGCCTTCTTGCATATTGTTGTTTGGACATATGGTCGGCTGCCGGTTTGTAAAACCAGCTAGTGTGTTTATGCATAGGCTTGCATAGGTCCTTTTTTGTCCAAGCCTTCTTGCTTGTTGTTATTTGAATATGTGTCTGACAGCCACTTTGTGTATCCAGCCAGCTTGCTTTTGCCATAGGCCAGCAGCAATTTTGTGTTGCCAGCAAGTGCGGTTGTACCATAGACCTGCATCTGTTCTCTGTTGTCCATTCCTAGTTGTTGGTTGTTGTTTGAACATGTGGCTTGCAGCCATTTTGTGTAGCCAGCAAGTATGCCTTTTTCTTAGGCCTGCATGTGTTCTTTGTTATCCATGCATTCTACCTTGTTGTTGTTTAAACATGTGTGGTTATTTTGTGTAGCCAGTCAGTGTATTGAATCCTTTTTTTTCCAGTTTTAAAACATTTTTGAGGTACATTGATTGAGGAGGGCTATTCCTTTTTGTTTTTCAATATTTCTTTTTTCCCCTGATAGCAGATGAATGTTGTGAAGGATGATTGTTGTATGTATGCACCCTGTTTATATAATATATTTTATGCATTTTTGACCTTTTACCCTGCACTTGCTTGCCTCCCAGAGGATCTCTCACAGTCACTAGTGAGACAGCTGCAAATAATTTGTTTACATTATTTTATTTTTCCCTTTCATGTCATAGGTATCTTACCACAAAGGTGCACACCAGCATTCATTTTTTAAGGATTATTTATTTTTCCCCTGCACCCTGTGCGTTAAGGATTCCAGCATTCATTTTTTAAGGAATATTCCACTCTCCCCTGCAACCCCTGCCTGCCATAGGTCCACACCAGAATTCAACTAACATTTGTTTAAGGATTATTCCATTATCCCATTGTAGAAAGTATGGAGTTATGCAGTGAGGCTCGTTAGCCTTCACTATTCAATGCCTTCCCAATACCCCAAGTAATTCCCTGGAATTCACCCTTATAAATCCCTAACTCAGTCCTGGTAGTGTGGCACAGAGAAGTCAGTCTTTACTAGAGGAATACGTGTTGAGCGTTTCAGAGTAACAACATGGGCGATAAGGAGCTGCGGGTGCTTATATTGCTGCTTGGATGGTGCTGGTAAGAAAAGGAATGCAAAACTTCAACAAGTGGGTCACTGAGGCGATGAATTGCTGCTGGATTACCTTGAGTCACAGCTTCAAACAATGGTAGTGGTGCCAGATTAGTCATCAACAAGCCTTGAACCAACACAACGTTTGATTACTTTGATGTATTCTTTTAAATCCGTATGTTGTTACTGAAATAATACGGGCTGGTTTGGATTGAAATGGATACACTAATGCTAATTATTAGTGGAAAAACCTTGTTAAATTAAATGATGTTTATGTATATTAGAACTGCAAATGCCACTATATCTTTTTGATACCCTTGATGAAACAGATGGCACCTATTGACTGAGCCCGCATATTTACGCTTGGACGTGCTCTTCCCTTTTGGATCGGATCAGGCTGCAGCAGCAACACCATGCCAAAAAACCTGAACCCAGCTGCTGCCCTTTTCTTTATGCCGCAGGAGGTTGAGGGGTCGCATATTGCTGCCAGGGAGTCCGCCCAGGAAAATCTACCTTGCAGCTGAGGCTGGACACTGCAGGATACATGGGAGTCTGCTGACAATACAGGCATCGGGCTGCCAACGCATAAGGTGAGGCATGCCCACCTGTTGCTACCAGCTCCTGGTCTGAAGAGTATGTGGCTGCTTGCCAGTCCGCCACTGCTGATCCCCCCAGCATGATCCTCTGAGCCAAGTGCTCCAACATGGAGTTGCACTTTGTGCTGTTGGGCATACTCCCTGTAGATTTCCTAGCTGCAGGCAGCCGGTTACCTGTGTGGAGCCTGATTGTGGCCCCTGCCTGTCCTTGCCTGCTGCTGGCTGCTTCTTCCTACAGGGTAGGAGCCCTGTGCCTTATGCAGTAGGGGGAGGGCTCCACCGGTGATCCTTGCTCAGTCACTTCATTGGAGTGTCGCCGGGGATGTGTGGCTGTTAGAAGTTGGTTGGTTCTCCATTAGCGGCTTGAAGTGGAGGGAGCTGAGAAGGCATTGTGGAGTATTACCTGAGCAGCAACGTGAGGCTTTCTGAGGCGCACATGGCTAAAACCCAAGTAAGAAGGTTTTTTGTCTTCATAAGGCGCAGGGGGCTAACACTGGTGATCTCATAGGTTGTGGTGAAACGCGTAATGAGGAGGGGCATTTGTTTCTAATGTTTAGAAGGCACAGATATAAAACATTAAAATAGAGAGTGGGCAAGTGAAATTGCTGAGTGTGCTCTCAAGTATCACATGAGGTTCCATCAATCCGCCAAAAGGGATGCCTCCATTAAAGAAAAAAGATCAATAAAAGGAAAGAAATTAGGAAAGAAGAGAGAGGTTACATGGAGAAAAGGAGAACCTGTTCCTTCATCCCTCATTGAAGGAGCTCAAGCAGGGTCTGGGAAAACTCCAGTAATGGACAAAGCCCATCTATCAGCCAAATCAATTAAAGACTTTGTAGGAAAGCATCTGGAGTCCTCTGTATTAGCAGAGGGTACAAAAATGGGACAAGCTGCTACATTTGGCGGCAGTCTTCAGGAGACAATGACTGCACATGAGGAGGAATTTCATGATCTATTTGGCCCTTAGGAGTGATTCATCCCCGGCTTTCCTCTTCCCCATGTTTGTTTCAACCTTCAGATCTGAGTTTTGCATGCTCTTGAGAAGGGACAGGGGTGGAGAAGGTTCACCATGTGGATGGTACCTCTTGGAGTGTGCTACCAGGAGGTCCCAATGGAACTGGAGGGGTATCCCACAGCGGCATCCAAGGAACATTGGTGAACTCTGTGGCAAATGTTGACTCTCTGCTGTCAGGTCCATCTCCAATGTTGGAAGTTCTTCTGCTGATGCAGAAAACATGACATGGGCTGTTTGAAGCATCACTACCAGCAAATTAGTTGTGGAGAGTGGAGGCCTGAGTGGTAAAGGAGATCCTGTTAGACATGAACTCTTGTATGCCCTAATTGGAAAGACCAGCAATCCCTCAACCTGTATCAAAAGAGGTGCCACTACACCAACAGGAATGTGAAAATACCATATTTTTTGTGTCAAAAAGGCCAATGTCGGTGGGGAGAAGGAACAATGGATGGGCGATGAGATATGAAAAGGGAGAAAAAGGAGTCAGGGCTTAAAAAGAAGGCCACCAGCCCAAAAGCAAAAGCCGGATCAAGCCCAGGATCAAGCTGCACCACTTATATCGAAAAAGAGGCAGAAAATGATAAAAGGGTCGGGTCCTGAGAAGAGGGGACTGTTAAAGAGAGTAAAGGCAAGGGTTTAGTTGGTACTGTCATTCTACAGGAGGGCACTAGGCAAATGAAAAGATCCCACCCCACTAAAAGCCCCAAGGAAAGGATGCCGTCCCAGCGGAGTGTTAGAAGCTTTAAGAACCCTGAGGCCTTTTGGCATCTAGGAAAATAAATAGCTCTAGAGAAGGCATATAACATGCATAGACCATTACAAGTAAATTATATGTACTTGGAGGTGACCTGGAGGGGGAAAAATGCAAACAAGTAGACGTCTCTAAATAGGTCAAGTATTCTGACAATATTCTCATGCTGCGAGGTACTGGAGTAGGCTTTGTCATGAGATTTTGAGTACATAGCCTTCAACCAGTTCAAAGCAGGTAGAGAGGTAACAAAAGTACATTTTAGTTCTCCAGTGTTTGTTGCCTTGGTGCTAGAGGCAAGTGATCAGTTGAATATTTCAGGACTAAGACTAGTGTTGGTAGGCAGGGGTGGCCAGCTGCAGACTGGAACGACTGCTGCGTAAAACAGCTCTGACCGGCTACTGCCTATCCCCCCACCAAACCAACCAATTATCTGGAGTGCATCACCAATATAGGTAGCAGAAGCAAGGGTGCATTCAGTGGTACCCATGTGTGTATCAACCCGGTGGTAGAAAGCCCCCGAGAACAAAGCTACGACAGCGGCCTGGCAGAAGCTCCAATGCTGCGAATGACGTTGCAGGGCAGTGCCAGCCAGACGTACAGGAATGTCGGCTGGGGCATAGACGCAAGTCTGCGGTCTACCGGGCCTTGACTGGGATGGAGGAAGACAGGTGCCTGCTTCTACCAATAACAAAGCCAGAGATCTGCATCCTGTATGTGAGGGATCTGCGGGGTACAGATACAGCGGCAGCGCCCAGAGAGCGGTGAGATTAACTGACTTGCAGGGGGAGGTGAGGCCTTAATTTCCTTAGGAGTCCTAACTTTAGGACTACTAAACTGAGAAAAATCCTAATTTTAACGCTTTAGGTATTCACAGAAGGCCTTTAGGAGTCCTAAGGTTAGGACTCCTAACTTCTGTCAATACCGAAATGAGTAAGTGCCTTCTGTGAATACCAAAATGAGTAAGTGCCTTCTGTGAATACCAAAATGGTAGTAAGTTTAGGATGTTGTCTTAAGTTAGATCTGTGAATCGGGCCCACAGTCTTTTCCGCCACCATAGCCACATCCATATCTTTACACCACTCCGTGAGTGTGGGGGCGGCAACATCTTCCCAATGTCTAGCGATATTCTTTTTAGCTAACATCATTCCTAAGGTTGCCCATGTTTGCCTTGTAATGTTAAGGTTTGTGGGTTCCCATATGTTTAGTAGGCAGCGTTTGGGCTCAGGCGGAACTGGACTGCCACTGAAACGTGTGATCTTATCCATTACTGATCTCCAGTATAGCGTTATCGCAGGGCAGTCTTAGATAGTGTGGAAGAATGTGCGATCGCCCCACAGCCCCTCAATCAAAGTTGGTTATCTATTTTTCTTGTTTTGTAAAGTGTCGATCATGTATAGTAAACTCTATGCAGGATCTTAAGTTGTATCAGGCAGAGGCTGGATGGGATTGCCACCTCCCTAGACGAAGCTAGCGCGTCCTGCCAATCCAAATCGTCTAATTCTCCCAACTCCTCGGCCCATTTGTCACAGAGTTTTTGGAGTCAGGTGCATTATTAATAATTTTCCGGTACATCATGGAAATTTCCTTTTTATCCATGTGTTCTGTGAGAAGTCTGCCCTCTAGTGGTGAGGCCTCAGGCAGATTAGTGGTGGGCGGGATTGCTGCCTCTAAGGCGTGTTTTATTTGGTAATACCGGAATCGTTCTGTTGGTGCCATCTCATATTTGGATTGGAATTGTTCAAATGTAAGCATCTTCCCTCACACCCAGAGATCCCTGACTTTGGAGATGCCTATAGCATCCCAATGTTGAAACGCCTTACTCTTGCCCAACCTGCCTAATCTCTTTGTGACCCAAAGCGGCGTCGCTTATGTGATCGTGTTGTGCCATCCCAGTTTTCTATGCGCTGTATGAAATATCTGGAGGGTGTGGTTCATCGGGCCCAGCAGGGTCCACTGTTTGTTGTACATTGCACGGTACAGGCCTTCGTCTCCCAGTCCCACCCTATCTAGCCCGTAAGCTGGGTCTGTGTGAGGGACATAAAGCCAGTGGTTGATTACCGTTAGTTGGGATGCCCAATAATATATCTGGATGTTTGGGAGAGCTATTCCGCCATCATACCATGTTCGGCCCAGCTTAACCATCGCTACACGAGCTGGTTTGTTATCCCAGAGGAGCTTGGTGACTTCTGCCTCTATGGCTCAAAAGTAGGACTGGGGAACCTGGAAAGGCTTATTTTGAAGGGAATAAAGAAAGCGTGGTAGCGCCATCATTTTGAAGAGTGTCGCCCTTCCCAACAGTGTTAGTGGTAGTGACTGCCAGTCGTGCGTGATGTGTATCCCCAAGTATTTAAAGTGATCTATCACTATTGTAACGTTGCAGCCAGCCGGTAGTCGCGGTTGGGGGCCATGCAGGACATATAGCACGGATTTCGCCCAATTTATAGTGTAACCTGAGAATCTCCCATAGGTCTCACAAATATCCAACAGACACGACAAAGACCTTCTAGGAGAGGCCAGGTATAAGAAAATATTGTCTGCGTACAGAGATATATGATCCTCGTAGTCGTCAGTCCAGCAGAGTCCACGAATGCCCGTGTCTTGTCGCACCCATGCTGCCAGGGGTTCCAATATTAGGGCAAAGAACAGCGGTTACAATGGGCAGCCTTGTCGTGTCCCTCGATGTAGTGGAAATTCCTTGGAGATGCACCCATTTGCTACTACATGCGCCAGGGGATTAGTGTAAAGGAGTTGTATCCAGGAGCAGAATGTTGGGCCAAAGCCCAATTTTTTGAGAACAGGAAACAGGAAGGGACACTCGACAGTATAGAAGGCCATTCTCGCATCTAATGATAGCACAATGGTGTCTTCCTGTATAGTATGTCTACACCCTATGACACTATGGAGATGTCTTAGGTTTAGGGCTTTATTTCTCCCCGGCATGAAACTCTATTGGTCTGGGTGTATTAAGTTGGCTAGGGAAGGCGTGAGTCAGTCGGCCAAGGTTTTGGCCAAGATTTTGGTTTCCGCATTTATCAGCGATATGGGCCTAAAGGAGGTGCATTCCATCTGTGGTTTCCCAGGCTTGCGGATGGCCACTATGGTTGCCATTCGCGGGTCCCGTGGTAATTCTCCCACCTCAGACATTCCTTTAAGATAGGGCGCTAGCGTTGTAGCTTTACATTTAAACCACTCTATGGGGATCCCGTTAGGGCCGAGGGCATTTCCAGACTGAATTTCGTTAATTGCCAGGGCTAGCTCGTCCGCTGAGAGCCTTGCCTCAAGAAGCTGGGACTCATCCTCTGTGAGTTTAGGGAGACGGATGTCTCAGAGGAAGTCCTCCAACTCTTTCTGCGTTCTCACGTGTATGGAGGCGTAAACTTGTTCTTAATTGTGTGCTAAGAGGTCTACCATGTCCTGTGGGTTCTGTGTGGTATCACCCGTAGGCAGTTTAAGTTCAGCCACCCATCTATCTGCTTTTTCACGTTTATCGAGCCAGGCCAGCAGTTTGCCTGCTTTGTTGCCCATTTCATATATTTTGTGCTGTGTTGCAGAAAGACGTGTCCTACTTTCCTTCCAGAGGTGGTCTTTGTATTCTCATTGTTTGAGTAGTAGCTTGTGTGCAGCAGCATCAGAAGGATCACGCCCTTGGTTCTTTTCTAGATCATCTATTTCTCGCTTAAGTGTATCCACTCTCTGGGTTTTTTCCCTTTTATGATGTGTTATCAGTGAGATTGCCTGCCCATGTAATACCGTTTTGTATGCCTCCCACAATGTAAGCGGTGATGGGACCGAAGTTGCATTTTCATTGAAGTAGTATGTGGTAGTGTCCGATAATCCCTTCTCTATCTCCAGCTTTTTCAAGTATTCGGGATATATAGTGTATGTCCTATGTCGGGTTGTGGTCTGCCATGTGTATAGAGTACTAAGAGGAGAATGATCAGAGATTTTCCTCCTGGTGGTAATGTGAACTGGTGGTGTGGTTATGGGACCAAATATGGGGGTGGTCCACGTCCGGGGCTGAGGCCTCTGCTCCTCAAGAGTTTAAAATGTGTTTGGTGCTAGAACCACTCTGCACAGTTGGGGTGGCGGGAAGTTTGATCCCATAGTGCAGGGAGGCAGGGGGGTGAAGTTGACAAAGGAGATTGTTTTGGTTTTAATAATGGTTGCCATTCACAACAAATGTGGTGCCAACAGGCGAGGTTTTACAATTTGTGGGCTAAACTGTTGCCCCATATATCTGCATGCCCAGATATTGTGGGCCTAACTTAATATAAGTGATGCCAGTAAAGGTTTTCAGAGAAGCTCGGAATGAACATGAGCATGCAGCGGGTACTCAGAAACTGGATGTTGTGTTCCCCAGGGGGAATATTAAAGGGTTTAAGGTGATGTCCTGGAAGGTCAATGGGTTGGGGTACAGAATAAAAAGGGGGATAGTCCTCCAATATTTGAAAAGGTATGCACCAGACATGGTTCTCCTACAGGATACACATATTCAGGGCGAATAATATGCGGCTCTCAAGGAGTTTGTATTTTGATGCGCACTTCCTTTCCCTTTACAAATTTGAGGGTAACACATGACCCCCTGGGCAGGATAGTGGCAGTCACAGGTGGTTGGGAGGGACGCATTCTTAATATCATCTCTCTGTATAGGTGGTGATGGTCATGAGTGGTGACTGTAAAGCAACCTTGTCCCTGACACTAGACCATCTTCCACCGAGACAGCAAGATCAGGCGGGCATGACATTAGCTGACTTTGTGTTAGCCATGGGCCTACATGATATCTGGAGAGGCCTCAATCCTTATTCACGACAGAACACATATCTCTCAGGGGCACATGGAAGCATGTGACATATAGATTACTTTTTTACACTGGCCCAGCAGGCACCCCAGTTTAGAGAAGTTTATAATATGGCCCGGGGAATTACGGACCATTCTTGAGTGTGTGTCCATTACACAATTTCCGAGCTCAGGCAAAAATATCTGGGCAAGATTAACCCCTGGTACTTTCAAATCCCTGCGATTAGATCCAAAATTTGTGAAGCAACCGATCTCTACATAACAGAAGACACTGGCGCAGTTAACTCTGCTTGCACACTTTGGGAGGCTTATAGAACAAAGTATCCTGGTACTGGAGCCAAGTCTGATTGGTAATAAGGAAGTGGAGTTTAAGGTGATATTGGGCGATGCAGCAAAACCTCTATGAAGTAGGAGACAAAGCAGGCAAATTGCTGACATGGTTAGACAGGAAATCAGAAGCCTCTAGTTGGGTTTAGGAAGTAAAGAGAAAGGATGGAATTACGGTTCGGCGTGGGAATCAGATAGCCGAGACGTTCGCAGATTACTACAGGCATCTCTATGCTTCAGATTCCGAAACTACCACTGTGGCCTCGCGGGAGCTACTGACTATGCCTGGATTGCCAGAGGAGCAGGAGTCATTGGAGCAGGACTTGGCAGAGTCTGAAATAGCCAAAGCAATTACAGACATTTGATCAGGTAAAGCCAGGGGCCCTAACGGACTTCCAATTGAACTAGATAAAATTAGTTCGACTAAAGTGACACCTGTGCTACATAAAATGTTTAACAAAAGCAATGACAAAGGTATGGTCCCCTGAGTCCACCCTGACCAATCAGGCTTCATGCCGAGACATAACACGGCTCTTATTATTACATGATTGCACATGGTAATTGGCAGAGCAGCGACCATTGAGGAAGATGCGCTGGTGGTGTGATGTGACGCACGCATGGCATTTTACACTGTGGAATTTCACTTTTTGGTCGCAATACTGGAGAGATTGGGTTTCGAGCCCAAATGTTTAAGCTGGATCAGGCTCTTGTCTGCAGAACCCATGTCGCAGGTCCTGGTAAATGGGAATGGGTCTAGGGTGTTCGAGCTTAGGAGGGGGACACAACAGGAGTGTCTGCTTTCCCCCCTGCTGTTTGCATTGGTACTGGAACCCTTAGCGGCCTGGGTTTGGTAAGACCCCATGATCCATGGGTTACGATGGACCCAGGAGTGGGAGGACAAAATCTCCTTGTATGCAGATGATGTCCTTCTGTATGTGATGAACCCATGGATGTTCAATATATTCAAACTCTTTCGCAAATATTCAGGATATTCAATAAATTGGTCAGTGATTTACGTATTAGCAGGAGGCTAGCCTGTACTCCCCAGGGCATGTCAACTCTGAATAGATACAAAGGGGTTTCAATACTTGGGCATATATATCACTAAAGACCATAAGAGCTTTTATATGAGCAAAATTTGGCCCCTTTGTTACTCCATTTGCAAAGTGACATTGAGCACTGGCGATCCCTACAACTCTCCCTCGTGAGCAGCACTTTTAAAATGATGGCTTTGCCCAGATTCCTCTGTGTGCTCCACAACACACCTTACCCAGTGCCCCCACGGTATTTTCAGCAAATAGGTGCAGCAATACGGCATCTATTGTGGTATGGGGAAACGTCCCAAATCTCATTAATAAAATTGACCAGGGGATAGTACAATGGGGTATCTTGCTTCCCTCGCTTAGGCACTACTACTGGGTGGTCCAGCTCACAGTCATTAGTCACTGAGTATATAAATCCCAGAGTGAACCTGAATATAGGACGGACGTCACAATATGCAATAGGGAGGATACCATTGAGTGCTGTATGGGGGAAGTGCGATGGATTCCTTTTACCCCCGACCTCTACTATGCTCCAAATTTATCGAGAAGGTTCAAAGGCGCTGGGTTGGCAGGGTAAAATTATATTGATGACTCCCCTGTGGGATTCTAAGATACTAGGCCGGCTGGGGCTTAGGGCGAGTTTCACTGGCTGGGACATGATTAGGATTTTGAAAATGGGCGCCCTCTGGACTGGAGGGGAAATTAGGACCTTACCGGTGCTGCTTAAGGAATATCAGATTCTACAATTTCTAAATCACACATGTGCTAAGAGTGGCAATACCCAAAGGGACTGTACTGCCAGAGGTCTCCCCACAGGAAGACAGGTTATTTGATGGCTATTTAGATACACAAGTATTTTCACTGGTTTTTCGGAAACTTATAAATAACTTGCCAGACCCTTCGACATTGCTGCAGGAGAAGTGGGAGAAAGACTGGGTGTGTTGGACGATGAAGAGTGGATGGAAGCCATTGCCTCACCCAAGGAGGTGGCCATAACACTGCGCTTTAGATTAGTACAACTTAAGATTCTTCACAGAGTTTATTATGCATGCACCATGGAGGTAAATATGGGGATACTCAGCTCGCCATTGTGCCTGAGGGGGTGTGGGCTGGTGGGTACCTTCCTCCACCCACTCTGGGAGTGTTCACCACTTCAACAGTATTGGACAGAACTATTGAGGATCATGAGGAAGGTCTATAAGGTGGAGGAGGACAAATCACCACAATGGTGCCTGCAAAATAGCTGGGAAGATTTAGACATCGCCAATGTTGAACGCACGTGGTTAACATTGGAGTTTATGATTGCAAAATGCAATATCACAAAGAAATGGAGGGTGCAAGATGCCCAGACATTGAAAGAGTAGGACAGGGATCTTGAATGGTGCATGCAGGTAGAAAGGATGATTTATGAGAGTAGAGGGTGCCCGAAAAAATGGACAAAGATTTGGAGCAGGTGGAACAGTTATCGGGGAATGTTGTGTACCCCAGTGCCCAAACAAGATCAAAAACAGGAGATAATGTAAACTACGGATGGGCCGGGGTAGGGATTGGGTGAGGGTCTGAGCTTTTTGTTTCTCATGTACTTTAATACAACTGTTGTCAATGTATTGGGTGGTACAAAATTGTTGGAACTACTGCAGTAGGTATTCGTTAAAGAGATGATTTGATACTTTATAAATAAAATTCTTTAAAAAAAGAAAAAAAACATATACTTAGCTTGCTCACAAGCAACAACAAAAGAGGTAGGAAATGGAGGACACAGAGACTTTATGTGTGTAAACATTATTTTTATTTGTGATGTTAATAAGTTCCATTCTGGGAGCTTTTAAGTGGTGTTGCTGCTCAGAAGGAGTTAATAAAAGTTTATGCATCATTTTTTGATTTTTTTAAAAGACTATTGCAGGTAGCTGAATTGGAAATGCCCCACTTAAAGCCTCCCTTGTTCGTAAACCATGCATGGTGATTGGGAGAGAGGCAAATCCATCCTGGTGGTGGGGTTGAATTGCAGAACCCTAAAGATAGCAAAGGGAGAGATTGACAGAACTGGTCCCTCTACGCAATGTGTCTGCAAGTCTAAGCCTTGATAGGGAAGGTATTCTTTCACGGGGAGACAGATAGATTAGGGAAGCACATCACCTGCTGTCTTGGGGGTTGTTTCCTGGAATGTACACGGCCTGCGAAATCTAATAAGAACAACAGATCTTTCACACTTATGGGAGGTAAATGAGATCATTTGTTTCTAGAAGACTTGGTTGGAGGGTGAGGAGTGCCACCAGAATAGAATAGAATTATGCATTTTATAAAAGATGGAACCAAATTGGGTCCTGGGCGGGTAAAGGTGGATCATTGACATTGGTATCTACCAAACATATTAAGGGAGCACAAATTAATGAAACAAGTAGGGATTGGCCATTAACTTGATCACTGGATCTCCATGAGGGTTGTCTGCGACAAAATAAGTTGATAGTTGGGAATTTTTATATACAGTATCCCAAATGCAAATTTCCAAAAATGTGAAAAATCCAAGTAAGGGTTTGTATGCTTAAATGGGCGTTTTAAAGTGGATGATCCAGCAGCCCAAACGTTTCTACATGGAAAACAGCAGTGTCCTATTGATTAAATGTTGATTCAGGCATGGTTTTTTGACCTCTTTATAGAATTCAAGGTGGTGAGATTAAATGGAAGTGATCATTAGGGCTATGATTGGCCACAGAGGCACCACCAATAATGAGGGACTGAGTTACCTCTATGGAAGTAGATTTTGCAAAATGCCTAACAACACAATAGATGCAAAATATATCGACCAATTGATGCGGTATCAAATCCTTCATGAGATGGACCGTGATAGGGCCATAGGAGAGACAAATCCTGTATGCTATGCAAAGACCATTGTAGTGGTTGTAATTCGATTGAGACCAGTAGTAAGGTTATGAAATAAGAAAGTAAAAAAGGATCTACCATGCCAATATTCTCAGCAGCATTGGTTTGATAAAGAGTGTGTATTCGCTATAAAGGAGTTAATGGAGGCAGGAAGGGCAAGGCAATCAGTGGGCCCGGCAAAGATGAATGAGCTCTATTGCTATAAGAAAAGGGAGCATGTGGCGCTGGTTGGGAGAAAGAAACAGACTTTCTTCCAGTCAAATTGGGATCTTATGATTAAGACACTACAAGGAAAGGACATGAGGAAATTCTGGAAGTTGGTCCAGAGGGGAAGCTGTATTGCGTCCCCACTGGTAAGATGCATGGTGCCAGAAACTGACTGGGTAGATTATCTAACTAATATTTCCAAGCCTAGGGAGATAGTGGTGAGAAAGTGCTGGACAAACTTGGGAGAGGAAACTTTGGAGTTGTTCTGTATCCAATCTATTGTCAAGTTGATAATCTCCCTAAATTTATCTAAGACATCAGGAACAGACAATTTGCCAACCATTGTAATATAATCAAACCCCCTGTGGTGGGCAGGATTCTTTTCAAAATAATTATATACATAAACAACACTGATATAATACCTCCAAGCTGGAAGGGCACAATAATCAAACCCATTGACAAAAAAAGGAGCAATGAATGTTCCAGGCAATTATCTTCTTATAAGTTTGGTGGATGTAGGCCTAAAATTAGACTCTAAATTTATATTAAGGGCTTTAAAGATTTGGATTGTGGGAAACTGAATTATCCCCATGGAGCGGGGGGCTTTAAAGCCAGGCACTCAGTAACAGACCATTGTTTCAGTTTATGGGCTTTGGGGCAGAAGGCAAAGGAAACAACTGGGAATGAATTTTGCTGTTTTGTTAATTTTAGTTCAGCTTTCGAGTTGGTCAACCGTAGTATTCTCTGTGTAAAACAGGGTATTCCAAATTGCTTAGTAGCAATTCTGCAGGAATTGCATACCGGGAACTAGGCCCAAGTGGAACATGATTTAGATGTGGCCTTTTTGGGTATAATCCCCTTGTAAAATGGGTTAAGGCAGGGTGGTGTCCTGGGCCCTTACTGTTTTCCCTGTTCCTTGCTGACCTTCTGGGAGAGTTGGCAACGGCTCATTCCTTTACTCCAAAAATAGGGAGAAGACGTGTCGTATCTACTCTATGATGACGAACTGACAATTTTGGACGTGACTCAAGTAGGCCTGCAGAGGAAGTTGACCAAATTCAATAATTACTGTGAGGCTAATAAAGTGAAGGTGAAAAAGGAAAAAACAATTATCCAGTTTGGGGAAAAAAGTCAATCGTATAAGTGGCTGTTAGGTGATAGCAGGGTTCAGGTTGTGTCATCATATAAGTATTTGGATATGATGTTCACTAGACAGTTGAGTTGGGTCTTGCATAAAGAACTTGTGGAAAAGAGGCAGCAGCAATGATAGGGGGCCTTGTTCACTTCAAGCAGACTTTCAGTGGCCCTTCCTAAACTCATCTTTTGGCAGCTTATATTGCAATGGTCCGCACTCAATGCCTCTACGGGCTGAGTTACAAGACCTAAGTATGGGGGGAAGATGGGAGGAATGTGAAAGTAAGTGTTTGAAAACATTCTTGACTCTCCCAAAAGGTGTAATGACCCAAGCAAAAAGACAGTAAGACAACTTGCAGGCCTAGAACATTTTAGCCTATAAAGCAACCTTGTGATTTTGAGATAAACTTTGTGTCTCAGACATACAGAAGATATCAGCCTTGTGTCCTGCTGAAATAGAAAATAGTGAACTAAAGTAGGAGATGAAGTTCAGGAAAAAAAACAGAAGCCTTTGAAGGAACCTTAAAAATAGAATTAAAAATAAATGAGGCCTGACACCTTTTAAAAAAAATAATTATTAAAAATCCACATAAGTACAGATATCTTAGATCAGAGCACAGTAACAATTCAATTCATCCCCCTGTGCAAACATCAATATCAGTTCATCATATGGTGAATCAATGCCCCCCAAAAATATCAAAAATAAATATGTACAAACAAGTCTTAAATAAGAGCACAATAGCAATTCAAATCCATTCCCCCGTGCGAACATTAATGTTAGCCCGTCATATGATCAATCATTGGACCACACACATAGCGACCAACGTTTTCCTTTCTGGGAGCTTTAACAGAATACAAACTAAGCTCCAGATTGAAGGTACTGTAAAACCTGGCACGCCACATTTCAAAAGAAGGTGCATCAGACTAGCCAAGTTGACACTAAGAATAACCGCGCTACTGCCACGGCAATAAAAATCAAATAGCGAGCATTATGCATTGGCATCCCTTGGCGTAGGTCTTCCCCAATCCCTAGCAACATCATGGAGGCCGAGATTTTTATAGACACTGCAGTAACCTCTGATTAAAACCTTTCTATATATCCTATTAAAAGAGTCAAATTAGCACAAGAATAGAATATATGGAGGATATCAGCATTGTCTGCACCACACCGAAAACCTTTCCCATCATTCCCCCCTCCCCCACGCCATTTCATCATCTTCGCAGTGGTGTGGTACAGATTGAACAATGTTTTATAATGCTGGGATTTTAAGTTATCTGCAAGGAGAATTTTCCCTGCAATAAAGATCGACTTCTCTAGAGACACAGACTGTTCTCCCAGCCAATTTACCCATTTAGAATTATGCTTGTCTAAATCATCCATCCTAGAAGATAACAATACCTTGTAAAGAGACTCTATTTTTTCCTGGCGTCTGATAGCTTCTATCTTATGCGGTGTCATTATAGTTGACTGTTTACCTAAGAAATCCCATATTTGTAAGAATTTGAAAAATGGAGTTTTAGATAACTGGTATTTATCCACCAAACTTGAAAAAGGAAAGCATAGCCCCCCAGTCTGATAGAAATCACCAATTTGGGTGATATCCTTAAGTCTCCAATTACCTACCAAAAATCCTAAAAAACGATGGAAGTAGCCCTACAGTGGAGGTAGGTGTCTAAAAAGACAGCCCTGGAATCTGCAAGTTTTTTCGGACTATATTACAGTCTTTAAAAACTGAACCCAAAGTTTTAAAGCGGGTTATTTTACAATAACTACCATCTATTCTTTTAAACAAACAATTTTTAACTTCGGTCCCCATGACCATCTGATATATTGAAGAGGCCTCAGCTATATTGTTCACTTCTTCTCCGGTCAATAAAATATGTATACTTGATAAAATTCACGCATAATAATAGAGTGCAAAGTAGGGAACCAACAACCCACCTCTATCCCGAGGAAGAGTCATGAAGCAGACGGCTCTGCATGGATTCCCTGGGGCCACAGGAATCTGGCACACATTGATTGTAAATATTGTAGTTGTTCACAGGATAATTCCAATGGAAGCGCTCTAAAAAAGTACAGAACCCTGGGCAATATATTCATTTGAAGTGATTATTTAACATTGCCAATAATAGCACCCCAATTAACCTCGACCAACTCTTTTAGACAGACCCGAATATTAATGCCCAAATAAGTAACCGCTCTGGAATCATTAACCAAAATTTGGTTTGTACAAAGAATTTGTGTTTTTGACGTGTTCAGCTTATAACCTGAAACAGAGGCAAACTCATGTGTCAAACATTCAATTTCAAGTAAAGCCACAACAGGATCAGATGTTGCAATCGCAATGTCATTGGAGAAAGCCAAAACGCAGAGACAACCTGACGTACAACAAACGATATAATCTGGTTGCTCCGCTCCAACATATTTAAAAAGGGGTTAATGTACAGAGTGAACAAGAGCGGGGAACAAGGACACCCCTGCCGTGTACCTCTGGGGATCTGTACTCCTTCAGATGCCAGCCCCATTGAGCATATATAGGCCACGGGAGATCGATATAAAACATGTAGAGCCTGAATATGCCCCTGGCCAAACCCCATCGTCTATAAGACCCCCCAAAGGAAGTTCCACGTGACGTGATCAAATGCCTTTTCGGCATCAAGCAAGATCAAGCCTAGATCCCTAGACTCAACCTGCACGATATCAAATAGAGTCACTACCCTACTAATATGGTTCACTGTCCCCCTACCGGGTATAATACTGTGTTGTCTTAAAGAGACCAGGGGGGAAATGACTTTAGGCAATCGATTCACAAGAATTTTGGCTTAGATTTTCCCATCACAGTTAACAAGAGAAATCAAGCGATAGGACCCCAGCAGGTTAGATGGTTTGTCCTTATTCTTAAATATGACATTAGATATTAGCCTCATCCCTAGATAGCGGTACGCCCCTCCTTTGTGCTGCTTGAAAAAGAGCGAGCATATCCATTTGAGATCTTGAAAAAGGTATTATAGACCTCCGAGGGAAGCTTATCCAGGTCAGCAGCTTTTCCAATCGCCATACTATTGATAGCCTGTTCCAATTCATCAATAGTAATAGGGCTGTCCAGCATCTCAGCTTCCTCCGGATCCAACCGCTCCATTAATAAATATTGCAGCGCCAGATACTTAGGGTGTCTCCCGGCATCTTGCTCCGTGTACAGTTCTGTATAGAAGTCATAGAAAATCTTAAGGATCTCCTGAGGATCATGTACTATATTACCTAGGTCATTCTTCATTCCATCTATTCTCTGTGCAGCCTCCTTTGAGCATCATTTCTGAGCTAGGCAGCGCCCTGTGGCCTCCCCATACTCATAGCAATCCTTTATGTATATTTGATATTTTAGCGCAATTTCCTTGCTCCATAACAAATTAATATTGGCTTTGCATCTGGACACACTAGTTTGCAGATCAGTAATTCCTCCCTGCCCGATTCTCTTTCGCTGTTTTAAGTTTATTATATAATTCCTGAACTACTCGTTTAGCTTGCTTTTGTTTATGTAGTCCATAGCTCTGGACTTCCCCTCTAAAATAAGCTTTAAGTGTGTCCCAAACAACCCCATGTGACGTGGAGTGCCAATTGATTTGGAGGAAGTCCTTTATCCAAACTTTCATGTGATCAATAAAAATATTATCCAAAAGGAGTTTACTATCAAAAGTAAAGCTCCTTGGAACTATACATGTACCAAGTGTGGGAATTTGTGTCTTAATTCCTCTAAATAGTATAGGAGATACAAAAAAATAATCCAGCCATATTAACTTGCTATGCAGGTGAGAATAGAAGGTAAACCCAGGATCTTGTATGTGGAAAGTTCCCCAAACATCCATCAGGCCATGATCAGACAATAGATGATATAATGCCTTAAAACCCCTTGGCTTCCTGCCTTCATAATTCTGAATACCAGATTGGAGTTCTTTTCCACTCAAATGTATATTAAAATCCCTGCACAGCACCAGTGGAGTAGGCCATACTGCAAGTTCCAAATGTATTTGCTCAAGAACGAGGGCCTCATCGAAGTTGGAGCCATATAATGTGCACGGCGTGAATTCACTCCCCCAAAATACATTCAAGAATAACCCAACGTCCTTGATTATCAGCTAACTCACGTCCGGTTGTTTGTATTACCAATTTAGTCAACACCGCCACCCCTCCGGCCATGTTGCACTGCTTTGAGGCTGCCAAGACCTCATAACCCAATTCTGACAGGATCTGCCACTTTCCACACGGTATATGTGTTTCTTGCAAACACACTAAATCGGACTGAATCACACGGAGCGCTGCAGCAACTCTTTGTCTCTTATTATAAGAGGGGAGAGAGGGGGCTCTTTCATTTTCTTTTCTTCTTCTCCTTTTGAAACAAGATCTTATCTGGTTTTAAAATGTATGTTTTAAAGACAGTGTCTAAACATTAATATGTATGAATTGAACTGAACTGAACTGCAAATGTCACATTTCACTGAAATTGTTATCTTGTTTGTTGTTGTTGTTTGCTGAGACATTACTCACGGTACTGAGTGTCAAAACATGAAGATGGCCCCAAAGAAAGGTGTTCCTGCCAGGAAAGTGGCACGTAAGGAGGAGAAGAAGGATGTTGCCATTACTGGTGTGCCATCATCTTCCTTTTTCAGAAGATGTGGTATGCCTGCTGCACCCTCTTCTGGGCAGCAAAAAGCTGAGAGCAGCACTCCTGCATCCACGGCACCACTACAACCTAAGCCCATGTCTCTCAGAGATTTGTCTCAGCTGCAAAGAACCCAATCATCACAGGAAACTTAGCAAAGTGGACAACAGCAGACGCAGCCAGCAACAGTTATTCCTGAAGTAGGAGCAGATGTAGCTATTGGCTTCATGATCTCCAGCAAGAAAAAGAAAGATTTTTCCACTATCTTCTCCAATTCTTCCTTCTGATGATCTAGACAGTGATTGGACGCCAGCTGAGTATGACACCCACCATTAGAGACAAGGGAAAAGGAAGGTTCCTGAAAGACTTAGAATTATGGAAAGTGAGAGTGAAGAGGACAAGTCACTGACTGTCAGTAAGGAGGGTGGCTCAGAGCACACCAAGATGACCCCTCCTATTTAACCTGCTCAGAAGGATGTGCCACTTGTTCCAGCACTGCCAGGCACCCCCCACTGAGACCTACATTCACCACAACCTCATTCAAAGTACATACTGTTGAGAAACAAACAAAATACCCACCTCCCTATTCTTCAGCCATTGGCAGTGGTAAGATTTCCCCCACATTTTTGGACTTCTTTAAGATTTGCAAGCAATAGGATAACATGGCAATATTCCATGCAAGTATTTGTCGATGCAAGCCAGGTTCACACTATGGTACTGGAAGCCAAACATCCCATATGAAAAAACATCATGTAATTTGGAGTAAGGAGCACTGGAAAAAGGTTGCTGGTGGTGGTGAGAGAGGGGAAGCAGTTTTGATCACGGTGATAGAATGAGGTAATGAGGAAGAAGAGAATGCCAGCTTTATCACCCTGTCTCCTGTAGAATGCCAGTATCACCCACATCAGCATACTCCAAATGGCACAACAAGACTCAGATGCAGACACCACCACATACAGTAAATTTCCCAAGATGCACATTGAGCCTACCACCTCCTGGTTCTCTACAGGAGATGCCTGTGTTGGTGGCACCACAAAAGCAAACAATTCAAGCTACTATTATGTGCATGCTTAGGCAGGAGGAGCCCTATAAACTTTTCCACTCACTGGCACGTTTGCACAATGGGAAGGTGGCTAAAATGTTAACGCTTAACCTCCTCCCTTTTTCTTTTGAAGAAAGAGTGGGATTTTTAGAACTTATGACAGCCATCTGCCTGAAATGGAAGGTTCACAGCCAGAGCTATTTTGCAAGAGTTGCTGTTCCAGTGCTGCATCACAATGTAAGATAAAGAACGATGATGGATTCAACCCAGATCTGTGACTGGGGGTGAATGTCTGAAAAGTGTCAGCGCTCTGTCCATCATCTCCTTGTGTTTGCTTTGTTCTCCGTTAGTTGGCAGGGTATGCCCAGACATGGGTCCCTTACTCACTTTGCCACTGGATTCAAATTAGCCTGGCTGATGAGGGGTGTTACCCCAAAACCGGTACCAGGATGCTTATTTCCAGTCCGGGAAGACCTAGCTTGGCAGTTTGTTCCCATGAGGCACAGGGTCAAGACTGGTTTGCATATGGCTGAGTCTGAACTGGGGAGTGAAGTGAGCTAAGGAACGATGATGGATAGAACCCAGATCTGTGACTGGCGGTGAGTGTCTGAAATGTTTCAGCGCTCCGTCCAACATCTCCTTATGTTGGCAGTGTAATGTGGCCATGGATTAGCCATACTGTGGAAGGTGACTCAGCCATGGTAAAAGGTAATTGGTCCAATTTTTCAATGTGCAGCATTGAATAGTTTGAATCTCTTCCTGCCATTGTTGTCTGTCTTTCTGTTAGATTGTATACGGAAAACAATGACTGTTGATATACCTCCACGGCATGTGAACCGAGCTCATTGAGTGTAGCGTCCAACTCAATAATTGAATGGATCGCATTTGCGATTGTCCATGTTGAAGAATAGACACATTCTGTTCTATTATATCAATTGTAGAAGACACAATGTTGCCAAGTGAATAATTCCTGGAAGTCAAGTTGACCACAACCAAAGCCTTTTCTAGGTTAACCCTGTCAATGTAATGCAATCTTTCAGCAGCCTCCTGTTCAGAGATTTTCCATGCATCATTGTAAATAACGTTTCAGAAGTGTTTCTAACGTGGTTTCTGGGGACCTAACAAATAATCCCTAAGATTCATGTCATCTGAGTGCAAAGACAGGTTTTGTTTCCCCTGTGACAGTGTTGAGGTTTTTAGCCACTCTAGGCATAACTTCCTAACACTGCCACCACCCGAAGTGTTTTTGTTGTATGTGACATAGGTCTGGCCTATGGATACTAAACCCTTCAGTGGTACCCTTGAATCTTGACCGACACCTATTTATGTCAATAGGCCAAACCAACCATCCCTTCTAATTGGAATCTGAAGAATTGAACGAGCCATCATAGAATGTCATCTAGTATATCCTCACTATGTTGTGTAAAGTTCTGCCATCCCTCAAAGTGTATACGTGAGAGAATCAGAGGTGTGTTCAAGTCCTTGATCTTGGCTAACCCAAGACAGGAAGTCTGTTGCACTGTGCTGTTGAGGAAGATGATGTGCTGCGGTACGAGGCATGCTCTAAATAAAGCCTCAGTTTCCTGAACTTGCCAATCTTTAGTCCCCCAGATGTTTGTCTACGGTGTTCCTCCAAAAGCCAAAACCCTGTAAAGTCAGCTGGGAAATAGAGGAAGCAGAGTATATCTATTTTGTATTAGTGAGCATATTTTCTTTGCAGGTGTAGGTGCAAGCTTATAATAATAAGATTTCGAGTCTGAAGTGTTAAACCCAGAAAAATAAGCAAACCTTTGTACAAATGTTACTGAACTACCTTTTGGCGGTGTTGGGTATTTTTCCAATTGAAGGTAAGAGAAAAGAGTGAGAGGGAAACTTGCTTTGTGCAAGAAATGATGACCATAGTGCTGGTAACAATACATGGCGTCAACATCATATGTATTATCATACAAGTCATTACATGAGAATGTAGCAGATTGTTCTAAATGAGACAGCATAGTATTTACAGTTTCAAAGTCCCAATCATCAGAGAAGACACTGGAGATGATGATACCATTTAAAGAGACTTTAAACAAGTGTGGTATTTTCAAAAGTTCAGTTGACCCATATACATATTATGAAACCCTATCCCAAACAATTCCTTCTGGAACTGGAACTTCTGTAATGTTCACTAAGGACAGGTCTATGTTCGTGGGGTGATGATGCATGTAGTTTCAGGACCAAGTTGTACTGTGGAGTGTTCCGGGAGATAATGTCCATCCAGGAGCCCGAAAAAGACAGTCACTACACCTATCCAAAGGAGTGGGAAAAGTAGACCAATTAGAATCCAGAGCTGTAGCCAGGGAGAAACAAAGTAAGAATTGTTCAGCCAAAGGGAGATATTAGGCCTGGGTGGTAAACTGCGTTCGGCTCGCGGTATTTGCGGTATTTGGGTAATTTCGCGTTCCGCGGAGAACGCGGAATTGCTCAAAAATCTGTGTTCCGCAGCTTCGTGGAATTTTTGGCTTGTTCGCGTTCGCAAGATATTTCCCCCAGAGCACACAAACAGCATTCGCGAACAGGAAAGAAGCATTGCAAACAAGCAATTCCGCGTGTTCACGGAATTTCTGCGTGCTCATGGAGAATTTTTACCGTTTTGCGAAGCTTTGCATAGCGCGACTACGCAAATTCGGGCCACCCCTAGTAGAAATCACATAGTTTTTGTTCGTCGGAAACAGAAGCCGGCAGTGACTCAAGTTCACTTGGAGCCAGAGTGTAAGTATCCAAATTGATGAAGTAGCCTGACTCAGTTCGATCTACCTTTGATGGCTCATCATGTTTTGTAGAACTGGCAGATGAGTCAATTTGAGATATATTCACATAGATGTCGGTATTAGGCCGAATTGAGATCTGTGTTTCATTTAAATTTTATTGCTATTCAATTTCAACAGGCACAAGTTCCATTTCATTGTTGGCAACTCCTTCACTTCATAGAGTAGACTCTTCAAAGTTTATCAATCTTTCTGTCTGAATTCCGGTATTGTAGCGAGAGGAGCTCAGTGGCTACCCAGGACTGCACGCTGACTACTTTTCAGTATCAGCCTCATAGTGTGGTTTTATCACATCAATGGAGACAAATTTATTTTCTTTCTTGCTGGCAGGAATCATCAGAAGTACTGTTCTTGTTACTTTAACAGCCAGGACAGGTACAGGCTTTCTATAAAACAGCTCATATTCATTTTTGGCCACAATCTTTTTTCTAACTAGGTCCCCCATCTTGCAGGTCTTGCTGGAACAGCTTTCACTTCCCTAGTAAAGGTGTGGTTTATTTGGAAGTTGCTTTGAAATGCCCGGAATTCATTGAGTTCCCGTAAAACAGCCAAAGGATCATTGATGTCAAATGGTTTTTCAAATGCCACTGTGCTGCCACAACTGAGGTCTGGTTCCCACATTCTAGTCCCAAACAGGACTTCATATGGAGTACGGCCCCCTAGTGATCTTCTTGGCATATTATTAAGTGACCTCTGGACCCCATATAGGTGATTGATCCAACTGCCACTCGAGCCTAATACCCTTGCTGTTAAGGATTGCTTTAAGTCCTGAGTTTTCCTCTCCACAATTGAATTTCCCTCTGGATGATATGGAGAGACGTACCACAAGACCCTACCCAAACTTTCTAGGCCTTCTTTGTAAGCCTAGGAGCTAAATGCAGGGCCACGGTCAGAATTTAATGTGCCAATTGCATATGTCCTTATAAAGACTCTCAAATCATTTATAAGAGTTTGAGAGTCAGCCGAGCGCCGATGCCAAACCCACAGGAATCTAGAGCATGAATCCACTGCCATCAGGATGTATCTGTAAACCCCTTCACATTGTAAGTGTCCGGAGTGGGCCAAATAGACGCATGCAAGAGGTCTGTCTGAAATCAGTAGTGGTATATGAGGTGGATGTGCTACGGAGGAACCTTTCATCTGCTGACAGATGTCACACTTAAGGACAAAGCTCTTGGTCTGCTTCATAAGACTTTGCCACCAATAACGTTGCGTCAATAGAGAAAATGTTGCAGTAATACCTGCATGTGCTGAACACAGGCCTTCGTGTGCAGCTAGAATTAACCTAATGTGCGATCCATGTTTGGTATTACTCTATCCCGCACTCCAGGAATTTGAGAATAAGGAATGTTTTGCGCATCTAACTTGTAGGAGTACTTGAGTAGAAAACCTTTAGGCAAGGCTGAGATGTTGCATGTAGTATTAATAGCTATCGTTCTCCTTCCGTCTATCCTCGTGCTCGAAGGAGTGATTGCAGCAACAGCAGCAGTTTGCATTGTCATCTTGGGGGTTTCATCAGCCTCAGCCGGTGAATTCCGTTCAACATGCATGCCAACACGCTGATGACTCAATGTGTGAATTACAGGAGCCCATGGCAAGCCTTTCTTCAGCTCTGCCACTTGTTCCTAAAGCAACTTGTGCTTTATTGTGCAGCCTCTGGACTATAAGTTGTGTGACTGGACTAAGTAAAATTAATTGTTTACTATAAGTGCTTTGAAACCCTGATCTGTGTTTTTTTAGTGCCAGTATCAGGGCTTTTAGTTCTGCCAGCTGTGCCATGTAATCTCCTAGAGACTGCATCTGCGTATTGCTAGAACGGAATTTGCTGTCCTGCATACTTTCCTTTGCTATCGCACATGCCACGCTGTATTGTTGTTTTCTTCCTATGGCAGGCTGGTCAGATCTGTCAGCGTAAATGATATATTCAAATTGATCTAGAGGCCTTATTTACTTCGGGAGAGGGTATTCTTGTTCATACTGCAGGAATGCTTTTGTTTTTAATGTAGAATTATATTTGTGGTCTACATCTGTTGCAGTGAGGGAATTATTCCATTGTATCCATAGTGGATGCCATGCTTTCACATTTGGAACGCTTGCTTTTGAAACAGCCTCTAAGGTTGGTGCAGGAGTTACAAGAATTATTTGTTTGTACTGTGCTAGTGCTCTTTCTCTCAGTATAGCAGTCTGTACTGTTGTCAGTATTTTTTCAGAGGATGTAAAATGCATTTCAGTGGGATGTATGATGTTACAACGCATGCTTTTACAACGCATGCTGTTACAACAACATTTTTACAACGCAAATGCAGTGACAACGCAAGTCTTTACAACGCAAGTCTTTACATCGACTTGCACTAGATGGCGTGCTAACATTAAAAAAGTGTAATTTACTATTCTAACTCCAGTCCACGTAACAGTAGGGAAGGCGTTTGGATAGTAAACTACACTATTTTTAATGTTAGCACGCCATCTAGTGCAAGTCGATGTAAAGACTTGCGTTGTAATGGCATGTGTTGTCAATGCATTTGCGTTGTAACAGTTTTGTTGTAATGGTAGTGAGTTGTAAAAGTTGCGTTGTAAAGGTTGTTCCCCACCCAGATTGACCCGCAACTACATGGATTGCCACTAACCCTGGGCGGAGTTCAAAGAGATGCGCTAGCCGGAACTCCACAAAGTGGAAAAAAAACTCAGCTGTGCTATGCAGAGCTCCGCAAGCAGTGGAGTGCGATAGAAAAATGGAGTTTGCTGTTATTGGCGGTGCCGGATGCTTGTCCCCACTGTGCAATCATCGCGAACGGCACCATGCACAGCGCAAGCGGATGCTGCTTTCCTTTCTGCCACTCAAGTAGATTTTTACTCGAGCTGCAACTTTCTCAACGCAAATGGACAGTTTCTCAATGCGAGCGGTCGCTATCATATGTGACCACTTGCAATAAGAAATCTGCCCCCCTTGTGTTGAGAAATCTCGCCGAAAGGTTGATTTTCCTCACTCGCTCTCGCCAAACTTGATGTTGACAATCGCGGATCTGAAGATTTGTCTTTGCTCGTGCTTTCCAACAAGACATTGATGAACGCGAGCGAGAAAAAAACTCCTCTCCGCAATGCGAAGCAGAGTTTTGGGGAACTCTGCGAACTTCACGTAATGCGATGTGCGGAAAACTCCACAAACTCCACGAGCGGAGCAGAGTTCACGCCCAGGGATAATCGCCAAATTTGTAATATTTACACATGTATGTAAGTTTTTGGAAGCTATCAGGTCAGCTTGTATGGAACGGAGAATTTTTGTGTGTTTCTGTATCCAATGTCAACCTGACAAATCAGGTCTAATTTAATCGTATTTAATGTATTTTCTGCCAAAACGTAGGAATCCTAAAATGGATTGTACGTTTTTCAGAGTCTTTGAACTTACAAAACTAGCTGCAAGGCTTTTTCCTTCACTTGAGAGCTCGTAATCTAAAAATAGGACATTGAGGTAGGCAATGTTTGATTTTTTAACGTTAAATTTATAGGCCTTAGCAGCGAACTCCACAATTATGTTGTTCAGCCTGTACTTGTGATCCTATATTTAATCGTCCGTCAGATAAAAATCATCTACTTAGGACAATGCCTCCTCATCACAATTTTGAAGTAACTCTAATACTCTTGCTGAGAACAACCCGGACCTGTTCCTATACCCTTGGGGCAGTCTAAAGAATTGGACTTGAGAGCCTAGGGTTGTAAATGCTGTCAAATATCTGCTCCAGGTGCTATATTTTGGCAAAGGAATCCTTTTGAGATATCTATTGTTGTTTTGTATTTCTTCCGCCCAATTTATTAATTAATTAATGTGACACTGTGCATTTTGTACTGCAAATCTTTTCATGCTTTTGTTCAGTTTCCTGTAGTCTAAAACTAGATGGTATAAATTATTGGGATTCATTTTGGGAAACAAAGGTTTATTCATGGAAGAAGTGCAATTTTCAATAACACCTTGATATTCAAGTTGATCTAAGATCTCCCTGACTTGTTTTTTTACATCATGTTTTATTGGGTACGTCCTCTGTGAAGTTGGAGTAATTTTTATTGAGATTTCATGGTGAGGTTACTCAGCCTTCCACCCTACATGGTTGTGGTAAAATGGTGGAGCAAGTGTTACTGACCACTCCTGTGCATTTGAATTTTTAAGTGATTCTGTAGCGAGGTAAGAGCAGGCTGGTATTATTACAGCTTCTCCTTTTGGGCAATCGATAATGACCTCAGGTAGCTAATCTTTTTTCCACCAAATGGATATCATATCCATATGTTAGGTTCTCCTAAAAGAGACCTTTCATTTTCCTGTGCTTATCCCCCTCCATTTGGAGCATGATTTTGTGTAAACAATGTGGGACACTTACCCTTGCATCAGTTATTTGCACCACGATATGTTCAATGGTGCTGTCACCAGAAATTCCATCAGATTCTGGCAAGCCATTGTTACTTCTGCTGCACTGTCTAGCATTGTCAGATCCCATTACACGTTCAGTAATTGAGTTCTCAGTAGCCTGGTCATTTCTTATTTTAAGGTCTGCTACCTTCTTCTTTTTAAATTGAGGTTTAGAATATGGTATATCTTCATGGTTGATAATGTAGTCTTAAGTGCGATGTATGTCTCTTGGCTTGACTCGCTCTTCTGATCTGAGTTCTGAATGTCCTTCCCTCGCTTTATTATTTCTTTGTAAAGTATATGTAAGTCCGCTCCTGGCAATGCATCAATCTCTGGATGTGGTGTGTATGCAACTAGGACCAGCCAAGTCACTCCACCTCTGCTGAGCATACCAAGCCTCTCTTTTTCTGTGGTATGGGGGAGGGCACCTTTAAACCAATGTATATGTTCTTGGTAGGCTAACAGGACTTCTATGTCCTCGTATGGAGAGTATTCTTCAGGTATCTCATCTAGAATGTAACTCTGAAAAACATGTGTGCATGCATCTGCAGGTGGGAATTTAACCCACGTGCAGAACACCTCTGTCCTGTATGCCTCATGTGCCTCAATCACAAAGGTAATGGGCCCACCTAATGCTGAGAGACCATTATTTTCTAATGTTTTAGCAGGTGCAATTCTGCAATTTCCTGAAATGTTTAGAGTTCCTTCCTGCTCACTCTCCTCCCTACTAGCACCACTAGCATCACTTTCACCACTTGCACCAGCGTATGTGCTTTGAGACATTATGGGTGGAAGTTTTACAGAAAAAGAGATAAAGTTTTGCACAATGTGGACAACTATAATCCTTCAAGCTTGAACAAACCTACAGCCAATACATAGGATAGATCTACTTAGCTGTGGCAAATTCTCCCTCCCCACTCCAGACATCTCAGGTTCAATGAGAGTAGGGGGTCTCTGAGAAAGCATGGCTTACATACTCAGATTTGACTGTTATATAAGAACCAAACCAGCTATGTTAAGTAGTTCCTATAAATCTATATAGGATCTGTCTTTTTAGACAACATAAACTGAGGAATTGGTGTCCAAGCTGATTCCAGACACCCCCAGATGATATGTTTACCTTTTGACTAGCTAGGTCACAGTGCCACTATAACCCCCTAACCTTACCAAGGAGAAAATAGTTTATTTTTCATTCACGGCTATTGTTTCAGGTGGGGTACGTACCATCTTTGTATGGGAGTAGTCCCATTTCAAGCTACTGCTGGTTAATTTCTGTGTTCTCCTATTTCGTGGCTCTGTATCGCCCCTACTGGCTTGATGCTTAGGGTGCTTTAGTGTAGTTTCAGGTGCTTCTAGTGTGCTGGACTCTGAAGATGAATAATTTTAGTGCCGCTAGTTTCACTGATATATGAGTCAGGGGCCTCTGATTCTGAGCCATCTGTCAGAGAGAAAAATGTATCCACCCTGTCCAAAGTAATATCCGTCAGTACTGCAGCTGCTGCTCCATTCTGCACATTGCCTTCCTCCTTGCTGCCTCCTGCTACTGCTGCGCTCAAGGTTTGTTTGTGTGTCAAAGCCCAGCCTGAATCGGCCCGCTCCGGGTCTGCATCTGCTGCTAAGGGCTCACCTGCCAGCACCACAGGTGCCAAAGTCACCGCGGCACAAACATCCAACTTGTCCAGTGGGCCCAGTTTCTCTGCAGTGCCTAGCTGACTTGGCACGATGTTCAAGCTCTTGCTGGCAAAAAATTCTGTTATTGCAGGTTGTGGCATGGGCAGAAGATCATTACCCAGAACCAAGTCCCCCTCCTCCAATCCAGCCCCTGCCCTGGTACCTTTAGTGACAGCTTGGTTTCTCGTTTTCCCCATGCCCGTGCTTCTAGAACGGTGTTTTCCCGCTTCAAGATCAGCTGTCTTACCGGACCCTGTGGCCGACTGATCAGGCAATGAGTCTTGTCTGGCAGTCAAGGCTTGGGCTGTAGGTGTTGCTGGGGCAGTAAGCACTTCTCCCTTATCTTTCTGTAGCTTTGATGACTTTGGTGGCATTTTGAAACCAGTAACCACCCAGGCTGTACCACAGCTATGTCCCTCCAACATGGGACCCCTTTGAAGAATCCTGCCCACCAGCCTAGAGCGTCGAGGCAGCGTCTTGTAGCAGGCTCGAGTACAGAGTAGGCCCAACTCATGATCCTGCCTTCTCAAACCACCGCAATTCTGGCCAACACTCCGGGAAAGGTAAGGCAGCTCTGCTCACAAGCACCAGTAAGTCGGTAGGCAGCGCCTGCTGTGTCTGCAGGAATGAAGGAGGGTGTGTTGAGGTCCTCGGGAGAGCTCTGCCGCAAAGCATCTATGAGGCCTCAATTAAAATGAATGTGACATAGTGTAAATTAACTGGTGCTCAAGAAAATCCCTTCAATACCTTCAGGCCGAGTTTGTGCTACATACAACTGCAGCAAAAAAAAGACCTGTAGAATGAACAAAGCCATGTATACTCAATCTGTGACTGGATGATGATGTTTCTAATTAGGATTATGTTTCTGACGTCTGCAAACATTGATTGCCCTGATGCTACTCATCCAAACTCAGGAAATGGTATTTCTCTCTGCTTAGCTTGAGCATTTAAGACGGCAAAACGTTTTTTTGTTTATTTAGCCAAAATCTGTTTATTATTTTAGATGTGGTTGATTGAATGTAGTGACTAGGTCACTGATGTATCTGATGTTATGATGATAGTGAGAGTGTGGCCTTGTGTGGTTGGGGTAACTAGCTAACATGTAGGGTGGTCTAATGGTCATCTAGGGCAGTGGTTCCCAAACTTTTGACTCCTGAGGACCCCCATTGACTCACTACTGGAAGCCGGGGACCCCCAGCAATTTGTATGATTTAAATTTCATACATTAAAAGAGTAATTCGAAAAAAATAAACACACGTGCACACAAAACAAATACTCTAATTAGTAAGGATTTTAGTATTTTATATTAAAAGAGTTAGCAAAAAACAGAAAAATGTAATGGGAAGGTTGGGGCTGCATCTCCGTGATTAACTCTCCTGCCAGGGCCAAAGTGGAAACCCAAAGCAGCCCTGGCAAATGTTTTCAGACCAGTCCCCATACAGTGCACACCAAGTGCAGTGAGTGAGCCTGACCACTACAAAGGGGGTTCGGGAGGCTCTCCCCCAAGAAAAGTTAGGTGACAATGGTGCATTCTACAACACATTTGTCATTATATATTAAATTGTATTAGCTTTAAAAGAATAGTAAATGATGACCTTACTATGCACAAGGATACAACAATCTTGTTTGGGGTTCTTCAATGATTCCCTTATTATCACCCTTCAACAGTGCCTCTCATTTTTCCATAGCACATCTGTCACATGCATTTAATTTGTTTTATAGCATCTCTCATACCATTGTAGGATGTCAGAGCACTTTACATCACACACATATAGAGACAAAGAATCATACGTGTAAATCAGTGCAGAGAAAATGTTACACAAGGCAAAGGGGACTACAAGGTGTAGGATTCACATGTCATTCATACTGGTAGGCATTTTTAAAGAGTGCTTGGTCTGGAAAAGCACAAACTCAGGATCCAGAACATAACACAGTGGTTAGCATTGACGTTAACAATACATCTCTATTTCCACCCAAATAAACCCCTTTAGCAGCATCAGGATAATGAAAGACTGGGAAAAACATAAGTTACTAACTTGTACCATGCGGTGTGTTAGCAGTTCTTTGATGACAGTTTATAGGGCACTGTGCTAGATAAGGATTGTCTCTTATGAGCTGCAGAGTAACAAACGAATCTCTGTGACAAAAGCAGTAACCCACTGACTTATGCACATAAAATATAGTTTGTAAAATGTATGGTACGCGTTCTTAGCAGCAGACATATTAACCCTCTGTGCTACATTAGATAAGTCAAACCTGCCACTGGACAAAAGTCTCATCTCTCTTCAGCAGGTACATTACTCACTGGTGTTATCTTTACACTTTTATTGTTGATCGAAAAAGGCTAATTCTACAAGGAACTTTGCAGTGCTTTTAAAACTGCTGCCTGTGGACCCCCTGGGAATGTTTCATGGACCCCTGGGGGTCCACGGACCCCAGTTTGGGAAACACTGATCTAGGGCATGCCTGGCATGCGGTGGGCATGGTGTGAGATGATTGGCCATATTAATGGTTGAGTTTGGCTGTACTTTACTTTTGTTACAATGGCTACGCTGATATTCTGGGGTGGCGTCCAGCTGCACCACTCATTAGGAGTGAGAAATTAGAGTCGGGTCCGCTACAGGGGCCTAACTAGACCAACGCCATGGGGTGGCACTACGAATTTCAATGAGCGGATCAGAACCATTTTGTTTGCTTCATAAATGTTCTTGCCTACTTGCTCATTATTGAAATTTGCTTTAAAATGCACATTTTGACACTTAAAACAAGTATCTGGGAGTAACACACTCCTATGCAAGTCAGACTCACTTCACCATGTGAAACTCATTTTCAAATTTTACGTCCCACCACTTTGAAATTTCACCATGTGAAAGCACTTTGAAGTTGAGGGGTGGGCTGTGACTGTCTGCACTGCCACCGGGGCTTCTGGGCAGTGGCATAAAAAATGTTGAGGGGCCCTACTGCAAGGTTTATGAAAGGACCCCCCATTCATTAGACCCAGTCAGAAAATGTTAGGTCAGGAGCCCGCTACCCATTCTCAGGGACCCGCCGCACCACTATTGATCCACCACGGCTGCAGCCGGGCGTAATGCTTCCTGGACTGGAGCACTGATAATGGAAGATTGAAGCCACTGCCCCCAAGTATTTACAGGGGTGTCGGACATCTGCACTGCCTACACTCCATAAACATGGGACACTGTACTGGCTGATTGGAGTCAGCTTTCTGGGCTTTGAGGGAAAAATGCCAGGGGGACCTGCTACTGGGACTTGTTTTACCCCAAGTGACTGTTACCAGTGGTAGTAGCAGGAATGGGGATATCTGACACTAAACAAGCAAAGCTGCAACTTCTAGATTACAAAGTGGGAAGAGAATACTCCTCAGACAGGTAACCTTCATCACATGAAACTCCATTCAGGAAGATGATCCACATCTAAAAGAGCCGAACCTCAGTAGACAACAAAATCAACACACCAATGTTGTGTGTGGAGAACCTGACCTCTGCAATTGACAGCCATGAAAAATGCATCTTCACATCTAAAGATAAGCCACATACCTCGAAGATGACACAGGTAAAGTGCTCAGTGCTATCAGGGTGAGGACCTGGAAGCCAGCTGGCCCCACAACAACTTGCAGATAATGGGCCTCCCTAAAATACCTGATACCAGCAACATGGGAGCTGATACCTTTCGGGCAGTTTAGTAGTGGAGAGGGAAGAGCACTCATTGGACCTCAAACCCCCACCTGGAAGGCACAACTTCCAATAATTGGCAGATTCTTTCATTTCAACGATAGAGACATCGCCATTCACTTGCTGTGCAAAAAGCACTCACTGACACATGAGGGCTCTAAATCTCTCCATATTCCCTGAGTGACGTACGCTGTCCCATGGATCGCGTTTGACAGAGGAGGAGTGAGTGACAATGAATGAGGGTCAAGGTGGTGGCCCCTGAGACTGCATGATAGCTGGTGACCTGATTAACATGTTCAGGTAAATGTTTCCATATTTGCAGACAATAACCAGCATGTTCGGCAGTGTTAATAGGCCAGCACTCAAGACCTAGGGAAAGCCCCAATTCTGCATGTTTGCTTATGTTGTTATGGTTTGGTTGTTACTGCTTGTATTGATTACTGGGGGGATTTCAGTGGCAGGTAGGGTTTGCCAGTGTGGATGGAGGTAGGAAAAGTTGTACAGCTGAATATCTACTGCCTATAAAAGAACCTATATTGCTAAATACACATCCATTTATGGTACAATGTAATAAGATATTTTAGGAATACACAGTATAACATGTCCCCCCAGTCCCACCACCAGCCCAGCCTACATGTTGGGAGTACACCGATGTCCAGAATGGGTGACTGTCATTCTCCAACTCTTAAGACGGAACATGAAAGGAATTAACAATCTTTGCAAGGTGCAAAATGTTTTTGCATATCTAGAGAGCTACAACAGTGATATTGCCCGACTCCAGGTGACACACACTAGGAAACAAGGGCACCATACTTTGGCATATAAATGGAGCAGTACCTGCTCATTTTCAAATTATTCATCATAGGCCAGTGAAACAGTGACCCGGCTCAAAAGTGGGTTGCCTTTTAAAATACTGTATGAGGAAACTGATACCCAAGGTTGACAGAATATCCTTCAGACAATCACTGTATGCAACAGA
This sequence comes from Triturus cristatus, assembly GCF_964204655.1. Classification (NCBI taxonomy): domain Eukaryota; kingdom Metazoa; phylum Chordata; class Amphibia; order Caudata; family Salamandridae; genus Triturus; species Triturus cristatus. Next base: position 1,116,414,506 of record NC_140588.1, on the reverse strand, counting down.
TTACTTTAATTAACTCCTCCAATCTTATCTCTGGTGACCCAAAATGTCTCCAACATCTCTGGAGTGTTCTGCATTCACAAAACCCTAGGGTTAGAATGCAATGGGACTCAAACCTGGAGGGAATCCTTTTAGATGCAGTGTGGAGTTATTGCTGCAAATTTTGGGAGTCTTCCTATGGCAGACTGAAGCTCATTGACTTTAAATATTACCATCACGTTTACCACACTCCCCATAAACTATTATAACTCATACTTAGGAAACATTCCTGCAGTACGAGGTGAAACGCACCAAAGGAGGGCTTCCTGCACCTGGTTGCAAGTGGCATGTGATGGATGAGTACTGGCATGGAACAAGCCATGCATTATGCAGTATAAGTTCTCAAGATTTTAAGTCTTCCTTTAAGGTTTCACTGTTTGGATATACCAGAGATGTGCAGCACTCTCTGAAATGGTTTGCCTTGCTAGCACTGTTCATAGCTAAGAGATGGGTGTCCTGTGTGTGGGGTGGAAACTATGGGCTTAGGATACAGGACTTACCAAATCTTAACGTTAATGGTGTTGAGACCGACTGAGTGTGAGAAAGTAGAAGTTGTAACGGTGTGGCTGTAGCTGTCAGAGTTGGGGACAGGTGGATAACTAGGAAAACCATATGAGGTGCTGTCTTGCATTGAGGATATCATTGTCATGCTAGAATGGGGCAAATGCCAGATGTGTATTTGAAGACTTTGGGGCATGTTAACAAGGGCTTTATCTCCGCTTTTTTGTCTTTAAAAACCAAAGAAGCGGAGATAAAAATATCGCCCTATCAACAACAGGGTGCTAACATGCAAAATTGCATGTTAGCACCCTTTTTCACTACGGTTCCCTTTGCATCTCTAATGAGATGCAAAGTGGGCGTTCCAGAGCAAAATAATAGGAGAAATGTCGCTAAGTGACATTTCTCCTATTATCAAGCTTCACGCTAACCCTGTTAGAGACAAAAAAAGCAGCGCTAACCACGGTTAACGCTGCTTTTTTACGTCTGCTAATTTTCAGACTTAGCCATGTAATCCAATGGGAGGTGGATTACATGGTTAAATCCACCATGGGCTATCAACAAGGATATCCCTATCCTTGTAGTTTTATCGTTGCATTACCAGCGATAACCTTCCAAAATGCCGCTATCGCTGGATTTTTTATCGCCTAGCCGGTTAGCGTTGTTAATAACGCGATAACTAGGCAATATTATCCAGCGATAGCGGGCGTTAAAAAGATCAACGGTGAGCGCCCTCCGCGTTACTTTTCCCTGTTCCTTGTTAATATGCCCCCATCAATCTTTGTGGATGGTGGATGTGTTCATTGTGGTTGTGAATCATATTTCAAATCCGACTGGTGTGTGTTGGTTTGTCTTGTATTGTCTTGAGTAAAAGTTTAATAAATGAATAATAATTAAAAAAATATCTAAGAGGCTGATTTAGAATTTGGCAGGAAGATAACTTTATCGCAAATGCAACACAGTACCCTTCTCATCAAACTCTTGGTCTTTCTTACTAATGTTGCTATGGGGCACATACCCACACCATCAGCGGACTCCCCTTGACAGAGTTCTTACTCCAATAGTCCAATGACATAAGGGCAGGTTAAGACAGTGCGATGTTTTTTCTTTCTGTCCATCTTGCGTTGAAAAGGTTGGTGGGGAGTCTGACAAACTCTAGATCAGGGCTCTTAGTTATTTCTTTGATCGCCGGAGGATCTGAGAAAATACTGAAGTTTGTCTATGGAGGTCGCACTAAACAGGTAAGAAATCAGGTTCACCCAGAGCTTTTTTGCAGTGCTCAAAACTGGTTTAACCAGACCTCTTGAAAAAAGTATTCAGCTCTTCGGAGCCCTTCTCATCCTTGCGCCACTGGAGGATTCCAACTTCTGCCTGATTAGTGAAACATTCTCAGCAACTGTGAAATCCAGGTTTGTCTCACTGAGTGCAGTTGGTGGCAAAACTAGAGGATTCAGCAAAAATCTATAACGTTGAATGACATGTCTTGGGACCATAATCAAACCTTGCCCCAAGTCAGAAGGTAAGTAACACGTTTTACAATGATGATCCTTTTGATGCAGCCGACATTTGCTCCATTGCTTTTAGCCTCATGTCATGCCTAAGCCAGGTCAGATGTTGGAATGTTGTTGCTCACTAACATTTTATATATTTTTTGATGTGCATTGGTTTGGGAATTTTATTGTGTTTTGTTTTTTACACAACAACTGTGGGTACTGCTTCAACTTGGCTCATACTTCTCCGGGATTGCCTGTTTTATACCTTTCAGGAGATGGTCTAATAAATATATTCAGATATAACCAAAGTAGGTTTATTGAGTGGGTAGAGGTACCCCCTTCCAATTAATAACCTCATTATATAAATAAATGTTCACACTTTAGGGCCCGAGTACAATGTTGGTAGTAATGCCTCTAACCTTAGGTTGGAGGAATTGCATCTACCTTCCGACAGTCTCCAGTAGCCCGTCTCCCAGTCGGAGACTGCTCTGTAATCCTAATGGAAGATTTTTCTGCCTTCTGGGTTAAGATGCAGAGTTTCCAGCAGAGTAGCCACGCCAGCCTTTCTGTCATGAAACCCTGTCGGAAAGCATGTCTGGTGGCCCTTAGCAGAGCCCCTTCTGTATTCAGCCTCCAGTTGGAGTCCGAGGGGGTGCCCCTCTGTTGATCCCTGCACCTTGTGGTATCTGCCACGTGGTGCCGGGATGAACACAGACTCCCATTTCTCAATGAGAGCTTGTGTTACGGCCTAAAACTGGCTGTAATACAAGCTCCTATTTTGGAATGGGAGAATGCAACCACACCATGTGCGGTCGCATTTTAATTAGGCGCTCGGGACTCCCGACCGGATGTTGGTCGGTCCCGTTTCTGCGACTGTGTCAGGCGGAAACAAGTCTGTCCATCATTATAATAAGGCCCATTGTGCTTCCTGCATTGTAACCTTCCATGGATTCCGAATAACACTGATAGGACACACATCATTACATTTCATTGTTCAATAAAAAAGAATGAAAACAAAATGCTGAAAAAACAGAAAGTTCATGATTTTTAATGACTTTTACAAAAAGTCCTAGGGCCTGATTTAGATTTATTACTCCATCACAAAAGCGACATATAACCCATCCTACAAAATAGAATCCAGTAGATTATAATGGGATTTAGATTGTGGCAGACAAGATGCCCGTCACGCTGTGATGGAGTAACCCGTCTGCCGAGATCTAAGTCAGATCATTGTTCAATGAGGTAGCACAATTATGAAATATTGTCGGAGTTTCATTTTTGGTCAACCGATATGTGACACAAGAGCCAGTATTATGCAAACAGGATAAAAAATATATGAGGGATTAACTCAGATACCAAAGAGGATGGTGGACGGAGCGCTTGAGCAAATCAAACACTCACCCCCAGTCAACTGATCTGGGTTTAATCCATCATCATTCTTTAGCACACTCCACCACCCCAGTTCAGACATGGCCATATACAAATCAGTCTTGACCCTGTGCCTCATGGGAACAGTCCAGCCCGAACTGCCAAGCCATGTCTTCCCTGGACCGGAAACAAGCTTCCTGGGACCGGTTTCCGATTCATAACCCTCATCAGCCAGGCTATCTTGAATCCATTGGCAAAGTGAGCAAGGGACCCACGTCTGGGCATACCCTGCCAACTTAGGGCGAACAAAGCAACATCAAACAAGAAGAGCATTTGAAATGAGGGTGGAGCACGTGCATATTCGTTGACTTCTGAACATCAATAATTTAAAATTTAGATTAGTTTGTATAAGAATAGGCATGCACACAGAAGAAGTAGAGCTTGAAAATCAGTGAAAATGGCAGGAATTGCTGGTTTAAAAGAGCTCCACAAACAACACTTTGATACAACTTTAGTGATGGATGTATACACTGGACAGGAGTCTGCCTTCATTGATTATACGATTGCACGGATGTTACCTCTTTTCAATGCAATCTTCTCCCCAGGTAAGTTATATTTATAATAATTCACATGCTTATTTGTTTTCTGTTTTCTATGAAACCTTTTACCCAAGTTGATGGCATGGAGAAACATTACTGTCATACAAACATATGTTCTATGTTTATGTTTTGAACTCTGAAAAATTGTGCAAGAGCTTTGTTGCTTTCGGTAAATTATTGTTTAATCAAGTCCAGTTATTTCAAGTATGATCAAAGTGTTGATTGGAAATTGATACTGTCAGTGTAATCAGAAGCAGGAACAAAACATTGGCCAAATGATCAAATGTCAATTCTTGCACATTCAGCAAAAGCACAGTGATGATGAAAATTATTTGGTAAAACATACATATTTCCTATTTAACTGTTACCTCTTGTTCAATGTGCATTTATTGTAAATAATACAATCTGTTTCCTTTAACCTTGCACCAAATAATAGACATGATGAAATTAGAGAATGGGAATGAAACACAGAAGGTTTTTTCTGCAGTTCACTATCAATAATGTTCTTGAGGCTGAGGTGGAGTCAACTATATTACACGTCTGTTCTCATGAAATCTAGTGACATTGAAATCCTGCAGATGCAAGATGGAACTTTCAAATATATGTCCCAAGATGTTTTTATGAAACTTATACATTTCACTATTTCATAACGGTACAACCATTCTAGAGTACTCATGCACAGTTCCAGACATTCTACCGTAGATTACTTTAAGTAGATTCAGTGGCACATCAGATATAAAACTTAGCCCCCCCTTATACTTTAGATTTCCCCCCGTGAATAAATAGTAAACATTCAAGGGCTGCATTCAAAAGTAAATCTTCCCACCACATTCCTGTAGATGTCAGTTGAATATCAATTGCCAGACATTTTAATTTTGTATTAAATTGGGACATTTTCGGAGGCTATTTACAAAGGTAAATCCACACATGCAGGTTTGATACTAAGACATGTACTTTTGAGTCATTTTACTACCTGGGCTGTTCACAGGATCACAGTGTGAAGTTACTCAGAATTTTAGACTCACATGTCTCAACACCCTAAAAATGGGGGGTGGAGTCACATTTATGAGCGTACAGTTACCACTGCCAAAATGAAGCAATGGTGCAATAGAGCAGAACCATACATGGCCAACCACTGATACTGCAGAACCCTTCTTAGAAAACCCCATAATAAATAATGTGAATATAAATTAACATATTTCAAATAATTAGAAGTATATACATTTTAATTTATTGTTTAAAAAATATCTAAAAATAAAACATGTTTTGCATTTTATGATAAACTATTTTAATAAAATTTTTATGACTTACAATTAAGGTAACAATATGTGTTCTTGAAATATAAGTGTATTACTTCTAAAAATTCTATCAACAGTTATTAATAATAATGTCCGCAGAAAGTACCTTACATAGACCACTCTATTTAAGATGGACTATGTGAAGCTTTCTATGTCTGTCTCTAATCACCAGGTAAAACTTGGAGATGGGAAATAGGAAAAAAACTGAAACAAATAATGATCTCATACACAGCGAAAACCCTCCCTGGCTACTGAGATAATTATTTATTTTAGGGGGGGTTTTAATGCTCCAAGGCCCCTGCATTGTGTGGCGTGCCTATAAATGTTGACATTCATAGGACTTGCAGCCACCGAGCAATGGCGGTTGCAGATGCCACATTGACAGCAGTCAAAAAAGTTGAAGAGAGGAATGTTTGTAATTTGCAAATAGCATTCCAACCCATTACTCTTTTGCCCACCATGCCTCAGATTAGGCCCAGCAATATTCAAATCAGCCTTGCTCCTGCTCCAATATTAACAGCCCGAACTACTGAAACAGGTCCTCTCTGAAATTAAACACATACAACCTAAGGCCGGTTTCAGCCTTCTTGGGTCGGGTGCAGTTTGGTTCAAGTGCTGCAGTGAGCAAGGGACCAGTGTATGGAATACCCTTATCTCCTTTGGTCATTGACACCAGAACAAGATCAGTTATAGATCGTTCTCATCTATTTGGTAAGAGATGACCCCTTCCCTTCCATCCCTTGATTTTTGGCAGAATGAGATAGTGAAACAATAAGTGTGGCTATGGTGACATCTAATAGTTGGATGTCCGTATGACCAAGACAGTATATATGACCTTGCATTTTCATGTTTCCTATTTCTGGGTTACATTGGGTTGTTTTTGTGCTTAGTTTTACTTCCTGCACTTTATTGCTTATTTGTTCAATTATATTGTTACCTTTGTAGAAAGGTTTGTATTCATTCTGCTTCTATTAGGTTTTGGCTCCTTTACTTCTGAGCTTCTTTTGGGTACCTAGGTTCTACTTTCAGTCCTTTAGTCACTCTGGAGGACAGTGCAGATATTGTAGAAGAAGGTTCCCACTATTATTCTTGACTCCAGTGTATGGTAAGAGAGTTGCTACCTGCCATTAACAGTTTTTGAATAGCTAACTCCCATTCTTCAGAGTTTGTTAGTGAAAAACAAAAAGTTTGTTAAAGTTTGGTGAATGGGTTTCAGAACTGGTGGAGATCATACACCAAATGTTTTATACTTTGACAGGAACCGACAATCCAGGCAAGGTATAGGGTGGTCACTGCTAGTCCAGCAGTGATGTCTGAATTTAATAGGTAGCCCATCAAGATCCTCTGATGAACGGAGTACCTGCTCCAAATGTAGACCTGGCCCTAAGCATTTTTTCCTTGAAGTCGAAATGCTCCAGTGGGGCAAAGGTATCGACTGTATCCTGGGAGGTCCTACCGAAGTTTGTTCCCTGTTTGTAGAGGTTCTCCCAGTGAAAGTTCTGAGGAAAATTTATCACATTTCATACCTGCCAAATTCCTCTCATCAGCAGGATTCTTTTTTGCGGCTTTACCATATCAAGATTTATTTTCTGGGCTCTAGTCTCTTCAAAACCATCCAGGGACATAAGTCTGGAAGTGTTAGCGCAGAATGTTGCAACAAAGCTGGATACTTTAACCATGGTGTACACTAAAGCCAGGTAGCAAAACATTGTCACTGGAATCAACCTGATTTTAATTCCCACCCAATTCATATCTAGATTAAATTGCTTTGGTGGTTAGTGCCAGTCTTAGCGAGGTAGAACATTATATAGGTCCATATGTTTCTTCTTTTTAGAGCAGTTCATCTTAGTACCTTCTAAGACTCCCAGGATCTCTGGGCCCCCACTTACAATCCAGGACCCACTAAGATCAAGGACACCAGCACAGTCCAGTCTGGATTCACTTACAGTGATACCCTGCTCACTCCAGAAAAAAGGCTTATTAAAGCTTGCTGTGCCTCTTTAGTCACACAGCAGGTCAGACAACTCACCCACAGATTTCACTTCTTAGTCTTAGATACAAGTGAGAGCTGGACAAGACCTTCAGGACTCCTCAAAGATCACAGACAGATGGGTTCTTCCTCTTCTGGTCTCCCACATATTCAAATGTTTTAAAAGGAGCTTGGTGTGTGGTCCTTCTTTTGTGCTAGCCGGTGATGGTGGAAGGTACCATTTTATTCCTAACTAATGAATATAGAAAAGAGTATTCCTTCCCTTCTGTCTGGAGTCAGGATAGCTGCAGTGTGCCTCTGATCAAAGACCTCTCTTCCTCAGGTCTCACCTATCACTAAACACTCAAGTTAATTAATTTTTTGTGCCCTGCTAATGGACTTTCCTCGGATAAGGTAAGTTAGAAACTTCACGCCAAAGGTGAAAACTGGCAGAGGAAGATGGCTTCATGCAGCATAATGCTAAGTAGCCTACTTATTGCTCAAGTATGAAATATAATTCTAAGAGTCACTTTTCCTGTACATTTATTAAACATCCAATTTTACCTTTGAAAGTGATCATTATTCAATATTAAGACCAGCACTTGAATGAAATCATTAGTTTTTCTAAGACAATCTTGCAAAATACCATTTTAATTTTACTTTTCACATAGAAAAAGCCACAGAACATGCACAGTGAAAATAGGTTTTGCATCTCATCACTTTAGAGGCATGGCAACACTAAATTCTTGAATGTTACACATTCAAATACTGGGGGTATGCCCAGATGTGGGTTCAGTGCTCACTGCACCACTGGATTCAAGCTAGCCTGGCTGATGAGGGGTGATGTCTCAACACCGGTCACAGGATGAATGTTTCCTGTTCAGAGAGGACCTGGCTTGGCAGTTCGGGCTGGACGGTTCCCATGAGGAACAGGGTCAAGACTGATTTGCATATGGATGGGTCCAAACTGGGGTGGCGTAGTTAGCAAAATAACAATGTATTAAACCCAGATCCTTATTACAGGGGTGAATGTTTGCATTGTTCAGCATTCCGTCCATCAATTGTTTCTTTTGCATTTGAATATCGGGCACCCTACCTTCTGTAGGTATTTTCCAGGATATGTACCAGGAGCCCCTTCAGAGGGCATGAGGTGGTGTGAGGTGCAGTGAGCTTGTGGACTGCAGTGATGCCTTCCACACAGCAGCGGCGGCCTGCCCAAGGTCGCACGGTGCTGCAGGTCATCAAGACCCACTGAACACAGGAAGCAGTACTGGTGATGGCACAGGAATGTGGACCTCACGGTGTGGCAGGAGGTGGCGTATGACTACCGCTGGCTCATGTATGTGACAGATTAATGGATTTGGCGCAGAGCAGCACTAAGATGAGACCGCAATGTTGTCCTGCTTGGCCACGACTAAAATCCTTTGAATTTTTAACACATTTATTTGAAAATCATGCTTTGAACTACATAGCTCACAGATCCCATTTTGGCCACTGATATGCATGTGATTTTTCTTCGTACTGCAAAATAATTTACTTGTCTCCTAATCCTACGTAACAATTTTAATTTATTTTTCAGGCATAATGTTAACTGATCCTATTTTTATTTTTCCTGGACCTTTCTGTCACATTCACTACGATCACTACAAAATTCTCCTCCCACAGACAAATTCAATATCATAGAAAGAGCTGCAAGGTGAATGCCACTTTTCTCTCAGAATCAGAAAAAGCACGGTCTTAACATCGACCATGAACTGCAATATTTTCTAGGAACCTAAGAACCTTACTTGGTCTTTTTCACTTTGAATCCATTCCTGTAACCTTGTTCACCCGTTCTTTGTTATCATTCCTGCTTGTTCTCAACTCAGGACTCATAGTCTTGTACCACTACCTCTTTAGAAGAAATTTTCTATTGTGTTTTCTTTCAGCTGTCTAAAATTTTGACTTTATTACTCGAATGTCTTATCACTGTTTTTCTCATATTTATTGTACTGTAGAGATACTATTACCAGTTGGTTACTTGTATACTGTATTTTCTCAATTTGCTCTCAGATTTGCTTAATATGTTTTTACTTGCTCCACCTCATTACTGTCTCAACCGACCTATAGAGCGCCTGCCTCTCTTTTGGCTCTTATCTGTTTATCTGAGCTTTATTCCCTCTCTTTTCTGATATCTTTACAGTTTTTTCCATCCTGATACTCATTTGCCTACCACAGACTGTTTTTTATCCAAAATGTATTTGTGCTTTTTGTATTTCTGTTATCGCTGTCTCTATTGCGCTCACCCCCACAAGCCAATTTCGACCCAATCACGTGTCACCATGACGAAAAGGTCACTCACTTCCTCACTTCCGCTATGTCATGATTCCGTGTGCACTGCACGTTCTAGTTGTTAATTCCGGCACACGCGTACCTTCTACTTAAACGTCCGGTTCCCTGACCATTCTGTTCCCACATCCTGGAAATCGGTGGATCCTGTACCCGCGATCCTCCACATACTCGGTAAGCATCTTCCCCGCTAGACCCATTTTCACAATAAGACCAGCACTAGGCTCACTTTGCCTTTATTCATCCATAGAGTGTACAGCCATTTACCCATGTGGCTGGTGCACATCGCCCCCTACTTCTCCGCGTTGGGAGGTCGGTCCTAACGCACCGCACCCTTTGCCTTCTCGTGCTCAGGATCGGTGTCCATGCACATACTCATCTGCGCAACCAGGTACTTGCTTCATTTTACACTTTTTCTCCCCTTGTTTCACACCACCCTTTTTCTCGCTGCTCCTCCTTTCTGAGAGCTCGTTCCCGCTCCCCCTATCCCCTCTGATAAGCACTGCACGGCTCTCTTGTTATTATGTTGTCTTTATTTATCGCATGTTGCCTCTATCACATATTCATTCATCAAACGCTTGTTCCCTCATTTTATCCTTCTGTTTTTCGATTGTCTTTTGCCTCGTGAGTTTTGTACCATTGCATTAATACTTAATTACTTAATTATTACTTCGAATATAACTGACATAATGCTCTGCCGGGAGGTTTGAGTCAACAGTCATTACGTTGCTATATTGTTCATTTTACTACATGTTTAACTGATACTGTGCTCTTGCATTTATTCCTTTGGTAATCGTCACGTGGCTTTACCTAGCCCTTATACTTTTAGAATTCGTCATGCTTTTGTTTTCTGTTCAGTTTTTTCTCATGCTCTTGTTAGCTCTGTCATGTTCTTGGCTGGCGTTTTTGTTCTATATGCTCCTACATTTTCTGTCTCTCTTTTATGTCTTCCATGCGCTTTCCTGGCCAACTATCGATTGCAATATGTTATCTATATGCTTGCATGTTTGGTGTTTATTTTGACACGCAACTCTCGTCCCTAAAATGACATACATTTCTTAACGGGTCTTCTTATTTACACCCTTATTATTTCTGTCAAATTCATCACACTGCTGTGCGTGTGTTATGTTTCTCCTCTGGCTTTCTATTGTACCCTATTCATGATCACTTTGACATTCCTTGATCCACATTTCTTTCACTATTTTTCAACCCCTACTTTCGATTCTTATATTGTATCACTGTGTCTTATCGGTGTCACGATTTTTATTTTTTTTTCTCTACACAATCCGTTTCTCTTTCTCTCATTTGGACTAGTCCTAAGCTACTCCAGTTACAATAGGGTGCTTTCCTGGTTTTAATGACTTCTGTTTTCCATGTCTTCTTTTTTTTGGCTTATTCTGGTGCACGTATGTCTCACTTCGCAATGTGAGCACTTTTCGCACTTCGGACCCGCTCATTGTTTCTGTTTTTTTGCCTAGTATTTACATTTCTTACTCATTCGATCTTTGCTTTATGTCCTTCTTAACCCTGAAGAGTCATATCTTTACAAGGTGTGACGAAACACGTGTCGGCTGATTTGTTGTGTATTATGTATTGGTCAGGTAATGACATACATAAAGAATACTTTGCACTGATACTTCTGATGTCGACCTTCATTATTTCGAAATCCTACAACCTTTGAGCCTTTTCATTCCTCTATCAGTTTCTAATGAAAGTATTATCCTGAACGTGTGCGCAGGACCTCTTCTACCGCCTACAGGAAGTCACATTATATGGCACTCAAAACAGGGATGACGATATCGTCTTTTCATCTTTAGTCTCCTGGAATGTGGCAGGGCTCAGGAACAAAGTAGTGTCATCAGATTGGTCAAAGTTTCTTGATAGCAGGGACATTATATTTTTCCAGGAAACTTGGTCAAATGTGAAATGAAATGAAATGAAATGAAATGAAAAAAGTATTTAATAAAGCGCACTGCGGCCAAGCGGCTTCCTGGCGCTGGGGACCTGGTCAAAGCTCACAGAGGGAATCCGAGGAGCCTATGAAGAGAAAGCCTGAATGAAAAGAAAAGTTTTGAGGGCTTTTCGAAAATGGGTGTAGATGGGGATGGAACGGATATGAAGTGGAAGGCTATTCCAAAACTGGGGGGCCAAAACGGAGAGGCGAGTACCACCAGTTCTGAGTTTGCGGAAACGGGGGATGTGCAGAAGAGAAAGAGACATGGGATGAAATAAGGGAGTTGATGTAGGGAGGGGCAGAGCGGGAGTGAGCTCGAAAAGCGAAGCAGGCTAGTTTGAAAAGAGATCTGAAACGGATAGGGAGCCAGTGAAGAGATTTAAGAACGGGAGTAATGTGAGAGAATTTAGGAAGGGAGAAAATAAGGCGGGCAGCTTGATTTTGAATGGCCTGTAAGCGTCGAGACTCGTAGGCAGGAATGCCCACGTACAAGCCATTCCCATAGTCGAGGCGAGAGATGACTAAAGCCAGGACTATGGTTTTGAGTGCATCAGTGGTGAAAAAACGTGAGATTTTCCGGATAAGACGAAGGGAAAGAAAGCAGGAAGACACAACAGAGCTAATCTGACTATGCATAGTTAAGTCGGAACTAACTTTGATGCCAAGGGTGCGAACAGAAGGGGAAGGCGTAGGAGGGGGACCAAAAGAGAGGGGCCAGTGTGCAGGGGACCAGGGGTTAGATGGACCACCCGTGAGAACAAGTTCCGTCTTATCGGGGTTGAGCTTAAGATGGTTGGCGCTCATCCACTCCGAAATGAAGATTAAGGTAGAACTGAACTTAGAAAGAGAGTCAGGAGAAGAGGAAAGATCAAAGACGAGCTGGAGGTCGTCTGCGTAGTTATACACAGAGACCCCCCGCTCAAGAAGAGAGGTGACGAGGGGACAGATATAAAGATTAAAGAGAAGGGGGGAAAGAGAGGAACCCTGGGGAACACCACAAGTGACCGGGTGGGGAGGGGCAGAGAAACCGGAGAGATGAACCGCCTGGTACCTATCTCGAAGGAAGGATGCCAGCCAGGAGAAGGCCGCCCCCCGAATGCCCGCTGCGCTGACACGGGCGAGAAGAATGGAATGGTCAACCGTGTCGAACGCAGCGGACAGATCGAGAAGGACCAGGGCTTGGGGGAGGTTGGAATCAGCCTTCCCCTTGAGTTCATCCAGGACCGCGAGAACCACTGCCTCCGTTGAGTGACCTGAGCGAAAGCCCGCCTGATGGGAAGCGAGGAGGCCGTTATCCTCGATATACGAGGAGAGGCAAGAGGTGACATGGGTCTCGAGGATCTTAGCTAAATAGGGGAGAAGGGAAATAGGTCGGAAATGAGCAGGGAGGGAGGGATCCAGACAGTGTTATTTTAGGATGGGGAGAACAACGGCGGATTTAAATGATAAAGGGACAGAGCCAACAGCCAAAGAAGAATTAAGTAGAGAGAGCGGGGGAACAGGAGAGGCGGTAAAAAGAGTTTTAAGGATGCGCGCCGGAGCACAGTCTGCAGGGGAACCAGATTTAACCTTGATCAGGTAGTTGTAGAATAGATCAAGAGAGATAGGGGGAAAGTGGCGAGGGAAGAACGCGGGGAGGTAGCATAGCACATAGAGATAGGTTGAGGGACAGTCGGAATGTTAGCTTTAATCTTCACAATCTTGTCTATAAAAAAGTCTTTGAGTGACAGACAGAGGGACTGAGAGGGAACCAAACCGGGGGAAGAACGATCAGAGGTGGCAAGATTGTGAACCAGGGAAAAGATTTCGCGAGATTTGTTTGCAGAGAGAGCTACTCTCTCAGTAAAATAGGAGGTTTTGGCCACAAGAATAGCTTGTTTATACTCAGTGAGAAGAGTTTTATATTTAACGCGCAGAGAGGGAGAGTACTGCCGTCTCCAGAGACGTTCCGACCGCCTGAGGTCGAGTTTTAAAGCTTTAAGCTCTGGAGAGAACCATTTGTGCGCATCGTAAGGGCGGACCGCCTTGATCTTTTTAAGCGGTGCCACTCGATCGCACGAAGAGGAGAGCCATGTGCTGATGGCATTGGCCTGGGACTCAAGGGGGAGGTTAGTAAGATCAGGAGCGGAGGAAACCAGCGAAATTGAAAGAGAGTCAAGGTCGGTATGATTCCAATTACGGGCAAGGTGATTCTTGGGAAGAGAGGGCTTATCAACCACACCCAAGTGAATAGAAAAGGAAATAATATGGTGATCCGACCAAACACAAGGGGAGATAGAGGGGGGTGAGGCAAGGGGACGAGAAGACCAGATTTGGTCAAGGGTATGACCTGGTACGTGGGTAGAGGCTGTGACATGGGAAGTGAGATTCAAACAGTGAAGAGTGGCCGAAAAGTCTTTGGAAGGGAGATTTTCCTTTGGATCTCCTGGCCAGAAATTGAAATCACCGAGCAATAGTACGGAGGAGTTGTTGACCACCAAGGTGGCTAGAAGATCCTGTATAGAGGCTACGAAAGAAGGCATCGATTGGGGGGACGGTAAACAAGGAGAACAGTGAGAGGAGAGGGAATATTAAGAGAACGGGCCACAAGGCAGTCCACGTTGGATATGAGGGAGTGAGAGAGGAGTTGAAATTTAAATGTTGACCGGATGATCATCGCTACCCCTCCGCCGGCCCTGCCATCCGAGCGATCAGCTCGGAGGGCATAATAGGTGTCGGGGAGGATGGCTAAAAGATCAGGAAGAGAGTCGGCAGTGAACCAGGTTTCAGTCAGAAATAAACAATCAGGAGAATCAGTAGTCAGAAGATTAAAGAGTGCTGTCTGGTGTTTGACTGCAGACCGGGTATTCAATAAGTAGGCAGAGGCAACAGTGGGAGCAGGGGGGGGACGAGAAACCGGGGATAATGTAGTGGGACAAAAGGAAGAGTTGAGAGAGGTGGGTTTCGAATGAGACAAAGGGGAGGAAAGGATACCAAGTGAGTGTAAATGATGTAAGGAAAAAAGGGGGGGAGAAGGAAAGGCAGATAATGCTATAAGTTGAGCGGAGGAATAGACCAAGTGAGGAGCAAGGTGTGTGGCCCCTGGTCCCGGCCCGTCGCGGACGGGCGCAGACGGGCTTAACTTAGGCGCAACTTCGGCGCGCCTTCGTCGCGCCCGCTGCGCCCGCCCGCTGCGCCGCCGGAAGACAGGAGCCATTATATAGGGACAACACATGAGGGAGGAGGGTCAAAGGGGCGTGGCAGGGGGGGAGGAGCCAAAGAACTGCAACGCCGAGGCCAGACCCGCCCAAGACGGAGGAGCCGCCCGTCCCTCTCCGAGAGTCAGGCGAGGAGGGGGCGGTCAGCGGAGGCGGTCTGGACGCGTGCAGGAGAGAGGGCAGCCAGCGAGGATCAGGGCGCCGGGTCCGAGGCGCTTTGAGGCAGTGCAGGTAGGCGGCAGGTAAAAGTCAGGAGATTTTAATAAAACTAGCGTTGCTCCCGGAGAAGCCTCGGGAGGTCTGACGACAGGTCAGGAAGTGCAGCCAGGTAAGCGCCTTAAGTGTCAGCCAGGGGGGGAAGAGCCAAAGAACTGCAACGCCGAGGCCAGACCCGCCCAAGATGGAGGAGCCGCCCGTCCCTCTCCGAGAGTCAGGCGAGGAGGGGGCGGTCAGCGGAGGCGGTCTGGTCGCGTGCAGGAGAGAGGGCAGCCAGCGAGGATCAGGGCGCCGGGTCCGAGGCGCTTTGAGGCAGTGCAGGTAGGCGGCAGGTAAAAGTCAGGAGATTTTAATAAAACTAGCGTTGCTCCCGGAGAAGCCTCGGGAGGTCTGACGACAGGTCAGGAAGTGCAGCCAGGTAAGCGCCTTAAGTGTCAGCCAGGGGGGGAGGAGCCAAAGAACTGCAACGCCGAGGCCAGACCCGCCCAAGAAGGAGGAGCCGCCCGTCCCTCTCCGAGAGTCAGGCGAGGAGGGGGCGGTCAGCGGAGGCGGTCTGGTCGCGTGCAGGAGAGAGGGCAGCCAGCGAGGATCAGGGCGCCGGGTCCGAGGCGCTTTGAGGCAGTGCAGGAAGGCGGCAGGTAAAAGTCAGGAGATTTTAATAAAACTAGCGTTGCTCCCGGAGAAGCCTCGGGAGGTCTGACGACAGGTCAGGAAGTGCAGCCAGGTAAGCGCCTTAAGTGTCAGCCAGGGGGGGAGGAGCCAAAGAACTGCAACACCGAGGCCAGACCCGCCCAAGATGGAGGAGCCGCCCGTCCCTCTCCGAGAGTCAGGCGAGGAGGGGGCGGTCAGCGGAGGCGGTCTGGTCGCGTGCAGGAGAGAGGGCAGCCAGCGAGGATCAGGGTGCCGGGTCCGAGGCGCTTTGAGGCAGTGCAGGTAGGCGGCAGGTAAAAGTCAGGAGATTTTAATAAAACTAGCGTTGCTCCCGGAGAAGCCTCGGGAGGTCTGTCTTAGAATATAGACCAGGTTACCTTAGCTTTTATGTTCCTGCTATTCCTAGCCTCCATGGAAGAGCCAAGGGGGGACTCTTAACATGGGTCAAACAAGATAGTAGGTATCATTTAATTCAACTGGACTCAAAAAGTAATGATATACTACTAATTCAAGTCCAGTGTCCTGGAACAAAGGAACTTTTTGTCTTTAACGTCTATGCCAGAGGGATGCCGGGGGGTAAGTCCTCAAACACTGTGGAGGAACTAGATGTACTCCTTGACACATATTTCAAAAAAGCTAATGTCATAGTAGCTGGTGATTTTAACTGTTGCTTTGAACCTCTAGATACCAATGATACTAATCTCACCTCAGTAGAAGATTGTACATGCAATATTCCCCAGTTGACACTTCTGCCCATTAAAAAATGGACTGAGGCCGCACTTCAGTTAAAGGTTCTTTGTATCGGACAAGGGCTACGTGTAATTAATGCCAGATCAGCTTCTGACAAACATGGGGGTTTTACGTTTAATAATGGACTACGAAAAAGCCGCACTGACTATCTACTTATTAATAAAGAATATTGGTCCAGTATTAAGGATATGGTAGTTGTGGAAAGGGTCGAAAGTGATCATGACCCCCTACTTCTATCATTTAAACTATTCACGTCCAATTGTCAAGAGGTTCCTCCCGTGAAGGTTGATATTGTCCAATGAAATGATACAAGGCGTATCAAATGGGTTAATTGTATAAGGAATGAGAGGCAGATCTTAACTATCAGGAACTTAACCTTCATGGCGACAAATGCCTTACAAAATTGCATCGCTCAAGAGGAGGTCATGGCAAATGTAAATACAATCCACACAAACTTTTTTAATCAACTTAGGTTTTTTTTTACGAAACAGACTCATGCTAAATCTAATAGGCCACCTAGAAAAGAGGATCAATGGTATGGGAAATCATGTAGGACTGCATACCAGGCCCTGTCGGAGGCAGTAATAACAAAAGACAGAGATCGTGTTAAGAGTGCCCGTGTAGCTTATAAAAAACCCCCGTATGATGCTAAACGTGCCTGGGACCAAGATTATTGGAGGGACCTTCACTCTCCTAGTAAAGAACGATCAATGTGTACCTTCTGGGATATGGTTAGGTGGGGCAGGGGGATAAAATGGGAAAAACCAACAAACCATGTCCCACCTAACCTCTGGGTTTCGCATTATGCGTCCCAGTTTGCATCTACTGAAGTCGATGAGGGGACAAGTAAAGATTTTATCTCCCCTATTAAGGATATAATTCACCTAAAGTTTGAGTTAAATGAGGTGCGAAAGGCACTGAATTCCATCCCCAGAGGCAGAGCACCAGGCCTGGACTCGGTCCCAGCTGATTTGTTTATGCATGATAAGGAACTTTGGGCACTTTACATTCAATGTATAATGGCATTGCTAATGGTTCACCCATACCAAACACCTGGAAGGGCGCCCAGATCATACCGGTCTATAAAAAGGGAGAGCGCTCAGACCCAGGAAAATATAGGCCTATAAGCTTGATAGATTGCATACAGAAGGTGGTCGCTAGGCTTGTCCTACAGAGAATCCAAGGGTGGATTGAGGAGGAGGAAGTCCTGTCACCACTCCAGGCAGGTTTTCGCAGTCATACAAGCACCATAGATCAAGTATTTAGGTTTCTGTTAATATATTGGGGGGTGGTTCTGTTGGGGGAGGGTATGCTATTTGAGGCTTTTGTTGATCTTAAATCAGCTTTTGATTTGGTTCCTCGAGAAAAAATGTGGGCAGTTTTTAAAGATCAAGGTATGCCAACAGATATACTAACCTTTTTAACGAAACTTCATGAGGATAGATGGAACCAATCAGGTAGTGTCACATATACATTTCCAATTGCTAGGGGAGTATGAAATCCCTCTGCTGCAGACAGCAGAGGGATTTCTATTTAATCCCTTTGACCTTGGGAGCTGGGGAAGAGCTTCCCCAGCTCCCGAGGCCCCCTCCCTGGTTTCTGTGCAATGAAGATCAGCGCGCACATTGCGCTGTCTTCATTGCACAAAAACCGCCTTTAGGCTCATTTCAGTTTCACTTTGTATGTGCTCAGGGGGCTATCTCAGCCCCACGGGCACGTAGAAAGAAGGGAGAGGTATCATTGGAAAGGGGAGAATCTCCCCTTTCCAATGGTACCCCTCCCCAGTGGATCCCTGCTTGGGGATTGCCACCCTCCGCAAAAATGACAGCCTTTCTGCTCCTCCTGGGGGCAGATGGGGGCATTAGCCCCAAATCTGCCCCCCCCCCGGGGGGCAAAAAGCCCAGTAGACACCAGGGATTTTTTTAGGCAAGTTTTAATTAGGGTGGGGGCATTGGCATGCCCGTTTTGGGCAGCCCCTACCCTAATTAAAATTTGCCCAAAAAACTCCCTGGTGTCTTGTGGACTTTCTGCCCCCCCTGGCGGGCAGATGGGGGCATTAGCCCCCAATCTGCCCCGCCGGGGGGCAAAAAGCCCACAAGACACCAGGGATTTTTGGGAGGCAAATTTGAATTAGGGTGGGGGCTCCCAAAACGGGCATGCCCATGCCCCCACCCGCAAAAATAACAGGCTTCCTGTCCCCCTTGGGGGGCAGATGGGGCAGTAGCCCCCAATCTGCTCCCCGGAGGGGCAAAAAGCCCACTAGACGCCAGGAATTGTTTTTGCAAATTTTAATTAGGGTGGGAGTATTGGCATGCCTGTTTTGGGCAGCCCCAACCTAATTAAAATTTGCCCAAAAACTCCTTGGCGTCTAGTGGACTTTCGCTCCTTTGGTTTTGTATGCTCCTGTTACATACCACTGGGAACACATCAAGTATTGCCTACATTGAGAACACTGTATTCGCACATGCACACGCAAGAACGTTTGTTTGAGAAGGAACAGAGATGGATCTATAGATTATCCACCCATAAGAATGGGCTGAACGATAATATCCAGTGGAACACTGTTCTTTCTAGATAATTGGGCTTTGTTTCTGTTTTTCTTCCAGAATTGTGTTACCCCTCCTTGGGTTGTTCAGTACACTGGTTGTCTGACATCTGGGCATAATTGTGTTGAAAATATGGAGACACCTCATGTGAGTTACGCTGACTGTGTTGGAATTTTTTAATATCACCTTCTCCAATCTTTTGGCTGCATGTGAATAACGGCTTTTCCCAATTTTATGGATGACGTGAGATTTAGAGTTATTAATACTCTCGGGGTAAACACTTTTCTTTTACTTCTCCAATGAATGTGCCTTTGATGCGCCCCAGCGAGCGCTCTGTTATTCGTTAAGGATTTGACTAGCATCTTGTGGTCTTGATTTAGTTGACCACACTAGCGTCATCATTGCTACTCACAAAGGAATTTGTGTGTACGCTTTCAATAAAGCACGATCTTTGCTGACACTTCACCATGGCGACTAACGATCACCTCGAGGCACCTTTCTTTTACACCTTTAAAGAATATGCCTTTGATGAGCCCCAGCGAGCGCTCCGTTATTCTTTAAGGATTTTATTTACACGTCCCCGCTATTCCTTCACTTAGCTGACCACACAAGCGTCATCGTTGCTCTTTTCTAAGGATTTTGTCTGTGTGTGTACCCTTTCAATAAAGTACTTTCCTTTGTTGACACTTCACCATGGCGACAAATGACCACCTCCAGGGACGCCGATCACATGACCCGCGTCACCACGTCCCCTTAGCCCCGGTACCAGGAAGTATTTCACCCGCTCTGACGCTGCATCCAGGCATTCCTCGGGGAGTCGGTACGGGTCGGCTAGGGTAGGCACATTTGCCGGTGTCCAGCTCCACACAGTAAGTTATCTCCTCTTTTACTAGTGTCTGTGACCACTTGGATGACCTCGGGTATTTCCCTCGATGTTTGCGGTTTCTCTGACTCTATTCTACCGCATAACATCTTTCTACAGATCGTGTTTCCTGAGCTGCCACTTCGACCCTGGCTTCCATGAGGAACACTATTACACGTTTTGCTGTAAGCTTCGCCTTTTTCTTTCCCCCCTTGTGTTCATGTGCACTTCACAACGCTATTATTATTAGCATGCCTGCTAAAATTAGGCACGCACTCATCACTGTGTTTGAGTGTTATTTCACCCACTTGAAACGATGAATGAGAGTTGGGTGTTCTGAGTTTTTCATTGACATTAATCATTCCCTGTGATTTAACTCAACAACAATCTGCATTTCACTAGCGTTTTCCACGCTCGTGTTATTTCACGGACTATGATCATTTCATGATCAGATTTTCAGTAGTGAATCTGGCTACTGGTTTGCTATCATTAACTGAAGGTCTCTCCTTTGGTTTTGTATGCTCCTGTTACATACCACTGGGAACACATCAAGTATTGCCTACATTGAGAACACTGTATTCGCACACACAACACTGCGTGTGCCCGTAATCTTGTGTTTTTCTTTTACAGATTTTCTCCTGTCTTCGAATTGGATGACAGGCCTACCTGACCGTGAGTAAATGGTTAGGTCTTGGTGATCAAGAGTAGGGTACATCTTAGCGTATGTACACCGCTCGGGTCACTACACTTGGTCCTGACGAAAACCTAAGTAATAACACCACATAGGTTGAAACATGTAGACCGTCTTTTTTCACTTTTTTTAACACATTATTTCACTTTTAGATACCAGTGGTCAATCAAACCAATGAAGGTATCTAGTTGCTGTTTTCAACATGGATCAATGACTCCAGAATAAAATCATTTTTGGCGGGTACATTTGGCCCATTTTTAATCCACTACTCACCCACTTGCACTACGAAGAACTACCAGCTCCACTGTAATCAGGTGTTTCAGCACACCTGGACGGCACTCGGCTGTTCAGGTGGGACCCCTATGATGAAGCATGTCACCAACCAGGTTGGTGAGTGAGGGGTCTTCTAAAAAGAACTAGTTCTTCTCGCAATGTGCGTGTGTTTCCCAGGATTTCAGAGACTCTGATCAGTCTTCTGGATTTACTCCTCTTTGTGTTTTTCTTATGTATCTTCAAGGGGACTAGGAGTATCTCCCTCCATTTTTTGGATTTCTCCCTTTTCTCTCCAAATTGTTTTACTTCTACATTTAATGAACAACTTCACAAACTGGAAAAACATCAAATTCTGTAAATTAAAGATATTGACAAAATTGAACACCAGGGGTTAACAATTCTTCTTACTGTGATATTACAGGCAAAATTGGTTCATTTGGAATGGTCTGGATCTAAAACAGCAGGATTAGAAAAGAGTTTGTATGTGAAAACTATCAAGTCATTTTGCAGAGTAATTAAAATGTAAAATAAGGATTAGTAAATGGAGCAATGGGAAAAGATTATGATTTTCTTTAGTGTTCAAGGTTTAATGGTGGACCGCCCATTGAAGCTGCACCGCCACAGGAAAGGAAAGTGGGTCTGTGCGCTCTTACAATGAATGGGACTGCAACAGAACAACAATAATGCTTTTATGGGTCTTTTTGGCAAAACCGCAGCCCAGGGAGGGCTAAGGAAATTATTATTGTTTCTGAACATTCGAAACCCACTGTGGGGTAAAACTACAAGTACCATGATGCACTGCTATATTTTTGAACATGTGATATAATTAAAAAAGGATATTAAATGTGATTGGTGATGTTGGCACTGTTTGTTGGATGTTTTAATGGCAGCCTAAGATCAACAACTATGGAGTTAGTCAAGAGACTATTTCCTGAGATGTTTAGTTATTGCCTTGCAAATTAGATCTCAACATGAGTTCTGCTTTGTGCTTCTGGACAAGGTTTTTCTTATTTCAGGGACGTGATTGTTAGGTTGCAGAAAGAAGCAACAGCGATGAAGAAAGGGAGAATTGGGTTGGAAGGAGAGGTGCAGAAAGAAGAAAGATAGGTGTAAAAATTAAAAAAAATGCAGAAACAAGGAACAGATGTGTACAAAGAGGCAAGAGGAGTGCCACAAGAGGGACACGGGGGTGCAGGAAAAGGCAAAAGGGATGCAGAAAGAAGCAAGAGTGGTGGGGAAATAAGAAGATGAGTGGAGAAAGAGGCAACGGAAGTGTAGGGAGAAGCAACAGAGGTACAGAAAGAGGCAAGGGAAGTGCAGAAAGGGGCAAGAGAGGTGCAGAAGCAGGCAGTAGAGGTACAGAAGGAAGGAACGGGGGTACAGAAAGAGTGGTGCACAAACAGGGGAAAATAGTGCATAAATAAGCAAGAGGGGTGCAGAAAGAAGCAAGTGGGGTGCAGAAAGAAGCAAGTGAGGTGCAGAAAGAGGCAAGAGAAGTGCAGAAAAAGCAACAGATGCGCAGAAAGAGGCAAGAGGGGAGCATAAAGAAGCAAGAGAATTACATAAAGAAACACAAATAGTACAGAAAAAAAGGGACAGAGGTGCAGAAACACACAAGAGGGGTTCAGAAATAGGGAAGAGGGGTGCAGAAATAGGGAAGAGAGTGCAGAAAGATACACTACAGGTGCAGAAAAAACCAACAGTAGTGCAGATAGAAGCAAGGGAATTGCAGAAAGAAACAACAGAGGTGCAGGAAGAGGCAAGAGAAGTGCAGAAAGGGGAAAGAGAGGTGCAGAAACAGGCATGAGAGATACAGAAGGAGGGACCTGGGGTGCAGAAAGAGCTAATAGAGGTGCAGAAACAGGGAAGAATAGTGCAGAAATGGGAAAGAGGGGTGCAGAAAGAAGCAAGTGAGGTGCAGAAAGAAGCAAGAGAAGTACAGAAAGAAGCAAAAGAGGATGAGGGGTGGAAAAAGTGAGAAGATAAGTGCAGAAAAAAGCAACAGAGATAAAAAAAAGAGGATAAGGTGTGGAGAAAGAGGCAAGAGAGGTGCAGAAAGAAGCAAGAGAGGTTCAGAAAGAAAGAAAATAAATGCCGAAAAAAGGAACAGAGGTGCAGAAAGAGGCAAGAGGAGTGCAGAAAGAGGGACGAGGTGTGCAGAAAGAGGCATGAGGGGAGCAAAAAGAAGCAAGATAAGTGCAGCAAGAAGCAACAGAGATGCAAAAAAGGGGAACATGTGTGGAGAAAGAGACAAGAGGGGTGCAGAAAAAAGAAAGAGAGGTACAGAAAGAAACAAAAGAAGTACAGAGAGAAGAAACAGCGGTGCAGAAAGAGGCAAGCTGGGTGCAGAAAAAGAGAAGATTGGTGCAGAAAGAGGCAAGAGATGTGTAGAAAGAAAAACAGATTCAGAAAGGGAGAAGAGGGGTGGAGAAAGAAGCAATAGTGGTGCAGAAAAAGCAAGAGAGGTACACAAAAAGAAACAAAAGAAGTGGAGAAAGAAGGAACATTGGTGCAGAGAGAGGCAAGAGGAGTTCAGTAAGAAGGAAGAAGGGTGCAGGAGGCACAGGGGATACAGAAAGCTGCACGAGAGGTGTGGATAAAAACAACAGATGTTCAGAAAGGGGGAAGAAAGAGGCAAGAAAAGTCCAGAAAGAACCAAAACAGATGAAGAAGCGGGGGGCTGGGGTGGAGAAAGAGGCAAGAGGGGTACAGAAAGAAGCAAGAGATGTAAAGAAAGAAACAAAAGAAGTGCAGAAACAAGGAACAGAGGTGCAGAAAGAGAGAAGAGGGGTGCAGAAAGAAGCAATACAAGTACTGAAAAAAACAACAGAGATGTAGAAAGAGGGAAGTGGGAGGATAAATAGGCAAGAGGAATACAGTGCAGAAACAAGCAACAGGTGTGCTAAAAGAGGCAAGAGGGGCGCAGAAAGAGGCAAGAGAAGTGCAGTAAGAAGCAACAGATATGGTGAAAGAGGGAAAAGGGTTGGAGAAAGAGCAAGAGGGATGCAGAAAGACGCGAGAGAGGTGCAGAAAGAAACAAAAGAAGTGCAGAAAGAGGGAATAAAGGTTCAGAAAGAGGCAAGAGGGGTACAAAAAGAGGGAGGAGGGGTTCAGAAAGAAGCAACATATGTGCAGAAAGAAGCAACAAAGGTGCAGCGAGAGGAATGGTAGGTGGAAAAAGAGGCAAGAGAAGTGCAGAAAGAATCAACCGAGATTCAAAAAGGGGGAACAGGGGTGGACAAAGAGGCAAAGTAAGTGCAGAAAAATCAAGTGAGGTGCAGAAAGAAACAAGAAAAGTGCAGAAAGAAGCAGCAGAGGTGCAGAGAGAGGGATGGTGGGTGGAAAAAGAGGGAAGTGAAGTGCAGAAAGAAGCAACAGAGATTGAAAAAAGGGGAACAGGGGTGGAAAAAGAGGCAAAATGGGTACAGAAAAAGCAAGAGAGGTGCAGAAAGAAATAATAAAAGTGCAGAAAGAACAACAACGGTGAATAAAGAGGCACAAGGGGTGCAGAAAGAGGGGTGCATAATGAGGGAAGATGTATGCAGAAAGAGGCAAGAGAAGTCCAGAAAAAAGCAACAGAGATGCAGAAAGTGGAAAGATGAGTGCAGAAAGAGGCAATATGGGTGCAGAAAAAGCAAGAGAGGTACAGAAAGAAACAATAAAAGTACAGAAAGAAGCAACAGAGGTGCAGAAAGAAGCAGGGAAGAGAGGTGCAGAAAGAAGCAAGACAAATGCAGGAAGAAGCAACAGAGATGCATAAAGAGGGAAGTAGATTGGAGAAAGAGGCTAGAAAGATACAGAAAGAATCAAGAGAGGTGCAGAAAGAAACAAAAGAAGTATAGAAGAAGCAACAAAGGTGCAGGAAGTGGCAAGTTGGGTGCAAGAAGAGGCAAGAGAAGTACAGAAATAATCAACAGAGATGAAGAAAGGGGAAGAGGGGTGGAGAAGGAGGCAAGAGTGATATAGAAAGAAGCAAAAGAGATGCAGAAAGAATCATAAGCAGCAAGTCTACTCTGTGCACAGGGGTTTGGTTCCTGTGACTCTGATGTGGGATACTGGCCTCAAACTTGGTGAGATGACAGGGCACAGAAAAGAAAACAACTGAATATCCATGGGTCTACGAGCCTAAAAAGAGCTCCAAAAAGCAAATGGTACAAGACAAGACCATATGGTGTAATCAGTGGAAATCATTTTAAAAGGATGGAATCCCATCACTCATCATCTGGTACCTCCTCTTGGTTGCACCCTAGTACAATCAAGGGCAACAACCCCCTCACTGAGAGGAAGGAACTCAGGGATGTTTTCAAGTGAGATAGATATAAGTAGGATTTGCTACAATCCAACAGATGTGAAGGAGAGAGATTTCTGAGAGTGGTGGGCGCAGTGCAAAAAATGTGAACGGTGATGTGCAAGTTAAAATTGGTTATCAATAGAAAAGCACTTTATTTAATATCTATTGGTCACCAAGTTAAAAACTGTGCAGATGCAGTGTTAAAATAATAACTGCATGGGTCAAAAATCAAGGTCTAGGACAGAGCATGCCCCAAGGGATTTGAAGAATCACCACCTGTATTGCTTAGCCTTTCGGAGTCCGTGGGAGCCCAGGATTATCAGACTGGTCAGCTTAGTGCGGTGCCTGCAGATGCAGTGAAGTGACTCCTTCACTTAAAGGGAGATTCCTTCAGATTTCTTGGATGTCCACAGGCCTTGGAATGATTCCTGTATGGAGCACAGGCACAGACATTGCAGCAGATGAGCAGGGAAAGGAGATCAGGAGCAGCAGGAGTCTTCCCGGTTGCTGCCTTGATGCTCAGATAAATGAATCTAGGGACCCACACATAGGTAAGCCCTTAATTACCCAAAGGGAGGGGTTGGGACGATTCAGGGTTCCCTCCCAGGGGAGATGTTGGACATTGGGGAGGATACTCTCATGTCCTTTGTCCAGTTTCGCACCTGAGCGGAAGCCAATAGATCCCTGAGCTGATTTGAACTGAACTATGTAAGGAGGGCACCAAACGTGCCCTTTAAGCAGACTGAGTGGTGCTGGAAAGTGCCCCAATATCCTTAAACCCTATCTGGGAGGTGGTCACACCTCCATGTGACAGGATATCTATTGTTTGGCCTTCCCCTGCTCGAGCTTAGGTCAGCAGTAGGAGGGCAGAATTGTGTCTCTGGTCTGCAGCAGCCATGTTGTGCTGTCCGAGTCTAGAAAACTGGTACTGGAATCATACCTGCCACACCGTTAATGGTGTGGGGGTATGATTCCAACATGTTTGATACCATGGTAGGAATTGTTACAGACAGTTTTGAGATGGTCATCGAATAATGACACTGTGCTCCTCTATTTGTTATATGACTGTCTCACTTACAACCTGGGAGAATGGACTCAGAAGGTCATGAAGGGCCACCCTCACACAACCAAGCACCCTGCCTTCTGGATTGAAAAGGCTTGCTGTAGGGGTGACATAGGTTTTAAGTGCAGTGACCCTAGATATAGGGAAACCTATATATTTTGTAAGTGGTGCTATCACCCGCTTACACAGGCTGCAATGGCAGGACTGTAGTTACAAATTGAGGTATTTCCCATGAGTTGCAGAATACATGCTTCAGCTCTTGGGGGACTCCTGGTGTACCTATGTCCTGGGTACTTTAGTACCATATACGAGGGACTGATAAGTGTAAAACAGTGTCCAATCTGGGATGTGCCTCAGTACTCACCATAACAATTTAGTGGAGAGACTGGGGTCCTGATTAGCAGGATCCCAGTTAGACTAGTCAAATCAGCATAGCACCAGGAAAAAAAGTGGGGGTAGCCATAGAAGCAGATCCTACTTTCCTACAAATGTCATGAAGAGTGTACAACAAAGGTAACTGTGCCTTCTGCAGCCTCTAAAATCAATGCTCATCATTTAATCTCTGTACCAAACACTAATGTTTTTTATTTTGACATTATGATAGGCTGAAAAGTACGCCTACAATAGTTGCACACTACCTGCCAAATTGCAAGTGCTATATCATGAAAAGCAACCATGCACAGGACTAGAAGAGGTCAGCGTGCTGATTTTGAAACTCTGCTGCATAAAATGCATACAAAAACTCAGAAAATCTAAAGGTTAGTGCATAAGCTGCAGACAACGCAGCTTTGAAACATGAGGAGACAACTGCTGCTCTGTTAACTAGTTTTTGCTGCAGACAGCCCAAATTTGAACAAAAACAGTGGCATGGACCCAATATGACCCTGCACTCGGCAGTAGAATATGTTCATGAGAATCAAGTTCACCTTTCATATATACTTACACCATGTCAAAATGAAGCTTGGCATCCATGGTGCTAAATCAAGGTCACCAAATGTGAAAAACAGAGTGACTGTAGTTATTGGAAACAAGTTGATGGATGCTCCAATTGGGCCACAAAGTCCCTGGTGCCTACTTCCACTCCCATTTAGGGCTGTGGCTTAACTCATGTGGCTTCAGATCACTATTTACTACATGTTGCTCTGTAGTGGCCATCAATCAATCAATCAATCAAAGGCTTTATTTCGATAAAAACTTATCATAAAAGCATCACAATAAAAAATTTCAGTTCATTTTATCTTAAAAACCATTTTTTACAATAAAAAAAGAAACATATTATAAATACATTTTAAAAACAGATTAAACAATTATATTAAGCCTATTGGTTCTGATGCGCCATGCCCAAGATGAAAATTTGGAGAGGGCACAAGCATACAATGGGCGAGACTCGGACCTTAGAATGCGTAACGCCTCAACATGCTGTCTGGTACCTAATGAACGGCACAGATGTTTAAGCCATCTTCTTCTTGG
This sequence comes from Triturus cristatus, assembly GCF_964204655.1. Taxonomy (NCBI): domain Eukaryota; kingdom Metazoa; phylum Chordata; class Amphibia; order Caudata; family Salamandridae; genus Triturus; species Triturus cristatus. The sequence goes on along the minus strand of NC_140588.1, from coordinate 1,116,386,953 downwards.
GAGTACATACTCCTGGCATTCAAATAAAAAGTGTGCCACCGTCTCATGCCTAGATATACAAAAAGGGCAAAATTCTGTCGTCTGTGCGGGGGGTTTCCACCCAGATGTAAAAGCATGGAGTGGAAGAGTCCCGGTCCTAAATTTAAAGTAAAGGGTCCTGTCAAATGGTCTCTCTATGATGTCTAGATATAATTCCCGGATGGGCAGGTCCTTGAAACTCAGAAAGTCCTCCGTAAGTCTCCCCAATATGCAGTTAGAGTTCTGTTGGGATGCAATCCAGTTCCAGTATAAAGTTTTGAGTGTAGCTTTCGGTGGGGAGGACCTGCTTTCCCATGCTATACTTAGTCCCAGATTGCAAAGATTTAATCTTGTGCCACCCGGGAAGTGACATTACTTCAGAGAGGCCTTTAGCATATTTAGCTAATTCCGGGACTCGCCACAACCAAGCCCATAACAGTAAAGGGCGAAATTTCGCCAACTCATCAATAGGACGACAACCTAAATCAAGCATCAATGGGGTCGTGGGGGTACCTTGAGGGAGTGACATGATAGCCCTAGAGAACTTTCTCTCTGATCTTGACAACTCACTAGAGTTGCATGAGCCCCACAGCTCGGCCCCATAAAGAGCGGAGCTGACTCCCCTTGCTGTGTAAATTTCCATAACAGGGGCTATAGGTCTAATTGCGCAAGAGCCAGTTTGCTCCGCTTAGGAAAACTAAGGCCGTTCGTCCCTATGACGCCCACAAGTGGTTTAACACTAATCTCAAAGCTCTGAAATTGGATCTGAGACGCTCTGAGCGTCATTGGAGACGTAACTATTGCCCCCGTTCTCCGGGCCCAATATAAACATCTTCTCTCTGAATATAAGCGAGACGTTCTTTTGGCCAAAACCAAATATTTTTCTGAGAAAGTGGCCCTATCCGCTAACAAATCCAAGGAGATTTTCTCTCTGGTTAATGATCTGGCATTCTCGGACCGTTCCAATTCCACTCTCATCCCCTCTCAAGACCTCTGTTCTTCTCTCAATGATTTGTTCATTGAGAAGATCGTCAAGATCAAAGCTAACATTCCCATGTTTCCCCTTCTTCCTTCCATTCCTTTTTTGTCGGTATCTTCTTCTTTTTTTGATTCTTTCCCCCCTATCTCTTTAGATGTATTTCTCACTCTGCTGATCAAGATCAAGTCCGGTTCCCCGGCCGATTGTGCCCCTGCCTGTATTTTACGAGCATTATTTACCAACTGTCCTTCTCCCCCTCTTTCTCTTCTCAATACTTCTCTTGCTCTGGGTTTAGTCCCCTCATCTGTTAAATCTGCTATTGTTTTGCCCATTCTTAAAAAACCCGGTCTATATCCTTCACTCCCCTCTAATTTTAGGCCTATCTCCCTTCTTCCCTATCTCGGCAAGATTTTAGAAAGCTATGTTACTTCTTGCCTTTCTGCTTATATCGAGGAGAACCATCTCCTGGCCTCCCATCAAGCAGGTTTCCGTCGAGGCCACTCCACAGAGTCTGTGGTTCTTGCGGTCCTCGACGAGTTGAAATCAAAGGCGGATTCTTCCCTCCCTCAAGCCTTGGTTCTCCTTGACCTGTCCGCTGCGTTTGACACGGTCGATCATTCCATCCTTCTCGACCGTGTCAGCGCGGCGGGCATTCGGGGTTCTGCACTTTCTTGGCTCGCCTCTTTTCTTTCTGGCCGTTCTCAGGCAGTTCACTTGCTTGGGTTTTCTGCCCCCACCCGCTTGGTCTCCTGTGGGGTCCCCTAAGGTTCCTCTCTCTCCCCTATGCTCTTTAACCTTTACATCTACCCTCTTATTTCTGCTCTTCTTGACCTGGGGTCTCCGTGTATAACTACGCAGATGACCTCCAGCTTGTCTTTGATCTTTCCTCATCATCTCTGTCACTATCGAAATTTCACTCTACTTTGGTCTTTATGTCTGAATGGATGAGCTCCAACCATCTTAAACTTAACCCGGACAAGACCGAGCTGGTCTTGACAGGTGGCTCATCCAGTTCTTGTTCCTCTGCCTTTTGGCCCCCCTCTTTTGGCTCTCTTCCTACTCCTGTTTCTTCAGTTAGAACTTTGGGTATTCAGGTCAGTCATGACCTTTCTATGCACACTCAAATTAGCTCTGTTGTTTCTTCTTGTTTTCTCTCCCTTCGGCTCATCTGAAAGATCTCTCGTTTCTTTTCTTCAGACGCTCTCAAAATCATTATCATGGCTCTGATTACTTCCTGCCTTGACTACGGGAATAGCTTGTATGTGGGCATTCCTGCTTACGAAACACGCCGTTTGCAAGCTATTCAGAACCAGGCCGCCCGTCTCATTTTCCACCTCTCTAAAACTCATCATATTACTCCTCTGCTTAAATCTCTTCATTGGCTTCCTGTTTTTCAGCGGTCTCCTTTTAAAATGGGTTGTCTTGTTTTTCTAGCTCTTGCTCGCTCAGCTCCTGCTTTCATCTGCTCTCTTATTTCTTTTCACACCCCCGCTCGTACTCTTCGTTCTTCCACTTTGGCCCTTCTCAATGTCCCCCGCTTCCATAAATCCAGAACTGGAGACACACGTTTTTCTGTTCTGGCCCCCCGTTTCTGGAATAGTCTTCCCCTCTCCATGCGATCCATTCCCATCTACTCCCATTTTCGCAAAGCTTTGAAAACTTTTCTGTTCTCTCAGGTGTACTCTTGCTAATCCCATCGGGATGCCCTTGTGACTGTTGGTCTCACTACCAGCGCCAGGAAGCCGCATGGCCACAGTGCGCTTAATCAAGTACTTTTTTCATTCATTCATTCATTCAGAGCGCTGCTCCTTCAATAGAGCCCCTGTAACCCTTTTATGGGCTAACAACATTTTGCATCAGTGTGGGGCCCAGAGCATGTTATGTGATAAACGAATCCCAAGATAATCAAACACATCCACCCTCTCCAAAGGTACGGTATTCAACGCACAGGTTTCTTAGGTGGATTCATCACAGGGTATTTCGTTTTATCAACATTAATTACTAGGCCCCGTTCTACGCAAACAGACTGGAAGTTGTTTAGCAATTTTTGGAGGCCCATTGGGGATTTGGAGAGTAAAAGTGTATCATCCGCGAAGAGGAGGGTGGGGATACGTTCCCTCGCCAGGGATGGTTCGTCTGAGGGATCTTTCAACAGATGCTCGACCACACCGTTAATATAAAGAGAAAAAAGGGTGGGAGCCAGCACACAGCCCTGGCGGACCCCTCTCTCTACCGAAATTCTACCAGTTTTTTCTCCCTCCCTGCCCCATCTAATCTGAGCAAAGGTGTTTTCATGCATCCTTACAATTAGCGATAGTATATAATGGGGTACCCCCATATCAGTGAGAACTCTCCAAAAGGTCGCTCTGGGAACTAGGTCAAAGGCAGTCTTTAGGTCGATAAATGCGAGATAAAGGCTGCCCATGGCCAGGACCACCACCTTCCAGTATACTAGCAACAACCTAAAAGCTTGTTCGATTGTGCCAGTACCTACTCTAAAGCCTGCCTGGAGGTCGGAAAGGATGTTGTTTTCGGTGATCCATTGGAGTAATGTAACCAACAACACCTTACCAACCACCTTTTGGGTTATATCCAGCAGGCTTATGGGTCTATAATTAGATTGGTCGTCCCTAGCCCCCTTCTTAAAAATAGGCACAACCTCCGCCCCTTTCCAAGATGCGGGAATAGGTGTACCCTTACTAATAGCATTAAGCAAGGTATGGATTAGTTTGCCCCATTTCGAGATATCTGAGCGCAACAAATCCCCGGGAATGCCATCAGGACCAGCGGCTTTTTGAGGCCTAATGGTGCTGATTGCAAATTCGACTTCTTTGATAGAAAAAGAGGGATCTGCCAACTCTGGTTCCCAAACACTGGGAGTCATGATAGAACGTGAGATGCCAGCGGCATGATCGACTCTCATAAGTGAGACAACAAGATTTGTACAATCCAACACCCGGGCCTGTTCTTCATTAAGGGGAGCTGTGGCAATATCACAAGCTTGGTTAGAATATAATTTAGGAAAGTGAGTAACCCACGCCTGACTAGTGATATTGCATGTTATGATATCACTATCCGGTCTACTTCTGGTTCTGATTGTAACCCAGAAGCGCCTAGGATCCTTCCCAGAGCTTGCCTCTTTTAAGGTACACCAATACTCTAATTCCCACTCCTTTCTAGCGTTTGCCAGGGTTTCCTTATAGTTTTTCCTGGCTCCCTGTATCTTTACTTGGATTTTACTTTTAATGGCCCTAATCAGAAGAGTTTTAGCCTGTCTGCAGGCAGATGTGAACCAATCCTGCTTACCCCTAAGATTCCGAGCTACCATATTTTTACCCACACGCTTCTTTTTCAGGAAAACTTTCCCAATGGTCTGAAGAGTTCCCTCAAAGATGGATGTATTCCTTCCTATAGGAGGAAGGGCTAAGTCAATATTATCCAGCTCCATTTGGGAGGCAATGAGAATTGTGTTGATGGTATTGAGCTTAGTTTCATCCCCTGCAACCAATTTCCACTTCAACCGTCGCCCACAAGAGGAGACAGAGATAGTGTCTGTTGACCTAGAAGATGGTTTAATCATTTCATTCGGCCAGGGATTCTTGAGGGACAAGGAAAGCGAGTTATGATCGCTTTCGATAGTAGGCAAAACTATCATGTCCTGATCCAAGCCCCAAAGAAAAAAATCAAGTATAATATAATCGATCCTTGAGGTGCGGTTGGCTCTATTAAATGTAGCCGCACCCATAGAGTCTGAACTTGTGCGGCCGTTGGCAGCTCTTAAGCCAAACTCTAACGTTAGAGCATTCAGCTGAATCGCTATTCGTGACCATTTTTTGATCGGGGGATGGTTAGAATTGGGATACCCCATCCAACATCATCGTCACCCGGGTCAAGAGTCTCATCTGATGTGAGAGGCTCATAAATACAATTAAAGTCTCCCGCAACCAAGACTTGGGCTACAGCTGAATTATTTCTGAGTTCCAATTCAAGGGTAGACACTATCGGTGAGATTGAGCCATGTTTAGTGCCTCTAGCATAAACATTGTACAAATCAAGGGTAGGACCCGTATGGGGACCTCTTAAAGAAATTCCTAAGATGTCAGGGGAATTGATTTTTTTTTGATCAATACGGCAATTCAGGGCAATACTTACCCAGATAAGCAAGCCACCCAAGGGCCGGCCCTTGCCATTTCTAGGAAGTCCTGCTGGAACAGAATACGTAACGTATCCAACCCGATGGAGCGGTTCTAAGGACCAAGTCTCCTGGAATAGCCAGATCATATGAGCCTCCACTAGAGCATTCCACTCGGGTGAGCACAATTTCCTTTGGATGCCCGCTAGATTCCAACTTAAGATCTTTACAGTATCCAAAGAAATATGACCATCAATTTTTGGGGAACTAGTGCATTCAATGGGAGACATAGATACAACTGATATAGAAATAGGACATAGGCATGGGATTGAGGCCTGCGGTATTCCCTGAACAGCTAACGTCTGGGTGGAAGGAATAGGGTTAGTGACTATACCAGTTTCAGACAAAGGACTATCTGGGGATTGAGGCGAGTTGGAAGTGATATAATTGGCGCCCTTCAAGACATGCCCTTTGCATGATAATGGTCAGTCCACTGCATCTAGACAACTAAATCTATTAGCCAGAGGTATGTCACTCCAACCTGCAGTGGAAGCTATACGTCTACTCTCGTGGCCCTGCCAGCCATCCCGCACCCTTCTTCCATCCCAGTTGCCACCTTGTAGCCTACTCCTTTCTGGAGTAATAGGGCAATAATTTGGTGAGGAATAGAAGAAGGAGAGCCTTCTCGTCTCTATTCCATCATGCTTGGCCCATATACCACGACGGCAGATGTAGTCCGCCGTGTGTGGATTGTCGAAATTAACTATGACACAGTCCCCCCGGATCCGTTTCTTTTCACTACCTAACCAGGACACCCTACGTACCATTAATATCTTACTGGCACAAAAGGGTGGAAGCAGTCGATTAGTAGTGAGCCAGTGCTGCACCTTATTTTTTAGGGACCACAAAGGCTCCTCTGTGTTAGGCCTTAAACCTGGAACACCTGTAATGATCACAACATATGTGTCAGCTTCAGCTGGTAGATGTATGCGCTAGCCATTCACAACCCCATTGTTATCGTTGTTATACGCTGGCCCTGGGGATTTAGATGGTTTACAATTCAAGTTTACAACAGGGGGTTGAGATTTAGCAGGCTCCAAAGCCTTCTTACAATCATCTGAGGATGGCTTAGGTTTTTTATTACAATCTTTGGATAGTATTTGCTCCGTCCTCATTGCTATATTAGTTGCTGCTATTGGCTCCCCAGGTATAATCAACCCCGCACCCATCCTTGCCTCGGGAGAAACATTCGAGGGAGATATATTCCTAGCTGCTAACAGCTTTTCAATATTTAAAAGTGATAATTCTATAGGTTGAATATGGGCTTTAACCCGTTCCGTGCTCATGACGGAACCACTCCGTCATGAGCCACGGGCGCCGTGTGCTCATGACGGAGTGGTTCCTGTGCGGGCGATTAGCGCCGTGGGCGGAGTCATGACGGAACCACTCCGTCATGAGCACAGCTCGCCCGTGACTCATGACGGAGTGGTTCCGTCATGAGCACGGTGCCGCCGCTGTGCCCCCAAACCCCCCTTCAGCGCCGCGGCGGAATTCCTGCCGCGGCGAAGGGGTTAATAAGTTCACCTATTCTACACAAGAGTTGGTTGTTAGCCTCACAAATCTTGCATCCCTCCCCCAAACTAGCAGAGTCCCTAGGAAAGATTGGGTTCGAGGAAGGGGCCGGAGTATCCATGACCACACTCTGTGTGAGTGTACTTTTGCTTCGTGGCCGACTGGTGGGAGCTTTTTTATTGGATTTGCGTTCGCATTTTTTCGCCTCCCTAGCTTTCTTGGTTTTGGGAATGGCACCCTCCCCCTTCCCCCTTATTTTATCGATAAGGGGGGACTCCTGCCTTGGGCTCGTAAAAAGAGCAGGCGTCCTCTCGAGTGCCTCGCTAGATTGCATGTCCGAAGTGGCCAAAGATGCCGAAAGATCGACCACATTTGGCACTCCATGCGTCTCGGCCTGGACAGTAATTAGGGGCCTAGACTCCCTTGGGTTTAAGGGTGACTTGGATAGTGATAGAATGCCTATAGAAGATCGCTTTGCCAGGGCCAGATCTTGGGACACCCTATGTTCCAAGAGTGACATGCCTTGATTAATAGCCTCGTTCGCCCTGGTAATATATTGGTCAATTGGGCCCGATACATGTAATGGGCCATGTGCTGACTTGCTTCTACTACCCCTCATCATCATTGCGCTACTTCGATGATGTGGGTGAACACAAATACAGCCAAAACAAGAATAACAATTCACCAATTTGGAATAGTAGTGTAAGAAGTAACAATTGCAGAGCGGGTGATTCGAGGGCAAGATTTGGGGAAAGGGCCCAGTCCAGTCTTACCCGGTCTTTAACAGGCTTAGACGGGCCCGCCCTTGGCCCGTGCTTCTCCCGGGCACTGCCCGCGCAGCGGGAGGCTGCTGGATGCTTTATGCGCCTGCGGGCGCTCTCTCAGCCGCATCACAGTGGCGACCGTTGGGGCGTCTGGGCAATGAAGTCCCTTGATGTCCTGCATCTGGTCTCAGCGTCCGTAACCGCAAACAAGGCAACCTTATCTTATACGCTGGAACGCAAGACACGATGTTAGGGAGTGGCCCAGCCCAGTCGGGTGCAGTCAGGGACGGGCAAGGACGGGCCTGCCCTTGGCCTGGGCTTCGCCCGGGCATGGCCCGCGCGCGTCCCACGCTGCGGAACTGGTGAGGTGCTTAAATCCCCTCCCCGGCGCCTGGTGATGACACTGCTGCAAGGCGCCCGGGGCTAGGGTTTCTGGGAAGTGGAGTTCGGCAATAGTTTGTGCCCCTCGCTACAGAATGCAGATACTCTGGGCCACTTTGAAGATAATCTCCCCGAAGCACAGCCGATGCCTTCACGGCAGCAAAAACCACAGGAGGCCTTGAACAGGTGAGTTAAAGCGCGTCCCGCGCTGCGGAACTGGCTAGGTGCTTAAATCCCCTTTCCGGCGCCTGGTGATGACACTGCTGCAAGGCGCCCGGGGCTAGGGTTTCTGGGAAGTGGAGTTCGGCAATAGTTTGTGCCCCTCGCTACAGAATGCAGGTACTCTGGGCCACTTTGAAGATAATCTCCCCGAAGCACAGCCGATGCCTTCACGGCAGCAAACACCACAGGAGGCCTTGAACAGGTGAGTTAAAGCGCGTCCCACGCTGCGGAACTGGCGAGGTGCTTAAATCCCCTCCCCGGTGCCTGGTGATGACACTGTTGCAAGGCGCCCGGGGCTAGGGTTTCTGGGAAGTGGAGTTCGACAATAGTTTGTGCCCCTCGCTACAGAATGCAGATACTCTGGGCCACTTTGAAGATAATCTCCCCGAAGCACAGCCGATGCCTTCACGGCAGCAAAAACCACAGGAGGCTTTGAACAGGTGAGTTAAAGCGCGTCCCTCAGGTTTGTGTATGAATTCTGAGCAAGGTCTCAGTAAGTTCAGGTAAGGACTCGTTCACTGATAGCAGTTCTTAGCTTTGCATTTCTGAAGGTTCATATATCAATATTGTGGCAACAAAGATCACTTTTCATATGAATTACTGTCAACTACTCTTGTTATTTTGATATGGCCATGTTCCAAAAATATTAACTTTTGAAGCTGTATCTCCTCATACAGAACAATAAGGTCTATATCATGAACAACTTCAGCAACCATGCTTATTCCCAGAAGAGACTCATGCTCTGGTTTGGCTGAAATTGAGCTGCTTTTCACACACTAATTAACACAGAAAATCCACCAGTTAGCACGTGAGCCAAAAGCATTAGAGCTCAGAATCATTAGGAGTCAGCCATAATTCAGCTTTTCAAAATACATGCTGCAGACAGCACAAGTTGAAGAGTGAAATGTTAATGACCATTTCTGATGCAGGCACATGTTATAAACAGTGTGTTATTTTTCCTAAAAAAGCCTGTCACCTTTCTTTAGCAACTGTGTGTAAGCTTTTCTGCAAATACTGATGATTACATCAAGTGCACATTCCTGGCATGTGGTTTCTGCACTTATGATAATCAAGCATACTACAACACATTAATGAGAGATAATAATTTCTTCTGTGCAAATCATTGTTATTTGTTATTCCAGGAGTTTAATAGTTGTGTTTTTCATTTTCTTAAATCTCAAAATAAATACTGCCTAATAATTTAGAAAAAGGGCTTTTTACAACTTACTACTGATAAAATTGTATACACAATCTAAGAGTCAGAGAGGACATTTGCACCAGTGCTGTTAAAAAAGGCCTAATTTAAGCAGCCTGCTGTGAGTTGGCTGTGTGTATCCTTCAATATTCACGGCAGAAATAGCCAGATTCGTACTCAGATGGAACAATAAGCCACCGTCTTTGGGACTCAGAAAATGGATTTTTAACTAATTTTAGAAAAAGCATAGTGCCTAGAAGTAGCAAATGAAGGTGTTAACACTAGATATATAACAACCATGCACTTCGCAATATTCATTTTTGTTTTTGTTTGTTTTATTGTTTAGCTTTTGTGTGATTACAATTCATAGTGTGCGCACTAAATTAGGATTTTAAAATAACCATGATGTCTTCCATCTATTAAAATGGAATTGAGGTGCCACCAATTGTCCCTGTCTTGTCTCATGGAATTGATGGTTACTAGAAACATACCTTATACACAAATTGCTAAGTGTGTTGTGTATTGGCTGCAACCCAAATGTTTTTTTGATTCAAGCCAAGAACTCTAGACTTTTGAATGCTGTTTTGAAAAGTTCACATCACATAGGTCACCTAGTACTTCCATATGAAAATGAAGTATGGAAACTATGGTGATGAAACAAGGCTCAACAAAATCATCCCCACAAGTAATGGTGATGTATTTAATTTAATTCTCAAACTGTGCTCGTTCTTTTCACCATCAGCTCTAACACTTCTTTCAAGTACGAAATCTTCCACATGCAAGGTAAAAATCAGTTCCTAAAATCCCTGCACAGACATTGAAACTAAAGACAAAATCCCACACGTATGGCTCAATAATGTAAAAATAAACCACATTTGTGGTGTGAATGGCCCAGGCACACTACTTAAGGCAACATTAATATCTTAGCTGACTTCTCCCCTATGACCATGCAGATGAGGATTAGGCTCACAATATGACAGGTATTATGCAAGGTGTGTCAAGGCAAAGAATGGGCCAGTGTGACACTATGTTCCAATGTGAACATCCAACAATTTATAACAAGTGTCCCTAGTATAAAGTTTACATTCTGTCAATCTTTGGAGATTAGAGCAGCAGAGAGGTGAGTTACATTCTTATTATTAATATGTTATTCGCTGCAAACACATCTTGATGATCTGTAAACATATCAACATTCATTCTCATCTTGGACATGAGTAAAACTGCACTCCTAGATAGAGTACGAATGACAGCAAATGAGGCAGGCAGGAGATGAGGGAAGTAATGAAAAGATTTTCAGGAATATCTATTCAATTAAAGGCGCAGAGAAGGAAATTAGGATCAGGAAAGAAGGAAGGACTAATTAACAATAGTAATAAATAAAAGAAGAGGAACAAAGGGAGACAATAAAAGCTGCATTCCTCAAAGCCCTGGCTAGTTATAATGCCAATTAATATTCATGCACACAACCGGGGAAATAGTGATAAACAGTGATAGTTATAAATATGAAAACACTTAATAAAACATAACCGGAACTCATAAGAAGAGGAAAATAACAACTGGAAAACATTTTCATAGAGCTTATTTATAAGAAATTGGATTATCATTTGGGGTGGGTGACTGTCAAACTCAAGGAATAATAACAACATGTGTCAGGGGTAAACCCTTAATGTCACTAAACTAACCTGATCTCAATAACCTGGTAGTTGGGGCAATGTGTAAACTGTTCATAGAGTGCTAATACAGTGATAAAATACAAAGTTGAAACAAGGAACACCTCAAACTAAATAAGCTAGAGTGAAATTAAATCAACAAAATTACACCAACATTGCAAAAATCTGATCAGGGCAACCAGAGATATGAATGTCCAAATTTTAGGTAGGAATAGCAACAAGAGTGATAGTCAAAGTTCATGGTAGACCTGATCCTAGATCACAATGGAGTACAAGTTGGATACACCCCAGCAGGGACTGCTGGCTTAGTGGACTCATGCATCCACTGTAGAGGCCTGTAGAGGCCTGAGTTTGACATCATGATCACATAATCACAGGCTCAAATCCTTACAGGTCCAGTCAGTTTTTCTTCGAACTGAGGTCGACAAAATTATTACAATTAAGTTGGGTAACAATAAATATCTCTTATTCAGTGCCTAGATACCCTTGGGTGAACGTGTGTTTTATACATCTTATGTTTTTCTAGTCAAAGATTTCACCTTCTGACTTTGTTCCTTTATGTCTCATTCCACCACAGGAATACACTTGTAAAACTATCCTGGACCATTGGGGGGCACTTAGAAACTCCTAAGATGTCAGACAGAGGACAAACAGCAGGGTTTAGTCCAAGTCCTGTTGCCACTTGTCAGCTGGACAGTTGCCGGCAAAAACCTCTTGTTGTGTTTCTATAGCTTTAAGCAGAGGTCACACTTGTGACCCTTGGAAACAACTTCTTCATCCTGGATAGAAGAAAAAAGGATAGATATAGGTAAAGATTCTGCCTTCTGGGACTTTTCTCAAGTCACAGATAGCAACTGGAGTCCTGATTGAAGTGGGAGTTTGGGGAGGCCACATTTATTCTGGGAACATGCTAGTGGGTGGGAATGACTCTTGGACATGCCCTAACTAATAGGCAAATATTCCATGGGTCAACCCTATCCACTTTGGTCATTTTCTGGTTGCCAGAAAACGTTGGCCACACTAAATGTGGGATCTGAGGGCTGGTTGTGTGTTTAGGTAGTGTACTATTTTATTCTTAGTCTCCTCCCACATATAAGAATAACATCCTTTTGGGCCAGTCAATGTACCCAGGAGGTGGATACACATTGATTGTTTTGGCATCCTGTTTCTGCCCTTTGAAGTGTTATATGTAAACTCCAGTGGATCTGTCAGGCAGGATTTAAAATGAAAGCAGGATTTGACATAGAATGTCAAAAAAGATGCATATTCTTAGAGGCTCAGAAAGGTAACCTCAGCCTATTCAGGTCACACTATTATTTGCTCATCAGAGGCCTTTCTTACTATTCAAATGCTAATAACTTTTTGGCTGAATTGAAATAGGTAACTTTCTAAAAGCACCTTTACTTTTTTTATTTATCACAAATCTGACCACACCACTAAATCTGATTTTTAATAACTATAAAAAATATTCTAGCTTGTACCATTACCAAGATACAGTATTCCAATTTTCAATCAGGTTTTCTACATAGGACAGTTAAAACATGTTTTTGTATACTAGTTATTTTAAGGACATATTACTATTAAATGTTAATATTTCAAAAGGAGGTGTTGACCTGCCAGAGGCATGCTACAATCGCAGGCCTGAAGCCATGTTTTTCCTTTCCATGCAGTGGATGCCACAGTTCGTGGTGCAGTTCATTAGTGACATTTAACTTATAGGCCCTGGGTACATTTTGCATTGGATACGAGGGACTTATAGGTAAGTTACAATTCCAAATGGAATAAAGTTAAATACATCAATTAGGTATGTGGCAATTTATCTATGTTTGAGGGGGAGCATAGGCACTTTACTTCTGATTAGCGGGGTAAAGTTTGCCGAGTTCTAAAATTAGCAAACAAATAATGTGCAGCAAAGTGAGAAAATATGCGGTGTCCACATGGAAAATGTGACTTTTCTATGCTGATTTTTTATTCTGTGTTTTCTTATTGTTTTCATTATATTTTTCCAAAAAATATTTTTTACTTATAGTTTGGTCTAAAATTGGAGTTAATTTGAATATAAAAATAACATTGTGTGTGCTTATGTTTTGGAATAGGGATGTCAGCTACCTGTAACATAATCCAAATGACTGACATCTCCATTGCATGGTCTGAAAGTAAGTTTAAAAGAACGTCAGTGGTCAAAGAAGATATATCCATGATGGAATCAACAAAGGTTTCTGAAAATATAAACATAAACATATAACTACTATTACCACCACCTCATTATCACTACTAACTCTACCACAACCAAAAACACCATCAATTGCTATCAGCATTACTTCCACCAAAAACACCACCCTGACAGTGTTTTGTGTTTCATATTTTCAGAGTGGTTTGTATGAATGACGTGTATTTGCAATCAGCAATAAATCAAGCTAATAATTCTGTCTTTAGTATAGTAAACAGATGGAATAATAATTTCTTCATACATGTTTCTTTGCTACCATAATATAGCCGGACCTATTGCATCTGATTGCTTCAGATGTGCTCATCCCACATGTGCCATGATTTACAAGACTATAGTCGAGATTGATTGAGGTTTTGTATCACCCTTTCACCATACATGGGGATGCGGTGCAATGTAAAACCTAGAACGAGGTTTACCAAGCAACGTATGACCACCTTGTTTGGTTCTGTGTGGCTTGGAAAATCTGGAGCAACACAAGGCATCCTAAGTTACTCCCTGTGGTGGGGCATTACATGGGTCGAGCGAGGTGTTCCCACGCATCCATCTATATATTCTGAAGCATTCCAGATTTACCAACCAGAGGAGCAATGAGGCCAACCAGAGGAGCAATGAGGCCAACCAGGGGTGCAATGAGGCCAACCAGAGGAGCAATGAGGCCAACCAGAGGTGCAATGAGGCCAACCAGAGGTGCAATGAGGCCAACCAGAGGTGCAATGAGCAGAAATATTTTTATTTCTCCTCATTGCTTCCTTTTTTTAACTGCGCTGCATAAGTGTGGGGAATTGCCCCCAAGGATGGTTTTTGAGCAGGAAGAGGTCCTTTCCTGCACAAAAACAATCCTGCCTGTAGCACAGGCACCCTAGTTCCATGGCGCAAGGGTGCCTGCGATGGAGTTAGCTTGCAGATTGTGTGCCAGCACAGTCAGAAGACAGGATTGCACCAAATATTGATAGTTGCCTTGATATGTTGCATTGTGTGAAAAGATGTTAAATATGGCCCTAGGCTTAGTAAACATGATGAATGCACATTAAATGATCAGTTGCTGTCAACAAATAAAAAATGAAATTGGAATGAGTTTTTAATCAAATGCATAAGGACTGTAGTCTGTTTGTTCACAGTCTACTATTTTTATATTTCTCTATAAAAATACGCGCAGACATTGGCAAAGAAGAGTGTGGCAGGTGCTGGCATAGACATGGCATCTTTTTCTGTTCAGCAAGAGCTCCTTGATCGCTACTTTGACGCAAAGACTATGATGAAACAATTCACTTGTAGGGAATCCTCCTTCCGGGAAGATACGGTTATACGTCTATTTCCGCTGTTGAACAAAACCTTCTCTTCGGGTATGTGTTATTTATCTTCCACTAAATTATCATTTTCTAACTTCTGTTGGTTGCGGATTCCAGGTATTTGGGTACTTTAAAATGCAGTCACCATATATGTGAAACAGTATTGTTGTCTAAACTAATGTTTTGTTATCTAGCATTGTGCACTGTAAAATACTCAGGGAAGTATGTTTAACTCATTAATCTCAGTTGTTTTGTTAATTCTTGTACATGGTTACATTTAGCTCATTTTAACAACAAACTGGCAATGACTAAACCCAGAATCTGAAATTAAATTTAACTGTACCTCCTTCAAACAAGAAAATAGACATTATATACAAGGGGCAGATTTATCATTGGATTGCATTGCCCTGTGCCACGTATGGTGTCGCCAGGGAACTGTTATCCTTAAATCAGAATTACCAAGCCACGTAGGGCCACCATTTGTGTCCTGGCATTGCTTGGTAAATCGGGAATGACGCATAGTAGCGGAAGTCGCTGCCTCGAGTTACTCTGCACAAGGAAGGTGCTAGATGTGTGCAGCGTGGGTTTTCCCACGCATCTGAACATGAATTCTGACGCATTCCCAGATTTGCCAACACTGGTAGACCTGGGAATACATCAGTATTGTATGCCTTCCCACCAGAGCGGTGATGAGTATGAGTATCTTTATTTCACCTCGTTGTTTCCTCTTCCTAACTGTCATATTTAGAAAGAGGAAAAGTCTCTAAGGTGCCCTTTCCTGCACAAAAACAATCTTGTCTACAATACATGCACCCTAGCCCCGTGGCATGAGGGCACCTGCATTGGTGCTAGGCAGACCCTAATGTGCCAATGCAGCGAATTAGGAGAGATGTGCTGTATTTACCATGATATGGCGCAGTCCTGCCATCTCCATTTGACGCAGTTCCGCACTGCTAGTTGTGTTACTGCATTGTGCTGCAACAAAAAATGATTCATCTGGCCCATTGTTTCATAATAGTGCTAGGATTTAACTGCGCTCCTTCTTGATGCGTGACACCCAGTATTTAAAGAGTAGGGTAAACATGGGCTGACAAATGCTGTGCAGATCTGTGAGAAGGACCCAAGGGCAGAATCGGCCCGTTTGCAATCGCAAAAAGTGCTTTTGCAATGCATCAAACCCAATTTTGCGATTTGGTAACCTGTTACCAAATTGCAAAATGGGTTTGCAATTCCCTATTTGGAAGGGGCGTGTTCAAGACGTCCCTTCCAAATAGTGAATCATAATGGTATGCATGGATGTTTTGTGACCGTGAATGCGGTTGCAAAACATTCGCATTTTACCACCTACTTCAAGTAGGTGGTAAGACATTTTCAAATGGGAAGGGGTACCAAAGGACCCCTTCCCCTTTGTCAATGTTCATAAAAGCATTGTTAAGAGCAGGCAGTGGTCCCACGGACAACTGCCTGCTCTTAAAAAACATGAAAGGAAAACTTTTCATGTTTCTTTTTGTAAAGCATCCCATTTTCTTTTAAGGAAAACGGGCTGCTTTACAAAAAAAATGTATTGCTTTATTTAAAAACAATCACAGACATGGTGGTCTGCTGATTGTGATTTGTGATTCCTAGTGGTTTGCAAAATGCCACCTACCTCATTAATATTTATGAGGTAGGTTATTTGCGACCCCTTAGAAATCGCAGAAAGTGTACTGCACACTTTCATGCATGCCATTTTGCAATTCCCTAATTGCAAATCACAAAGATTCTCAATTAGGGAATTACAAAACATTTTTTTGATGCATCCAGCATGGCCCATTAACACTTCTGCAAGACTCTCTTTGGAACATAAGGGGTAGTGCTCAGTCCCATGAGAGTCCTTCAAGATAATAGCAGGACAATCATTTTGTTTTAAATTGGTCCTGGGAATGTCCCTCGGAGACCCCTACCACAATGTCCAGGGGTTCAGGGCACAATGCCCCCTTACACATATATTTATTTTCATTTTCAGGGCACAAGAACTATACTGTGTCCAGTATGAGGCTGAAAAATGTACCTTTATGTTGCAGCCAGCCAATCAGAGCACAAGCTCCTGAGGAAGCAAGGCAGATGATGGGAGAAAAAGCCCTCTCAGCCAATCAGATTGCACAGTTACTTCAAGATACATGCTCATGAAACTCCCATTAGAGTCCCACAAATCCAACACTCCAGATATCCATACATTTTGTTTGAACGTTACTTTCTCCCAAAAAAATGAATGAATTGACAATAGAATACGTTCTGGGTAAAGACCTAGCTTTAAGCCAAATTTGACATAATTCTGCTAGGTGTATCGGCGACTAAAATTCCTCAGAGAAGCTTCATGCGAAAATTGTGTTTTGGGTCCCCCTTTTTTTCATGACCTCTGCTGGGTGAGGTGGATGAATCTCTTATAGGGAAAGGTTTGTGAAGACTAGTTAACAAACCAGAACAATCATTTCCTATGGTACCCAGGTGCTAAGTCTAACTACGCAGTGGTGATCGCTATATATAAAAAACAAAGAGTGAGAAACCAGGACTCGTTTGCGGTGTCCGCCCACTTTTTGTCCCCATTTTGACCACTAGATGTTGGTTTGTTCAATATGATTGTGCCCTGGGCTCTGCTAACCAGACCCAGGGCCTGTGCTCTGATTAAAATTACATGGTAATTAGCTATAATTACTATAGGTACTGACAACCTACCTGTAAGTCCATAGTATATGGTAGTGCATGTAGGTCCAGAAACCCAGCAAAATTAATGCACTTGAGTGTCCACCACTGGGGTGCCTGCTGTCATTTTAAAAGCCAGCCCTGTCTTGCAGGCGGCTTTTACATTGATGTTATATGCAAACTATACCATTTATATATTAATGTCTCCACTACGGTCTCCCCTGTGTGCACAGGAGTGCCTTGTAACTACAAGCTAATCAGGGGTGTTATAAAATATGTTTTATATGCCCTAGTGAGGGAACAACTGTCAATTACATTTTTCCTCATTGTAGCAGAATAGCTCCGTAGAGTAGCATTGGAATACTTCATTTAAGTATAACTATTTAAAGAATTGAGCTACAAATATATTTCAAAGTATCAAATTGATAGTGAGAATTAATCCAACAATTTGCCACTGATTGATATTATTATAACAATCACTTTATTTTTTGTAAGCAAAAAATAATTTATTGAACCTGGCAAAAAATACATTGTTCCAACTGAACTGATTGGTAAGCTTCTGCCAGTCTGAGCCAAGCTGTCTTAATGAGGTGTGAAGTGTCCAGACTAGAAATACATGATTTTCTTTAGGAGGAGAATTACAAACTGCAGAGCAAAAGGCAGGCCTTCAAAAAGGGAATGACATGTTGGGGCAGTGCATACTCACCCCTACACCCTGAGCCCCCCAGCCAGACAGGAGCTCCTGTAATTAGATCAGTAGAGGGAAACGTAGCCTTAGAAGTGGGTTGACATAGTCAGAACTAACCCTCCAAGAGAGAGTTTATTTGGATTCTAAAAGAATAATGCTTTCTGGGTAAAGAATAAGCCACACTTTGGAGAAAATGTTCATACACCTAGGTGGCACGCTGCATCCCATTGGTTAGAGTTCCCCACCTGCTTCACACCCAGGAACTATGAATAAATATGGTAGTGTTGCCGAACAACTCAGATCACTGCCTGAAACTACAAGGAGAAGGACTGCTGGAACCCTGACCTGCACCCCAAAGGATTGCACTCTGAGTGGCAGCAACTGCAGTAGTTTTGGAACTTCATTCCTAGAATGGAGTGGATTCCCTGAAAGCAATGGGTTAAAAGAGCTCTACCCGCACCATCCCCACCAAGACGATCACAGCTGGAAGGCTTCCAATGGACTTTTATGGAGATGGCCAGGTGCATTTGGGAAACATATTCCTTACATCCCAAGAATCATCTTAGAGCATGTAGACTCTAGGATATGCATTGTCAACACTTTGAAATCCAAAAAGGACCTTCTAGAAGTTTGGAGACTTTTTTTGAAAAACCTCCACAATGTGACCAACCCATCGACAAGAGTCAAGCTGCCGTTGTCGAACCGCGACCCGGCTTTGATTTCAGGTTCGCCTTGCTGAAAGCTCCGGAGCCTAAGAATTTCTGGATATCACTGAGGCTTCATCAACACAAACCTCGGCCTGACGAAGAGGCTTGCTCGATGTCAAGAGAAAAGGCTCTAGAAAATGACTGCGTGCATAGCTAAAGGTTCAACCAAGGCCTCACGCTTAGTACATCTGACCAGAGCTCCATCACGGTCGGCTTCAAACTTTGAAGAGGCGCTTTTGGGGATTGAAGCACTAGAAAGTGTTTATTGGTTAAAAATTCACATCTCCGGTTCCCCACATTGGATTTTTGTCATTTTGTCATTTTGGTGTCTGTTTGTTCATAAAATATAACTGTGTCTTACCTATTTAATGTACTGGTGGTTTTAAATGCTTTACACACCTGTCTCCTGAGCTAAGCCTGCCTGTTCATTGCCAGCTACCAAGGGTTGACGGAGGGAATAATTTATTGAGACCTTGACTGAACAGTTGTTGAGTTTGTGCAACACCTTTAACAATGTGCAGCTAAAACTGATCAAGGAAATTGCACTTTTAGACAAGCCCTATGCATAATTCTTTGCATTTGGTTAATACATAGTACATATAGTCCTCAGCTGTGTACTACAGAGATTACCGTTAGGGCCACACTTATTGCTACTGCCTGAACTAGCTTGCATCTGTGTAGCTCAACCTTGCAGTGTACACATGTGAGCCATACATAAAGTACCACCACCAAGGTAGTCCTGAATCCAATCACCTATAATGAATAAACCTCCACTTTACACAGTCTTTGTCTATTGCACAGGTTTGACTGTATAGCACTCAGCTTTCCAAGGCCGGTAATCCCTGGCATACAACATTTGGCCACACTCAGAGGTAGTTGACAAAAAGGCTGCATTGAAATGTCTCTGAGCTTCCATCACCAGGTGCACACAGCCTTCACTGTGTGCAGCAGGGAGTATTGCATGCACCCAAGCCTTTCCAAGTAGCTAATGCCTGTAGTGTATAGTCTTCACTATGCACATTAGAAATTGAGTAGTCTAGGTCCAGTCAATGCCAAAACTCCTGTGCCTTTTTGTCCCACTTTCATGATTAATACTTTGTAAGGGTTCATAAATTATTGAGAACAACGTATCATGAATTATATCATCAGTGATTCTGTCAGGTATGTCAAGAATAAACTTCTGTTATTCAGCGCCTTGGGACCCACGGTTGATAAGCGCACTTTACAAATACACGAGTTATGTTAGGTTATGGTAATGTAAATTGAAATGCTAACTATGCTATAGTTCATGGGGTAATTTAACATGGCATGTGTGATGTAATGTGTGAGGTCATAAGCAGTTCATGGTGCGGGTGCAAATTATGGCTCATTTACTGTACATTAATTGGCAAATGGCAGTGTTTTTTAGCCTTGTTTACTAGCCATGAAGAAACGTAACTCTTTTTGTTTCATTGTGTTATGAGCAAATCCATATTACACAATAAGGG
Organism: Triturus cristatus; assembly: GCF_964204655.1. Lineage (NCBI taxonomy): Eukaryota > Metazoa > Chordata > Amphibia > Caudata > Salamandridae > Triturus > Triturus cristatus. The sequence goes on along the minus strand of NC_140588.1, from coordinate 1,116,366,937 downwards.
CATAGAGAGGATATCGGGCAAACACAACATGACCTCCCTGTCAATAAGTTATGTTTTCAACAGATACTGCAGCTATTACCTAATAATCACAACCACACTATTAGCACAGCAAATGTTAATGTTTAGCATACAAAAAACACTACCACACTGAAAATTATTAAAAAACCCAGAAATTCACAAATAATTAAAATGAAGTCAGACATGTTTAGGTTTGCTCATAACTCTATGTCGCAACTGGTGCAGTGAATTGCGTTCAATGGGTACTATCATGCCTCCAGAGGATCCAGAGAATTAGGCTTCACTCATTCTTTTGTGGCATTCTTCATCATGGACAACTTAATCCCATCGAGGCTAGTTAGTACAACAAGGGTGGACTAGGTAGCACTACCAGGACGGACTCAACCTGTTGGAGGAAGTTCTTGATTATTCAGCATTAGATAGTTTTAGGCATCCAGATGTTAAAAATACCTTGAGGTTAAACTAAATAGTTTATTGGCAGCACCCTGGGTGAGATTAAAAAGAAAAAACTATGAGGATGTACATTGAGTATTATGACTCTAGCATCCCTGTTAGACCTGTCAGCCTTAAGGAGGTCTTCCCAGAAACATTTTGCCTGCTTTGTCTTACATTTTGCTGCTCTGTTTTGTTGTCTTATGGCTCTGGGACTTTACCACTGCTTATCCATGCTAAAGTGCATCTGCTCACTCCCCTAAACATGGTACCATTGGTGTATCCACAATTAGAATAGTTAATTTATCTGAAAGTCCCTGGTAAAATGACCTATATGTGCCCTGAGCCTGTAAATTAAATGCTACTCGAGGGCCTGCAGCATTGATCATGCCACCCACTTTAGAAGCCCTGCAGACAAGTCTCAAGTCTGCCACTGAAGAGTCTGTATACGTAGTTTCACTGCCATGTTGACTCAGCATTTAAAACCCTTGCTAAGCCTTATACTCCCTTTTCATTACATATATGTCACTCCTAAGGTAGCCCCTAGGACAGGGTGTCATATAAGTAATAGGCAGGACATATACTTTTTATTTTTATTTTTTTATGCCCTGAAAGACAAAAACTCCCACAATTCATTTTTCACTATTGTGAGGCCTACCCCTCCCATAGGTTAGCATTTGGGTTTACTTAATATATCTTTTAAGTGTAATTCCTGAATGAGAAGCAGCAGGATAAATATTATTTAATGGATTTATGACTACAACTTTAAAAATGCTCTTAAGGTCTGTGTGACTTGGCCTGCCTCCAATAAACATCAGGGAGCTGAGATGTAAGTAAGTAAGTAAGTAAGTAATAGTTTATTAGCATAGTTAATTAAAACCATTGCAATTCTTCCTTAGAAAAATAAAACACTAATGTGTACACAATACATTATTCATTACTTAAGTAAAATTACATTCAGATAAAATCTATATTTATAATTCCTTTAAAAAATTCATAAGATTTAATATGTTGATAAAATAAAATAGTAAACGTATTGTTCTAAATGTCCTCTGTAATTTAGGGCAAGGGGACAAGTTCCAGTATTCACTCTTCTTCCACCTTCCATAATTGATACTTTATAGATAGGATTCTGCTTAGTTTAAGAGCCTCTAAAAACATGACAATAGGTCAATCTTCTGCATCTTTGTTTCTACCTCCTTCAAGAACTTCAACAGGTTACAGTTCAACTGCGGGTCACTAGGTGTAAAGCAGGCAAGAACTGCCTGTCTTCGTGAGCGTATTCCACGCTGGTTGAAGTGATATTTCAGTAACCGTTTCCTTTCCGCCAACAGCTTCTCGCAGGAGCACAGCAAATGTTCCATGTCTTCAGACGCCTTGCCACATAGGCGACAGAGGGGACCCCCATTAACCCTCAGCCACTGCGGAAAAAGGCATGGTAACATGCCCAGTCTATATCTGAGAAACTTCAATTTTATATAACGTGAGTACCCGAGGTCAAGATAACTCTGGTGGACTTGTTTGGAGTAGGAGTTTAGGATGATCCACCCATGTGACCTCTTTGCAACACACGCTTTATCTTCAATCCATGAGACGTGTTTTATTGTTCTTTTTACTATTCTTTTGATCGTAGTATGATTGGTAGGGGTATTCCACAGCTCCTGTAACCCTAGATTCACTAGGCTGTTTTTCAAGAATTTGGCAGCTGGCGATGCCGGATACCGTTCTAGTTCTGACCATAAGTAGCTGTTTAGGGTTCCTTTATTTGCCTTACGGACCTTATCCCAAGTCATTATGTATGTGCCTTGTCTTGCCAAAGACTGCTTCTGTCCTCCAAATTCCAGCCTGAGTTGGGCCGGAGAGGTTTGTTTTGGCATGCTGAATATGGTTCTGTATGCTAATGCCACAGTTCTATCTAGGGTCGCCGCATCCCTACCTCTCTGTACTTCGCTCCCATAGGTAATTGTGGGCAGCAGTTTAGCTCCTATAACTTGTGCCAGTGGCAAGTGAGAGGGACTGGTGAGCTTACCATTTAATTTTTTTAATGAGATAGATATCGCAATACCTTTTCCTCTAATGCTTGCTTTCTGAATGGTAAATTGGCCACTATTGTCGATTTTGATTCCCAGATACTTGTACACTGTTGTGTCTTCAATACGGTTATTGTTCCAGAACCAGCCATAGTTGGGAGCTGAGATGTGTTATTTATATCCTTATGGCCTATCACAAGGCTGATAGGCCTTCCTAAGTTAACAGGGGAGGGAGGAGCTGATACTTGCAGTTGAAGAGTGCTGTGTCTGTCCACACACAAAGAGCTGCATATCCCCGTATAGTGTTTATAGAGCCTGGGTAAGAAAGGGAGGACTAGTGTGCATTGCAAAGGATCCTTCTAAAAGATTCCACCACCTTACAGAACCAGTGCACCAAATTATACATATTAGACACCAGACACCGATATTTTATTACACTTATAAACCTGCGGATACTCTGCCAGGAAATAAGTCTGCTGTACTTTGGAAGGACTGATACTCTGTGGGACTGCTGCTATGGAAGATCAGGTTTTCTGCTGTGCTGCCCTATCTGCTGACTGCTGCTCTCTTTGTCAGGGTGAGAAGGAGTACATTTTCACAACTTGAACTGAGAGTGACTCTGAGGGCTTCACTGCTCGCCTCTAGTTCTGCAGTCTCAGGGACATCAATGACTACCTATAACTCTCAATCTAGCACATGGACTATGCCATCTGTGACTCCTACCTCTGCCTGAGGAGACCCCTCTAGTCCAGGGCTTCAGAATTGCCTTTCTGTGCATGGGTTGAAACCATCACAGTGCCTTCATCGCCGAGGCTCAGCGACAACACATTACCTTCTTCACTGAAGCTCGACGTCAAAGCGGGGACCCGACAGCATGGTTCAGCGCTGACTCATTGCCTACAGTCCTCCAGATCAATGATGACAATGCTTCACCACCTCCGTTCTGCGCAGCCTCTCCTTGATGTTGACGCTTATTTTCGAGAAGGTACTGTTTCTGCAGTTCAGCTGTGGCTTCTGAATCCGAACCGCACTACCATTGCAGTCGACTTGACTTTTCAGAATTGACTCAGTCTACTATGACCTCAAGTAACCCCTTTAAGCTATTGACTTTTAAGCACTGAATTTAGAGATATTCTTTAACAATGTATAACTCCAGTTTTATTTATTGTATTTTGGTCATTTTTTTCTTGTTTTGTTAAATAAATCAAGAACTGTTGTCCTAAACAGCATTGGATTATTACTGTGTGGTGTTTTCACTGTTTTACTGCAATAAGTGTTACACAAATAACAACCATAACGCCCCCTTTGGGGAGGTAGAGGCCCATGGCATGCCTCCCTGAGGCAGTGTGACGCAACGCAGCGACATGCGCCGCGTTGCCTTCCACCATATCTATGAGGCCATGAAAAGCCATGCAGGATATAGATAGATATGGGTCTGCACTGTGTACTGCCGGAATGTCACAAAAGTAACTCACCAGTAGCACTTTGGGCTTGAAAATAAGCCAATCCATAATTTTCCAGATCCCTATCATACAAATATGTTTTTATGTTTTTCTGAAAAATATGCAGTATTGACTGGTATGAGTCTAAAGTTCAACTAAAAAGAGAATAGATCAGCAAGATCTCATAAGATGTCTCAAGTGACTTTCTTCTCTAGTTGACCACTAATTGTATTTCTGTCACTAGGTGTTATCAAAGGTGAGGTGCTGATTCAGATGTCCATTGGTCTTTACTTCCCCTACAATCTTCCAGCCTGCGAATATTTCAGAGACTTCATTGTTGGCGGATCCACTGATGAATGCATCGCGGAGGTAGAGAAATGGAGGACAAAGGCCCCTGACGCTGTCGACATCAGTTATGCAGTAGAGGTTGCTTGTGAACATCAAGTCAATGGGTAACAGGTTTATTAAAAAAATGTGTTTATAACTGCACCTCTTCTCACCAAGATTGAGGTACACAAGTCTAGACATCACATACAAGTCAATAGTTCTCTAGCTCTACTCCGGCCAAGTTCATCAAGGGCAGGTTTTTAAACCTCAGACAACCATCATATCACTGTCCATACTTTGGGGCTCAATGAATTGCCATAGAACAGAGGCAGCCCCGCAAGTCATTTTGGTGTGGCACACTATGCTAATTTGAAAGGGCAGGAATGCGCCATATTTAAAAGATATGGTACATTTCTGTCCATCCAGCCAGTATCAGTACAAAATGTGCTGCCTAGCACCAAAGCAGGCACTCTTGTGTTGTTGTCATAACTGTTCTTGTGCAGCACATGTGGAAAAAAGAAGGAGACATTTAGACATTTCTCTTTGTTATGCCTGCTCTGCGGAGGTGTAAGTTGTTGGCGCTGCCCCAGGTTTATGTGATGTTGTAAATCTGGGACTGTGTCAAAATCCATGTGTACTGCGTGAGAAGACCCAACACAACAATAATGAAAGAAACCTTGCTGCAGAAAAAGGTGGCTTTGTGTTGCCTCATAGATAAGATTGAGAGGCCTGAGCCACCAGAGCAAAAAGAAAAGAGCCTTTGTCAGCTTCAGATGCAATCAACCCTTTGGCCTAAGGACACCGTTTCCCATTTTCATACATTTTATTGGTTCTGATGCTCCGTCCATCACCATCCCCTTTTGTACTACTTTGTTCGCCATAAGTTGGCTGGGTATGCTCAGACGTGAGTCCCTTGCTCACTTTGCCACTGGATTCAAGCAAGCCTGGCTGAAGACGGCTGAAATGCCAGAAACCGGTCCTAGGTAGCTTGTTTCCGGTCCAGGGAAGGCATGGCTTGGCAGTTCGGGCTGGACTGTTCCCATGAGGCACAGGGTCAGACTGATTTGCATATGGCCATGTCTGAACTGGGGTGGCAGAGTGGGCTAAAGAACGGTGATGGATCAAACCCAGATCTGTTGACTGGGTGTGAGTGTTTGATTGGTTCTGATGCTCCGTCCATCACCACCCCCTTTTGTACTGCAATCAACCCTTTGGCCTAAGGACACCGTTTCCCATTTTCATACATTTTATTAGTATCGCTCACTCAACAATTAACTCTGTTAAATTAGGACAGATTTGCGTCCTTAGCATACAGTTGCATATAGCAAAGACACATCTTCTCACCCCACACTCTTACCACCTCAGGCACACGCCCACGACAGTTTTAACACAATATTGGTTACTTTTTGAATTCATACTGGTGGATCTGTCTGAAAAAATTTAGGTATTTCCTAGGTAGCAAATCTCACTATGCTGTGAAGCTACAAGGGTGTGTGTGTTAACCTGTCCTGGAACACATCATCATCAATTGATACTCATAGCTCACACATACACATAGTGCCTCTAGGCGCTAAACAAAGATAGAAGATTTATAAAAGAAGACTCTTCTTTTATTTCTAAACAGGGTGAGGGTTTCACTGAGCACCAGCGGCAAGAATTGTTACAACTAGGAAGAGGTAGTAAATGTGTTCCCATGCAGTGCAAACGGATGTATGTCATTACAACGCACACTTTTACAACGCATGCACTTACAACACATTTTTACAACGCAACATCCACTACAACGCATTCCAAAACATAGCATGACACTACAACGCATGTTTAAAAACTACCTTTACAACGCATTCCATTACATCGCATACTACCTTTACAACGCATACCACTACAACGCATAGTATAGGGGTAAAAATTACTATTCTAACTCCAGGGGGTGCAACAGTAGGGTAAGTGTTGGATTGCGTTGTAATGGTATGCGTTGTAAAGGTAGCATGCGATGTAATGGAATGCGTTGTAAAGGTAGTTTTTAAACATGCGTTGTAGTGTCATGCTATGTAATGGAATGCGTTGTAGTGGATGTTGCGTTGTAAAAATTTCATTGTAAGTGTAGTGCGTTGTAAAGGTTGTTCACCGTCTAAGACTTGTGAGATGTTTTAACAATGCAGAAATAGAGCACCACTTGGGTTACTCAGTACAGAGAACTTACGTTCATGTTGGTCCTTTTAGATGTTATCCATCATCTAGGTGTGTGCTCAAGAAAGGGGGCATCCTAGACATGGTTCAGTAGCATGATGTTATGATGGGTGGAAATGCACAAAAGCTCCTATGTCTCTAGCCATGGGTGACAATACTCCCAGTTGTCATAGAGAGTTCCTATGACAATGGACAGGGGTGACAATACCTCCAAGGTGTCATAGAGAGTTCCTATGACAATGGACAGGGGTGACAATGCTCCCAGTTGTCATAGAGAGTTCCTATGACTATGACAATGGAGAAATGCGTTCAGGTGTCATAGAGAGTTCCTATGACGTTAGGCCATCGGTGACAAACCCCCAGGTGTCATAGAGAGCTCCTATGACTATGGCCAAGGTTGACAATGCCTCCAGGTATCATAGATAGTTTCTTTGTCTTTTACCATGAGTGACAATAGTACCAGGTGTCATAGAGAGTTCCTATGACTATGGACATTTTTTCACAATATTCCCAGCTGCAATAGAGTGTGCCTATATATATATTCACTGAAAAAAACAAAGGTTTCAGGGGCGTTATAGTTAGTTGGACATTTTACTCGTACAAAACCATAGAAATTCCCCCGTTATAGTTAGTTCAGCTAACTATAACTCGCGCGCCCGCAATGCACTGCTGATGACGTCACATATTACATCACTCATAGGTTTCAGGTACATTATAGTTATTTGAACATTTGACTCATATGAAACCAGAGAAATTCACCTGTTATAGTTAGTTGAGCTAACTATAACTCGCGCACCTGCAATGCAGTGCTGATGACGTCACATATTATATCACTTATGACATGTTCAGTGACATCACTCATGACATCACTGATGACATCTCAAATGACATCACTGATGACATAACTGATGACATCATCCAGTGAATGCGTGTTTCTGTAAAGTTTAAATATTTTTCATATATATCTATGCCAAGGTCTATTCAAGAATAAGTCTATATAAAAGTGCCTGAATACATTATTTAGTAGTTGCATGACTGACTCTAAAAGTCACTGATTGAATGTATGTTACTGAATGCATGGATTAGTGACTAGACTGTGTGAATCTCTGTTAGTCTCTCTCTTGGTGTGTAAGCAGGTGCATGGCTTGGTGAGTAGCTACATCAGTGTGTATATGTTTTTTTGATTGATTGTATGAGTATCTGTATAGGGGTCTGACTGTCTATGTGGGTGTGTGGGTGGTGTCTGACTGTGCATACATGTCTGAATGGCCGATTCACTGTTTCTATAGATTCAAAAGTGCATCTCAGAAGGGCTGTATAGATAGCTGACTCTGTGAACAGGTGTGTTCATTAGTGAATTGATGTCTCAGTTGCATATATGTGAGTAACTATATATGTTTTTACACACAATATGTGAGTGTTGGAGTGTATAATTGACTACGTTTGAGACAGTGATTGCAAGATTGTCTACATACAAAAATGTGTACATGTATTAGTGATTGTATAAGAGAGTAAGTATGTGATAGTATCTATATAAATAATGAAAGTGATGCGTGTATAAATAAGGCAGGTGTTGTGTATATATCTGCATATGTGACTACATGGGTGTATGATTGAATTTTGGCATGACTGAATAGATGTGTGAGTAACTCTATTGATCATTAGCACTGTGTAAATGTATATATACGTGTATGAGTGGCTATTATACTGATGTAATGATGAGTGACACCATGTATGAGTGACTGTATCAGTGTATATCTGGCTTACAATATATAGATTGGAATCAGTGGATGGATATCTATTATCTGGTATTGGTGTGTCTATGCTTTTCAAAAGAGTAGTCTGTATTTTAGAGTGCGTCTATCAAAGGTTATATTACAGTGTGAAGAGGTGTGTCAGACTATCGCGTGGATGATGTCATCAGTGATGTCATTTGAGATGTCATCAGTGAGGTCATGAGTGTTGTCACTGACCATGTCATGAGTTATGCAATATGTGACGTCATCAACAGTGCATTGCAGGCACGCGAGTTAAAGTTAGCTCAACTAGCTATAACAAGCGAATTTCTCTGGTTTTATATGAGTCCAATGTCCAACTAACTATAACATTCCCAAAACGTGTTTTCTCCATGATAATTTCCATAGGAAACTTTAGACAAGGCTAGAGGTCGAACGGGTGAACGGAATTACCCCAAATTTGCTTTTGTTTATTTGGTGTAAATCCGTTTAGTAGTTTTTGAGAAATATCAGAATTTACAGATATCGATATTTGGGAATTCTGCCATCTGATTGGCTGAGGCGTTACGAGCACTAGCTTGCTGCTGATTGGCTGCGAGCGCTGCAAGCATTTGCAACTAGGAAGTGTTGGCCGCCATTTTGTGATTCCGTTGAAGCGAGTAAGGGGGAAAAATGGCAAAACATGTGGGAAAGAGGAGGGCAGGAGCACTGTAACCTTTGTGAGGTGTTTAGGGTGTGCTATAGAGGGGTTGCGAAGCGAAGTATTTACCCCTAACGGTGTGTAAGTGGTGGGCTATGGAAATTAAGTGAGGTATTGGGTAGAGTGTAGAAGCAAAAGAGGAAGGTGCACCAGTAAAAGAGTCCAAATCCGAAAAGATATCCATAGTATTTATTTTTATTATCTTGTAGTAGAGAAAGATAAAACTCAGCCAACGCATTTCATTCTACACAAGAACTTCTTCAAGGCAAAATAGAATCTTTGTGGCCTTTGGTAATGAAAATGCAATGAAACGCAATCCCATGTGCATAGAAAATTCCTAAGTACGACAATCCAAAGTAGAGAAGGTAATCATCATGAAGAGAATATGTATCAGACACATACGTCTAGGAATATATCCCTTTGGTATTTCATTATGTCACTCCATAATAAGAGTGCAACCAATGGGGTTCCAGTAATCTTGGAAGTCCTGTAAAACTGAGCGCCAAGGAAATAAATAAGTGACAGTATATTCAGTCTATCAGGTATTTGGTAGAGTGTGATGCGGGTAAGGTGAGCTGGTGCGGGACTCAGGGACTTAAGCGTGAGCCCAAATTGTGTGTCTTATGCTGTGAAGTCATGTGCCATGGCCGCTGCACTACAGTTGTCGAAGTAGTGTCTGGATGTGTTTATAACTACTAGGACGAACTACTGACCCGTACTGGTATGAAAGTCCTGGGGTACGGAATATATGTGAGGTATTGTCTAGAGTCTCATGTTGCTAAGCAGAGCTGCTGCCGGAGTCGGGGATTAAAGCGTGAACTCAAACTGTGTGCCATATGCTGTGAAGTCATGTGCTCTGGCTGCTGTACCACATCTGTGTAAGCATGTAGTTATAGGTACTTGGATGAACTTTTGTTTAGAACATTGTAGCTTATGTATGGTGCTTAGGTGGTGTTGTATACGGAGTGTGAAGGTAAATCAATATGGTATTTGTAGAGCGCAAACTACTCACCTCTATGGGTGAGTAGAGTTGGGGATCAATGCGAGAGGTCTGTGCTGCAAAGTAAGATGGGCTGGCCGCTGCGCCACAGCTGTGTGGAGAATAAATGTTGACAAGGGTGCGGAAGTTGGCATTATATGGCCCTAAAATAGGGGGCCTAAGTGGTAAGTTATAGGTTGGCTCAAAAAAGAGCCCTTTTGTTCAATAGTTGGAGCTACATATAAGTGCGGATGCACAGCTTCAAGGGTTTCAGGAAAACTCGGTTTCCCTGATCTGTGAAGTGTACTCCATCACTTCTGTATATATCCGCCATATCAAAACGTATGTTGTTGTTGTATATGGACCCCATTTTGTGGTCTCTGAGGTATGCAGAGACAGCTTTGTTTTTTTCTGAGATCTGAGGACACCATTTTTGGAACATTTCCACTTCTGTCTTTGGCATATATTGGAATATACAAAGACAGTTTGAGGCAAAAGTAACATCAATTGTCCAAAGGTCTCCTTCATAAGCATTTCCAAATCTGCCCCAGTCAATGTGCCTAGGTCTTTTCCACCACAGTGCACAATCATGAGGTCAGGGTGTTGGAGACGCAAACAGGTTTCAACCAAAGGCAGCAATTGGTGCCATTTCAATCCTCTCTGTCCAAACAATTGAATGTCCACATTTTGTAAACCTAGGTCTAAGTCAATACGTCTCTGTTCTGCATACCTCTGGCACGAGAAAACTTAGCTATGTCCTATGATCCACAATAGCATTTTGAAGGTATGGCTGGAAGGTATGGAAAGATGTCTGTAGCTCATGCAGTTCCTTCATTGAATAAGAGATATGTTTAAAGATGGGGAACTAGTTTCTTATCGCATACAAAACAGTACCTGATTGGTAGATGAAAAGCATTGTTATTTAAAAGTAGGGTGCACATTAGTTTTGTTGAAAAGTATGTTTGTGAGTGGCTAAGAAAAAGCAGTTTGCACGTACATATTATAGGATAAAATTTGCTCAACTCAACCACACCTGCTACTTGCATTTGGAAGGCACTGTTCGAACTTAAAACAATCGTGAACTTTTAACCTTCACATGCCATTAAATGTTCGAGAAAATGTTGCAAAAAAATATCGTTAGGTTTAATAAAATTGACAAACTTTTAACCTCCACATGTTGTAGAATGTTCTAGAAAGTGTGTTGATAGAATACGTTGCATATCTGACTTCGATGTGTACTTGAATATTAAAAAAACTATTTATATGGAAAAGTAGAAAGACAGTAATAGAGAGAATTTTTGAAAGCTAAAAAAATCACTACTATTGTAATTTGTTCTTGATTAACAACTGGTGTTTGCCAGTAAGTAGTTAACAATTTTAACGGTCTGAAAGTGCGGTGTTGCTCAGAGTGGCATGGCGGTGATATTATATGGTGCTACACTCGGGTATGAAACCGAGAGTCTCAACCGTGAGGTCATTGCTGTAAAGTGATGTGGTCTGGGGTTTGTAGCATACGTGTGCTTGTAGTGTTAGTAGGTGTTTATACAATACAGGGAGTGGGAAGCGAACTACTAACCCGCTACTGTGTGTTGATAGTATACTGGAAGCGGGAAGCAAAGTAGTTACGCCTACCGGTGTGAAGACTTGGGGATGAAACCAAGCTGATTGCTGTAAAGTGATGGGCTCTGGGCGGTGTCGGATACTTGCCGCTGTAGTATAAGTGTGTAATTATTGTTAGTATGCGTTTATAGTATATAGGGAGTGGGAAGCGAACTACTCATCCCTACTGGTGTGAAGACTCGGGGATTAAACCGTGAGCCTAAATTGTGAGCTCAATGCTGTAAAGTGATGTGCTCTGGGCACTGTAGTATACTTGTGGAGGAAGTGTTAGTTTACGTTTATACAATATAGGGAATGGGAAGCAAAACTCTTACCCCTACCGGTGTCAAGACTCGTGGATGAAACTATGAGCTCATTGCTGTAAAGTCATGTGCTCTGTGTAGTATTCCATTGTAAGTCATAGTAGAATGTTAGTATGTAATCCTACTTGAATCTACGGGGCATATTATCAAGAAACAGCGTTAAAATTATTGCCGCTTTAGCGGCAGGAAACTGCAGCTAAAACGGCGATAATGGGCTTGATAATATGCCTTAGAGAATTCCAATAGAAGCCCATGTTAACACCAGAATATGGGCTTCTATTGGAATTCTCTACGGCATATTATTAAGCCCAATATCGCCGTTTTAGCGGCAGTTTCCTGCCGCTAAAGCGGCGATAAATTTAACACCGTTCCTTGATAATATGGCCCTCAGAGTGTAATGTTAGAATATAGGGCTGTCATGTAGGGAACATTGCGGAGTTTGTACACGGTGCTGGATTAAACGGTTGCTCTGCTGTCTGCTCCTGTTGGTGATTGTTTCAGGTGTCTTGTTTTCTTGTAATAAATCTACTTCTTGGATTCACTGCTGTCTGCCTCTTCACTACATAAATTTGGCGACGAGTGGGAGAAGGCAAAAAGAGGGCACCACTCAGCAATATTTCAAAATTGCTTGCCTTGTGCTGAAGACCTGTTTTGTTCATGTAGCTGTTTCTACTCATGCCAGGGTTGTCGGCTCATTGAACTATGTCATCCGACTTCTGGTAGGATTTATATGTTTAGATTTTGTGCTTCCTCTGCTTTTTCACTACATTCTGGTCGCTGTACTACACGTGTGTTAGTTGTTGTAATAAAGAAAGTGACAACACCAGTAGCAGAACAACTGTCACTTTATTCCAAGCCATCCGCTCTCTGACATGAGCTGATTGTCAACATTCTAAGGTGAGCTTCGGGAGATACCAAGGTAAGAGGGACGGAGGGGGTGGATGGAAGGAACCAAGTTGGGAGAGGAGGGGAGGATACAACACATCTCCTTACCCAACATAACAGGAATGAAAACATAGGAGAGAACATTACCTAGCTACTCTGTCCCACTCCAAACTTGACCATCCTCCAATTCCACCACATTTTCCCCCTACCTTTGACATTCTGAGGAGGGAAAAATTTACTCTGTCCCACTTTAACCCTTGTGGGTTTCTTTATCAACACAGCATCATTAACCATAGGTTTCAAATCCTTCACACCATGTTTCTTATCATACCAGCCTTTGTAGCGGGATTGATGTTGCTGCACCTTAATCTGACTTTCAGACCTGTCATAGACAACCATCTTACCCCCTTCTAGCCAGAGAGGGTACATCTTAGTGCCTGGTTCTCTTCCTCTTAACATTACAAAGGGAGAGATCCCCGTTACAAGGTTGGGTGCCGTGTGGTAAGCCCACAAACAGTTTTTAAGAGAATCATCTACGTTGAATCCATTAGACATTGCCAGTTGAATATGTTCCTTAATCATACGGTTCATCCTCTCTACTAAGCCATTTGCCTTTGGGCAGTAAAGGGCCGTTTTCTCATGCTTGATATTATGGTCTTTTAAGAAAGTTATCATTTCATCTGATGTGAACTGCACCCCATTGTCAGTTACTAAAATCGATGGAATTCCCTCAAATGAGAATACAGATTTCAAAAATGCCACGAGGTTCTTGGTCGTGGTGGAAGGGGTGAATTTGACATTGACCCAATGGGAGGTGTAGTCCACCAGCACAAACATAAACCTTCTTAGCGGGCCTAAGGCATCCATGGGGCCAATTATGTCCATGGCCAGTTTAGTCCATGGAATGACTGGTACCTCCACCGGTGAAAGTGGGACCTTATGTAAGGACTTGGTTTTGTCACTCTTTGCACAACTATAGCAGTCCTTTACCTTTAATTCAACTCTAGAATCCATCCTTGGGAACCAAAAGCTGTTCCTCACTTTTCTTTTGGTGAGGCTTCTCCCCAAATGGCCTTCGTGGGCAAGGTCTATTATTCTGTCTCTCAAGGTCCCAGGTGGCACAATTTTAGAATTGCGGTAGATTCTGTTTTCCTGAATGGTAAGCTCATTCCTGACTTCCCAGAATTCTTTTAACTCTTCCACCACATCCCCGCATTTATCTGGCCACCCATTTATGATTAAACTTTTTAGAGCCTCCATTATTGAATCCTTCATCATTTCGTTATTCCATTCCTCTTTAGAAAAGGAAGGCAGATGAATCGAAAGGATGGGGGTATCCAAGGGGTCATCCTCAATGTTGGTTTCTAAAGGGGACCTGGGCAAATAGTCTGCAAGGACGTTATCCTTCCCTGGTAAGTACTCAATTCTGAAGCTAAATTTCTCCAGCCCCAAAACCCATTTGGCTATCCTAGGGGATTCACAGAGGGATTTCTTAGATGAAAAAATGTGCGTTAGGGGTTTGTGGTCCGTGCGGACTGTAAATTTACTGCCCCAAAGGAAAAACTTGAAATGATTGATGGCCCAGTAGCAGGCCAATGCCTCCCTTTCAATCACGGAGTAGTTCCGTTCAGGTGGACTTAAAGTACGGGAGGCGAAGGCAATAATGGTTTCTCCCCCTTCCCCTTTCTGAGAAAGGGTGGCCCCAAGGCCTTTGTTGGAGGCATCCGTGCATAAGATGGTCCTCTTCCTATGGTCAAAAGGTCCCAATGCACGTGAACCCATGATCTCTTTTTTAAAGCATTTACAGAGTCAGAATGTATCTCTTCCCATTTGAATTCACTCTTTTTCTTTAACAGTTCCCGTAAGGACTCACATTTTTCAGAAAACCTGGGTATGAACTTGGCCATATACTCCACCAACCCTAAGAAGGATTTGAGCTCCTCCTTATTCGTGGGGAGAGGAGCGTTTTCCACTGCTTGGACTAAGCTCATTTTGGGTTTTATCCCTTCAAAAGAAAGATTATGTCCCAGATAATCCACCTCCGTGACTTTGATCTTGCATTTTTCCTTTTTGACAGTTAACCCTGCATTCGACAGCCTGGAACATACTTTTCTAAATATGGCATCATGCTCCTCCTCATCGGCATCATAAACCAGAACATCGTCTTGAAAACACATGCAGTTGGGGATGTCCTCCAATACCTTTTGCATCATTTTCTGGAAGACAGCAGCCGCCGATGCAAGGCCAAAAGGCATCCTTAGGAACATATAAGTGCCCAACGGAGTTGAAAATGCAGTCAGTGGTCTAGAATCTGGGTGAAGATCTACTTGGTAATACGCCATTGAAAGGTCTATGACTGAAAAAAACTTGGCCTTTCCCATGGTACTTAACATTTCATTGATGTTGGGAAGCGGGAACCGCTCGACCCAAATGTTTTCGTTGAGACTGCGTAAGTCAATGCAAAGGCGAATGCCCTGTCCGTTGGCTTTAGAAGCTATGACAATGGGGGACACCCACTCTGATGCGTCAATGGGGATAATAACACCTAAATGGCAGAGTTTGTCAAGTTCTTCTTTCAGAGGCTGTCGTAACAGTAAAGGAACTTGGCGAGTCTTATGTACAACAGGTTTAGCCCCTTGTCTAACCTTTATTTTATGCTGATAGTGCTTCAACATCCCCAGCTCATTTGAAAAAAGGTGAGGGAATTCGTCACATAGGGGTGACTCCCCCGTAGTACCTTTGACCACGTTGACCTGTTCCCTACCATTGGGATCAAGAATTATGCCCAGTTCTCTCTGGTGACGCCACCCGAGGAGATTTGAACCCGAGCTGACAAGGTAGACCTTGCCCACAGTGGATCTCCCCTTGAAATTAATTTTCATCTCCACCATGCCTACCAACGGAATAGGGTCTTTGGTATACCCCTGGGGTGTGATGTCAGGTTTAGATATAAGCATACCTGGGTCCCCTTTGATTCTCATGTAATCTTCCATGTTTAATAGGGTAAAGGGAGAGCATGAGTCTGCAAACATTTCAATACATGTGTCGTTAATTGAAATGCTGCATTTGGGGTATTCGAAGGGAATACTACCACACGTACTTTTTACTTGAAACGTAAATCTAAGCTGCTCATCGTTGGTTTCATTGATGGCTTTGACTTGGCTGCTGTCACTGTCCCTGCACACTCTAGCTAAATGTCCTCTTCTGTTACACTTCTTACAGTGGGCATTGCGAGCTGTGCAAATTAGGATTATTAGCCAAGTGGTCGCTGCTCCCACATCTATAGCATTTGAGGTCAGAGTGATCTCTTGGAAACTTACTGGATGACTCACCCTTACTTCTGACTTTAGAGACATTCCTATTTGGAGATTCTACTTGTACTGCAGCAACCACTTCTTCAGACACTTTAATTTCTTTCATGCACTTTGCCGTATGTTCAATAGACAGAGCAATAGAAACAGCTTCTTCCAACGATGGGTTTTTTGACAACAACTTCTCTTGGATCTTGCTAATGCTTGTGCATCTGACTAATTGATCACGTATTAAGGAGTCATTAAGATCCCCAAAATCACACCTTTGAGTAAGACCTCTCAGATTGGCAATGTAGTTTTTCACCGATTCATTCTTTCCTTGTGATCTACTGAAAAACTTATGTCGCTCCAAAACCACATTTATCTTATCCCCAAAATGATTACCTAATTTTAGCATGGTAACCTCATACACATCAAGGTCCTCTTCTTCATCCAACTCAGGTTCTGGGAGAGTCTCATATACTTTGCGACTATGTACCCCCATGTTGTGTAGGAGAATATGCTGCTTACGTAAGGCAGAAAATCTTTCTCCCCCCATGGCAATCAAATATGACTCAAACAGCTTTGTCCATTCCTTCCAATGGATATCTGGATCGCCACATTCATTTAGGAATGAAGGAGGTTGACATATTCCCGGGGTGCCCATGGTGAATGAAGAAGAACCCACAGCTTGCAGCAAGACGTAGAACTTTAAGAGAGGGAGTAAATTGTCTGGTAATAAGTGCCTAGAAAGTAGTGCTACCGGAGCCCTAAAGGAGATTATGTAAGACTGCCCCAGTAGGATTCAGTTCAGCTTACTGTGACCGGAAGCCTCCAGAACATCGATAGTATCGCTACCAGAATCGTACTCTCAATACCTGGGCTATTTCCAATTAACACTCAGCCCACTTGTACAGTTACAGAGGAACGCAGTGGTGCCCTGCAAGACTGATCAAAGTACTGTATGAAGTGACCGCAGAGTACTAGCAACTCAGTTGGACCA
Source organism: Triturus cristatus (assembly GCF_964204655.1). Classification (NCBI taxonomy): domain Eukaryota; kingdom Metazoa; phylum Chordata; class Amphibia; order Caudata; family Salamandridae; genus Triturus; species Triturus cristatus. The sequence goes on along the minus strand of NC_140588.1, from coordinate 1,116,349,983 downwards.
GGAGAAAGGAGTCACTGTAATGCCCAACCTGAACCGTGGGTAAGGTAAAGTATAAAGTACCAATGCAGTACTGGCAATCAGGTGGCCCAGAAAGGAGGGGACTCTTCCGCCCCAATTACCACAACTTCCTGACTGGAAATATGCCTAAAAGGCAAAAGGAACTTGCCGGAACCACCGCTGGACGTACCTCTGAGCACCGGTCATTCATCGGCTGCTGATTTCTCCCGGGTATTGCTGCCGTTTCTACCGCCCAAGATTGACGAATCCAGCGTCTGCAGCTGACTAGACTTGGGATGTCTGCCGGATCAAACCATAAGCCAGGAGCCTACGGAGACAACACGATAATTCCGCCTTCAGTGGGCGGTAGGGGCGTGCACACGCAGGTCTTCTGTCAAGGAAACCTGCTGGAACCGTACCGGGAGCAACAGGACACAGCGGAGGACTTCTACTTCCCGCCCTCTTGTGGGCGTGTGGAGGCGCGTCGACAGTCAAGCCCCCGGAAACTGAAGTAACCCAGGAGTCCTGCCGGAGAACTGCCGCTGAGGAGATGTTCCCCTTGGATGACGATCCAAACTGCCACCATAAGGAGCCACGAAGGGTAGGGTGCCAAGATCAGTTACAAGTCCTGTGCCCCTCTGGAGGCTCGTAGCGCAGCAGTACCAATAGTACTATGGATCAGCCACCAAAAGGACGCCAAGCAGCCACAAATCTCACTAGTGAAGAGTGTTCATCCACGATGATAAGAACACGGGAACAGCCGCAGCGACTTGCCAAGATCCTTTGAGTGACAGGAACGCGGCATGCACACAGCTGATCCAGCACCACTTGAGAGCAACACGAAAAGGGGAAATGGCTTGTCCTGTCCCCCTCACAGGATCGTCGCTCGTCGCCAGTGTAATAAAGAAAGTGACAACACCAGTAGCAGAACAACTGTCACTTTATTCCAAGCCATCCGCTCTCTGACATGAGCTGATTGTCAACATTCTAAGGTGAGCTTCGGGAGATACCAAGGTAAGAGGGACGGAGGAGGTGGACGGAAGGTACCAAGGTGGGAGAGGAGGGGAGGATACAACAGTAGTGTTAGTATGCGTTTATACTAACTAATGCATCATGGTAGTAGGGAGGGTGACCTCTCAGGCGCAGCTCATACAATGTCCCGGGGTGTGCATTCGCTGGACATTTGTGTTTGCTATTAGAGGGTGGTGCATGGCTTCCACCCTGTGATAGCAAATACTTGTTTGACTACTTGAAGTGAGAGGAGGAAAACCTTGTATCGCTGTAATAGAGGGGATGCGGATAGTAAAAATGGAGAGAAAAGAACGAGAAAAAAAAAGCGGGGACTCACACGTTCTTTTAAATGAGGCCCCTGGTGGGTGGGTAATGTTCTGTGGCCAATCCAATTATTATATTGCGGGGTCTCTGCAGGATTGGGGATCTTAATGTCACATGTAAATTAGGCGCGGAAGGGCACAGAGACGTTTTGCAGCCTAGGGGAGCACCACCTTCCCGGGTATTGCTTACTAATTGTTCGGGGGGTTCGAGGTCAACTGTAGTCCGGGATTCACCACACTCCGGATCTTTATTTAAATATGCAGGGTGGGCCTCGGCAGTCTCTGAAGCCTCGGTGGTCCTAGGCAGTGCCTTATTAGTTCTGTAATCACACCGGAAGTACTTATGGTGTTATAAAGTGATACACTCATAGAACTCTTGCAGCTGTACAATTACCCATGCTCCATTTGTCTAATAGTCTGTTAAATTTTGTTTGGTAGGTGCACTCTAATATAAAATAATGTTGTTCTTAAAATCTCCTATAAACAGATGATTTTCACAATAAACAATAGACAAGTGTCATCAGAAAAAGAAGACCTATTCACTCAGTTATTTATTTGATAAAATAAGTAACCTTTATTAAAACAGAAATAAATGGAAATGTAACTTTAATAGAACAGTATAATAAAAAAAACATGGGTTGGACTCCAGTGGAAGCGTAGGAAACCTGCAAGACAAAAATTAAACATAAGTATGTGTGCTATATGGAAGAGGTAAAGAAAGGTAGTCCGAATGAAAGGACCATAGTGAGAATGGAAGGGAGGGGGAGTGGGTGGAAGGGAGAAGGGGAGGGAGAGTCAAAAGTAGAGAGGGATGGAGGAGACAGAGCGTCGGCCTATTGCACCCAGCCCTTTGTGTTTACCCTCCATCATCCATTTGTCTAGGACCCTGGGGTCTGCGAGGAAGAATTTGGTTCAGCAAGTCCTTAAAATAAATATATGAGGCCAGAGATTATGGGCCATAATATGAAGGCAGCGGCAGGAAACATCTCTTTTTTGCATGTGCGCACTCAGGGTGATGCACCCCACCCCTCCCTCAGAACCGCTCTCAACAGGTGTCTGTAGGGCAGCGCTGCCCATAGGGTCAGGCCTACCTTATGGTATAGCAGGTCTTTAAAATGAGACAGAGATGTGACTGAATGAGGTCAATGATTACATCATAACACATGGCAATATCACTTATTCGCATGTACGCAGTCTGGCTGATGCATCTTATCGCTCCAGAAGCACCACGCTGAAGAGGTGTCTGTAGGGCAGCACTGCCGGCTGGCTCAGGCCTATAGTACAGTCCAGCAGGTCTTTAAAATGAGACAGAAATGTGACAAAATGAGGTCAAAGATCATATCATAACACATGGTAATATCGCTTGTTCGGACCTGCGCAGCTAGGCTGAAGCACCCCACCGCTCTCGCCACAGCGTGCTCAATTGGAGGCCCTGTGCCCTGTGCACCCAGGACGCTCTGCTTACCTGCTGTCATTGTTGTGTGAGCAAACACTACGGGCAGCAGTGCTCACAATACAGATGGAGTGTTGATTGCAGGAGATTGTACACCTCATGGATCCCTTTCGTAGACGGCGGGCAGTAAGGCTCACTATTTAGAGCCCGTGTTGATTGCCTGGATGGAGTACACCTCATGGATCCATTTCTTTTTTTTATTGCGCATTGTGATATCCAAGCTGAATGCAGCAAATCATTTGAGGTAGTGTGGGAGAAGAGGACGTGTGGTGTCATGGTTATCCTATTTATACGTATGCAAAATGGGCTGGGCTTCCGTATGCTAGGCCAGCGTAGGGGTGTGAATAAGTATTCCGGGGACTTGGGTGTTGTTCAGTTCCTGCCTGGCCAGGAAGTGTACTTATGTGTGTTTCTTTTGTAGTTTAGATTAGTGTAGCATGTGTCAGGAGGGCGTAAATTATTGTTAATGAGATGGCATGTGATCTAGGTTATGCAGTCTGCCCATGGCTGATGATGCTCCTTAGAGCCAGCAATACCCAGGCCGAAAGGCAGCACAATAATGTGCAGACACACACACCAGGGGCATCGTGTAACACATATTTGTTTTTTGATGGAACGTTTGAGATGCATGGCAACCACACGTGGAAGGCTAATGTACAGAGCATGAATATTGATCAAGATGATCATTGTATGATGTGTGTAGTATAAGATATGTGTATACAGGAAAACACTTTTCAAAAAAGCTTTCTGAGCAAAAGAGGTGTCTCTCATCTAATGCTGTAGAGAGAATGAGTAAAATGGGGTCGTACAACTGTTACAATGGGAAATGTTATGAACCAATCAAATGCTTTTTTTAAGGTCACATGGCAATCACGCACCGAGCGCGCAAGGAGGCCGCACCCAACGCGATTTTGAGAAAATATATTTATCATAATATAAGTTTATTACAGTTAGAAATATATAAATGTGTAAAATAATTTAGATTTTCGTGTGCTCTCATTTACTGTTTAAAGTCATTTACATATATGTTTAAGACAAAAAACAAGGGAATGGTGTACCCGGCGTGATACTATACGTCTGTGATGTAACACAGGGCCTGGCAGCGTGTACTCGTCGAATACGCAACGCGCAGCAGGCACGACCCCATACGTACATGACGTAACGCGTAGCTTGGTACAGCGTACCCGGTGGATACCAATGTAGTACCTGGGGTGACTTCATGCATATATGATGTTACGTGGGACGCAGTGCCACAAACTCGTCGGATACGAAATGAGCATCATTTACGAGTTTAGCAATATGGCGGATATGATTCATGTGGTGATGGAGCTTGGTATGCTACCGGTATGGGAGTGCAGTTTTCTCCCCCCCCAAAAAAATATACATATTTTTGGTGGAAGATATAAAACATTACATGATTTTTAAAGTTAAAAACAAGAAGTATAATAGAGTTCCAAAATATTTAAAAATATAATAGAACATTTTTTAGGTGTTATAAACATTAAAATCTGAAATTAACATTTAAACAACCTTCAAAATTCACTGAAAAAACCATAGGTTTTACAGACGTTATAGTTAGGAATTAGCGTTTAAAAAAACCTTAGAAATTCACTAAAAAAAACATAGGTTTCAGGGACGTTATAGTTAGTTGGACATTAGACTCATATAAAACCAGAGAAATTTGCCTGTTTTAGTTAGTTGAGCTAACTATATCTTGTGCGCCTGCAATGCACTGCTGATGATGTCACATATTACATCACTCATGACATGGTCATTGAAATCACTGATGACATCACTGATGATATCTCAATTGACATCATCCATGTGACAATCTGATGCTTATACTTATGCTCTAATATCAACTTTGATACACCCATTTTAAAATGCTGACTACTATTTTTGAAACCATAGACAGAAGAATGCCATATACTGCATAGCACTCACTATTTCCTAGGTCTCCACACACTTCCAGTCACTTATACATGTGGTTACTCATCAATAGAGGACTATAATATGCACTCATACATCTATACATGCAGTCACACGCTGCCACTCAACCATAGAGTTACTCAAACGCCTAGTCAGTAATGCAAAGAATGAATCACATACCCATTTAATCATGTATACAGTTATACACACCAACTTCATTATTTTTACACATACCACATCACTTATTTATACAGATACTAACACATATTTACTGTCTTATACAATCACTGATAGAAGCAGACACTTATTTACACACCCACTCTTGAAACAACTAAGCCTCACGTACACTCATTTATATACTCCAACACTCACATATAGTGGCTTAAAACATATGTAATTAGTTGCAGATATACCACTGAGACATTTATTCACTCACCAACACACCCATAGACACATTAACTTACCCATACAGCCCTTTCCAGATGAACTTTTAAATCCATACAACCACTGAATCACCCACTCAGACATCTATGCACAGACTCATACACCCACCCACCCACCCACACAGACACTCAGGGACCCATACAGATGCTCAGACAACAAATCAATAACCTATATAGACACTCATGTAGGTATTCAGCAACCCATGCAGTTGCTTACACACCAATGGAGAGACTAATAGAGACTTTTACACAGTTTAGTCATTAACCCATGCATTCCGTAAGACACGTTCAATCACTCACTTATACAGTAGGTCACACACATACAAAATAATTCCTTTTGGCACTTGTAAATGCATTCATTCTTCAATACACTTTGGCATATATATATAAAACATATTTACATTTTATAGAAACAAACATTCACTGGATGATGTCATGAGTGATGTCATGAGTGATGTCATTTAAGATGTCATCAGTGATTTCATCAGTAATGTCACTGACCATGTCATGAGAAATGTAATATGTGACATCATCAGCAGTGCATTGCGGGCGCACGAGTTATAGTTAGCTCAACTAATTATAACAGGCGAATTTCTCTGGTTTTATAGGAGTCACATGTTCAACTAACTATAACGTCCCTGAAACCTATGTTTTTTTAGTGAATATATATATATATATATATATATATATATATATATATATATATATATATATATATATATATATATATATATATATATATATATAAAATGCCCAAAAGCTTGAGAATGCACTCGACAGCCAATGAACACCTTCCGGTATTAAGTCAAATTTGGAATTAATATATATAATATATATGTTGTATATATTTCAGGTTTATTCTTAGGACTATTATTTACAATATGTCATTATTTTCTTGAGTTTCCTAATGAGTTGGTGTCATGATATAAATATCCAACTTTTATACAAACAGTCCCAATTTGATGCTGGTATAACGTTCAATTTGATTGTTGTTTTTCATGTGTATTTTACAATGAGTTACAGGCATTTAACGTTTTAAAATGTTTCTCTTTTATGTCTATTGACCTTGTGACACATTTTTTCATGCACCTAGCACTTTAAAAGTTGTACTTTGTCATGAAAGCATCATGTGATCAAGGCCGCTTGCAGGCTGAAAGGCATCATGGTGGACAAACGGGTCCAAAAATAAAGAAATAATTTCTGCACTGATTTGGGTCTGCATTGTCAATACACTAAGGACTGCAGTGGTGAGAACTCTTATCTTTCTTACCGAGTTGTGCTTCCTCGGTAATCAGCAGACCCCTCCTTTGTTCTCGGCCAAGCAGCAGGAAGCCACGTTTTCGAGGTTCACCAAGAAAAGCAATCGACTGTTCCTGTAAGGACTAGCTGCAGTAGCCCCTAGATGGTGCTGGAATTCTCCAACCCGAGACTGGATTGACGGAGCACGAGTTGGAAGACCCGAGCGACGCATGGTATCCCGCTAGTGGAAGGAGACTGTGCAACTTATCCGGTGAAGGAGTGTGCGAAATGCAAATACCAGTATCCACCTGGAGTATTTGATATTTCACATTGGATTTTACCCGTGAATCATACACAATGATGTCGGCTGATGCTTTGAGGAGCAGAGAGGAGGCTGCCAATGAGGTATTTGATGATTCGCCGGCTGGTGAATCATCACATGCTACGCTGACAACTGCGGCACAAGTAGGTGTTTTCAATGTTCGTGACTTGTTTAAAAAACTTGAAAAGCTTATGTGGGCAGAACAATCCAAATGGTGGGAGCACCGCTCCCTATACCGCTATTTGGAGGTTGGGCGCATACCTCGGGGCCAGAGTATCATGCTGGTCCAGAGTTATGAGAACCCTGACCCCAATATGATCACGGAGTGGGCTGAATGCAATCTGGAGTTGTCCCAAGAATTGATTATAATCTTGGTAAAATATGCTGTCAGCGACCGGGCGGCACTTCACCTAAAAATAGATGCCTTAAATACTGAGATTAGTCAAATGGACACAACTGAAAACGTTAACAAGCTCCGTGACGATATGTTGATGAGATTACAAAAAGAAGAGGAAATTATCAAAAAGCGAAAAGCTTATAAGTTCCAAAGGGACAAGAATGATTATTAACAAGGGCAAGTCTTCACCTTTGCCAAAAAGTTTGATGTCATCAAATGCTTCCACTAAAATAGCGCAAGTATCAAGCAGTAAATTAAGTTCTAATGCTGCAGCTGTTGCCGCAACTGTGCAATCTACCTCTTCAATGTCCGAACTTAGTTCCATACCGGAAAGTGAATCGGATAACGAGCCATCAAGACATAAAACAGGACTGAGGTTTACAAGATTCTCCCTGATGCAGGAAGTGGACTGCCGGCGCCAGGACCGAAGGGCTACATTAAGACCTCGGAGTATCAACAGCAAAGGCGCCAACAAGCAAATAAACTAAACAAAACATATAACATCTGACACCATAGATCCAAATTTGTTTTAACTCCAAGAGGAATTTTTAATTATCCCTGGATTTTAACTTAATACAGTAATGCGTTTCCTGAAAACATTCTTCTCCAAGACATTTTAGCCCTACTTAGACAATTGCCTTCTTGCCTAAGTTCTTATATAGGTGTATACATAAAACATAATCAATACAGAAATAACATATTTACAAATAAAGAGACATGTATACAATTTTCGGACATAGAACATGTTGTGCTGTTGAAAAACTGGGATTGTACATTTCAACAAACATGTATACAATTCTCAGACATAAAACATATTAATGCTATCAAGAAACTGGGATAGTGCGTTTCTACAAAAAAGTAGTTGTCAAACTCCTTTCTAAGTAAAAACTGCAAGGACTTCTCTCATTGATGTCCTTACAATGCGTTATTATTGTATGCCAATAGAAGGATGCACCACAGTCTTAAACCTAGTTTAGGGCAATACGTCGTAGGCGCTATTGTGTTCGAATCCAAGACCAAAACTATTTTTAACTAGGTTCTTTTTGCAATCCTCTCTGAGGGGTAATACCAACGCGTTTCGACCTTCTAACTGGCACTCCTTGTAACAAAAATCTTCATCAGGGTAGAGTTTTTTCGAAGTGGATCTTTATCAAGGAGGACTTGTAGTACCTGTGTGATTGGAAAGGAGGGGAGGCTAGTGAAAACTCTCTATTTATATGTGCTATTTACAAACACATGTAACTCACAAGGTAACCACTACATACCACATCCGATTTTTGTGGGCGACTTGAAACTTCTTTATGGCACACTCGGAATGGCACATAGCCTAGAAGAAAAGATGTATGTGTCTTATTTGCTAATGTTTGTATCACAGTATTGAAAAGTATTACAAAACCCCAAATGTGGAGGTGGTGAAGTGGTGAGTAAAAACCCTTTATCTAAAAAGCATAATTCATGGCTTAGTGCTGGGGTAGTTGTATCTTATACAGCGGGTTAAAGTGCCTTGGTGGCGTGATGGATAAAAACTCTCTGTCTAAAAAGGGTGGTTCCTGACATGGCTCAAGGGTAGTTTATCTTATGTAAGCGGGTTAGAATGCCTGACGGCATGATGTTTTCTAGATCCAACAGAGTGCATACAAACCGGCATGCATACAACTAGTGCTACCTCGTTGGTGAAACGTGAGGCAAGGATAGAAATGAATCGCAAATGTACTTGTGCACACTCACATCCTCTGGGTGCTGGTGCAAACTGAGTCGGTTTGGACAAATGCGACCGCTACTTCGAGAGGTAGTTGTAATCAACCCGCTGCGCTTCTAGTGTCAACAAGCACGTTCTCGTGCTTCCGCCATATTTGACGGCCTGAAGGACTGGGTTTTTCTAAGACTCAGCGGTGCCAGGGAACAACACCTGAAACCTTCGTGGGTTACCTGTTCTGGCGTACCAAACACAGAGACACGGGACACTTCCAGAGACGTCAGAGTTCAGCGTTTATTTTACTGCAGGGATACAGAGGTCACAAGAAGTACACAGCGTGTAGGTTCTCGGAGACTGCTTCAATTTGCAAAAGTGGATCGCTCCTTTTATACACGTTTTTCCCATAGCCCAATATAGTGAACAAAGATTACAACTCAGTTCCCACAATAAACTTCAAAAAGGGTTGCGTTCATGTTTCAAGAGGCCGGAACATGATTACCACAGTATTGCCAGTTCCCAACTGTAAAAGCATATAAAACACATTCCATCCTGATCGTAAACCCATTAGGAGAAGGGACAAAAACAGATGCAAAGGGAGAACAAGGATGCACAACAGGTTAAAGAAGAGTGTTAAGAGTAATAAAGGAAACTTGATAACGGGATCAGAGATACCGTGTCTAATGTATGCATGGCTGAAACAATAGACCGGCACGGCAAGATGAGCCTCAAGCGGGGCCATCTGCCTTCGTCGTGTCGTTTCCCTCATCATAAAAGTCATACTCAAAGGAACACGTGTCTCTCGCGTAAGCTTGAGAGTCCCAGGGTCACGAAGCGGACAAAAGTCCGTTCGCTGGCTACTTGAGGGCAAGAAACAAAATGGATGCCGTATCTAAAATGGAACCCGAGGGTTCAGATGAATAAACCCTAAAATAAGACGAACCATACGTGGTTGCGTAGCGAAACTGCGTACACCCACTATACTCGTCATTTGCGGTTCGTAGATACCCAACTCATCCATATTCGTCACCACTCAAAAGTGTCGTTCCGTCCCACACGGAACCTCAGACGCTCCTTTTGCCCTCATGTAGGCAAGCACTAGTCAAGATCAGAATCTACTTCAATATTCATCAGGTCGTTCAGTTGCTGCTGGAACATCATTCTATTCATCAACGTCTCCTTGGTAACAGATGGTCGTCTTATACACGTTGTAGCACATAGGCCACATAAGGCAGGACCACACTGTACACAAAGACAACACGTGAACAGAAACGTTACAACAACCCCTACAATCATCAGAATCTTCCAACCCCAAGTTGACATCAGGCCCCAAAACCATCCTAGAAGCGTCCAATTACCTTTGTCCACGTGTATGGACTCGGAGATCTTGTGCAACTTCGAGATGGCTTGGTAGACAGTTGGAGCATTGTCAGGAATAAAAATGCAACAACTCGAATGGATAACTTTACACACACCACCTCTATCTGCGAGAACAACATCTAGAACCATACGGTTCTGTAACGTCATGAGTCTATCCGCCTGAAGTTCAGCTGTGAGATTACCAAGGGCACTTGCAGTAATATTAGCAGTCGACTCTACTACCCGTGTCAATTGTCTTAAGTTCCTACTATTAACCATAGGTCCCCAACACGGCAAGAAACCCTTAAAGAAGTCTCCTGCTTCTTGACCGGCAGTATCCTCTTTGCTAATAACACCTCTCACAACTCTAGTTTTGTGATAATCTGAGGCAACTGTGAAAGTCGGTGGTAAAAGATTCGCAATATAACAGGTACCCGAAAAATCACGGGGTAACCATGTATATGCGCGTTCATAACATACAAAATAAGTGCCCTTGGCGGTCAGAAAAACAGGGGAAGAGAGCATCGGCAGAACATACGTGTCGGTGCAAGCACTGTTCCCAAGTTGTGCTCTCGGATTTCGACCCAAACCTTTCAAGCAGAAATTACCGAGGTGTGGTACAATCCATATTGGGGACGAGCTCTTAAGCTGTCTATCACCCACTGACGTACTATACTCAGCCTCGCTCAAATCCTTGTAAGCCTGTACCTCCTCACTTGGGATAAGCGATGCATCAAAAACATCTCTATCTAAATCCGCTATCGCTATCGCCAAAGGTTTGTGATACGGCCCAGGACCAAAATTGGCAGAACGTGGCTCTCGACTGGGGTAAGAATCTAGTGCACTACGGAACATAGTTTGGAATGCTCGAGCCGAACCCTGGGAGCTGTAGGGAAGAACCAAATACGGAATACCCCTATCCATGGTATGTGGCATTAACCCACACACCCAACAATTGGTAGTGTTCATCACCAACTGATGCTGATGTAGAAGTTGAACAAAGGAGTTGTTCATGAACTCCGCACGTCTAACCTGTTCATGTTGAGGCAGAGGATGAAAAGAATGTGGGGAAACAGTGGTGAGGGAGCTTAGTTTAGGAGAAAGGGTAGGTGAAACAGAGGGTAATAACAACTGTGCTCCAAAATATACTCCACCCACCAATAACATAGATACGGTCAGGAACAATAGGAACACCTGAAACAAAAAACATTTTGTACATACAACTTTTCTTAATTCTGATCTCTGCGCCGACATCCTTTCTGCTTCCAATAGCTTAGAGAATGCCATCCTCTACAAACCGTCCGTGACGTACTTGACGCACTTCGTTCTGAGAAGCGATTATCAATCCCCAGGAGTTCCCAGGAATCGACAAAAGTAACCGACCTAGCGTCAGAAACCTGCTAAACAGAAAGGAGTACCCGCACGGCCCTACGGTGACCCGGATGGAGAGGTTTCCTCGCAAAAAAACTCAAATCACAAATCTCTTAGCCACGGGACAGCACAAAAAACTCAAAAAGAAAGGATATAATTGTCCATAATGTTCATAACATCAAAAAAACAAATATATATAACTAATTTTTATTAGTCCTTGAACAAAGAAAATATCGGCTTCTTCCAGGTTGAGTTTGCTCTACAAACAATTGTTCAGCTGGCGCAACAGTGTTCGATGAAATGGACAACGAGTCAGACCTTTGGTTCTCTGCTACCGATGACTCCTCATGTGGGTTTGGCAGTGACAATTCACTCCCCACCGGTTGAGCATCACTAAACGGCACAAAGCGCAAAGGAGTCTCAGTTTCTGTTGCCGAAATCCCAGTCCTCACCCAACCGTCCGTTGGTAAGGGGATCGGCACCTTCTTCGTGTGACTGGCGTGTACCCAATTCTTCCTGCCCTCCAGTCGAACTGCAGTCCTCGTCGTCAATAAGACTTGGAAGGGTCCTACAAATCTTGGCTCCAAGTTACGCTTTCGACCAAAGTTTCGGGTAACGACCCAGTCTCCTGGCCGGAGCTGGTGTCCAGGACCCTCTGTCTGCGCCGGTAGAGCTTCAAAGACCTGTTGATGGATTAACCGTAGGTTAGTGGTCAAATCATGCAAGTAATCAATTAACATTGGATACTCAAGACTATCAAAGGCCCTTGGTCTCGGAACCCCCCAAATATTCGCAGGGCGGCCGAACACAATCTCATATGGGCTAAGCCCTACTCGAGAGTGTACGGTCGCTCTGGTCGATAGGAGGGCCAGAGGCAAGACATCAGGCCACGATAAACCAGTCGTAGCTTGAATCTTGGCGAGTTTCAGTTTCAGGGTACCATTGTACCCTTCAACCAAACCCGCTGCCTGAGGATGATTAGCACTATGGAATTTCTGACAAATTCCAAGGCCCTTACACACACTCTGCATTACACTTCCCACAAACTCACTCCCATTATCCGACCATACAATCCGTGGCATTCCGTACCGAGGAAAGTATTCCTTCAGCAGGATTTTTGCTGTGGACAGGGCAGTGTTATCCTTAAGAGGATAGGCCTCAATCCATCTGGAAAACGCACAAACCACAACCAAAACATACTTTAGGTTATTGCATCTCTCCATATGGATAAAATCCAGCTGGATAACCTCAAAGGGACAAACAGGAGGAGCAAAATGACCAGGTGGAGTGGGGGTACCCTTGCCAGGATTGTGCATCAAACACACCATACAATTCTTAACCACTCTCTCGGCACATTTTGCAATACCCTCATTTCTCCATACAGGGGACAAGAACCTACATATGCCTTTCGCACTGATATGTGCCAACCCATGAGCCATCGTCACAACAGCTAATACATACGCATCTGGTAACATCCACCTCTGACATTCCGTCAGGTCGACCCAACATCCATACATATCCAACTTTCCCGTACTTTCTTTCCACTTAGTCTTCTCAGCTTTGGTAGCCTCGTTCTGAATTGCTTTCACACTCTCAATAGTATTTTCACACATACCAGTCTCTGTCGGCCACCTTACTGAACTCGTGACATACATTCGGGTCGCAAGATCCTTAGCCGTTTCCTTAGCAATCTCATCCGCAAATGCATTACCACGACCGACATCGTCCGTCACTTTCCGATGTGCACTACATTTAACAATTGCCACTTGTTTAGGCAGTGTGAGTGCATCCAAAAGGTCATTCACGAGCTGTCCATGCTGGATCTTCGTACCATGCGATGTCATAAATCCTCTTTCTCTCCACAATCTTCCAAAGTTATGCGCAACACCGAAGGCATACTGACTGTCGGTAAACACATTCACTCGCTTTCCTTTTGACAAAACGCACGCTCTTGTCAATGCGATCAACTCTGCAGCTTGTGCTGAATTCTGATTCAATCTCGCAGTTTCCACAATCGTGCTCAACGTTACTACAGCATACGCAGTCGTCACATCACCATTCGGCAACTTAAAGCACGACCCATCCACATACAAGGTACCATCAGGATCTGGCAAGGGAGTGTTTTTCAGGTCCACACAACCTTTTGTTTCCTCCTCAGTTCGTAAATAACAATCATGTGGTGGCACATCATCTGATTACATATTAATCGGCAACAATGTCGCTGGATTCAGTACATTACAACGTTTGATCTGTATATGACTTGCCAAAAGGGTCAGCTCGTACCCAGACAACCTTGCACTCGTCAGATGTTGAGTCTTTGTCCGATTCAAGAGAGTATCAACTGCATGCGGAACCATCACCATGAGCATATTATCCATAACAAGACCCGCAGACTGTCGTATAGACGCCGCTGCTGCCGCTGTCGCCCTCAAGCAACTTGGCAATGCTCTAGCTACCGGGTCTAAGGTCGAGGAAAAATATGCACACGGGCGCTGCTTGTCGCCAAATTGTTGCGTTAAAACACTCAACGCACAACCTTCCCTCTCGTGAACGTATAATGTGAATGGCTTACTATAATCAGGAGTACCTAACACGGGAGCCGAACACAGCGCATCACGTAGTTCAGAAAAACTTTTCTGACATTCCTCCGTCCACGGCAAAGGAGTCGAAACATCCTTGCACGTGAGAGCTATCAATGGCTTCGCTAACAGTGAAACATTCGGAATCCACTGTCTGCAGTACGACGTGATACCCAAAAAGGCACGCACATCTCTCTGAGTTGTTGGCACAGTCATTCGAGCAATTGCTGCGATTCTTTCAGGGGTCAACCTTCTTCCCGCCTTTGACAATAAGTGACCTAAGTAGGTAACTTCTTGACAACAATATTGCAATTTAGAAGGTGACACTTTGTGGTGTAAGTCACAGAGATGCTGCAACAGTGACACAGTAGCAGTCTTGCAAATTTGTTCAGTATCTGCGGCTACCAACAGATCGTCAACGTACTGAATCAAAGCCGCACCAGTCGGTAGCACAAATGCATCTAGTTGACTCTTAAGAGCTTGGCTGTAGATCGATGGACTCTCACAATAGCCTTGAGGTGCGCGTTGGAACCGGAAACTGCGACCTCCTAACGAAAATCCAAACAAATCACGACTTTCCTCAGCAATCGGAATGCTAAAGAACGCATTCTTCAGATCTATTACCGAGAACCATGATGCAGAGGCTGGAATCAGAGTCAGTAAAGCTGTAATGTCTGGAACCACAGGAAACTGTGGGACAACAATTTTATTGACTTCCCGTAAGTCGATAACTAGACGGTACACGGGAGGCTTGGACGGATCTGTTCGTTTCAGAATAGGCAACACGGGACTATTACACACGTTACCTCGTGTCTCCTCGATAACATCTTTACCGATCAGATCGTAAATGATCGCTAATAGTGCCCGTTCACCATCAAGAGAAATTCGATACTGTGGTATGCGTGGTAAGCGCGCATCAACTTTCAATTGAACAACATAAGGTGGGATATCCAACAGGCCCACATCATTGGGACCTGTTGCCCACAAAGAAGCTGGAAGAGAACTCAATTCCGGTGGGAGCTTATCGATCGACAGATACATAGGGGAAATCACATTCTCACCCAACGTAAGCTCCACACCCGCAGGAGAGCAGTACAAAGTCGCATGTAACCTCTTCAACAAATCCACACCCAAAAGATTCTCACCACAACCAGTAGTCAAAATCAAAGGAGCTTCGAGCTCATGAGACCCAATCGTAAGTGGCAAGGGGCTAGAAACTGGATTGCTAACGGGGGCGCCAGAGAATCCAACGGAAACATTCGTTAAGCCAGACAAGGGCGCGCCAGGGAGTTTCGAATGCATAATGGAACTTTTTGCTGCACCAGTGTCCAACAGAAAAGGCTCAACGATACCCAATGTAGCTACGTCAACATAAGGCCCTCTCTGATCAACCGGAACTGATACTTCTCCCTTCCTTCGTCTATGGCTGTCCTAGTAGATACCATCCATATCAACATCACGCTCGACGTAACAGTCATCCACATGATACTGTGCAGATCTACCGGACGATGGTTCACGTCGATCGAAACAATTCTGTGAATCTGAGGAAGTGGCAAAACGCTCAGCCTGACTCTGAGTAACTCCACGACCTCTACCACGTGAAGCTTGCTGAGGACCACCACGTCCTCCTCGAGCAGACACACCACTATTCCTATCACGGAGAACCGGACAATTAAACTTCAAGTGGCCCTCCCCTCGACAGTACGCACATTGATTGTATCCCAACACAAAACGGGGTGCGGGAGAGTCATTTCGCATCTGCGATCTAGAGAACTGTGATTGCGATCTATTTGGCTGTTGCGAATCATTAAAATTCGAGCGCGGAGGATACGCTTGCTGCAATAAGACCTTAGTTTTAAGATCCTTTGTTTTCTTATCTGCACGTTCACTTTCCTCCTTTTCCCTATTTTCGTAATATTGGGCCGTAGCCAATATTTGAGCAGTGGTAGAAACGGCCCACGAACTCTCAGAATTTTTCAACTTATTACTAAGTTCGGGCAACAAGTTCGACACAAACTTATCAACAAACAGCCGCTGACCACCCTCTGAGCCCATGTCCTGGCCACTATGATCGACAAATGCTTCCTCAAATCTCGTAAAGAAGTCGGAGACGCTTTCATCCCTCTTTTGCTTGCACGCGGACAGCTTGTCCCAATTAACGCGCATCGCTGGCATAAGCGTTTTCATGAGGGTAATAATCCTCTGGGGCAATGCCACAATAAGCTGCTCAGGCTTAGCCCCACCGACTTGCTGAGCGTCTGCCGCTGTAAGGGCAGCCCAGTCACCGCCTAACTCAGCCGCGTGATTCTCATGACGAATTTTCGCCCAAATCGGCTGAGGCACTACATTGCCAAACAACATATCAATATCAGCTAGATTCATAACAGTAGCATCCACCAATTGGGACAACTCCTTATAATAACCTGCTGGATTTTTACGGGGATCAGGCAAAGTTTGCTTCACCTGTAAGACTTCCGATCTTTTCCAAGGGAGGTGTATCCACACTCTCTGAAAACGGCCTGGGACAGGAGGGTTAGCATTAGGATCGCCTGGCATCCATACGGGGGGAACTTCCCGCATCGGATATTGACCAGGTTGCGCCATCCATGCTGCCGTCTCCTCCTTAAACAATGCTCGAGGTTGCACTGTACATCGAAAGGATAATAAACGTTCTAGAGCTTCTCGAACTTTGTCACCTACAATCACACCAGTTGTGAACCGATGCTGGAGCTCAGAAACCTCAGACGGTACAGTATCTACCACATCGTGATCCCACTCCTCCTTCAACGATTTACACAATTCCTCAAACACGAATCGTTGAGTGGGCGCATTAAACTGAGAAAATGTGTCAAACACTACACGCGAAGGATACTTAACAGGATTACGAATCCATTTACGTGCCATTTTTACCAGCGATTCGCGTTCTCTATCGTCAGGAAGCTGGCTGCGCCTCTGAGCGACATCTGAAAGAGTCGAGCCGAGTATTGGCCCAAAAAGCGGAGAATAAAGAGAAGCAACAGCAGTCAAGAGACGACTACGAAGAGAAGGAGAAGAGGAAGAAGATCCAGGCGCGGCAACAGTAGGGGTAGAGGCAATAGAAGTTGACGCGACACCAGGAGTAGCAGGAACAACAGACTGAGGAGGGACTTGAAAAGGCGCAGTAGGAAGAGAAGCCGGTAAAAGAGGAGGAACGATCTGTGGCACAAGGGGATTCGGGAGAGCGGGAGGAACAGCGGGCTGACCAGCAGCCGCCAAAACAGCAGGTGGAGGAAGAGGTAGAATCACAGGACCCAGAGTATCGGGAGCATAGGGGGGTGGTGATTTCAACAGATAAGACAATAGCGAATCCTCTACCGCTTCTTCTCCTGACTTATCATTGTTAGGCGGTAGCACCGGATAACACTTATCCACCGCCATATGATGAAGTCGAGCACTAACTTCCTGCTCTTTCTCATCTTTGTCTCGCTGATACTGTTCAGCATCTCGCATCACCGCGATAACGCCTTCTCTTTTACTTTTCTTACTCTGCTTGATTTCTTTCTGCTTAGCCTCTTTCCGCCACAACCGGAAGGAATCAAACATGGCCGGCCTAGCCTTCTTTTTAAACAGTTTAGCTTCCAAATTATCTAAAACGGCAGTTTCAAAACTACCATGAGATGGCCAACTAAGAACGCCATCATTTTTAGTGTAGCGGACCCAATATTCATTATACACGATAGGACCTACGCCATGGCGACTATAGAGCTCATAAATCGGAGTTCCAACCGGAGGTATCGGGCATGAATCCTCCAGCCGGGAATCCATTCTGCAACATTTAAGAAACCCAAACAAAGTACTACGGCTAGGCATCGCGCACACTAACCGAGTTTCCAAACTTCAAGGGCTATCGAACTTACGATATCCTCGCAAAAAGTTTGCGAGACCCTCGGTTTTTGGCAATTGCAATCGTCAAATAAAACCCAACAACTAAGAACCACAAATGCTATGGTACCATGTAAACAACAAAGGAACACAGGGAGCGACCCACAAATACTTAACTGAAAGAACAATGGCATCACCAGGAAGGCCCGTCTATCGTCTCGCCGTACAAAGGACTACGCCAGGCGCCAAAAACAGGTCGACAGTCAGGGCATCAGTCCGTCGCAGCCGTCAGGAGGCGGGGATCTTCGCGGGAAAAGACGTCGGGCCACTTATTTCGACAACTGGATCGATGAAGCGGGGTGCACCTTCCCTCGGAGATTTCACACGAAGTTCCTCACGATCGTCGGGCTTTGGACCGGTACCGCTGATGTCGCCCCATGTTGGGCGCCAACTGAAGGACTGGGTTTTTCTAAGACCCAGCGGTGCCAGGGAACAACACCTGAAACCTTCGTGGGTTACCTGTTCTGGCGTACCAAACACAGAGACACGGGACACTTCCAGCGACGTCAGAGTTCAGCGTTTATTTTACTGCAGGGATACAGAGGTCACAAGAAGTACACAGCGTGTAGGTTCTCGGAGACTGCTTCAATTTGCAAAAGTGGATCGCTCCTTTTATACACGTTTTTCCCATAGCCCAATATAGTGAACAAAGATTGCAACTCAGTTCCCACAATAAACTTCAAAAAGGGTCGCGTTCATGTTTCAAGAGGCCGGAACATGATTACCACAGTATTGCCAGTTCCCAACTGTAAAAGCATATAAAACACATTCCATCCTGATCGTAAACCCATTAGGAGAAGGGACAAAAACAGATGCAAAGGGAGAACAAGGATGCACAACAGGTTAAAGAAGAGTGTTAAGAGTAATAAAGGAAACTTGATAACGGGATCAGAGATACCGTGTCTAATGTATGCATGGCTGAAACAATAGACCGGCACGGCAAGATGAGCCTCAAGCGGGGCCATCTGCCTTCGTCGTGTCGTTTCCCTCATCATAAAAGTCATACTCAAAGGAACACATGTCTCTCGCGTAAGCTTGAGAGTCGCAGGGTCACGAAGCGGACAAAAGTCCGTTCGCTGGCTACTTGAGGGCAAGAAACAAAATGGATGCCGTATCTAAAATGGAACCCGAGGGTTCAGATGAATAAACCCTAAAATAAGACGAACCATACGTGGTTGCGTAGCGAAACTGCGTACACCCACTATACTCGTCATTTGCAGTTCGTAGATACCCAACTCATCCATATTCGTCACCACTCAAAAGTGTCGTTCCGTCCCACACGGAACCTCAGGCCCGAATGGAGGAATTCATCCTGGGCACTTGTACTCAGTATGTTTGTGTTCTCATACAGCGGCGTATCTTATCACAGCAGCAGTAGGGATTAATCGAGGGCGTTACTCACTCTATGTAGGGGTGATGCTTATACCTGTAGAATCTAATACGGCGTGCATGGAGATACTTCCGCAGGTTAGGGCGGGACTTGTTATGCCTGACTGTGTCCCTAGTTCTGGTTGGTTGCCGTGAACCTGGGATCTCTAAAAGGGGAAACGCTTGCAATGTTGATTTTACCTAGGATCGAGGCATCAGTAAATGTAAAAAAAAAATTACAGGCGCATTGTGGTCTCGTTCCCTATATGAGTGTGGTAAATAAAATATTACGCTCTCAGAATTTTTAGTATATAAATAAGATCATGCATAAAGCAAGAGGCTGAGTCTGTGGTATCAGGTTCATAAAGGGCTTTATTCCAATAACTCGAGTCAAAGGGAGAATATTACCATCACCACAAAGGATCTGGAAAGGGACTCAAAAGTATTCTCAATATTCTCAAAACATTATTCACAGAGTACAGTATATATACATCTCTCAATTGTACGTAAGCAAAAGAGCAAGAGAGAATGAGATAAGAGCATGTGGGCGTGTAAGTAGGCGTGAAGGTGGGCGTCCATGTGGGCGTCCACTTGATGATAATGGGTAATTTGTCATGTGTGGGTGGATACCTGGAGGGGGTTGCGTGATCTGCTGGAATTGTACTGGAACTTTGCCTTACTTGTGCTCAACTCGAGCATGACGTGTAACTGACGTGGGGAGGGTTGCTATGCAACCGGACAAGTCTGGAAGTGAGGCCTTCAGTGAGTGAGGCCTTCAGTGTCAGAACGACCAGCACATCTTGTATTATCTGATATCCGATGTCTGGAGCAGGGACTGATTTGTGACATAGGTTGCTCATCACCAAGAGCCGATGTGGCATCTATTTCTTCATTTACTTCATTTACTGCAGAAGTCTTGCACGGGGGCTATGGGCTTTTCACTGACGTGAGCTTTGTAATCACACAAAAAGAGACAGAAAGGCTAGGCTTTCTCCTTTGCAGATGGGTCATGTTTAAATTCCTCCTTCTCCAGGCAGGAATGTATTTCTCGAGGAGCGGATAACCGTGCTCAATACTGTCTCGGCACCTCGGTCGGGGCCCCTTTGGCTGAGGCCCAAGTGTGCAAGGCCAAGGATACGTAGCTGCAGCTTTCAGAGCGTTCTGAGGCATGAAACCTCTTTTCGGCTCTGGCTGAGCCATAAACATGGGCTTCATGAAAATGCAGGAAAACATGATGAAAAACGTGTAGGCCTCAATACAGATTTGTCGTTTCTCTCATGGGAGACTGGATGATGGCAGGCCACGTTATAGCATAAGCATCATGATAGAAAGGCCATGGAGGGGAAATACATAGGTTACATGTATGTGCACATAAGCGTTGGGGGGGGCACATGGGGACACATAGGCCTCATAGATTTTTATTTTCCTCATTCCTTCCTTGTACCCTAGTGAACCCCCTATGTAACGTCTATTTTCATGAGACAGTCGATCTGTTCTTGCAGCATTATTTTTCCATTTTCAATGCTTTGGAAATGGGGATGTGGAACACATGCAGTAGCACACAGGCCACAAATGGCCGGGCCACACTGCAGACATAGGCAACAACTGAATATCATTAATAGTATCAACCCACAGACGGTCAACACTTTCCATCCCCAAGCCGATATTAATCCCCAGAGCCAACCGGACCATGTCCACGTGCCTGGGTCTTGATGTATGTTTTGGGCAATCTTGTGGAGCCTTGTTATTGCTTTGTATACAGATGGTGCCTTTATTAGGTATGAAAGAAATGATGTGTAGCACGTCCCACCCCAGTCTAAGGGCAGTTGCACATAGGCTGTCTGGCCACAAATAAAGTAGGTGTGTCGTGATGCTCTGAAATAGGACTTTCCTTTGTCTTTGAATACTATTATAGTATGACACTCACTGTGCCCCAAATGTACTGAGCCTTCTTTTCTGACACACAAGTTCCCTTTTACTGGCAGAACAGTAATTGAAGGCGGACCTGACATGTGTTGGGGCTTGACATTCAACACTATAAAGTCGAGGGTCACATTTCCTTGCAGATACTCTTCATTTTCTAGATCTGTACCTTTCATTTGGGGAAGTCCCTCTTCATCTGGGAAACATGCTTTGTTCATGACTTTATTCAAGTTACCCCATACCCACTCGCCCCTACACTCCTTGTCTTGACATTCTTTGGCATCACCGTTGATGGATGTCATTAAGGCAAACCATGCTCCGCAAGAACCATTATGGGAGAACGGAAAAGGAAAAAGAGGCAACACTCCCTTTACCTTCTGATACGGGGGAAATCGGCCACAGACCCAGCAGTCTGTAGCATTGCTAGTCTGATGTGAATGGTGCAGTATCTGAATAAAGGTATTGTTGCGTAAGGCAAGTCGATATGATAACTCATGGGATGGCAGATCACTAAATGTGTGCTTTATGGTATCATTAGTGGAGGAGTGTAAAAGTGAGGCAATAGGAGGAAAAATAGCATGTAGTATTAAGCTGATACATATTATCGTGATGCACAGAAGAGATAGAAAAATCACAGTCACTATACATCTACCACGTAATATTTTACAGTATTTGCTTTTTATCTTGCTCTTTTTATCAATGTTATTGTCCAAGATCTTATGCAAGCCAGAATACATGTTCAACCGCTTCACCACCTAGTGGACTTAATTGATCAAACGGGTTCTGACTTTTTAGATCTGAGTTTAACTCCTGCTGGGGAGTCTCCTCTAGAAAAGGGGGCTCAAAGTCCAAGCAGTCAGTGTTCTTTTGGAAAGTACAGTTATTCCCAAAGTAACATTTGCAATGATGTATCCATCCTTTCCGTCCCACCTCGGCTTAATAGGGCTTGATCTATCAAAGTTCCGGATCAGCGATGGAGTGTCCCTTGACCTGGGTGTTGTCAGGGAAGGCGGCAGTAACCTGCGAACAACAAGAGAGTAGTGCAGACATCAAGGAAGCCAGGTAATCTGTCAGCATGTTACTATCAACATCAGTAATCTTTTAGGCATTGGAGTGCCCCACATATTTGGTGGTCTACCAAAGACCACTTCATAGGGAGATAAGCCTGTTCTAGAATGAGCTACCATTCGCATGTAAAAGAGGGCAACCGGCAGGGCTACCATCCAATCTACACCTTTGTCTGCGCAAATTTTTAATGTCCGATTATGTCTTTCTACAAGGCCTGCTGCTTCAGGATGTCGCACACAATGGAATTTCCAGGTATACCCTAACAGAAGGGACACCTGCTTCATTAGTACCAGGACATATTTGTAACCTCTACATCTGTTTATTTGGATATAATCCATTTGGAGAACTTCAAAAGGGTGGTCAGGTGGATGGAATCCACCTTGTTCCATCGGAATGCCTTTAACTGGATTGAATTGGCAACAGATCATACATGTTCTGACCTTTTGTTTCGCTGCTGCACGCAGGTGCTTGTTGAACCATATATTCTGTAAGCTATCTATCATTGCTTTCTCTCCTAAGTGTGCAGGACTATGTGCGGTATTTATAATCACTTGTACCATCGAATCAGGAAGAAACCATGTGGATTTGCCCTTATTCATCCAACCCTGATCAGTCAGTACCCCTTCTTGTTCCGACCATTTCTTTAATTCGTCTAGAGTAGCATGTGTCTGAATGTCTTGTACATCCCTGGAAGGATCCCTAACTGTCATGGCTTTGGACAGTGAAGCATCTGTGATTTTGTCATGTCTAGTGGGGTCTGAGCTGTCTGTTTAGCTGTTCGGTCTGCCAGATCATTGCCTTGGGAAATAGTATCTGTGGCTCTAGTATGTGCTTTATATTTTAGGATAGCTATGGCTGTTGGTAAATGTATTGCTTCCAGTAGGGCTTGAATAAGGGGGCCATGCTGTATCTTGGCCCCATGAGAGGTCAAGAAACCTCTTTCTCGCCACAGAATCGGTGTAAATGTTTACTCTCAGGTGCTTAGCTCTTATGCACGCTTGTGTCAGGGCGATGAGCTCTGCTGCTTGTGCTGACAATATGTCTATTCTTTTAGTCTCTATTATTACAGTATCAGTAGTCACTGCATATGCTGCCACTAATTCTCCCGCACCTGTCCTCATGCATGAGCCGTCAACTTATAGTGTTAGGTCGGGGTCTGGGAGTGCAACGTCTGTCAAGTCTTGTCTTGGTTTAGTCACGGTATGTATTACTTCAACACAGTCGTGTGGTGAAACGCTTTCTGTACTGGAGGGCAAAAGGGTAGCAGGATTCAGTATGTTGCATCGTCTGATCTCTATGTGTGGTTGAAATAGCGTCAACTCATAACCTGTCAGTCTAGCTACAGTCAGGTGTTGTGTTTGTGTCCGGTTCAAGAGAACCTCTACTGCGTGTGGTACTTGTACTGTCAGAGGGTGGCCCAGCACTATCGAGTCACTTTGTCTTATGGCTAAGGCCGTTGCTGCAACTGATTTTAGGCACGCAGGCAAAGCCTGTGCTACTGGGTCTAATGTACTAGAAAAATAAGCACAGGGCTCGTGTTTTCCTGCATGATCTTGTGTTAGGACAGATAGTGCTGTTCCATCCCGCTCTGTCACAAAAAGCATAAACGATTTGTTGTAATCAGGGTTTGCTAAAACTGGTGCTTGACATAAAGCTCTCTTTAATTCTTCAAATGCCACAGTGTGTTCTTGTGTCCAAGAGAGGACTTTAGTAGAAACTGCCTCCTGTGTCGTCAACTGTATTAGGGGCTTGGCTATGTAAGCATACTGGGGAATCCACTGCCTGCAATATGAAGTGAGGCCAATGAATGCACGTACCTCCTTTTGTGTCTTGGGATGTGAAAAACCAGAAATCAATTGAATACGTTCCGGTGCCCACAACTAATTCCCCTGAAAGATCACAATAAAACATGAGAAAAAGGGGAAAGCACCATACCTATTTCCTCTGCTTAATTTCTAAGGGGGCTAATTTCTAAGGGGCTTAATTTCTTAAGGGGCTAGCGGGAAGCGAACCTCCTCAGGGGCCAGCAGAAAGCCAATATTCTCCTCCTTCCCCCCCTTTTTGACAGGAGGAAATCTGAAACAGATTTCACTACTGTCAAACACTATCAAACCCTGTGTCTTGTCAACACTATTAATCCCTGTTTGTAGCTACTGGGCGTAAGCAAAATTATCGGAGATACACAGCGTATTTGAAACGGCGAGAAATCCTTCAAATTAATGTACAAACCTCATTGTGTTAGCTCATAAGCTGGCCAAATGACATCTCATATGCAAATGTCCCTATTACATGAACCTACACCAACCTGAAGTCAATATTAATGCTAGGAGGCCCTAATAGGAATTCTAAATTACCTAAATATTCGGAAAACCAAGTTTAAGAACAGTTGGTAATGTTGATAATTAATAATTCATCTGCTAAAGAAATCAGTCATTTTGCAATAATTTCCACCTATACAATAAACAGCCTAATTTAAAAACAAGTCAACTTTTGGGGCCACCACTTACAAGAATGAGCTTACTAAAGCAAACTTTAAAAAGGAAATCCTGTCAGATATTTTCTCATTACCCTAAATACCGAGCCTCATTTGTCACCCTGGGGTGGCAGTCCTTATTTAAAACAGGCCTTGTAAGAGGTAAGATGCGAGTGCACAGATCATAATGGTTCCTTAATGTCCAATCTGGAAACATATGACCGAGGCTGCCTGTCTATAAGAGAAAGGCAGTCATGTGATACATATTTAAGTCTTGCATAACTATTTTCTTCTTTTATTCATCACCAATACCAATTAGACATACACTGATAACGTGTTGTCCGCTATTTTGACAGCATGATAAAGGTAATATCATGTCTGTGAAATTTAGTAATTGTGAACAAGTTCCAGCCAAGCGCTGCGCAAAGATTTACGTCGTCACGTCCATCTCCGTAACGCCCAGGAGAACTTGTATTAATGCCAAACATACTGGTCAATACAACACAAAAACAAAACATATATAAAATACATATGCCAAGCCATCAGTATACCAAGCACAGAAAGCATAAACAATTACACTAACATATATAAATGAGCAGCGATGCGCAATTATAGTACCTACAGCTCAGAGGCGAACATTCTGGCCTGCTTAATTTGTCAGGCTTATAATCAATAACTGATTTACCTGCCCTATACACTCCCATCTGAAATCACCGTGTCAAGTCTGACACACAGGATCAGCAACAATAATCAAAAATGAAGAACACACGAACCTGTCTTTCTTTTATAAAAATGAGCTATGCATCTATGTACACAATGTACCCTCATGTCCTAGTCGAAGATGCATCTCCCATCTTTCCTCACAGACCCGTAACCACTGGATCATTTATCCAATGCAACTGGTGGCTGCTTGTGGCCACAATTCAAAAATGTCTGAATTTGAAAATCGTTTTTATATAGGCACATAGCCCTTAAAATTCCAAGCAAGAGCAACATTTTACTTTCTGGCCAGAAGCAATATAACATTTGCTAAAAAATAAAACAAATCTTCTCCATAGACATTTCCCCGGGGCACTGGTTTAGCACAGAATAGACCAAGGGAATCTTTCTCGACTTACATTTCTCAGCTGCCCTGTCTTATCAGAGAAGCTAAAAATAGCCCCTCAGCGCGGCCTGAGCCTGGGCTGCCAGCCATCTTTTTTGTTTTTCCTACTCCTGGCCCCCAAGGCTCTCCGGCTGCAGGCATTACACAGATGCGATGTCAGAGAAGCTTTCTAAGCAGTGCCTCTGTTCCGCTCCTCTCACCGGCCCCCACCTACACTGGCTACAAGGTCAGAATCTGTCTCCGATTTCTGTATCACATTCTGCTCTACACAGCCCCCACCTTCTCCTCACTCTGAAGCTGTCAAAGACAAAAAGACTACTCAATTCCATAAAAACTGCAATAATTCGCCCAGACTCAGAGTGGGGAGAGGAAAGAAGAACCATTGTGGTAATTGGTCAAACCCAATGGTTTATTTCACTCATTTCATTCAATCTGTTTTCAATGGTATTTAAGTACAAGATAGTTTTGGCTTCGAATTTGGACAATATGCTATCAATGTTTGTTCCAGACACTTGCTTTAATAGTGTCCACTTTATGTCGTTTGGGCCATGCTGATGTTCTATGCAGTGGGTTACCATAGGTGCACTTATGATTTTACAGCGTATTCTTGAGCGGTGTTGGGTAATTCGCTTTTTAACCCCTTCCATGCTCATGACGGAACGGTTGGTAGAATTGTGTGGGTTGGTTTCCACTGTTGCTTGTTGAGGGTTCAGAATCGCTTGAATTATCTGAGTACGAAGAAGCATCCGAAAAGGTAATATATTGTCTTTTACTACGTCCATCGTAGGTTTGAAGGATCACAAAGTTGGCCTGCTGCTTGTAGTATTCCTTATCCAAGTATGGATAAGTCTTCTTTTCTGAGAAATTGCTAATATCTCTTTGTAATTTCGATCTCTTTAAATCTTTTGTATTTTATTTGAAGACCTCATTTTCTTTTTCAATTTTAGCCAAAAGTGCTTGTGCGTTCTCTACTGCTGTTTTATTTCGGAATTCTTCTTCCAGTTCTCTGATTAGTTGTAATTCCTTTAGACACAGGCACTCTCCTGTTTTTATGGAGTGAAACGTCCAATCTCTTGAGCATTTTGTGCCTATATGGCTGAATCCATCTAGGTATTCTGGTTGGTCCGTGAAAATTACTGGAACGTTTTTTACTTGGAGACCAGCAGGTATCGTACCTGCTCGTAGATGTTCTAGCAACACTTCACCATGTAGTGCCGTATGTACTGGTTTCTTTTTCAACCTGGTGATTTTTTCCAAGTCAGACGGTTGTGCAGGGTTTGTCGACATACTATTAGGATTGAGTTTTGAAGGGCCCTTCAATAGTTCCTCAATTTCCTCTTCCCCAAAACCAAGAGTCTTTGGTTCAGACATGGAGTGTGTTTATAGAAGTTGTAGTCTTACGAGTGTTGGGTGCGGTGCTTAGGTTGGAGCTAGTTATTGAGATGGTGTGAGAGTTAATCCTAACTTGCGCGCAGTGCTGTAGTAGGGGGGACAACAGCGGTCTAGGGAATTTTTCGAAAAGAAGGTTACAACTGTCTTCTCTCTGACATCTATAGAATGCCTAGTAACTATTCTATGTATACCTTCCTTCATAGGCGTGGTGCCTACTCTAAGAGCCGATAAAAAACAGGGGAATGATTCTGTTCTAGAGTACAGAGGTAGGAATCCAAAAATCTATACAAAACATATAACCTCTGACACCATAGATCCAAATTTGTTTTAACTCCAAGAGGATTTTTTAATTATCCCTGAATTTTAACTTAATACAGTAATGCGTTTTCTGAAAACATTTTCTCCAAGACATGTTAGCCCTATACAGGCCTACTTAGACAATTGCCTTCTTGCCTAAGTTCTTATATAGAGGTGTATACATAAAACATAATCAATACATGAAAAACATATTTACAAATAAACAGACATGTATGCAATTCTCGGACATACAACATGTTGTGCTGTCGAAAAACTAGGATTGTACGTTTCAACAAACATGTATACAATTCTCAGACATAAAACATATTAATGCTATCGAGAAACTGGGATATTCAACAAAAAAGTAGTCGTCAAACTCCTTTCTAAGTAAAAAACTGCAAGGACTTCTCTCATTGATGTCCTTACAAGCAAATAGACAGCACCGCGAGAGAAAGCAATGCCACCACAAGCAGCAACTCAAACACAAATACAAGCAACAAAAAATCTTTTACCAAGAAGAAATGGGTTCGCAGGTAATGCCTCCAGTTGACAATTTGCCATCACATTCTGTGATAAACCTTACCAGCACACCTTTAAGCACATCAGAAATACAAATTCTATCATTAGGGTTATCGGTTAGCCCTGCCAGTGATTTCAACTATGCACAAACCCGCATTGACCTCTTTAAGTATACCAGAAAGTTGAAATTACTGAAATTTCATCGTCTCAGAGGCAATCAAGTTCACACAGGGGCTGTTGTAGAGAATCCGTCCCATGTTGATTCACCCGTGCTAACGGTTAAAGATCTGCCGTTATTAATAGACTTACAATCCCTACATGAGGAAAACACCTGTAGTGATTGAGGTTCTGGACTTTTTAAGAGTCCAGAGGTGTCAGGGAAACAACACCCAAAGACCCCTGAGTTCCTTCCTGCCTTGGTGCACAAATAAACAGAGACGCTGGCTTCTCGATGGTGGCGTCAAAGACCAAGGTTTATTTACTGCAGGGACACAGAAGTCATAGGAACCACACAGAGGCAGAATCTACGAGACTGTTCAAATTGCAAGAAGTGGGTTGCTCCTTAAATACACGAAATATGTCTTTAGGCAACATTACACGAATATTTCTCATGCCCAACCCGGTATCTAAAACAGACAATAAACATACATCAAACAATAATTAGTCGTAGGTTTTCGGTATTCGATCAAGTCTCTTTGTCAGTTTTCCATTCTTTGCCCGATCCTCCCCATCATAAAAAATCGTATCCTCCCCATTGTAAAAGCCCAGAAGGAGAGGAGCAGAGCCAGGTGCAAGGGATAGAAAAGTAGGATAAGAGGTGTTTATGGATTGTAAACGGGCATGGCTACCGTATTCGGCCTCTCAATCAGGACAATGGACACGAGAACCAGTATAGCAGGATTGGCCTCAGGCAGGGGAGTCAGCTTGATTCTGCCTGGTCACGCAGCGTCAGCTTTTCTCGGGGTTTGAGCTTACGTGTCCTTAACGAGGTGATTCTGCCGGGGTCATCGCTCGTCCATTGACTATGTGAGGGCAAGAAACAAAATGGATGCCGTATCTAAAATGGATGACATGATTTAGCAACAGAATGCCCTATTTCTCAGTGAATTCATGCTCGTTGCGCAGCGAAAACACTGTCATGCATATAATGGATCATTTACGGTTCATTGGTACTAAAATCGTGCCAGTACTACGATACCGAATACACGGGTTCGGATCGCTACAGAACCTCATGATGAATCAATCATGTTGACCACACCTGGTGAGACCAAGTTTAAACGAAAGTCCACGTTTACTCCTGTCACACTGCATGACAATCTGGATATTTTTCATGAATTGGTTACAGCGGAACTAAAGAAACTATGTACCAATACCAATCGGGTGCATCATAGAATTACTGCACAAAAAAGCTAATATATACAACTGATGAAGAAAATCCAGTCAAATGATAATATCATAATAAGACAAGCAGACACAGGAGGCAACGTAGTGCTATGGCCCCGTGATTTATATCTTGAAGAGGCTTACAATCAAGTAAATGATCACCAGTGCTACAAAAGAAGCGACATTAGAACAGTCAAACAATCATGCTATGACTTCTACACTAAATTGGTAGCTTGGAAGTGTGCGGGCCTATTGAGCCAAGATGAGTTCAAGTTCTTAAAAAACATCCACCCGGTCATTCCGGCAATGTGCTTCATTCCTAAAGTACACAAGGACCCTGAAAAACCGCCGGCCAGGCCCATTATCTCAGCACGACAAAGTCTTACTGAGAACACTTCCAAATATGTAGATGCTTTCTTACAAGAACATGTTAAATCTTTGCCTTCTTTTGTTCAAGACACTGGGGACTTCCTACGTAAATTGAAAATGGTTGATTGGCATGAAGGATATTTATTAATGACATTGGATGTTACATCCCTTTATACTTGCATACACCATCAGGATGGCATCAAGGTGATAGAGTATTACTTGGGTACCAGGCCTATGCAGTTTTACAACCACAACAAAATGCTGGTATCCATGATATTGACTTGCCTTAACAATAATTTCTTCATGTTTTTTGCCAGGTGTTAAACAGATCAGAGGTGTTGCCATGTGGGCCTGCTTCTCCCCAAGTTATGCCTGCCTACATATGGGGCTTTGGGAGGAGCAGGTCCTCCGTGGTGATTTAGTACAAGTTTTTTCTGAACATGTGGCACACTGGTTTAGATAAATCGACAATGTGTTTTTAATCTTGAAAGGGTCCAGTCAGCAGGCCCTCCATTTCATCGATTAATAACAACTGTATCAATTTACATTTCACTGGCCATATCAGCAGTAATAAGGTGTGCTGTCTGGATGTAGAAGTCTTCATTCAGAACAACCAATTGGAGACCAAATCATTCAGAAAATCCACCGCAGGCAACACCATACTACATGCTACCAACCATCACCCAGGTCACCTTATACGTAGCATTCCCTTTGGGGAAATGTTGCAGATAAGGCGCATTTGCAGTACACAGCTGGAATGTGAAATAGCTCAAAATTCCAGTAAGAAAAGGTTCCTGGCTCGAGGTTATTCTAAAGCATTGGTGAAGTAAGGCCAACTGCAT
This sequence comes from Triturus cristatus, assembly GCF_964204655.1. Classification (NCBI taxonomy): domain Eukaryota; kingdom Metazoa; phylum Chordata; class Amphibia; order Caudata; family Salamandridae; genus Triturus; species Triturus cristatus. Next base: position 1,116,319,207 of record NC_140588.1, on the reverse strand, counting down.
CTCTAGGGAAGTAGCCCTTAGCAACAAAAGCCCTAAGACAGCCACTCAAGTTTATGAGGACAAGTCAGTCACTAGACTAATATTAACATTCAACAGGCAGCACCAGGCTCTACGTAAAATCCTTAGCAAGAATTGGAGCCTGGTTCGTAATGATCCCGTCATTGGTAGTCTTATGTCTGCTACTCCAGACATCACTTTCCGTAAAGCTAGATCAATGAGTGATGCTCTGGTTAAGAGCAGCCTTGAGCTGTTGGTAAATAAATCTTGGATCAATAGCAGAAAGGGGTTCATCAAACGTACTGCCTGCAAAGCTTGCAGGCAGGGGGTGAATACAACATCATGTGTAGTTCCATTCAAAGAGACCCCGGTTTCCATTCCAAGATTGCTCACTTGCAAGACTGATTTTGCAGTTTATGTGCTGGACTGTCTGTGTGGCCTGTAATATGTTGGTAGTACCAAATTACAGGTCCACAAGAGGATTTTCCAGCACATAAGAGCAATCAGAAGTAGTGACGCCTCTTATCTTGTGGCACACCATTTTAAGGAGTTCCACAATAACATCTCGGAACTTTTACAATTCTTTGCAATTGCCTCTGTCATGCTACTTAGAAGAGATGGGAATCGTGAAGCCCACCTCCGAGCATTGGAATCCCGATACATTTTGATATTAGACACTAAGACTCCCAACGGTTTGAATGCCATGAGGATTTTCATACATGCCTGGAACATATTGCTGCTCATTTTCATGGTTTCAGTACAGCGTCTTCTATCTATGAATTGTTTTAACAATGCAGCCTCATCTCATTTATTTATGTATATATATTTTCTCTTTTTAACACTTACGTGTATTGCACTGATGGATTTTTTCACCATTGCACTTTTTATTGTGTCTTGTCATTAGTATATAATATTTTTTTACTTGGGACTGTGAAATTCTTTGTTATGTCTATTCAGGCACCTCATGCTATGCCCTAATTTCATGTGGCAAGGTATTCATGAAATCTGTTTTCATTTAATAAAGTTTTCGTGATTGCACTATTAATAATTGTTTTAAATTCTGAACAGTAATTCTTAATAGTTTTTATTGACAGATAAGAAAGATTTTATTGCATTTTTATATATATATATAAATTTATATATATATTACCTACTGGCGGTCGCCAGTAGGTAGTTATAGTTAGGACCGTGTTTCCATAGGAAATCCGCAACATTCTATTTTGAATAACTTTGGCGCCGATTGACGAATCCTGGCGAAATTTTCAAAATAGGTGGGGTGCTCCGCTCCGCTCCTACCCTGAAAGTCTCGGGGGGATTCGTCAAGTGGGGGCTGAGAAAAAGGGGGGGTCCCCAAATGTGTTTTCCCCATGCATTTTTCCATAGGACCTTTAGTCCAAGCTACAGCCCGAACGGCTGAACAGAATTACTTGAAATTTGGCAGAGAGGTAGTCCTCAGGTCGGGGATGTGCCTTTTGTAGGTCTGGTGTAAATGTGTTCAGTATTTGCTGAGAAAATAGCATTTGAATCAATATATATATCTATAGGCGCGCTCCGAGCGCGTACGGTAAGCTTACCGTACGCGTACGGTGCCGTGCGCGAGCTTAATTCTGATTGGTGGTTACATGACTGTAAACATTCGAATCGGTCGAAATCAGGAAGTGTCGGCCTCCATTTTGTGTGTCTCACACTGATAAACAAAGGAGGAGACGTGGAAAGGGGGCAACGAAGAGAGTTGCAGACCCCTAGCGTTTGTCAGGGGGTCCAAGAAGGTCATAAAAGTATGAAAAATAAATTAAAAATGTTTTTTTTTAAATCGCGTGGTGCGCGTACGGTAAGCTTACCGTACCCGTACGGTAGCAAAAAATAAAATAAAAAAAATAGAAGTAAAAAACAAATTTAAGTGTTAAGATATTAGGGGGCTCTAAAAAGAGCTGTTGTGTTTATGAAGTGTTTTTTGGTACCTATAAGTAAGTACCGATGCAGAGTCTAAAGTTCAAGAGGAAGACTCTGTTGCCTTCATCATTGAAATGTACACCGTCTCCTCTATAAATGTCTTGCATGTTGTAACGCAAGTTGTTGTGGTATATAGAACCCATACCATAGTCTCTGAGGAAAGCAGAAACAGACTTATTGACGTGCTTTCTTGCTTTGTCAATTTGCGGACAAAATTGGTTGGACCAGTTCCACTTTTGCCTTTGGCATATGTTAGAATATACGAAGGCAGATTGAGGAAAAAGCTACATCAATTGCAGAAAGGTGTCCTTAATAAGCATTTCCAGACCTACACCAGTAAAAGTGCCTAGGTCATTTCCACCACAGTGCACAATAATAAGGTTAGGCTGTGGGAGTTGTTGAAAGGTTTTCACCAAAGGCAATAATTGGTGCCACTTTAACCCTCTCTGACCAATCCATTTAATGTCTACATTTGGTAAAGCAAGGTCTCTCACCATACCTCTGTTTTCTGCATACTTTTCACTCCAGAAGACATAGCTGTGACCTACAATCTACACTGTGAACATCTTTCAAGGAGATCTGGATGCACTCAGAAGGTGTCTTTCAGTAGAATGGCAATATGAAATGAAAGACAGTTGTAAAATGGAGGCACACATATTTTTTTTAAATATAAAGAACTCATTGGCTGATTCAAATCTTTTTACAGTAAAAAGTAGGCTGTATGTGTACATTTTTAGAAGCATGTTTTGTATTGGTTCAGAAAATTGTGTTCCCACAGAAGATTAATTTGTATTTGCTGTTAGGTTTGACAGGTGAAGCACTTTTGCTCTTTGGATTTGAAACATTGTGTGCTGAACTTCTGACCTCTCTGCTCACACCAGTGTTCCATGAGCTGTTGCTATGGTAGCAGGCAGAAGTCAAGTTGGGGGAAGGGTACATTTGGAAAAGGGTTGAAGTTTTCAACCAATAGAAATGTGTGATTTCATTTGAAAAAAAGTGGGAAGCACTAAGATTTGTAATTAACATGTATATGTGTGAAAAAAGAGAGGGAAACATTGCCATTTACTGGTTCTGGAGAGAGGAGAGAGGTGTAGAGCTCTGATATTCTGACTCTGATAGTCTGCTGTTTGAGTACCACATTTCTTTCTCAACTAACTAATTTTAAAGGTGAGTTATGAGTTTGAGAGGGGATGTATGTGGTGATTTTTGATATAAATATAAGAATTGTGATTCTTCTTTAAAAGTTATGTTTTACATTTTGTGGTTTGGGAGATATTTAACTGTCTTTAACTATTTAAATATTATGGAGTGTGTTTTTACCATAAGTTAAGGTGTACTGGTATCACTGAGGAATACTGTTTTGTGCCTAGAATCAACACATGAGTCTGTGTGCACACAGGAATTGTTGTCAGAGATTTTATTAGTGATGGTCCGGTTCTGTAAGAATGGCATTTGTAGGAAAGGGGCAGCTTTCTTTTTGTAAATATGATGGTTTCCATTCAGCATAAATCAGTAAGACACAAATGGGAGGCAAATGCTAACACATTTGAAATTGATATTGCCGATTTTGCTTCTCATCATGCAATTGCTGAGCTTGGTCATACATATACAAAACTGCAATTAAACCTTGCCACACATGTACTTTTACATACATTACTACAATGTTTATGCTGTTATGGATGCATGCATGCATATGTCTCTTGTAACTGAAAATACACAGTCTGCATAAGCAGACTCTTAGCACACACCCAGCAGTTTATCCTGTAGAATCATGCTTAGTATTCACAAGTGAGTGGTGTTTCAGGTAGCAGTGAGTAACGCTAATACATTCAACATCACTAAGGCTGATTTCTTTTGCTGGAGTGTAGTCAGTCACCAAGGTCACACATGTTCATGGTCTCAAAAAGCTGTTTGCACATGTGCTGTTTTCTGTATCTGAACACTGTAATGAAAATGTATGTGACTGTTAGAGTACTTAACACTTGCAGAAAAAAACAGTAGTAAGTGTGCTTTGAAATTGGCAAGCACATTTCATTTTCTGCCTAAAATCACAGAAAACAGTAGTAAGTGTGCTTTGAAATTGGCAAGCAAATTTCATTTTCTGCCTAGAATCACAGCATGAGTCTGTGAGCACACAGGAATTGTTGTCAGAGATGTATTTTGTGTCGCTCTGGCTCTTTTTGTATGTATCCATGCATATGTCTCTTGTAACTGGAAATACACAGTCTGCATAAGCAGACTCTTAGAACACATCCAGCAGTTTATCCTGTAGAATCATGCTGAGTATTCACAAGTGAGTGGTGTTTCAGGTAGCAGTGAGTAACGCAAATACATTCAACATCACTAAGGCAGATTTCTTTTGCTGGGGTGTAGTCAGTCACCAAGGTCACACATGTTCATGGTCTCAAAAAGCTGTTTGCACATGTGCTGTTTTCTGTATCTGAAAACTGTAATGAAAATGTATCAGACTGTTAGAGTACTTAACACTTGCAGAAAAAGACAGTAGTAACTGTGCTTTGAAATTGGCAAGCAAATTTCATGTTCTGCCTAGAATCACAGCATGAGTCTGTGAGCACACAGGAATTGTTGTCAGAGATGTATTTCGTGTCACTCTGGGTCTTTTTGGATGTATCCATGCATATGTCTCTTGTAACTGAATATAAACAGTCTGCATAAGCAGACTCTTAGCACACACCCAGCAGTTTATCCTGTAGAATCATGCTTAGTATTCACAAGTGAGTGGTGTTTCAGGTAGCAGTGAGTAACGCTAATACATTTAACATCACTAAGGCTGATTTCTTTTGCTGGAGTGTAGTCAGTCACCAAGGTCACACATGTTCATGGTCTCAAAAAGCTGTTTGCACATGTGCTGTTTTCTGTATCTGAAAACTGTAATGAAAATGTATGCGACTGTTAGAGTACTTAACACTTGCAGAAAAACACAGTAGTAAGTGTGCTTTGAAATTGGCAAGCACATTTCATTTTCTGCCTAGAATCACTGCATGAGTCTGTGAGCACACAGGAATTGTTTTCAGAGATGTATTTTGTGTCACTCTGGCTCTTTTTGGATGTATCCATGCATATGTCTCTTGTAACTGGAAATACACAGTCTGCTTAAGCAGACTCTTAGCACACACCCAGCAGTTTATCCTGCAGAATCATGCTGAGTATTCACAAGTGAGTGGTGTTTCAGGTAGCAGTGAGTAACGCTAATACATTCAACATCAATAAGGCTGATTTCTTTTGCTGGAGTGTAGTCGGTCACCAAGGTCAGACATGTTCATGGTCTCAAAAAGCTGTTTGCACATGTGCTGTTTTCTGTATCTGAAAACTGTAATGAAAATGTATGCGACTGTTAGAGTACTTAACACTTGCAGAAAAAAACAGTAGTAAGTGTGCTTTGAAATTGGCATGCACATTTCATTTTCTGCCTAAAATCACAGAAAACAGTAGTAAGTGTGCTTTGAAATTGGCAAGCAAATTTCATATTCTGCCTAGAATCACAGCATGAGTCTGTGAGCACACAGGAATTGTTGTCAGAGATGTATTTCGTGTCACTCTGGCTCTTTTTGGATGTATCCCTGCATATGTCTCTTGTAACTGAAAATACACAGTCTGCATAAGCAGACTCTTAGCACACACCCAGCAGTTTATCCTGTAGAATCATGCTTAGTATTCACAAGTGAGTGGTGTTTCAGGTAACGCTAATACATTCAACATCGCTAAGGCTGAGTACTTTTGCTGGAGTGTAGTCAGTCACCAAGGTCACACATGTTCATGGTCTCAAAAAGCTGTTTGTACATGTGCTCTTTTCTGTTTCTGAAAACTATAATGAAAATGTATCAGACTGTTAGAGTAATTATCACTTGTTCTACCACAGTAGTAAGTGTGCTTTCAAATTGCAAATCAAATTTCATTTTCTGCCTAGAATCACACCATGAGTCTGTGCGCACACAGGAATTGTTGTCAGAGATTCAATTCGTGAAACTCTGCTTCATTTAGAATTGCATTCGTATGAAAGGGGAAGCTTGATTTCTGGAAATGTGATGGTTAGCATTCAGCCCAAAACAGTTTCTCAAATAAGAGGCAAATGCTAACATATTTGAAATCAACATGGTAGATTTTTCTTCCACTCTTGCAATGGGTCATGTAGTTGCTACATACAAAAAACTCATATTAACCCTTACCACACATGTAGTCTTACATACATGTTTACAGTGTTTAAGCAGTTATGTAAGGGTCCATTCAAGTCTCTCTTGCACCTGACAGTAGACAGTCTCCAGAACCACACTCTTAGCAGAGAGCTAGCTGTTTTTCCTGTACACTCATGCTTACTAATCAGCACTGTGTGGTGTTTTAGGTAGGAGTGAGGAACGATAATACATTGAACATCACCAAGGCACATTATCTTTGCTGGAGTGTAGTCAGTCAGCCAGGTTACACATGTACATGCTCTGAAAAAGCTGTTTGGACATGTGCTCTTTTCTGCCTCTCTAAACTATAAAGAAAATGTGTCAGACTGTTAGAGTAATTAACAGTTGGAAAAAAAAAAAGTAAGTGTGCTTTTGAATTGCAAATCAAATATCGTGTTCTGCCTAGAATCACACCAAGAGTCTGTGTGCACACAGGAATTGTTCTTAGAGATTAAATTTGTGTTGGTTTTGTTGTGTTTTTCACTTGTAGGAAAGGGGTAGATAGTGTTATAAGATTAGAAAAAATCATAACAAATATAGTAATATATTTAAATTACAAAAAGGTATTTTTTTTTACTTTCTTTCAGGTATTGCTGCAGAGCAGTGAAGGAAATATAAGATGCCTATAAAATCAAGAAAGCGAAAACAACAGAAAAAACATGTATATTTGAAGACAACTGGAGGACCCAAGTTAGTTGAAGATGCTCATGTTGGGAAAAAGAAAAAGTCTTCTGGTAAGCAGACAAAGGAATTTTTTTTAAATATATTCAAAAAAAGGAAAAATTAAAAAAATGTCCCCATTGGAAAAACTGTTTCAAGTAGAAAAAAAAGGACAATAATGAGAATTTACTAAATGCTAATGTAGAAGCACAAGCAATAAAAATTGATTTGAAAAGAAAATCAGCATTTAAAGAGATCCGTAGGAAAATGTTTCAGAGAATAGTGATGTCCAATTTGCTAAAGGATGTGAAAAAATATAAGAAAAGAGCTAAATTTTACAAGAGAAAAAAGATATTGAAGCCATTGTAGCTAAGGCTTTAGAATTAAAAAGAAAACTATTCATTTTAATTTTGAACAGGATGCGTACATTAGATAAAATGGTCAATGTAATGAAGTCACAAAGCAAAACGAAAAGAGTAGTGAAAAGAAATAACTTTTGTAAAGTGTTTTTAGGAGAATGGATGCATAGTTCAAGTACTGAACCATTTTTTAATAAAGAGAGTTATCTTCAAAGTAATAGTTTGCTGCATGCAGTTGACACCACTGGACGAGCATATGAAGTAAAAGATGGTTGTATAATGGAAAAGGAGAAAATGTTTCCAAGAAATGAGGAAGAAGTGATGGCGGCTGAGGTTATGGGGAGACGTCCTAAAGCCCCAGTGTATACTTCGAATTGTAGTAGTATTTGTACTTTGCGACAGGAATCTATTGATAAATTACGTGAGTTTTTAAGAGAATATAGTAAAAAGAGTGTTAAACAGAAGATTAAGGTGCTTCAAGGACTAGATCCATGCAGAGTGAGAGAGAATACTGGTTTGCAAGGACACTCTCTGGCTTGTCTATCTAGGAAAGTTTGTAAAAGTGTTTTTCACCATTTTAGAATGCTGGCAGTTCATCATACTGAATTGAGAAAGTTTGTGAGAAGATTGTATTTTGCTAAAAGTCCAACACTAAAGTTAAAGGAGTTGAATAGGGCTCTGTTCCGTGGATCTGTATCAGATGTAGAGAAGGTTACTGATGAAATTCAGTTTTGTTACTTTGGTCCGGAACAAGAAAGTGCAGAAAATGACACAGTTATTGAGGAAAATGTGGAAGAGAATGTAGAACCCTCTGTAAGTAAGAAATTTGAAGATCAGATGACAAAATTTGCTATCACATCTAATGAAAGACCAAATATTACTTGTATATGTTGCCGGAGAAGCCATTACAAAAATCAAACAAGGAATGTTGATCTGTATGAAAAAAGTGAAGAAGAAGATAATTATAAGTGGAAGGATTTTGCAACATATGTATTTCTTGAAAAATGTTTTGATTTGGGTGAAAATCAGCGTATTTGCAAATATCGCTATAACAAGTTACAAGAAAATAAAATGCCTGCTAGAGCTGTACATAATAATTTAGAACTGGTTGATATTCCAGTTGAACTTTCTGATTTAAATACGTATGAGTCTATACTCATTCAATGTGTTCATCCGTTCCAGACCATAGTACGTATGGAGCCAAAAACCGGTAAATTACCTCCTTCAGATTTACAGAGAGGTTTAAAAGGAAGAGTGGTCTATTTGCCGTTGGATTTGAAAAAAAATATGGAAACTATTGATGCAGATACTTTGGAAACTGAACCATTAGTTATTCTGGTTAATGGTGTACCTACGAAGAATAAGAAAATTTGGCAGGAGCTGGTAGATGTACGGAAAGTACAAAGAGCAAATTTATATTTGAAAAGGAATAATAAATGGAATGAATCAATTTATATAGATGAAGATGAAGAAGATGTACTAGGAGACACAGAAACACCAACTGGGAAATTTGAAAAAGTTGACAAGTCAAAAGAAGAAGAAATTTATGAACATTTCAGCATACATCCTCTTCATTCAAAAGAAGTAATGGCAAACACCATTGATCTGTTTCAAATGAAAAAAGCCAAAGGAACTCCCGTGAGTGTATGGGAGGAGAGCTTGGAAGCTCGTTGTTTTCCCCAGCTGTTTCCTACAGGAGAAGGTGGACGATACGATGAACACCCAGTACAGATTCCTGCTTCTGAGTATCGGACAACAAGATTATATGCAGAAGATCCAAGATTTCGTCAAACTATTCCATATTTGTTCCATCTGTTATTTGAAAGTGACTTGTCTGCACTATCTTATGCAGTAAACCACATTTTAAAAAGTGGAACACATCTACATAATGTGTCTGATAAAGATTTTATGAACAAAGTGCAGCAGCGAGATGATCATTTGGAATCACAATTGATCAATCTGGTGGCTTGTCAGCGTGGGACTAATGAATATTGGTACCGACGCCATGGAGAATTGAAGTGTATGTTACGGAATTTAGGAACTCCTACATGGTTCCTAACCCTAAGCTGTGCCGAGTACGCTTGGGATGATTTACTGGATTTTCTACGAGAGGCAAATTCAAACATTAAAAACATCGAATACAAGACAGCAGGAGAACTGTGCTCATTGGATCCGGTTAATGTTTGCAGATATTTCAATCATAGATTTGAGGCTATGATGTCCTTCATCTGCAATAAAAAAAATCCACCTCTTGGAGAATTTGTGGATTTCTTTTGGAGAAAAGAGTACCAAGCAAGAGGTGCTCCTCATATTCATATGCTGTTGTGGATCAAGGATGCTCCAAAATTTGGAACAGATGCTGATGAAGCAGTGTTATCTTTCATTGAAGTATATGCAACATGTGCTATACCTAAAAGCACAGAAGAGAAAAAGTTAAAAGAGCAAGTTTTACGTTTCCAAAGTCATCGGTGTGGAAAATACTGTCGACGGAAGTACAAGACCAAAGATAAATTCTACACAAAATGTCGATTTGGATTTCCTAGACCTGTTCTTTCAAAAGGAAGAGTCAACAGTTTTATGTCAGCTGTGCGACATACTATTACAAGAAAATCTCCCAAAAATACGTACAACCTAAGAAGAAAAGAAGAGTCAAAATATATAAATGACTACAACCCAGTCATTTTATCCATGTGGAATGCTAACATGGATATTCAGTATGTGGCAGACAATTCTATTGCTGTTGCTCGGTATGTCACATCTTACATCACTAAATCTGAGAAAACGGAATTGAAGGAAATGTGGGAAGAGATTTCTCACGAGAAGACTGTCAGTAGGATGTATGTCGTTACAACGCACACTTTTACAACGCATGCACTTACAACGCATTTTTTACAACGCAACATCCACTACAACGCATTCCATTACATAGCATGACACTACAACGCATTTTAAAAAACTACCTTTACAACGCATTCCATTACATCGCATACTACCTTTACAACGCATACCATTACAACGCATAATTTTAAATTGCATTTAAGGTAAGTATTGGATAGTATAGGGGTAAAAATTACTATTCTAAATCCAGGGGGTGCAACAGTAGGGTAAGTGTTGGATAGTATAGGGGTAAAAATTACTATTCTAACTCCAGGGGGTGCAACAGTAGGGTAAGTGTTGGATAGTATAGGGGTAAAAATTGCTATTCTAACTCCAGGGGGTGCAACAGTAGGGTAAGTGTTGGATAGTATAGGGGTAAAAATTGCTATTCTAACTCCAGGGGGTGCAACAGTAGGGTAAGTGTTGGATAGTATAGGGGTAAAAATTGCTATTCTAACTCCAGGGGGTGCAACAGTAGGGTAAGTGTTGGATAGTATAGGGGTAAAAATTACTATTCTAACTCCAGGGGGTGCAACAGTAGGGAAAGTGTTGGATAGTATAGGGGTAAAAATTACTATTCTAACTCCAGGGGGTGCAACAGTAGGGTAAGTGTTGGATAGTATAGGGGTAAAAATTACTATTCTAACTCCAGGGGGTGCAACAGTAGGGTAAGTGTTGGATAGTATAGGGGTAAAAATTACTATTCTAACTCCAGGGGGTGCAACAGTAGGGTAAGTCTTGGATAGTATAGGGGTAAAAATTACTATTCTAACTCCAGGGGGTGCAACAGTAGGGTAAGTGTTGGATAGTATAGGGGTAAAAATTACTATTCTAACTCCAGGGGGTGCAACAGTAGGGTAAGTGTTGAATAGTGTAGTGTAATATTATGCGTTGTAATGGTATGCGTTGTAAAGGTAGTATGCGATGTAATGGAATGCGTTGTAAAGGTAGTTTTTAAAAATGCGTTGTAGTGTCATGCTATGTAATGGAATGCGTTGTAGTGGATGTTGCGTTGTAAAAAATGCGTTGTAAGTGTAGTGCATTGTAAAAGTTGCGTTGTAAAGGTTGTTCCCCCTGTCAGTAAGAAGCTGTACAGTTTCAGTTTAAAGATGTTATCACATCGAGAAATTGGATCCTACGAATGTTCAGATAGGTTATCATCTGCAAGTCTGTACTCGAAATCAAGAAGAATAATTTGGGTCAGTTTAGGCCTTGCAGGAATGCGAAACCGGGTACTGAAATCTGTTGGAGAAATTGAATATTTGGCCGAGAACGACCCAGAAAGTACAGATATTTTGAAAACAAACATGTTGGACACATATTACCCAAAAAGAAGTCATCATCTTGAGAATATGTGTCTCTATGAAGTGCTGCAGAACTACATTTTTTCACGGAAAGCCACAGAAGACATCAACAATGGAAAATATAAAGTCATTGGTGAGGAAGGATGTTTGGTGAAGCAAACAAAAGGAAGTTTGATTAATCACAGGAAGCTGAGTTGTGACACTACTGACAAAAGGAATTTTACTACTTGGCACTTTTACAGCTGTTTAAACCATGGCGTTCAGAGGACGAACTACTTGGAGAATTTCAAAGCTATGAGGATTCATTTAATGCATGTAAAGATACCATTGAATGCAGTATTTTCAGGAATTATGTCCAAATGTTAAACAAAGAAATTGAACAGGAAGCTACAATTGCAGCTGAAGTAGCTAGAGACAGTTCTCAAGACAGCCAAAGTTCTGGAACGCTCAGTCAAGATCCACTAGGACAGCCAATCTTAGAAAATGAAGCTGTAATAGCTATGACTGAAGTGGAAACGGCTATGAATCAAGCTCAGGAAGATTTAATAGACTTACCAAATTTGGAACAACAACTGAATGAAGAACAACAACAAATTTATGAAGAAGTCAGAAAAAAAACTGAGTGCACATGCACATCATTTGAACCAATTAGGTTGTATGTGAGTGGACAAGCTGCAACTGGGAAAAGTTTCTTAATTAAAGTCATCAGAAGCTACCTACATCAAAAAACTGATTCAACTTTGTCTTGTGTTGTTACTGCTCCAACTGGGTTAGCAGCATATAACATTAAAGGAATTACTCTCCATCGCTTGCTAATGTTACCAGTGGAGCATGAGAACAAAATAGAATATCACAGGCTATCTGGCGAAGCATGCTTCGAAGTTTCAAGAGTGTTGAAGAAGATGCAAGTTCTCATTATTGATGAGGTAAGCATGGTATCAAACTTAATGCTTGCCTTTGTGCATTTAAGAATGCAGAAAATTCTAAAGAGAGACTATGACGTGTTATTTGGTGGAAAACATGTTATAGTTTTTGGGGATCTTCTACAGCTTACTCCAGTTAAAGGACAACCAGTGTTTAATACTGTGACACATGAGGACACGAAGAAGTCATTAGGAAGCATTGGTAATGCGAATATTTGTTCATTCTTTGAGTACAAAGAACTCACTACCAATATGAGGCAAGCAAACGATGAAGAATATGGAAGTATTCTGAACAATATCAGAATTGGACTACTCACAGAAGTTGGCAGAAAAGAATTACAGAGTCGGTTGCTACATAATTTATTTCCAAGTGAAGAAATAGTTGCAGAGAAAATATACAAGAACATTGCAGAAAAAAGTACTGTAATCTGCTTAATGCCAACACTACATGAATGCTCAATATTCAATGAGGAACTTTTGAAATTGGAAAAGGAAGAGATTAAGAAAATGGAAGCAGTGGACAAAATCCAACATGAAAGAATGACTATTACATTAACAGGCGAACTGAAAAATAAATTGGTTTCTCTTGAGAAGAACATTTCGAAAACAGCTGGATTAGAAAAAAATCTATATCTTTGCATGAACTGTCGAGTATTTTTAAGGAGAAATTTGGAAGTTGAAAAAGGTTTAGTAAATGGAGCTATGGGTAAAGTTGTGGGTTTTGTTAACTACCAGAAAAAAGAAGGAATTGAGTTTTTAAAAATAAAATTTGATCAGATTGAAGAGGTAAAAGAGATTAGTCGTTGTTCAGTTCGTTTTTTGCTTGTGAAAGACTTATATGTACGTAGGAAGCAGTTTCCATTTTCTCTAGCATATGCTGTAACTATTCACAAGTGTCAAGAATTAACTGTTGATAGTGCATTTGTAAACATTGGATCTACTGTGTTCAAAGAAGGTATGGCATATGTTGCTTTGTCACGAGTGAAAACATTATCTGGTTTATTCATGATAGACTTTGATGACTCAAAAGTTAGTGCAGATGCAAATTGTGTAAAGGAGTATAATAGATTAAGAAGAACCTATGCTCCTCATTTAGGTCAGTATCCTGTGTTGGAGAAACGTGTTGTTACTCGGAAAAGGAGATTTGAGAATATCTGTAATGAGGATGTAGAGAAGAGGAAACAAAAAGAGAGTCATGTAATTACAAGCAAAAAGAAAAAGGACAATGTTGAAGAGGTCGTTGGTTGCCATTTTGAAAATAGCTCTGGTGTCACCTGCTACGCAAATGTAGTGCTGAATGTTGTATTTTTTCTTGAAAGTTTGCAAGAGCAGATAATAGAAAATCATGAAAAAAAGATTCTGTTCTGTGGTAAGTCTTCTTTATGAGAAGCTGAGTGTTGATAAAGCTAAAATAGAAAGTGCGACTGAAATTAGAAATCTATTAGATGTATGTTCATGACGAACACAGTTTTCTCAAAATGTCCAGCAAGATGCACAGGAATTCTTGATGTACATCCTTTTGGTACTTGAAGATGAAGGGATAGAAATTGAAAATTTGTTTGGTCTCTGTTATAAATGGGAACATAGTTGTGAAAACTGTTTCTACACATGCAGCTCTAATGTTGATTCAGAAAGGTTTATCTATTTAACACTGCCAGAGACTAAATCAGTGACTTTTAGTAAATTAGTTAAAGATGCCAATCATAGCATGGAATGTTGTGAATGTAAATCTGACATGTTTTCAACCTTACTTTTAAAGAAATATGGACAGTATGTAATTTTAATGATGCAACGTTGTAGAGCTGATGGAACAAAATTGGACACTTTAATAAAGAAATTTACAGGACAGCAATTATCAATTTCTGGAAAATCTTTTGTCACAGTTGCAATAATTTTCCATGTTGGGCCTATTGTAACTTCTGGTCATTACACAGTTTTTCTTAAATGTGAAAAAGGCTGGACACTGTGTAATGATTCTCAATTGGTTTTCAAGCAACGTTTGCCTTTTGATTTAGCAAATTCCTATTTAATTTTTCTGAAACCAAAATTTTAGACAGAAATTGCAACATCTGTACAAAACATTATTGCAATTTAATTGGATTACCATTGGAAATGTCATCAAAAAATATTTTAAAAATTACCATTTGGCCTAAAGGAAAGGTAATAATTTGCATTGTGGACTTCTTTGACACAAATTATTTTGGCGATTATGCTTATGCAACAGAATTTTCAGACAATATTTATTGGAATTAGTTATTGTTCTTAGGTGAGATTTGTATTGCAAATGTTACATTTCTATTACGGTATGTTTTAGTGAGAAGTGATTCTGGGCTTTTTTTAAACAATCTTTCAGATTGTTTTTTTTTTTGCCCGCTGTTAAGTGATGAATGCAATTGCTTTTACGATTTACAGTGAAATGCAATATATTCTGAAAACAGCAAAAAAAGGGCAAAACAATGTTTGTTGAAATATGAAAATATGTGCACTGTATTCTAAAATGTATTGTTAAATATTAATACGTTTTTCTTTTTTTACAGATTGAGAAAGGAAAAATATGAAAAATAAACTTCTTTATAGAAAGTTAAAATAAATCACTTATTTTTAATTAAGTTATTTTGATTGGCAGGTAAGTGTGAAATTTCTGGAATTATCACACATTTACTTTAATGCTCAGTTTTTTTCACTACTCTTCTCTATGTTTTTCTCATTTCTGTAGTAGTCCCTCAAGGACCTTGTAGGGTGATAAAAAACCGTGTAAGTGATTAAAAATTTTTTAAAAAAGTTAAGAGGTAAGGTTGGCTCTTAAAAGAACCGTTGTGTTCATAAAGGGAAAGAGGAAAGAAAGAATGGGAATATTAACAAGGACCACAGATGTGCTGGTCTATCCTATTGTTTATTAGGGAAACACTGGTCTCCGCATGAACAATTAGGCCATGACACCTTGTGCACCTCATTGAAACCCTCCCAAAACGAGGGTTTCATTTCCAGAGGAGCAGAAGAGGGTGATGCTCCCACCGCAGAGGAAGGGCTCAGCTCAGCTGAGCTGCCGAAGATGTACTCGGCTGAGCTTCTGCAGGTGTGCTCGGGTGACTTACTGGAGATGTTTCTCCAGTATGTCGAGCATAAGTCCTGGGATATTTATCCTTAATGTGTCTAACCATAGAGTGATTACCAAAGGAATCCTTCTTCCTTGGATTCCCTCTAGATTAGACACGCTCACAAAGTGAGCAGGTGACTAAAGGAGCATTTACCTTTTTCTGCCCCTCTGGATAGGTAAAATATTCCCATAGAAAAGAAGTCTTTTGTTTCCTCCTTCTCTCTCTGATGATGCTGCTACCAGGCTCACTCTCAGAAGAGGATTGCTGTTCTGCCATCGTATCTCAAAGACAATTCAGCTCCTTCTCCTAAGGGGTCACAAGCAGTAATGAGGGGAATGGGTGTGGTGTAGGAAGGTTCTAGAACTGAAAGTAGTTTAAACCAATCAAAAGTGTTGTTTCTTGATCACATGATCAACCGTACGCGCACGTTAAGCTTACCGAGCGCGTACGGTAAAACTACGCATGCACGTACGGAAGACACGCGCAAGCGCGCATGCGCATTACAGGCACGCTCGTACACTTCCGTGTAACGTGCACGCGCGCGTGCACGTGTAAAGCATGCACTTACGCGTTGCGTAGGAAGTACGGACACCTACGCAAATTGCGTAACCATACGCAAACGGAGTAGAAATATTACGTATATAAAGCGAAACGTGCGCTTACGGTAAGCTTACTGTACGCGCACGGTAAAAAATTAAAAAAAAAAAAAAAATTGATAAAAAGATTCACTATGTTATACAACTATATCTTAGAAAAAAACAAAGGAAATGATGGACGGAGTGTTGAACATTGCAAGCACTCACCCCCAGTCAACTGATCTGGGTTTAATCCATCACCGTTCTTTAGCCCACTCTGCCAACCCAGTTCAAACATGGCCATATGCAAATCAGTCTGACCCTGTGCCTCATGGGAACATTCCAGCCCAAACTGCCAAGCCATGTCTTCCCTGGACCGGAAACAAGCTTCCTAGGACCGGTTTCTGGCATTTCAGCCGTCTTCAGCCAGGCTTGCTTGAATCCAGTGGCAAAGTGAGCAAGGGACTCACGTCTGAGCATACCCTGCCAACTTATGGCGAACAAAGAAAAAACCAAAGGAAATGATGGACGGAGTGTTGAACATTGCAAGCACTCACCCCCAGTTAACTGATCTGGGTTTAATCCATCACCGTTCTTTAGCCCACTCTGCCACCCCAGTTGAAACATGGCCAAATGCAAATCAGTCTGACCCTGTGCCTCATGGGAACAGTCCAGCCCGAACTGCCAAGCCATGTCTTCCCTGGACCGGAAACAAGCTTCCTAGGACCGGTTTCTGGCATTTCAGCCGTCTTCAGCCAGGCTTGCTTTAATCCAGTGGCAAAGTGAGCAAGGGACTCACGTCTGAGCATACCCTGCCAACTTATGGCCAACAAAGAAAAAAACCAAAGGAAATGATGGACCGAGTGTTGAACATTGCAAGCACTCACCCCCAGTCAACTGATCTGGGTTTAATCCATCACCGTTCTTTAGCCCACTCTGCCACCCCAGTTCAAACATGGCCATGTGCAAATCAGTCTGACCCTGTGCCTCATGGGAACAGTCCAGCCCGAACTGCCAAGCCATGTCTTCCCTGGACCGGAAACAAGCTTCCTAGGACCGGTTTCTGGCATTTCAGCCGTCTTCAGCCAGGCTTGCTTGAATCCAGTGGCAAAGTGAGCAAGGGACTCACGTCTGAGCATACCCTGCCAATTTATGGCGAACAAAGAAAAAACCAAAGGAAATGATGGACGGAGTGTTGAACATTGCAAGCACTCACCCCCAGTCAACTGATCTGGGTTTAATCCATCACCGTTCTTTAGCCCACTCTGCCACCCCAGTTCAAACATGGCCATATACAAATCAGTCTGACCCTGTGCCTCATGGGAACAGTCCAGCCCGAACTGCCAAGCCATGTCTTCCCTGGACCGGAAAAAAGCTTCCTAGGACTGGTTTCTGGCATTGCAGCCGTCTTCAGCCACGCTTGCTTGAATCTAGTGGCAAAGTGAGCAAGGGACTCACGTCTGAGCATACCCTGCCAACTTATGGCGAACAAAGAAAAAACCGAAGGAAATGATGGACGGAGTGTTGAACATGGCAAGCACTCACCCCCAGTCAACTGATCTGGGTTTAATCCATCACCGTTCTTTATCCCACTCTGCCAACCCAGTTCAAACATGGCTATATGCAAATCAGTCTGACCCTGTGCCTCATGGGAACAGTCCAGCCCGAACTGCCAAGCCATGTCTTCCCTGGACCGGAAACAAGCTTCCTAGGACCGGTTTCTGGCAACTATATCTTACCTTTTTTTAAAAAAAAGGTGAAACTTTATATATTGCAGAATGCATTAAATTTTACCATAGTGTTTAAAGGGAAAAAAAAGTTTTAAAAAAAAGATGTAAAAAACCTTGCAAAGTAAAAAAAAAAAGAAATGTTTCACACACGTTAAATTTAAGAATTAGCATTTAAAAAACCATACAAATTCACTGAAAAAACCATGGGTTTCACACACGTTATAGTTAGGAATTAGCATTTAAAAAACCTTGCAAATTCACTGAAAAAACCATAGGTTTCACACACGTTATAGTTAGCTGGACATTTCACTCGTAAAAAACCAATGAAATTCCCCCGTTATAGTTAGTTCAGCTAACTATAACTCGCGCACCCACAATCCACTGCTGATGACGTCACATATTACATCGCTCATGACATGGTCAGTGACATCACTCATGACATCACTGATGACATCTCAAATGACATCACTGATGACATCACTGATGACATCATCCTTGTGATAGAGTGGCAGACCTCCGCTCACCCTAATATAACAATTGATACACACATTCAAAAATAGAGACTAAAATTTACAAAATAATGGACATACCAATACCAGTTACAACAATCTCTTCAGTAATTCTAAGATACACATACACATCCACTCATTCACCAACAGTCCTATACAGTCACTCATACATGTACTCATTCATCATATGTACTCATACACCTATACATCCTGTTACACAAGGCCATTCATCCATAGAGTTACTCACACACATTGTCACTCATGCTAATAAAGAATCAAACATACATTTACTTGCATATACAGTTATACACACACCACCACACTTACTTCTGCGGAAACGTACACATACTTAGTCTTTTAAACAATCACTTATAGAAACATATACTTATTCATACAGGAACTCTTTCAATCTCTCACTCTAACATATACTCACTTATATACACCAATAGTCACATATACTAGTTTAAAACATATGTAGTTACTCATAAAGACACTATTGAGACAGTCTATCACTCACTAACTCACCCATGCACACACTCATCCACCCATACTGTGAGGAATCGCGGACCCTGGCGCCTGCCTAGCGTCTAAAACTACGAATCCCAGCAGCACTAGCACCAGGAAGTAGGCGTCTATATAAAGGACGTCGCGCACGGCAGAAGGCGTGCGTTATTTTGAATCCGAATCTGCATCCCCCGTCTCTCGGAGCTTGGCGTCCAGGCGGGAGTTGCCTTCCGAGGAAAGAGGCGAGAGACGCGACGACCTTGTCCAGCCCCCCGTCGTTCGGAGCTAGGCGTCCCGGCGAGAGTTGGAGGAGGAGTCTGAGCAAAGCCGGGGGTAGCAGGTGAGCGCGGTGGGTCGAGCTCGGCTGAGCTCACATTCCCTCCGCCCCCCACCATTTCGTTACCGCGGCACTCCCGCGCTTCTGACCTTTCTAGCCAGACAGCGGCTTGGCTTAGTCGTGCTGTTTGGATAACATCCAGACCTACGAGCTCGGAGGAGCTCATTTGTATTTTGGCAGCGCCCATGGAGGCGCAACTGTATCTTAAGCTCGGAGGAGCTTTACCTTAAATACTAGCGAGACATTGGGACTTACGTGGGTATTGAAGGCTAGGTGTGATGAGTAAAATCCCTAGCGTGTTGATATTCCCAGTGTGAAGGAGCGCTACAACGCCGGACTTCTTGGCGTCGGTGCTTTCACCGTGGAAGCCGACATTTCCTATAAACCGCTAGCAGAGTGTGATTTAGCTTGAGACAGGTTTAGGGTGTCAAAAAGCACTGTGGTGGTTAAGGCCTGGTTAGGCTGAGTTCTTGGTTGTTTATGTTTGAAGGTGTGGGACATAGTAAACACCTCTCGTTAGTGAGACCTACTGAGAGTAGACTGTATTGTGTTTGGTTTG
This sequence comes from Triturus cristatus, assembly GCF_964204655.1. Taxonomy (NCBI): domain Eukaryota; kingdom Metazoa; phylum Chordata; class Amphibia; order Caudata; family Salamandridae; genus Triturus; species Triturus cristatus. The sequence goes on along the minus strand of NC_140588.1, from coordinate 1,116,299,629 downwards.
TATACATTTGCTTTTGTCATTTCAGAACCCTTTCCCTGCTGACCCTTCCCCTTTCCTTCCCTCGCCTGATCGCCTCTGGGCTCCGTGACCTTTTGGTTGGAGTCCGGGGATATCGGGAGGTGGACATATTTAACATCAACCGGACCCTGAGGAGCTCCAACCTGACAGAATAACGCACCCAAGTTAGGTGCTCCTCCCGGTCCGGGGTGGGTGTTGGATATGACGTCCTTAGAAGACGTAGTGCAGGCTTTGGCCTTAGTTCAGCAGGAACTGATAGCTTCACGATTAGAAGCCACAGCGCTGCGAGACAGAGTGGATAGGTTGTCCCGTAACCCTTTTGACATAGCGTCCTCTAGTGGACAACAAGTACATGTGACGGTACCCCCACCTATCCCTTTGGCTAGTCCTGAGAGATATGCGGGAGACCCGCAGAAAATCCAGATCTTCCTGACTCAAATAATGATGCATTTTTCATGCAAACCATCGTCCTTTCCCTCCAATCACTCTAGAGTGGCTTTCGCTATCTCTTATCTAGTGGGTGACGCGGCATCATGGGCGGTCCCTCTGGTTCGGAATAACGATGCCATCCTATCAGACTGGGAAGCCTTCAGAGCCGCGTTAGAAGGAGTATTCGATAGAAGAACCACAACGTTTAGTACCGACAAAGAGTTGCTATCCTTGAGGCAAGGAAAGAGTGACTTGGTGACCTACCTCACGTCCTTCACCCGGCTAGTAGCCGAGGCCTCCTGGCCGGAGGAAAAACGAATGTCCTTGTTCTATCAAGGACTCAGTGATGACCTAAAAGATGTAGTGGCACAGATAGATCCGCAGCCAACTACCTGCGCTGCCCTCATGACTTTGGTCTTGAGATTGGACGGCCGCATGGCCGAAAGAGGAGTAGACAGATACAAGGGTAGTGGGGCTACGGGGGGATACCACCGGAAAGAGCAGAACCCGGTTCCCATAGCTCATGAACCTATGGAGGTTGGGGCCGTTAGACCCGCCCTATCTCAGTCTGAACGAGAGAGCCGCCGCGCCTTGGGGCTCTGTATGTATTGTGGGAAAAAAGGGCATTTCGTACGGGAATGCCCTTCTAAGCCCAAGAACCCTGCAATGCCGTATAGAGGCAAGAAGGCCGCAGTATCGGCCATGGCGACGGACACAAGTAACCCTGAGTTGCGCGCCCCAACACGACCGGAGGATACGGTCTGGCAGATACCTTCCCTCACTCATACCAAGTCGACAGACACCGCAGCACATATTGTCTTACAGGCTAGATTGGAAATAGGGGTCCAGGAGCATCAGGTACGAGCCATGTTGGACTCAGGAGCAACAGGCAACTTCATAGACAGCGGATTAGTAAGCTCGCTGTCCATAGACGTAGTGCCTCGGGAATCCCCAGAGGAAGTATTAGCGGTGGATGGTGAACCATTGAAATCAGGACGAATCACTCTCCACACTAAGATTCTAAAGATGACCTTATTAGAAGGTGACAGACCGCATCAGGAGGAGATCGAATTCAACATTATAGCTGCTCCACAATATGACCTAATCCTGGGGATGCCTTGGTTTGTACTACATAATCCAACAGTAAATTGGCAGGAGCGTACAGTACGGTTCTTGTCGGAGGGTTGTGCAGAACAGTGTATGCAGGTCCCTCGTGCACGTGCTCTTGCCCTAGCAGTTCCCTTCTGTCTAGCTACTGCAGCAGAAAAAGACGTGGAATTACCAGAGGCGTTGGCAGATTACGCTGAGGTATTCAATAAACAACAGGCTGAGGGGCTTCCCCCGCATAGGCCTTTTGATTGTAGAATCGACTTGGTGGACGAGGCGGTGGTCCCATCATGTAGGGTATATGCTTTGTCCGAGCCCGAAACCCGTCACTTACGAGACTATCTTGATCGGTACCTGGCATTGGGATTCATCAGACCTTCTCGCTCCCCTGCGGCGTCGCCCCTCTTTTTTATAGTTAAGGCCAACGGGGAATTGAGGGCCTGTTGTGATTATAGAATGTTGAACAAAAACACGGTAAGGAACCGTTACCCATTGCCACTGATCAGCGTCCTGTTTGATCAAGTGCAGGAAGCAGTGATCTATACCAGGTTGGACCTTCGTGGGGCGTACCATTTGGTGAGGGTCAAACGAGGGGACGAGTGGAAAACCGCTTTTAAAACCAGGTTTGGCCTATATGAGTACTTGGTAATGCCGTTCGGGCTCTGTAACGCCCCGGCGGCTTTCCAGTTCTTTCTAAATGAGGTGCTGCGCGAGTACATGGACATCTTTGTAGTGGTATACATAGATGATATTTTAATCTACTCGGCGGCAGGGGAAGATCACACGCGGCAGGTTAGGCTGGTGTTGGAGAAGTTAAGAGCTAATCAGTTATACTGTAAACTCAGTAAATGTGAGTTTGGGGTAACCTCAGTAGAGTTCTTGGGGGTGATCCTGAAGCCAGAAGGCTTGAGCATGTCCGACAGAAAGGTACTGGCAATACGTGAGTGGCCCACTCCTAAGTCAGTACGGGATGTACAATGCTTTTTGGGCTTCGCTAATTACTATCGCAGGTTCATCCAGGATTTCTCACACATCGCGGTACCCATAACTCGATTGCTACGGAAAGGAGTATCTTTCATCTGGACAACGGAAGCAACAGCAGCTTTCGAACAATTGAAAACAACGTTTACCACAGCACCAATACTCCGACATCCACAGACCGACGTTCCGTTTATAGTAGAGGCGGATGCGTCAGAGGAGGCAATAGGGGCAGTGCTGTCTCAAAGAGACAAACTCACAGGACGGCTGCACCCCGTGGCCTATTTGTCAAAGAAATTAGACAAGGCAGAGGTGAATTACACCATTGCCGAAAAAGAGCTCCTGGCAATAAAGACGGCCTTTCAGGAATGGCGACACTACCTGTGGGGGGCTCAACATCCGGTAGTGGTGTATTCGGACCACCGCAATCTGCTGTATATGAAGACCGCGCGGCACTTAACCCCGCGCCAAATGAGATGGACACTCTTTTTTGCGGAATTCGACTTCAGCATTACGTTCCGGCCTGGCATCGACAATAGGAAGGCCGACGCCTTATCGAGACAGGCGCTGAGGGACGGGGGCGGTGCGCCGGCCCCCCTGGCAATCATCGATCCCGCCAAGGTGATCTGTATCGTGAGAGCGGATGAGTTCTTGGAAGAGATACGAAGTATTCGCTCTGTTGACGAGTGGAAAAGGTGGGGCGCCAAGGAGGGGGTACGCTCCATCCAAGAAGGGCTCCCCTTGTACAGACAGCGGTTGTTCGTTCCCACCAAGGCTCTTAGAATGAAGGCCTTTCATTGGTGCCACGTCTCGCCTTTGGCGGGTCACCCGGGTATTCGCAAGACAACTGAGGCGTTGACCAGGCATTTCTGGTGGGAAAAGATGAACAAAGACGTCCGTCTATGGGTCAACGCTTGCGAGGTGTGTGCACGTCACAAGAGCGAGCGAGGAAAACGAAAAGGGAAGCTGCTCCCGTTACCCACGCCGCAGCAGCCGTGGAGGAATATAAGCCTGGATTTCATCACAGGATTACCCGCTGCAGATGGATATTCGGCCATCCTGGTGGTGGTGGACAGCCTGACAAAAATGTGGCATTTTATTCCGTGTCACAATCTCCCCACGGCGGGGCAGACGGCACAACTGTTGTTAACCCATGTGGTACGCCTGCACGGATTGCCGGCGGTCATTGTGTCGGATAGGGGCCCCCAATTCGTAGCCAGCTTCTGGAAAACATGGTGCAAGGCGTTACAGATTGAGTCAGCAACTTCCACCAGCTTCCATCCTCAATCCGATGGCCAAACTGAGCGTCTCAACCAAACGCTGAAACAATATCTGAGATGTTACGTGTCACAGTCACAAGACTCGTGGGTGTCTATGCTGTGGATGGCCGAGCTGGCGTACAACGGAGCATGGCACAGTTCGATTGGGGTATCCCCGTTCAGGGCCAACTTCGGGTACGACGCGAAAACGCTACCGGTGTCCTTACCAGAGGGGGTGGGCAATCAACCTGCCGTTCAGTCCCGGTTGAGGGCCTTGCGTTCTCTTCACAGGAAAACGCAACGGGCGCTACAGGCTGCGAAGCACAACTATAAACGATGGGAGGACCGTAGGAGAATCGATGGCCCATCGTATGCAGTGGGAGATAGGGTTTGGCTATCCACCAAGTATATACGGTTTAAGTGGCGTAGTGTCTTCCACCCTAGGTTCATTGGGCCTTACCGGATCGCAAGAAAAATTAATCCTGTGGCATACAAACTCCGGTTGCCAAGTTCCCTGCGGATCTACCCGGTTTTTCACTGCAGTTTGCTGAAACCAGCGGTGTCTGCCGCACGAAGGGTGCCTCCTCCGGTTTGGGTGGATGGTGGCTTGGAATATGAAGTCCGGAGCATCCGCGACGCTAAATATCGTGGTGGCAAGTTGTGGTTCCTGGTGTCCTGGAAGGGGTATTCCGCGGAAGAGGACTCGTGGGAACCTTCGGTAGCGGTTCATGCCCCGGGGGCGGTGAGGAGGTTCTACTTGAGGAATCCGATGAAGCCAGGATCTAGGAGGCGCTAGGGGAGGGGACATACTGTGAGGAATCGCGGACCCTGGCGCCTGCCTAGCGTCTAAAACTACGAATCCCAGCAGCACTAGCACCAGGAAGTAGGCGTCTATATAAAGGACGTCGCGCACGGCAGAAGGCGTGCGTTATTTTGAATCCGAATCTGCATCCCCCGTCTCTCGGAGCTTGGCGTCCAGGCGGGAGTTGCCTTCCGAGGAAAGAGGCGAGAGACGCGACGACCTTGTCCAGCCCCCCGTCGTTCGGAGCTAGGCGTCCCGGCGAGAGTTGGAGGAGGAGTCTGAGCGAAGCCGGGGGTAGCAGGTGAGCGCGGTGGGTCGAGCTCGGCTGAGCTCACATTCCCTCCGCCCCCCACCATTTCGTTACCGCGGCACTCCCGCGCTTCTGACCTTTCTAGCCAGACAGCGGCTTGGCTTAGTCGTGCTGTTTGGATAACATCCAGACCTACGAGCTCGGAGGAGCTCATTTGTATTTTGGCAGCGCCCATGGAGGCGCAACTGTATCTTAAGCTCGGAGGAGCTTTACCTTAAGTACTAGCGAGACATTGGGACTTACGTGGGTATTGAAGGCTAGGTGTGATGAGTAAAATCCCTAGCGTGTTGATATTCCCAGTGTGAAGGAGCGCTACAACGCCGGACTTCTTGGCGTCGGTGCTTTCACCGTGGAAGCCGACATTTCCTATAAACCGCTAGCAGAGTGTGCTTTAGCTTGAGACAGGTTTAGGGTGTCAAAAAGCACTGTGGTGGTTAAGGCCTGGTTAGGCTGAGTTCTTGGTTGTTTATGTTTGAAGGTGTGGGACATAGTAAACACCTCTCGTTAGTGAGACCTACTGAGAGTAGACTGTATTGTGTTTGGTTTGTATACATTTGCTTTTGTCATTTCAGAACCCTTTCCCTGCTGACCCTTCCCCTTTCCTTCCCTCGCCTGATCGCCTCTGGGCTCCGTGACCTTTTGGTTGGAGTCCGGGGATATCGGGAGGTGGACATATTTAACATCAACCGGACCCTGAGGAGCTCCAACCTGACACATACAGTCCTGCACACATGCTGTGTTCAACACATACAAACAGTGAGTCACTCATTCATGCACCTATGCACTACGTAATACCCCCCACCAAACCATGCAGACACTAAGACTGATAATCAAAAAACCAACTAATAACCTATATAGACACCCATGTAGCTACTCACCAACCCATGCAGCCACTTATACACAAAGTGAGAGACTGATACAGATATTTACATATTTAAACATTACTCACTAAGGGCCTCATGTAGGTAGCCGAATACCGGTCGGTAACGGCCGATTTTCGGTAATTATACCGTTACCGACCGGTATTTTGGCTTTTGAGATGTAGGGGGCTCATTTCTGCATTCGGTAATTTACCGAATCGGTAAAATTACCGAATCGGTAATTTTACCGATTCGGTAAATTCCGAATACAGAAATGAGATGTAGGGGGAGTGTGTGGGTGTATTTTGGAGTCGGTATTTACCACCAACTATTAGTTGGTGGTAAATAATGAATGGATGCGTTTAAGCGTTTTAAAGCGCTTAGAAGTGTGCAATGTGGCAGACATACATGCCCTTAGGGCATGCATGTGTGCCACATGTGCACACATGGCCGTTTCAGGGGTGCAACAGGGTGTCAATGTGACACCCTGCCACCCTTGCATGTGTTCCCCCCATTACCGAATCGGTATTTACCGATTCGGTAATGAGGCATACCTTCCCATCAATGGGAAGGTATGCCTCATTACCGAATCGGTAAATACCGATTCGGTAATTACCGAATTATTCCGAATCGGTAATATTTACCGACCATTTACCTACATATCATTTACCACTTCATAAATACCGAATCGGTAAAATTCGGTATTTATGAAGTGGTAAATGTGTCCCTACCTACATATGGCCCTAAGCCATGTATTCACTATGATACACTTAATCAGTCAGTTACACAATACATTTTTCAAAAAAAAATCATCCATTTAGACACTTATATAGCCATTTATTCTTCCATCGACCTTGAGATATACATATATAAAACATATTTAATTTTCAGAAAAACACACATTCACTGGATGATGTCATCAGTGATGTCATCAGTGATGTCATTTGAGATGTCATCAGTGATGTCATGAGTGATGTCACTGACCATGTCATGAGTGATGTAATATGTGACATCATCAGCAGTGGATTGCGGGTGCGCGAGTTATAGTTAGCTGAACTAACTGTAACGGGGGAATTTCATTGTTTTTTTACGAGTGAAATGTCCAGCTAACTATAACGTGTGTGAAACCTATGGTTTTTCAGTGAATTTGCAAGGTATTTTAAATGCTAATTCCTAACTATAACGTGTGTGAAACCCATGGTTTTTTCAGTGAATATATATATATATATATATATATATATACACATATATATATATATCAAGTCCAAACACTGTCTCCCACTTCCTAACGGCGATGAAGAAAGCACACGGACACCAGCTCGTGCTTCGTAGGATTTTAATGAATGTCAGCACCCACACAGCACGCCATTACGCGTTTCGGCCACAAGATGGCCTTGATCACACAAAGTAACTGCCGTTTACATTATCCTTATATACTAAGCACTCTATGATCTTGTGATGCTAGTGATACTAAACATAAAAGTAATAAATACATAGTAAATGGAGTTAATACAAAGTATACAAATACATTTGCAATCAATGTGTCCCAGGCTTATAAAAACAAAGATCCACTGTGTTGTCTTTGACTACTATCTAGTTTATGCCATTGTAATTCTTGGAGCATGTTTGGGACATATACAATGAACACTAAAGCGAACTGGTTCTAAAGTGCAATCGTAGGTTGTGCAAATACGCAGATTTTCTAGTGCAATTTATAGCATTTAAAGTGCAAAATTTACATTTAAAATGTAATTGTGCAAAATACGCAATAATGATGTAAAATACAAAATACATAATATGTGCACATAGTAACTACGTAATGAGCCTAATACATAAAGTTCATCAGTACATAAATCAAACAAATATAACTCTCCATTATATGGCAGGGAAACCGAAATGAAAAACTGATCGGAAAGGCCCAGGATACGGTTGAAATCATATACATATGTATGCATCAAAAGAACTTTATCGAAAGTGAAAAGAGTGCAAATAATAATAGGGTAAGAAAAGGAAAAAGGAGAAAAGAGGAGAAATGAAAATACGTATATGTTTATATAATAATAATGTACAGAATGAACCAGTACATATGTTCAAAATGTAAAACTTAAATTTTACATTCAACAGTCCACCTGACCATTCATGTGACGAGACAAGAAATTGGGCAGATCCGGTTGCGATGATCTCACATAGGAGAATAGTTGGCAAAGATAACAAAAGCCTAACTGAGTAGGTCATCAACTTTAGGAACCGGAAACCGCCACCATCAGAAAACGGAAGATTATTACCTTTATGTAAAGAAATAGAAGAAAAGAAAACAACGAATTACTGCAGGCGGCAAACCCAGAGTTCTCTTGTAAAGTACTCATAGAGAAAAACCTGTACAAATACCATTCAAAGTGATGAGGATAAGGATTAAGAAAATGGACAGAGCAATAAAAAATACCCCTAACCATAGACAACGAACAAAATGTCATGGCATGAATTAACACTAAATTATCTTCGGTTATCTGTTAAGGCTTGAGGGAGTATAGTATGATGCAGACTGCAAGAACTTAAATGAAATTGTGCAAGTCCTCAGTGTTGTTTAGCCCTGTAGGTGCTTTGCTATCAAACTCGAGTATGTATTTGGTTTCGAGCTGTCTGAGTAACTTCTCTCTGTTGCCCCCTCTCCGTTGTGCAGGAATACTGTCGATAACAAAGTATTTTAGGCAACTGAGATCATTATTGTGTTGTTTTTTAAAATGTCTCGCTACAGGGTAACTGGGGTCATTGTTCGCAATTGCCCTCAAATGTTGTAAAATTCTGACATGGGCTTGCAGTTAGGTGCTCCCTATGTAATTCAACCCACATGTGCAGTAAAGAACGTATACCACAAAATCAGATCTGCAGGTAAAATGGCCCTTGATTTGTCTGGTGTTAGGACTGAACGGAACTGAATATTGAGTGGTGTTTTGGCCGAATTTACAGGCCCTGCAACTAGTGCATTTAAAAAATCAATTTTTAGGTTTAAGCCATGAACTGCTAACAGGGCTCGAAGTATTCAACCTCATGAGTTCCTCTCTCATGGATTTGGCCCTTCTGAACGTAAGTACTGGTTTAGAAGGTAGTGTTGGGGCCAAGACACCATCAGTGAGCAAGATCGGCCAATTTTTATTAACAATGGCCCTGATTTTGTGATGCTGCTTGTTAAAAGTTGTAATAAGACGAGGTGCATCTGTCATTACATTGTCAAGTCCCTTAGCTACATTGTCAGCACTCATGTTGACAGATTTGTCCTTTAACAATGTATCTCTGGGAATAGATTCAACTTTTTTGTAGGCTTCCCTGAGAGTCCTCTCAGTATAGCCTCTTTGCATCATCCTGCTCATTGCCTCTTCTGAGCATTTAGCCCTCTCCTCCACCATACTACAAATGTGTTTAATGCGGAGGAGTTCCCCGTAGGGATACTTTTTATGAGGTGTAATGGATGAGCACTGCTGGCGTGTAAAATTGAGTTGCCAGCAGTGGGTTTTCTATGCAGGGATGTCTCAATCTGGTTATCGACAATCATGATCTTAGTGTCTAAAAACTCGACAGAGGTTTTGTCAATGTTCGAAGTAAACTTGAGATTAAAAGCGTTGTTGTTTAAAATCTCAATAAAATGTGACACACTAGTAAAATCACCTTTCCAAACCATAAAAACATTATCGATGTATCCAAGCCTCTCAACAATGCTAGAATTGAATATATCGGCATGGGTCCCCATGAGAACCTGCTCCTCTCACCAGCCAACATGCAAACAAGCATAGCTGGGGGAGAAGCAAGCTCCCATGGCGACTCCCCTCTTTTGGGAATAAATGTCATTTTCAAACATAAAATGGTTGTTGTTTAGTGCCCACTTCATGAGTTCTAAAAGCATGGCATTGTGGCTGTGAAATTTGATGGGTCTGCGGTCCAAATAGTGTTTGGTAGCGGCAATTCCCATATCATGATCTATACTAGTGTACAAAGACTCTATGTCTAAGTTCACCAATAGGAAATCCTCATGCCATAGAATGTTTGTTAGTTTCCTGATAAAGTCGCCAGTGTCTTTTATGTAAGTATGTAAGTCTTGGACTAATGGCTGTAAAAAATAATCCACATACCTACTCGTGTTCTCGCTGATACTTCCGATAGAAGAGATGATTGGTCTGCTTGGTACTGGCTTCACTCCTTTATGGATCTTAGGTATGAGGCGAAGCGTAGGGATAATAGGAAACTCATTAAAAAGTACATTGAATTCATGAGTCGAAATTAGACCCTGCCTTTTGTAGGAATGCAACATTTTCTTCAGGGATTCCTTAGAGGTGTTGTAGATTTTCATGCTAACTTTTTCGTAGCAGTCTATATCCGAGAGTTGCCTTCTTGCTTCGGTCCTGTATTCTTCCTTAGGCCATACGACCACGTTGCCCCCTTTATCAGACATACAGATCAAGAGATCAGGATTGTTATTCAATTTGCGAATAAGGTTTTTGTATTGTAAATCCTGTTGGTTAATCTTCCCATTTTTAGAGCTTGTGGCCGGGTAAAGATTTTTTAGATCTTTGATAACCATCTCCTGGTAAATATCGATGGCGTCCTTGGGCATCATGGGGATAAAACTTGATTTCACTCTGAATGGACTTAGGCTGGCACATGGCTCAGAGCTGATAATTGTGGCAAGCCTGTCCTGTGTGGTTTGTATATCATCTGGCTGACTCGGAGAGTCAGAATCCGTGTTGTTTAATTCAGCCAGGGTGAGGAGCAGATGTGCATCTGCTGCTGCCAGATTGTATTCGCTGGTGGTCGTCGCGTTATCGGAAGAAGCGGCATTTGATTTGTTGCCCGCTTTGATGGTAAAAAATTTCTTTCGTTTTAATTTTCTTGTAAAGCTGAACATGTCCGCTCTGGTCTTGCAATAATTAAAGTTATTGCCATCACAATATGAGAGACCCAAAGATAGAATATTTTCCTCAGCGGCAGTGAGAGCAAGTTTGGAAAGGTTGACTATGCTGTTGTTGTTTTTCCCACCGTTTAGCGTCATCACCATTGTGTTTTTCTGCCTCTTTGTGCGATGGGCCTTTCTTCTGGCATTACGTTTTTTGTTTTGCTTGACCCTGCGATTGCTTGTGGATTCCGCGGCCTCAGGGTCTGGCGGCGGTCCTCGGCTAAAAAACTTCAGCTCTTCTCCTGGTTTCAGGATGCTGGACTTCAAGCATCCACGGATCATTTCTTTCCCCTCGCTACAACTGCCACTGGTCAGGGAAACAGAATCACCTGTGTCTGATTCAACTGGCATGCACTGTTCACTGGTAGTTGGTACATCTCGTCTAGTAGTAGCCAATTTGTCAGAACGTCTTTTTCTGGCACCGTCATAGCGGCGAGCGAACGTGAAAATCTGTCCAAGCTCATAGTCCTCTTTGTCCCTGGAAAACTTGCGTATTTTCCTCTGCTTCATTTTTTCTTGTTGTTTATTAATCCTGTCCTCAATTTCTTTTCTCAGTTTGAGAATTTCTTCTGTTTCAGGCCGTTTACTAAGTTGCTCGTTAATCTCCTCTATTTTCTTTATGAGCACATCACGGTCGATTCGGGCATATTTAATTAGAATTTTAACTGCATTCATAGAAGCGTTGAGATTATTGTCCGCCCATTCCACCAGCATTTCTGGGTGAATGTTTTCGAAATTGAGCGCCAGCATGATCCTCAAGCCTCGTGGGACCCGACCTGCTTCCACATATTTGGTCAGTGAGATCTCCTCCCACCATTTCGTCATCTCACTTCGTTGACATTTCTCAAGTGCTTTCAATAAAGTTTTGAGATCGGGGTTGGGATCAATGACTGTATTCGTGCCCTCATCAGTCCGTCTCGTAGATGCCGTCATCAGGTTTCTAAAAAGTTTGTCAGCCTCCGCCTCACGATCCCGCTGGGCGTTACTGGACATGTTTGTGGGGTGGTGACAATATCTTGCTTCAAGCGATCCACGTCTTTCCTGGATCACGAAAATGTGGAAACACTGCCTCGATACCCGTGAATATCAGAAATTATGCTGGCCCATACGAAGAAGAATCACCTGGAATCACTGGGAAGTGCATCGGGAAACCGCATCTGGCAATGAACTTCAAAGGGCAGTCTGGGATATGTAGTCCGCACGGGGGGCCGCCACGTTGTTTTCCTTACGCGAAAAAATTTATGAAGTGGCTGAAAGCGGCGGCCAGCAGACATCGAGGGGATCCGTGAACAGTAGCAGGCCCACTACTGATTGTTTAATATCAAGTCCAAACGCTGTCTCCCACTTCCTAATGGCGAGGAAGAAAGCACACGGACACCAGCTCGTGCTTCGCAGGATTTTAATGAATGTCAGCACCCACACAGCACGCCATTACTCGTTTCGGCCACAAGATGGCCTTGATCACACACAGTAACTGCCGTTTACATTATCCTTATATACTAAGCACTCTATGATCTTGTGATGCTAGTGATACTAAACATAGAAGAAATAAATACATAGTAAATGGAGTTAATACAAAGTATACAAATACATTTGCAATCAATGTGTCCCGGGCTTATAAAAGCAAAGATCCACTGTGTTGTCTTTGACTACTATCTAGTTTATGCCATTGTAATTCTTGGAGCATGTTTGAGACATATACAATGAACACTAAAGCGAACTGGTTCTAAAGTGCAATTGTAGGTTGTGCAAATACGCAGATTTTCTAGTGCAATTTATAGCATTTAAAGTGCAAAATTTACATTTAAAATGTAATTGTGCAAAATACGCAATAATGATGTAAAATACAAAATACATAATATGTGCACATAGTAACTACGTAATGAGCCTAATACATAAAGTTCATCAGTACATAAATCAAACAAATATAACTGTCCATTATATGGCATGGAAACCGAAAGGAAAAACTGATCGGAATTTTGGTGTTGAACAAGAGTATATAATTTGATTCTAATTTACGGAGTTTCTTTCTCTATCACCGCCTCTCAAATTTTTAGGGACTTGGTCTATCACAAAATAGACAAGATCATTCATGTTTCCCTTATGTTCTTCATTGATGTGGCGAGCTACCACATAATTCTTATCATTATTCTTAATTGCTCTTAAATGTTGAAGTATGCGAATATGAACCATGTGAATCGTGCTTCAAACATACATTTTTGGACAAGAGCACTTTAAAACGTAGACAATATATTTACTTTTGCATCTTAATGGAGTTCTTATCTTCCATGGGCTGTTAAGTAGGGGTGATATGACCTGTTGTTCATTTTTACCGTGTTTACAGGCCTTACATTTATAGCATTTATGGAAACCAGGGGCGGTCTGCAACCAACTCCCCCCCTTTACCTACTTCCGGATTTATCATAAATAAATCCTCTCTCATTGATTTTGCCTTGTTAAATGGTATCATTGGTCTTCTTGACACATGTCCCTGTAACACCTGATCCTGTTTCACTAGGTACCAATGCCGACATAGGCTATCTCTCAATGGTACTTGGTAGGCATTGTACCCTGTGATCATTCTTATCTGATCTTGTGTTTGTTTTTTCTTTTCTCTGACTTTCACTTCATCAGGTTTCAACAGTGTTTCTCTTTGTATGTTGTCTACTTTTTCATTTGCCTGATTCAGTACTTTGGGAGCATATCCTATTTGTAAAAATCTCGCATTCAAAGCACATTGAGCATCACCTAGAGCTCCCTTATCACTGCAATTTCATTTCATCCTCAAATTTTCAGCTTAAGTAAGTAAATTTTATTTGCACAGTTAATAAAAACCATTGCAATTCCACATTATAAGAATAAAAAGAAGATAAAACAAATACATTCTCTATGTTTCCCAGCACATACCTAAATTCAGTCTAAAATAATAAAATCTTCCAGGTTAAGACTTTCGTTATATCATTTCCGTCACTTTGATAAGTTTTACAATAAAAACAATATAATTGTGTACAGCTCATACTATCAAGTGACTCCAGGATAAGTTAGAAAACAGGTTCCTGCATCCTTATCTCCACCTCTTTCATAAATTTCACCAAGTTGCAGTTTAGCCGCAAATCGTCGGGGGAGAAACAGGCAAGCACGGCATTCCTTCAGGTGCGTATTCCTCGTTGGTTAAACAAACATTTAAGCAAACGTTTCCTTACTTCTAACAGTATTTCACAGGAGCATAAGAGGTGTGGCATGTCCTCAATTGCCTTACCGCATAGCCGACATAGGGCGTCTCCTTTGTCCCTCTGCCAGTGTGGAAGATGGCATCTGCAAGGAATCAGGCCCATTCTAAGTTTTAAAAACTTCAGCTTTAAAAATCTTGAGTAGCCCAGATTGAAATAACTCTGTTGACCTTGATTTGAATAGGAGTTTAAGCCAAACCACCCATGTGACCTCCTGGCAACTGACTCCTTGTCTTCTATCTGTGATAGGTGTTTTGTTGTTTTCTTTACCAGTCCTTTAATAGTGAAATGATTGGTGGAAGTATTCCACAACTCCTTTAAGCCTAGGTTCGCCAGGCTTTTGGCCAGATAGTTAGCAGCTTGCGATGCTTGGTTCCGCTGTAATTCTGACCACAAAAGGCTATTAAGAGACCCTTGTTTTGCCTTCCTAATTTTATCCCACGTAATTATGCATGCCCCCTGTCTTGCAAGCACCTGTTTGTGACCTCCAAACTCTAACCTCAGTTGAGCCGGGGATGTGTATTTAGGTAGACCAAAAATGATCCTGTATACTGATGCCACAGTTTTGTCCAAAGTTCCTGCATCTCTTCCTCGTTGAGCTTCACTGCCATAAGTAATGGTAGGCAAGAGTTTTGAGCGAATAACTTGTATTATGGGGGAAAGAGATGGACTAGTTAATTTTCCATTTAATTTTTTTAGCGAGACTGCTATGGCAATGCCTTTTCCCCTGATACTTTCTTTTTGTAGGATAAACTGGCCACTACTGTCAATTATGACCCCAAGATATTTATACATGTTTGTATCCTCTATACGATTGTTATTCCAAAACCAACTGTTCGATGACTTTCTTTTTTTGTTGATTGACATCGTTTTTGTTTTGTTCAAATTAATTGACAATTGGTTTTCATCAGAATATCTTTTTGTTGCATCAATAAGATTTTGCATCCCTATTTTCGTGTGGCTGATTAAAACCAAATCGTCTGCGTATAGTAATGAGGACAATATTTGGCCTCCTAGTTTTGGTGCATGAGAATTGCAATTATTGAGCAACGGAGTGAGGTCTCCTAGGAACAGGTTAAATAGTGTAGGGGCCAAGACGCATCCTTGTTTTAGACCATTATTTGTTGTGATGCGTCTCGACAGATGAGAGCCGTCACCCAGTTTAACCTGTACCAATGTGTCACTATGTAAATAATCAACAGACCTAATAGAGGCTTTGGTATCTCCCACCTCTGTAGTTTGGCCCATAAAAGATTACGATTAATATGATCAAAAGCTGCCTTATAATCTATAAAGCACAAATTGATTGGCATTTTAGTTGTTTTTGCCTTATCAATTAATAGACCCATAGCCAAAATGTTTGTTGATGTCCCGACAGTTTTGGCAAATCCGGTCTGATTAGCCGGGATTAGAGAATGTTCTGAAGCCCAAATGATTCCAGCAAAATATTTTGCTTCGTTGTCCATGAGGGCAACCAGTCTATAATTATTTGGAAGAGTTTTGTCCCCTGCCTTAAATATTGGGGAGATGATTGAACCCTTCCAGGAGGCAGGCAAAACATTTAGATGTTTGATTTCCAAAAACAGAGGTAGAAGGGCTCCAGCCCATTCCTTTTCGTTCAATTTGTACAAAATAGGGGGAATGCCATTCGGGCCTGGCGCCCCGGCCCGCTTCCCTTTTTTAATTTGGCACTCAATTAGTTTTCGAAATTTTATTAAACCTATATCAATGCTTCGTGCTGTCTGATTGTAACTAATATCGCACAAAGAAAATAATTTGTTGTCATCAGCAGCTATCGTCTAGTTATTAGTATTATGTTGTGAAAAATGATCTTTGAGATAGTTTACCCATGTTTTTTCACTGATGTTTGAAGAGACTCCTTCGTGCCCAGGATTCATAAAGGAGTTAATTGTTTTCCAAAATTTTGCCCCGTCGTTCAGCTTGATATCAGAATGTAATTTTGCCCACAGGTTTTCCTCAATTGATCTATTTGCTTCCCTTTTGATTTTTTTTAAAGATGATTTTAGTTCTTGCAGATGGGAATGTCTTACTATGTCGTTTGGTAGGTGTCTAAGTTGGCGTATTGTTCGTGCAATATCTTTTTTTATGCTCTTTATTTTAGTTCTATGATCTTTTGTGAGAAGGAGCATGTTGCTAGCCTTCTTTATGTATTGGGTTTTCAGGGTTGTGGTATAACCTGCCATGTTGGATGTAAAGCTTTCCCATTTCTGAACCTCGCTTGCCCAGGTTCTCTCCTCAAAGTGTTGCTTTGCTCTTGCTTCTATATCTCCATCCATTACTGCCGAATACTTGATCCATTTGTAATTGATGGTATAAATTGACTCATTTGGTACCAACGATTGTTCGAGTTTTGGTTTCATGATATTAAATATAATTTCCTGGGGACAGTGATCGCTGTCTGCCTTTTCCTCTCTTTTAAATGAAGCAATGAGGCGAAATAGAGATAGTGACATAAAGGTATAATCCAGAATTTTACTTACTCTTGTAGAGTAGAATGTACACGCTGGTGGAGTGTCTCCACTGGATCTCCCATTCAGTGCTCTGAGATTATAATGCTCAAGGGTCTCTAAGACCGCCTCTCCAAGCTTGGATTGTGAGGATGTTAGTGTAGCCTCTTGATGTGGAATATTCTAGGCTATGTTTAAATTGCGGCTCACGTCACCCGATGAGATTCCCATAAGGTTGAGATTAAAATCCCCGGTAACCATAATATCAGTTGTTGAAGTGTCAGTTATGATGTCATCAAGGCATTTGTATAGATCTTTTATGACCTTTCCTTTCCTTTTTGGATGGATATAAGCATTTATCAGTATTAGATCGAGACCTTTCTTGCTTTGAGTTGAGGAAGACAAGTTTATTATATTTAAATCTGGGGAAGAAAGGCCTAAGTCCTTAACATCATAGCCACTTGCAACCGAGACATAAGACACTAGCCCCCCTTGAAGATGACCAAATTTTGCTGTTTTCACTGCACTGGTAAAAAAGCGAAGAAATCCATGCAGATGTGGAGGTTCTAGTTGCCATGTTTCTTGTAGGGATATAATGTCAAAGGATTGTAAATAGTTAACAAAATCCAAATCAATCATTTTGGAAGCGAGACCATTAATGTTCCATGAGCATATTTTTAATTGGTTTTGCCTTTTTATTTCCTTTTGGTTTCCCATTTGTCAGTTTAGCTGATTGTTTATTGTTCTTGAAATCCATCTTAGGTCGATAAAGCTAGGTGAAGTGCCGGCAGGGGTACAGCCCCTAACCCTGAGATCTTCCGCACTACTTACTCCTTCCATCACTTTAGCGCCTCTAAGTACAGCTTGTACCTTCCCGTTAGAGGAGTGCTGTTCTCTTACTCCAACCACCGGAATAATTAGGCCAGGATATTTTGGTTTTATAAATGGGGCAGTTGTTATTCCCCAATCTTTAAAGATCTTAGTTTCTGCCCAAAAATGTTGTGCAACTAAGGGTGTTGTCCATGTTGCTTTTGTTTTTTCGACCTTCGTGCCAGCTTCCGATTGAAATTGAATAGAATCCAGGTCCTGAGTTGTGATACCTGTTAAAGATGGAATATGAGCTAACAATCGTAAGATGTTACCTCTATTCAATATATCATGCTTGCCTTTTGAGATGTACTCTGGGGTAAACCAGACAATATTTGATGCGTCTTTTGATGTATCTTTTAATGTATCCATGCAACTAGATTCATTATTGTATTCGTTATAATGACTTTGTACGAATTTGTGTCCTTGTGTTACGGTCACTGGTGCTTGCTCTGGTATGGGAAGGACAGCTTTCCACCCTCCAAGGTTGCGGATTTCCTCTACAGTAGTTGATTTTGTATTCCCATTTCCAGTTTCTTCTTCCCTTTTTAGTTTTTTGATTTTATTTCTATTTGTTGAACTTATATCAATGGATTGTGATGTTTGTCTAATAGGGAGCGATCCGTTGTCATGTGTTTCTTTAAGGTCTCCATTCTGTGATGCCTGTTGTATTATCAAGACGTTTTTTACCGTATGGTTAGTTCCATGAGTTTTTGTGGAAGTCATTTTGGTAGCCATGATTGGTAGATCCGTGGTATTCTGCTTTACTGTCTGGATCTTTTCTAGCTCCTTAATTTTACTGCCATTCGCCGGTGACAATGGCGGTCTGCAAGAGACTCTGGGTGAAGCATTTAGTGATATAGTTTTGTCAGACTCTATTACTTCTTTTTTACTGACCTTATCCACAGAATTGGGTTCTTGTTCGTCAAATTGGGACGTTGACCCAAAGAGGCGCCTGAAACCTTCTTGAACCACGATTAATTTTTGATTTCTACCTTTGCGTTGTTTTGCCCTCCTTTGTTTTGCGTTAGGTTGCTTCACAACCTTGTCGTCTATTTGAGCTACAGGACATTGATCTATTGATTTTCCCATATCTTTTACTACTTTGTTAAATTTCTTGTTGCTCGAAATGTCCGTCTCCCCCCGAGAACCATTTTTCCCGATCGATGTTAAACCTATATTTTTTGTTTTGTCGATCGAGATTGAAGTGCAAGTTTCAAGGGAGTGCTTATCTAGTTCTACGTCCGTTTGTCTAGAGCATAAGTAGTTGGTATTACTTTGCAACGGATTTTTTTGTTGTGTGCATAGATCAGACAACATTGATGGTAAAGTAGCCAGTTTGTCGATAATAGGGCCGCATCCACATCCCGCGTCCCTGTTGTGGGTTTGGACCTGTTTATTTTGTAGCAGAGTCGTTAGTGCTCCCAGTTTCCCATCGATAGCAACCACAAACACAGCCAGAGTGTCTAGAAGAGTCAACTGAGCATCCATCTTATCTGACTGGTAGTGAAGTGTTTTTACAAGAAGTTGTATTGTATTTAGCAAACTGTCCCATGCCATCCCCTGGCTAAGGTTTTTTGATGAGTTGACTGTGCAGGCTGGGGATGACGTATCCTTTTGGTATTCCTTTTTCTTTTCCTCTCCCCCCACTAGATCGTCTGTTAGATCAATCGCAGTACCTGTGTTTACCGTATTCGGCCCATTACTGATTGTATCTTGGTTGTAAGCTGCCATTACATCGTTCCAATCTTCTGATCCCAAGCGTGAGGAGATCTCTATGACGTCTGAGACATTTATAACATTTTCTATTATAGTTAGATCCTTTGTTCCCCCCCCCCCCCCTTTGCTAGGCTCCGATTGATGATTTGATGGAACAGTATTTGAGAGAAGGGTGGGTGGTAATGTTTTTAGGTCCTTGACACACTGTGCCCCGTCATTCCTTTTTTGGGAATAATCAGCTCCTTTGGAAAATAATTTTTCCCCAGAACATGTTTGATTTAATTGACATAGTTGACTTGGTTGGTTAATAAACAAAGATTTGTTAATTGTGTCGTAGTCTTCAAGATTATTTTCGATGTTTATAGATCTCCAGTCACCATTTAAACTGAGACCAGTTACTGATACACCGTGATTATTAACTTGACCACCATTAATCGTCATAGTTTTCTCAATTGTCTCTTCTTGTTTATGAACTTGAGCTTTAACTTGCTCAATATAATAATAATAATCTTCTTTATTCGGTTTTTACACATTGGAAAACCATAAAAGAAACATTTTTGTCATACAAATACACATTAAAACAAAGGTCATCTTAAAAAATAGAATTCACACAAGTACAAAATCATGTATATTACAAACAAGGACTCTAATGGTTTCATTGCATCATCTGGGACTAAATCTGGCATGAATTTTACAGATTTTTCCTATGCTTTATAATACATTTTAAAAAGTTAAGGACATGATAGCAAACCAGTTCAGATTCTAACAGTTGGAGACGTAGCATGGCAGGACGACATTGTCTAAGTCCCCATCGCCTTAATAGAGGTAGTAGCCAAACCTTCCTATATGGATGATGGAATTTACAAAACAATATTGTATGCAAATTAGACTGCAATGATTCCTCATCACAGGGACAAGTAGTGAGAGTTAAATCCCACCTATTTCTCTCAGGGAAGGATACTAGTCTATAGAAAATATCGAATCTGAATCTTGTCAATAACATTCTATCATAGGTACTGATCTGTAGTGTTAGGTAGGGCTGGATAAGATAAGTGGACTGAATCATGTTGGCATGAAGGACCGAGGATTTTGTCGACTCAGATGTCAACCTCAGGGACTCTAGATGAGTCAGAGCCAGTTGTTTCAGCGCTTTCTTTGGTACTTCGATAATATCTTTAGGTTCAAGGTAATACTTCTCCAGGCCAAGATCCTTGAAGAAATTTCTAATGTACCGAAGCCATTTTATTTTTGAAGATTGATCAAGGGTCATTGAGTCTGCCACTATTTCCTGGGTTAAGGCATTTTTATCAGAGGTCCAAATGCGCCGCCAGAGCAATAGTGGTTGGATCCTTAACAGATCCTCGAAATAAGGGATTCCAAGTTCCAAGTGGGAAGCATAAATTGAGGTACTACTCGGTGTTGCTAGAAGGAATCTGAGGAAAGTATTTTCAGTCACCTGAAGGGCACTAACATCTACATATCCCCAGACTCCCGCCCCATACAGAGCAATCACCTGACACTTGGCTCTGTACATTTTTAATAGCTCCACTGGGGGCCTTCTCCCTAGTCTCTGTGAAAAACTCATCAGGGACATTATGGCTCTTTTAAAAAGATGGCATCTGGCCTCTACTGATGGCCTCCAATTGAGCCTTTCGTCAATCATGATGCCCAGGTAGCAGTACTGGGCAGTTACCTCAAGTTTTTTGGTCTTTGAGGTAGATGTTCTTTAATCGTTTTTTCCCTCTGCCTGCTACCATAACAAACGTTTTTTTAACATTTACTTGTAAGTCCAGCCCACCCATAAAATCAACATATCAATTCAAGGACTTCTGTAGTTCTCGCGAAGTACGCGCCAAGATGACAGCATCATCTGCATAGAGCAGAGCGGGAATGAAACGCTGTTTTACCCGTGGAGGATCCTGAGCCCCCCTCAACATCTCTTCCTCCAAGCCATTTGTATACAGAGAGAAGAGGAAGGGGGCCAGGACACACCCCTGCCCGACTCCACGCTCTACTCCAAAGGATGCTGTCAACTCCCCCTTTGTGCCAAAACGTACCCTCGCTGATGCTTTTGAATATAGCTCTCTCAGGAAGTCTAAAAGAGGGGGGTCCACTCCCATATATGTCAGAATCATCCAGAGTTTTGCGTGTGAAACGCAATCAAAAGCAGCGGATAGATCTACATAGGCCATAAATACCGTGTCCTTTTTTGCTTGGAAATATTTGCCCACTATCAAACTAAGATTAAGAGCCTGCTCCACCATTCCAAACCCCTCCCGAAATCCAAATTGGAGGTCTGAGATAATGTCTCCCTCCTCAGCCCACTGCCGGAGTCGTTCAAGCACGACCCTACCAACAACCTTACCTAAGGAATCCAGTAGAGAGATAGGACAGTAACATTTGACGTCCTGACGATCTCCCTTTTTAAAAATTGGGACCATAATTGATTTGGTCCAGGATTTTATCAGACCACCTTTGCAGCTGCGGTGAATACTCTAGTAAGGATAGGGGACCAGAGATCCAGATTGAATTTAAAAAGATCCACTGGGACCCCATCTGGGCCCGGGGCTTTCCCATTTTTACTTACTTCCAGGGCCGCTACAACCTCAGTGATGTCAAAGTAGAGGGAGATTGGGTATTCAACTGTTGGAAGTGAAATTTCTGTCCCTACTGATGTTACTGTATTTTTAAAGATCTTAGAAAAATGGGACACCCAGATATCTTCTTCTATGGCCACTTCTATCTTGGAAATATTGTTATCTAATAAATAGGGGGATTTAACAGTTCGCCAAAAAGCCACACTGTTTTTAGGAACAGCACTAGTATGTAAATCGTCCCATAATTTCTGTTTTAATTCTTTAATTCTTTGCTTGCATGCCCTTCCATATTGCTGTCTCAGAAATTGAATCTGCTCCAGGTCTCTATCTGTTTTCTTCAGAGCCTCCTTTAACTTAGTTAGGGCCATAGTCCAGCTATGATTAAACCACCCTTTAGTAGTTGAATTTAAGGTCTTTGGGATTACTGTAAGAAGTCCCTTCATTTTCTCTAATATCTGTGAGAAATTATTTAGGACTTCTTCATCTGATTCTAGTAAGTCCAGACACTTGATTATGTTTGTGTATGCCTCTTTTACCAATTTTCCAGTAATTTCTTCCGGATTTATCATCCCCCATTTTAATGTATATCCATTTTGCCTACCTAGCTCCAGATTGTTCTGTGCCAGAGTTTTCGCTATAGTAACAGTTAGAGGTTGAGAATTAATTGCATAAAGCTCCATCCTGAGAGCAGAATGATCGCTTAATGTGTTTGTCAACACCTCAAAGGACCTAGCTCGGGGCAACAATCCCGACGACAAGAGGATGTAATCTACTGTCGTTTTGTGGCCCCTACCTACATATGTTGGTTGCAGGAACTTTGAACCTAGATTTGGATCATTAGCTATTACTAGTTCCAAGTCTAATAAGACATTGTTCATGGCCGACCCCACCTTGGTATGAACAAAATGCATAAGGGGAACATCATGTTCATCCACTATCCCACATCGATTTTTTTCAACATGTGGGCATGGATGTAAATTCAAATCTCCTCCCCATAGAAGATGAACTAGCCCTTTACCTACCATTAGATTATGGGTTAGCTTCTCCTTGATGTTAGAGAGAAGGGTCAAAAATTGGTCCTCCTCTAAGTTATTATACAGGTTAAGCAAAAGAATAGACTCTTTTTTTTTATAAGCAAGGGAAAATAGTTGAAAATTTGGATCAGAAGCAACTACAGATACTTTTAGGTGGTTTACTGTATTTGCGATGTATGTGGTCAGCCCCCCCTTTGGTCTGCCTACACCACTACCCAGAGCTGAAGTAAAGTATGTTTTATAACCCTGGAGATGGAGCTCCGTCATAGACCACGTCTCCTGTAGGCATATAATTTTACCCGGGTCCAAGAAATTCGCAGCCGTCCCATCCTCAATTTTGGGACGAAGACCCGCTACGTTCCAAAAGAGGATAGGTAAAGGCTGCAATTCTATGTTGGTCACAGCTTCGTTTACTAAACGAATCGTTTTTTCCTTGGACGCTGGATAAGATGTCTTAGGATTAGTAGATTCGGTCATCGTTAGTGGTCAGTCTACCATTTCAAGGACACTGAATCTATTCGCCTTCGGGATGCTGGACCAGACGTCCCTTTCGGGCGGCTCTCTGTGATCCGTCCTCTGAATATGGGGACCCCAATCATCCCGTCCTCCTCCCCAATGACGTGGCCCCACTGTATACCAGGGACCATGATAGTCGCAATAATGAGGACCCACTACTTGCCATTGATTGGCATGTTTACCATAACGTGAAACTGCTGCATCCCAGGGGCGATTGTAGTTGTTGGGAGTCCCTTTACAGAGCCTAGAAGGATACAAAAAGGAAAGTCGCCTGATTCCTATTTCTCCATTTACATTCGGTAACTCCCGTGAGCAAATATAATCTACCACACTGGGGTCTTCGAATGTAATCAGAATGCAGTCTCCCGGTATTGTTTTCCTACTGTTTCCCACCCAGGGAGTCCTACGTACCATCAAAATCCTACATGTCCAAGTTGCCGGAATAGGGCGATTAGTGTTTAACCAGTATTGGACCTTGTTTTTCAATGACCACGTAGGTTCTGCAATATGATCCTCTAGCTGAGGCACGCCTGTCATAACAACTACGAAAGGACTTGCTTCCGGCGGGAGATCGACAGCCAGTCTGATTTCAGGAGGTCCCCTAGTGTCAGCTCTGTTAGTTTCAGGCGCCATAATTTTTGGGGCAAGTTTTTTTGAGGACAGAGTTTTAGTTTTAGGCACCAATTTTTTAGGTGCCGATCTTTTAGGGACTGGGGTTTTTACTGTCAAGGCGTTGCCCTGAGGTGAGGTTATAGTAGCATTAATGGAAGATTCCACTGCTCTATTGATATTTCGTGCTTCAGGAGGTGGTAATTTAGATGTTACTTCTAAAGGTAAGGTTTCAAATACTTTATTTTGTCCGTGAGGTGTCTTTTTAGGGGGCGGCTTAATTCCCCCCCTTTTTTGGTTCCCCTGCACTTGCTTAGATTTCGTAATATTGACAAGGTTCGATAGCTGGTACTCTATCTGTGTCAATCTTCCTTCAAGTGGAGCGAGGAAAGATTTTAAGAGATCTGCAATGTTATTTATCAGTTGTGAATTTTCGTTATCTCTTGTTATCTTACGAGATGGTGAATAAGTAGAGACTTCCACACTGATAGGATCTAGAATATCATGTGTGGACTGATTTATAATCGCAGAGTCAACTAACTGTTCTGCACTAAGGGATACTATCTCTTTCCCACTGCGCTGATCACTAATCTCACGGGGGATAGAGTTTTTTAAGTTGTTCTTTCGTTTCCTTATAGCGCCCTCCCTCCTCCCTCTTGTTTGCCTTAATTCATCCGGTGTTGATTGAAGAATCAACTCTGGTGTCTTTTCTAGGTCTAGACTTATCTGGAAATCAGAAAGTTAGGAGGCCGACAGGTCCACATTGTTTGGTAGGCTACGCCTACCCTCACAGAGCGACCGACGCCCGATGTTGTTGGACATTTCCGGGGTTCTTGCATCCCTTAATTTACCTATGGATGATCTTTTGGCTAATGCTAAGTCCAAAGACACCCTACCTTCTATTAAACTAATACTTTGATCAATAAATGTATTTGCCTTAACAATAAAGTTGTCCATGGGGCCTAGAAGCTTTCCCCCACCCCCCAATACTTTAGTTTTGTTTCCTCTAGTTATAACCATAGTTCCTAGAGACCAATACGGATAGGTACCGACTTATGTACACAGATTGCCAGAAATGCTAAGTCTTTGGGAACATACAGGAACAATGGCAATAGGTTCCCACTACGTATAGTTATAGATAAACAATCCAAAGAGAATATAAAAGTTTAGGGAAATGGCCCGATCCGGTCTCTTCCGTTCTCGAACGGCCTCAAACGGCCCGCCCTTTGCCCGGGCTTAGCCCCGGGCGCTTCCGCGCAGCGGGGGACAGGCTTCTTAAAATAGGGAGATACGTGGGCAAAGGGGCGTGGCGTCCATCGAGAGCTGCCCAGGTGTAGCCAGTTGGGCTCGCAGGGACTCCTGGACAATGGAGTCCCCTGCTGCTCGCAGCCCTGGCCAAATGCACTCACCCCAAGTGAGAGACAGCCCCTTCTAGCAGCTCCTGCGACAATCTAACACGCTGCAGGACCCGCGCAGCGGGTCCGGCGAGTTGCTGATAGAGGAACGGCAAAGAGAATCACAGGGCAGTCCGGCGTCAATCCAAGAGGCGGTAAGAATCCCAAAGATAGAGAGTTGATGGTCCGCTTTAACTCCCGTGTGTGCAAGGGGGCGTGGCGTCCAGGGAGAGCAGCCCAGGTGTAGCCAGTTGGGCTCGCAGGGACTCCTGGACAATGGAGTCCCCTGCTGCTCGCAGCCCTGGCCAAATGCACTCACCCCAAGTGAGAGACAGCCCCTTCTAGCAGCTCCTGCGACGATCTAACATGCTGCGGGACCCGCGCAGCGGGTCCGGCGTGTTGCTGATAGAGGAACGGCAAAGAGAATCACAGGGCAGTCCGGCGTCAATCCAAGAGGCCGTAAGAATCCCAAAGATAGAGAGTTGATGGTCCGCCTAAACTCCCGTGTGTGCAAGAGGGCGTGGCGTCCAGGGAGAGCAGCCCAGGTGTAGCCAGTTGGGCTCGCAGGGACTCCTGCACAATGGAGTCCCCTGCTGCTCGCAGCCCTGGCCAAATGCACTCACCCCAAGTGAGAGACAGCCCTTTCTAGCAGCTCCTGCGACGATCTAACACGCTGCGGGACCCGCGCAGCGGGTCCGGCGAGTTGCTGATCGAGGAACGGCAAAGAGAATCACAGCGCAGTCCGGCGTCAATCCAAGAGGCGGTAAGAATCCCAAAGATAGAGAGTTGATGGTCCGCTTTAACTCCTGTGTGTGCAAGGGGGCGTGGTGTCCAGGGAGAGCAGCCCAGGTGTAGCCAGTTGGGCTCGCAGGGACTCCTGGACAAAGGAGTCCCCTGCTGCTCGCAGCCCTGGCCAAATGCACTCACCCCAAGTGAGAGACAGCCCCTTCTAGCAGCTCCTGCGACGATCTAACACGCTGCGGGACCCGCGCAGCGGGTCCAGCGAGTTGCTGATCGAGGAACGGCAAAGAGAATCACAGCGCAGTCCGGCGTCAATCCAAGAGGCGGTAAGAATCCCAAAGATAGAGAGTTGATGGTCCGCTTTAACTCCCGTGTGTGCAAGGGGGCGTGGCGTCCAGGGAGAGCAGCCCAGGTGTAGCCAGTTAGGACTCCTGGACAATGGAGTCCCCTGCTGCTCGCAGCCCTGGCCAAATGTACTCACCCCAAGTGAGAGACAGCCCCTTCTAGCAGCTCCTGCGACGATCTAACACGCTGCGGGACCCGCGCAGCGGGTCCGGCGAGTTGCTGATAGAGGAACGGCAAAGAGAATCACAGGGCAGTCCGGCGTCAATCCAAGAGGCGGTAAGAATCCCAAAGATAGAGAGTTGATGGTCCGCTTTAACTCCCGTGTGTGCAAGGGGGCGTGGCGTCCAGGGAGAGCAGCCCAGGTGTAGCCATTTGGGCTCGCAGGGACTCCTGGACAATGGAGTCCCCTGCTGCTCGCAGCCCTAGCCAAATGCACTCACCCCAAGTGAGAGACAGCCCCTTCTAGCAGCTCCTGCGCCGATCTAACACGCTGCGGGACCCGCGTAGCGGGTCCGGTGAGTTGCTGATAGAGGAACAGCAAAGAGAATCACAGGGCAGTCCGGCGTCAATCCAAGAGGCATTAAGAATCCCCAAGATAGAAAGTTGATGGTCCGCTTTAACTCCCGTGTGTGCAAGGGGGCGTGGCGTCCAGGGACAGCAGCCCAGGTGTAGCCAGTTGGGCTCGCAGGGACTCCTGGACAAAGGAGTCCCCTGCTGCTCGCAGCCCTGGCCAAATGCACTCACCCCAAGTGAGAGACAGCCCCTTCTAGCAGCTCCTGCGACGATCTAACACGCTGCGGGACCCGCGCAGCGGGTCCAACGAGTTGCTGATAGAGGAACGGCAAAGAGAATCACAGCGCAGTCCGGCGTCAATCCAAGAGGCGGTAAGAATCCCAAAGATAGAGAGTTGATGGTCCGCTTTAACACCCGTGTGTGCAAGGGGGCGTGGCGTCCAGGGAGAGCAGCCCGGGTGTAGCCAGTTAGGACTCCTGGACAATGGAGTCCCTTGCTGCTCGCAGCCCTGGCCAAATGCACTCACCCCAAGTGAGAGACAGCCCCTTCTAGCAGCTCCTGCGACGATCTAACACGCTGCGGGACCCGCACAGCGGGTCCGGCGAGTTGCTGATAGAGGAACGGCAAAGAGAATCACAGGGCAGTCCGGCGTCAATCCAAGAGGCGGTAAGAATCCCAAAGATAGAGAGTTGATGGTCCGCTTTAACTCCCGTGTGTGCAAGGGGGCGTGGCGTCCAGGGAGAGCAGCCCAGGTGTAGCCAGTTGGGCTCGCAGGGACTCCTGGACAATGGAGTCCCCTGCTGCTCGCAGCCCTAGCCAAATGCACTCACCCCAAGTGAGAGACAGCCCCTTCTAGCAGCTCCTGCGACGATCTAACACGCTGCGGGACAGGCGTAGCGGGTCCGGTGAGTTGCTGATAGAGGAACAGCAAAGAGAATCACAGGGCAGTCCGGCGTCAATCCAAGAGGCAGTAAGAATCCCCAAGATAGAAAGTTGATGGTCCGCTTTAACTCCCGTGTGTGCAAGGGGGCGTGGCGTCCAGGGACAGCAGCCCAGGTGTAGCCAGTTGGGCTTGCAGGGACTCCTGGACAATGGAGTCCCCTGCTGCTCGCAGCCCTGCCCAAATGCACTCACCCCAAGTGAGAGACAGCCCCTTCTAGCAGGTCCTGCGACGATCTAACATGCTGCGGGACCAGTGCAGCGGGTCCGGCGAGTTGCTGATAGAGGAACTGCAAAGAGAATCACAGGGCAGTCCGGCGTCAATCCAAGAGGCGGTAAGAATCCCAAAGATAGAGAGTTGATGGTCCGCTTTAACTCCTGTGTGTGCAAGGGGGCGTGGCGTCCAGGGAGAGCAGCCCAGGTGTAGCCAGTTGGGCTCGCAGGGACTCCTGGACAAAGGAGTCCCCTGCTGCTCGCAGCCCTGGCCAAATGCACTCACCCCAAGTGAGAGACAGCCCCTTCTAGCAGCTCCTGCGACGATCTAACACGCTGCGGGACCCGCGCAGTGGGTCCGGTGAGTTGCTGATAGAGGAACGGCAAAGAGAATCACAGGGCAGTCCGGCGTCAATCCAAGAGGCGGTAAGAATCCCAAAGATAGAGAGTTGATGGTCCGCTTTAACTTCCGTGTGTGCAAGGGGGCGTGGCATCCAGGGAGAGCAGCCCAGGTGTAGCCAGGTGGGCTAGCAGGGACTCCTGGACAATGGAGTCCCCTGCTGCTCGCAGCCCTGGCTAAATGCACTCACCCCAAGTGAGAGACAGCCACTTCTAGCAGCTCCTGCGACGATCTAACACACTGCGGGACCCACGCAGCGGGTCCGGCGAGTTGCTGATAGAGGAACGGCAAAGAGAATCACAGGGCAGTCCAGCATCAATCCAAGAGGCGGTAAGAATCCCAAAGATAGAGAGTTGATGGTCCGCTTTAACTCCTGTGTGTGCAAGGGGGCGTGGCGTCCAGGGAGAGCTGCCCAGGTGTAGCCAGTTGGGCTTGCAGGGACTCCTGGACAATGGAGTCCCCTGCTGCTCGCAGCCCTGGCCAAATGCACTCACCCCAAGTGAGAGACAGCCCCTTCTAGCAGCTCCTGCGACGATCTAACACGCTGCGGGACCCGCGCAGCGGGTCCGGCGAGTTGCTGATAGAGGAACGGCAAAGAGAATCACAGGGCAGTCCGGCGTCAATCCAAGAGGCGGTAAGAATCCCAAAGATAGAGAGTTGATGGTCCGCTTTAACTCCTGTGTGTGCAAGGGGCCGTGGCGTCCAGGGAGAGCAGCCCAGGTGTAGCCAGTTGGGCTCGCAGGGACTCCTGGACAATGGAGTCCCCTGCTGCTCGCAGCCCTAGCCAAATGCACTCACCCCAAGTGAGAGACAGCCCCTTCTAGCAGCTCCTGCGACGATCTAACACGCTGCGGGACCCGCTACGCGGGTCCGGTGAGTTGCTGATAGAGGAACGGCAAAGAGAATCACAGGGCAGTCCGGCGTCAATCCAAGAGGCGGTAAGAATCCCAAAGATAGAGAGTTGATGGTCCGCTTTAACTCCTGTGTGTGCAAGGGGGCGTGGCGTCCAGGGACAGCAGCCCAGGTGTAGCCACTTGGGCTTGCAGGGACTCCTGGACAATGGAGTCCCCTGCTTCTCGCAGCCCTGGCCAAATGCACTCACCCCAAGTGAGAGACAGCCCCTTCTAGCAGCTCCTGCGACGATCTAACACGCTGCGGGACCGGTGCAGCGGGTCCGGCGAGTTGCTGATAGAGGAACGTCAAAGAGAATCACAGGGCAGTCTGGCGTCAATCCAAGAGGCGGTAAGAATCCCAAAGATAGAGAGTTGATGGTCCGCTTTAACTCCCGTGTGTGCAAGGGGGTGTGGCATCCAGGGAGAGCAGCCCAGGTGTAGCCAGTTGGGCTCGCAGGGACTCCTGGACAATGGAGTCCCCTGCTGCTCGCAGCCCTGGCCAAATGCACTCACCCGAAGTGAGAGACAGCCCCTTCTAGCCGCTCCTGCGACGATCTAACATGCTGCGGGACCCGCGCAGCGGGTCCGGCGAGTTGCTGATAGAGGAACGGCAAAGAGAATCACAGGGCAGTCCGGCGTCAATCCAAGAGGCGGTAAGAATCCCAAAGATAGAGAGTTGATGGTCCGCTTTAACTCCCGTGTGTGCAAGGGGGCGTGGCGTCCAGGGAGAGCAGCCCAGGTGTAGCCAGTTGGGCTCGCAGGGACTCCTGGACAATGGAGTCCCCTGCTGCTCACAGCCCTGGCCAAATGCACTCACCCCAAGTGAGAGACAGCCCCTTCTAGCAGCTCCTGCGACGATCTAACACGCTGCGGGACCCGCACAGCGGGTCCGGCGAGTTGCTGATAGAGGAACGGCAAAGAGAATCACAGGGCAGTCCGGCGTCAATCCAAGAGGCGGTAAGAATCCCAAAGATAGAGAGTTGACTCCCGTGTGTGCAAGGGGGCCATATGCTCAATATTTCTAGTTGAAGCACTTCCTATTGTTGTGCAGCTAATCCGTGATTTGCCGTATTGAGGGGTTGATGTTATTTGCCGGGGACTGTTAAATAGTGTATTTGTAATTCTTTTTGTGTCAGGGCTTTTCCTCTCCTGAAGTGATTTCAAATCTTCAATAACTGATGGTAATTGACTTAATTGTACAGGTTGAAGAGGTGATTGAAGGCCGGTGACATTTGTTATGTTTGAGAATAGGGTATCCCCTGGATTTTTTAAAAATGAAAATTTTGTAAAAATCTTAGGTTGATGAGAAAGCTGCTTTTTTGTTGTTTTTTTATTTTCCAAACTTTGTAGTTGTCCAGAGGCATTTCCAGCTGCTAATGGCTCTATTACAGAGCAGTTATTCATGATTGCTGATTCTGATTTTAGGGCAGATCTTTCCACTTCCATCATCATATTTTTCCGCCTCCGTTTTTTTGGTATCTTTTTTAAGTATAGCGCTGTCTCGAACACGGCCAGACCTCATGGTACTCTCCTCTTAGTTGAGCTCTAGATTTTCACCTTTATCGCACGTAGCTTGCCGTATTGGTAGAAGCCTTAACTTATTGTGAGTTTATTGTGAAGCCAAGATAATCTGTAGGTAACGCTGCTGCTGCAAAAGTACGGTGGTGGCTGACTACACTGTTGCCGCAGATGAGATGAGCTGGTGCCCGGAAAAGGCTCACCTTTGTTTTTCTCCTTTCTCCTTTCGCCTAAACCTTGGCGTTTAGAAGAATCACAGCATCTGCCAAAAAAAAACAACAGACATTTTCCTCAAAACTCGGGGCTCCTCCCCCTTTCCCAAAGATAATAGACCAACAGGCTGATCACAGGTCATAGAACAAATGGGGCGCTCAGAAGCGCACTAGGCTCCCCCAAATACCTGGGGCGTATGCTTGGTGCGGCTGTTTAATTGAGATGCGAACTCTCGTACCCTGCGAGCAGAACAATCACAGGTAGTGTCATAAAACCCCCATCGGGGTCTTTCCAACGGGAAACCAGCGAGAGTTTTTTTCCTGGTTTACCACTTGTAAATTGTAAATTAACCGGCAAGAGTTTTTTCCGGGCTTTTACCCTCCAAACAGCAATCCGCTAAATAGAACAGATGGTCTGTGACCCTACCGAATTAGAGCCCAATCGGACCAAACAGAGCCGGAACGTGCAGGGACAGGATTGCAGGGAGGGGCGGGGAGGAGCGATCAGCGGTTTCGAATTCCCCCGCAGATTTTCACCACTCACGCTCACACTCACCCGCTGGTCACGATGATGCTTACTCACATCCCATCCCGTCTCACGTCTCACGTCTCCTGCTGCTTGGTGTTTGGAGCACGGTGCTCGGCGCTCGTCCTTCCGTTCGATATCCGCCCGTGGTTTGCTGCCGCTGCCACTGCCGCTGGTCACTCCGCTCCGCTCTGTTCCGCACTGCACTGCTCTCCGCTCTCCGCTCTCTTCCAACCACGTGATCTGAGAGTCGTGCCCTCCTTCCAGAGCAGGTCCT
Organism: Triturus cristatus; assembly: GCF_964204655.1. Lineage (NCBI taxonomy): Eukaryota > Metazoa > Chordata > Amphibia > Caudata > Salamandridae > Triturus > Triturus cristatus. Next base: position 1,116,267,910 of record NC_140588.1, on the reverse strand, counting down.
TAATTCAGCTTAAGAAATGCTCATTTTTAGTCTAGGAGGATGAAAACTCTCTGCGTGCAATATTGTATTTCCTGCGGTTGGCTTTCGGTATGTGCGTGTTTGAATTCTTCCTTGGGAGATATACACCTCTAAATCTAAATATGTGACACTTATTTTGCTTATATGTTCAGTAAATTTTAGATTGAAATTATTCTTATTGATGTTATTAATGAACTCCTGTGCTGATTCTTTAGATCCATTCCATATAATAAATAGATCGTCAATTAATCTTATCCATTTGATTACATGGTCTTCCCAATCACTGCCTTGGTCAACTTTGAGCACCAGCTCCTCCCACCAGCCCATATGCAAATTAGCATAGCTGGGGGCGAAGCAAGTGCCCATCGCCATTCCCTGTAGCTGCCTGTAAGTGTCTCCTCCAAATAAAAAATGGTTGTTATTGAGACATAGTCTACACAGCATGCTTGTATGTTGATACAAATTAATGGATCTCTGATTTTAAAAGTGCCTGACTGCCCTTATACCATCTTCATGAGCAATGCTGGTATATAAGCTTACCACATCTAATGTAATCAAGAGATATGTCTCATTCCATACTGTATCCACTATTTTGTTCAAAAAGTCTCTTGTGTCCTGAATGTAGGCAGGTAGTGTCCTTACATATGTCTGTAAAAATGCATCAAGATATCTGGAAGTCGGCTCGAATAAACTACCAATGGCCGAGATTATAGGGCGCCCGGGTGGTCTTTCTTTATGCTTATGAATCTTTGGGATTAGATATAGGGTTGGTAGTACTGGATTTTAAAAAAGAGTATTCTGATTTACTGATTAATCCCAATTCTCGCCATCTGGTTAAGTCCTTCACATATTTATGTTTAATTTCTAATAAATTGTTCTGAGGGACTTTTAGATAGCACTCTTTATCTCTGAACTGTGTCATAGCTTCAATATTGTATGCTTCTAAGGACCACAGAACAAGGTTCCCACCCTTGTATGCCTGCCTTACCACAATATCCTGTCTATTCTGTACCTTTGTTATCACAGCCTGATACCTTTTCTCAAACAAACTCTCATTTAAAAAAAATTCTTTACTAGACAATACCGATAACTGTTTCAAGTCTTTTATCACAAGTTCATATCAATCGCATCTTTGGGAGAATTTGGTGTAAACGTTGATTTAGGTTTGAAGACTGTAACTGGTCTATCAAATACATCTAAACAAAATAAGTCATCTGTTTGACTAATAGAATCCACCAAATCCAACCCTTCTGCCTCTCTCATTAATTGTTGACATGTAAACTGTACCTCCATATCGCCAACTTCCAGATTTCCAGAGTCTTCATTCCTCATTTCCATATTATCTTTACGAATGTTGCTCTTCATGCTGAAAAACTTTTTAAGTTTGAATTTTCTTATGTATTTGAAAAAATCAATGCGCGTCTGTGTATAGTTAAAATTTGTGCACTTACAAAATGAAAATCCCAATGATAAGAACTTAGTTTCATCTGGTGTTAGGATCAAGTCTGTTAAATTTATGACAGTTACTGGTTCTATTTCTTCCAACCTTTGCGTTGATAAAATTCCTTCTTCTTCTTGCCTGATCGTAGTTCCATGCCCTCCCCTTCTATTTTTCCGTTTCCGTAATTTTCTTTTCTTTGATTTTAAGGGTTTGTCCTGGCACCTTGAGTTCGGTCCTGGTATAAAAAACCAAACTCCTCAATAATTGAAGGTGGATTCATACTTTCACTCTCACAGACCAATCCATCCTCAGATGCTGTTTCAATGTCTGAGCTTACTACTGAACTAGTTTCTGATGTATCACCGCGTGCAACTTGTCCTCTTGCCGCTTGCATTCCTGTGATGTTACTTGCTTTAGAGAGCCTTTGTTTCCTAATACTGTCAAAGCGACGTGCAAACGTATATGTTTGCCCCCGCTGGTAATCCTGATGATTCAGCTGGAATTTCGTCGCTTTTCTTTCTGTTATAGATTGTTCATATATATATATAACCTACTGGCGGTCACCAGTAGGTAGTTATAGTTAGGACTAAGTTTCCATAGGAAGAACAATTTTTGTTTTGCTTATAACTTTGTCGTCGTTTGATGAATCTTCATGAAATTTTCCAAACAAATTATTTGTTCATATCAGCTCCTATGTTGAAAGTTTAGGGGTGATTTGTCAAGGAGGGGCTGAGAAAAAAGGGGGGTCACAAAATGTGTTTTCTCCATGCAATTTCCATAGGAAACTTTAGACAAGGCTACAGGTCGAACGGGTGAACAGAATTAGCCCAAATTTGGCAGGGCGAAGGGTCTTGGTCTAGAAAGCACGCTTTTGTTTATTTGGTGTAAATCCGTTCAGTAGATTTGGAGAAATATTGAAATTTACAGATATCAATATTTGGGAATTCTGCCATCTGATTGGCTGAGGCGTTACGAGCATGAGCTTGCTGCTTATTGGCTGCGAGAGATGTGAGCGGTTGCAACTAGGAAGTGTTGGCAGCCATTTTGTGATTCTGTTGAAGCGAGTTAGGGGAAAAAAGGGTGAAAAAAGGAGGAAAGAGGAGGGTAGGAGCACTGTAACCTCTGTGGGGTGTTTAGGGTGTGCTATACAGGGGTTCACAGCGAACTACTCATCCCTACCGGGCTGAAAGTGCTGGGCTACGGAAATTACGTGAGGTATTGCCTAGAGTCTAATGCTGCTGAGGTGAGCTGCTGCGGGACTCGGGGATTAAAGCATGAGCCAAAACTGAGTGTCTTATGCTGTGAAGTCAGGTGCCCTCTCCTTTGCACCACACCTGTGGAAGTAGCGTCAGCATGTGTTTATACCTACTAGGATGAACCACAGACCTCTACTGGTCTGAAAGTGCTGGGGTACGGAAAATATGTGATGTATTGTCTAGAGTCTCATGCTGCTAAGCTGAGCTGCTGCCGGACTTGGGGATGAAAGCGTGAGTCCAAACTGTGTGTCATATGCTGTGAAGTCATGTGCTCTGGCCGCTGTGCCACATCTGTGCAAGTAGTGTCAGCATGTAGTTATACCTACTCGGAGGAACTTTTGTTTAGAATATTGTAAGTTGTGTATGGTGTTTAGGGGGTGTTATACAGTGAGTGCGAAGGGAAATTTGCGCGTATCAAATCAATTCGGTATTTGGAAAGTGCAAACTACTCACTCGTACGGGTCTGATGGCGCTGGGGGCGTAAGCTGAGCTGCTGCCGGACTCGGGGATAAAGGTGCTGAACTACTGACCCCTATTGGTCTGAAAGTGCGGGGTACGGAAATTAAGTGAGGTATTGCCTAGAAGGTTATGCTGCTAAATTGAGCCGCTGCTGGACTCGGGGATGAAACCGTGAGCCCAAACTGTGTGTCACACCTGTCCAAGTAGTGTCAGCAATATTTTATAAGTAATAGGAGGAAGTTTTGTTTGGAACACGGTAACTTGTATATGGTGCTGGTAAGTGATCCGCAGCACTTGCAAAGGCAGTGCACCCAGGACATGCAGCAGACATGCACGGTATAGGTGGACGTAAATGGAGTCTACCATGTGTTCGGGTTGCCCTGCTATACATCAGTGGCTCTGCTTGTAGCTGCACTGACTTGCTGTGCGCCAGTCTTGTAGATGAAATGGCACAGCTTGGTGCAATGAGCTGGGTCTGTGTGCAATGGGTGCAGGGTAGGGTTGTGGTGGGAGTACATATGAAGGCCATTTCACGCACGCTAACTACGATGAAGGACTTTTGAGTGTGGGATGTCCACTCGTTGTTCGCAAATCGGGCAGTGGGTAGTGTGGGAGATGGATGCAAATATTATCGTATCTGTCAGGGGGTGCTGGCTACTTGCAAGTTCCTGTAATGCCTATTGGCACATGTCCTGCGGCATTACAATCACACTGTGACACTGCCATTTGGAGGTGGTGCATGCCACTTTACATTGACTGCTGAGGCCCTTGTGACGGCCTCAGCAGAACACAGAGACACACTTACCGGTTGGCAGTCCTGGGGTTGTTTTGAGGAGTGTTTTGGCCCTCATGGGTATCCGTGTATCATGCTCAATGACTCTATGGCACCTGTGGGTGTTCCTTTTCATGCTGCAGGTAGTCATCCTGCTTAACACCAGCAGAAAGCAGGTGTAAAATCTCTGGTGCTAACACAGCTTATCGCCGGAATTTGTTTAGCTTTGTACTTTTTGGCTTTCGTTGTGAAAGTTGTGATGTGGTTTTTTCGTGTACAAAAAAATAAACGAACTGGGCAGCGTATCCCGTCAAGATCCAGCACCTGACCCACTAATCCCAATCAACATAAATACAATGAGATTTCTTTATTGATTTTGTGTGTACACTGTAAATGCACCCACTACCACAGTGGAATTCAATACAGGATTTTAGTAATTAAAATAGATCGCAAAGGTGCACCTCGTGTGTTTTTGCATGGGAACGCCTATTCTGCATCTCATTATCAGCACTTTCATGCAACGAAAGTTGAGATACATCTAACACACTATTCAGAAGCTGGTGCAAACTACAGACATCGCCAGTATTTCCGCGATAACCGCCCCAAAATTTACACCATGGTGGACACCACCAAATAACAGTAATAAGAACGAGAAAGAGTGACACAGCACTTAAGTAACAACCAAAAACTTTATTGAAATTTAACAAATTCAACACAAAACAACAAGGCAGAGGACTCCTGTTGTGGCCATCAACGTCGATGACACAGCCTGGAAAATAAAGTACAAAATAAGGACTTGTGTAATGTGCATATTAGAGGAGTGAGACACAGAGAATGAGAAAAGGATAAAAAAGCCAGAGAGAAAAAGAGAGGGAAGGAAAGAAAGGGAGTGAGAAAGGGAGAAGGGAGAGAGAGAGAGATAGAAGGAAAGGAAGGAAAGGAAGGAAGAGAGTGAGAGAGAGAGTGAAGAGAGGGAAATGAGAGAGAGAGAGAGACACTGCTACCCCTGCACAGCCATGACCAAATAATTACCTGCTGTCACCGGAGTGTCTACCAGTGCGCACTCCACATGCCCGTCAAAGGTCCGCGGCCTGGCAGATCTCACAGATGTCGCTGAGTCATGAATGGCGGAGACCACATCAGCTTCTCTGCAGCCCAGCAGATCTCATGCCTTTCGCTAAGTCCTGAGTCATCAATGGCGGAGACCACATCAGCTTTTGGGGTCGCTAACCCTGTGCAGCGCAAGTCAGCGCCACATGGTGGTAGGCTGCTGACGGGCATACAACTTAGAGTGCGACTAACCGTTGTGCAACTCAAGTCGCGCCACGTGGTGGTAGGCCCCTGACGGCCATATATATATATATATATATATATATCCATCAACAAAGTTTGCCTGGAATGAGACAGCCTCGACGAAGAGTAAGTATTCAGCAAATTTATTTCATGTAGGAAGCAGTGTGACAAAGGCAGAGTTCTTCCACAAATGTAAAGTCCAGCCCTACGCGTTTCATGCTATTCGCACTTCCTCATGGGCTCAGGGATTCTCTTCGAGTGTGAACTTGCGCCAGTGTACTCAAGCACCTGTTGATTAAACATCTTTTGCTCCGCCCAGGTGGGCGTGGCCACCCCCGTGGCCCGCTGCTACTCGTGGTGCCTAAGTTTGATACCTCATGTGAGTCGGCGTAGTCACCTCCAAATGTCTAAAATAAAACCACAGTGGGTTGGGAAGAGCACCCCACTGTTGTCACCAATCCGTGTTAATCCTCCATGTTGCATCTTCGTCCATGAGCTGCCACGTCGCTTGGCGTAGCAGCCGGACTGCATAAAGCAGCTGGGCTCATCTCGCAGTTCACGCGGTACCGCTAATATCCATCAACAAAGTTTGCCTGGAATGAGACAGCCTCGACGAAGAGTAAGTATTCAGCAAATTTATTTCATGTAGGAAGCAGCGTGACAAAGGCAGAGTTCTTCCACAAATGTAAAGTCCAGCCTGACGCGTTTCATGCTATTCGCACTTCCTCATGGGCTCAGGGATTCTCTTCGAGTGTGAACTTGCGCCAGTGTACTCAAGCACCTGTTGATTAAACATCTTTTGCTCCGCCCAGGTGGGCGTGGCCACCCCCGTGGCCCGCTGCTACTCGTGGTGCCTAAGTTTGATACCTCATGTGAGTCGCTGTAGTCACCTCCAAATGTCTAAAATAAAACCACAGTGGGTTGGGGAAGAGCACCCCACTGTTGTCACCCATCCGTGTTAATCCTCCATGTTGCATCTTCGTCCGTGAGCTGCCACGTTGCTTGGCGTAGCAGCCGGACTGCACAAAGCAGCTGGGCTCATCTCGCAGTTCAGGCGATACCGCTAATATCCATCAACAAAGTTTGCCTGGAATGAGATAGCCTCGACGAAGAGTAAGTATTCAGCAAATTTATTTCATGTAGGAAGCAGCGTGACAAAGGCAGAGATCTTCCACAAATGTAAAGTCCAGCCCGACGCGTTTCATGCTATTCGCACTTCCTCATGGGCTCAGGGCTTCTCTTCGAGTGTGAACTTGCGCCAGTGTACTCAAGCACCTGTTGATTAAACATATTTTGCTCCGCCCAGGTGGGCGTGGCCTCTCCCGTGGCCCGCTGCTACTCGTGGTGCCTAAGTTTGATACCTCATGTGAGTCGCTGTAGTCACCTCCAAATGTCTAAAATAAAACCACAGTGGGTTGGGGAAGAGCACCCCACTGTTGTCACCCATCCGTGTTAATCCTCCATGTTGCATCTTCGTCCGTGAGCTGCCACGTTGCTTGGCGTAGCAGCCGGACTGCACAAAGCAGCTGGGCTCATCTCGCAGTTCACGCGGTACCGCTAATATCCATCAACAAAGTTTGCCTGGAATGAGATAGCCTCGACGAAGAGTAAGTATTCAGCAAATTTATTTCATGTAGGAAGCAGCGTGACAAAGGCAGAGTTCTTCCACAAATGTAAAGTCCAGCCCGACGTGCTTCATGCTATTTGCACTTCCTCATGGGCTCAGGGCTTCTCTTCGAGTGTGAACTTGCGCCAGTGTACTCAAGCACCTGTTGATTAAACATCTTTTGCTCCGCCCAGGTGGGCGTGGCCACCCCCGTGGCCCGCTGCTACTCGTGGTGCCTAAGTTTGATACCTCATGTGAGTCGGCGTAGTCACCTCCAAATGTCTAAAATAAAACCACAGTGGGTTGGGGAAGAGCACCCCACTGTTGTCACCCATCCGTGTTAATCCTCCATGTTGCATCTTCGTCCGTGAGCTGCCACGACGCTTGGCGTAGCAGCCGGACTGCACAAAGCAGCTGGGCTCATCTCGCGGTTCAGGCGGTACCGCTAATATCCATCAACAAAGTTTGCCTGGAATGAGACAGCCTCGACGAAAAGTAAGTATTCAGCAAATTTATTTCATGTAGGAAGCAGCGTGACAAAGGCAGAGTTCTTCCACAAATGTAAAGTCCAGCCCGACGCGTTTCATGCTATTCGCACTTCCTCATGGGCTCAGGGCTTCTCTTCGAGTGTGAACTTGCGCCAGTGTACTCAAGCACCTGTTGATTAAACACCTTTTGCTCCGCCCAGGTGGGCGTGGCCACCCCCGTGGCCCGCTGGTACTCGTGGTGCCTAAGTTTGATACCTCATGTGAGTCGGCGTAGTCAGCTCCAAATGTCTAAAATAAAACCACATTGGGTTGGGGAAGAGCACCCATACTTCCATACTTTGGAGCTAGGCAGCGAAAATTACGCCAGTGTAGGGAAAAATGCAGGACAGCCAGGTGACATGCTGCAACGAGTTGCATGGATTTCTCATAAATATGCCCTAGAGGAAATTGTGAGTGTAAGTAATACAAGGGGGGGCAATAAACACTGAAAGCTCTGGACAAGAGAGGACATAGAACAGGGGTTGAAACATGTTGTCGGTTATTTTAGGGACATAGGACCATTATATCGTAAACCTCCAGTGAGATAAGTTTTCCCTCACAGTAAACACAAATTGCCTCACATACACACACTCTAACTGGGCAACCCCCCCTATGCAGGGAGTTCAGCAAGAGGGCAGATTGCCCTCCCCCTCCGCAGAACCCTAGGAGTGAGAACAATCTGAAGGCAGATCTTCTTAACACTCGATTCATAAAAAAGCATGAGTTTCAGCTTTTTGACCTCCTCAGTACAGTGGTGCCTACATTGCAGGCAGGATTGTTTTTGTGCAGGAAAAGGTGTTTTTCTGAACAAAAATAATCCTGAGAAGACATTTTTCTCTTTTGATGTGCGCTGCAGAGTGCAGCACACACAGAAAGATGAAATAAGAAGGAGAAAAAAAGATACTTCTCCTTGTTCTGCCTCACCTGGGAAGGTTTATCATAATTTAGCACATTCCCTGGTGTACTAGGAATGGCAAATCTGTGAAAGCGGTACAATGCAGGGGAGCTGCATGTGAACACCCATGCTATGCCCATGGAACACCTTCCCAGGACAGACAAATGCAATGCAGTGATTGTGCTGCGTTACTTTAGATGTATGGAGCCACTCATGACCACACAAGGTTGAGCTTGGATAGCTCATGCAGCACAACCTAAACCAGTTATAAAGAATGCCCCAATCCATATAAAGGGGATGTAAAGCTAAATTGAATGAAAGGTGAGCAATTTTGCTTGCCTCATTGTTGGATCACTATTCCTGAAAAAGAGAAAGCAAAGCATCATCATTATTTTTGGCCAATGTGCACATTATCTGGGAACCACCGAATGGAAAGGAATAGGAAGGCTATGTTATCAAATTCACAGGGCACGTTTTGAGGGTGCGGGGGAGCATCATCTGATAAGCATCACACTGGGCCTTTTTGTGTACTATTAACACCTTTGAATATCTTGGTGTAACCCTCAATGAGAAAATGGGGTGGGGTCCGCATCAGGAGAAAGCAAAGCTAAAACTAGTACAACATGGGGGTGGGATATTAAGGCTGTTGGGGAAGAATAGGTCAACTCTTAAACCTATAGGCCCTCCGCTCCACATTTATAGGGCGCAAGCCAGAGGAGCCGTTATTTATGGCAGTGAATTATGGGGCCACAAAGTCTCGTCTTGCTTGGCAAAGGAAGAGAACAGGTTTCTCAGGTGCTTAGTAGCCCTCCCTCCAAGTACACCTTTAGTGCCACTAAGACTTGACTTAGGTATTAGACCCCTGGAAGAAGATCTGGCGCTCCGCCCTCTGATCTACTGGCATAGATTGTGGGCGGTGCCCGAATTGATCCATTATAGGCAGGGCTTGCAGGAAGTCCTTAGCCTTCCGAATTCGGGGAACATTGGTTGGCTCAAATTTGTAAGGAGTAGTCTGGTGGGTCTAGGCCTTGACACCCTATGGAATGATCCTCTAGATGCTTGCCCCAGGCTTCCAAAAAAGGCCCTCACTAAAATGTACTATGACTCCAAGGCTCCCATATTCCACCCCTGCACAACCCCTGGGACCCTCACGGAGCAATTTATTTGTATTAAAAATGCTTATAGCCTGGAACCAGCCCTGGACAATATACACCCAGTACTAATAAGGAAGCTGTATCTGCAATGGAGGCATGGGTCCCTGCCAATCCGTGCACTCACTAGTCACTGGATTGAGTCCGCACCTAGCACTTGCCCGGCATGCAGAGTAAGTGATGAAACTGAACTGCATATAATATTCTTTTGTCCGGGCTATAGTGAGGCGCGGAGAAAATGGATCATCCCCATTTGCAGGAACTTGGGTTTTACTAGGTGTCATGAAGCCTTTAGAATCCTCAAGAGTGGAATGGCTGCCCATATTGTGTTTGCTGTGGCCAAATTTCTGGGGGCTTTCTGGCATACAAGGAGACGGTACCTGAAAACGCTCACCTGATTCAATTTGTACTGGTTTAAACTGTATATGACTGTTGTAACGAGCGGCCATATAGATGTCCTGGTCTTCTAAATGTTTTAAATATTTTAAACCACTTTTTAACTAATTCTATGCATGTTTTTAAATATTTTTATAATAGTATAATTCTATGCATCTTTTATGGAGATATTCTCCGAAATAAAGTTTATTTGACTTGACTGACTTGTACTATTGATATCAATCTCATGTGAGCCAACCCACTCATTCACACACATGTGTTTTGCTTATTGTTGCATACATATCATGTTACACACATTTTGTGGTCCTTGTTTGTCATGCCTTAATCACAAACCATGTGTCGGTCGTGAATGATTGAAATAATTAATGAATTAATCGTTATTTGTATTAGTTAATTCAAACCTTTACAAAAGAGATACAAAGATAGTAAACACAAAAAAAAAGCTAATGATATAATTTCCATATATAAATAGAAACTGACAATAATTCTAGCAGAAAATAACTTGGCTGGAGCGCAGTCTGTAACACGAGACTCTATTAAATATCTAGAACACGTGTACCTCTAAAGTGCCAAGTTCATATCTTGAATCGGGCCTATTTTGCACTGCACACCATAAATAAAATATATCCAGGTACTGCAGATGTCTGTCCCCACTGATTGTTCCTTAGTGCAGATTTGCTTCATGTGCTCTAGGCCTGCCCCTTGCTTCATTTACATTAGCTGGAAATATTCAACTTGGCATATACTGCAATCAGCAGTACTCCAGTAAATGCTCCATAGGTGGTACTCTTGGGCTTGTGTCTTCATCCTAATCTTGAAAGACCGTCTAATAATTTCCTGGACTTAGCCTTGCTTCTTGCCAAGAACTATATTTCAACACATTGGAAGAGCCCCATTCTCCTGCATTCTTCAGCCTATGCAAATGTATACTCGTCTATTAACAGCTAACGTTTACAAAATTATTTATTGTTTTTCAAATATTCTCCAATCAGGACCTATAAACAGCAGATAATCACCAGTGCCCAGGGGAGGGTTTAGTTGAAATAATCCTTTTCTGAATTATAGCAGAGAGGATGACATCTAGAGGTAGGGGGGTTATTCTAGGACTTTGCAGTGAGGTGGGTGAAGGAGCTTCTGCCGCTGTTGCTTCGGCATATGCAGGGCGTGTGAATAAGGGGAGGGAGCTAGAGTGCAGGTGTTTGGAGGGTTGGGTGAAGTTTAGGCAGTGGTTGGTGTAATGCCGTTCCTTGGTCATGTAGGGGCCTGTACGTGTGCATCAGTATCTTGAATTGAGATCTCTTCTGAATGAAGAGCCAGTGGAGCTTCTTGTGGTAAATGGTGATGTGGTTCCACATTGGGAGGTCAAGGATGAGCCTGACTGCAGAATTCTATATGGTCTGCAGTCTCTTCAGGAGTTTGAGGTGATTATTCAGTAGAGTGTGTTGCTGTAGTCCAACTGGATGGTAATTAGTGCTAGAGTGATGGTAAGTCTGGGTTGTGAAGAACCAGAACCTTTTGGGTCCGGCGGCGCAGGGTACGTCTTAATCTCCTGGGTTCTCCTGCTTCAGATAACAGAGACACGGGGACACTCCGTCGGCGTAAAAGATCAGATTTTTATTAGCTGCAGCTAGTACAGTTATCCTAGAAGTACACACGGTATGCTCTCAGGAGACTGCCACTTCACTCCGTGGCGCACAATCTTATATAGATCGTATGTGAAATATACATTAACCAAGAACACACCTAAAACATATAGAAAGAACCAATAAGAATGGCTGAAAAACGGAACAGAACCAATAGGAAAGGTTTGAAAACAAAGTATCGGGTAACTCGAAGAGCCTCTCCTCCAACTGTGTTTGTCACTCCTCCCCAAGAACTAATTCATTAACAGGTTTGTGGTCGACTCGCAGGTGACGAGATATGTTTATCTAATCTGAGTCAATGTCGATGGCCATGAGGTCATCGAGCTGTTGCTGTAACATCATTCTAATATTCTCTGTTACTTGTGGTTTGGGTTTAGGGATGCACATAGTAGCACACAGGTCGCAGACGGCGGGACCACAGTGCATACAAAGGCAACAAGAGAAAATGATGGTCAAAACTACTCCAAGGAATGTCAATACCTTCCCACCCCATTTGGACAGTAGTCCCCAAAACCACTCCAATAATGACCAATCTCCTTCGTCCTGGTGAATCGACTCAGAGATTATATGTAACTTAGAGATAGCTTGGTATACTGTCGGAGCATCATCAGGTATGAAAATACAGCAACTTGACCCGATCAATTTGCACACTCCACCATGATCCGCAAGAACAATGTCTAAGGCAACTCGGTTTTGTAACGTCATAAGACAATCCGCCTGTAGTTCTGCCGTGATATTACTTAAGGCTCCTACCGTGATGTCTATAGTGGTTTCTACGACACAAACCAGTTGCCTTATATTTCTGCTGTTGGCCATCGGACCCCAAAAAGGAAGAATTCCTTTGAGGAAATCTCCTCCCTCTTGTCCTGCTGTGTCTTTAAAGTCAATAATCCCTCTGCCATATCTGTTTCGATGATGATTTGCAGAAGCGGTGTATGTAGGGGGAAGAAGGAAAGCTATATAACAGGTACCAGAAAAACCAGTTGGCAACCACGTGTATGCCCTATCGTGACAGATAAAATACGTGCCTTGGGATGGTACTAGAGGAGGCGAGTTCTGAGAGGAGTAGACGTATGTGTGGGAACAGTTGTTTCTTTGTACGGTATCAGTAGACGGACCATTAATTTGCAGACAGAAATTTCCCTGATGAGGAATAGTCCAAATCGGTGGAGATTTTCCTTGTTTAACCTTATCACTAAGGCTAGTGACATAATGGGTGACGTTCCAATTGGTGTACGCTTTCCTTTCGTCAACGGAAATCTTACTATTCTCCATGATTTTAGCCATAGCTACTATTCCCTTTATCAGTGAACTATGACTGAAATCCGGACCACCAATATATGAACTAACGGATCGTCTGAATTTGTTTTGGTAGGCATTGGAGAAGATAACAAAATAAGCCTGAGCGGAACCCTCATAAGAAAACGGAAGAACTAAATACGGCATTCCTTTCTCCGTGGTATGTGGCATAAGTCCACACACCCAAAAGTCAGTTGTATTGATCACTAATTGGTGTTGATGTAATAACTGGACAAATGAATTGTTGTAATACTCGGTTCTTCTAATGAGTTCATGTTGAGGAAGGGTATGAAATAGATGTGGAGAGACAGTAGAAGAAGACAAAGAGGTAGAAGGAGAGACAACTTTTTGCTGCAGAGAGTAAATAATCCAACTTATACACGCCAAAAGAAAACACAATAATATAATGATACACAAGGTTATACTAAAACGATTGTACATTAATCTACAGAATTCTTTCTTCATTTTATCCTTTCTCTCTCTTTTCCCTAATGTAGTTTCCATCTCTCTAATGGATGCTCACGGCAATCTTCCTCAATCACATAATTATGATTATCTGCCGTCCTATGACACTGCAAGTCCTGCAGGCCTATTGCCACTACTTAGGTCACAATCAAGACTCCTACCGTGACCCTGCAACCGGGATAGAATACTACATAGGAGAGAGAAAATCTTAAGTGTTCTTCAGTCTAGGTCTTAGGTTATAGTGTTCTTTGTCAGGTACAGTTTGGTCTCGGAACAATGTTCTCGGATTTGTCGTATTCAAGCGACGATGAGGTGTTATTGCTTCCTGAAGAATATCATCATCCTCTTTCTCAGACAATGTTCCATTCAGGCGTGCATCACTGAAAGGTACAAATCGTGGAACCTTCTCGCTCTCAGAGTCACTAATGCCCTCACGCATCCATTGATCAAAAGGTAGGGGCAAAGGCACTTTCTTACAATGCACGCCGTGAATCCAGTTTTTCTTTCCTTCGACCTTTACTGCTGTTCTCGTCGTAAGGAGAACCAACCGAGGCTCCCTCCACCTAGGCTCCAAATTTTTCGTCCTTTGGAAGATTTTTATGCAGACCCAGTCTCCTGGTCGGATGGAATGACCTGGGTCTGTGGAGGCCTCCGGCAAAGCACTCTGAACCTGTTGATGGAGAACACGCAATTTAGTTGTAAGTTCATGTAAGTAATCAATCAACATTGGATATGGCAAGTCTGAGTATTTCTTAGGGCGAGGGACTCCCCATATATTAGCTGGGAGTCCAAAAACCACTTCGTAAGGGCTAAGTCCCAAACGAGAGTGTACAGCAGTCCTGGTGGATAGAAGAGCCAATGGTAAAGCATCGGGCCAATTAAGTCCTGTACTAGCCTGCACTTTCGCTAGTTTTAGTTTTAAGGTTCCATTGTAGCATTCCAATAAACCCACTGACTGTGGATGGTTTGCCGCATGAAACTTTTGCTTGATACCAAGACCCGCACAAACTTTTTGCATGACTTGGCCCACAAATTCGCTCCCATTGTCACTCCAGACAATGCGCGGCAAACCAAACCTAGGGAAAAATTCTTTTAGTAGAACTTTGGCTGTGGATAAGGCTGTATTGTCTTTTAGAGGGTATGCTTTTATCCATCTAGAAAAGGCGCATACTACCACCAGAACATATTTGAGGTTGTTGCATCGTTCCATATGAATGTAATCGATCTGCAACACCTCAAATGGATAGGTCGGAGGAGCAAAGTGACCCGCTGGAGTTGGGGTTCCCTTTCCCGGATTGTACATCAAACAAATAATACAATGTTTCACTACATTGTCTGCACACTTTGGGATTCCTTCATTTTGCCACACTGGAGCCAGAAGCTTGCATATACCTTTCGCACATAAGTGGGCTAGACCATGCGCCATAGTAACTACTGGGAGTACATAGGCGTCTGTAAAACAGCCAACGTTGGTGCTCAGATAATTCCACCCAACATCCCATCTCATCTAACATTCCCGTACTTTCATTCCACTTACTCAATTCTTTCTCTGTAGCCTCTTCCTGAATCGACCTTACACTTTCTACTGTATCCTCATACATTCCTCTGTCTCTAACTCAATTCGCAGGTCCCGCAACATACATTCGACTTGTAGCATCTCTCGCTGTCTTTTTCACTACTTCGTCTGCAAACGCATTTCCTCGACCAACATCATCTGTAATCTTCTTGTGTGCACTACACTTCACAATTGCTATTTTATCAGGTAAAGAAAGTGACTCAAGAAGATCAGTCACCAGCTGACCATGTTGTATTTTAGTGCCATGTGAAGTAAGAAATCCCCTCTCTTTCCTAAGACGCCCAAAATTGAACGCCACACCAAAAGCATACTGACTGTCAGTATACACATTCACTCTTTTTCCTTTTGACAACACACATGCTCTTGTTAAAGCTATCAGTTCTGCTGCTTGAGCTGAATTGTGTCTGATACGGGCTGTTTCCACAACTGTATGTAAAGTAGTAACAGCATAAGCTGAAACTGTATCTCCATTAGGAAGCTTAAAGCAAGAACCATCCACCCATAGAATTCCATCCGGATTTTCTAGCGGTGTATCTTTCAAGTCAATTCTTCCTTTTGTATCTTCCTCAGTACGGAGCAAACAAACATGTTGTTTTTCATCGTTTTTATCTACTGGAAGAGGCAACAAAGTAGCTGGATTTAAAGTGTTACATTGTTTGATGTGTACATGACCAGCCAAAAGTGTCAGCTCATATCCAGACAAACGCGCACTTGTAAGATGCTGAGTTTTCGTTCGGTTTAGTAAGGTATCCCCTCATGCGGCACCATAACAATAAGTGTGTTGTCTAACAATACTCCAGCAGACTGTCGAATAGAAATTGCTGCTGCTGCTGTCACTTTAAGACAATTAGGTAATGCTTTAGCTACTGGATCTAATGTAGCTAAAAAATATGCACATGGTCGCTGTTTGTCTCCAAAACGCTGCGTTAAAACTGACAACGCACAACCTTCTTTTTCATGAACATATAGCATGAATGGCTTACTGTAAGCGGGAGTACCCAATAGAGGAGCAGAACATAGCGCAGCACGTAAGTCAGTGAAACTCTTCTGACATTCGTCAGTCCATGGAAGGGGCTGAGGTGTATCTTTCAAAGTAAGTGCCAACAGAGGTTTGGCCAACAGAGGGAAGTTAGGGATCAACTGTCTACAATAAGAAGTAATGTCCAGGAAGGCACGTACCTCCCTTTGTGTGGATGGCACAGACATTTGCGCAATCGCCTGAATTCGTTCTGGGGTTAATCGTCGTCCCTCCTTTGATAGGAGATGACCCAAGTAGGTAACTTCTCGACGAACATATTGTAGTTTGGAGGGTGAAAGCTTATGATTCAGATTAAACAAATGGCGTAACAATGCAACAGTCACGTTTTTGCAAATATCTTCTGAATCGGCGGCGACTAACAAGTCGTCCATGTACTGGATAAGAACAGCACCAGACGGCAAATGAAAAATAGCAAGATGACATTTTAAAGCTTGGCTGTAAATAGAGGGACTTTCACAATAGCCCTGAGGTGCGCGCTTGAACCGGAAGCTTCGGCCTCCAAGAGATAAGCCAAAAATATCTCTACTCTCTTCTGCAATGGGAATACTAAAGAAGGCATTCTTTAGATCAATAACAGAAAACCAAGTCGCTGTGGAAGGTATCATTGTCAACAAAGCAGTGATATCTGGGACAACAGGAAATTGTGGTACAACAATTTTGTTTACCTCCCGAAGATCAATTACGAAACGATATACAGGAGGCTGACAAGGATCAGTGCATTTAAGAACAGGAAGAATAGGACTATTGCATATATTTCCTCTCGTTTCTGCAACCACACCCTTCTGAATCAAATCATGAATGATTTCCAAAAGCGCTTTTTCACCTTCAGTGGAAATTCTGTACTGTGGAATACGAGGCAATTCAACATTAGGCTTGAGAGTAACAACATAAGGTGGAATCTCAAGACAGCCCACATCATTCGGACCCGTGGCCCAAAGCATTGCCGGAAGAGAAAGCAATTCAGGTGGAAACTGATCTTTGGACAAATACATTGGAGAAATAAATTTCTGACCTAAAGTAAGATGTACACCAGAAGGAGAACAATATATCGTAGCATACATTCTTTTCAATAAGTCCAATCCCAACAGATTCTCACCGCAACCATTCGTCAAAAGAAGCGGAGCTTCCAAATCATAAGGGCAATTGAAATGGGCAAAGGGCAAGAAACCGGATTACGAACAGGGGTGCCAGAAAATCCTACAGATACATTCGTTAAGCCAGAAAAAGGTGCTCCAGGGAGTTTTGAATGAATAATAGAACTTCTCATCGCACCAGTATCTAAAAGAAATGGCTCTGAAACACCCATTGTAGTGACTTTAACATAAGGTCCATTCTGATCTACTGGAATCGACACAACTCCCTTACATTGTCCATGGCTGTCCTAGTTAGCATGAAGACTTTCATTCCCATCTTCAATGTAATAATCCTCATTGTAATATTGTGTAGACTGAGCGTTTTGCTGATCAAAGTAATTCACGGAATTAGAAGGAGGAGGAGAACGCTGTTCTTGGGTCAACATACCTCGACCTCTACCTCTGTTTGCTGACTGGAGGCCAGCACGACCTCGTGAAGCAGATGGTGTCCCATTTCGCTGCAATAAAACCAGACAACTATTCTTGAAGTGACCTTCCTCTCTACAATAGGCACATTGATTAGGTCCTAACAAAGGTCGCGGAATATATGGCTCAGGCTTTTGATACACCCTCTGAAACTGCGGAGGCTGTTGAAACTGAGGCTGAGCTTGACGAGGTGAATAAGCCTGTTGCAAGAGAACCTTAGTTTTTAATTCCTTAGTCTTTTTCTCTTGCTTATCTCTTTCTTCTTTATCTCTATTTTCATAATATTGAGCAGTAGCCAATATCTGGGATGAAGAAGAAACAGCCCATGAACTTTCGGAGTCTTTCAATTTATGCGACAGCTCGGTAATCAAATTAAATACGAACTTATCCACAAATAACCGCTGTCCACCTTCAATAGTCATGTCCTGACCACTGTGATCAATGAATGTCTCCTCGAAAAGAAAACGGAGACACTCTCATCTTTCTTCTGTTTACACGCGGCTAGTTTATCCCAGTTAACTCTCAAGGCAGGCATCATCGTTTTCATTAATGTAATAATCCTACCAGGGAGTTCTGAAATCAAAGCATCAGGCTTCGCACCACCCACTTAGTTTCTATCTGCGGCGATGATAGCATCCCAATCTCCACCTAATTCTTGGGCATGATTTTCTTTACGAATCCTAGCCCATAGTGCATGTGGGATTACATTCCCCATCAACATGCCAATATCTGCTAAATTCATGATGCAGGCTTCAACAGTTTGTGACAATTCTTTATAATAACCTGCAGGGTTCTTACGAGGATCCGGTAGAGACTGTTTAAGGGCTAAAACCTCAGATCTTTTCCAGGGGACATGTACCCATATTCGCTGGAAGTGAGCAGGAATAAGTGGAACGTTACCTGCTGCTGGAACCTCTTCTCTCCATACCGGAGGAACCTCTCTCATTGGATAATTTTTCAGTGTCAACCTAAATGAAGGATCGGAATCTAGAAAAGTCTGTGAGGAAAATAAGGTTCTAAAGGAAACAAGTGTCTTTACAGTGTCCTCAACCTTAGAACCCACAATGAGACCTTTATCAAAATTAGCCTGAATGTCTAACAGACCCTGAGGAACCGAACCCAAGTCCATATCCTCCCATCCTTTAATAAGAGTATCGCACATAGCATTGAAAACGTATCTCTGCATAGGCACATTCCACTGTGAGAAGGTAGGCATAATATCAGGTACACTATACCGAGGACCCTTTTCAATCCATTTACGAGCAAGAGTCCAACACTTTTCGTTCTTCGGAATCTGGGAACTGACTACGAGACTGTCTTCGAGAAAATGCCGGAGACACATTTAATGCCTCAAAGAAAGGTGATAAAAGACCAGAGACCGTTTCTGTAAGTCGTTTACGCATAGATGGAGAATTGGACATAAGAATAGGGGACAAAGTATTAGGTGAACTAACGGAAAAGGAATCGGTAATTACCGGAGTAGCAGAAGGCAAAGAAGACGAAGGCAAAGGAGTCGAAGGCAAAACCGGCAGAGGCGGCAATACTTGAGGGGGCAAATGTGGAAGAGCCAGAACAGGCGGAGGCGCAACTGGCGGCTGAACAGGCTGTAACAACGGGGGTGCATTAGCACCTTGTGCATAGGGCGGAGGCAATCTCAATAGGTGTGACATCAAGGAATCTTCTTCTAAATCCTTTCTTTTATTAGAGGGGGAAGCTGGCAATACCGGATAGCATTTATCTATTGTCATACGATGCTGTCTCTCTGAAATTTCCATCGCATTATCGACTTCATCATCTTTAAACTGTTGAGCAGCCTGTATAATGGTCATACCATGTGCTTTCTTATCTCGTTTTTCTTGCTTAATTTTCTTCTGTTTGGCTTCCTTACGCCAAAGGCGGAAAGAGTCAAACATTGCCGGCCGGGCTTTTCTTTTGAATAAAACTGCTTCCAAATTATCTAGTTTGTTAGGCTCAAAACTAGGGATGGGCGGAATTTGCGTAATTGCGTTACGCAAATCTCCGCGAAACGGTAAAAAATCTCCGCGAACATGCAGAAATTCCGCGAACATGCGGAATTGCTTGTTCGCGATGCTTTTTTCCTTTTCGCAATTGCTGTTTGCGTGCTCGAGGAGAAATATTTCTCCTCGAGAACATGCATTTTGAGAACGCGAACAAGCAAAAATTTCGCGAAATTGCGGAAAACAGACTTTTGAGCAATTTCGCGTCCTCCGCGGAACGCGAAATTACGCAAATTTCGCAAATTCCGCGAGCGGAACGGAATTTGCTGCCCAGGCCTACTCAAAACTACCATTTTCTGGCCATTTTAATACACCATCATTCTTCGTGTATCGGATCCATACCTCGTTAAAGGCGATGGGGCCAACACCATGTTTAAAATAGAGCTCATAAGTGGGAGTTCCAACCGAAGGAATCGGACAAGAGTCCTCAAGCCGGGAATCCCTATTACAACCAAAGCAACACATTTTTCCAAACTTAGTCAGACCAGGCATCTCGTGATTTCACCGGACTGTTCACAAACATCAAGGGGGCAAACTCAGTTTACGCAGCACAAATGCACTTACCCCTCGGCTTTGGCTATTGCAATAGTCAAATCTAAGAACCAGAGGAACTAAGGAACCAAGAAACAAAGGACCAAAATTGTGGGCGCGACCCACCAAATACTTAACTAAGTATGTCTTCTTACGCCAACAGAGGCCCCGTCTATCGACTTGCCTTACCATACATCATCGAAAGAGGGCCAAGGCAGGGCGGCAGTCAGGGCAGCAGTCGTCAGTAGCCGTCAGGAAGGAGTAACCGCGCTGCAAAAGACCTTCGGACCACTTTCGACATACAGGGGTCGCTCAACGTGGCTCGCGATTCCTCCAGAATTTTCTTGCGGGGTTCCTCACGACCTTCAGGCAGAACCACTACCTCTGAAGCCGCCCAACATTGGGCGCCAGTTGAAGAACCAGAACCTTTTCGGTCCGGCGGTGCAGGGTATGCCTTAATCTCCTGGGTTCTCCTGCTTCAGCTAACAGAGACACGGGGACACTCCGTCGGCGTAAAAGATCAGATTTTTATTAGCTGCAGATAGTACAGTTATCCTAGAAGTACACACGGTATGTTCTCAGGAGACTGCCACTTCACTCCGTGGCACACAATCTTATACAGATCGTATGTGAAATATACATTAACCAAAAACACACCTAAAACATATAGAAAGAACCAATAAGAAAGGTTGAAAAACAGAACAGAACCAATAGGAAAGGTTTGAAAACAAAGTTTTGGGTAACTCGAAGAGCCTCTCCTCCAACTGTCTTTGTCACCCCTCCCCAAGAACTAATTCATTAACAGGTTTGTGGTCAACTCGCAGGTGACGAGATACGTGTTTTGGAGGATGTTAGAAATGGCGATTTCTGGTTGGCTAGGGCTTGCGCCAAAGTCAGGCAGAAACCACCACTCTAGTCAGGGCTGGGGAGTTACATGCCAAAGATAACCCCTGCTCACCCCCTTGGTAGCTTGGCACGAGCAGTCAGGCTTATCTCTGAGGCGATGTGTAAAGCGTTTGCGCGCGCACCCAGCAACAACACCCAAGGCCCACCACAAAGGAAACTCCACGCAAGGTATTCTATAAAAATAGCCTTTGTATTATACACAACACATTAGATAAAAACACACACTCTACAATGTGCCAACAGGCACGGGCAGAATTTACAAGGGATTATATATACAGGGGACAGGGCCACATGGACCACTGTCAGGAATTAGCACTCTTAGAACATAGCACTTAGAACATAGGAAATAAAATTACTGTTGCACAAAATTACACCTAGCACACAACCAGTCACTACTGGTATCAGGTAAGTACCACCTACGCAACCCTAACCACCTTAGGAAAATATTGCGCAGGGAATCAGGACCTCACTGGCACCACCTGTACTAGGGAGAAAACAACCACCTAAGTATCACTATACCTGTAGGGGTCTAAGCACATAAACACATGATGCATAACATTCAGAGGTGTAAAGCAAAGCACATGACGCATAAACACATTCAGAGGTGCAGGAAAGGTACAATGGCGCCAAAACTCACATTCGCCACCACCTGTGGCAGTCCCTAGGCCAACTGGCCTTGTAGGGGCAAGGACGCCCTGTGTCCCAATGTCAGGGGGGGGGCCTAAACGTGGCAGCTGCCCACTAAGTGCTGGGCAGCTGGAGGGGCTGAGGCCTGGGCACCTCTGGGCCCTTAGAACAAATATGGCCTCCGTTGGAGCCTCGCTGGGCTCTGAGAACACACTCGTGGCCCCCCTGAGCCTCGCAGGCTCTAGACAAGAAATGCCCCCTGAGCCTCGCAGGCTCTGAACAATAAGGCGCCCTGAGCCTCGCAGGCTCTGAACCAAGCAATGTGTCCGTGTACGTGGGAGCGGCCCGCTGCCTTCCGGGGCCGCTCCGCTGGTCAGGAAATGCCCCCGTATGGATGGAGCCTCGGGGCTCTAAACAAGTACTCGACCACTCGTGGGAGCCTTACGGGGCTCGACAAAACACTGCCACCACGTTGGAGCCACACGGGGCTCTAGACACACTGTGGGCCCGTTGGAGCGCACCAGCGCTCAAGGAAAATAATGCGGGCCCCGTTAGAGCTCAGGCGCTCTATCCCCATGCGGCCCCCACTCACCGGGACTCTCCAGTGCGGTGAGGATCCTCCTCGGGGCCTTCCTCCTTCTCCGGCACCACTCTCCTGGGCACCGGGGACTTGGTCCGACGTTCGGCCCAGCGCGGGGAAGGCTCCCGCCTGGGTCTCGAGGGGCATAGACCAGCGCTGCTTCGCTTCCAGGCAGGGTGCCCCGGGGCGCAGGGTAGGCTCCTGCCTGCTCCGGGGCTCAGAGCAGCCGCGATGCTTCGGTAGGAGGCGGGGTAGGCTCCCGCCCTCCTATTTCAAGTTCCGGTTGTCCCGGAGGCCCGCCCTCGGCCTGCCTGACTTCCGGTAAGCCCGGGCCGCGGCGGTGATTCCAACTTTTGGCAGCAAGAGGGGTAGGCTCCCTCGTGATAATAAAACACTATCCCGCGGGGTGGGCACCCGCTTACAGTTACAGCAATGTCCCTGGCAGGGTGGGCTCCTGCCAGGAGACTCCGGACTCGGCAAAAACGGGGCAAACGCCGGGTGGGCACCGGCTAGCAGAAATAAAGCGCTCCTAGCGCGTTAAGGGTGCCAGTAGCAAAGTCCAGCAGAGTTTTCCCCTGCATGCAGCAGGGCAGGGGTGGGGGGCAAGGCTGGACCCAGAGCCAGCTCACTGGGCCTCCAGGCAGGGAGGTAGTCCAGGTGGCGGTCCTCTGGTCCAGCAGCAGCAGCAGCCCCCCTCAGGCAGGATCCTGGCAAAGAACAGTTTCTGTGGGGACACAGCCCCATTTTTATACAGGCAAAACCTTTGTTCTGGGTTCAGGGTGAGGGGGAAAACCAGTCGCAGCTGGTTGGGGAGCACCCTTGATGTGCTCAGCCCCTCACTCTATTCATTGGCAGGGCTAGGGTCGTCAGTCGCACCGCAGGGGGCGGGGCCAGCATTGTGTGTGGAAAACCCTGTCCTATTCAGGACCCAGGTGTACTCCTCCCACCCATCTAGCTGCTGATCTCCCCATTCACCACTGGGTGACTCATCCTGACTCTGGGGAATCCCTAGCCCGTCACATGACATGACCAGCCAATCACGCGACAGACACACTGCACAATTCCACACTAGGTACATGCACGCCGCACACATCATCGCGCAGCATTCACTCCCACGAGTCCGCACATACCAAACTCGGGCCTGCACACCCCACGCATCAGGAACTACTAGGGACACATACATTCCCCATGCATTCCTATGGGAGGGCAGGCCTATCTCACCACATGCACTCAGAGCACGCACGCACTTTACCCTGGGACACAGGGAAAGTGCGCAGAAACCAAACAATCACCACACCAAGTCACCAGTAAAAAGCAAAAAAGTTCAGGGGTGAACCTGCCAGAAGGGCCAAGTCCAACAGAGGACAGTTGTGAAATGAGAGAATACTAGAAGGGGACAGCGAAGGCCAGACGATAAGATAAAGTTAGAAGAGAATAGTGTGAACCAACAGATAGTTGAGACAAGGGATTAGAAAAACCAGACGGGGATTAGTGTACTCGGCCAGTGCTAACATCAGCTTTGTAAATAGAGGCAGAAGGCTTAGTTCGACACGAAGCTGCAGAAAAAACAGAAAAGCCTATGTTCGCCGTGATGCCTGAGTGAGGGCAACACAAAATGGCGGCGGAGCACAAAATGGCGGGTCGATTCGATCACGATCGAAAATCGAATTTCCTCAGTTGATAGGGAGATATTCGAAGATCTTCCAGAGCATGCAGCGAGTGGAAAAGCAGGAAGAGGAGACTGTGTTGATTTGGCTTCACATAGTGAGCTTGCTGTCCAGGATGAAGGCGAGGTTGTGGACATGATCTATCAGAGAGGGTATGGGTCGTAGTTTGGGTTGCAAAAATGCATTGGTCCAAAGGGAGGTGTTGTTCCCAAAGATCAGTGCTTCTGTTTTGGCCGTGTTGAGTTTTAGGCAGTTGTCTTTCATCTAGTTGGCAATGCTCATCATGACCCCATAGAAGTTGGCCATCATGGTGGAGTGGTCTTCAGAGACCAAGATAATTAGCTGGGCGTTGTGTGCATAGAATATCTTTAGTCCATGGTTTCTGGTGAAGTTGGCTAGAGGGTCCTGTAGGTTTTAAACTGTGTGGACCTGAGGGACTAGCCTTGAGTGATGCTGCAGATGATGTTCTTAAGATCCGAGGTGAAAGGTGGTAGGTAGATTTCTGGGTCCTTCCAGTGAGGAAGGAGGCAATCTATTTGAGGGTGTCTCCTTGGATTCTAATGAGGTGAATCCTCCTGATAAGGATGTGGTTGGGTATTGTGTCAAATGCTGCTTATTGGTCAAGGAGTATAAGGGCTGCCCCTTCTCTCTGGTCGACAAGGGTTTTAATGCCATCAGTGAGAGCAATAATGTTGGTTTTGATGTCATGGTTAGTCGGAATCCAGAATGGGAGGTGTCCAAAAGATTGTTGTTCATCCGGTGTTACATGAGTTGTCATCTGATGGACTTTTTGAGGACCTTGGCATGAAAGAGAAGCAGAGAGATGGGACAGTAGTTCTTGATTTCATTGGGGTAAGCGGAACATTTCCTGAGAAGGGGTTTCACTACTGAGTGTTACCATTCTTCGGGGAAGGTAGTCATGGTGATGGTCGTATTGCCCCAGAGGTTGGACATCTGGTGGGGACAAGGATACAAGGGAGCTCCTAATTGGATGGAGTTCATGATGGCTGTGGTGTTTTGAGTGGTGAGGTGATCGCAGATGGTGAGCAGGTGGTCGAGGTTTGCATCTAAGGAAGTAGGGAGGATTAGGATGTTGGCTGCACTGGGTTGGGGCTTGATGTTTTTATAAAAGGTGAAGATCTTGTCTTGGAAGAAGTCCACCAGGGTATTGCAGAGTTCCTGGGAGTGGGTGATGATGTTTTGGTGGCTGATTTATTTGCTTTGGTTGGAACTGACTTTGATGCAGTCGACAAGGGTGCTCTTGTTTACCTTTTAAAGAGTTGGTGGTATTGGTTGAGGAAAGTCTTGAAGTTGACTCAGTCTGTGGGCTCCTTTCTAGTGCAACATTTCCTTAGAAGTCACGTACAATTGTGTTTTGTGGTTCTCAGTTCCATGGTGTGCCAACTGGCCTGTTTGATGGATCTGTTGTGTTTGGTGGGCTTGATAGGGGCAACTCTGTGAACTTAGTAGGTGATCCGAGCTGAGAAGTTCTTGATATCATTTACTAGGTTGGTTGTGGTCTCAGGAAGGGAGTTGTTCAAAGTGTCAGTCCACTGGCTCTCTGAAACTTTTTTCCAGCTTTGGAGGGTGGAGCTGGACGGCTTGGTGGTAGTGTTGGGGGGATCCTGAAATGGTGACATGGACGATGGTGTGGTCTGTCCAGGTGAGTGGTGACATGGCTGTACTTGACTTTGTCAGTGGCCATGAAGATGGGGTCGAGCATGTGTCATGCGATGTGAGCTGCGTTGGTGAACAGTTAGGTGAGGCCAATGGTATTCATTCTTTCGAGGAGGTAAGCAGTTTTGGTGTTGTTAAGGTCATTGAGGTAGAAATTGAAGTGAAGTGGTGTTTTGTTTCAATGGGGGTGGTGGCTTCTACAGTGGTGCTGCAGTGGGTAGTTTCTTTGTGAATGATGGTGATTCCACCTCCGATACAGTCTCTATGTTTTATCTTGTAGCTGTCAGGTGTTGTTGAGGCTATATTGGACAGGGATGTGGGGTAGATCCTGGTCTTATGTGGGGTTGATCCTGGTCTTTGTGAGGAGGATGATATTGGGGCGAGGGACGTCATGGTGTCCTAGATCTCTGTGTTAAGCTTGCAGAGTACTCGTGCATTGAGTAGGAGGCAGTGAAGTTGTTCTGAAGCAGTCATGGCAGGTGTAGTGGTGTTCATTGTGTGGGAGGGTGCTCCAGTGTTGCAGGAGAAGAGGCAGTGCCGGGCAGGAAAAAGGTCCTATCGTAGATCACAGTGAAGAAGTGTAGACTGCACGGAGATTGGTGGTGCTGTAGCTGAGAGTATTGGGAGAGCCAGTATTCCTAGCTCGGGGTTAGGTTCAGGTACGGACTGGCATTGACGGGCTTGCCTTTTGTGAGCCTTCAGTGCAGTGGTGGGAGTGGTGCTGGGTGGCGGTGGGCAGGGCAGGTGGACATGCAGGATAGAAAATCAGCAGAAGAAATGGGAAGAAGCAGGGTGAGTGGTGAGGAAGGAGATGAAAGCACTAAAATGACAAGAGAAGTCAGAAACAAAACAATACAATACAATACAGATCCAAATGAATACAATACAAGACAACTACTCAGAGAAGACTTAACAACGCCATACAAGAACAATAAAATAACCTGAAAAAGGACCAAAGAGTGGGGGCACCCAGCAGATCACAGGAACTCAAGATTATACCCACAAGGACAGGAGACAGCACAGCACAGGGAAATCCAATTAAAGCAACTAGTCTTATAGAGCAGATGCAGCAAGCGGCAAGGGAGTCAGGGGGGAAGGCACAAACAGCAATTTGGCAGAGGGGATCGCTGGATTAAGGACCTGCTCAAAGGGGTTTTGCTGCAACCTCCATTAAGTAGGTCTTGGGAGGCGGAAGAGGAGCTCGTGGCAGCGGGTGGGGCAGGAAGGGAGGCAGGAGGGAAAATCTGTGCCTGAAATGGTCACAAGCTCAATGAGTGGCAAGGAAGGAGGCAAAAGCAGCGAAATGGCAACAGGATGTATTGTTTGAAATATACCCAAATAGCAGCTAACATTCCTATGGATTTTCTAAGCTTTAGTAAAAATTAATATTTATAATATCATAATTACATATCCTTATATTGTGTTAATTTATGCTTATCTGATACATGAATATAGTAACAGCCAAAATGTGATTTATATTTAAAATACACACTAATAAACAGATGATCTGAAAAATGTCTTTCAATTCAACATTATTTAATCTACTGTACGGTGGACTTTCATTTATGTTTTGAGCACCATTATATCTATTGCAAACAGTATACGGAGAGGTTCCCTTCATGATTGTTTTATAATTATTTCTTGTTATACTTCTAATATGTATCTTTTCAAATACATATTTATAGATCCATTCAGAATTCAAATTCAAGATTTAAGAATATTTTCAGTTAATTATTTTTTACATCACATGTACATCCAAAATAAGACAACTTTTACCTTCATCTCTCTTTAGGTAAACCTTTTTGTCACAACGTATCCATGTATGTTTTCACAAAGCATGTAAACGTAATCTTTTGTGTCAGATAAAGAACTCTCTTTCAATAATTGCTTACCAGTACTTACATATGTTTGTCAACCTAATAGGGGTATAATATATCAAAACGAATTAAGCTGAATTATTTTCTTATATTTCCATTTATAATTATCATTTTAAAGTATTGATGATGAGATAAATTCATATAATCAAGTTCTTAAAACAAAGGAATGAAAATAGAGAGGAAACAATTGAGCTCTTTAAATAACTTATTATTAACTGTTACAACTAAAAGAAAAATCTACCTCTCCTCTAATATATTTCTCCAATATTTTTTCCACAACACTTCTATATAATATCCTTAGGAAGTACCTGACATTTCTCTTACACCATTTTAACTCCATACTAACAGATCTCTCTCTTCATACCTTGCACCTCACCCTATTACATTAGTCACTTACAGGTCTGATAATGCCTGCAGCTCTTATTATTGCCTACTGATGTAATTATGCTTATTGATGTGGTTATATTTGCAGGTTTGGTTATGCATACATGTCCAATCGTGTTACAGATATGGGTGTGCTTACAGGTCTAGTTATGCTCGCAGTACTGGTAATGCTTACAGGTTTGGCTATGCCTGCAGGATTGCCAGTACAGATGGGCCGGCCTTGCCACCCATAATGTATGACATGTTATGTGTGCTGTGGTCTGGACTGGAAGCACTGGTGACCTGTGGGCAGCGCAGATGGGACAGCCTTACCATCCATAATGTATGACATGTTCTGTTTGCTGTGGTCTGGACTGGAAGCACTGGTGACCTGTGGGCAGCGCAGATGGGACAGCCTTACCACCCATAATCTATGACATGTTCTGTGTGCTGTGGACTGGACTGTAAGCACTGGTGACCTGTGGGCAACGCAGATGGGCGAGCCTTACCACACATAATCTATGACATGTTCTGTTTGCTGTGGACTGGACTGTAAGCACTGTTACCTATGCGCAGTGCAGATGGGCTGGCCTTACCACCGACAATATATGACATGTTCAGTGTGCTGTGGTCTGGACTGGAAGCACAGGTGACCTGTGGGCAGCACTGATGGGTCAGCCTTACCACCCATAATATATGACATGTTCTGTGTGCTGTGGACTGCCCTGTAAGCACTGGTACCTGTGGGCAGTGCAGATGTCCCGGCCTTACCACCCATAATATATGACATGTTCTATGTGCTGTGGTCTGGACTGGAAGCACGGGTGATCTGTGGGCAGCACTGATAGGCCAGCCTTACCACCCATAATATATGACATGTTCTGTGTGCTGTGGTCTAGACTGGAAGCACTGGGGATCTGTGGGCAGCACAGATGGGCCCGCCTTACCACCCATAATCTATGACATGTTCTGTGTGCTGTGGACAGGACTGGAAGCACTGGTACCTATGGGCAGTACAGATGGGCCGGCCATGCCACCCATAATTTATGACATTTTCTGTGTGCTGTGGACTGGACTGGAAGCACTGGTGACCTGTGGGCAGCGCAGATAGGCCAGCCTTACCACCCATAATGTATGACACGTTCTGTTTGCTGTGGTCTAGACTGGAAGCACTGGTGACCTGTGGGCAGCACAAATGGGCCCGCCTTACCACCCATAATCTATGACATGTTCTGTGTGCTGTGGATAGGACTGGAAGCAATGGTACCTATGGGCAGTACAGATGGGCCGGCCATGCCACCCATAATGTATGACATATTCTGTGTGCTGTGGACTGGACTGGAAGCACAGGTGACCTGTGGGCAACGCAGATGGGCCAAACTTACCACCCATAATGTATGACACTTTCTGTCTGCTGTGGTCTAGACTGGAAGCACTGGTGACCTGTGGGCAGTGCAGATGGTCCCGCCTTACCACCCATAATCTATGACACGTTCTGTTTGCTGTGGTCTAGACTGGAAGCACTGGTGACCTGTGGGCAGCGCAGATGGGCCAGCCTTACCACCCATAATCTATGACACGTTCTGTGTGCTGTGGTCTGGACTGGAAGTACTGGTGACCTGTGGGCAGTACAGATGGGCCAGCCTTACCAACCACAATCTATGACTCGTTCTGTGTGCTGTGGTGTGGTCTGGAAGCACTAGTGACCTGTGGGAAGCGCAGAGGGGCCCGCCTTACCACCCATAATCTAATACATGTTCTGTGTGCTGTGGTCTGGACTGGAACCACTGGTGACCTGTGGGCAATGCCGAGGGGCCCGCCTTACCAACCATAATCTATGACATGTTCTGTGTGCTGTGGTCTGGACTGGAAGCACTGGTGAACTGTGGGCAGCGCAGAGGGGCCCGCCTTACCACCCATAATCTATGACATGTTTTGTGTGCTGTGGTCTGGATGGAAGCACTGGTGACCTGTGGGCAGTACAGATGGGCCAGCCTTACCACCCATAATCTATGACATGTTCTGTGTGCTGTGGTCTGGACTGGAAGCACTGGTGACCTGCGGGCAGCGCAGATGGGCCCGCATTACCACCCATATTCTATGACATGTTCTGTGTGCTGTGGACTGGACTGGAAGCACTGGTGACCTGTGGGCAGCACAGATGGGCCCGCATTACCACCCATAATCTATGACACGTTCTGTGTGCTGTGGTGTGGTCTGGAAGCACTGGTGACCTGTGGGCAGCGCAGATAGGCCAGCCTTACCACCCATAATCTATGACACGTTCTGTGTGCTGTGGTGTGGTCTGGAAGCACTGGTGACCTGTGGGCAGTACAGATGGGCCAGCCTTACCACCCATAATCTATGACATGTTCTGTGTGCTGCGGTCTGGACTGGAAGCTCTGGTACCTATGGGCAGTACAGATGGGCCGGTCTTACCACCCATAATCTATGACATGTTTTGTGTGCTGTGGTCTAGACTGGAAGCACAGGTGACCTGTGGGCAGCGCAGATGGGCCCGCCTTACCACCCATAATATATGACACGTTCTGTGTGCTGTGGTCTGGACTGGAAGCACTGGTGACCTGTGGGCAGCGCAAATGGGCCCGCCTTACCACCCATAATCTATGACATGTTTTGTGTGCTGTGGTCTAGACTGGAAGCACAGGTGACCTGTGGGCAGCGCAGATGGGCCCGCCTTACCACCCATAATCTATGACATGTTTTGTGTGCTGTGGTCTAGACTGGAAGCACAGGTGACCTGTGGGCAGCGCAGATGGGCCCGCCTTACCACCCATAATCTATGACATGTTTTGTGTGCTGTGGTCTAGACTGGAAGCACAGGTGACCTGTGGGCAGCGCAGATGGGCCCGCCTTACCACCCATAATCTATGACATGTTTTGTGTGCTGTGGTCTAGACTGGAAGCACAGGTGACCTGTGGGCAGCGCAGATGGGCCCGCCATACCACCCATAATCTATGACATGTTTTGTGTGCTGTGGTCTAGACTGGAAGCACAGGTGACCTGTGGGCAGCGCAGATGGGCCCGCCTTACCACCCATAATCTATGACATGTTTTGTGTGCTGTGGTCTAGACTGGAAGCACAGGTGACCTGTGGGCAGCGCAGATGGGCCGGCCTTACCACCCATAATATATGACATGTTCTGTGTGCTGTGGTCTGGACTGGAAGCACAGGTGACCTGTGGGCAGCGCAGATGGGCCCGCCTTACCACCCATAATCTATGACATGTTTTGTGTGCTGTGGTCTAGACTGGAAGCACAGGTGACCTGTGGGCAGCGCAGATGGGCCCGCCATACCACCCATAATCTATGACATGTTTTGTGTGCTGTGGTCTAGACTGGAAGCACTGGTGACCTGTGGGCAGCGCAGATGGGCCCGCCTTACCACCCATAATCTATGACATGTTTTGTGTGCTGTGGTCTAGACTGGAAGCACTGGTGACCTGTGGGCAGCGCAGATGGGCCAGCCTTACCACCCATAATCTATGACATGTTTTGTGTGCTGTGGTCTAGACTGGAAGCACAGGTGACCTGTGGGCAGCGCAGATGGGCCCGCCTTACCACCCATAGAAAGTGTGCTGTGCAGGTGCTTCAGAGCGAGGACTCTTTTTTGCTAAAACACTGCTTCGCAAGGCTAGAACCAGGCTGAGGAACTGCTTATGACATAAAATGAAACGCGAATATTGAACTCAACAATCTGACATGAAATGACTTGTGTGCACCTTTATTTCTAGGGAACCCTGGACTGAGAAGCAGGACACACTGAGGACGAAAACCAAAGACGTTGTTAAATATGATCTCAGCCGAAGGAACCCCTTCCACCCCGTGGTCCTGCCCCCGGCTGACTGCCTGGTCCTGGCACATTGCTTGGAGTGTCACGTGACCGAGGAGGAGGCGTTCTGCAGCGCCCTGAAGAATGTCTGCTCGCTGTTGAAAAAGGGGGGGCATCTGATAATAATAGCCTGCCTTGGAGAAACCTATTTCCTGGTTGGGAAGTTCCGGTGGCCTCACCTGAGCATGGAAGCGGGATTTGTGAGGAAAGCGCTTGAGGACGCTGGGTTTATCATCGAGGAGCTGCACGTGTTACCGAGAACCGTTCGCCGCCTGTATGAGATGGGAGACTATCATAGCTTTATATATGCTGTCGCCCGCAAGGTGGAGGACAGCCCGTCCTCTGATGACCCGCCCACCCAAGAGGACGCAGACAGGGCACCTTCGACCTGAGTAACATGTCCTCTGCTTCCACTCTGACATCAATAGTGTGTCGCTTTCTGCATCTTCTCTTCCTGCTTTGCGGTAGGATTTGTTTTTCTCTGCCCCACCTTCTCTTATCCCTCCTCTTCTTTCTCCTGGTTTCTGCTTCCGTTCCTCCATTTCTCCCCCTCAGGGTTCCACAGATTTCATGTTCAGCCTCTGTGCCCAGTCAGTGTTCACGCAGCTGCTGAATGTATCTTCCATTTCATTCTATTTCCCAGCTGAATAAATTCAGTAAGTTACTGAATATTGTAATGAGCCATGTCCTCATTTGGGTTAAATCTCAAGGGTTTGTTCTATAATGTTTCACAATCCCTCAAATGAAGCCATTTATTAATCCCCGCATCCTTGAGATTTGCAGAGCTCCTGGAAAGGCGCCCTCAGTAAATGGGGTGCTTTTGAAATCATACAAATAAAAGTCTTCATGGCTCATTGTCTGTGTGTGCGGTGTTTGATCCGATGCATGTATCGACACTGGTGTCTGACACAGCTTCGCGATGTTTGGCTGCAGGGCCTCGAAGCTGCCTCTCAGGGCGCGGCGCTCAGTCCGGCTGGGTCTTCTCCCTTGGTCCGCATTGTGCCACCTCCAAAACAATAAACTGAGGGTCCCCTCGTTGTCATGCCCAGACAGGGGCACTAGGACACAAGGGGACACAAGGGGGACACAAGGGGGTCGGGAACACGACACTCGTAATCCTCTCTGGCCATCGGCTTTGCAACATTCCCCTGACCCCCCTCTGATCTTACTGCAGCCCAGGCCTCAAGGAGTGCCTGTGCCTCTGAAGGATGGGCGAAAGACTGCCTGTGCCCAGGAGGATGGGCATCAGATGACACCGAGGTGAGACCCAGCTTTGGAAGATGGCACTTC
Organism: Triturus cristatus; assembly: GCF_964204655.1. Taxonomy (NCBI): domain Eukaryota; kingdom Metazoa; phylum Chordata; class Amphibia; order Caudata; family Salamandridae; genus Triturus; species Triturus cristatus. Next base: position 1,116,235,125 of record NC_140588.1, on the reverse strand, counting down.
ACCCCGAGCTGCTCCAGTGCATTGCATGGCAGGGAGAGCGGGAAAGCTGCATGTCTGCAGGGATGTGGCACCTTCCTGCGCCCTCTCTGGGGCCAGAGCAGAACCCTGTTGCATGGAGTCACGCGCGCACCTTAGCATCATCCGTCAAAGCGCGCAGCCCAGGGGTGAAACGATTTATCGATTAACATCAAACATTAACAGCGAGAAAAACAAGAACACAGCGTTCTATAATAAGCTGATAATACAACGGCATCCCGTTATCATTTCATAAGGAGAGAGCTTGCAAGGGAGGGGCATACAGGAGGAGAGAGAAAGTGACATTAGGCTATCAATGTATAATAAATATAACATAACAGCAAACTATTAAGGGTAAAACAGAAACAGAGAATTCAGCATTCCTAGTGCCTCGGAATTGTCTGAATGATATACAATTGGTATTGGAAGCATCTGTAAAATTACTATCTAGAAAAAGTGTAACTGGGAAGCAAAGAGAGACTCTAAGGGGCAGATTTATGTTTGACTTGCGCCTCATTTACGCCGCTGTTGCGTCACTTTTGTGACGCAGCAGCGGCGCAAATCCTGCGCCATGGTGCGGGGTATTTACAACGTGACGCATCTGGCAGATGCGTCACGTTGTAAAGCCCTGCAGCACATGTAGGCGTTCCTGCGCGGTGGGGGGGGGGGGCGTTCCGGCGCAGGAACGCCTCCTAAAAGTGGCTGAGTGAAATCTACAAGATTTCACTCAGTCACTTTTAGGCCCATGCTGCGTCAAAACCCTGCGCCTGCTTGAAGCAGGCGTAAGGATTGAAGCAGCATTGTGCAGATAGGGCCCCCCAGAGCATTGCTGGAGCTGCGTCGCACTTGCGACGCAACTCCAGCAATGCGCCACTTTTACGGCACAGATGCGTCACGCATCTGTGCCGTTTTTGCCCCATGGTGCGCCGCATTATAAATGCGGCGCATTCATGATGGCGGAGCTGGGGCGCAAAATAACTGCCGCATCCCGGCTGATATGCAGGGATGCGCCAGTTATTGTAAATCTGCCCCTCTGTTTGCAGAAAGAGAAAGAGGCACACAGGTTCTGTGGAGTCAGGTGATGACATACATGACACCATCAAGCTTTGGAGGAAACATTGGAAGACCATTTCCAATCAGAAGTTGAAAAACAAAAGACAACAACATCTTACAACCTAAGTATATAAATGGTTTCATTGTTGTTATCGACCAAACTTCCTAGAAAAGGAGTTATCATCCAGAAGGGACCCTCCATATGAAGGATCACTTTAATTTGAGACTAAACTCTAGACCAAAAAGTTCTGTAGTTTGACCCCAAAATCGCACATGCATGAGATCGCTGTGAGGCGCCATGGCCAAAAGTTATTAGTACTGTCTTTGGAGAATTCAGCATTAAGGAGGGAATGACATTGAGTATATGATAAAAAAACCAATCTTTGTGTTGTATCAGTCCTGCTAGAAGAGGGTGACACCGCGGCCAGGGCGACTGACTCCGGAATCTGGGGATCACGGTTTGATCCCCGGCGCCAGCGGTAGATCAGCCCAGCGCCATGTGACTCTGAGCCATTGCTTGCTGAATCTTCCCGACGGCCCCCAGCGCCTAGAGACCCTTACGGGCGATTGGTCGCGCTTTACAAATGAGGATTGTCATTATTATCTAGGCATTTTGCCTGTTTAAGTATCTAAGTCTGAACTTTGTTATTCAGTAAAATCTGTGGTGACTATGAATAATTGAACTATGACAAACAAGTATTACTTTAACTTGTCGGTAGACAACACGTGAACTTAAAATGAATTTTAATACATTAATGTAACAATAACATAGCAGTCATGTTTAAAGAAATATACAGCAGTCTGTAATTGAAGGGGCATCAGAGAGTCGAGTCTGCTGATTGCATCTCTCCCCCTTTTCCTGCTTTCTCCTTTGCTGGCAGAGAGAGTAGAAACTCAGGGCTCAGAGCCTCACACCCAGACACCTCCACAGCTGGCCCTATGTGTAGAACAGCTGGTGGCCTCTGGCCAGTGCAGATCTTGCTTTTCATAAGGGTCATGCTCGAACCCTACTGACAAACAATATGACAGCTCTAAGATGGTCGGGTCAGTGCAGGAGCTGAGTACAAGCAGCAGTCAGAGCATGTTCACACACAATATATCAAGAGGGAGGGACAAAAGGGCTTTGAAAGGTCCAACGTACATGCCCAACAGTCATACAAAGAAAGGGTACGTAGTTCCTTATTGTGGGTCTAAAAAAAGAGGTGATTGAGCTTAGTGAAACATCCACTGTAGTGAATGGTCGTACTATGAAAAAGGGAGGAAAAATCCTCCCTTTGGAACTAGGGCCCTCACACACCCAGCTCGCTAGGTGTCATGCTTCATCATTGGGCCTGCTCCTCGTCGGGTCGGCGCTGCAATACCCGACGGGCACCCAATGAGGGGCTCTTTAGCGGAGATCTTTTGTTCCTCGCCGTATGGTGCCGTGGGGGTGAGGGGCCTAATAGGTGTGGATGTCATGTGCTGGTGAGTGCTTAAACTAAAACAGGTGCGGAAGTCCAATAAGAAACCTTTATTCTGGTAGGCTCCCTACCTGATTAAAAATAGAAAAGAAGTGGCGGATATCTGGCTATAATGAATCAAGACATCACGCTCTACTTTTACTTTTCTGGTCAACATGTTTCTTGCCTGGTAGTCAGGGGGATCAATGGCAATTCTTCAGGACCAAATTAAAACTATCCACACACTATGGTAGGGTGAGTCTGCTACCTACCATATAATTGAACTGCGGGGAAAGTACCCACAGATATGGAGGACGACCTGAAAAGATGGGAAAACAATTCATCAATAACTGGACAGGTGAAGTAACAGTAAAAGCTCTCTCAACATCTTTAAAAATTATAACATTGATAATAGTGACCCATTAAAAAAGCAAAGTTTGCCTTATATCATCACACACCTGTAGTGCTAGCATGCGGTGAAACAACTAGCAGCAAACTCAAGGTGAAGTAGCTTATAAAAAGGGGGGGAAAGGGATTCCCAATGATCGTGAATGGTCGTACTATGAAAAAGGGAGGAAAAATCCTCCCTTTGGAACTAGGGCCCTCACACACCCAGCCCCCTTGGGCAGTCCTACGCACAGTGATCGAAATAGAACACAGAGCTCAAAAAGTCTGAGCAACAAGAGCATACATCCATTATAGGAACGACCTATGTGCAAAGAATGTCAATTGGGTGAGAAAAAGAGACAAGGTCTTTTCATTTTAAAAATATCCTTTAAGTAAAAAATAAAAATAATTCAAAAAACAAATCAAATGTCTGGGTGGCCTGGTCTTAACAACCCATCTGTGTGTAAGCGCAAAAAGTGGTGACAGCTTCCAACAGGAAATTATTGTCATAGTCTGAAAAAGTAGACACCATCCAGTTTAGTAATTCAAAGGAGCAAACATGCTCATTAACGATGGGTGCTTCCAGCACCATCGGTGGGCAACTTGCGTGGTACTCGATGTAACTCCGTTGCAGGAAATCATGTACTGCTGCACCGATATCCCACTGAGCTAGCACTCCGAGATCCGCTGCACAGGCCATCAGACCCATACCAGAACAGTCCTGCTCATGAGACACCAGGGGGCTCATCAGTAAGGCAAAGTCCGCGTCAGGAGACACTGTGTTTGTGAGGCAGAGATCCAAAACCCATTGAAAAGGACACTCCAAGCAGGAGAAAACTGGTTGCATGCATGTGTACCATGGAAAGCGGAAAGACAGATTATAAGCCACACTTAGAGTGGCCAGTGGCGAGGTACCATAGCACTGCAGCATGCGGTTACGAAACAGCTGTAGCTGGGACGGATTGTGAATGACCACAAGAGGAGCAGCCATTTCTGAGCAGGCAAATCAACAGGAATAACCCCGGCAGCTAAGGTGAGTATTAGTGGCAACCCGCCGAAGAAGCTGGGAAAAATAGAATGAATGAAAGCCGGGATCACACCAAAAATAGTTTGAAAAGATGTTGTAAGGCCAGAGCCCACAGTTTTAAACAAAATAGCCAGCTCTGTTGTATGCAAAGCATTGAAAATAGAATGAATAAGCTCGCCAAAATGTTGAGGGAGGTCAGTGTTTAAAAGTGCTTGAACTTCTGTTCTTGTATTAGCCACCTACAGGACATAGGTCTCACGGGCAGAAGTGAGAGAACTTCTTTCTGGGACAAAAAGCTCTTATTCGGCTCAGCTTGTCGAACTCTGCCTTCAAGGTTGAAATAGAAGGCCAAATTGAGATATCGGGACTTCCACGAGATTGAGGAAACAGCACATTTTTGCAGCAAACTACTCGTTGTGACACAGTCACAATGTAAGATATGCCTATTAACACGCTGCAGCATTTTTGATTATTCAGAAGTAAATACCTGCCGTTAGACAACAGTGTGAATCTTGGCTTAATCGAGGGGACAGGTTGTCCTTTTAAAATGCACGCTAAATTAGGCGCCCCCAATTTACAAGCGCCGTGCAACTGTATATTTTTGCACACAAGGGAGTGTCCAATGGAAGAATCACAAGATTGACCAGTCAGATACACCTCTGTGTCATCACGCAAACATCTAAACGTGAAGGGGAGTGACCAAACTTCATGAAGGAACAAGTTTCCTAATGGTTCATAGCGGCCAAGGGGAAAATGTTTAATGCATGATGTAAATTTAAATAAGGAGAACAGCAGTGGTATAACCCTGTGAATGAGACAAACAGCAGAGTTTTCTTCCGCTACTGAGAATGGTAAAGGGTCTAATTTTTTTATTTGCAAAAGGGTATAAGTGGCATATTTCATGGACATAGACTGTTGTCTTTCAGTCAAATTAAATGGCAAAAACAACGAGGACGCTTTTACATAGTCCCATGGCACTCAACCCATTTTAAGCATCTGCAAGGTCCATGCTAACTGCATAATAGAGCACAATTGGTTCTGATCATGATATAACACAGATACATCATCCTGTACAATATCAACAACAGAAGCGACAATATTGTCCAATGTGTATATCCGGGAAGGAAGGGTATTAATACTGTTATCTACCACAGCAAGAACTTTTTCAAGATTAGCTTGGTCTATAGCCCTTAAACGTGAAGCGGCTTCAATTTGAGACAATTTCCAAATTTCATTGTAAACAGCATATATCCATTGTTTAGGCATAGGACCAATCGGGCCTTTTATGAAATCAGATAAATCCACATCATTCGATAACATTGACAAATGCTTTAACAGAAGCTAAGATAGAGTGTTGTAACCAAGTTTGACATAATTTACCAACAGAATACATTGTAACTGAATGTGTAGTTGAAAATCGTGGATCAAGATTATCCTGTGTGTAACCTAGAGCCATGTTATGGAAACGCATTTGGCACGCATTTGCACTGGTTTGCCAAACCAACCACCCCATAGAGTAAAGATTCGAGATATGAGATGTTGCATTTGTAAACACAGACTGCAACTCCTCAAACGTGCAGTTGGTAGTAGCATTCCAGTATGGATATAAGGGAAGGAAAAGCAGGAGCCCTCAGTTGTTTACCCGTACCTAAACCCAGACGAGTAGTCTGATAGATGGAATCGTTCAAGAACAGTATTTGTGTTGGTATAAGACATGCACGATACAAAGCTTCTGTGCCCTGCACTTGCCAGGTTTTGGAACCCCAAACTGATTTCAAATAAACTGTATTTTTCCAATGATCATGGCCGCCCACCGCCAATTTAAGGATGAAGGAATCAGAGTATAACAATTTAGTGTGGGTAAGCATAACTTTCGTATTTGATTTAGAATTCAATTTAAAATAGTAGGATTCAGGGTTTAATTTTTCAAAACTCGTACAATATGTAAATGTATTCAATTGGGTCTTAGAACTCCCTATTGTTGGGGCAGGGTAATGTTCCCATTGTGTGTAAATAAAAACAGCTCTGAAAGTAGTTCCTTTAAGCAAATAATGGTGGCCATAAAGCTGATATCGCAGAATTCAACAACAAGTCCTCAGCATCTGAAAACGGAGATTGTATTGCCCGCACATCCTAGTTATCAAAACGTATGTTATATTTAAAACACATCACCCCTTGAAACACAAGGAACATTCGGAACATTAATAATCTCTGTTGGACCATGAATTTGAAACAGGACTGTATCCCAAACTATGCCATCCATAACTAGCCAGGCTGTAATGTTGACGAAAGTCAGGTCCCTTTTCAGGATGTGCGATGAAGAATGCGGGGCCAACGTTCCATCTACCAGTTCCACAGCAGAGCATTCTTTAATGTAGTGTCCATTGATCAAAAGAAAAAATACAGACACAAATCCATAAATTAAAATATAAACATGGGCACCAGCCAAATATATACCTAAGGGGGAACCAAATAAGAGCGTTTAAACCAGGAGATAAAAATTGCAAATTTTGATAGGGTCAAAGTCAATGTTGAATGAGAGTCAAAGAAAAGGCGTGACTCATTCCTGGATGTAGCATTTAACCCAGGCAACGATCCACTTGTAGGGAAAGCATATTCTGGTTCTTCAGTAGCAGCTGAGGACTCCACGACCAGAAAAGAATTAGAAACAGAGTCCATTTCTATGGCAATCTCATGATTCCCTGAAATAGAGGCATACTATGATGCAGGGGGCAAACTATTCAGAATCGGCCAGATGTTGTAGCTTGACATTGTCAATTGAGACAAATATGTTGTCTTTGCGACCTGTGAGTGGTGGTAACATTACTGTACGAGTTCCCTGCACACCCAGCACTGGAACTGGAGCTCGATAGGATGGACCAAATTCTTTTTTGTTCTCCACCTTCTCTCTGACCAGTTCTCCAACTTTAGGCAGTCAGCCGATCACTGGAATCTGCAGTGCACCATCAGTGCCGACAGGTAAATGTTCTTTTGCTAGACTGTCTCTTGTTTCTTGTAGGTTATGTAATACAGCAGAATGTTTATCTACGTCAAAAAGGACGGCTTGAGCTGACAAGTATAGACCAGCAAGGTCTGGCACAAACATTTTCATGCCAAAGAGCAATTCATAAGGGGTCCGCCCACCCAGAGGTCTTCTAGGGAGATTATTAAGTGCACGTTGTACGCTATACAAATAGGTGAGCCAGTTCTTGCCAGTGCCAAGGACTCTAGCAGTTAAGGATTGCTTTAAGTCACGGTTCATTCACTCCACAACCGAATTTCCCTCAGGCCTGTATGGAGATGAAAATTTAACCTGCACCCCCAGAGACCGCATGGATTCTTTGTACGCCTTAGAGGCAAACGCCGGACCCTGGTCCGAATGTAAAGTGTCCACTGCAAAAATTCGCACAAAGACACGCATATCCCTGACTACAGTTTGAGCGTCAGTGCTGCGTTGTGGCCAAACCCATAGAAAATGTGTGCACGAATCAACTGCAACTAAGATAAATTTATATGCAGTATCAGAAGAAAATAAACCACAGTGATCCAAGTAAACACAAGCAAATGATCTATTAGATATGCATAACGGAGTTTGTGGTGGTCGGATCACAGTAGATGGCTTGATTTGCTGGCAAATTTCATAAGAAAGCACATAAGTACGTGCTTGTTTATATAAGCCTCATCACCAGTAACGTTGTTGCAAGATACTGACTGTAGCAGACACACCAGCATACCCCGGGGCCATGCCCTTGTGTGTAGCGATTATCAGTGTAAGCCTGCGGTCCGCGTTGAGAATCAACCTCTCACCAACGTTATTAATTGTTACATAGGGAACGTTATCATGGTTTAAATGATAAGAGTATTTGGAAGGGAATCATTTTGGATAATTACCTCCCTTCTCGGTAGCAGCTATAGCTGCCAAAATGTCATCATCAATCTTACTCATGGATCTTGTAATCGCTGCTACTAAGCACGTGTCCACTGCTGACTTAGCTGCTTCATCAGCTAAGCTGTTACCAACCTGGTGTACTCCTACACGGTGGCCAAGAGTATGAATTACCTGTGTGAGTGGCAGGCATTCTTTCAGCTCTGCCACTCGAACCCATAGCATTTTATGCTTAATTGTCTTACCTTTGGAATCATAGTAGTCATTTTGAGACCAAAAGAATAAATTGTCTTTAAAAGATTGCACACAGTATTATGAATTGCTTACATTTAATGTAGTCACACTAAGATCTGCAAACTCTAGTGTGAGAACCAAAACACGCAGCTCAGCCAATTGGACAGTACAGCTGCCGAGTGCCTGTGTGTGAATCACACCAGACTTAAACTCGCTGTTCACCATGGAACCAGCCACAATCGCACAGGCTGCAGAATAAGAATGTTTAGATCCAATCGCCAGTTGCACCGAACCATCAGGGTAAATGATACAATGGTATTCCTCAAGCGGGCACATAGACAGAGGAGCTGAAAGAACAAATTCATATTGTAGGGATCCTGAGTCTGTAATGAGGAATCATAGATAAATGTGAATTCCGGGGATGTAAATGATGTAGCCCATTGTATCCACCTTGAATGTAAAGCTTTGGACTTAGGAATACTCACCTTTGTCACTGCTTCCAGAGCAGGATATGGTATCACCACCAACATGCGTTTTCCTTGTGCCAGGGTGTGTTCTTTTAGAATCGCCATCTGGACCACCGTCAAGACTTATTCGACAGAGGAAAACCTCAGTTCTGCTGAAGTTTACAAATGTAACGTATAAGCAATAGGAACTGTGTCTCCTTCATTAAACGTTAAGTATGTGAAACCCTCCGCGCCTGTGACAATTTTTATCACCAGGTTAGTATGGTTGTCGCGGGTTAACAAGAGTTTAGAGTCAAGTAAATCAGACTGCAAAGACTGCCGTTTATTTGTATGTTCCGGAAGCCAGCATGCTTTCGCAAATGTTGGTTGTATCAAAGCATAGAGATGCTTGATACGCTGGGCATACTCTGGTACCTAAGTAAGACCAAAGTAAAAAAAAAACAGCAAAGATTGTAAATTTTTCAGGGTTGTAGGAAGTGCAGTGCCAAACCGCGTCCTTCATTATTGAGCTCGTAGCCCAAGAACAACACTGCAATGTGTGATTTCTCCAAAATAAATTTATAACCGTAGTCCGCAAACTCCACACTGATGCGGTCCACACGACAAAGATGTGGATATAACTCGTCGTCTGTGAGATAAATGTCATCTACATACGAATATGCATCAGGGTCGATTGTGTCTAACAATGAGACCACATATACTGCGAAAACACCCGGGCTGTTTTTATAGCCCATCGCTAATCTTTTATTTTTGTTTGCCGCCGTGTGTAAAAGCTGTCCATTGACTTGACAAGGGGGACAGATTGTGGCTAAAAAAGCCATTGGATATATCTAGCGTTGTTTTATATTTTTTACAAACTAGTCTGTCCACTATGGCTGAACTATGGGTATTCTGGTCCGCATTCATCCGACAATGAGAGTTCAAATGCCGGTAATCCAAAATTATGCGTTACGACCCATCTGTCTTGGTCACAGTAAAAAGAGGGTTATTCATAGGTGACACACATGTCTCAATTACCCGTTGATACTCCAATTGGTCTAATATTTCTGCTTCAGGAGCCTTTGCTTCACTTCAAATAGGATATGGGGGTTGTGCCTGTGGCATGGACCGCAATGGTGTCTTGTGGTGGGGAGATGTTTTATCCCAACCCACCTGAGTACAGTATAAAACATGGCACAAGCATCAAAGCCCTCCGTTCTGCAAAATGTTGCGCATGCTCCTTTGAGACACCGTGTGAAAAACTAGGGAGGATTACCTCCTCCCCTCTTGGAGCTGCATGAACAAAAGGCGGGGGCCAGTCTGCCTCCACTAACAGGGTGACATACGAAGAAGTCAGATTTTCCCAAAAAAAACCTTTAATAATGCGTTCTATGTCACCTTCAATGAAAATACTAATTTCATATAGTCTGTTAGGGGGAGCCACTCGGGTGTCAGCAGTTTCAACTGTGATGAAAGTGTCAGTTGTTGTCACCTTCAGAAATGGACACAGTGCTTGCTGCACTACTGTAACCTCTGCTGTGCTGTCGAGCAGCGTTACCTCCCATGCTAGATTACGGAATTGGGTCCTCACTGTCCGTGGCATACCTCGCAGGTAAAGCGGCCACTTTCTTCTTCTGAAAATGAGGGCACTGATGAGGAAAGTTGTCTTGTTTACCCTTTCCGTCACTTGCCCGTGGCTGCTCATGGCCCTGCGGGGCACCTCAACCTCTTCCGCGCTCCTGGCAATCACCTCCACCGGCTTCTGAGCCTGATGCTTCCCGTGAAGAACGAGGAGAATGCATATCAGGAACCTGATATCGATCAGGAGATTTAATTCTAGTGTGGTCACACAGTTCATAAACTTTTGTTGTGTTTTCCCGTTTTGTTATTCTTCCAATTCTTTTTAAGGAATTGTGGATGGCCTCCTTGATCAGTTTGAGACGTTCGTTGAGCCTGCGGTTGTGCAGGTACTCTAGCAAAAGGCTTAACACCCAAAGTATTACGCCCAACTGTTTTATGAGACTGGTCTATAATCCTAGGTAATTTGTGGGGCTTGTCTACATCTGGGACAAGTGCCAAAGCATTAGACACTTGAAAGTTGACTGCATCACCCTTAACATTAGCAAGGATTAGATCAGCAACCATGTCATACGCTCCAACTAACCTCATCCCCAATTCAACTGCCTCCTCTGGTCCGTGCTCATCCTGAATACGTTTTATTACAGAGGGGAGTACTGTCATGGATGGTGTGCCCAAAAACTTTGCATAAACTGCCATGAATATTTTACCCCGACTTTCACAATCAGTGACTTCGGGTACTAAGTCCTTCTGCAAACTAATTATCAGAATTCGGTGCTTCTCCAGAGGAGTGGTATGTGGAAAGACCGCTTCCAGCTGGTCAAGCTTCTCATCAAGCCAATAAGGTAAATCATCCTTATTTTTGGGAGGCTTGTCCATAACCAAATTAACCATGACAAGGCTAATTGTAACACTGCCAGTACCAGCTGGGTGCTGTACAACCCCAGGTTTTCCCACCTGGATGTTGCGTTTTACATATTGAACCAGCGCTCAATACACACGGACAATTGCAGTGTGCATGAGATGGAGAGCCGCCACATCGCACTTTAAATACCGTGGATGCAGCGTGTAACCCGCCAACACGGGCCAAGTCCACCAATCGATAATGGGCCTAACATGACAGGTGACCGGGGTACAAGAAGGGCGTCATCAAATGAAATGCGATGCTGCCATGCCGTCAACGGAACCTCCAGATTTCTATATGGCTGATTCACAGCAGGAAGGGCAGCAGAACTGTATTTATGCCACAAACTATCCACCTCTTCAACTGCTGGAAAGGTCACCCAGGAATAAAACACCTCATATGTGTACACTGGGTATGCTTGGACCACAAAGATCAGATTGACACCAGCCTCCGGCACCCCACATGCTTGCAAGTGTTGCCGGACCGCCACGCTGCTGTGCGCCGCGATGTCACCATCAGCCATATAGAAACGTGAATAGAAAACACAAATTAAAAAGGCGGCAAGATAAAGATGGGTCGTAATTCAAAATATAAACAATACCTTTTTGTAAATTTCAAGCTTGAATCCGCTATAATAGTGACAATATAGGCAGGTAAACCGTCACCACTGTTTTCCGGAAACAGAGGCGAGGGGATTGTGAACAAGTACTGAGAACTACTAAAGAACCTCGTAAATAAGTACCAGACCAAATGTTAGGTGCGCCATGTTGCAGGGATTCTGCACATACACAGAACTATGCACAGGAAACCAGGATTTTGGTGTATTGCGGTGTACCAAAAATACGCCTCAGTGCCCGGAACCCCTATCTGGGTAGCTATAGTATCCCATTCGCTCTCCGTACTACAGCGGAGCTACCAATGATTGGACATCCTAGAACATTTGACTCAGGGCCTCTCAGTATTCATGGGAACAAGACAATCGCTCACTTAAACACTCATACCTGTTCACAATGTGAGTAACCAGAGACACTGTATAGTTTAAAATGTTTATTTCAACTAACATGCTCTGTTATGCAGTACACGTGCTAACATTAGTAAAGAAATGCATAAAAACAATATAATAAGCACGGTTACAATTCCATATAATATAAACAGGGATAGCATATTATAATGACAGTAGATGAAGCCTTATAGCGCTTTACCACCCTCTCTGTGCTACAAGCTATGTTTATTATATCAGTGGAAGACCCCTGGGCTTGGACAGCGGAACCCCCTACCTCAAGTCTTAGATGATAGAATTAACATCTCCGGACAAGCACAGCTCTTCCTCTGGAAAGGTTTTCTTCAAGTGCTGTTAACTTGCATCCCGTGCAATATTAAAAGCACTTGAAAAGTCAGAAGCTCAACTGTGTTCCATGTTATATCTACATGTGTGTGGGATGGACCAAAGCTGATTAACCAGTGGAGTTTCTTTCTGGCCTTGAACACGATGTACAGACGAAAACTCAGAGCACAACAGAAATAGTGAAAAGCAGACAGTTCCCATGTGAAGCAGCACGAGCAAAAGTGTTTACGGGAACCAAGGCATAGCGGGGCCGATTCACAGAACTAACTTAAGACAAAACCCTAAACTTACTACTTCTGGTATTCACAGAAGTTAGGATTTTGTCTTAAGACAAATTTAAGACAGACTTAAGACAGACTTAAGACAGACTTAAGACAAACTTAAGACAGACTTAAGACAGACTTAAGACAGACTTAAGACAAACTTAAGACAGACTTAAGACAGACTTAAGACAGACTTAAGACAAACTTAAGACAAAATCCTAACTTAAGTCTGTCTTAAGTCTGTCTTAAGTCTGTCTTAAGTTTGTCTTAAGTCTGTCTTAAGTTTGTCTTAAGTCTGTCTTAAGTCTGTCTTAAGTCTTTCTTAAGTTTGTCTTAAGACAAACTTAAGACAAAATCTTAACTTCTGTGAATATCAAAAGTAGTAAGTTTAGGATTTTGTCTTAAGTTAGTTCTGTGAATCAGGCCCGTAGTGTTGTGTGCATAAGCGGCAATAATGCTAACTTAGCAAAGTCCGCTGGCACCCCTAAACCCTCACGAAAATATACTCACCTAGATATGTCATATCCCTCAGTGTGTTTCCCAGGGCCATTCTCATTTCCAAATTCCAGTTTTATATAAGACCATGTGTTGTGTTTCTTGATAAAGCATATATGTACTTTGGCGAGCATGTGCTAAATGATGTGCAAAACAGGCAAATAAACAAATAAATAAAGTTGTACCTGAGCTTGCTTATCCATGTGATCTATTGAGGTGGCTACTGCTTTTTTGACAACATCGCAGGCGCTATTTTTTTTCTTCCACTGCTCATGGCTAAGCTATGGATTTGCCCTATTTAGATTTTCATTGAAAGTGGTTTGGAAAAATGACCAGATGTTCCCACCTTTGAGGTTACCAAAACGGAGTAATTTTTCATTGCGCCCCACAGTTTCATGTAGATATTTTCGCTGCTTTCAGAAATTTAAAAAAAGCAGATTTCCATAAACACCACATTTCTCATCTTTGTGATGAGTCCAGGAACTGCTGACTCTGTCCCCTTTGAAGCAAAAGTGGCCACTCTTAAGGAGAACATAAGAGGTTATGGTTACCTCTCTACTCAAGACTAGAAAACAGCCACCCCTAAGGAGAACCTACTAGGTTAAGGTTAATGATCTACACAAGAAGAGAAAGCAGCCACTCCTAAGAGAACCAACAAGGTTATGGTTACCTCTTTACACAAGAAGAGAAAGCAGACACTCCTAAGGAGAACTTATGGGGTTATGGTTACCTCTCAACAGAAGAAAAAACAGCCACTCCTACGGAGAACCAACTAGTTTATGGTTACCTTTCTACACAAGTAGAGAAAGCAACCATTCCTACGGAGAACATAAGAGCTTATGGTTACCTCTCTACACAAGAAGAGAAAGCAGCCACTCCTAAGGAGAACCAACTAGTCTATGTTTACCTTTCTACACAAGAAGAGAAAGAAGCCGTTCCTAAGGAGAACCTACAAGGTTATGGTTACCTTTCTACCTGAGAGGTGAAAGCAGCCACTCCTAAGGAGAACATAGGAGGTTATGGTTACCTCTCTACACAAGAAGAGAAAGCAGCCTCTCCTAAGGAGAATCTACGAAGTTATGGTTACCTCTCTACCCAAGAAGAGAAAGCTGACACTACTAAGGAGAAGTTAGGAGGTTATGGCTATCTCTCAACACAGGAAGCGAAAGAAGCCACTCCCGAGGAGAACCTACAAGGTTAAGGTTACCTCTTCACACAAGAAGAGAAGGCAGCCACTCCTAAGGAGAACCTACAAAGTTATGGTTACCTCTCTACCCAAGAAGAGAAAGCAGCATCTCCTAAGGAGAACATACAAGGTTATGGTTACCTCTTTACACAAGAATAGAAAACAGCCACTCCTAAGCATAACCTACAAGGTTATGGCTACCTCTCTACACAAGAAAAGAAAGCAACCCCTCCTAAGGAAAACATAAGAGGTTATGGTTATCTCACTATACAAGAAGAGAGCGAAAGCAGACACTCCTAACGAGAACCTACAAGATTATGGCTACCTCTGTACACAAGAAGAGAAAACAGCCACTCATAAGGAGAACATAGGAAGTCATGGTTACCTCTCTACACAAGAAGAGAAAGTATCCACCCCTAAGGAGAACCTAGGCGGTTATGGTGACCTATCTACACAAGAGGAGAAAACATCTACTCCCAAAGAAAACTTACAAGGTTATGGTTACCTCTCTACACAAGAAGAAAATGCAGCTAATCCTAAGAAGAACATAAGAGGTTATAGTTACCTATCTACACAAGAAGCGAAAGCAGCCACTCCTAAGGAGAACATAAGAGGTTATGGATACCTCTCTACACAAGAAGAGAAAGCAGCTAGTTCTATGGAGAACATATGAGGTTATGATTATCTCTCTTTACAAGAAGAGAAAGCAGCCACTCCTAAGAAGAACATATGAGGTTATGGTTACCTCTCTACCCAAGAAGAGAAAGCAGCCACTCCTAAGGAGAGCATACGAGGTTATGGTTACCTCTTTATACTAGAAGAGAAAGTAGCCACTGCTAAGGAGAATGTATGAGGTTATGGTTACCTTTCTAAACAAGAAGAGAGAGCAGCCACTCCTCAGGAGAACATAGGAGATTATGGTTACCTCTGTACACATGAAGAGAAAGCAACCATTCCTAAAGAGAACATAAGAGCTTATGGTTATCTCTCTACACAAGAAGAGAAAGCAGCCACTCCTAAGGAGAACCTACTCGGTTGAGGTTGCCTCTATACACAAGAAGAGAAAGTAGCCACTCCTATGGAGAACATAGGAGGTTATGGTTACCTTTCTACACAAGAAGAGAAAGTAGCCTCTCTTAGGAGAACCTAGGCGGTTATGGTTACCCCTTTTACACAAGAAGAGAAAGCAGCCTTTCCTAAGGAGAACCTAAGAGGTTATGGTTACCTCTCTACATAAGAAGAGAAAGCAGACACTCCTAAGGAGAAGAGAAGAGGTTATGGTTACCTCTCTACACAAGAAGAGAAAGCAGCCACTCTCAAGGAGACCCTACAAAGTTATGGTTACCGTTCTACACAAGAAGAGAAAGCAACCACTCCTTAGGAGAACGTTTGAGGTTATGGTTACCTTCCAAAGCAATAAGAGAATAATCAAGAACTCTCTCAAGAGGCCATGCACGATTTTGACATGCCTTCCTTGGAGCTGCTGCCCTAGTATTTATGGATGCTACGAGTTCAGGGCACTGCTTGAATGTCATCAGTTTTGTCATTAGTGTCACAAGCATCATGTGGGTTAAGCACACCCAAAACATTTCCTCTGCTTTTACTGTCTTTTTACATGATTTCCTGTGAAGTCATCATATGAAAAAGGATTCTGTCATGACATTGCAATGAATACATTATTTTGCAAAGTCACGTTTATTAAAATGAATAATTCCTACCTTTTTTGTTCATATAATATTGGCAAGTGTGCCTCTGTAACCACAGTTTACCCAAAAAATGGTTGCTGGTGGATCATCAGCTACACATCAGCTACACAAGTATGAATATCTTGCTCTTAGCACATTATTCTTAAAATCTGTGCTAAATGGGTGCATTGTGGGACTTGTAGTTCTGATTCAATAAAACAAGCTGGAGTTATGAAAATAATGAACTGGATTAAAGACGATTTATGAAAAGAAAGAGTGCACACCTGATGTCACTCCATTATGCAACATCTGACTGTACCAATGGTTCTGTTTCTATCAACACAAGATGTAATGTGACTCTTTCCCCTATACTCTCTATATGCTGTGCAGCAATCAACAGGATGCAAACTCAGATTTTGGTGTTACCTTATAGCTGCAATAATTTACATTCTAGTGCTTTCACCTGTCCAAGTTAGACTCAAGCAGTCCAATGTTAGTTCATCTGGTCGACCCAAAGGAGATGTCTGTCCTCAGAGATCAGGATTGGACTTTTTTTAAGGTCAGAAGGACAACTGTGCAATGCGTCTTTTTCTTTGTATAGATCTGCTGAGAAGCTATTATTGGGATTGTCAGATGACAATTGGAAGAACAGCCTAGCACATAATGACGAATCTCTTCTGTAACAAAACAAAGAACTTGTTTTGCAGGACAATGTGAAGTGCTCCTTTGAAGATCGCCCATGGAAATGAGCATCAGCACACACCGTAATGTAAGCCCGAGTCATTTCATTTCACCTCTGAAGGCAAATGTCCAAGATCATCTCAGAGAAAAGCATTTACCTGTAAAATACATTGTCAAATTATATGGATAAACCTATTTGCAGAATCAGCTCACGCTTTGTGTACTCTGTCAGTCTCTCTCCTGGATTTATGTTTGTTTCCACCAGATTGTTAAATCTTCAGCTGGTAAACCTTAGATGATAAAAAATAAACTCAAAATGTACACATCTTCAGCTGGCAAATCAGGAGCTGTTATCCGGCCACAGTGAGATCATTTTCTTATCTAAAGACTCCACGTGTGAATAATACAACATTATATAATATAATATAATATAATATAATATAATATAATATAATATAATATAATATAATATAATATAAGATAAGATAAGATAAGATAAGATAAGATAATATAATAGACCCCTCTCAAGCAAAAGCCACAATCTGTGTTCATCCTCTGGTAAGTTGGCACACAAGCAGTCACGCTTAACTTAGAAGCAATGTGTAAAGTAATTAAACAGGACTCAGTATATAAATGAGAGAAAAAAGACACCACACCAGTTTTGTAAAACATAGTAAAATTTCAGAAAAATTTCATGACTGATTTTGACACCTAAACAAAACAAATTAAGTCAGTAAAACCAGTGTTATGATGTTTTTTTAAAACGTTTTTGTAAAAACTAGCCCCTAAAAGGTCAAAGCACCAACCACGGATATCTAGTTGCGCAAGACAGGGGCAAAGAAATGGCTGACAACAATTGTGGTTCCGAATCATAAACCTATTCTCGGCTTTGAAGTAATTTTAAGGAAAAGTGTCTGAGTAAGCAATGTTCAGCCGAGCTAGGCAATCATTAGTATATGAGGCAGTGGCATTGTTGTTGGGGTGCAGCTCAATGGGGTTGCAGTGAAAATGTCTACATTTTTAGAAGTAGTTAATCTCCAGCAGGGCAAAGCAACAGGCTGTAGCCATTGATGGCTCCAGGAGGAGTAGGGCAGCTCCTGAAAAGGATCTGCTGTTACAGAGAAGAATGTAGTGGGAGATACCATAAAGTCAGACTGCCTATGTTCTAGTGTAAGCTTTGGATTGTTAACTTTTTGCCTTTTGAGACACCTTTAGCACCAATTCCAAGGATGCAGGAATAGATGGGCATCACTTTAGGGGCAGGACTTACTCCAGACAAGGTCTAAGTGCAAATTAAAAGTTGTTGGAGCATTTTCTGTCCCTATAACTCAGAAGAGGAAACCAGGAAACTAGCCCTTGGAGTCACTTTGATAGTCTGTGTTCAATCATCAATGCAGACCTCAAGGAGTAGGGCAACAGGGTAGTCCACAGGCAGCAGCAGGCAGTACTAGACTGGGAACCCAAAGCAGCCTCGCAATGATCCCAGATCAGCCCCTGCCTGAATCATGACTGATTTGCATATGACTGGGTTTAAAGTGGAATGGCATAGGGAACAATAATACAATAGATTATGGCCCAGATCTCTCTAGTGAAATTTTGACATTGTTCAACATTCTGTCCATCAATTGTTTTTTTTGCAATTGTCACCCCGAGTGGGAGATGTATGTCCAGACATGGGTCCTGTGCTCTCCATGCCACTGGAGTTAAGCTAGCCTGGCCGATGAGGGGTAAAACCCTGAAACTGGTCCCAGGATGCTTGTTTCTAGTTCAGGTAGGACCTGGCCTGGCAGTTAGGGCTGGACAGTTCCCACTGGGTCAAGACTGATTTTCATATGGCTGGGTTTAAACTGGGATGACATAGAGAGCATAAACACAATAGATTGAGGCCCAGATCTCTGTATTGGGGTGAATGTTTGACATTCTGTCCATCAATTTTTCTTTTGGCTTTTGTGACTGGGACCCGATATTGCAAAACCACTCACTGCAGCAAAACTGTCCCCCACCCTTCCAGCCTCCCGGAGAAATGTCGGATATATGACACTACTAGACTGGCCCTGGCAGAAGGGCAGTCCTGTGAGGGAGAATACAGACCTCAATCAGCAAATCAGCGGGATAGGTCTCTGAAATACAAAGGAGGCCTTCTTTTTTTCTTTTTTTTTTTTTTGTTGAAAAACCTTTATTGATATTTCAATCAATTACACGTATGGGCCTACAACCTCCGGGGCCGGCCGCTAAACAGTCAGAATAACAAAAAGCAATTCTATCACAGTCAGCACCTCGGGGAGCAGAATCTCGACGCTAGCATACTCTCAGTCTCAGAACGGCCCAATTAGGAGATCAGGATAATATAGGTTTACATTTTATAATAGAAGAGGATGGAAGGATCAGGTGCCAAACAGTTTCCCAGCAGCGAAAAATGGGAGGCCGAATGATGAACGTAAACAATAAACAGCAGTCTATCTAAGCAATGGCGCTGAGACAGGAAGTTCAGGATGTAGAGGAATAACACGGCCATTTGCGCCTGCAACCCCCTGCCCTAAGACCCAGGAAACCCCACGGAAATTATGGCACTCAGGAAACAGCAGTGATTAACAACAAAGGAGGTCTACCATGCTGATCCCAGAAAAAGGCAAAGAAGAAGAAGAGAAGAAAAGGAGGCCATGGAAAAAAGGGTTAAAGACTAAAGAATCCCCTCCCCCAACCCCCCACCCTGCACCTCTGCAGATGAGTACGGCCCCCCCCCCCAGCAGTGTGCCTGTCGCCCCGGAACCAGACCCGAAATATAGAAGAAACAGAGGAAAAGGAGTAGGAAAAGAGCCCCCACCAGATGGGGGGGTAGAGAGAGTATTAATAAACTGGAGGAGGGCCTGCAAAACTTGCCCCCGGCTGCTCTCTCCCGCACCATCTATTTTCCCGCAAAGCATACAATAAACAACACAAAATCGACCCTATCAAAGTAAGTAAGGAGCATTACGCATTCAGTACACTAACAGTTATGCTGTGAGAGCACACAACTCCCGAGTCCGCCCTCCTATTAGATGACCACCTCTGGAGGGTCAGCCTCATCCTTGGCCACTCTTTGCTAACCTACCCATGCATACCCCTCGACCCAGTGCCATGTCCAATATTGCCAGGAAGGGAAACGTCCAATAAAGATCAGGAAGCGACATACACGGGCAGGGTAGAAGGCTCTGAAGATCGACACAGTCATCCCTATGGAGGGTCGTCTTTCCCAGTACCGACCCAGGATTTACACTGCACACCAGGTCCAGGGGGGCAGAATCAGGCAGAGCAGGCGACCGTTGCTTGGATGTTGCCTGAGTCGCCGGAGGCCGTGCACGGGACAGGGCCACCACCCCCCACTCAGGTCCAGAACCTCCGGAGCAGACCAGATCCACAGCCAGCTGATCGCACGTTAATATACTGTCCGGAGTGTCCAGGTGTGCGCCATTCACAGGGGCGGCCACGACACTGTCCTCCCGTGTGCAGCGCAAGAAGTCCCAGCGTACCTGGGGACAGGCAGGCCGCAACTGTTCCAACGCTGATGTCACTCCATCGAGCTTACCCCCCAACACCCGGGCGCCGTGAACCAAGGCGGAATGAAGGGCGCCGAGAGCTTTGATAAGGTCACCGTACCCCAGTACAGCTCCCGGGGTTCGCTCCGCTACGCTCCTCAGAGTCGCACCCTCCCAATCCTGCTGCAACCCAGTGTACAGGATGGTGGACACTGTCCTATCAAAATGGCCGCTGGGTAGGTCCAAACCAGCTCGGGACTGGGACTCAGGCACAAGCGCCTCGGGTTCCATGTCACTGGAAACAGGGTTCCGGGGGCAGGCAAATAATGTGTCCGGTGTGTGGTCACAGGCCACAGTCGTCCCCACCACGGACCAGCGCCCGCGAAAATCCGGGAGCAGCCCGCAAGAATCGAGGCGAGTTACGGGCGGCGTCCGGGCAGCTCACCGCGAAGGCTGGGGCAATCGCCGGAGAGTCTTGGAGTTGCCACCTCAGGCACGCACCCGTTCCGCTACGCGTAGTGGCGGGAACGACCACGGCGAAACATAGGCCAATATTCGGACCACTCCGGTTGTCCGACCGCACCCAGTCACCAAAGGCCGCTGTTGTTGCACTGCCGCCCGGCCATGGTGTCCACTCGAGGTCCCGGTTCCAGGGTTGCGGAGGCCGCAAACTTCAGTCGGACATTGCTCCTGCGGTACCGCTGCCAGAAACTTCGGGGTCACACGATCAGGTACCGCTCGCGTTCACAAACCCGGGCCGATAGCGCAGGCTAAGGATATCATGCAGGATATCTGTGCAGGGTGCGGAGGTTCACGGAGCCGGGAGCCTACGCTGCCGTCCCGATCGCCATCTTGGCTCCTCCTCCAAAAGGAGGCCTTCTTAGTGTCGTCCGAAGGTGCAGCAGTAGAACTAAAGAGCTGGTTTTAGGGTCATATCTTTTTATTTATCAGGTGCCATCTTTGTAGTGGAAGGCTTCTGTTTTCCCACCTCAGGGAGTTCTGAAATTTCTTCCCTCCCGGCCCAGGCTCCAAGAGGTCTGAGGTGACAAAAACTAGTGTGAAGCTCTTTGTGAGGGTGCTGATGCAGAGAGGTGGGGCTAGGCACAGATGGGCATAGCTTCATCCCCGTGAAGTCCAATGATGGGAGACAGGCCCTGAGCCTTGGAGTAGTATATTTCTGGTCCCATCAGCACCCAGGGGATGCATGACTGATGTGAGAATCTTGGAGTCCTGCTAAAGTGTAGCATATGTGCTGTGATGGCCATGCTGTAAGCTGGAATGATGGAGACCCGTTTAGAGGCAGGTGGTCTATACTACAGCCGGGAACATAGCATTCATGCGGGGGGTAATCGACCGCCTTCCTGACCTGCTGAAAGGGATTGGGCTGTTCCTGCTTTGCTCATCCTGCTGCATCAACCCCTTCAGCATCTGACTGTAGTGTTTACAGTACTGGTGACTGCAGACAGTTTGCATACTAGACTTTCCACCTGGGCAGCTCTGCCATGACTTCTCCCTGGTAGTCGACATATTTTTTTGGAGCCCTTGCCTGGTGGCCCTCATTGATCACTATGCCCGGCTGGCCATGTTGGACTACATAGGGTAATATTTACTATTCCCTTCCCAGTCTGTGCAACAGAAGAGAAAGGGATGGACTCTGCAAGGGCAAAATTCACTATTCCTACTCCAATATCTGCAACAGTAGGGAAAGCGCTGGACTCTGGTCTGTGCAGAATATAAAAGGAGTTCACTTAACCCTGTAACATATTTTAATAACTCAATTAATTCAACAAAAATTTGACATGTTTAATAAATATCAACTAAAGTAAAGTTATTAAATGGTTGTTTAATTAATTTCCCACACCACAGTCCTACAGACCTAGCAGCCTAGACTAAATTTACAGTTGAAATAAAACAAACTAACACAATTAACATTTTAAGTAACTAAAAAAGTATTATTAATAAATAAAAAAAGTTCATATTTAATTATTAATTATATAATTTCCTATTACCCAACAAATACAACTAGTATATAAAATTAAAAATATAAGTGTTAAACAATTAACATAATTATAATTCAATTCAATATTTTAATATCAATGAATATTTTATTGATAAAAATGGTTACTTTACATCCTATTCCATACCCTACAAACACAACAGCCTGCATCTAAAACATAAATTCAAAATTATGATAATTGCACTGTTAACATATGCAATTATAGATTAAATTCTTAATGAATAATGAATAATTAATTAATAATCAATAAGTATGTAATAAACTTCCCAACTCATACCTCTAGAAATCCAACAACCTGCACCTAAAATTTAACTTAAAAAATATAATTGCACAATTTACAGATTTAACTATCCATTACATAATTAATAATTAATTAATATCAAGGTGTCGATTCCGATCCGGTAAAACCCGGGTACAAATGGTCGTACGGAGCGTTTTCTCCGTCCGACTCGTACCCAGGAAAAACACCTTACAAATTTGCAAGTACGAATCGTACAGAAACACCATTTTCGTACAAGTCGTAAAAAACACCGACCGGCAAAATAATACATACAAATCTGAGTCTGGATGGTGCAGACGCGACGTCCGGACGGAGTCAGGCAGCGTTTCATGGACCAGCAAGTACGATTCGTGCCTACGTCACTCCGCACGTAGCATTTTTTACGGGAGCCAAAAACTGCCGGGAAATTGAGGACGACCTGAACAAGGAGCACCGGTACGCGACGGACAGCGATGGACCCCAACCTGCGCGTCATCCCGGCCCTCATAGCCTACCACCTCGTGTACAGAAACCGACGCAGACGCCGCAGAAGGTCAGAACAACCCCCAGGGGCAAAGGGGGGGGGGGTGCAAGGGGCAGGAAACATAACCCACACCCCACAAAATACAAATACAGCCTGCACAATAATTACCTCCATGGTCTGGTCACTTCGGGGGGTGTGTCCACCAATCCCACGTCCCGCCACAACGGAAGTGGACGTGGACGCATACCCGTCACCACCATAATGGTGTTACGGGACCCCAGAGCGTGGGTACGGTCCGTACCACCATAGTAGTGGTGATGTAGGGGTACGCGTGTACGGACCGTACCCACGCCCCCAGAGCGTGGGTACGGTACATACATGCATACCCCTACATCACCACTACTATGGTGGTACGGACCGTACCCACACCCCCAGAGCGTGGGTACGGTCCGTACACGCGTACCCCCACATCACCACTACTATGGTGGCACGGACCGTACCCACGCCCCCAGAGCGTGGGTATGGTCCGTGCACGTGTACCCCTACATCACCACTACTATGGTGTTACGGACCGTACCCACGCCCCCAGTGCCCAGACATATGAGGGGTGGGTGCCTATCACTCCCAGCAGTGCCCAGACATATGAGGGGTGGGTGCCTATGACTCCCAGCAGCGCCCAGACATATGAGGGGTGGGTGCCTATCACTCCCACCAGTGCCCAGACATATGAGGTCTGGTTGCCTATCACTCCCAGCAGTGCCCAGACATATGAGGGGTGGGTGCATATCACTCCCAGCAGTGCCCAGACATATGAGGGGTGGGTGGCTATGACTCCCAGCAGTGCCCAGACATATGAGGGGTGGGTGCCTATCACTCCCAGCAGTGCCCAGACATATGAGGGGTGGGTGCCTATCACTCCCAGCAGTGCCCAGACATATGAGGGGTGGGTGGCTATGACTCCCAGCAGTGCCCAGACATATGAGGGGTGGGTGCAGAGGACTCCCAGCAGTGGACAGAGATATGGGGGGTGTACATCATTATGGTGTCTGTCACGGAAGGAATCGGGTGGAGTTCCCACAGATACAAAGGCCACAATTGTGAGTCAGGTGTTCAAATACCCAGCAGGACAAGTACCCTATGTGTACTAGGCTGGGATTACACACATGCATTGTGCGGAAAAGGGACAATGTCTCCGTGAAGGCATGGCAAAACACTCTATACATGAGTACAGTGAGTACCAAGGATGGCACAGACTATGCAGCCGGACACATTGCTGAGCAGGCATGGCCAGAGTTGAAGGGATCCATCACCAGCCAAGGATATGTAGACACAGGGCAACACAACAATTGTGCAACTCTCTGCAGGGGAGATGCCAGGTGACACAGAGGAAAGAACACTCCTTGGGACAATGTCTCCAAACACAAAGAGCAGACACAACAAAGAATCTTTGCAGAGACCGTGTGATGGCACGCAGATACCAGGTTCCACCCCATGAGCAGCAGAGTACAACATGTCCCTGAAACATAACACATGCCCACAACCCCAACTCCTGTAGCATCAGCATCAACATCAAGACCTGAAATGCAAGACTTTCCAAACAAAAAAGAAAAGGCTTTATTCAGCAACAAAATAATAATGTGTAAACAAGACTATTCACAAGGGCCAATGGCCAGTCCATTACATCAGTCCTTGGGGGGGGGCACATGGCCATGCGTCTCCCCTAGCTTGCCTGCACATCACAAGACTGTGTCGTCGACTGGGGGGGGCAATCATGTGGGAAAGGACCAGGCACCGCAGGGACAGGAGGGGGAAGGGTAGGTGTGGTGGGTGCAGGGACGGACGACTCCACCACAGGGGGTGGGGCAGCGCCAAATGTAGAGGCGAGCTCGGCGCTGCACACTTCTGCCAGTTCTTCAAGCATCTCCCCTGCACCCGGAGAAACAACAGGCCCCAAGGAGGGGGGGGGGGTCGGAGGGATGGGTTGCAGCGCTACTGGGGGAGGTGGTGGACAGGCTGGGGGACTTAACTCCCCTACCCGTGGAGTGCCTTGAGCGTTTACACCCAGGTGAACTAGTGGGGCTGAGGCCCAGCCCAGCAAAGTAGGCCTCCTTCTCAGAATCTGGGGCAGGGGAGCCAAGGGAAGTGACATCGGAGGGACTGGGGAGTGAGTCATGTGGACGAGGACTGTGGCTGCGTGCCTGCCTGTGTGCCCCAGACCCAGTGGGTGTGCCTGCTTCCCCCTGAGTGTGCGTGTCAGGAGGTGTGCGCTTGCCCTTATGTGGTGGTGTGCTGCTACTGTCTGGTGGGGTGCGTGTGTGTGGATGTCTTGCTGTGACTGGGACAGGCATGGTTGTGGGACTTGTGGATGGGGCATGGGTAGGGGGGGGACGCAGCGCTGCAGGTGATTTGCTACTGCCATCAGTGTTGAGTCCATGGACCTCAGCAACCTCCGTTGGTCAGACATCGCTGATGACATGCCCTCCATGTACGACACCATCTGTGTCAGCAGTCTGGTGTGGCCATGGAGGACAGTCAGGATCGATGTCTGCCCAACTTGCAACTCCCGCTGAATGTCCACAAACTCGGCAGCGAGGTCAATAGGGGGGACAGGGGTAGGGGGTGCGGTGCCTGGCATGAAAGAGACATGTGGGCACCTAGCACGGACAGAAGGGACCCGAGCAAGTAGGAGGGCGGTGATGGGAATGGAGGGGGCGGCGAGAGATGTACTGCTGCTTTCAGCTGTGGAGCAGCCTCCGCCCCCTCTGGGAGCTCAGCCTCGGACCCGTCTGCCTCGTAGTCTGTGTTGGTACTGGGCAGGTCCTCCGCCTCACTCCCCTCACCCTCCGTGCCACTGGATTCCATCGACTCCTCAGCAGTGGTGCCGGTGTCTCCCTCGGTGTCCTCAGATGATGCTGTGGGCAAGGTGAAGAGACAGGACAAAATCAGTCACCTGTATACATCTGACACATGAGTTCAAACAAAATAGGCAACACTGCATATCAGGAAAGGCATCATGAGTAACATCTAGGATACTCCCCACATATGTAAGCCCTGCACTCCCCAGTTGGTTGACCCACCATGCCACTTGGATAAAAATAAAATTAGGACACAACAGCAAATAACTTGAAATCACAAGATCATGAGAAGCTAGTGTCTGGGATCAGTTGAGCACAGCGAGACTATGAAGGCATGCCACCTCTTGTTCACTGTGAAACAAACAGTATTGTTGCAACGAAGGCCAAAGACCACATGCCAATGCAGAAGGTGTCCCCTTACTCAGAGACCTGTGAGTACTTTTGACACCCCAAAGCAATACATTGTGACTCCTGGAGATTCACAACCCTTTACATAATGGACATGTCTAGCATGTGTGAATATGGCACTCTGTGAACACAACACACATGTGTCTGTATAGCAGAAGTCACACAAGGAGGTGCACACCAAACTACATGTACACAGTCATTGTCTGAGCTGCCAGACTCATTCAAATCAGCCACTGTTAGGCAGAAATGGCGTATCAGTAAGTACATATACATGGCACCAGGGTGGTCTGGATGACTTGACACTCATAAGTTGGTATCAGCAACAACCAAGGACAAACCCAATTGCTAGCACACTGTGGGAAGATGTATATGTATGAACTCCAAACAAGTTTTCTTGAAACTGTGCCTTACTGTAAAATGTGCCAGCGTGTCCATGGAAAGTGTAAAGGTGGTGTCTTGTGCACTTCCTTGGGAGACATCTGGCATGCAGGCACATCATTGTCCTTCACAACAAAACAACAAGGTCACGCATATGAAACATTGAGACATGCTGACAGGTGTAGTGAGTGCCAATGGACATTTTCTCTGTGTAACAACTTGAATCATGTCATTTGTCACATGGCTATCCGTCACCTGATCACACAGTTGGCTACACATATGACCTACTGACTGTCATCTGGAGTGGCACACATGTCCACACCCAGGACAATGCATAAGCTAATGGGCCTGCAATTGTGTAGCAAAAAACGCCTAGCTGTACTGTGGGTTCCCCCTCATGGCAAGCCAGAATGTACCCACAGATGTCAGCACACAAAGTCACAACTGTGTAGCATCTGAACCACACACAGGTGGCAAAAATGTACAACCAGGATACATGATTGTCAAAAACTGACACTGGCAATGACGCACGAACATTAAGCACTGGCCAACATCACAGGGGCACTGCACGATGACTGTCTGTACTACGACTCATCACACACAAGTCAGAACTGGCAATGAAACATCAGGGTTGAACATGTACGCCCCTCCCGCACACACCATCCCATACCTGAGTCAATGTGACTGATACCGATCAAGAAGTGACACCTCTTATTCAGGGTTACAATAACTGTGCTTGAAAACTAGCTTCATTAACACGACATCACCTTGTAGGGCTGGCAAAACATATTGGTCTGAAACAAACATCAGCAGATTGTTGTGAATAGCCACACAGGCACTGGCCAGTGTGAGTATGCACAAGCAAACTGGTGTATCCCTGTCCAGTGGACAAATGTATCACACATGTGAAAAATACAACCTAGGCCAGGGAACAATGCCACAGAGGCAGAGCCATGATGTACCCACAGTGAATGTGCACAGTGTTTGATGACACACATGAGTAGGAGGGCAGACTGTGTCAGGGGACTGTAGTGTGCACACTGCTCCATGGTCCTGGAATGAGCTGACTGTCGCAGGAGCAACCGTCCTGGCACTAAGCATATGTCCCACTCATGCACATCATGTCTGAGGCCACAACATTGGTAATGTATGCTGCAAGTCTGTTCATTTGAACCCTCACACTCTTATGTTGAGACTCAGCATCAGTGCCAACTATTAAGCCCCCCAAAATGACCAAACAGGACAGGGCGCAGGCAGACCACCCCCACACATGATGCAGAAAGCAGTGTGCACCTTGTTAAACTGGCAGCCTAGATGATCATGTGCAATAGTGATGGCACACAGACCAGGTAACACATGTCAAGGAGGGGAAGGGAGGAAGAACAGCACAGGTTGACTTTGGGGAACTGGATATGCACTGCACATATATAGCCGTGCAGTATATCCAGGCGACTGAGCAGATCAAAAAGCTGGCGACACACAACAAACACACATGTACCTACCCCCTTCCTGCTGCTGTAACTCCCATATCCGCCTACCCAGGTCAGGGAAGACCACCGCCAGGACACGCCGCATCTGGTGGGTCAGGCGCTGTCGCCCGCCATGCTTGCGAGGAGGTGAGTCCTTCAGCATGACCCGGGCGATCCTCCGGGTCCAACACCGGATGTCCTGCCATCTCTTCCTCACTTGTGGCAGGCGCCGCCTGCGACCCTCCACCGATTGCACGGCCTTGACGGCATCCTTCCAGATCTTCCCCTTGTGGTAGGTGGATACCTGTGTGGATGACAAAGTGGGACAACATCACTACACCTGCACCATGTCACAGAGACACACATTTGAACATCTTTGATCTGTTGAACAGGGCATAGTATGCTGGCAAGTAATAGCACCTTAGTCATAGGGACTTTTTCCACTGTGGGCGCACCAATGCACAACATGGCATAGTAAGTGCACAGGTGGCATGAGGGGTGCAAAACAATCCCTGATCATGGCACACACTGTGCATCCCAAGCAACAGAAGGCTGATGGACAGCACCGAAAATCAGTCACATGCCCCAGGCCACTGACAAAACCTCAGCAGAGTACACAGACACACACAGGCACACATTAATCACCTGCCATTGCCAACTGCGGATGCACACCTCACTCTGCACATGTGCCACTTGCCGGGGGGGGGTCTCAGGTGTGAGGCTACCTCAGCAAGTCAGACACACAGCTAGGCCTGGGCGGTAAATTAAGTTCCGCTCGCGGAATTTGCGGAATTTGCGTAATTTCGCGTTCCGCGGAGAACGCGAAATTGCCCGAAAATCTGCTTTCCGCGTCTTCGCGAAATTTTTTGCTTGTTCGCGTTCTCAAAATGTGTGTTCATGAGATATTTCTCCCCGAGCATGCAAACAGCGATTGTGAACAGGAAAAAAGCATCGCGAACAAGCAATTCCGCGTGTTCGCGGAATTTATGCGTGTTCGCGGAGATTTTTTACCGTTTCGCGGAGATTTGCGTAACGTGATTACGCAAATTCCGCCCACCCCTACACACAGCACGGCTTACTTCACACATCATATGGATTGAGCAGTTGCCTCTTCCATGCAGCTGTTGTGCAACACTCCACATGGACAATCAACCACATGACAAGGAACATTCACACACATCAATGTCCAGGGGGCGTACACATCATTTGGACACTCTCACCACTCTCACCACAGCTCCACTCAACTCTCACACACATCTGTGGGAGCAGTCACCTGTCACACCGGGGTGACCACTGAATCACCGCAGGACAATAGAACAAGAATGCCCAAGAGGATTAGGCTGGCCTTATGTGCCATGCACTATGCAGTGAATGTCACAGGAAGCACAATGCAAGTGAGGAGTGCACACATGAACTATATCAAGCCCTGCATGAGAGACATAAGCCCCCCCCCCCTCCCTGGGACCCACTCCAACCAACATTGCATGTCTGTCACACCTGGCCACAATGCCAGAAGTGACAGACACAAGAAAGGTGCACAGACAAAGGTAGTGGAGTCAGCACTCACCTGCTCCCCTGGTCGACCATACAGCATGGGGTACTGTGGGAGGATCACAACCAGCAGGGCCTCGTTCTCCTCCTGGGTGAAAGGCTGGGCCCTCTCCACAGTCCTTGACATGGTGCCAGAGGGAGACAATACAGCAGCAGTGGTATCGACTGACATGTTGTGCAGGCAAGTGCCCTCTCATGGGTTCTGGCTGCCTTAGATCTGCCTTGCTGGCCTATTTCATTTACAGGAGGAAAGAGTGATTGGTCAGATTCATTTGCAGCCTACATTTCCTCCAATCCCTTTAAACAGACACCAGTGACAGCCTTTGCATCTTTCGACTTTGCAGCATGATGTCAAGTCAACAACCACTTTGCAACATTGTTAAATGTGGCCAACTGATTTTTCCAGACCACATGATGTTCAATTTTGAACGTGAAACTCGGTATCCATGACAACCTGCATGCATTTAGGCCCTAATACTTGTCCCTCATGTGTCCCCATTGTAATTCTTAACTCCCCACACAGGTACGGCGCGTTTCGCACGTACCCCTAGGGCACCATCACTACAGTGATACGGGCCGTACTCACGTGTGTACGGGCCTTACACGCGTGAGTACGTGCCTATCACTAGGACCTACGGTACCCACAACTATAGTGATACGGGCCGTACTCACGCGTGTATGGCCCGTACACGCGTGAGTACGGACCGTATCACTATAGTTGGGGGTACCGTAGGTCCTAGTGATACGGGCCGTACTCACGCGTGTACGGCCCATACACGCGTGAATATGGCCCGTATCACTTTAGTTGGGGTACCATAGGTCCTAGTGATAGGCACGTACTCACACGTGTACGGCCCGTACACGCGTGAGTACTGCCCGTATCAATATAGTTGGGGGTACCGTAGGTCCTAGTGATAGGCACGTACTCACGTGTGTACGGCCCGTACACACGTCAGTACGGGCCCTACACACGCCCTCAGAGCGTGTGTACTGCCTTTCACAGCTTACACTGGTGATAGGAGGCGCACACGAAAGGAATGGAGGCGTCAGAGTCGCACAAGGCTGTACATCAAGTCATTGTCAGTGCAGTCCTTCATGTGCAGGGCCTAGGTGTGTCAGGCAGTGATGTGGCACATGTCTCCTCATGTTGTGGCACAATAGATGTGTGATGAGCTGTTTACACATGTCATGTGTGATGGGGCTCTACGTGGCACACTTCCCATTCACACTTTGCACATGTGTGCATGTAGGACACATGTGTCAAGCACTGCATCACTGGTATGGCACAGTCAGCAACACCCAAAACTGTCCCCTGATGCCAGGTACACGGATAATTACACCTCACATGTGACTCCCAGCATGCCACAATGTGACTATGTCAAGTGTGTGTCATGTGTTCCCATGAGCTTTCCGTTGGTGTTCCGTCAAATCCATCTGCTGTTGCAGCATCCAACATGTGTCTGTGTGCATATGTGCATGACACACATATACGCACACCATGCCACATGTGGACTCACACGTTACATGTGTCATGTTGGTTCGAAGATGACTCCCTGACATGAGGCAATCTCTGCATTCTCTCAATGTCTGTTTCATCAGTTTTTGACATGTACCCCTTCATGGTAATGTGTGTTGTCTGTCCTTTTCAAGATTACATGTGACCTGTGCGTCTAGACTCCCGCCAACTGTCTGTATGAGATGACATCCTTCACATGCTGATATGTGGATGTCTGTCATTCCTGTAATGCGTCTGGCTTTTCACTTACACTGGCCCACAGCTAGTTTCATGGCATGTCGTGTTGACCTTGAGCACCCACGTGTGTAGCTGACTCTTGGTAGGAGTATCACCTGGCTGCCATACGTGGCCTGGATGCATTGCACAGAACAGACTCTGTATGTAGCATATGTGTATTAGCTGTTGGACATGTGCTCTGTTCATTGACATTTGTGTAGTGATGTACTCAATTTTCGTTATTCCTTCCAAATTTCTGCAGGGCACCGCCTCTCCCCCGACCAATGCCAGACTTGGCTGCCATGAGGGAACATGACTGTATACGCCGCTACAGCTTCTCACAACCGTTGGTTGACAACTTGACCGCAAGGCTGGCACCACACCTCCAACCGCTACACAGGTATCCTACTGCACTGACACCCAAGATGAAGGTGATGGCAGTCCTACATTTCTTTGCCACAGGTACGTTTCAATTGACCATAGCTGATGTAGGTGGCATGTCCCAGACCATGATCAGCTGTGTCCTGCATGATGTGATAGAGGCCATGTTGTTACACCTGGATGAATTTATACATTTTCCAACTCGTGAGCAGTTGACAGGTGTCAAGGGTGAGTTCTATGCCCTGGGAGGGATGCCCCATGTCATTGGGGCCATTGATGGGACACATGTGGCTTTGGTACCACCACAGGCACAGGAGGAAGCCTTTCGTAACCGCAAGCATTACCACTCCATCAATGCCCTTGTGGTATGTCTTGATAACATGCTGATATCCCATGTCTGTGCACGTTTTCCAGGATCAGCACACGATGCCTACATCATGAGGCATAGCAGGATGCCTGAAATGATGCTGCAGCTGCGCAACGAACGTGCATGTCTTGTTGGTGGGTATACTCTGTTAGTCCAGTGTTTTGCGGTATCTCAATATCTTACTGCTTCTCCTGACCCACTTCTGCCCATGATGTTTCCATGTAGGGGACTCTGGCTATCCCAACATGCCATGGTTGATGACGCCTCTCCGCAACCCCAGAACTGCCGCAGAACACCGGTACAACGACACCCATGGGCAGACGAGGCGCGTTATTGAGAGGACGTTTGGCCTCCTGAAGAGCAGATTCCGGTGCCTCCACAAGACCGGCGGCGCCCTCCCATATGCCCCAGTGAAGGTCTGCAAAATCTTCCTTGTGTGCTGCATGCTGCACAACATGGCAGTGGAGAAGGCCGTGCCACTCATCCTGGATCCCGATGAGCAGGATCATCCACCCGTGGAGGATGAAGGGCTTGGGCACGGGGCAAGTGAGGATGAGGAGGAGGATGAGGATGAGGACATCCGGAGTCAGCTTATCCGCAACTTCTTCTTATGATGGTGAGTCCCTGTGTCTGAGTGTGCACGCTTAGAGCCTTGTGTGGCATGTGTTGCAATGTGTGTGTCGAGCTGACTGTGTGCTGAGTGACTTGGAGATGTGTTCTGATGTGTCATTCAAGTGATGATGTCAATCCACACATTTTTGCGGGAACACAAAAATCATTAATAGCATGGTGACGGCATCATTCCTGTAGAGTACATGTACATGTCTGCAGATTACTAGCTCTTAGCTGACTTGTTGTGTGTCTGTCCTCCCCAGCTTCCTGCGGCTGTCGTCTGCTCATGTCATCATTGCCGTCCTGCTATTCCTCATGAGTATTGCAACGTGTGCTGGATCAGAGTGACATGCACAGACATGGTGAACATTCGTTTGGGGTAAGGAGTGCAGCAAGGTGTTTTGTGGGTGGAACGTGTTTGTGATTTGTGGGGACTGCTCCTGTGCATGTTGTGTTACCATGCATACATGTCGACTCACCATGGGCCACATGACGTGTTGCATGGCTCCCATGATTGATAGTCACCCTTCCTGACAGTCATCTGTCATGGATTGTTGATTCTGAAGAAGGCATCAATGTGTGTATAACGTCCCTCAGGAACATACGGGATGCTAATGGTGGACATGGTGTGGGACATCCCCATGACAGCCTCAATGGGGAATTGCACACTCTCCGTGTGCAGCAAGGGGTGTTAGGCTCAACCCCTTCACTTGTGTGCCAGCTCTGTAGGATTTACCACATCTGTGTGTTGAAGGGGGTGTCCAGTGTAGGTCACACATGTTCTGCCAAATGACCTGTGAGTCTGTTCCAATGGTTGCATTTCCGTTAGTGTGAGGCTGAGTAATAAAGGTGTTCGTAACACTCCAAGGTGCCTCATCTCTGTCAATGCAGGTCTCTTGCCACTTAGCATGCGGCATATCTGGCATACTTGTTGTAGATATTGCATAGGAGTCTATGTGTAGTTTAGCGACCTGCATGCCCTCTACGGAGCAAGTACATCCAAACTCCCAGGAAACTGGTCCACTTCCAGGGGGCATCTGCACACCTCAGCTTCAACACCTTGCGCCCCAACCCCCTCACTGTCCAGCATAGATAGCTGCAATGGATCACTGTCTGCTGCAGGATGACCTCCACACTCTCCACCCACACTCAGGAGGCAGTCCACAAACCCGACCCCACACCAACCTTGTATGTCTGTCATCCTAGATCCCGTGGGGCCATCTCCGTGCATCCAACCTTGCCCTGGGCACCGTTCTTCACATCCACCATACTCCAGCATACAGGACATTGTTCTCCCACCTGGCCACACATACCTGGGTCTCCCTCCCCGGGTACATCCACATGAGCCATGACCCCTACGCCTTGATGATAATCTCCCAAATAGGTCTCTCCGCACAGTTTAGCAAGCAGCCCCTCAGCAGCCAGAGGCCATCACAGGTGAATGTTGTGCTCCATGCCTACATTGAATGATACCTTGTGACCCATGTGTGTACTGTACCAGACTCTGATCTCAGGATATGGATGGCTGGAGTTAGTTCAACACTCAGGCATAGTTAGACATTTCCACACACATATGTCGTTGAATAATGCAAAATGACAGCAACATCTCATGTGCAGAAAAATAAAATTTTATTTTTGTTGGGGTGAGTCTTTTGGTAGATGTGCTAAGGTGCACTACCGGGGGAATAGAATCCAAAGTTCACAGGGGGAGATGGCATCCTTGTCAGTTGGAGTCATCAGAGTCCAGACCACAGTGTTGGTCATCATTGGTCAGACTGTGACCAGCAAGTCCATGTGGCAGAGAATGTCATTGGGTGAGGTCCTGCTGTTGCGCCAGAGGGCCAGGTGCCAGGCCAGGTGACCTGGGAGATGGGGATGGTCCGCTGACTCTCACGGTCTTTTACGTGGTAAATATTTAAATTACCTGTACTATTTTTATGCGGTAAAGTCTAGTAAGAATAACTCAGTCAAAATAAGAGGCAGAATCCGTGGTATTAGAGGTTCTGAAAAGGGCTTTATTCCTTACAAAGGAATCATAGTTCGAACTAGGCAATCTTATTCCATCACAACGAAGGTTCAGGAAGGGATAGGCAATACATTATTGACAAGTAACAATATATATATGAAAAGCATTGCATTAAGACAGATGCAGGAGGCGTAACAGCTGATAATACAGATAAGAATACACATACGTAATGAAAATGGGCGTAATAACAGGCGTATACTAGAAACGTCATTTAAAATGATGTCACAAGTGGGTGGATCCATAAGAGAATCCTGCAGTGTCAGCAGAAATGTTTGGCAGAGATGCGCGTGCAGCCGCATGACGTGTGATTGACGTGCAACTAGAGGGTGAAGGGGAATTGACATTTAGCTCTACATGTGGAGACAAAAGTCTGGGGGGTCAGGTCAACCTAATCCCAAATCGTATCTAATATCTTTGTTTAAAGAACTGTTTTATCCAAAAGGAAAGGTCTCTCGGACAGAATCTATTCTATACTGACTGTTAGTGCATGTACAAGCGTCTATGTGTCTACATGAGATGTGAGGGGGCAGGAATCTTCCATGGTAACAGGGGCTATGAATTACTTGCATAAAGACAGCGAGGCCAAGCTCTTTGCTCGGTAGCTGGAAGGATGTTTACCTAAACTACTAGACAGGAATGCATTGGAAGAGGAGCGGAGCAGATAACTTGAAGGCTGAATACAGTTTTTGGCAGGCAACAGGCCGCGTCAGGTACCGTTAGCCGCGCAGGGAGTAGGACAAAGTTCATGGATACAGATGCAGGTCCAAGCTGGAGCATTTTAGAGGCAGAAGTAGGAAAAGGCTTGATGGCAGAATTCAGGGCCTGCTCGCCTGAACTGTAAAACGTGAAAAGTGAACCACATAAAGTCGGTGGTCAATCATATTTAGGAATGGAATATTCGACCCATTCATGGCGGATCTGAAAGAGAACATGTTGACGTTGGACGCACATGTATTTGCGTCTTCATATCTGGAACTGGAGGGAACATACATGTACTTGTAGCATGTACATGGAGCCGTTGGGGTCTAAGATAGGGGACACAATTAACCATAAAAATTCATATTTCCTCATTCCCTCCTTGTCCCCTACGGACCCTTATGAAATATCCATCTTCATCAATCCATCAATCTGTTCATATAGCATCATTTGTTCTTCTTTCTTCTTCCGGGATCTTGAATGAAAATTCGAAGGCGGGATACACGATGTGGCACACAGACCACAAATCGCTGGCCCACATTGTAGACACAAGCAGCAACTGAATAGAATGAGAAAGCCAATACCTAGGAAGGATAGGATCCTCCATCCCCAGGCTGACAACACGCTCCAGAACCAACCGGACCAAGTCCAGGTGCCTGGATTCTGGTGTATCTGGCTTACGATCTTATGAAGTCGAGTTATGGCTTTATATACTGACGGCGCGTTTTCTGGTATGAAAACACAGCAACTTGATCCAATGACCCTACAAGCTCCGCCCCTATCGGCCAGGATGACGTCAAGGACAAGACGATTTTGAAGAACAACAATCCGCATCGCAGACTGCTCCTCTGTTAAGTTGCCTAAGGCGGAAGTAGTTTCATTCACTACTGCTTCAAGGGTTCTAGTTAATCTACGTATCAACTTACTATTAGTGACTGTACCTATGTAGGGAAAGAAACCTTTATTGAAATCTGTGTATTGTTCCCATGCTGTTTCGGTGTAGTCGACAATCGGGAGATCTCTCTGCTGTCTATTGTGTACTAAATGGGTATTCCTATGGGAATCAGGCGGGGCTAGGAAAACAGGTGGTAGAAGGAATGCAATGTAACAGGTACCATCCCAATCTAGGGGTAGGCGTATGTATGCGGTGTGACCACAGATGAAGTAGGAGTGACGAGAAGCTCTCAACGTAGATTTGCCTTTATCACTGAATTCTATAACAGTGGTACATTTACTATGGCCCATGTGAATTGAACCATTCTTTCTTACACATAATTCGCCTCTAACTGGAAATACTGACATAGCGGGCAGGATTGGTGTAGCTTCAGATTCAACATTCAGGATCATGAGATTAAGTGTAAAATTACCTAATCCATATACTTCATTTTCTAGATCAGTTCCTGTTCTTTTGGGAAGTCCCTCCTTGTTAGAGTAGCAGACTTTAAGTAAAACTAGATTCAGGTTTCCCCAAACCCAGTTGTCTTGATAAACTACTGAATTTGAATCTAGGGAATTAATCAAACTAAACCATGCTCCACAGGAGCCATTGTGGGTGAATGGATACGGAAAGAGAGGCAGAACTCCCTTGTATTTCTGATAGGGAGGGAGTCGGCCACATATCCAACAATTTGTAGCATTGCTGGTCTGATGAGAATGATGTAACATACTAATGAATGTGTTGTTGCGCAGCACAAATCTATAGGACAACTCATGCGGGGGTAATTCGCTAAAAGAATGTTCGGCAGCAACATTGATAGCACGCTTGGAAATAGGGTAATACATGTGTAATAATATACTGGTAATGATAATCAGAAGACTTAGAAAAAACATAATTAACAATGTCACTATGCAGTGACTACGAAGTGATTTACAGTACGCATATTTTTTTAGCTGTTTCTGTCTATTTCTCTCTCTATTTTGGTCTAGAGGATACATGTCAGAGACAAATTCAACCGATTCACCTTGGAGAGGACTTAAACAATCAAATTGTCTGACTTGCTAGACCTTAATTTCAGTTTATATTTTTCCTTTTCTGTCTTGTCAACCAGGGGGAGTTTTGAGTCAGTCTGTGAGGGAATGCAGGGATGATAATTCAAGTCGGATGATAGTCCATGAAATTTTTTTATATGGCTCGAGTGCAACCACCCTTTACGTCCCTCAATCTTCACAGCTGTCCTTGTGGTCAATAAGGCGAGTTTAGGCGACTGCCAGCGAGGCTCCAGCGGGTTCCTTCTGTCGAAGTTCCTTATCAGTACCAGATCTCCCGGAACCACGTCATGGGGCTTCGCCTCAGTGTTATCGGGAAAAGCTGCAGCTACCTGTGAACGACAAGATTGTAGTGCAGACATCAAGGAAGCCAGGTAATCTGTCAGCATATTACAATCAACATCAGTTATTTTACGGGGTATAGGCGTCCCCCACATATTTGGTGGTCTACCGAAGATCACCTCATATGGGGATAGCCCTGTTCGAGAGTGTGCTACCATTCTCATGTAAAAGAGCGCAACTGGTAAAGCTACTATCCAGTCGACACCTTTTTCTCTACATACTTTGGACAGTCTAATTTTCAAACTTTGATTATGCCGCTCCATGAGACCTGCTGCCTCGGGATGTCGGACACAGTGGAATTTCCATTGATAGCCTAACAAAAGTGAAACATGTTTCATTAGCTCGGATGAGAACGGTTGGCCATTATCTGAGTACACGACACGGGGCAAACCATACCGTGGGAAGAATTCTCGAACTAACTGTTTGGCAGTAGTCGGGGCAGTGTAATCTGAGACGGGATACGCCTCTGTCCACCGGGAAAGAGCGCATACAACTACGAGGACATATTTGAATCCTCGACATCGTTCCATCTGGATATAATCCATCTGGAGGACTTCAAAAGGGTGATCGGGGGGTTGAAATCCACCCTGGTCTACAGGTACGCCTTTTCCTGGATTGAACTGACAACAAATCATGCAGGTACGTACTTTCTGTTTAGCTGCTGCTCGCAAGTGTTTATTGAACCAAATGTGTTGAATACTGTCTAGCATAGCTTTCTCTCCTAGGTGCGCTGGACTATGTATTGTGTTAATGATGACTTGAACCATTGAGTCGGGGAGAAACCATATAGATTTTCCCTTCGTCATCCATCCTTAATCCGTTTGGATCCCTCCTAATTCAGTCCATCTCTTTATTTCTTCTGGTGTAGCATGTGTCTGTAGGTCAATTACATCAAGGGCGGGATCCTTAACTGTCATGCAGTGTGTTGGTGTCGGAACTATTGTCTTTGTCGTGTCAGTTGTATGAGTCTGATTCTGAGCAGTCTGTTTAGCTGTTCTGTCAGCTAGGTCGTTACCCTGAGAAATAATGTCAGTCACTTTTGTATGGGCTTTACACTTCATAATCGATATTGCAGTCGGCAGATGTATTGCATCTAACAGAGCTTGAATAAGGGGACCGTGCTGGATGTGGGCACCATGAGAAGTTAAATAACCTCTCTCTCGCCAAAGCACGCCGAAGTCATGGACGACTCCGAATGCATAACGTGAATCTGTGTATATGTTGACTTTCTTATTTTTGGCTTGAATACAGGCTCGTGTCAGAGCGATGAGCTCTGCTGCTTGAGCTGACAAGGTATCTATACAATTTGTTTCAATAACTTCAGTGTCTGTTGTGACTGCATAAGCGGCCACTAACTCTCCTGTACTTGTTCTCATGCATGAACCATCTACATACAATGTCAGGTCTGGATCTGATAATGGAATATCTGTCAAGTCTTGTCTGGGTTTCGTCGTAATAGTAATGACTTCAATACAATCATGTGCCAATGGGTCTGTTCCGATTACTGGCAAAAGTGTGGCAGGATTTAATGTACTACAACGTCTGATTTCTACGTGTGGCTGGAACAATGTCAATTCATAACCCGTCAGTCTTGCTATGGTCAAGTGTTGTGTTTGGGTCCGGTTCAAGAGAACCTCTACTGCATGTGGTACTTGTACTGTCAATTGATGTCCTAACACTATGGCATCGCTTTGTCGGATTGCTAAAGCTGTTGCTGCGACTGATTTCAGGCACACAGGAAGAGCCTGAGCTACGGGATCTAATGTACTGGAAAAATAAGCACATGGCTTATGTGATCCTGCTTGTTCCTGCGTGAGTACTGACAAAGCAGTACCTTCACGTTCTGTAACAAAAAGTGTAAAACGTTTGTTGTAACATGGTGTTGCTAAAACAGGTGCTTGACATAAAGCTTTCTTTAAGCTTTCAAAAGCTTGCGTATGTTCCTGAGTCCAAGGGAGGACAGTCGATGTCGCTGCCTCCTGTGTTGTCAGCTGAATGAGTGGTTTTGCTAGAAATGCATATTGAGGGATCCACTGCCTACAGTACGAAGTGAGGCCTATGAATGCCCGTACCTCCTTTTGTGTCTTGGGTGTCGGCATGTTAACAATTAACTGGATACGGTCGGGTGTAAGCTGTCTTCCCCCCTTGGACAGCAAGTGCCCAAGGTACACAACTTGCTGGACACAGAATTGCAGCTTTGAAGGGGACACCTTGTGCCCCTTGTCGGCTAGGAAATGTAAAACCGTCAGTGATGCTTTTTCACATTCAGGTTCGCTTCGGGCGGTGATCAGCAGATCATCGACGTATTGAAGCAAGGCAGTGTTAGCTGGCATGTGGATACTGTCAAGTTCTCCTTTCAGTGCTTGGCTATAGATGCTGGGGCTTTCTGTGAATCCTTGAGGTGCGCGTGCGAATTTAAAACTTCGTCCATTTAAACTGAATCCGAACAAATATTGGCTTTCCGGATCAATTGGGACGCTAAAGAAAGCGTTCTTGAGATCAATTACAGTAAAGAACGTTGCTTCTGAATCTATGGCTGTTAGCAATGAAGAGATATCTGGGACCACGGGGTATTGTGGTACAATGCATTTATTTAATTCTCGCAGATCAATAACCAATCGATATACTGGTGGTGCTTTTGGATCAGTTTGTTTAAGAATCGGAATTATCGGGGAATTACATATATTGGAGTCCGTTTCTACAACCACTCCTTGTGCAATGAGCTCGTCAATGATTTGCAGTAAAGCCACAACAGCATCTGGCGGTAACTTGTATTGTCGTGTTCGTGGTAATACTACTCCTGTTTTGAGTGTAACTCGATATGGTGTAATGTGCATACAACCTACATCAGTGGGGCCTTGTGCCCATAAATGT
Organism: Triturus cristatus; assembly: GCF_964204655.1. Lineage (NCBI taxonomy): Eukaryota > Metazoa > Chordata > Amphibia > Caudata > Salamandridae > Triturus > Triturus cristatus. The sequence continues at coordinate 1,116,194,549 of NC_140588.1, read as the reverse complement.
GCAGGTAGATTCTGTAACCGATGATCCATGTCTCTAGACACATAGTGACCTTTAAAGTCACGCAAAAATAGTCGTACTCCTTCCGGAGAACAACATATTACAGCTCCTAGAGCTTTCAATGTTTTTATACCTAACAAGTTTTCTGGGCATGATTTTGTGAGCAATAGATCTGTAGTCCGTGTTAATGGACCGACCGTTAATGCAAGTGGTTGCGATACTTCATTAATAGTGGGCTTTCCTGAAAAACCAAGGGAAATATTTTGTGAGCCTGAGAGGGGTACCCCTGGGACTTCGCTGTGACGGATAGTGGTTCTGCTTGCCCCTGTATCGAGTAGGAACTTTCTGTCTTTCCCTAATACTTGACTCTGTACGTAAGGACCTTCTTGATCTACGGGAACCTCAATAAGGGGTGGGCCAACTTCCCTCTCTAGGCTATTTCATGTGTAGCGCTGATACTCTGGATAGTCATTTTGTCCATACTGGTACATCTGTTGTGTCGTGTTTTGTGTTGCAGCAATAGGCTGTGGCTGTTGTTGTGGTTGTGGTGCGGTCTGTTGTGGAACTGGCATAGGCTGTATATTCTGAGGTACTTGTTGTTGGATCTGATCCTGTCTAGGCGGACGTGGTCTCTCTTTCGTTATACCCGTAGAGATATTATGTTTTAGAACTGCGCAATCGTGTATATAATGACCTGGCTGTTTACAATAGTTGCATGTCTCTCTAACAGGACCTACTGAATCATTGGACTGTGTTGTACCCTTTTTATGACCATCAGCTGGAACTGACTGCGCAACAAGCATTTTCATTTTCGTGTCTTTCATACATCTTTGTTCTTGTTCTTGTTCTTCTCTAATTCTATTGTGATGATATTGTAACATTTGTAACATCTGTGACGGTGTGTTACCTTGCCAGGTACTCTCTCGAGTTTTAATACTCTACCTTTAACTTGGGGCAGGGAATTCTCAACTAATTTTGTCACAAACAGATGTGGATACGACTCACTACTTGCTTTTATGCCACTATTAATACCAAAACATTTTTCAAATCGGGAATAGAAATCACTAGTGTCTTCATCTTGTTTTTGTTTACAGGCTGAAATTGCACCCCAGTCTTCCTTTTTCGTCGTTAATAAACGTGGTAGTACCTGCACTAATAATCCTGGTAATGCTGTAGTCTTTTCTCCAAGCCCTGAACCTGCAGCTCGGGCTTTTTCTTCGTTTTCTAATGCTGTCCACTCTATCTTTTGGTCTCCCACCTCCCATTCCTTTTCTTTGAGTTTCTCGTAAATACCGGCAGGCAATAAAACTTTTAATATTTTCATAATGTCCGGATAAGTATACTCTCCCATGAGTAACATGTCTTTTATCTCACGGTGGAAACCTGCTGGGTCTTTGTCATGGCTAGGTACTACTTTCTTCATTTCTAATAATTCAATTTTTGTTATGGGCGTGTACACAAACACGCGTTTAAAAGTATTGTCTTCACCTCTGATTGGGTGTACTTCGCGTAAGGGATTCTGTCTGTCTATGTGATACGTTTTTCTTTCCAACTTGGGGGAACTGAAACATGTTCTGGGCCTACGAAGACAATGTACTGGTGTCGATATTCTAGAATTTCTTTAATTAAATCAGTACCTGAACCTCTCCATTTATTCGTGAGTAATTCTATCAATATATCAGGTAGGGGACCAGGATCGGAACGTTGGCTTCTATACAATATAACGAGGTGCTGTATCATGTATATGCCAGCTAAACGCTGTTCGTCTGGGGTAAGATTCAAAAACGTGTGTGCTAACGCATCATCACTGTATTTTTCAGAACTGTCAGCCCATTGTACTGCTGACCTGGCTAATTCTTGTTCATCCATAGAGTCGAGCATATGATACCCCCTTCGGTCTCGGAGTAATTTATCAGCAGCCTGGAATAAGTGTTCAGGGGACTTCGCATTTAGCATAGGGGCTTGAAAATGTCTGTTACATTCTGGACGTATCGGACGTATCGGGTCATTAAAGTATCTGGTATTGTTACAAGGTCTTCCCCTACCTACATAAGCAATCGTTTCTAATTGTCCTGTGGGCATGTCTGATTCTTTGCTAAATCCTTGGTGTAGTCCACCCATAAATCAAGATATAATACGGCATCTAGGCCATGCTTATGGTACATAAAATACCCTGGAGTATCCCTAGGTGGAATGGGAACAGCTTCTTCGAGTACTCCTTTTCTAGTTTTGATCTGTCTTAATTTTGAAAAGAACGGCATCTTTAAACCTTGCTACTTGATTCTTACTCAAACTGGACTTGAACACAATTAATACGAAAAACACAATAATGAACACTCATTCATACCACAATTTTTGAACACAGTAAAACATTTAACATTTAACATTTAACGAACAATGATAATTAAGAGAAAACTAACTACTGACATAATACTAATACTAGATAATACTAGATTATATACATGAACATACTGGATATACTGCTAAACAGTACAGATACACTGCTAAAACAGTGCAGACCGGATTTGTGTACCCAAACCCGTCAGGACCGGCACAAACCAATGTGCACGTCTAACTGCCTCCCCAGCAATGGTACTCACCGGGTAGCACGGAACGGAAGGCCTCGGAACTGAACTGAACTGGACCGGACTGGACTCGACTTGACTCGGAAACTTCGGAACCTGGTGGGCCTCTGTATACCTCGGATCTTGCTCTCTCAGCTAGGCTCTGGTCGGGATACTTCGCACTTCTCACCGCCTCGTCTGGGTGTTGATCGCAGCCTCAGTCACCCCCGCTTGGCCGGAGGGAGATACAGGAAATCCTGCGGGTACGCGTTTTTGTCCGTTCAGCTGTGGCAGGGGACCGGGCCTGCAATGCACCTCCGGCGCGTGAGATGAGAAAGTGTCCCTATTCGGGCGCCAATTTATGTGGTAAATATTTAAATTACCTGTACTATTTTTATGCGGTAAAGTCTAGTAAGAATAACTCAGTCAAAATAAGAGGCAGAATCCGTGGTATTAGAGGTTCTGAAAAGGGCTTTATTCCTTACAAAGGAATCATAGTTCGAACTAGGCAATCTTATTCCATCACCACGAAGGTTCAGGAAGGGATAGGCAATACATTATTGACAAGTAACAATATATATATGAAAAGCATTGCATTAAGACAGATGCAGGAGGCGTAACAGCTGATAATACAGATAAGAATACACATACGTAATGAAAATGGGCGTAATAACAGGCGTATACTAGAAACGTCATTTAAAATGATGTCACAAGTGGGTGGATCCATAAGAGAATCCTGCAGTGTCAGCAGAAATGTTTGGCAGAGATGCGCGTGCAGCCGCATGACGTGTGATTGACGTGCAACTAGAGGGTGAAGGGGAATTGACATTTAGCTCTACATGTGGAGACAAAAGTCTGGGGGGTCAGGTCAACCTAATCCCAAATCGTATCTAATATCTTTGTTTAAAGAACTGTTTTATCCAAAAGGAAAGGTCTCTCGGACAGAATCTATTCTATACTGACTGTTAGTGCATGTACAAGCGTCTATGTGTCTACATGAGATGTGAGGGGGCAGGAATCTTCCATGGTAACAGGGGCTATGAATTACTTGCATAAAGACAGCGAGGCCAAGCTCTTTGCTCGGTAGCTGGAAGGATGTTTACCTAAACTACTAGACAGGAATGCATTGGATGAGGAGCGGAGCAGATAACTTGAAGGCTGAATACAGTTTTTGGCAGGCAACAGGCCGCGTCAGGCACCGTTAGCCGCGCAGGGAGTAGGACAAAGTTCATGGATACAGATGCAGGTCCAAGCTGGAGCATTTTAGAGGCAGAAGTAGGAAAAGGATTGATGGCAGAATTCAGGGCCTGCTCGCCTGAACTGTAAAACGTGAAAAGTGAACCACATAAAGTCGGTGGCCAATCATATTTAGGAATGGAATATTCGACCCATTCATGGCGGATCTGAAAGAGAACATGTTGACGTTGGACGCACATGTATTTGCGTCTTCATATCTGGAACTGGAGGGAACATACATGTACTTGTAGCATGTACATGGAGCCGTTGGGGTCTAAGATAGGGGACACAATTAACCATAAAAATTCAAATTTCCTCAGGATGACCCACCTTCCTCCGGGGACCCTCAGATGCAGGCCTTGACGATGTTAGGGACGCTCCGTCAGACGAATCTTCCTCCTCCTCGTCCCTCCCTGTGTCTGGTGCAGGTCTACACCTGGTGGTACAGGGAGGGTTTGCCAGGCTTTGGGCGATCTGATGGAGTGATTGGCTCACGTCCCTGTGCACCACCAGGAGCTCAGCCAGTCTTGCCTCCATCCGTCCTTGGTGTTGTTGATGACTGGCATGATGCTCGACCTGCAGGTTCTTAATCTCATTGAGGGTCCCCTGCATCCCAGAAAGTCTGGACACGACCTGGTCTATGCCACTGGTGTCACGCTTGTATGAGTCCAGGATGTTGTGTATGTGTGACATACCGGGGTCCTGAGCTGGCTGGTCATGTTCGCGCCTCCGCCTGCCTCCACTCCCACCACCCCTGCCCACTTGAGCCTGGCCTGCCCTTGTGGGCACATCGGGTCTACGGGACCCCTGAGGGATGGCATTTGCAGGGTTGCCTGCCTCCTCCTGGGTGCCCGTAGAACCTTGTCCCTCCTGGTCAGACAGGCTCAGTTGTTCAGTGCGAGCAGGGCTCCTGGGTGTGTCCTGGGATGTGGCAGGAATGGGGGTGGTGGTTGGCACAGATGTACCTGACGCAGGTGCTGCAGGTGCTTTGGCACCAGAGGGGCCAGGTTGGTCGGGGTCATCCACGGAGTGGTGAGAGTCTTCGCTGCCGGTGGGATCGTCTTCCCCCCCAGTGTTGGGGGGAGATCGACGACGTTGCCCTGTGTGTGAGAGAGAGACAATGTCAATGGTGTTTCCTGCCACATCTATGTTTCATACATATTCAAGTTGACACAGTTCCTCCAGGTAGTTGGTTGTCCCTAGCATTCCTCTCAATTTCCACTTGGGTATGGGTATGTTGCGGGGGACATATTGGGATGTTCTTCTGAGTGTTTGACCTGTAGATTGGTGGCTCTGATGCTTATTTGGCTCTGGATTGGTGTAGTTGTGTCACATGTCCATTGTGGGAGTGTGTAAATTCGTTGCCTGCCCCGGGGGTGTGTGCTTGTGTTAGAGGGGGGTGTGACCGGGCGTGCTGTCGTGTGTAGTGTGAGTTGTCATTGGGTCTCCCAGGTGATGTGTCTGTCCCCTCATGGTGCATGCTGACATGACAGTGAGTGTGAGTTCCTGTGCTAGATACCTGTGCTTGTGGAGTTGGAGTTTGAGTGTACAGTGGTCCCAGGAGGGCCTTGTGTTGCATACAGCAGGGCCCAGTGTCAGCTACCTTGTCAGTAGGTTGCCAGTCCCTGTGCATTGTGCATGGGTATGTACATATGCCATATGGGCTGAGGGCATTGTTGTCTGCATCGCATTTCCACAATGTGTTGTGTGGGGCCCACCCTCCCAGCCTCCCGGACATCCAGTCTTGTGTTTGTGGTTGTTGTAACCTTGGACATGGCCTTGCCTTGATTTGTGAAGGGTGCATGGAGACGTTAGTGGCATGAGCGTGGTTTGTGAGTGTGGTTGTGTGCGGTGAGTGCTTGGGGGAAGTTGCGTGCATTTGGTGTATATGTTGTGTGGACCCCATTGCCCCCATGTTACGTAAGTTGTTTGTGTACTCACCAGGATCTGCGACTCCTTCCACTCCGTGTACTCCCACCGGCGGTAGCAGGGTCATAACCTTCTCCTCCCAGGGATGGTAGTGTACGGGTCTGCGGGGCGGCCCACCTCCAGTGATGTTAGTCTGGGCATATTCTTCATTTATTTTCCTCTTGACCCCCCGGCGCAGATCGTACCACCTGGCTTGGCATTCATGCCTGGTCCTTCGGACGGGCGCAACAGCATTCACCTTGTCGACAATCCTCTGCCACATGGCAGATTTTGCAGATATGCTGGTCTGTCTGACCAATGTTCCAAACAGCTGTGGCTCGACTCTGATGACTTCGTTGACAAGGAGCTCCAGCTCTGCCGTAGTGAACTTTGGATTCTTGTCTGTGGGCATGGTGTGGGGTGTGGGTGTGGGTGTGGATGGTTGTGGGTGTGTGGGTGTGTATGTGAGTGTGTGTGTGTGTGTGAATGTGAAGAGGGGGATGTTTGTGGTGGAGGTTGTGTGAAGGTGTGTGAGTGAAGGTGTAGTGAAGGTATGAGTGATGTGGAGTTGTTTGTGTGTGGGGCCTGACAGCAGTGGGTCTGTTGCAAAGGCTCATGGGTTGTGTGTGTGGGCCCTTTTTATTGGTCCATTTTTCGGTGTGGCTGTGTTTGAATTTTGGTGGGTGTGTTATAAGAGGTGGTTGTGATTTGGGGCCTCTGTTTGGCTGTTTGGATGTGCCAGGTCAGTCATTGAGATGTATTTTGTTGTGTGGATGTGTTTGGTGGTGTTGTGCGAGTCGAATTGACCCTCCTTTTGCTGTTTTACAGTGTCCTGGTTCTGTATGAGTCTTTTTCCTGTAGGTGCGATCTGTACATACGCGATGCTGGGTGTGGGTGCTGGGGTACGGTGTTGGAGTGCAGCGCGTACATGCGGTGGGGGTACGGTGCGTACACGGGCGGACCTGGGGTACAGCACGTGCATGCGGAGGTACTGCGCATACAGGGGGGACGGCGCATACATGGGGGGTGCGGTGCGTACATGTGGTGGGGCTGCAGGGGGTAAGGTGCATACATGCGGTAGGGGAGGCAGGGGGTAAGGTGCGTACAGGCAGTGCTCGGGTCCGGTGTGTACATGCGGTGGGGGTAGGGGGTACGGTGCGTACATGCGGTTGGAGGGCGGGGGTTCGGTGCGTACATGCGGTGCTGGTGTACATTCTGTACATGCGGTGCTGGGGTACGGTGCGTACATGCGGTGCTGGGGTACGGTGCGTACATGCGGTGAGGGGCAGGGGGTACGGCGCGTACATGCGGTGGGGGCAGGGGGTTTGATGCGTACATGCGGTGCTGGGGTACGGTGCGTACATGCGGTGCTGGTGTATGGTCCGTACATGCGGTGCTGGGGTACGGTGCATAAATGCGGTGCTGGGGTACGTTGCGTACATGTGGTGCTGGTGTACGGTCCGTACATGCGGTGCTGGGGTACGGTGCATACATGCGGTGCTGGGGTACGGTGCGTACATGCGGTGAGGGGCAGGGGGTACGGTGCGTACATGCGGTGGGGGCAGGGGGTTCGGTGCGTACATGCGGTGCTGGGGTACGGCCCGTATATGCGGGGGTGATGCACGTACAGGGGGGGACGGCGCGTACAGTTGTGGGGCTGGGGTACAGTGCGGACAGGGTGGTGTACGGTGCAGACAGAATTGGGGGTGGGGGGGCTGTACAGCTCATACACGGGCATAGGTTTACCCGTGTACATGTGTGCTACTGCATTAGCTCCGTACGGGCCTTTTTCCGTGCGATTGTGTATTCGGACGGATGGTCGGGATCGTACTTGCGCGTTCGGACTTGTGTTTTATGGTTTGCACGTACAAATGTCCGGCTCACTCTCGTACACTTTTCCTGACGATATTCGGACGTTAAAAATTTCCGGCGCACTCTCGTAGACTTTTCCCGACGCTATTCGTAGATATTTTTCGCGTACGGATCGTACTTGGCCGTTTGTACGGTACTTGTACGACTCGTACGTAAAAAAATACGGTATTTTTTTTACCGGATCGGAATCGGCACCCAAGTATTACTTAATTAACTTCCCACTCTATACCGATAAAAACCCAGCAACCTGCAAATCATATATAAAATACAAAATATTGTTATTAAACAAATTGCATATTTAATAAAACCTTAAAATGTATTGATAATTTATAATTACTTAATTAATTCCAACTCACCCTATACACCTCCAAACCCAACAAACTATGTATAAAATATAAATACCTAAAATATAACTTAAAAAATATAATAATTACACAATTTACATAATTATCACTTAAATAAATATTGTCATGTATATTACATTTATTAAGTAAACTCATCACCCCCGAAAAGGTATCTGACTCCAATATTTAGGGGCCAGAAGCAGATGGAGAGTAGGGTAGAAGGTTGCACACCAACCAAAATGCTGTATTTTTTTACAACCTGGAGTTTGGCAAAAAAAAGCCTTTAATCATTGCAACCTTTGGAGCATTTCTGTAGTCTAGGCAACTAACAACAAGTGCCTGGATGAGTGACTTCTTCGTCTACAAAGGTAGCCATTGGAAGGCTTTCCTAAGCATGCACATCAGACCAAAATATGTTCCTGAGATTGAGTTCACATGTTCTTTCATTGAGAGGTTTTCATAATTAGGACTCCAACATTTTTTTACTACTTGTTTTGGAGTGGGAGTCAATCCCAGTTCTATAGGCCCCCAGTCGCTGAATAAGATGGCATGCACTTTTCCAAAAAGCAGAATCTCCATTTTATTGGAGTTCAGCTGAAGGAAATTGGCAGACTCACAAGAGGCAATCTTGGACATACTGTCAATTGAATGTCAATTAAAATGTAAATATTAATCAATTCAGCTTAATTATCTTCCCACACTGTACCCCTGCAAACCTCACAACCTGCTACAACACTAATGATATTTATGTGTAGCGATATTAAACACTCAATATTTCTGTGATTTGATCTTTTTGATCCAATATTATTTCCAAATACTGTCAAAATTATAAAAATGCACCTCTGTTTAATTACTTATTTGGTATGTAGCCCCTCATGTCCCCAAAATCAGTTATACCAGGAAACGGGACGAAAACCTATATTTTTGTGAATGGTAAAAACCCTAGACTACATATATATATTGGCATAATAAAATGAGTGCTTCATGTATCCTATGGGTTTGCACACTGCTTGCTGCTTTGCATGAATCTTTTACAGACATTGTTGGACCCGGGATCTCTGGTTGGCTGAGGTAGGTACCTTAGGCCAAATAGGGACCCACTTTTCCACGTATGGGGAAGGAAGGACACCTTCTGAGATAGCCTGTGCTCACCCCTTGGTAGCTTGGCACGAGCAGCCAGGCTTATCTTTAAGGCAAATGTGTAAAGCATTTGCAACCATGCCCACAGCAACCCAATTATGACACCACAAATGGACTCCACACGAGTTTTATAAAAACAAGTATACATTTTATATAAAAAGATATACGATAAGACCACACAATATAAATCCAACATATGAGTATTGGTAATATTCCTCCTGGCGGGTGGTTAGGCCAGCCAGCCCTTGTAAGTTCTGTCGATATTAATGAGCACTTCTAAACATTCCACTGTAGTCCTAATACCATGTTATGCAGTTCGTAATGCTAGAATCAGGCACTTTGCAAAAGAAAAGTAATGCAATGCGTAACGCATCAATCAGGTGCCTTGCAATGTAGAAATAATGCAATGTGTAACGTAACAACTAGGTACTTCGTTATGCAGAAATAATCCAATGCGTAATACGATAATTAGGTAGTTTGTTATGCAGAAATAATACCATGCATGGTACACTAATCAGGTAGTTCGTTATCCAGGAATAATGCAATGCATAATACACTAATCAGGTAGTTTGTTATTCAGAAATGATGCAATGTGTAATACGACAATCACTGTTCTTTAGGCAGTTGGCCCCAACTCGGGTATGATATAACTAAAAGTGCAGCTCCCCACTCCGGCCCAGTACTGCCACTCCCTTGGCCAGTACGGGCCATGATACAAGCCGAAGCAGAGGCTTGCGCTGCTGGAATGAGAGAGAGGCCGAGGGCGTCTGCCTCCGAGCCCGCACCCCTCCCCAGGCGTCAACATACATTACCAGGAGGGTGCAACCTCACTCTCCTCTCCTCTTCCAGCCTCTGATGCAATCTTTGTGAATTAGCAATGGCGGGCTCGGGCCAGCGGCTCAGCTCCTCCGGGGCTGCCGGTCCGGGTTGCTACTGCTACAAAGATCTCAGGTTGCCACATGGCACACGCAAACAGCATCAAGACTCGCTTGAGCTTCGGGTGCATGATCACCGGACACTCCTCACGAAGGTCTCAAGCTGAATGATGAACATGCACACAGCGTCTCTGAGACTCACTTGGATTCCGGGTGCACAATAACAGGGCAATCCTAACGAAGGTCTCAGGCTGCACCAAGCACACACACACAGCGTCGCTAAGACTCACCTGGATTCCGGGTGCACGATAACAGGGCAATCCTAACGAAGGTCTCAGGCTGCACCAAGCACACACACACAGCGTCGCTAAGACTCACTTGGATTCTGGTGCACACAATAACAGTACGATCCTCACAAAGAGCTCAGGCTGCAAAAATCACATGCACACAGCGTCTCTGAGACTCGCTTGGACTCCAGGTACCCACAATCACATGGCACTCCTTAGGAGGGTGTCAGGCTGCAAAAAGCACACGTACACAGCATCACTGAGACTCTCCAGGAAACTTTTGTGTTCCTGAGTTTCCACAACAGGGAGCAAGCTCACCTCAGGCCCTTGTGAATACGTTACTTCAGGACACAGCACGGCAAAGTCCTTTAAAGCAGGGGGACACAGCACACAGAAAAGTCCCTTTAGCCTTTCCTTGGTTAAAACAGCAAATTGCAGGCCAGTCCCAAAACACACAGCAAGGGTCAGTCCTTTCCTTCAGTCTCTTCAGTTGTTTCTTCCTTGGCAAATGTTCCTCTAGACTACAAAGTAGCTCCAGTCTTGTTCAATCTTGATCAAGCCATTCATCAAAGTTCAAGGGCTTCAGCTCTCATAGTTATAACCTCAATGGCTTTGAAGTATTTGTGTTCAGGAGGGCTGTGAGAAGTTGGCCTGGTATATGATGCTCACTAGTTAAAGTGATCACCTTGTACCATGCCAAGCAACCCTTATGGTGTGGTTGTAAGTCAACCTTTTCGGACTAGCTGCCCTAGTGGTAGCGTAGGCTAAGCAGTCTTTGAGGCTAAACTCGTGAAGCGTGTTAAGCCAGCTGTTTTACCAAATGCAACCCCCTTTTATACCAATGAAAGGACACCACACAGATATATATTCAAAATATATATGTATTTATTTCTCACAGTAACCCCTAGTCTCTTTATGAGCACAGGAGCACAAATCGTCAAACAAGATTACAGTAGAATACACAGAAGTTGCACTTTATATGGATAGGCCCTGGTGGCCACTCGAACCATATACTAAAATAGTGGTATAAGTACCACGAACAGAAAAGGGAAAAGGCCTAGGGCCTCTAGAATCGCTGGGCCTACAAGGAGCTAACGTCAGTTAGTAACCAGGAGGTCCACGGGTGGCGTGTGCAGAGCAAATAGTCACACGCGTGCTCCCATAGGTTTCAATGGGTGCGTAAAAAGTATAAAGTTACTGCAAAGAGGATCTTCCGGATGGACTAGGAACTCAAGATTTGGAACACAGGCACTAGAGATGTAATACTACACTTGGGCACAGGTGTGCCAGCTTTACCTCACCCACAGGAAGCGGGTGCATAGGCCTCGAAGTGCGTCGGGTTTCTTCTATCTGTTCCGTGGAGCCTGAAGGCAAAGAGGTTGCAGGCGGTCGGTCCGGGAGAGATGCAGTGGATCCAAGAGTGGATCAGAGATGTTGAAGACCTGTAAGCAGAGGGGACAGTGTTCACAGTCAATAGCCAGTGACCAGCGTGGCACCAGGTGGGTACCAGGCAATGTCGGGTGCAAACAGGAAGAAAGGTGTAGCTTGTCTCTGCAGCCACGTAGTCCCTGGAGGTCGACGACGTCCAGGAGTCGGTTCACGAGCTGTCCCACGCAGGCTCTCGCTGTCGGCGGTGTCGGCGACTTGATCGAAGCAAACAAGCCTTGGCAAAAGCAATTGTTGTAGGAGATGAAATAAGCTGATGGTTCTGACCAGCAAGGTCAGAAGGACTGCTCCTTTGGAGGGGAGCAAGGGCCAGTCTGGAGCAACCAGACCAGCAGTGTATTTTGTGAAGTTCATCACCAAGATGGCTACTAGCCAGCGGGCCAGCAACCGGTTAGGCGCGTCAAGTGGCAAAATGCAGAAGGGCCCCACGCAGATTGTGGAGATGCTGGAGGGCTCACCTTTAGTGCAGATGCTGCTCGAGGGTTGGGCTTCTCAGATCCCAAAGCACAACTTGGAGGGAGCCTCGGTTGTTGCACTTGTTAGCTTGTCGTGGTCGTTTCAAGATGGCTGGCTCCACGTGTCTCGGTGCCTCCACGGGTCTCCTCTTTTCAGGGACTGTGGATCGGGCGGTGAGAGGTCTGGAGGTCCAGGTCTTGTCAGTCTCTGGGCTCAGGCTCCGGCGGGAGGCGGCGGCAAAGCAGACGTTGATTCGCTGGATGGTACTTGCGTTAGCAAGGTGGTCACTCCCTGACCACAGGGGAGATTTCCTTCAGTCTTCTGTGCAGCAGAATGTCGAAGTTCCCGTCTTCTTCTTAGTTTCAAGTTGATTCCAGGATGTCTGAAGTCTTAGGACACAGCTCCTACCTTTAAGCGGATTCTAGGGGCCGGACTACCTGCTAGGTCCCTCCCTATGGGTGGGACCAGGAAGAGGGGTGGTTACACCCCCAATCCTTTGTCCAGCTCGCCCCAGGCCCGGGACTGGTGTGCCCCAGGACCGGTTTGAACTGGCATATGCACCGAGGCTCCTTGTGAGCCACAGGCATGTCTGGTTTCTTTCAAGCCCTACCTGACCAATACACAAAATCCTGTCTGGGGTGGTGCATGCACCTCCCCTGGCAGGAAACCCTTTGTCCACACCTCCCAAGCTGGAAGGACTCCCAGCAGCAGGAGGGCAGACTTGTGTCTGTGTTGGCAGCATCCATTTTGTGGAGCTGAGGCTATGTCTGATTTTACCCGGGTTTCAGGTACTGTACATGTCGTGTCCCTCTAGAAGGGTGGAATGCTAACCCCGTCACCAGAATTGGCGAGGGGTTAGTATTCCAATTCGTATGACACCTTACTCGACATGTTTTGATAAAGCCAAACCAAAGTTAGCATTTAACCGCGAGGTTCATAATGCACTTAAGAGTATATGGTATGACGATATCTGGAAACAGTAGAAGGAAGTTGTTCCGACCACTGCAGACAGGCTCAGCTCATGCCAGAGCACCATCTCACATGGAACCAAGCACTCTGCCTTCAGGATTGTTAAGGCCTGCCATAGGAGTGACTTATAGGTTACCAGGTGTCCCATTTAAGGTTAGGTATAGGTATACTACACCTAAGTAAGAGGTGATTACACCAACTTACCCCAGCTGAGTGATCAGCCAGTTGTGTCAAATTGTTAGGCCAAGCCTGGGGTGGCATAATACATGCTTCAGCCCCTGGCAGGCCTTGGGTACACCAATGCCCTGGGTAACTAGTGTACACTGGTACAGGGGCTGACAGGGTGATCCACTTCCAATTGGTTATGCACCTAGGGTGCATAGTTTTAATTTAGTAGAGAGAACAGCAGGCTGGGGGTCTGATTGGCAGGCCCACAGCCTCAATATGTCAAAAACCAGTGAAGCAAAAAGCAAAAATTCGGGGTGACCATAGGATAGCAGACCCTACTCTCCTACACAACCCCCCCCAAACGCTGGGACATTAAACTAGCCTTGACCAGTCTCGTCTTCATGTCCTAAGTGGAAGTACCTGGAGAGACCATCTGCATTCCCATGGTCAGTACCTGGCCGGTGCTCCACTGTAAAGTACATCCCCTGTAGGGAAATGGACCACCTAAGCAGTTTGGGGTTTTCACCCTTCATCTGATTTAGCCACAAGAGGGGCTTATGGTCGGTCTGAATCTTGAAGTGAGTGCCAAACAAGTATGGCCTCAGCTTCTTCAGGGCCCACACCACAGCAAAGGCCTCCCTCTCAATAGCTGACCAATTCTTCTCTCTGGGGGTCAACCTTCTGCTAATAAAAGCAATGGGTTGGTCTTGACCATCTACATTAAGTTGTGACAGCACAGCTCCCACACCCAACTCAGAAGCATCTGTTTGGACAATAAACTCTTTGGAGTAGTCAGGACTTTTCAGGATAGGTGCAGAGCACATGGCCTCCTTCAGGTCATCAAATGCCTTTTGACAGCTTACTGTCCACTGAACCTTTTTGGGCATCTTCTTGGATGTCAGATCATTAAGAGGAGTCACAATGGACCCATAGTTCTTAACAAACTTCCTGTAGTACCCAGTCAAGCCCAAGAAAGCTCGAACTTGAGTCTGGGTGGTTGGAGGAGACCAGTCCTTGATGGATTGTATCTTACTCTGCAGTGGTTGAACTTGGCCTCCACCTACAAGGTGGCCCAAATATACAACCTTACTCTGCCCTATCTGGCACTTAGTAGCCTTGATAGTGAGGCCTGCCCTTTGCAGAGCCTCAAGAGCCTTCTTCAGGTGGATCAGGTGATCCTCCCAGGTGGAGCTAAAGACAGCAATGTCATCCAGATATGCTGCGCAGAAGTCATCCAACCCAGTAAGGACTTGGTTCACCAGCCTTTGGAAGGTGGCAGGTGCATTCTTCAGACCAAAGGGCATCACCACAAACTGGTAGTGCCCACCTGGGGTTGAGAATGCTGTTTTGGCCTTAGACTCCTCAGCTAATCTGATTTGCCAATAGCCAGCTGTTAAGTCAAATGTGCTCAAAAACTTTGCAGAAGCTAGTTTGTCTATGAGCTCATCTGCCCTTGGAATAGGGTGTGCATCTGCCCTGGTGACAGCATTGAGTCCTCTGTAATCCACACAGAACCTCATCTCTCTCTTGCCATCTTTGGTGTGAGGTTTGGGGACCAGAACCACTGGGCTAGCCCAGGGGCTCTCTGAGGGTTCAATGACACCTAATTCCAGCATTTTATGTACCTCAGCCTTTATACAGTCCCTGACGTGGTCAGGTTGTCTGTAAAGCTTGTTCTTTACAGGCAGACTGTCACCAGTGTCCACCACATGGGTACACCAGTCAGTTTGACTAGGTATCAAGGAAAACATATGTGGAAATGATTGTAGAACCTGTCTACATTCAGTCTGCTGATGGGCAGTGAGGTTGCCTCCAAGGGTCACTCCTTCAACTGAGCCATCTTCAGGTCTGGGAGAGGATCACTCTCTTCCTCCTGTCCCTCATCTGTAGCCATGAGCAAGCCCATGTCTGCCCTGTCAACATATGCTTTAAGCCTGTTAACATGAAGTACCCTGTGGGGACTCCTGGGAGTTCCTAGGTCCACCAAGTAGGTGACCTCTCCCTTCTTTTCCAGGATTGTATGGGGTCCAGACCATCTGTCTTGGAGTGCTGCTGGGGCCACTGGCTCCAACACCCATACCTTCTGGCCTGGCTGAAACTCAACCAAGACAGCCTTTTGGTCATGCCAAGCTTTCTGTAAGGCCTGGCTTGCCTCAAGGTTTTTGGATGCCTTCTCCATATACTCAGCCATCCTGGAGCGGAGACCAAGTACATAGTCCACTATGTCTTGCTTAGGCTTTTTGAGAGGTAACTCCCATCCTTCCTTCACTAAACACAGTGGGCCTCTTACAGGGTGCCCAAACAACAATTCAAAGGGGCTGTAGCCAACTCCTTTTTGTGGGACCTCTCTGTAAGCAAACAGAAGGCAGGGTAGAAGGATGTCCCATCTTCGCCTGAGCTTTTCAGGTAATCCTTTGATCATACCCTTTAGGGTCTTGTTGAATCTCTCAACAAGCCCATTGCATTGTGGGTGATAAGGGGTGGTGAACTTGTAGTTGATACCACATTCCTTCCACATAGCTGTCAAGTATCCTGACATAAAGTTGGTACCTCTGTCAGATACTACCTCCTTAGGAAACCCCACTCTGGAGAATACTCCCAGCAGGGCCCTGGCCACAACAGGTGCTGTAGTGGTCCTAAGGGGAATTGCCTCTGGATACCTGGTGGCATGATCCACTACCACCAGTATAAATCTGTGCCCAGATGCAGTGGGAGGATCCATGGGACCCACTATATCTATTCCCACTCTTTCAAAGGGGACCCCCACCACAGGTAGTGGTATTAGGGGGGCCTTTGTTGTGCCACCTGATTTGCCACTGGCTTGGCACGTCACACAGGAGCGACAAAACTCCTTTGTATCTTCATTCATATGAGGCCAGTGAAAGTGAGGGACAAGCCTGTCCCAAGTCTTATTCTGGCCTAAGTGTCCTGCTAAAGGAATATCATGGGCAAAGGTAAGAAGGAAGCCCCTAAATTGCAGAGGTATAACCAACCTCCTGGTGGCACCAGGCTTGGGGTCTCTAGCCTCTGAATAAAGGAGCCCTTCATCCCAATACACTTTGTGGGTACCTTGAGCATTCCCAGCAGCCTCAGCAGGAGCCAGCTGTCTGAGGGGTTCAAGAGAGGGACAGGATAACTGAGCCTGCCTCAAGTCAGCCCTTGAAGGTCCCCCTGTCCCCAGAAACTCAACCTGATCAGGTTCAAGCTCTTCAGGGACAGTTCCTTCAGGGTCCTCTAGATCAGCTTCCTGGGAAGACTGATCATCACTCTGAGGCAGGGGGGAAGGCACAGCCTTGACCCTCCTGTTCTTCTTCTTGGTAGGTGCTTGGTCCATTGTTCCAGGATCCAAGACCTGAGGTTCAGTGAGGCACTTTTTGGCCTGTGACCTGGTCACAGCAAGGACATGTGATGATATACCTAACATCTCTGCATGAGTCCTGTACTCCACTTCTGACCATAGAGAACTCTCTAGGTCATTGCCCAACAAACATTCTACTGGGAGGTCTGCACTAACCACAACCCTTTTGAGGCCAGTTACCCCTCCCCATGAGAAGTTAACAACTGCCACACTATGTGAAGTAGTGGCATTGCTGGCATTGGTCACCAGGTAATTCTCACCTGGTATGTACTGTCCAGGGTCCACAAAGCCTGGTGTCACCATAGTGACACTGGCACATGTGTCCCTGTAGGCTTGAGCCACTTTTTCATTTATTAAAGGAGTCTCTCTGTACTTGCCCAGGTTACTGGGGCTCACAGTCAGGGACAAATCAATGTCCCCATCACAGATCAAGACTGCCTGTGTCAGGGTTCTGTCTAAGTCAGAATCTCCTTCAGTTCCCATAGTGATTCCCACTACACCCTTTGTCTGGGGACCAACACTGCTAACAGTAGTACTGGGAGCAGGTGCCTTAGGGGAAACAGTGTTGGGGGCTCCACCCTTCTTACAATCACTAGTCCAGTGAGTTGTATTCTTGCAATGATTGCACCAGGGTTTCTTTTGACCTTCTTTCTTCTTTCCCTTAGATTGTTGTTGGGACCCACCCTCCTTAGCAGTAGTTTGGGGCCCTGTTGAAGACTTCTGGTCTTTAGATTTCTGATCTCCACCCTTTTGGTCTGTTTTCTTCTGATCACCCCCTTGGCCCTGGTTCTGGTTCTTTTGCTTAACCCTGGTTCTGACCCATTTGTCTGCCTTCTTTCCCAATTCTTGGGGAGAGGTCAGATCAGAGTCAACCAAGTGTTGATGCAGTTGCTGGTTTTGACAGTTATTTAAAATCTGTTCTCTCATCATCAAATTATACAATCCTGTAAAATCAGATACCTTACTTCCCAGCAACCAACCCTCCAAAGCCTTAGTGGCACATTCAACATATTCAGACCAGTCCTGAGTCTGTGTCTTTTGGGTGTCTCTGAACATTAACCTGTACTGTTCAGTGGTTAAGCCTAACCCATCTACCAGAACACTCTTCAGGACTCTGTAATTTCTGACATCCTCTTCTCTAACAGTGAGGAGTCTGTCTCTGCCTCTTCCTTCAAAGGAGAGCCAGAGGATTGCTGCCCACTGGTCTTCAGGAACCTGCTGTACTTTGCAGGCTCTCTCAAGAGCAGTTATCCATTTGTGGATGTCATCCCCACTTTTGTAGGGGGGCACAACCTTAGACAGGTTCCTATTATCAAAGACCCTATCTTTGTCCTTAGGGACAATGCTGCCACCAGTGGGTATAGACCCACTCTCTCTAGGTTGCCTAGCCTTGTTCAGTTTTTCTTCCATCAGGGCTACTTCTAGCTCCTGCTTTCTGATCCTCAGCTGGGCTTCCTGCATTCTGGCCTCATGTTCCCTCCTCTGAGGGGTGGTCATCCTTTTTCTGGAGTGACCTTGAGAGCCTCTAGAGCCATGAGAAGCATTGGAGTCACCTGAGCGATTCCTTTGCCTCCCAAGCCCTGTGTTAAGTCCACTGGGGAGATCCAATGGGGTAAACCCACTGTCAGTCCCCAATAGCCTTAGTTTAGCTGGGCAAAGTATAACACTTGGCACTGGGCTAGTTCTCCCTTCATCATCACTACTTTCTGTATCAGCACCTTTATCACTCTCATCCTCTGTGGTATTATTGCCATCTAAGGGGTGACTATTGGAACTGGGTACCTCTGTAGCATCTTCAGAAGGGGGGGCTCCTGTTCCTGTCCCTAAGGGGGCTAACTGGGAAGCTTTCTTGAGCTCTCTCTGATTCTCATCATTTTGCAAGAGTTCTCTGAGCTCAGCAGAGGTAGGGTTCTTGGGCTGTTTAAGGCCTCTAAGAGTTGCCAAATGCCTGAGCTCATTCTGATTAAGGGTAGCAAAGATGGATGGTGCCCTCTGGGGGTCACTCTCAACAGAGATAGGTACAGTGGACCCCTCTGCCCCAGCCATTGCTCTTAAGTGTGGGTGGATGTATTGCAATCTACCCACACTTGGGTTTACCTACTGAACCTATCTAGTAGTTGTAGTCAGGGTGTGCTACTCCCTTTGCTCTACAACAACTAAGTTCAGTAGAACTTATGTATATCTAATCTTGTTTTATATGTACCTACAGGTACCTATGTGATCTTTCAATTGGTAACCAAGAGATTACAATGGTAAAACACAGCAAGCTCAAATCCAACCGCTGCTCACCAATGTGAGAAGTTGGCCTGGTATATGATGCTCACTAGTTAAAGTGATCACCTTGTACCATGCCAAGCAACCCTTATGGTGTGGTTGTAAGTCAACCTTTTCGGACTAGCTGCCCTAGTGGTAGCGTAGGCTAAGCAGTCTTTGAGGCTAAACTCGTGAAGCGTGTTAAGCCAGCTGTTTTACCAAATGCAACCCCCTTTTATACCAATGAAAGGACACCACACAGATATATATTCAAAATATATATGTATTTATTTCTCACAGTAACCCCTAGTCTCTTTATGAGCACAGGAGCACAAATCGTCAAACAAGATTACAGTAGAATACACAGAAGTTGCACTTTATATGGATAGGCCCTGGTGGCCACTCGAACCATATACTAAAATAGTGGTATAAGTACCACAAACAGAAAAGGGAAAAGGCCTAGGGCCTCTAGAATCGCTGGGCCTACAAGGAGCTAACGTCAGTTAGTGACCAGGAGGTCCACGGGTGGCGTGTGCAGAGCAAATAGTCACACGCGTGCTCCCATAGGTTTCAATGGGTGCGTAAAAAGTACAAAGTTACTGCAAAGAGGATCTTCCGGATGGACTAGGAACTCAAGATTTGGAACACAGGCACTAGAGATGTAATACTACACTTGGGCACAGGTGTGCCAGCTTTACCTCACCCACAGGAAGCGGGTGCATTGGCCTGGAAGTGCGTCGGGTTTCTTCTATCTGTTCCGTGGAGCCTGAAGGCAAAGAGGCTGCAGGCGGTCGGTCCGGGAGAGATGCAGTGGATCCAAGAGTGGATAGGAGATGTTGAAGACCTGTAAGCAGAGGGGACAGTGTTCACAGTCACTAGCCAGTGACCAGCGTGGCACCAGGTGGGTACCAGGCAATGTCGGGTGCAAACAGGAAGAAAGGTGTAGCTTGTCTCTGCAGCCACGTGGTCCCTGGAGGTCGACGACGTCCAGGAGTCGGTTCACGAGCTGTCCCACGCAGGCTCTCGCTGTCGGCGGTGTCGGCGACTTGATCGAAGCAAACAAGCCTTGGCAAAAGCAATTGTTGTAGGAGATGAAATAAGCTGATGGTTCTGACCAGCAAGGTCAGAAGGACTGCTACTTTGGAGGGGAGCAAGGGCTAGTCTGGAGCAACCAGACCAGCAGTGTATTTCATGAAGTTCGTCGCCAAGATGGCTACTAGCCAGCAGGCCAGCAACCGGTTAGGCGCGTCGAATGGCAAAATGCAGAAGGGCCCCACGCAGATCGTGGAGATGCTGGAGGGCTCACCTTTGGTGCAGATGCTGCTCGAGGGTTGGGATTCTCAGATCCCAAAGCACAACTTGGAGGGAGCCTCGGTTGTTGCACTTGTCAGCTTGTCGTGGTCGTTTAAAGATGGCTGGCTCCACATGTATCGGTGCCTCCACGGGTCTCTTCTTTTCAGGGACTGTGGATCGGGCGGTGAGAGGTCTGGAGGTCCAGGTCTTGTCAGTCTCTGGGCTCGGGCTCCGGCGGGAGGTGGCAGCAAAGCAGACGTTGATTCGCTGTATGGTGCTTGCGTTAGCAAGGTGGTCACTCCCTGACCACAGGGGAGATTTCCTTCAGTCTTCTGTGCAGCAGAATGTCGAAGTTCCCGTCTTCTTCTTAGTTTCAAGTTGATTCCAGGATGTCTGAAGTCTTAGGACACAGCTCCTACCTTTAAGCGGATTCTAGGGGCCGGACTACCTGCTAGGTCCCTCCCTATGGGTGGGACCAGGAAGGGGGGTGGTTACACCCCCAATCCTTTGTCCAGCTCGCCCCAGGCCCGGGACTGGTGTGCCCCAGGACCGGTTTGAACTGGCATATGCACCGAGGCTCCTTGTGAGCCACAGGCATGTCTGGTTTCTTTCAAGCCCTACCTGACCAATACACAAAATCCTGTCTGGGGTGGTGCATGCACTTCCCCTGGCAGGAAACCCTTTGTCCACACCTCCCAAGCTGGAAGGACTCCCAGCAGCAGGAGGGCAGGCTTGTGTCTGTGGTGGCAGCATCCATTTTGTGGAGCTGAGGCTATGTCTGATTTTACCCGGGTTTCAGGTACTGTACATGTCGTGTCCCTCTAGAAGGGTGGAATGCTAACCCCGTCGCCAGAATTGGCGAGGGGTTAGTATTCCAATTCGTATGACACCTTACTCGACATGTTTTGATAAAGCCAAACCAAAGTTAGCATTTAACCGCAAGGTTCATAATGCACTTAAGAGTATATGGTATGATGATATCTGGAAACAGTAGAAGGAAGTTGTTCCGACCACTGCAGACAGGCTCAGCTCATGCCAGAGCACCATCTCACATGGAACCAAGCACTCTGCCTTCAGGATTGTTAAGGCCTGCCATAGGAGTGACTTATAGGTTACCAGGTGTCCCATTTAAGGTTAGGTATAGGTATACTACACCTAAGTAAGAGGTGATTACACCAACTTACCCCAGCTGAGTGATCAGCCAGTTGTGTCAAATTGTTAGGCCAAGCCTGGGGTGGCATAATACATGCTTCAGCCCCTGGCAGGCCTTGGGTACACCAATGCCCTGGGTACCTAGTGTACACTGGTACAGGGGCTGACAGGGTGATCCACTTCCAATTGGTTATGCACCTAGGGTGCATAGTTTTAATTTAGTAGAGAGCACAGCAGGCTGGGGGTCTGATTGGCAGGCCCACAGCCTCAATATGTCAAAAACCAGTGAAGCAAAAAGCAAAAATTTGGGGTGACCATAGGATAGCAGACCCTACTCTCCTACAAGGGCACTGACCCATGGTCAAACCAGTTCTAGTGATTAGTGGGGTCTGCATACTCAGTCACTAAGCAGGAGACGGGACAGTTGTTTAATGACAGCAACCCAGGCCTCTTCACCTCTAGGCGCTACTCCTCCCCCTACACTCTAGATGCAGGTCAGCCTGTTGCTGTCTCACCTCCTCCCCTGGGTCAAGACATTCCCCAGATCCTATCACTTTCAAATCCAGTCAATCCACAACCAGGCGGAGACACACGGAAATTTTAGAGCACAAAAACCCAGCCACTTCTAAAAGAGTGGCTTCTAAACACACAATGCAAAAAACACCTTCATAAAAAGATGTGTTATTACATTGTGAGTTCAGGCATACTAAACTTCACCTCTCCATCTTAATAATTTGGGAATATTGGCTGGAAAATATATTACACAGCCTCCCCATTCTGTCCTATCGACAAGATGCCCTTTCCACAGTGAAAAACAAAATGGAGATTATTTCACTGTCAGGACATGGTACACACCTTAGTACATGTCTTACCTTAAACATGCACTGAACCCTGCCCGGACGGTAACTTGGAACTACCATAGGGGTGTCTGATGTGCATAGAAAGAGAGGGGAAGGTCTGGCAAGTGGGTGGACTTGTCAGAACGACATGGCAGTTAAACAAACAGCGCGCAGGCACTGCAGTGGCAGGCCTGAGTTCCCTTTTTAAGGCTGCTGGTGTGGGTGGCACAATTAGTGCTGCAGGCCCACTAGTAGCATCTGCATTACCAGCCCTGGCACACATAGTGTACTTTACTAGGGACTTTACTAGTAAGGCAAACATACCAATCATTGACAACCACTTACCATTATACTTTATACAGGGAGCACTTGCACTTTGACTCTGATCAGCAGTGGCAAAGGCCCAAAGCATCTAAGTTGGCAACACCATGTCAGAAAAAAGGTCTAGGGGTAAAGCAAAAAGTTTAGGGAACTTTAGCAAAAAAGGGCTAAGTCCTACAGATGTAGAGTGCTACTCCTCTCTGGGTACCTCTTGAAGGTAACATTGTGTCTATGGAGGATGACCTAGCTCCCAGTTATGCAGCATTCTCTACTATAATAAACCTCCTAACCTGATGCTAACACCCTCCTCCTTTTCATGTCATAAAGTACACAAATTGCTGAGAATCCATGCACTCCTTTAACGTAAGGCTCTTATATGGTGCAGCTCTGCCATTCGGATTAGATAAGGGACAGGATCAGCTAGTCTACCTGCAGGAGATTGAAAATACATTAAAGATGCAAAATACAATAAAGAAAACATATGATGTGACAAGATACCCAGAGAACTTTTAATGACCTTCAACAGCATTTTGATATCCCAAAGAAATATGAGGAATCAGGATACACTAAAAGCCACCACTATGGATTCCTCAAAGTCCACAGAAGCCTTTGATCTCTGAAACCTGCAACTGGACCAGAACAAACCCAGAACTTAGAGTCAGCCACATATTGCCCATTGGTGTCTGTTTGGTACTGTGAACATGCTCTTTACAATATAGGCCTCATTACTCTGAATGAGGTTTTCCGCCCCCCAGATAATGATGGACCTCCCTTTCGGCTGGTTGTTCTGTGGCCGTTAACCTGCCACAAAATGGCTGGCAGAAACAGGGCTGAGGTAAGGGCACTGGGGGGCAGCTATGGTGACCCCCTACATATCTCTGTGCCATTTGACAGACACTGCATGGTGCCTGCCACATAGTGCAGGAATATGCAAGTGCCTCTTTATTTGCATTGCAGTGGGGCTGCTGACTGCATCCCCGCCGCAATGCAAACATTATGGCCTACGACAGCCGCAGTGGTGGTCGTATCGTAATGCGGTTGGTGGGTAGGCCGCTTCGGAGGCGGCCTGTCCCACTACCACAACAATGGCGGTTGGGCTTACATCATCATAATGACTCCCTATGTTTTGTTGAGCAGTAGTTGTAGGTATTATAAGTCCATCCTCCATGTTTGTGGTTAGGTTGTGGTTAGGTCTGGTGATCTGTACTCTTGTAGAACATGCCACACTGAATTATGTCATTTGAGATTGTATTACAAAAACTGTTTTGCTCGAAAGACTTTGAAATAAAGTAATGTGACACAAAAAGAGAGTGTTGAGGCACTCCCTTTGAAAGGTAAGCAGATCAGGGGTCAGCTCTGCCCCTCCCACCCTGCCCCTGTTTGGAAGGAACGCACAAAGGCCAAGTGTAATGTTAATCACAGCCATGTGACAGGGCAAACAAGCTGCAGGCAGCAGATAGCTAGGAAAGGAAAATGCCATGACTAGAGGAGCAAAAGCACTTTTGCAGTGGTTAAAGGTGCTGAAGTGCACAGAGCACTAACACCAACAAAAACACATTTCATCAAACAGTAGAGGGGAACACTACTCCTAAGGTGACAGGTCTAATAATAATCTCTGATTGCGCTGGATTGAGCTACGCTGCCAACTTCTGGGGGACTTCAATCCCCAGCCTGCCTCATGGACATCACCACCGTCAACGATCCCTGACTGTGCCCGGAGGCTCATAAAGAGTGCTTGGGGCTCCCACGGCGCGGAAGCCTGTCATTGCACCGGAGTGAGCAATGCTGCCATCTTCCAGGGGATTTCAATCCCCAGCCTGCCTCACGGCCGGAACTGCCGCCAACGATCCCTGACCGTGCCTGGGGGCGCATAAAGAGTGCTCGGGGCTCCCACGGCACGGGAGCCTGTCATCGAGCCAGAGTGAGCAATGCTCACACCTTCCAGAGGACTTCAATCCCCAGCCTGCCTTGTGGCCGGAACCACCGCCAACAATCCCTGACCAAGCCCGAAGGTGCTTAAATAGTGCTCAGGGCTTCCTCGGTGCGGGACACAAGTGGATGTCCCCGGGCAGAGCTTGGGCAGTGGACTGGCCCATCCTCACCCTTCGCAGCCCGGAGGAGGCTGGGCTGGGCCACCCCCCTTGGCTGAAGACTCAAACAAGGGACTCAGATCACCAACACTACTAAGGTACTTTTGCCTAATATTTGAAGTGGGCTTATGATAATATTAACAAAGCGTGTGTGACAAGATGGGGAAGCGGAAGGCCAAAGGAAGCCCTAACGGTGTGCTCAAACAAGACAAAAGATCAGCAGGGAGTGTTGCTGATAACTGTGTGGCAGATGACATAGACTCTTTGATTGAGGAAATGGAGAGCTTATTAAATGGGCAGAAAAACCCTCTGAAAGACGGTCCAAAAATGTACCAAGCAAAACAAGTAAATTAAAGAGGAAAGTACTAGGGCTTGACCTGATCTCCAAAAGTACGGAAGTCTGTGATGTACATCCCAGAAATATAATAAGCACTAATCAGCTAACATCCAATCCAGCGGCTCCACTGCCCGACCAAGGCTGCATTAATGCGCCGAGGGGAGAGCAGTAGTCACGGACATAATTTGCTGTAACTGCTTCAAGCTTCTTGCATTAGGTCCTGCTCCTGATGGTTGCAATAAAACTGCAACAGGCCTATCAGGCTCAACCATAGAGCCAACCGTTGTTGGCATCGAATGTGGAAGGACCATTGTGAGCTTAAGTCCAACTTGAAAGATCTGATTGAAGAAGTCTTGGCCCTCAGGAGAACAGAGGGCACTTTGTTAGAACAGCTGAATAACGCACTGGGAGAAGGTTATGGGCCGGGACCTGGCAATATATATATGACCCACCAAAGTAATAAAGAGGTAACAGGTGGGGGTGAGAGGGCGCATAGGGGTTTGAACACTGTAAATCACCAGCACACTATGTTAAGCAATTTTACACAGCTTCACTCTCACCAAACTAATCTATCTGCATGCACTGTGCAGGTTGATTCACTTGCCCAGCCATTAATGCACTACAACCCACTCAATCAGGGTCCTTACCAGGGTTGTGTTAAGAGCTATGGGCGATGAGGGCTCTACAGGAAGATCACTGAAAGGATGATTGGAAGGCCATAATGGTGCTATGACCAAGCACAATATCATTAACCTTTCTATAAATATCCACACACAGGGGTATCATTTAACATCCCTTCACGGGAGGGTGGGCTACAATGACAGCAAAGAGACATCTGGTGGGAGCACAGGCTAGGGTGTGAACAGTAGGCACCTCAATGAGGGGTGTAACAGGTCGTTCATGACAAATGTACCCAAATTAACAAGTGAGAAAGAGGAATCCAGGGATGCCCTGGTAAACAAAACTATTCACTGGATAAGGTCGTGAGACAGTGTCACTCAATCATAAGATCAGACATATTGAGCGTGAACCATTGCCCAATAAACAAGGGTTCAGATTATATTATATTAGAACTGGCCTCAAATGATTTTGTACAGCAGTTAGGTAATTTGGAACAACCCACACTGCCCCCGATTAAATCACAGATCCAGAAGAAGTTCAAAGCTCCAAACATACCCTCTCCTAGCAGTAGGAATCTATTGAGCCCGACAGATAGTTCCATCAACACCATTCAACAGGTAGAGCCTGCAAATAGATCAATGTGACAGGCACCGGCATTGTACACAAGCAGCGACCTGTTGGAGATACAACCATAAAGTAACCACCAATGCTTATTAATTAACTTGCAGAGGGTTTACACCTGTAACGCTGAGAGGGGACAGTCCCCAGCCTCAAATCCAACACAAGAGGAATTGCTAACACCCCGGACATCTTCCAATGAGGGCAAATAACAGTCACTTCATGAATCCACCAGGAAATTGAGTCTGCTGTCTTGGATTATAGCAGGGATTAGGCCTAAAATTGCCTGTGAGGTCTGGAGGAGACTAAAAGACACCTATAATATTGGCCTCTTTCAAGAGACCTGGGCAGTAAATAAAATACATAGAGCAGGGCTCACTAATTACAGTATAGAAGCTATCCCATCAAGGGAAGGCCGCCCTGCAGGTGGACTAATAATCTGGCCTAAAATTGAAAGGAGGGTTCACATTAAATTGCTAGATCTTGATATCCCCAATTTACTGTCTGTGATTATTAAAGACACAAGGTCCAACCAGTCACTTTAAAATAGGTTTTCCTCCAACACCAGGACTCACCAACCATAACACGCTTGGATCAATACCTTGATATAGAGACGGTTTATCATTACCTAGTCGTAGCCTGGAATTTTAATGTAACATTCGAGGCCCTTGAGGTTACTAAAAGCATCACTGATGAAGAAGACTTTTAACTGGGCATTCCATCGCTCAGTCATGGAAAACCAGCAAAGCACGTGACGGTAGGTCTTCAAGTAGCATCCTTTATTCACAAATATAGGTTGAAGGCCGGGAATGGTTGTTCTACCTCTTATCTTAATTTACATCAAACGTACAGGAGGGAAAATGGTAAAACCAGAATAGATTATATCCTAATTGATGTCCATCTATAGCCACGTTTAGTGGACATGCAGGTAATAGAAAGAAAAAGACAGTGACCATAATGCCTTCTCTTTGGAATCAAAAAATGTACCTTGTCTAGCCCAACAACTTATAGGACGCAAATCCCTTACTTGTATCACCACTAGCAACAACAGGAAGAGGATCACATGGCCACAAATTGTGGATAGTGAAGAGACTCTGGCACCAATATATATTATGGTTAGCAACTCCTTGAGGACCCTAGATACTGCCCATATGGAGGAGCAATCAAGGGTAGACATATTCAAAGCCTTAGTCAACAATATAAATAAATTCTTCCACAAATCACACACTGCGAAGGTGAAGACCATGAAAAAAACAAAAGAGTGGTTTAACGGTAATTGCAAATTAGCGCGGCGAGTGTTGATGAGAGCATTTTAGATCAGTCATGCTGACATTATAACTATGGAAAGGAAGGCCTACAAAAATATACAAAATGAAGCACAAAGGACCTGGCACAAAGAGCATAGGCAAGATCTATTAGCTGGCGTTTAATAGCGAAAAAGACTAAACCCCAGGTGCTGGAAGAAGACTTTCATATTCTCCCACTGACTTTGGAAGACCACTTCTCTAATTTATATGTAGGGCTAGTTGATAATGGCAGATTAACTTCAGAGCCCCTAAAATTGGGAGAAGATAATGGTTGCTTATCCTTCACTATAGATGCAACATTGGAAGCAATCACGACTATACAGAGGGAGAAAGCTGCTGGTTTAGATCTAGTACCGGGTGAACTTTACTTATCAGAACCCCACAAATGGAGGGTTATTCTCAACTATACTTACAATGCAAGATTAAAAGGGGAGAGAAACCAGACTCCTGGCTGGGTGTTGAGGTTGTCCCTATTCACAAAAAGGGAGACAAAAGCGACCTGGCAAAAAATATTCTGTCACCAGTTTTTTAGTGAGAATAAATGACTGGATAAGGGAGGGGGGTCGAATATTACCACTGCAGGCAGGATTCAGAAGAAAGCAAGCACAGAAGATCAACTGCTTCCCTTCCTTCTGAGTCTTTGGAAAAACATAACAATTGGGAAGGGCACCTTGTATGTGGTATTTGTTGATCTCCATGCTGCCTTTGATTTAGTGCCCTGAGAAAAACTTTGGAAAGTACTGAATGAGTTAGAGATTCAAATGAATCTCCTACAAATCACAAATCCAATTTAAACTTCACACAATCAACTATGCCCAAATCACATGGGGGAAGGAAGGTGGCTTAACAAATCAGATTGGGGTGAATCGGGGTGTGAGACAAGGGTGCGTCTTAGTCTTTATATAAATAGATTTATCTCCACATTATCAGGCTGCAGAGGTGCCTGCATTACTCTTTGCAGATGATACCCTGCTCATTTTGCGCTCGCCAATGGGACTCCAAAATATAGTGGACAAGTTTGAGAATGCTTGCAGAGACCATGTATCAGAAATTAGTACCCAAAAAATGAAATTCATGGTTTCTAATCGTCACAAGTCTTTTAATTGTAATAATAAATTGGGTCAAATAATGCTTGGAGAGGTGAAACAATTTGATTACTTAGGATTGCAACTTTCAAACACACTTTCATGTTCACCACAACTAGTAAAAAGCCAGTTGTCATTGCAACATGTGGAGATGGCTTTAATTAAAAAAAATTAGGGAACTCCATTTTTAGACCTCTTACCCCCACAATTCAAGTATACCAAGCTGCACTCTTTGGAGCAGAACTCTGGGGACACATTAATGTGTCCTCTATCAAAAAAAATGAAAATTATTTTATTAGATCTTCTCTGAAATGCCCCATTACTGACAATGCGTTTAGATTTGGCCATTAGGAATTGCCCTACGCCCCCTAGTTTTCTGGCTACGTATAATGAGGTTTATAGCATTCATAGCAGGAAATGGGTATTGAGGAATGTTTCTTGTTGAGCGGACAAAGGGAAGTGCTAGAAAATGCACTTAATAGTGTACCTCTCAAGAGCATTGGATGTGGAACCTGTCACGTCTGTTCTTCTTCCTCATTATTGGTTGAAAATGTATTTAATATATATGTATTGTGAATGTTGTGCTTTTATGATTTTGTAATGAAATCAAATAAAGCTATCTATCTATCTATCTATCTATCTATCTATCTATCTATCTATCTATCTATCTATCTATCTATCTATCTATCTATCTATCTATCTATCTATCTATCTATCTATCTATCTATCTATCTATCTATCTATCTATCTATCTATCTATCTATCTATCTATCTATCTATCTATCTATCTATCTATCTATCTATCTATCTATCTATCTATCTATCTATCTATCTATCTATCTATCTATCAATCACCCAAGGTGCTAGACAAACATGTTAGCACAATAATCTTTGAACCCAGTAATCTAGCAATATGTAGAAATCAAAAATAAACTGAAAACCAATTATCTTTCAAATATCAATTTCAAGCATTTATATAATCTAATATTTGATTTAAAAAAATTCTAAAGCAGTACGTTTTTGAAAAAAGGTTTATACACTAATCCATCCTGGGAATTATTTACCCCATTTCTTAATAACCTGTATTCCAGATATGAAGTGATGTTCTTGTTTTAGGCATGGACTCAGTCAAAGTTTTCATGAACAATGTGCAAATACTAAGTTGCGGCATACCACATTCTCATACTAGCTCAAAGGGATACATTATCACTGTGAAGATTGAAAACCTACACATTAAGGCTTCAGTGTTTTGTCATATAAAAATGGAATTGATCTTTCATGGCTACATTCAAAAATAACACATATCAGAGACAGTTGAAATGTGAGATTTATGCAGACTAAAAATCTATTATATCACCCTATGCTTTTTCATCTGCCAGGTGATAGCTATCTCTTGCCATCTCTTGAATTCAATATAATTGCAATACAAATTCTTCAATATGAATTGTAAACTTTAACTAATCATAATACTAGTTTGCAGTGAGGAGATCAATTCAATCCAATAAATCTTTATTCGATTTCTTACAAGAAAATCATAAAAGCACATGTTATCACACAACATTATTATCAAAACAGCATTAAGACCATTTTAAAAATACAGTTCAAAATGTGATTTTAAAATGGCCTACTGTAACTTTCTTTGAGCTTGGTTAATGGGAATATCATGCTGTAAGGATTCATATTAAAATAGTTTTCCCACATTTAACTATATTTTTTTAAAATATGGCTAGCGATCTTGTAAAATATTTGTTCTCTGTAGATTTCAGTACTATTAGTGTTGGCCGACATTGTCTTAGGCCAAGTGACCTTACGATTGGTAGAATCCACCTCCTTCTTTGCATAGAATAAAATTTGCAAAATAATAGAACATACAATGTTGATTGTTGAGACACATCATCACATGGGCACTTGATCAATCGTAATGGGAAAACCTACTTAATCTATGAATGAGCCCTAATCTAAAGCGGGTAAGTAGAAATCTATCATATCCACATGGGTTGTTTTTCAGATACGGCTGGATGCTATAAGGGGTTAACACAATTTGATTCCCCTGTACCGGTGGCTTCAAGCTTTTCCACAGAATGTCTGATTTTCTCCAGCGACAGAAATCATGGTACTAGGTTCATAGTAATATTCAGGATTCCCAAGGTCATTCATGAAATCTTTGTGGGGGCGTGTCCAACTCCTGGGAAAGATGGCCACTCAACTATGGCCCAGATCCCCTTCAAACCATGTAAAACCACGTAAATCTGCACAATTATCCATCCTCAAATTAATATATAATTAATATATATTCCAGAAAGAGGTTGGCATCCACTGCGCGGGTGCGAGATGTAGATAATGTACTATGTGTAACTCACCAAAGGCCCTGGGACTACTACATTCTAGAGGACCGGCTCGGAACACATAGGGCCATTATCACCAGTACTGGTCCCTGGAGCAAGGTGGGACCCCCCATGCGACCTGGGATGCCTTAAAATGGTGGAACATTTCAAGTAAGTGGAGGATGACACTATCTCTACTGGCTGCATGCACTCCACGGGGCACATAAATAGATGGATTTGCCTTCAGCACGCTGGTGTACGATTGCGCACTGTTGCTCTGTATTGCACAGTCACCTCATGGTAATGCCCTTGCCGGTGGTGGACTGGTGATCGACCAAAGACGGCCCCAGGGGCGGTGACTGGGATGTCAGGAGAGGCTGCATTGTTACCAAACTAGACAAGATGACATGGCACAAGAACCCAGAAAGGCCTGATGTGCAGGTGGATACATGACATGGAACCCAAGATGCATCCTCAATGTAAAACACTACCATACTGCAGGACATTCTCACTGCCGTCATGGCGGTGCGCAATTAGCTTACATCACGTATTGTTTCTGTCTCCATGGAGGTCGCAGTCATCTGGGCAGATTTTCGTAAAATGAATGACCACATGACCGAAGTGGAAGAAGTAACACAGTGCCTAACCACCACATCCAAGGGCCTAGACAAACAAGTTCATGACCTGCAAGCTACCAGTCGAGCACTGATGAACCAGCTTGGTTACTATGAAGGAAGGGCCCAGAGGAATTATTAGAGTTCCGGTGAAAGCAGAAGGCCATGCTGTAGTCCTTTTCATGAAAGAATTAATCATGCAGCGGCTGCAGCCCAAGACACTTTCCAAGTATTTCTCTATCGAACGCGTGCACTGAGTACCGGGAGGCAACCCCAAACCCGGACAGCACCCCAGGCCCATACTGGCCCGAGTGTTCAACTTTCGCGACAGAGATGTGATTCTGCAAATGGTGTTATATGTTCCCCCACTCATAATAGAACATAACACCATCATGTTCTTCCCAGACTTCACAGTGAAGGTCCAGCGGCAGCGTAGAACTTTCTTAGAAGTCAAGAAGGCCCTGATGGAGAGA
This sequence comes from Triturus cristatus, assembly GCF_964204655.1. Lineage (NCBI taxonomy): Eukaryota > Metazoa > Chordata > Amphibia > Caudata > Salamandridae > Triturus > Triturus cristatus. The sequence continues at coordinate 1,116,162,602 of NC_140588.1, read as the reverse complement.
GCGTTAACGCATGCAATGTTATTCCCCGCAAGCCTCAGGGTAAAAGCATAAGGTATATCATGGTTCTTCACTGAGCCAGAGAAGGACTGGGAGTGGCTGGACTGATGGTGACAGGTGGGAGGTCCGAATAATCCAGACAGAAATTGGAGATGGATAGGTAGAGATCGCAAAGGGACTCCTTCAGGCCACAAAGTGAGCGACACTGCAGACAGAGAACGAATGGGAAATGTGTGGACTGGACCTGCATGATGCTGGGTGGAAAAGGTCAAAGCTTGAATATTTGTGTAAGACAAGGGTGCCACGCATCAGACTATCGGGATGTATTGCATCACTGCCCTGCATCTAAACCCAGATGGAGCGCTTCACTCACAGACTAATGAAGAATCAATGTTGCAGTACCCTGGAGCCAAATCAGCTAAGTACACAAACTGAAAAGCCATAACAATAGTCTATTGTTATACTTATAGTTGGAATCCACGAGGACGGGGGATCAGGGCCTTTGGTCCATGTCTTCTCCATCATTGGGATAGGTGAGCAACAGGCACTCTGCAATGTTGGGGTGGCTGGTAGTTTATAGTCCGTCTTACAGGGAGGCAGGGTGGGTGTTGGTTTGGGCAAGTTAAAGGGGGGAGTTATTTGTTGTTAATTACATCATAATGATCAACACTTTGCTACAGCACACATTGTCACTAAGTCATGTTCACCCTATCAGGTGTATACATGTCAATATAAACCGACTATGTGTCCCCCGTGTAAGTATACAGGTCATTCTCAGTCTGCCTTTCCCCGCGGGGCAATTGACCCACATACATCCCCACACAAGCACAATGGCAGCTACCGGCACCCCCAGTGATATGAAACGGGAAGCAACACTACATTTGCTCTCCTGGAATGTCAATGGCTTAGGAGATAGGATCAAAAAGGGGGTAATGCTCCGATACATCAAACAACAGGCCGCTGACATAATCCTGCCAAAAGAAACCCATCCTGTTGGGAATACCTGTAAGGCACTGGACAGAAGGGGGTACAAACTTACAGTCCATGACAAATTTACTACTGGGTCCTGAGGGGTTGGGATATTAATGTAAAAAATCTCCCATTTATGTTAACTCAGACACACATAGATAACTCTGGGCACGATGCTGTGATGTTTGGGACCTGGGAGGGTAGGAATATGATTATCCTCTTGGTAAATATTCCCCCCGCTCTACATAATGTAGCATTGCTGGAACTGAGTAAAATTCTTCTCACCTTATTGGAAGGCAAAATAATAATCGGCGGAGAACTCAATATGGCACTCTGTGATCAGTTCGACAGATATCCCCCAAAATACAATGGCTGAGTTCACCGCAGCACTGGGCCTGACGAATGTATGGTGGATGGGTCACCCACATGCACAACAGTACACATGCTACTCAGCGGCTCACAAAAGTCACTCACGGATCAACTATATCCTCGCAGGAAAGCAGACATTAAGGGACACTTGGGACGAGGCCGAAAATCATAATCTGCGACTCAAAAGGAAAAAATACAGGGACCTAGCACAGGACACAGCCAGAGGCAAACATTAAGTCAAAATATATGGAATATACGAACAGGGAGACAGAGCCAGAAAACTACTAGCATGGTAAGATAGGAGGGACAGGACTGACCGCTGTACTAAAATGATACAGGGACAGGATGGGACTTGTCTGCGAGATCCACAACACATAGCAGATGGGTTTGTTGAATACTATAAGCAGCTCTACTGACCCATCGCAACGGCTACTTTTGAAGAGGTATAACTGACATACAAATCCAGCACTGACCATAGACGTCCGGCAACAGCTGGAAGTAGATATCGAGGTTGAGGAAATCACAACAGTCATACTCAGAATACAGTCTGAAAAAGCTGAGGGCCCAAACAACCTCCCCACTGAACCCTTTAAAATAACGGCATCCAGGGTGGATCCTTATTGCCTCGACATGTACCTGAAGAGTAAAGCAGCCGGGGCACTACCCAGAGGTCAGAGAATTACCGCCATTGTCGTAATCCACAAGGGTGGGAAGCCAGAGGAGGAATTTACCTCATACCAGCCAATATCCTTATTGAGTGGTAAGGCCAAAGTCCTCAAAAAAGTACTAGCCAATAGGCTGCTCCCCCTAATTACAAAGTTGGTCCACCTGGACCAATCTGGGTTCATGCCTGGCCATAACAGTGCCATGAATCTGCGCCACCTAAATGGAGTGGTTCCTAGAAAGCACACCATTAGAGAAAATGTGGCCATACTTTTATTGGACACATGTATGCTTTTGATTTTATCAAGCCATATATGATCGAGGTCATTGAGCGTATGGGACTGGTGATGGCCTACTTGGAATGGATCAAACTCCTATATGCTCAGCCACTTGCTCAGGTGATAGTGAATGGGCATGTGTCCAACACATTCAGACTGTGTCACGCCTATTATACTCACTTATATTCGCCCTAGCCCTTTAGCCTCTTGCATGTTGGATACGCCGGGACCCATTGATATGTGGACAGAAGTGGGCTGATGAGTGCAAAGATAGAATCTCGCTTTCTGCAAACAACATCTTACCATACGTTGCCTCTCCAGGCACTTCAATTAACAGAATACCTGATATTCCTGATATACCATAAACTGGTCTGAATCAGTTGTGCATTTACTCCACGGGCCGACACTGACCCTTAGGGTTAAATGTGAGGTCACGATTGCTGAGGAAGAAAGTGTTTCGATATTTAGGTATATACGTAATGGCCGATCCATCACTTTTCCTCGAACAAAAACGTTTGCGTCCCATAGCTAGCCTGTAGAGTGATGTCTGCCACTGGCGAACGCTGGTGGTTTCATTGCTGGGTCGTGAAGCACTATATCAAATTATGTCCGGGCTCCTAGATGTGTTACAGAATACAAGTAGAAAGCCAGTGCACATTTCAGGCCCAAACTGGTCCGTGGGTAGTATGATAGAGGAATCGCCCTTCCAGAGATCCATAGCTATTACTGGGTGGCTCACCTCTCAATCATCAACAAATGACTTTATGGTGAGCAGCAGGACCCAGCATGTCAGATGGACAAATGGCTGATGGGCCGAGGAGGGTATAGAGAAGCTCTTTACACAAAGCTGCGTAGACAACAGCTCACTGGCCCCACTGCGCTCATGATTGACATTTGGCACACTAAACACTACCACTATAAAACTTGCATGGGGCAATAAACTGATTTGAATGACATTTTAAGCAATTGCAGAGGATTCAACAGATGGGATACCTTTGGCATATCTCTAGTTGGGGACTTAATAAAGAAAGGCAAAACATTGACATTTGCAGTACTACAAAAATAATATATATAAGTTGGTGGTGAGACCTTCCAATACCTGCAGATAAGGCATTCCTTAGGGGAGGCTACCAAATACATAGAGGGTATCCCGAAAGCCACCCCACTCGAAGATAGATTACTGGCAGGCCCCATGGAGTGTAAAATTATCTCAATCACGTACTGAATAATAATTAATAATTCACCAGATCCATTGAAACATTTATATACCCGCTGGCAGGGTGATGTCGGGGACTTGGAGGAAGAGGATTGGCATGATGCTCTGGCTTTCCCCCGAGAGATGGCCATACCATCATGACTGCGGTTGGTCCAACTGAAAGTTTAGCATCGCACATATATCACATGTATATCGTGGTTAAGATGGGCCGTATTTGCTCTGCAGATTGTCGGCGGATTGCAGAGAGATGGGCACGTTCTACCACTTACTTTGGGGGTGTCCCCTGATCCAAACATTTTGGGAGGCGGTCAGCAGGGTGGTTGGCGAGGTATGTGGGATTGTTCCAGCAATATCCTTCAAGATATGCCTGCTAAATACATGGGATGCCACAGATCTCAATCATATGGACCAACTATTGTCAGCCACTGGCTTTATACTAGCGAAGCGTAACATTGCACATAGGTGTGGGGACTCCGAGCTGCCAACAATAGTTGAATGGGAACGAGATGTTGATTTGGTGCATGTTGACCAAACAAGCGGTCTATATAAATAAAGGATGCCCCAAGAAGTGGGACAAGGTATGGGGGAAATGGAATACATATTGAGGCAACATCTGCACCTCCCCTTTAGCACAAGGACATGGACTGGAAATGTTAATTCAAGAGATGATTCTTAGACGAGGGGGAAGGGGGACGGTACATAAAGATGTCTAGTGCTGGAATGTAATCAACTGTTCAGGATTTGTTGTGATGCATAAGTGTTGTTGTAATATGTCACTCTAATAAATGCCAATAAAAAGAGTTTAAAAAATAAAAATAAAATTCTTTGTGAAATCAAGTGGATCCACCTCTGCCCAGCATGACAAGTAGCCATTAGTTTTGCTCAGAGGCTAAGTGATTGGAAGAGTGCATGAGTAACACTTGGGTGATTGCATGAATGCATAGCTGGTGCCTGGGTGATTACGTAAGTATATAAGTAGTGACCACATGATTAAAACAGTGCATGGGCAATACTTTAGTGATTGCATCAGCGCATAGCTAGTGCCTAGATGGTTGCATGAGTGCAGCAGAAATGCCTGTGTGATTACATTAGTGCATATTTACTGCCAGGATCATTCAAAGACAGCATGGGTAGGACGTGAGTGTTTTTATGACTACATCACTCTTGGGCCTATTCTAATATAAAACAGAAGACTATTACATAACTCAATCATAGGTCTCTCCGTATTGTTAAAAGCATGCATGCATATGTCTCTACCTTTTCAAATCATCATCAAATCTAAAAGAATTATGTATACAATATTTCTGAAATGTAGTGAAACCTAGATACTGAGACATGTAATAGCTCTGCCTCAGTGATTGCATAACTCCATGGGAAGTGATTGGGTGATTGTATGACTGCAAGGGTCGTCACTGGATAATTGCAGGAAAAGGTGAAGAGTTACTTGCTAATTGCATGACTGCACACAGAGAGGTTGAATGCATGGATAAGTGAGTGTAACAATAGGGCCTAAGGGATTCTATGACTGCAAGGGTAGAGTTTGTGTTATTACATGACTAGCATAAATACAGCCTACATGACTGCATGACAGTTCAGGTAGTACATAACTAGTGCCTGAATTATTCCATGCCTGCAGGGGTAATATCCTGGGGATTACTGGAAAACAAAAAATGTGAGTGGGTGATTTTGAAAGTGCATGAGTTCTGCCTGGGTGTTTACAGAGATGCAAAGGTAGTTCTTGGGTGATTTTATAAGTGTATGAGCAAGTAGATACATCTCTGAATCACAACACCATATACAGCTCAAAGCTTCACAGACTACACTTCAATTTTCAAACAGACACTGAAATGTTGCAGTATGTATGAAATAATTTTTTTTTCACATTATACAAATTACTCTAATAAATACCATCGCTACAACACCTCAAACCTCACTTTCAGGCTAGTGCTTAACCATTCTACAACTACTTATAATATCACACCTACCATGATACAAAGTAAGAACCCTTCATAAATCTTTAGCAAAACTCTCATCATATTACTAAAACCATACATGAATATGTCTCTACCATAACACTATCTAAACCTTATAAATTCACAGAACAAACTTCCAGTTTCAAGCAAACATCAAACATGATGTGGCATACCCCTTTAAATTTCTAGAGAGGTATACTTTCTAGAAATTTGAAAAAAGAAGCCTAATTAATACCACCTTATGTCAGCATCTTTTACACCACACTTTTGTGCTTCATCTTCACCACTCTACTAGTACTCACACTCTTCAGCCTACCACATAAAAAGCAACAACCCCTCTTTCTTATACATCGTGCACCTTCAAATGTATAAGAGATATAAAAATACATATACAAGTAGAAACATACTTGAGACAGAAGTCCATGCACACTTTAAAACTTGACAGACTCCACCTCCAAATTTAAAGCAACAACTAAAATTATGCAGTATACTACAAATGTACATATCTACACACTAAAACAAAGTACCATAAACACTAAACCATATTCCAATATACACATACTAATATACAGAATCTAATTTAAACAAAATTTAACTACTACAAAACATACTGCAATAAACATCTCTCATTTTAAAAACATATATCAAACATTAAAGTTCTCGAATAATTATTTAACTTGAAAAATACAACTAACACATAATACACCTCACAAATGTATAACTCACCTTCCAAATTGATTTGTATAATATGAAATGTGAGAAACTCTGAAAAAAAATTCTTATGCAGATCATAAATATAATGCACTGCTCTCAGCAAGGCAAAGCACATAATGGTAAATTTTCCCTCTCTTTCTCCACAAAAATAAATGTAAGTAACAAATCACATTGCTTCCTACAATATTTCAAATTGTAAAACACATTTCTATTGGTTAGACATATTAACCCTTACCAACTGACTTCTAAAAGTGCTCAAACTGCTTCTTGAATTTTTGGGAATCGCGATTCCACCAACGAAATTGCACTGCAAATTCATACAGTAGTTCAAAACTATATTCACAAGTAAAAATACCACTTTTTTAAAGAACACACCACTTCTAAACATAGTAATACGTTGGGAAATGTCACTTTAATAACATTCCACTTATATATAATTTCCTTTTTCACATTTTAAATCCACAGATGTGAACCCTTCCCCCATTCTGCATAATACCAGTTTCCATAGTAACAGTTCATGGAACATTCAACTGAACGGACAGGTCACCAGTTCACCATATTTTCAAGTTCACGACACAATGTTACAAATGCAAACAGCAGGAGTGGTTGACATTTCCAAAATAAAACCTTATCCTATCTACTGTACCTTTCAAACATGTTTTACTAACCAATGAGAAACATGTTTTTTAAAGACAGTAACATGCACCCTATTTTTGAATATACAATGTTCTTAAACAGCCAATCAATTCTCTACTTTTTAAAAAACAGCATCTTGTCCATCATTTTATATACCTCTCATTCTACCAAATGACTACCTCAGCTACAGACATCTTTTCATTACTTCAAGAGATCCCTTCAAGATGCTTACAGTGTGGATTATAGGACACAGCTATGTTTTTTTTGGTGCAAAAGGTATGCTGAACAGAGAGGTATTGAAAAAGACATAGCTTTACAAAATGTGGATATTAAATGGATTGCACAGAGAGGATTAACGTGGCACCAATTGATGTCTTTGGTTAAAACCTTTTTGCATCTCAAACCCCCTGACCTCATCATTGTGCACTGTGGTGGCAATGACCTAGGCACATTGACTGGGGTTGGTTTGAAGTGCTAATGAAGGACATCATTGCACAATTGATGTTGCTTTCACCTCAAACTGTCTTTGTTTACTCTAGCATATGCCAAAGACAGAAATGGAAGTGGTCAAATCAATTCTGTCTACATATTAAAAAAGCTAGAAAGAATGTCAATAAAGCTGTGTCTGCTTACCTCAGAAGCCATAGGATGGGCTCCATATATAACAGCAATCTATGTTTGATATGGATGGCATCTACAGAAGTGATGGATTACACTTTGCAGATCAGTAAAACTGAGTCTTTCTCAACAACCCAAAGCTCTGCTTCTACACTTACATGTAGCTGCAACAAACTCATAATGAACTCAAGGGCTCTTTTTAGAGCCACCCTAAACCCAACAGTGAATCTTACCTATTGAAAACATTCATATTTTTTTTTTCAAAAATTTAGCGTGGAGTCACGAACCCATCGCTTTTACACTGGGGGACACGCTGGATGCGATGGAGTCGCAACTCCAAGCACGCGAGAGAAAAAAAAATGCCCCCTATTCTGAATAGTTTAATTCTGCCTCGAGGACCCCTTCCCCTGAGGTATGCCCATGGGGACTGTGGGGGAGCCCCAATGCGCCCACAGTCCCTGTCGGCCCCCCGCTTCCTGCGGGAGCTTGCAATGATTTTGAACACGGGGATCTGCTAATATGAAGCTCCCCTTGTCCAAAAGCAATACTGATTTGTAGGGGAATTTGCGTAGTCGCGCTACGCAAAGCTCCGCTAAACGGTAATTTGAGAATGCGAACAAGCAAAAAATTCTGCGAAGCAGCGGAACGTAGAATTTTGGCAAATTCCGCGAGCGGAGTGGAATTTACCACCCAGGCCTACTGATTTGCTTCTTGAAAGCGAGAGCAGGTTTCCTGTTCTCGATTCCAAGAACCAAACCAGTGTTTGCAGTGACAAGGCGGGAGCCACGTGTCACCCACCCTGTCATTGCACACAGCGATGACCCAGGGGTGGTCACCCCGGGACATTGCAGGAGCCGGCCCAGGGGGTTGGTAGTCCTCAAGACAATCGAGAGCTCCAAGAGGGGGGCCGCAGTGCCCCCTCCCTAAATTTGAATAGCCCCGGGGAGGTAGTGTTCCCCAGTGTTTCGGGGGGACCCCCACTTATAATTATTCTAAGCCCAGGGGCGGTGTTAGTACCCGGGGCTACAGGCCCCTGCAACATCATTTGCATTGGCCCTGGGACCTGGGCCACCCGGGGGCTTAAGTACAACAAAGCACTTCATTGTTTAAAATTTTTTTGCCCAGATTCGCACACCCAGCCCGAAATCGGACAATTTAAAAGTCCTTGTGGAACCCCTGACCAGGCCTAGGGGGTAACAGTGTTTCTACCCTGCCCCGTTTTCTTTTTCATCTTTTTTTTTCTCTTATTCTTGTGACTCAGCAGCCAATCAGAATTGAGCTTGTGCTCCGGAGGAGTTATGACTCCTCCTCGGTGCTCAGATACATAACTTTTTATTTTTTTAACTTCTCAGGAACTACTGAACGGATTTTCCACATTTAAAAAAAAAGTGCTTTCTGAACCAAGACCTACCTATTTGCCAAATGTGGTGTAATTCAGTTCAGCAGTTCAGGCTGTAGCCGTGTCTAAAGTTCCTATTGAAATTAACATGGAGAAAATGTGTTTTTGCACCCCCCTTTTTTCTCGGCCCCCACTTCACGAATCGCCCTGAAACTTTCAAGACAGGAGCCGACCACAGCGCCTCATTAGTTTTGAAAATTTTGCGAAGATTAATTAAACGGCACCAAAGATATTGGCAAAAGGCAAAACGCTTTTTGAATAGAAACAAGGTCCTAACCACCAGTAGGTAATCTATATATATATATATGTAAATAATGTTGGTTCCGCACACACCCATTGGGGCGGGAGAACAGGCCTAATAGGGCGGGACTCTTTATAAATAAACACAGGTGTTTTTATTCAAGTTGCTGCTGTTTGTTCATTAAAGGCTTGTGAAGAAGAAAGTATATTTCGAAACGCGTCGAGCCTCTGATATTGATATTCAGCAGAGTACTGAAAGGGTTGTGACCTCGCTGGAAGACGATAAAGTTTCTGAGCAGGACGTTCTCGCATTGGGCAACCTTTCTTGTGGATATAAATATATATATATATATATATGCAAAAAAAGAAGCAGAGAAGTCTGGGTAGTTCTCAAGTTTAGGTGGAAATCAGCTCCAGTATAGAGCACACTCAACACCAGTGACATTCTAGATCTGCTCACCTCAAATGTCTTACTCTTGACAGCAGCTGAATTGAAGGCGACCAACACACATTGGAGCAACTAAGTGTAAGTGTTTTGTTTCCTTTATTTGGCTTTTATAGTCATATACTACAGTAAAAGAAAAAGAAGACAATGAAGATAACTCACTGGGAATACATACAAAGCCTTAGATCACATTCAGTAGTCCTATAAAATTCAAAGAATACATCAGTACTCCAGTACAAACAGGGCATGATCTTGTCTGAGTGTATAACTCAATATAGCTGCTTGTACAATGATGCTGGAAAGTGAGTTGCTCGGAGTATTAGATAGGAGCAGAGCAAGCTTTGGGGTAAGACTTTGCCAGCATCAGGGCCCTTGCGGGAATGCCGCATCCTTCATCTAATCATCAGGTTTAGGGCTTTTATGCGTTCTTAAATGCATTGCTACCCTTCTCTGTGCAAGAAGTAGTAGCATTGCATCAGGTGGTGGGTGCCAGCCAGGGTATACTTCACATATCCCAGAAGGGCCATGAGTGAGTTTTGGGGCACAAGATTCCCTATCATCAACTATGTACAAATGAGAACCACATCCCAAGAAACAGCCAGTCGGGCGCATTCCAGGGCAAGGTGCAAAAAGTCAGCTCCCTGAATCCCCCAGCACTCACTTATATCAACAGGGGCACGGCCTTCTTCTGCAGGCCTGTGGTTGTGCGATCAGGGCAATATATGAATTTTATTGTGTTAACCTAAGCCTATAATTTGGCGAAAGTATGCTAGTTTAGGAGCAGCAGTACCTCCATGTTCCTTCTGTAAGATCGTTGCCCAGATCACCCGCCATTCTACAGCACCCTGGGCATGATCACAGGGGCCTTATCCTGCATGGTAGAGTACAGGCAAGTGATTAGTCATTTGGGGGATGAGTGACTAGTGGGCTTCTGGACTAATTAGATATGTGCGCCCTACAGGTGTGACACAAGCTGTAGTATAGCAGCATGTCTAATGAAGTACAATGGGTACCTGCCTGTAGGTCCTACATGGCTAAAAAATCACCTGTAGGCTAAAGGTCACCTATGGTCTCCAGGCTCAACCTGTACAGCTAACATTTGGCACACATGTCCATAGTTAGGGCCAACACCGGGTTATCAGTGAGTGAGATGTCTGCTGAATATTGGTAAGATAGTTGAGCTCTCCTGCGGAGAAAGTTCCATGTCCACATGCTGCAATGAACTGTGTAAATCTCCCATATGCATGTAGGTGTATTGCAAATCACTGTGTAAGGGGCACCTCTCAGTAGAGTCTTCCTCTTTCTTAGTGTAGGGCAGGAATTGGACCGGGTGTACCAAGAAGAATGCACATTGAGCATGTGCACAGCTATGGTAGAGTTATATGTCTGAGGTGCATTGTCCTACCTGTTCAAAAGGTACGGTCAGTGAATCCTAGGAAAGTCTTGGCTGCTGGAAGCCATTTCTTAACCTGAAGCACTAGAATTGCATTTTGTGTAATGATGCATAATTTTGCATATTTTCTCAATTTCAAACAATTATGTGAGCTTAAACTACACCAATTTCACAGACTCCTATTCTATAACTTACAAAGTAAACACAACATATAATTTAGTCAATTAAACTACAGGTACATTTTTATCAATTAATTATATTGAATTTTTTTTAAATAAAATAATTATATGTATGTATTTTCTCATAATCACAAAATGTTTTTGTATTTTTCATTTGCACCAATTTGGACAGAAAGTAGACAGCAGAACAATGTAAGTATATGAATTGGGATTCTCCTATTACCAGGACTAGAGAATATGAATTTCATTAAAGACACAGAGGCTGACATTAGGCATTAATATTTTAATGCAGTCCAAGCAGCCGCATACATCACAATATTAAACGGTTCCAGAACAGAACATTAGCAACACATAATAGGCATGAGCCATCAGCAATGTGCCTCTTTTAAATGTGGATAAATGTATAAGTCCATGAAACTCTAAACTTCTAAACTTCTAAGACATCCTCGAATGAGCAAAATGAAGGAGAAGGAAGAACAAGGGAAAATCCAAAGCCCAGATGTCTCGCAGTTAAGATGGGTTACCTGAAAAGAGAGAGAAGTACTCATATAAAACCAAAGAAATTCGCCTGTTATAGTTAGTTGAGCTAACTATAACTCGCGCGCCCGCAATTCACTGCTGATGATGTCACATATTACATCACTCATGACATGGTCAGTGACATCACTGATGACATCACTGATGACATCTCAAATTACATCACTGATGACATCACTCATGACATCATCCAGTGAATGTGTGTTTCTATACAATGTATATATGTTTTAAATATACATGCCAAGGTGTATTGAAGAATGAATGCATTTACAAGTGCCTAAAGGAATTATTTTGTATGTGTGTGACTTACTGTATAAGTGAGTAATTGAACGTGTCTTACTGAATGCATGGGTTAGTGACTAAACTTTGTAAAAGTCTGTATTAGTCTCTCCATTGGTGTGTAAGCAACTGCATGGGTTGCTGAATACCAACATGAGTGTCTATATAGGTTATTGATTTGTTGTCTGAGTATCTGTATGGGTCCCTGTGTGTCTGTGTGTGTGGGTGGGTATATGAGTCTGTGCATAGATGTCTGAGTGGGTGATTCAGTGGTTGTATGGATTAAAAAGTGCATCTGGAAAGTGTTGTATAGGTGAGTTAGTGTGTCTATGGGTGTGTTGGTGAGTGAATAAATGTCTTAGTGGTATATCTGTGACTAACTACATATGTTTTAAGCCACTATATGTGAGTGTTTGAGTATATAAATGAGTGGGTGTATAAAAAAGTGTCTGCTTCTATCAGTCATTGTATAAGACAGTAAATATGAGTTAGTATCTGTATAAATAAGTGATGTGGTATGTCTAAAAATACCGAAGTTGGTGTGTACAACTGTATACATGATTAAATGGGTATGTGATTCATTCTTTGCATTACTGACTAGGCGTGTGAGTAACTATGGATGAATGGCAGCATGTGACTGCATGTATAGATGTATTAGTGCATATTCGTATCCATAAAAGCACAAACATTACTCATAATCACATACATAGTCCATCATCATTAAAATAGAAACTCCACATTAAAACTAATCAATTAAAATGTTACTAAATTATCCATAACTTGATATCATCAGCGATGTTAAAGTGACAGTGTGCAAAGTGCAAATATTTCACAAAAAGAGCAGCTACAGTGGGGTAAATCCTTAAATCACAGAGAGGTTGCAGTTAGCAGCATTAAATGAAGGTGCAAGTGTGCATAGTACCAATTATAAATACTAACAATACAAAATCCAGAGATGTGTATTGTACAACCTAATCCAGAAGTCATTAGTTCATAGAAAGACGTGAGCGGATGGCCATTTTCCAGAAAGTGCCTACTCGGTATGTTATATCATCATTTTTAAGCTGGAGAATAATTTTGTATGCATCCTTAACCCCTTCAGTGCCACGCCCTTTCCCCCTCCTGTGCCGGGCGTTGCATTAGTGGGTGGGGTTCATGACGAGATAGTCTCGTCATGGGCACAGCGCGACCGTGCTCCATGACAAGACTATCTCGTCATGGGCACGGAGAGGTTAAAATCCGTTGTGCCCTTTGCCCTGAAAAACGGTATCAATAACTGCATACTTTATTTTTGGTAAGAAGAACAAAAAAACAGAAAGTGTAGCGTAGACTGTTTCCCTAAGTTATCACATGGGCAGACCAAGTTCTCAATATTAGGTTGATAACCCATGGGGAAGCACAACAGATACTTTATTGAGCCCGATCTAAGACGAAAAAGAAGGCTTCGCTCCCAACGAGTAATATCTCTTAAGAGATAACTAAAAGAAGAGCATAATGGGGATCCGCCCTCGCCTGTCATTAAAATATATTGTTTCACAGATACTTTGGCGGATTCCTGGGCATATCTCGCATCCCCATAATATTGATATAAAGCTTTACGAACAATCTTTCCATCAATTCCATCTAATTGTTCAGGATTCTTAAAAATATGCTCTAGATTGACCGCAGTCAAATTTGCCCGTACTTGAGCCAGCCAAGAAATGTCACTGCCCTTATCACATTTTAGACAATCTGTCATAATCTCCCTTGTTAATAGGGCTGCTGGGTTTTTCCAAACCTTTAGCCAAAATAAAACAGGGCGTGACCTAATGTAATCTTCCAAGTATGGCAATCTTAACTCATTATGGTATACAAAGGTGGACGATGAAATTGGTTGGCCCAAAAGCCTCCTACAAAATCTGTTTTCTTCGGCCTGGACGCTTTTCAAGTTTGTGTGGCCCCAAATTTCAGCCCCATAGGTCATGATTGTTAAACATTGTGTCCTATAGATTTTAAGTAGGGACAGTACCACCTCAATTCTTTTCGGTTGGGGGAGATTTATTACTGAATTTATGGCTCTTGAAAATTTAGTCAGTCCATAAGCCGAATGTGGTGTCCAGGACCCATTGTCAGAAAAATGTTATGCCCAAATATGAAAAAGTGCAAGTGCATGTCAAAGAATCGGGACCCAAGGTAATAGTATTAATAAAACGTTTCTTAGGTCCACAACACATTAAAAAAGATTTTTTTAAATTTGTGCAAAGATCCAAATTATTCATAAAAACTGCAAATCCCCTGACTAAAATTCTCAAGGCATTGGGTGTTCTGCCCATTAAAACAGCGTCATCTGCATATAGTAAGGCGGGCAGTTTGTTGCCATTAATTATAGGGACATCAGTGGTTTGGTTAGATAGGGCGTTATGAAGTTCATTAATATATAAAATAAATAAAAGTCGGGCGAGAACACACCCTTGTCTAACGCCTCTCCCAACCACTATGTCTCCAGACACTGCCCCGTCCATGCTTATCCTTACCTGGACCCTTAAGTCCCTATGGAGATAAGTTAAAAAGTACACCAGATCTTTGTCTAGCCCATAATCTAGAAGGCATTGCCAGAGCCTAAATCTATTAACAAAATCAAAGCGGACGAAAGGTCCATAAATGCCAGGTAAAGAGGGCTCTGTCGGGCGATGGTGTATTTCCCTATGATTAAGTTAAGATTCAAGCACTGTTCCACAGTGCCAAGATGACTACGGAACCCCAACTGACATTTATTTATTATATTTTCATCCTCTGCCCAAGTTCTGATCTTGTGAAATAGAACTCTCCCCAATATTTTAAGGGTGTTATTAATTAGGGAAATAGGTCTGTAACAGCTTGGGTTTGATCTATCTCCTTTTTTAAAAATGGGGCTAATTAGGGATGTGGACCATGTGTTTGGGATTTTTGTTGTGGTTAACTTGTTAACAACGTTAAGTAGCAGAGGAGCCCAAAACTCTGGCCTTGATTTTATAAGATCAATAGGCAGCCCATCCGGGCCTTGGGCTTTATTTCCCGCACTTTGGAATATTGCCTCCTCCACCTCAATCAAGGAGATTTGAATTTGGGTAGGCATAAGATTTTCCAAAGTATTTTCGCATTGGGGCGGGGGGGCATATATTTTCGAGAAGTGAGCAACCCACACTTCGCTGATTATATTGCAGCTTAGGGGGGTAGATATATTCCCAAAAGCTCTCAGGGACTTAGTGGCAGACCAAAAATTATTTGTTTTGTTAAGTTTAGCAGCACAGGCCAAATTATTCCAGTACCCTTTTAAGACCACATCTTGCCTTAATTTTATTACACTTTTATAATTGTGCCTTAAGGTTCTGATAAGAGTGGGGTCTCTAGGGGAAACTGATAAGGCTGCTCTAAGATCCCTGTTAGCCCTAGAGCAGGTATTATCAAACCACCTAGAATCAGATTTATGTAGGACTGTGGGTCTGGAAATCAGTTCCCTAATACCTGCACATAATAATATAAAAGCGGAAACTGCCTCTGGGTTAGGGTCGGCCAAAGTGAGACAAGTGTCACAGAGAGCTGGATAAGTTATTACCATCTTCTGGAACACCTCCCTACAGTCCATGCCCTTCCATTTAACTCTTAAACTATCGGTTGAGAGTTCTAGGTTTCCCGCTCCCAGTTCTCTTCTAATATTTGGTCGCGGGGCTACCTTTAACGAGACCATAATAGGATTATGATCTCCAAAAGTGGATGCTCTAACCTCTGCCTCAACTAAGTAGTCTTTTAATGATGGGGATATGAATACATAGTCTATAGTTGAGGCGCGTCCTAAGCCTCTATGAGTAGGTAATGGATTATCATTAGTGTTTGCAGCTGCAAAATCCATCACATTTAAAAGACTGCTGCTCGATAGGTGGTCTAATAGCTCATATCCTCTCTTGCACGGGTTGGATAGAATAAATTGGGAAGAACGCCCAGTAGTTCCTTCTCCTATCTTTGCATTAAAATCGCCCCCCAGACATATCCCTGCCAATTTGTACTTTCCCAATAAATTATCCAGGTCCTGGATAAAGTTAAAAAGGTGAACAAAGTTAGCATTTGGTGTGCTTAGGAAGTCATTATTATAAAAATTAATAAAACAGATGGAAGCCCCTCGTGTGTAAATCAATACTTGGAAGTTAACATTCTCGGTTGGAATTAGTTTTACTCTACCACCTGAGGCAATGCTAACTCATATTGATAGACCCCCTGAAGGTCGGCCATGTTTAGGATTAGGGGAAATAGTATTAAAACACTCATACCCTTGGAAATAAAGCTCTTTAGTTGCCCAGGTGTCTTGAAACATAAGGATGTCGAATGTATTTATCGTGTTTGCCCAATCTTCTATATTTAATTTTGAGGCCAGACCTGCCACATTCCAACTCAGCACCTTCGATATTGAGTCAGGGCAATCAATTAATTGGATCGTTTCCACCCCAGGACTGATACTAGAAGTCTTCTTGGCTACCGCATGGACCAATCCGATTTGAGTGTTGGGTGGGAGTCAATCAAGGGTGTCTAAATCAGAAATAGCTAAAAATCTATTAGCCAACTGGTAAGACGGGCTGAGGAGTGGACACTGTATAGATGGCGGTTTATAAAAGAAACCAAGGGGTAGTGCACAGATGTTTGTAGAAAAAAGACATTTAGTCTCTTTAACCCCTTCAGTGCCCGCCCCTTTCCCCGCCCTGTGCCGGCCGTTGCATTAGCGGGCGGGGTTTATGACGAGCTGGTCTCGTCATGGGCACAGCGCAACCGCGGCCCATGACGAGACCAGCTCGTCACGGGCATTGAAGAGGTTAACAGCTAGTATGGATCCGACGGTCCTAGGCCTGGAAAAATTGATAACAATGCAATCACCCCTAATAGTTTTTGCTGCAGGTTCCACCCATCCTACCCTTCGTACCATTAAAATTTCATGTATATCAGACCTCCTATTCCCTTTGTGTTTAGCCAACCAGTCCACACATTTATTCCGCAGTTGTTCCCAGGACTCTGATTTATTTTTCCTCTTTTTTGGGGGACCGCTCGCAGGCCGTTCGCATTGCCGCTTTCTCCACCAAAAAGACACTTCTAACCTGCGGTGTGCCACAGGGCTCTTCTCTTTCTCCTCTACTATTCAATCTATACATGGTCCCCTTAATCTATTCACTTCGCAACTTTGAGGTAGTCTGCTTCAACTATGCGGACGATCTTCAACTTGTGTTCAACATTAACTCTACCACCGCGTCTATTTCCAGCTTTCAGGCCACTCTATGCTTCATCAGGGACTGGATGAACACCAGCCAACTTAAGCTCAACCCAGATAAGACCGAGCTGGTGCTGACCGGCTCTTCAAATCCCTGGAACAATAATTTTTGGCCCCCTTCGTTAGGAAATCCTCCTATACCCACCAAGTCAGTTAAAAGCCTTGGAGTAATAATCAGCAATGACCTGTCCATGAAGCCTCAGATTGGTGCAGTTACAACCTCATGCTTTTTCCATCTCCGCAGAATTCGTAAGATCGCAAGATTTTTCACCACGAGGCCCTCACTGTGGTTCTCATGGCCTTAGTCATTTCCCGGATAGACTATGTGTGGGATTCTGGTTATCACAGCAATGTCTAGCATGTGTCATCTGGTTTCTCTAGCTTGTCATTGTTATGTAGGAATGTTCAGGCTGTTACCTAGGTTAAGGAATGTGTTGGTTTGAAGGTGGGTTCTGGGACCAGGGACGGTTGAGAGAAGACAACTGTATTGCTGATGAGCTGGATGTACGATTGGATGGGTCCTGTTACTTGGATTAAACCTGCATTTGTTTCATGGATCTCCTGTGTCCAAGCAGCTTATTTCGTCAAAGAGAGATTCCTACATTGGCGTAGTTGGCAGCTGGACCAAGGAAGGACCCAACATCTGCAACGCTCTGTTTGATTATTTAATTAAGGTACTCTGTTCTAATATTGTTGGGCTGGGAGCTTTCGCCGTGAAGGTCTAATTTGGAGTTAATTACTCGTCACGGGCTCGCCCTTTGTTTTGGAAAATTTGGCATTTTATGACATTTAAAATAAGGTGCTCTGTTCTTAAATTGTGGGGCTGGGAGCTTTCGCTGTGAAGGTCTAATTTGGAGTTAATTACTCGTCACGGGCTCGCCCTTTGTTTTTAAATAGAATTTGACGTTTGCTGACAAAGGAAGCTAAAACAGTTTTGAGAGAGTCCTTACACTGTATTTCACAGCGTGGCTTACCTTACTGAAGTATGGTTTGAACTGCAGTGTTTTGTGGTGTTTTGGTAAAGTTTTTCGCCTTGTACTTGATTCTGAGAGTGGAGTTGCAGTTTAACGACGTGATCTGTCACTGCCTCCAGAGGAGCTCTTCACTCGATGGCTGTCTATTGCTAATGATGACGCAGTGGAATCCTGCATGGGGATTCGGTGAACTGCCAGCGTCATCATTAGCGTCTCTGTCAGAACCTTGGCAACAGAGTTTAGAATAAGTACGTGTGGGTTGCTAGCAGCAGTTTCGTTACGGGTGTGAAGCCATGGAGTTTTTTTTTATCGACCCTGTGCAGCGTAGGAAGGGGAAGTAAGTGACTGGTGGTGTTTAATTCAAGAGGCCAAGCAGCAAGTTCTGTCTCAGGAGCTCTGACTTTATTTTCTTTTATTGACATGAAGATGTTATGAGCTAATCATCGTTTTTCATCGTTTTTTTTATCGTTTTTTTCTGCTTGTGTGTACCTTGGCACTGTGTGTCTGCAGCAACGGTGAACAAAGCATCTATGTGGGAAGGCACAGAGTGGTGTTTTACTTTGTTTATATAGTTTAATTTCACTGGTTTTGCGAAAGACATTTCTTTATACTACTGGTGAGGTGTTATTCTGGAGATTTGGTTTGGATAATAGTACAGTGCACCTTTCCTTTGTGTAATACTGCCATCTACTGTCCTTTTGCTGTATTTGTTTTATCTTATGTTTTAATGCTGATTATTTGCAATGGGGAAAAAATTAAGAATAATCTTGCAATAGAGTGGGTAGTACAGTTATTTAAGTGATCTGTGTTAGGTGTTGCTTGTACTGTTTTTTTTTAATTTATTTTTTGCAAGCCGAAACCATGCAGAATGTTACTGCTCCTCCCTTCTTTTTATCAGAGCCTGGTGAACCTGCTATCAGGTGGAAGAAGTGAAAGAAAGTATTCGAGCGATATGCTAAAGTCTGTGGTAATAATCTTAGTGCGGAGAGAAAGACTGCTCTTCTCTTACATTGTCTGGGTTCGGAGGGGCAAGATGTTTTGATCATCTAGCCGAACTCTTGGCAGTTGAAAGCAGGGGGTTAAATGAATATGAAGTATGTATTGAAAAATTACATAATCATTACCTCCCTAAAGTTAGTACAAATTTAGAGCCTTTTCAGTTTACCAAGAGACTGCAAAATGAAGGGGAATCTGTAGAAGTATATGTTACCCAACTAAGGAAGCTTGCTTCTTCCTGTAGGTTTGAACAGCTCTTGGAGGAAAGAATAAGGGATCAGTTTATGCTAGGTTGCAACTTAGAGAAGGTTCGTGACGAACTCTGGTTAAGAGATGAACCCTCTTTAGATGAGGTATTGCAAGTTGCGATAAGAATCGAACATTCTTTAAAGTGTGTAGACACCTTGAAAAATGATGTGAAAGTTTCTGTTCAAGTGGTAAAAGAAGGCAATAGTACTAAAGACATGTCTAAAGACGCTGAAGGTGCTAAGAGTAAAACAAAATCATTTGTCCCTAAATGTTTTAGATGTGATAAACTTGGTCATTATGCAAATGATAAAAAATGTCTGGCATTGAAGGCAACTTGTTCGAAATGCAAGCGCAAGGGTGATCTTGCGGTTGTTTGCAAAACAAAGAATTCTACCAGCAGTGTCAGAACTGTTGAGACTGGGCTTCAGGAGGAAGACTTTGTATGTGGTCAAATTGTAGTACAAGTTCAAGCTGATGTACAAGCAAATAACTCTGGAGAGCATAGATCTTCTCCTTTGGATATAATTCAAGTTGAGGGGGAGAAGACGAGAGTTTTGTTTGATTCTGGGGCAAAAATTACCATTGTCTCAAAAACATTTTATCAGGAGAGGCTTGCTGGGAAGGTAAAGTTACTTAAACCAGATATACGTCCTTTGGCTTATGGGGGTGAACCTATACCACTATGTGTGTATTTCGTAAGTTTGATTGAATATGGTGGTAGATATCTATCAGGGAAGGTGTATGACTCCAAGAAGGGCGACAGTATTATCAGCTGGTTCCATCAAGCTGATTTAGGGGTTATGCTGGATCCAGGGAGTACCACTCCTATCATTCTTAAACAGAACATTCAAACTGTTCATCTAGAATCTGAAAGGGGTGTTCTGTATGACATTAAAAATACATTTTCCAAAGTGTTTAGGGAAGAGTTAAGTTGTCTAAAAGACTTTAAATTGAATATACCCTTACGTCCTAACTCTCAACCTTCAACTTGTAAAGTTAGGAGTGTCCCTTTAGCGGTGATAGATGAGATAAAGAAGGAGTTGGAAAAACTGAAAAATGGGGGTATAATTGAAGAGGTCTCTAGCACAGAGTGCCTTGCTCCGGTTGTCGCTGCACGCAAGGCCAATGGGTCTCTTCGTTTATGTGTGGACTTAAGACAACTAAATAAATGTGTGGTTGTTGATAAATATCCACTACCTAATATCTCAGAGTTACTCATGTTGTTAGGGGGTGCTAAAGTTTTTAGTACTATTGACTTGGCATCTGCATATCACCAGATTGAGTTAGATAGGTCTTCCAGGGATCTGACTTCATTTGTCACACCTTTTGGGACGTTCAGATTTGTTAGAATACCGTTTGGCTTAGTATCAGCGGCATCTCTATTTCAGCGTGTTATGGAAAAAGTACTTGAAGGTTGTGATGGGGTGTGTGTCTATCAGGATGACATTTTGGTGTTTGCAAAGGATCATAGGGAGCATAGGAAGGTACTTTTTGATGTATTGAGTAGACTGGAGGATGCCAATCTAACTATAAAACTTGAGAAATGTCATTTTGAAACCTCATCCATTCAGTATTTAGGGCACACGATTTCTGGTGCGGGTATCTCTCCGAAGCCTGATTTGGTTGATACGATTTCGCGCATGCCGCCTCCTGCTTCATGAGAAGAATTGATGAAGTTTTATGGGATGGCGGAGTACTATAATAAGTTTGTAGAGGGTTTTGCTGAACATTGCTCAAACATGAGAGCACTGTTGAAGAGAGGTGTAGAATTCAATTGGTCTCGGGAGTGTGATGAGGAATTTCTTGGGATAAAGGAAAAACTTTGTAATGCGCCTAATCTAAAAGGATTTTGTTCATCAAGAGCATCTGTGGTAACTACTGATGCTAGTGTAAAAGGGTTGGGTGCGGTGTTACAACAGGAGGGTGAGAATGGTTTGGAAACTGTGACTTTTATTTCGAGAGGCCTTAAGGATGCGGAATCGCGTTATTCTGTAATTGAGCGTGAAGCGCTTGCAGTATTTTGGGCGATCAGGAAATTGAAGAAGTTGTTATGGGGTACTAAATTTATTGTTAAATCGGATCACAAGCCACTGTGTGAGATTTTTGAGAAGAAGGGAATTGACCAAGTTTCTGGGAGGATCAGTAAGTGGGTCATAGCTCTTCCGGAGTATGATTTTCAAGTTAAGTACATTCCTGGTGTTGAGAACACAGTGGCAGATGCTCTTTCTAGGTTGGTAGATGGTTATAGTGATGAGGAGGACACTGATGATTGGGCTGAGGGAGATTCACATGTGTGTCTGGTCAATAATGGCATTATTGATGAAGCTCAATGGCGGGAGAAATTAACTCAGGATCCTGTTCTAGGTGAAGTGATGGGTTTGATTCAGAGAGGGTGGTGTAAAAAGAAAACTGGGTCAGTTGATGCTATGACATTTTGGGGTGTGAAGGATGAATTGAGTGTGACTAATGGTTTTTTGTTACGTGGCACACGGTTGGTACCTCCATTAGAATTAAGGAAAATGTTGGTTGATTTGGCACATGAGTTGCATTCTGGCATGTCTAGGACCAAGGAGCGTCTTCGCTCTTCTTATTGGTGGCCTGGTATGGATTTGCACATTGAGAGAGTTATTAGAGATTGTTCGGTGTGTGCTGCATGTGAAAAATCTAAAGTAGTTAGAGTTCAGCCCATGGTTCTAAGGGAGCTTCCTAGTGGTCCGTGGAAGGAGGTGGCTCTGGATATTGTGGGTCCCATTCATTTCAATGGTCAACAGAATTATATTTTTGTGTTATTGGACTTATTCTCAAGGTGGCCTGAAATACAGTTCACTTCTGGGATAGAGACTGTCCATGTGATTCGTTTTCTTGCAAATCTCATGGGTAGAGAGGGATTCCCAGAGTCAGTTCTAACGGATAATGGAGTACAACTGGTTTCTAGAGAAATGGAGAAGTTTCTTAAGGATGGGGGCATTACACAAAAGAAATGTTCATTATATGGATGTATGTCGTTACAACGCACACTTTTAGAACGCATGCACTTACAACGCATTTTTTACAACGCAACATCCACTACAACGCATTCCATTACATCGCATGACACTACAACGCATTTTTAAAAACTACCTTTACAACGCATTCCATTACATCACATACTACCTTTACAACGCATACCATTACAATGCATAATATTACATTGCATTTAAGGTAAGTATTGGATAGTATAGGGGTAAAAATTACTATTCTTACTCCAGGGGGTGCAACAGTAGGGTAAGTGTTGGTTAGTATAGGGGTAAAAATTACTATTCTTACTCCAGGGGGTTCAACAGTAGGGTAAGTGTTGGATAGTATGGGGGTAAAAATTACTATTCTAACTCCAGGGGGTGCAACAGTAGGGTAAGTGTTGGATAGTATGGGGGTAAAAATTACTATTCTAACTCCAGGGGGTGCAACAGTAGGGTAAGTGTTGGATAGAATAGGGGTAAAAATTACTATTCTAACTCCAGGGGGTGCAACAGTAGGATAAGTGTTGGATAGTATGGGGGTAAAAATTACTATTCTAACTCCAGGGGGTGCAACAGTAGGGTAAGTGTTGGATAGTGTAGGGGTTTTAATGTAATAATATGCGTTGTAATGGTATGCGTTGTAAAGGTAGTATGCGATGTAATGGAATGCGTTGTAAAGGTAGTTTTTAAAAATGCGCTGTAGTGTCATGCGATGTAATGGAATGCGTTGTAGTGGATGTTGCGTTGTAAAAAATGCGTTGTAAGTGTAGTGCGTTGTAATAGTTGCATTGTAAAGGTTGTTCCCCTCATTATATCATCCAGAAACCAATGGGATGGTGGAGAGGTTTAATAGGGTGATTAAGGAGACGATCTCTTTAGCAAAAAGCTCTGGAAAAAACTGGAAGGAACAGGTTTTAAAAAAAATTGAGGAGTATAGATTGACCCCACACAGTTCAACGGGTCAGTCTCCTTTTGTTCTTTTTAAGGGAAGGGCTCCTTGCACTCAGATTGAACCTTCTTGGGTTCGAAGGTTGGGAGACTCGGTGTGTAGTTCTTCTGTTGTAAAGAACAATGAAGAGTGGAGAATAAGAGAGGAGAACAAGTGTCGTTACAGGAAGGAAAACTTTGATGTGAGAAAATCTACCAAGCATACGAAAGTCAAGGTTGGGGATGTTGTTGTTGTAAGGCTTCCAGGTTCTAAAGTAAGTTTCTCCAAACCTTTGCGTGTTGTTAAGGTTTTCAATAATGCTGTTCGTACTAATGACCATAGAATTTGGAACTTAGGAAGAGTTTGTGTGTGTTCAGATTTGAATGTGAATTCAGAGAATACTTTAAGAAAGGATACTGGTTTGTCTGAGTTCTCACGCAAATCTTCTAGGGTTCTAAGGAAACCAGAATTCTTAAAAGACTACGTTTCCTAATGTGTTGGGATTCTTAGTGGGAAATGTTTTGAAACTGTTGTGAACATATGTATCCTTCTAGTTTTTTTTTGTTTTTTTTGTTTTGTTTTATCGGAGGGAGGTGTGTGGGATTCTGGTTGTCACAGCAATGTCTAGCATGTGTCATCTGGTTTCTCTAGCTTGTCATTGTTATGTAGGAATGTTCAGGCTGTTACCTAGGTTAAGGAATGTGTTGGTTTGAAGGTGGGTTCTGGGACCAGGGACGGTTGAGAGAAGACAACTGTATTGCTGATGAGCTGGATGTATGATTGGATGGGTCCTGTTACTTGGATTAAACCTGCATTTGTTTCATGGATCTCCTGTGTCCAAGCATCTTATTTCGTCAAAGAGAGATTCCTACACTATGCCAACTCCCTTTATGTTGGCATCCCTGTCTATCAACTCCACCGCCTTCAGCTGGTCCAGAATCAGGCCACACGCCTCATTGTTCATCAACCATGCACTCAACACGTCCGCCCCTTGCTGAAACATCTTCATTGGCTCCCAGTAGCCAAACGTTGCCTGTTTAAATTGGGCTGTACTATTTTCAAAGCCCTAACAGGTCGGGGGCCTGTTTTCATCTCCTCCTTAACCTCTCGTTACACCCTAACTCGTGCACTTCGTTCGCCGCATGCCAACTTCCTCACCCCCTTTCGCATTAACCGGAAAAAACATGGCGGACTCAGTTTTTCCTTTTTGGCACCTCAAATGTGGAATTCCCTTCCCTTGGAACTCAGACTCGAAACATCTTTGCCACACTTCAGATCCCTCCTCAAAACTCTCTTATTCATTCAAGCCTACCAGTAACCTCCTGATCTAGTACGTCATTACCATTAGGCCTGGGCCAAAATTCCGTTCCATTCGCGGAAATTGCGATATTTTGACATTTTCGCGTTCCGCGGAAAGCGAGAAAATGTCAAAATTTCCGCATTCCGCAGCTTAGCGATAATTTTTTTCTTGCTCGCGCTGTAAAACAATACATTCTCGCGCGCGCGCGATCGCCTTACCTGAATCCCTGCGTTCTCCGACAAGTTTTCTTGACCCGGTCGCGTTCTCCACGAGATGTTGGATTTTGGTAGCCATTTTGCGCTGTCTCGCGAGAGTTCGCGGCCGCATTCAAGTCATTTTTCACGCGATCACGTCATTTGTCGCGCGATCACGTCTTTCTTCTCGCGATCATGCACCGCGCGAGTATGAGAAGATTGAGATCTCGAACATGTCATTCTACATCGCGAGCCAGAGAATGAGGACGCGGGCACATGAAATCGAACGCGAACAGGAGAAAGAGACCGCGAACACGTCATATCCAACGCGACAGGGACAAAGAAGAGAACGCGATCATATCGTTTTCGACACGCCGGCGGAAGTAATGTGAAGCTCGAGAACTCAACAACGTAAAATTTACAATTTGGAGAGGAATATCGGCTCTAGCAGCATGAAACCATCTGCAAATACTGATTTTGGATGAAAAGAACTCCTTACATTCACATTTGGCTTTCCTTTTTTGTGCAAGGAGTCATTTTTTTACAAGGTGGAGAGAGGGAGGAAGTGACACAGATTCTCCAACTTCCTGTTCCTGTCCAGCAGGCTCCTCCCAGTGCTTTGTCCATCTCCTGCTCATTCTGCCTTTGGATTTGGAGCTGGAAAGATCACTCTTTTTGTCTGCTGCATCATTGCAATTGGATTTCAGGATTTTTGGAATAGGATATTTTACAAGTAAGTGGTTGTTGTGTTTGATTGTGGGCATTGCAGTTGTGGTGTAACTACAATTTATTTTTGATAATTAATTATCATCATTCCTTTTTTTTTTTTATTTTTTTTTAATTTTGTGGGTTGTAGTAGTAGGCCCGAGCTAGCCATGGGCATGGCCTCATGGGTGTGTGTGTGCATGATGAAGCAACTGTTCCTTTTGTTTTTTGAATATATTTCATTTTCAATCACATTTAGGGCATGGATGGCATTGGATTGAGTTGGGGAAGTGTGTTTTTTGGGGTGGCCTTGCTGATGTTGTTGGGCCTGGCCATGTGGCTGGTGGCCATTTTGAGGCCTAGGCCTGCAAGCTTGCCTGGCCTTGTCTGCCAACAGGCCTGCTTTCATCCACTGCTACCAGAGCAGGTAGCCACAGCTTTAGTAATCTACTGTTTTCTGTGTGCTCTGTTGAATTTAGACATCATTTAGGGCATGGATGGCATTGGATTG
Organism: Triturus cristatus; assembly: GCF_964204655.1. Classification (NCBI taxonomy): domain Eukaryota; kingdom Metazoa; phylum Chordata; class Amphibia; order Caudata; family Salamandridae; genus Triturus; species Triturus cristatus. The sequence continues at coordinate 1,116,136,572 of NC_140588.1, read as the reverse complement.
AGTTGGGGAATTGTGTTTTTTGGGGTGGCCTTGCTGATGTTGTTGGGCCTGGCCATGTGGCTGGTGGCCATTTTGAGGCCTAGGCCTGCAAGCTTGCCTGGCCTTGTCTGCCAACAGGCCTGCTTTCATCCACTGCTACCAGAGCAGGTAGCCACAGCTTTAGTAATCTACTGTTTTCTGTTTGCTCTGTTGAATTTAGACATCATTTTGGGCATGGATGGCATTGGATTGAGTTGGGGAAGTGTGTTTTTTGGGCTGGCCTTGCTGATGTTGTTGGGCCTGGCCATGTGGCTGGTGGCCATTTTGAGGCCTAGGCCTGCAAGCTTGCCTGGCCTTGTCTGCCAACAGGCCTGCTTTCATCCACTGCTACCAGAGCAGGTAGCCACAGCTTTAGTAATCTACTGTTTTCTGTTTGCTCTGTTGAATTTAGACATCATTTAGGGCATGGATGGCATTGGATTGAGTTGGGGAAGTGTGTTTTTTGGGCTGGCCTTGCTGATGTTGTTGGGCCTGGACATGTGGCTGGTGGCCATTTTGAGGCCTAGGCCTGCAAGCTTGCCTGGCCTTGTCTGCCAACAGGCCTGCTTTCATCCACTGCTACCAGAGCAGGTAGCCACAGCTTTAGTAATCTACTGTTTTCTGTGTGCTCTGTTGAATTTAGACATCATTTAGGGCATGGATGGCATTGGATTGAGTTGGGGAAGTGTGTTTTTTGGGGTGGCCTTGCTGATGTTGTTGGGCCTGGCCATGTGGCTGGTGGCCATTTTGAGGCCTAGGCCTGCAAGCTTGCCTGGCCTTGTCTGCCAACAGGCCTGCTTTCATCCACTGCTACCAGAGCAGGTAGCCACAGCTTTAGTAATCTACTGTTTTCTGTTTGCTCTGTTGAATTTAGACATCATTTTGGGCATGGATGGCATTGGATTGAGTTGGGGAAGTGTGTTTTTTGGGGTGGCCTTGCTGATGTTGTTGGGCCTGGCCATGTGGCTGGTGGCCATTTTGAGGCCTAGGCCTGCAAGCTTGCCTGGCCTTGTCTGCCAACAGGCCTGCTTTCATCCACTACTACCAGAGCAGGTAGCCACAGCTTTAGTAATCTACTATTTTCTGTTTGCTCTGTTGAATTTAGACATCATTTTGGGCATGGATGGCATTGGATTGAGTTGGGGAAGTGTGTTTTTTGGGGTGGCCTTGTTGATGTTGTTGGGCCTGGCCATGTGGCTGGTGGCCATTTTGAGGCCTAGGCCTGCAAGCTTGCCTGGCCTTGTTTGCCAACAGGCCTGCTTTCATCCACTGCTACCAGAGCAGGTAGCCACAGCTTTAGTAATCTACTGTTTTCTGTGTGCTCTGTTGAATTTAGACATCATTTAGGGAATGGATGGCATTGGATTGAGTTGGGGAAGTGTGTTTTTTGGGGTGGCCTTGCTGATGTTGTTGGGCCTGGCCATGTGGCTGGTGGCCATTTTGAGGCCTAGGCCTGCAAGCTTGCCTGGCCTTGTCTGCCAACAGGCCTTCTTTGATCCACTGCTACCAGAGCAGGTAGCCACAGCTTTAGTAATCTACTGTTTTCTGTTTGCTCTGTTGAATTTAGACATCATTTAGGGCATGGATGGCATTGGATTGAGTTGGGGAAGTGTGTTTTTTGGGCTGGCCTTGCTGATGTTGTTGGGCCTGGACATGTGGCTGGTGGCCATTTTGAGGCCTAGGCCTGCAAGCTTGCCTGGCCTTGTCTGCCAACAGGCCTGCTTTCATCCACTGCTACCAGAGCAGGTAGCCACAGCTTTAGTAATCTACTGTTTTCTGTGTGCTCTGTTGAATTTAGACATCATTTAGGGCATGGATGGCATTGGATTGAGTTGGGGAAGTGTGTTTTTTGGGGTGGCCTTGCTGATGTTGTTGGGCCTGGCCATGTGGCTGGTGGCCATTTTGAGGCCTAGGCCTGCAAGCTTGCCTGGCCTTGTCTGCCAACAGGCCTGCTTTCATCCACTGCTACCAGAGCAGGTAGCCACAGCTTTAGTAATCTACTGTTTTCTGTGTGCTCTGTTGAATTTAGACATCATTTAGGGCATGGATGGCATTGGATTGAGTTGGGGAAGTGTGTTTTTTGGGGTGGCCTTGCTGATGTTATTGGGCCTGGCCATGTGGCTGGTGGCCATTTTGAGGCCTAGGCCTGCAAGCTTGCCTGGCCTTGTCTACCAACAGGCCTGCTTTCATCCACTGCTACCAGAGCAGGTAGCCACAGCTTTAGTAATCTACTGTTTTCTGTTTGCTCTGTTGAATTTAGACATCATTTTGGGCATGGATGGCATTGGATTGAGTTGGGGAAGTGTGTTTTTTGGGGTGGCCTTGCTGATGTTGTTGGGCCTGGCCATGTGGCTGGTGGCCATTTTGAGGCCTAGGCCTGCAAGCTTGCCTGGCCTTGTCTGCCAACAGGCCTGCTTTTATCCACTGCTACCAGAGCAGGTAGCCACAGCTTTAGTAATCTACTGTTTTCTGTTTGCTCTGTTGAATTTAGACATCATTTAGGGCATGGATGGCATTGGATTGAGTTGGGGAAGTGTGTTTTTTGGGCTGGCCTTGCTGATGTTGTTGGGCCTGGACATGTGGCTGGTGGCCATTTTGAGGCCTAGGCCTGCAAGCTTGCCTGGCCTTGTCTGCCAACAGGCCTGCTTTTTCATCCACTAGGATCAGAGCAGGTAGCCACAGCTTTATTGATCAAGTGTTTTCTATGTGATCTGTTGAATTTTTAGACATCACCTTCCTGAGAGTGTAGTGTGTGGCTGTACACAGTACTAGTAGTATAACATAGCTCTAGTTAAAAAAAAGTCATAAATGGCTAGACTATCTTTTGTTTGCACTAGTACAGTACTAAGTAACTGAACCACAAAAACAAATGCAACATTTCACTGATGTTCTTCTCCTGTCTTCTTTGCTTTTAGGTGCACAAAAGACAGAGTAGGAGGTGTCATCGGCATCACCTGGCTACCCGTTGTACTGCCAGCCAGACAGAAGTCCTGCTGCGCATCACGCCCACGTGTGACCAGAACTTGTTGTGCATCTGCCTCCTGCCTGACATCGGAAGAAGATGGCCCCAAAGAAAGGTACCAGGTCCAGTACCAAGAAAGTTGCTGGTGAGAAGAAGGAACAGAAAAAGGAAGTGCCATTAACCACGACTGGTGGTGTGCCGGCCAAGGTTTTTTTTGGCACCAAAGCGTTGTCCGGGAACCAAGCTGGGACCAGCACAGCGGTCCAGCAACCCCACCAACCTAGGCCCAAGGGCTTTACAGTCGCAGAGGTAGCCAGTCTACTAATGGGCAGCGATGTTGAAGAAATGTCATTACCGCAAAGTAGTACACAATCAAGTTCAACGCAGGCGCAAACTCAGCATATCAGTGTCAAGCCGCCGCAACAAGAACAGCAGCAGCCGCCGCAACAAGAACAGCAGCAGCCGCCGCAACAAGAACAGCAGCAGCAGCCGCCGCAACAAGAGCAGCAGCCGCCACAACAAGAACAGCAGCAGCAGCCGCCGCAACAAGAACAGCAGCAGCAGCAGCCGCCGCAACAAGAACAGCAGCAGCCGCCGCAACCAGAACAGCAGCAGCCGCCGCAACCAGAACAGCAGCAGCCGCCGCAACCAGAACAGCAGCAGCCGCCGCAACAGCCCACCATAGTAGTTGTTGCTCCTGACGTAGGGGCATTTCAGGAAATCGAGCTTCCTGCAGACAAATCGGAGCGAAGTCAAACCACTGTTTCAGAACATCTATTGTCTTCCAGACCACCAGCAAGGAAAAGGAGGCTTAGTCCATCATCTTCTTCTTCAAGCCCCGCTTCTGATGATCGTGATGACACTTGGGTCCCACCAGCTCGGTCTGAGAGTGAAGTACGCCACAAGACATTGCTTCTGAAAAGGAAGGTCCCAGAAAAACTTAGAGTTATGGAGGTATATGTAGAAGAGGGGGGTGATGATGTTGATGAAGACGAGCCAGTCATCACGCACATTACTCCCGCCCCAAAGGGATTGGAGACCGACATTCTCACCCTATCCAGAAAGGCTGCTACTGAGCGGGATGTAGCACGGATCTCACCAACACAGGTTACACCACCACTACCTCCAGCTGCCATATTTTCCAAGGCCCGGCAGGGACCTACATCCAGCTCAACCATCTCAGTAGGAAGTGGTAGTAAAAGTCACAGTGTAGGTGGACAGGGTCACATATTTTCAAGCACCCCCTCAAGTTCATCTTGTGTTGAAAGTGGCACATCCAGCAGTGCCAGAAAGTTCTCCTCCCCAGTTTGGGACTTCTTTTCTGTTAGCGCCAAGGAGGAGAACGTTGCTATATGCGCAATTTGTCGGCAAGGTGTTCGGCGTGGTAAGCTTGGTACAAACTATGGTACCGGAGGACAAGCAAGTCATCTCAGAATACACCACACTATTGTGTGGGAGGATCACCTACTTAAGTTAAAAGAAAGTAGGAAAACTAAACCCTTTGAAGTTGGTCAGGAATCAGGGAGCGATATTATTGTGGTGGCAGGTGAAGAACAGGGAGGCATTTCTAGCCCTGTCTCCAGTAGTGCAGTCACTGCAGTGGTAACGCCCACATCCTCCTCAGTAACATCAGAGTGGCACCGCAGTAAGAGCCATACTCAGAGTGTGGGTGAGACACCAAGGCGACCGGCGAGTACCTCAATGAGACAATCTGTGTTGTTGAGCCTTAGTGGGTTAATGGCACCACTAAGGAAAGTAAGCCAGCCTACCATTGATAGCATGTTTAGGTTGGAGGGGCAGTTCCAACGCAACCACCCAACGGCACGATTGTACAATGCGAAGCTGGCTAAAATGTTAGCGCTGGACCTTCTTCCTTTTTCATTTGTGGAAGGGGTGGGTTTCCTTGAATTTGTGTCTGCCATCTGCCGAAATGGAAAGTTCCCAGCCGGTCCTATTTCGCAAGAATTGCTGTTCCGGCACTACATCATGATGTGCTGGAATTGGTTGGTCACGGTTTGCAGCAGAGTGCTGTGCACAATATCCACCTGACAACAGACATGTGGACCCGTTGCCAAGCCACAGATTACATGTGCATCACTGCACACTGGATCTCTTTTGTGGGGGTTAAAGATCAACTATCTGCACGAGGTGTTGTTGACACAGCTGCGATTTTTGAAGGTACTCGGAAACATGCAACTGTAGCCATGTTCGCCATGGAGAAATCTCATACAGCTGAAAACATTTTAGAAGAGTTTCGCACCAAGGTTTTGGAATGGCTGTGGCCCAGAGGGCTTGGTATTGGTTTTGTTGCCACAGACAATGGCAGTAATGTACTTAAGGCCATGGAACTTGGTTCCTATTTCAGGGTTCCGTGTTTGGCACACTGCATAAACATTATAGTGCAAGACTTTCTGAAAAAAGAACCCATAGTAAGCAATTTACTGTCCATCTGCCGAAGAATGTGCACTCATTTCAGCCATTCTTTTAAAGCTCGGAAGCAGCTGAGGATCCTCCAACGTGAGCGTAGGATGCCAGTCAAGGCACTCATCCAGGAGGTGGCAACACGTTGGAACTCAACGTATTACATGCTTGATCGTCTGTGCGAACAGCAGAGGTCACTCAATGATTATGTCTGGTACAGAAGCAGTGATGCTAGTGTTAAAGGCATGACCCTTCAGAGGGAGCAATGGACCCTAATTCAATGCCTGACTGAGATGCTGTCTCCTTTTGAGGTCTTCACACGTGAAGTCAGCAAGGAGGACTGTACAATGGGCCAAGCTATCCCATTGTTGCAAATGCTAGAGCATGAGCTGAATAATGTGTCTGAATCCTACAAAGGTGTAGAGGACAGAAGGCAAGCCCATGACTTGGTGGAGAGCTTATCCAGGCGCTTATCAGAAAATGTAAGGATACAAAATAAAATTTTGTCACAAGAACATTACATTTGTGCCACAATTCTGGATCCACGTGCAAAATTAGGACTATTCCTTTCTTTTTCCGACACTGATGTTGCCCGCTACAAAAGTTGTATAGCTGAAGCAGCCATCAAGTTTGAAAACGAAGGGCTGCTAATTAAAAGCCCGCCACATCAACCCACAACAAGTACTGATACTGAAGCAGGCCATGCAGAATCAAGTGCAACTTCGTCGGCTGAGGGCAGTGCGGTTGGCTCACAATCGCAACACTCACCATCACCATCGACTACAAAAACAATAACTGGATCATTCAGCCGAGTACAATCATTATCAGATTGGTATGTAAAGATGGGCCGTAAGCACAGTGCTGATGCACAGAAAAAAACAGCACAAAAGCTTACCAGCAGCAACCCTGAACATTGAGCGGATGGTCCAGGCCTATCTGGACGACCCAACAGAGGTGTACGTTGATCAAAACCCAGTGCAGTATTGGTATAGGAAAAGGTCTGAATGGCCACAGCTCAGCAGGCTGGCGATAAGCTATCTGGCTTGCCCTGTCGCAAGTGTCTCTTCCGAACGTGTTTTCAGTGCTGCTGGTTCCATTGTAACCTTGAGAAGGACCAGTCTATCTCCCAAAAACGTGGAGAGGTTATCAATGATCAAAATGAATCAGCACTTCATACCACCGAATTACACAATGCATGAATCAACAGAGGAAGATGAGGACAGCGGCTCAGGTGACGGAAGTATTGTGTCAGATGATTACCTACTACTGGAAGATCCCCCAGAGTTTGAGGACGAGCTATACTTCCCTGACAATTAGGCTCGCACTTACTGTCTTCCTCCCTTTTTTCCCCCTTTGTTTGTGTCTGTTGTTCCGGTTATAAACTTGTGAATCGCAACCAATGCATTATCACCGTCTTCTAATCTTCTAATTTAAGATACAAGTTTCAGGTGTCTGCCATTTGACACTACAGTCCTCAGAATCCAGCTCCTCCGGTCGATCATACTGCATCTCCTGGTCAATTCCATTTCCCTCATGAATGATGATTGGATGATGGTAACAACAAATTCAAACTTTCCTCGTCCTTCCAAAACAAGTGGACCATGAATCTGATGACTTCTATAGCTATCCTCCTTCAGAGCCGAGAGAGACTGGCCATTAACTGAAAATAAGATGCAACAGGTAATGATTGATGCCATGCATTGGCCGCAGAATAGCAGACTGAATGATGTAGATTTTGTTGTGTGTGTTGCGCATGAATGAATTGATGTAATTGTGCACTGCCACTAATCACCATTCTACAGAACACACTAATTTTCCCCTTCTGGCAAACAAGAAATGTGTACTTCTCCTGCATCTTGGTGATACATTGCTTTTAATTCAATACAGGAAGGGGACTCACTCAATCTGCGCAATGCAAATGACTGTGACTTAACAGCACCGTCCATCATGATGATGGCGAAAGAGACGGCCTGCAGCGTTAACGAGATGAGATGCAACAGGTAATGATTGATGCCATGCATTGGCCGCAGAATAGCAGACTGAATGATGTAGATTTTGTGGTGTGTGTTGCGCATGAATTGATGTAATTGTGCACTGCCACTAATCAACTTTCTACAGAACACACTAGTAATTACTAATTTTCCCCTTCTGGCAAACAAGAAATGTGTACTTCTCCTGCATCTTGGTGATACATTGCTTTTAATTCAATACAGGAAGGGGACTCACTCAATCTGCGCAATGCAAATGACTGTGACTTAACAGCACCGTCCGTCATGATGATGGCGAAAGAGACGGCCCGTTAACTTAAGATGAGAAGGAACAGGTAATAAATGATGATAATTAATGGCATGCATTGGACACCTGACTCTGAGCTATTGGTCATTGTGTTTGCGTTGTTTGTTGTGCACAAAGTGATGTCAAAGTGTACTAGTGGTAATCTATCTTTCTGTACACAATAAAGAATGACTCAAGTCAGTAATATTTATATTTCTACTCTTGTTGTGTTATAAAAATTACACTTGTACTGCAGACCGATCTTCAGTCAGTAGAAGTATCAGAGCTGATGATGAAGTCAGGAGGATGTTTCATGAGTGGCATAAAACGGAAAAGCCTAAAGGTAAACACGTGAACAACAACCACAGCACACCCAAATGTCTGTGTAGAAGTTGAATAGAGTGTAGCGGTGGGATGACTGCAGTGCATTGATTTTACTAACTTTAACTGTAAAATGCTATGTCTGGAATGGATAATGTGCTTTGCGTTTGTCCAACTCTTTGAGAGAAAAAAAAGGACTCTAAAGTGTTAACGTAGGATGTGCTAATGGTAAGCCCTGTGGGCCTGATCTCTCCTGTTACTGTTGAAGGTCTATGCTGGAAACAGACTACAGTAGAGATGATGCATATGCATACATGCCACCTCGGAAAGTGTTCTTGTTGCACTACACCATCACTTGTGCATTTGTTTTCACTTTCTTTCTGAATATCCCCTTTGGTTTTCAATCTAAAATTACAGGCCGGGCCTTGTCCAAAACTTTGTAAAACATTACAATGCATATTAATTACCTTACCAATCAATCACCTTTTTATTCCAGCCGGGCAGTGGCGAGTGGTGAGGCGACACACCCAAGATTGATGGACGAGAGGAGCAAGAGGAATGCCGAGATGCAAAAAACCAGTCCACATTTTTGACCAGGATAAGACAGTAACAGTATCCACTTTTCACTTCTTTTAAATAATTTGATTAATATCTTGTATACATTCTTTACAACAGTGTGTTCTTGGAGTTATTATTATCAATCATCATTACGTTTGCTCTGTGTTTACGATTCTTCACTACCAATATTTAAAATTTCTATTTGCTATCTGTTAAAGTATTAAGGCCGGAACAGAACAAGAAATAGAAGTGTATGTAATCCGGGTCTCATCATGCATGCATTTCCTTTTTATACCTTAACATATGGAATGGATATGGTATGGTAGTCTTCAATGATTGTCGTTTGTTTGTCTATGTATGCATACTGTTTTTCTATGTCAAACCTTTCCCAAAATCCCCCTTCCCATCCAATCAACGGACCCTAACCCTCTTCCCCCGGGCTGTGTGACTTATTGTCGAGGTGTAACTAAATTAAATGTACACCAATACTTAATCACACACTTGCTGGGGCGGATGTGGTGAAAGCAACTCTACTTCAATTTCAATGCAGAGCGATGATCTTCTTCTGCTTGCCCACCCATGAGTAGGATATTTCAGAGGTTATTTTATTTAACAAAGGAACATATACCTCAGCATGAATTGCCGGCATTGATTGGATTTGTTTGTTGTCATTCCTCATATACAGCACTAACTGATAGACTGTAGGCATAGTCAAGTCGACAAAACTATAGTTTGTAACTCTGTCTAGTAGGCTATCCTCATAATAACCAGCATTCAGTTTTTTTGTCAAATATTTGAGCATATAATTGTTGCTCGGTAAATTCTGTGATGTACTTCATTCAACTACTCCTCTAACAGTCTCTCAAATGCGATTGACTATCTCCTTTTCTTTTTTTGGAAATGCTGCCACCCTGCCAGTGTATACTACTACTACTATACTACCACCACCACCCCAATCATGGCAGGTATGAAAAAGGAAACCATCTTCACCATGCAGCCAGTGCTGTGCCACAGTTGGACATAAACATCAAGCACCGGTAAGAGAGAAGTTTGGGGGAGGCAGAATCATTAATGGACATGTTGTCAATGATTTCAGTTTCAAACACCACTCCAAAGAATGCATAGTAGGACCAGTCAATGAGTGAGGTGTGTCGCATCTATCTGTTTGTGTCTTATACAGTCAGCAAATTATTGAAATCAAACACACGCTCTGGGCGGCCATGCACCAGCAAAGAAACAGTGTGATGTAAAACAGTTACCCCACCTACAAAACATTAACAACATTGCATGTAACATAGAAAAATATATTTAATTGACCCTAACAAATAAACTAAACCCACAAAAGCTGACCCACCCACCTCCCTAACCCCAACGACTGTCCATAGAAGTAGAGAACGCCCAAACGAGTGAAGAACGAACAGGAATTAAAAAAGGGGCAGTGACAGGGACTAACTGGTGGGGCGGGACTGGAGGAGGACACGCATCTGGTCCTCTAAATGGGCGACGCGGCGTCTAAGGCCGCGGCAGTTGCAGCCACAGTGGGGGGGGGCTCCGGAGATGACACGGTGGCGGCGGGCAGCCGTCCGGCGGTGGCGCCGTACCACTGGAGGGCGATGGCTGGGGCCCGGGGCACTGGAGGAGCCTTCAATAGCTGCAGCAGCCTCCTCCTCCTCCTCGGCTAGGACCACCAGCCGCCGGTATTCCTGCTGGATTGCCTCCAGCTTCCGGCACCGTGCCTTGGCGGCCAACTCCTTACGGTTGAGTTTCAGAGTTGCTGTGTATCAAAAAGAAAAAAACAAGACAATTGTAAAATATAGTCTTAATAAAACAGTAGGACAAGGTAATTATTTATACACATAGTGGCATGGTAGAGTAGCACTATAAAATAAAGCACAGTAGTACATAACATTTTAAATGTCGCCCGTCCTTCTTCCATCCACCGGTCTTACACTTTTTAGTTGAACAGTGCACCAGGTGCTCTTCTCCATAAAACTTTCAAAGCGGAGTTGAAATCAGATAGATGAGGACATTGGTTACTCAATACTCCGGCTCCTAGTCCTATACCAATTAAAGGGAATTCTAGTCTTCTAGTTCACTCTTCAAACGTCCCCAAGAACTCATACTTACTTACGACATCGGATAGCGGGCGGACTTTGTCCGCCCGCCATCCGACTGCTAAAAAGGGTGGGGGTCCCGTGGGGACAATTAAGCACCCTGTTTTTTTAAATTTAAATTCTGGTTGGCTTTGCTGAAAGCAATGCTAAAATGTTGTGCTGCTTTTCCAAGCACAACATGACGGGCCTCGCACGGAGCCTGTCACGTTTTGCTTTGAAAGTCGGGGGGGGGTACCATAGCATCGGTAGGTACCCTCCATGGGGGCCCCCAAGCATACTCTGCAATGTGTGCATGCCTTTCCGTGGCGGACAGCAATGCCGCCACGCAAAGGCATTCCAAAATGCAGATTATATGGCTGCCGGTGTGGTGAGAGAGACACCACCGCCATATTGAACCCTTTTCCGCCTGGACATGTCTGAATATTTTCTACAGGGATGGCGGGAGGTTTGCCCCTGCTGTGACGGCAGTGAATTCCAGCCAGCCCGGCGGGGGCAATACGCCCACCATCCTAATGGGGCCCTAATTCACAACTGTACAGTATACATATACATACAGTACACCTTTGCAGTGAGTGTGCTGTCAAGTTCAACAATAGTTAAAGATTATGAATCTAACTTACCACCGCCTGCCACTGGTGCTGCCACTCCCCCTCCGTTGCTATCTGCAACTGCCGCATCCTCGCCCTCGGCGTCGCCTTCGCTGGCCCCAGCAATGGTGGTCGGTAGTGCGCCTAGAAAACATTACACATTTATTAGGCGACATATACACCTCCCCCCTATTGATCAGTAGCAAGGTTGAAAAATGAGTTAATACTAACATACATCACTAGTACAAATCAGGTAGTAGTAGAGTAGACACTAAGTTATATGATCATTGTAGCATTTGCTTGATTAGCCCTAGCCATGCACATGTGACGTTACCTTTACCTTGCAGCTTCTTAAGACACCTTTGAGCCCACATGACCTGCCTCACACTGCTACTGTCTAGTCTACGCGCTGCGTACAAGCGGTCAACAAACATTAACAAGCCACTTTTTTAGGAAGAACTGGTGTACTACTGTTACTGTTAGTCCATATTGCTTATCCATAGATGCTACACTTTTTGGCACGGCTGAGAAATGCTTGCAAGTTGCAATATACTAACGCACACCATTTCTTTTTTCGCATTACAGACGCAAGATTCCCTTCTACGAACCAGAGCTTCTGAACGATGCACCAACTACCAGTACTAGGTTCTTCTGAGGTGAGGGGTCCCTTCACTCACATCTTCATTTATAAATGTATATAAACTAAATTGCTATGGGATGGTGGTGCTGCCTTCCACCACTTCAGTTATCATGATTTAATTCCCAACTGTATAAGTGTAACAATGTATATTGTTTTAATGTTATTGATTTGCCGGTTGGTGCTGCTAAGAAAACAGTGTACAGACCTTCTCAAATTGAAATAAAAATGTTAAACTTACATAGACTTTGTGGTATTTGGTGTGGAGTGGACTAACTTACACGAGTGAGCAAATTAAAGTAAGGGTGTGCATGTGAATTGCTTCCACGACAGAGGTTGGGTGTGTTATGTTCTGGGTTGTCTACTTGTTGGTTATCTTGGGGGGAGGGTTCCGAGACCTAATAGGTATGACAAGACAGTACTATAGTCAAGCAGTGGAATTGTGGTGGGTGCGGAATTTCTGATTGAGGTGTGCAAGGAAGGTCCAACCTACCATCACCAACATCCTATTTTCTGGTGCAAATGTATGTGCAAGATCCCTACAACAGTGGTATGTCCTATAGGGTATCATATCAAAATATTAAGAAATCTGGTAGGGCTGTTGTTGCTGTGAATTTTCAAAGCCTAAACATCAATAAGAGTAAAAAGTAGTACAAGACAACGACCCAACGGATTGTACGAGCTACTGGTGAATATGAGTTTTATATTACAACCTTTCACAAAGAGTGGCACTGGCCAACTGGGCAAGACTAGCTACTAAAGTACAGACAGACAGACTGATAGTATGTAGTAGTACTCAGTCATCATAGCGGAGGCAGGGATAAGCTTTTTGAAACCGTACAGATCGAAGGATAATTGGTGGTAAAAAAATAGCATTTGGAAACACACTATAGTTCGGGAGAAATGGGGCAGTAAAAGTTATGGAATAAGAAATATTATTAAAAACAAGAAGACTTACTGGGGCCAGCAGAGGAGCCCTCAGCGGTGTCCTCCTGGTGGTGTTCCTGTCCCGCCGACTGCCCAGTCCCTGCCCGTCTGCCCCTGGGTGCTGATGAACAGGAAAGATATAAGAAAGAGACAAACATTGATGGATGGTGTCAAACAAATACAATATTTTTCAACAACGGTCAAAAAACACTTATGTAAACAATTGCAATAACTACATTGACCGATCTCATCTGGTCAACATGTAATATCGGGGGATTCGCAGTTCGACTACTTAAGTTACTATTTATCAACAGTAATCCATTCTTCCATTCTGATTCCAGAAAACTAAGTTACAAGTAAGCCTAAGTATTAGTACAACGTACCACCCAACCTAGCCCACCTATTCCAGGCATGCCAATTGTACATTAAGTATGCATTTCCACTGTATTCCTCAACAATGTGTATGATCCAATCATGGAGGACACATGAACATGACTACATTTTTTGTATACACCAAATTTTGGTTTGATTGATGCTGATCTGCTACTGCTAAGTAACTGCAAAGCCTACCTCCACTCATTGAACAAACTAGAAAGGTTCTAAAGACTGCCGTACTAGCAGCACGTCACGTAACTGAGTGAGGGGGGCATCACGCATACCACTAACCAATTAGAAGCTCATACAAAGTACCTAAACCTATGTATCAATCCGCCCCTATCTATTAGTGACAGGACAAAGTAAGGAGTGGACGTGAGTCACTGTAGCATTACGTAACTTAATTTCTCTAAAATAAACTCGTAAAGAATCACGCTAAGCAAGCGCAAACGCAAAGCTGCAAACAAGTAAGATTAGTAGTAGCGCAGAAGAGCACCTGTGTCATAATCACAGAAGACTTTTAAACGTTATTAACCTGGAATGTATTGCAAGCAGCAACATTCTAGCTGGTTGGAAGGAAAAAAAGATATTCGCAATATATAACATAGAGCAGAAGAACAGACACAAAGTTGTAATAATTAAATAGGTACTCACCAAGCCCCGGGACCACCACTCCTAGCAGGTCCAGCAGGTCCTGCTCACGTTCCAGGATGTCGGACCACCGGTGCGTCAGCTGTGCCTGGGTGCGCCGGACCCCAGAGATGCGCGACACTGCCCGGCGCACCTTCCCCCACCGCTGCCGACGCTCCCGGAGGCCGTACCCGGACGCAGGCCTGCCACCTGCTGCCAGGGTTGAGGGGAGGTGGCGCTGCACAAAGAAAATTAGTGCAGCCAACTCCGCCTCCCCAAATAAGGCCCGTGCATGCACCCCTTGTGGGCGCCGCCTTCCGCAAGGAAGGCGGTCGCGGCTCTGGCTGCGCCGGCGAACAGCCCTGCCCTTGGACATGGTTCTGGGGACGGGGCGGGAAAGAAAAGGTAAAATAAATAAAGGAGTAAAGGAAATAAATAGCGGGCAATACAAAGAGAAAAAGTAGCTAAAAAACAAAAAAAAAGTAGACAAAAACCAAAAATATAGAGGCAGGAAAATAGTTAGAGAAATAATAAGTAATAAAGATCAAAAAAAAGTGGCTATAAACAAAGGATTGAAAAGATTTAGGGAGGATTGAAAGTCAGGCCCCAGAACCATGCAATAGAGTGGAAAACAAGATGGCCGTGCCCATTGCGACCACGTGCGCAAGTTAGCGCGATATTTTCTCCCTGAGCAAGTAAAAAGCAACGCGATCAAGTAAAAGCGATCGCGAACAGGAAATATCGACCGCGAACATGCATTGCGCGACCCGGAACAGGAAGTAAACAACGCTAGAGGGCGGGACAAGTGAAAACAAGATGGCCGCGCCCGTGAGCAACCGCATGGGTAAGTTGGCGACCCGCGAACACGCAAAAAATACCGCGAACAGGCGGCAAAAAAACTTCCGCGTCTTCGTGATATTTCCGGCGTGTTTGCGGAGATTTTCTACATTCTCGCGATAATTTGCGGAAGTTAATTCCGCAAATTCCGCCCACCCCTAATTACCATAGCGCCATAAAACCGCTGGGTGTACGCGCGCTTTATAAATAAATTTAACATAACATAACATAACATAACTATCGGACCCTCTTGGGAATCAACAAGGTTAACATTTTGCGTATTGGCAAATCAGGTATGTGGCTTAGAGGCTAGGGGGTTTCTCGTTTTATTAATAGAATCAAGGGGGACAGGCAACAACTTTACAATTTGGGGCACTTGTCGAGCCGGTTGCGCATTCTGGGAAGGATTTTCCAAGGTGCTAACCTGTCGAGCTAGCTCATTGCGTTCCCTGCAAGGTGATATTGCCTTAGTAGTTAGGGATTCCAGACGATCTAAACGCTTCCATAACTTAACAAAACTTTTGCCCACAAGCCCTTTGATACGATCATACAATGTGTCAACTATGATGTCTATAGCGGTATCCCCAAGTGTAAAGTTAGAAAAAACAGTCTGCGTGGACTTCGTCTGAGTGGGATTATTTTGGATGTCCACATCAGCTAGGTCAATAGAGTCACTACTGTGAATTGGGTCTGCGGCGACCGTGGGGCCCTTAATCCACGTATTTAACGTTGTACGTTGTGAGTTCAGGCGTGGGGGCTGTTTCCGTTTAGAACAGGCTGGTTTCACCCTCTTCCTCTCCTTTCTCGCTTCACTTACTTCTGGGTTAAGGGTTGTGGCCACATTGACTGTGGTTAGTGTCGATGAGATAGTTGGACCACACCCAGATTCAAAATTTACAGTTGATCCTATGGAGCCCGGCCCTTCCAAGCCTGACGTATTCTCTCCAGTAGGAGTGTGAAGGGAATGTTCAGTAATACTGTGTATCAGTACCTCTGGGTTGCTTATATCATTTTGTGCTTCACATTGGGGTTTTATGGGGCCCAAGGACAATCTTCTATCCATCAACTCAATCTCAGTGCTGACCATATTCCCCACCCACTCCAACATTGTGTCTATGGATGTAATTTTGCATGCTGGGGTGATGGCGTTACGTTTGCCCATAATGACAGAACCCCTAGACATCCATAAAGTACCAAAAGAGAAACGCGCCACTCACCGCTGCAAAAAAACAGTTGTAGTTCTGGCTCTGGCTTTGGTTGTTGGAGGGGTAGCCCTGCCCGGCCTCCCTCGGCCCCTGACGGCCACAGCCCTTTGCCCGGGCTTCGCACGGCATACGCCCGCGCGTGTCCCGCGAAGCGGGAGCCACGCTGTAATTTATGCGCCTTCGGGCGCGACAGGCAAGCACACAGGCAGCAGAGCAGTATGGGAGGTGTAGTCCTCCCCCTCCTCGTGCGGTGGCGGTGGCGGCTATAGCGGCGGTACTCAGCGGTTCCCGCGAAGCGGGAGCCGCGCTGTAATTCATGCGCCTCTGGGCGTGACAGGCAAGCACACAGGCAGCAGAGCAGTATGGGAGGTGCAGTCCTCCGCCTCCTTGTGCGGTGGCGGTGGCGGTGGCGGCTGTAGCGGCGGTACTCAGCGGTTATGAGTGCAAATTATAGTCCTCTATTGATGATTAACAACATGTATAAGTGACTGGATGTGTGTGTAGACCTAGGAAATAGTGAGTGTTATGTAGTATATGGCATTCTTCTGTGTATGGTTTCAAAAATAGTAGTCAGCATTGTAGAATGGTTGTATCAAAGTTTATATTAGAGCATCAGTATGTTCATCAGATTTTCACGTGGATTATGTCATGAGTGATGTCATCAGTGATGTAATTTGAGGTGTCATCAGTGATATCATCAGTGATGCCACTGACCATGTCATGTATGATGTAATATGTGACTTCATCAGCAGTTCATTGGGGGTGCGCGAGTTATAGTTAGCTCAACTAACTATAACAGGCGAATGTCTCTGATTTTATATGAGTCAAATGTTCAACTAACTATAACATCCCTGAAACCTATTTTTTGAGTGAATTTCTAAGGTTTTTTAAATGCTAATTCTTAACTATAACGTCTGTAAAACCTATGTTTTTTTCAGGGAATTTCGAAGATTTTTTTAAATGTTAATTTCATATTTTAATGTTTATAAAACCTATATTTTTTCTATTATATTTTTTAATATTTTGGAACTCTATTATATTTCTTGTTTTTAACTTCAAAAATCATGTAATGTTTTCTATCTTCCCCCAAAAATATGTATATTTTTTTGGGGGGGGAGAAAACTGCACTCCCATACTGGTAGCGTACCAAGCTCCATCACCACACGAATCCTATCCGCCATATTGCTAAACTCGTAAATGATGCGCATTTCGTATCTGACGAGTTTGTGGCATCGCGTCCCGTATATGCATGAAGTCACCCCAGGTACTACTTTGGTATCCGACGGGTACCCAGTACCAAGCCACACGTTACTTCATGTAAGTATGGGGTCACACCTGCTGCGCGTTGCGTATTCAATGAGTACACGCTGCCAGGCCCTGTGTTACGCCACAGACGTATAGTATCGTACCAGGTACGCCATTCCCTTTTTTTTGTCTCAAAAGTATATCTAAATGCCTTTAAGCAGTATATAAGAGCACGCGAAAATCAAAATTATTTTAAACATTTTTTTATATTCGGGTGCGGCCTCCTTGCGTGCTCAGTGCATGATTGCCATGTGACCTTAAAAAAAAGCATTTGATTGGTTCATAACATTTCCCATTGTAACAGTTGTACGACCCCACCCATTTTACTCATTCTCTCTACAGCATTTGATGAGGGACACCTCTTCTGCTTAGAAAGCTTTTTTGAAAAGTGTTTTCCTGTATACACATATCTTATACTACACACAACATGCATCGACCATCTTGATCAATATTCATGCTCTGTACATTAGCCTTCCACGTGTGATTGCCATGCATCTCAAACGTTCCATCAAAAAACAAAAATGTGTTACACGATGCCCCTGGTGTGTGTGTTTGCACATTATTGTGCTGCCTTTCGGCCTGGGTATTGCTGGCTCTAAGGAGCATCATCAGCCACGGGCAGACTGTAGATCCTAGATCACATGCCATCTCATTAACGATAGTTCCGCCCTCCCGACACATGCTACACTAATCTAAATTGCACACTCTGCGAGGTCAAATCTACAAAAGAAACACACATAAGTACACTTCCTGGCCAGGCAGGAACTGAACAACCCCCATCTCCCTCGAATAATTATTCACACCCCTACGCTGGTCCGGCATACGCAAGCCCAGCCCACTTTGTGTACGTATAAATAGGATAACCACAACGCCAAACGTCCCTCTTCTTCCACACTACCTCAAATGATTTGCCGCATCCACCTCGCATATCAAAATGTGCAATAAAAAAATTAATGGATCCATGAGGTGTACTCCATCCTGGCAATCAACACGGGCTCTAAATTGTGAGCCCTACTGTCCGTCGTCTACGAAAGGGATCCATGAGGTGTACACTCTCCTGCAATCAACACTCCATCTGAAGTGTGAGCACTGCTGCCCATAGTGTTTGCTCTCACAACAATGACAGCAGGCAAGCAGAGCGGCCTGGGTGCAAAGGGCCTCCAATTGAGCGCGGTGAGAGGGGTGGGGTGCTTCAGCCTAGTTGCACAGGTCTGAACAAACGATATTGCCATGTGTTATGATGTGATCTTTGACCTCATTCAGTCACATCTCTGTCTCATTTTAAAGACCTGCTGGACAGTACTGTAGGCCCGAGCCAGCGGGCAGTGCTGCCCTACAGACACCTGTTGAGGGCGGTTCTGCGGGAGGGGTGCAGTGCATCAACCTGAATTCCGCACGTGCGAAAAAGCGATGTTGCTGTGGGTAATGATGTGATCTCTGATCTCATTCAGTCACATCGGTGTCATTTTAAGGACCTGCTGGACCGTACTGTAGGCCTGAGCCAGCGGGCAGCGCTGCCCTACAGACACGTGACGTTGGCATTTAGGACACTGTAGTGAGCTCCTTACTAAGTGTACATGCACACAGGCTCCCACCACTGCATTACACGCGCACATTATGCTTCTAACATGCGCTCTGTTCCTTTGTATGTGAACTTTGGCATAACTTATTATTATTTAACCTTGTGTATTCTCATGCACTCCAACTTCTCTTTGAACCAAGACTACCACTAACAGTTAGTAGATCGTACTTCAAAAACGAAGAATGCACTCAACTCCTATTTTCTATCAAACTTGAATTAAACCTTCATTTACCTCCAGACGTTTCCACCATTAAATTATTTCTTCCTTTTCAGACATTCCATTGATTGCCACAAGAAGAGCGGGGCGGGAGCTGACCCTGCAATGATGCCCTGGCATTCTGACACCTTCCATCGTGGTATCAAGACACCATCCCCGACTGGAGACCTGGTCTATCGTACAAACATACCCCGAACTAGGAGCTTGCACCAACACATCGTGGGACACACCGGTGGTGGCAGGTGAGCAGTGAAGCCTCGGTGTGCAAGACCTCTACAATTGAGCACAGTGCGGGGGAAGGGGTTGGGGTGCAGCACCCTGGGTGCACAGGTGCATCTAAGCGATTTTCCCGTAGCTAATAATGTAGGACTATATTATCAAATAACGGCGATAACATTATCACCACTTTAGCGACAGGACTCTAAGGGAATTCACAAAGGCATATTGTCAACCCCTTATCACCGCTTTAGCGGCAGTATCCCGCCCTTCCTTCATAATGTGGCACATAATCTCTGGCCTCATGTATTTAATTTTAAGGACTTGCTGAACCACACTCTTTCTCACAGACCCCAGCGTCCTAGACAAATGGGTGACGGAGGGTAAACACTAAGGGCTGGGTGCAATAGGCCGACGCTCTGTCTCCTCCTCCCTGTCTTCTTTTGACTCTCCCTCCCCTTCTCCCTTCCACCCACTCCCCCTCCCTTCCATTCTCACTATGGTCCTTTCATTCGGACTACCTTTCTTTACCTCTTCCACATAGCACACATACTTATGTTTCATTTTTGTCTTGCAGGTTTCCTACGCTGCTTCCACTGGAGTCCAACTCGTGATTTTTTTATTATACTGTTCTATTAAAGTTACTTTTCTATTTTTTTCTGTTTTCATAAATGTTACTTATTTTTTTAAATACATAACTGAGTGTATAGGTCTTCTTTTTCTGATGACACTCTATTGTTTTTTGTGAAAATCATCTGTTTATAGGAGATTTTAAGGACAACAATATTTAATATTAGAGTGCACCTACCAAACATAATCTAACTGACTAATAGACAAATGAAGCATGGGTAATTGTACAACTGCAAGGGTTCTGTGAGTGTATCACTTTATAACACCATAAGTACTGCCCGTGTGATTACAGAACAAATAAGGCACTGCCTAGGACCACCGAGACTTCAAGGACTGCCGGGGCCCACCCTGCATATTTAAATAAAGACCCGGAGTGTAGCGATCCCCAGACTTCAGTTGGCCTCGAACCCCCCGAACAATTAGTAAACAATACCCGGGTAGGTGGCGCTCCCCTAGGCTGCAAAACGTTTCTGTGCCCTTCCGCGCCTAATTTACATGTGACATTAAAATCCCCAGTCCTACAGAGACCCCGCAATATAATAACTGGATTGGCAATGGAACATTACCCACCCACCAGGGGCCTCATTTAAAAGAACGGGTGAGACCCCACTTTATTTTTTTTTTTTGTTTTTTTCTCTTCATTTTTACCATCCGCATCCCCTCTATTACAGCAATACCAGGTTTTCCTCCTTTCGCTTGAAGTAGTCGAACAAGTATTTGCTATCACAGGGTGGAAGAAATGCACCACCCTCAAATAGCAAACACAAATGTCCAGCAAATGCACACCCGGGACATTGTATGAGCTGCGCCTGAGAGGTCGTCCTCCCTACTACCGTGATGCATTTGTTAGTATAAACGCATACTAACACTACTTACACATGTGTAGTACAGTGACCAGAATGTAGTGAAGAAGCAGAGGAAGCGCAAAATCTACAAATATAAATCCTACCAGAAGTCAGATAACAGTTCAATGAGCCGACGACCCTGGCATGAGTAGAAACAGCTACACAAACAAAACGGGTCTTCAGCACAACACAAGCAATTTTGAAATATTGCTGAGTGGTGCCTCCTTTTTGCCTTCTCCCACTCGTCGCCAAATTTATGTAGTGAAGTGGCAGACAGCAGTGAATCCAATAAGTAGATTTATTACAAGAAAACAAGACACCTGAAACAACCACCAACAGGAGCAGACACCAAAGCAACTGTCTAATCCATCACCGTGTACAAACTCCGCAAGGTTCCCCTCATGACAGCCTTACATTCTAACATTACATACTGAGGGCCATATTATCAGGGAACGGTGATAAAATTATTGCCGCTTTAGCGGCAGAAAGCTGCAGCTAAAATGGCGAAAATGGGCTTGATAATATGCCGTAGAGAATTCCAATAAAAGCTCATGTTCTCGTGTTAACATGGGCTTCTATTGGAATTCTCTACGCATATTATCAAACCCATTATCACCGTTTTAGCAGCAGTTTCCTGCCGCTAAGGCGGCGATAATTTTAACGCAGTTCCTTGATAATATGCCCCTTAGATTCTAGTAGATTTACATACTAACATTCTACTATGACTTACAATGGAATACAACACAGAGCACATGACTTTACAGCAAAGAGCTCATAGTTTCATCCACGAGTCTTGACACCGGTAGGGGTAAGACTTTTGCTTCCCACTCCCTATATTGTATAAACGTAAACTAACACTTCTTCCACAAGTATGCTACAGCACCCAGAGCACATCACTTTACAGCAATGAGCTCACAATTTAGGCTCACGATTTAATCCCTGAGTCTTCACACCAGTGGGGATGAGTAGTTTGCTTCCCACTCCCTATGTACAAAAACGCATACTAACACTACTTACACACTTATACTAGAGTGGCTAGTATCCTACACTGCTCAGAGCCCATCACTTTACAGCAATCAGCTCGGTTTCATCCCCAAGTCTTCACACAGGTAGGCGTAACTACTTCGCATCCCGCTTCCGGCATACTATCAACACACAGTTGTGGTCAGTAGTTCGTTTCCCACTCCCTGTATGGTATAAACGCCTATTAACACTACTTGCACATGTATGCTACAAACACCAGACCACATCACTTTACAGCAATGACCTCACGGTTTAGACTCTCGGTTTCATACCCGAGTGTAGCACCATATCATATCACCACCATGCATCTTTGAGCAACACCGCACTTTCAGACCGTTAAAAGTGATAACTACCTACTAGCGACCGCCAGTAGGTAATCAAGAACAAATTGCAATAGTTCCTTGATTCTTTAGCTTTCAAAAATTCTCTCTATTACTGTCTTTCTACTTTTCCATATAAATAGTTTTTTGAATTTTCAAGTGCAAATCGAAGTCAGAAATGCAACGTATTCTATCAACACACTTTCTAGAACATTCGACAACACGTGGAGGTTAAAACTTAATCAATTTTTTTAAACCTAACAATATTTTTTTGCAATATTTTTGTTACATTGATGAAAGTACTCTAGCAGGTGATGTAATCCAGGAGCCATAGGTGTAGTTAAGTAGATTTATTCATAGTAAGTAGGATGGTAAAGAAGGCCCCACCGGGAGCAGCATCCAGCTGCTCAGCCCATCTCACTCAAACTGACCACACTTCAAACCATGCATCACGAACATTCCGATGACATCACACACACAGGCTGAGCAGCAGGGAAAAGGAGAATGCAAGAATACAACACATCTCCCTCCTTTAAACAATGAAGACAAAAGAATACAGGAGAGAATAACACAGTAAGCCCTGACGATGACAAAGTCAGGATTTCAAACAAGTTATAACTAGAATATATGAATAATTATACATAAAATTTGAAATAGCAATACAGCACAAAATAAGAACTAAAACCGCGGTTAATAATTTAAAATGGTATGATTAATGTATCACACCACCTAACGAAACAATGAAACCCATACATGACATACAATCCAACACATCGATGCAAAAACCTCACATGACAACTCATCCGCCAATAACCAAAAGTAAAAACATCACACGACACTACCATTCAACAGTTCAAGCTGACACACAAGACATCACCTAACCACCATCCCTCATCCAAACCAAAAATACCCAAAATATCACAAGTCATGCCAGTTGGCCAGACCGGTACAAAAGGGGGTGGTGATGGACGGAGCATCAGAACCAATCAAACACTCACACCCAGTCAACAGATCTGGGTTTGATCCATCACCGTTCTTTAGCCCACTCTACCACCCCAGTTCAGACATGGCCATATGCAAATCAGTCTGACCCTGTGCCTCATGGGAACAGTCCAGCCCGAACTGCCAAACCACGCCATCCCTGGAACGGAAACAAGCTTCCTAGGACCGGTTTCTGGCATTTCAGCCGTCTTCAGCCAGGCTTGCTTGAATCCAGTGGCAAAGTGAGCAAGGGTCTCACGTCTGAGCATACCCTGTCAACTTATGGCGAACAAAGCGGTACAAAAGGGGGTGGTGATGGACGGAGCATCAGAACCAATCAAACACTCACACCCAGTCAACAGATCTGGGTGTGATCCATCACCATTCTTTAGCCCACTCTGCCACCCCAGTTCAGACATGGCCATATGCAAATCAGTCTGACCCTGTGCCTCATGGGAACAGTCCAGCCCGAACTGCCAAGCCATGCCTTCCCTGGACTGGAAACAAGCTTCCTAGGACCGGTTGCTGGCATTTCAGCCGTCTTTAGCCAGGCTTGCTTGAATCCAGTGGCAAAGTGAGCAAGGGACTCACGTCTGAGCATACCCTGCCAACTTATGGCGAACAAAGCGGTACAAAAGGGGGTGGTGATGGACAGAGCATCAGAACCAATCAAACACTCACACCCAGTCAACAGATCTGGGTTTGATCCATCACCGTTCTTTAGCCCACTCTGCCACACCAGTGTTTGATTGGTTCTGATGCTCCGTCCATCACCACCCCCTTTTGTACCGCTTTTTTTGCCATAAGTTGGCAGGATATGATCAGACGTGAGTCCCTTGCTCACTTTGCCACTGGATTCAAGCAAGCCTGGCTGAAGACGGCTGAAATGCCAGAAACCGGTCCTAGGAAGCTTGTTTCCGTTCCAGGGAAGGCGTGGCTTGGCAGTTCGGGCTGGACTGTTCCCATGAGGCACAGGGTCAGACTGATTTGCATATGGCCATGTCTGAACTGGGGTGGCAGAGTGGGCTAAAGAACGGTGATGGATCAAACCCAGATATGTTGACTGGGTGTGAGTGTTTGATTGGTTCTGATGCTCTGTCCATCACCACCCCCTTTTGTACCGCTTTGTTCGCCATAAGTTGGCAGGGTATGCTCAGACGTGAGTCCCTTGCTCACTTTGCCACTGGATTCAAGCAAGCCTGGCTGAAGACGGCTGAAATGCCAGAAACCGGTCCTAGGAAGCTTGTTTCCAGTCCAGGGAAGGCACGGCTTGGCAGTTCTGGCTGGACTGTTCCCATGAGGCACAGGGTCAGACTGATTTGCATATGGCCATGTCTGAACTGGGGTGGCAGAGTGGGCTAAAGAACGGTGATGGATCAAACCCAGATCTGTTGACTGGGTGTGAGTGTTTGATTGGTTCTGATGCTCTGTCCATCACCACCCCCTTTTGTACCAGTTGGCCAGACCAGCACAAAAACGATAAACAGGTAACCGAAATTAAAAGGAATAGCAGCCCTCAGATTAACAAAGACAGAAATGTATCATTTCTTAAACTAAACACCACAGCATGGGGAATAAGACTCCCCAAAACACTCAATGACTATTTAAATATATGCCAAAGCATATCACAACTTTAAAAGGGTATTTTAACCCTTGAAACCAATGCCTAGGCCACACACTCTTTAAGGGGCACATGACTCCCCAGCGCTCTCAGGATTCCCAACTCCCAGAAACGCACGCCTAGACAACCTTAACACACTTTAAAAGGGTATTTTAACCCTTGGAACCAATGCCCAGACCACACACTCTTTAAGGGGTACATGACTCCCCAGCACTCTCAGGATTCCTAACTCCCAGAAACGCACGCCTAGACAACACTTAAAACACTTTAAAAGGGTATTAACCCACGAACCCAACGCCTAGGTAAAATCATTTTTAAAAGGGGTACATGACTCCCCAGCGCTCACGGGATACATGACACCCAGAACGCACACCTAGACAACACTTAATACACTTTAAAGGGTTTTTGACCCTTGAAATACACACCTAGGAAAACCACTTTAAGGGGTACATGACTCCCCAGCGCTCACAGGATACATGACTCCCTGAAACGCACGCCTAGACTAAACATATGACATGCTTTAAAAGGTATATGACTCTTAAAACCAACGCCTAGGCAAAACCACTTTAAGGGGTACATGACTCCCCAGCGCTCACGGGATACTTGACTCCCTGAACGCACGCCTAGACCAACCACTTTAAGGATTCAAAATGCATGCAAGCAAAATGAATAAAACCTATGAGTTCACGCACTTAGTAGATGTGAAAAGATGATAACATTGAAATTCCCAAAGAGAATAAGTAAATAAGATGACATGCATCATCTTACAACAACTCATCAAGTATGGCAAACAAATGACCATAAATTTTGTATGCATAAGCAGATATACTAGCTCATTCACAGTAACCGTACAAAAAGCACATATCCGATGGATTGAAATAAATAGAATGGATACAGTTGTGACGATAATACTGTAAGACTTAAACATGGCAACATAATAAATTAAAATAATAAATGTAGTCACCTTTGTCATCACTGAGAAAGATGCACGAAAGAAAATCCCAACAGTACACAAGTTGAAATCAACTCATTAGGATCGATCCAAATCCACAAGATGGCAGTGTTGCCAAAAATGTGATAATGAAACGCCCAATAATACATCGATTTCCTTGCAGGGTGAGGAATAAAGGATCGGAGCAGTGCTCATTACAGTACCAATACAGTGCCATACATCGCAGCTGACACGGTTTAGCACGCTCAGGTGTGTTGATCACATCAACTTTTTTCGGATGAAGTTCAAGATATTAGTCTTCATGCGATGAAGTTTTTCCTTTTTTTTTTTTTTAACTTAAGATGAATTACCTGACACAAGTATGCAGCGCTCCTTTCAAATTAAATTTGTTCATATACAGACCTCGCAGTGACAAATCCGCAGCGGTTTGGCACACAACTCTGTGCTTCACAGATGGAAAACACAAGATGGCAGCACGCTGAATTGACGCCCGCCGGGTGGCTCGAGGCGCGTCCGTGAGTGAAGGCGTCAATCGGCAATGCGCAAGAAGTGAAGTTGCTGTGACGTCAGAACAGTACTTGCCCGTGCACTCGGTGGTTGTACAACAGGTAAGAGCGCGCGGACTCAGCACCACACACGCTTCAGTTTTAAAAATTTCACCATTTTCAAAAAAACTGCCAACTACAGTTCCATGGCAAAACACTTAGTTTACCACTTCGATGGTATTGCGAAACAACCCAAAACTGGGTGCCAACACTCGCGAGGCATCTCTCAGACTTAACATGACGGCAAATTAAATATGAAAAAACGACACACGATGTCTCCACCTCTTGATGAAAACGCTAACACTCTGCCAGTTCACAAGGTCAGATAGTTCCATGTGATGATTCCGTGTGGCTTCACCATGTGAAACACCCTGGTAAATGATTTAACACATCCAGAAAATACTGCGGGACATTTGCTGACCAGAGAAATAGATTAAGCATCCCCTCTTTAACCAGAGTCAGTTCAAAACTCAAAAAAACGTTTTGGACAGCGTATTTTGGCATTAGCATCGTTGCAGCAGTAGACAGCCAAAAAGTCCAATGTTAGTAGGTCTCAGATTTCAGGTCACATACTGTCCAACACTAGTGGGATTATTATCATTATTTTTTTTTCGAAGTTATTCTAAGGTGAAAATATTAACAGGTTACAATCCAATTGAGCCACACAACTTCCAACGCCCAAAACATACCTCTGTAGGCTGTCTGTTATAAAAGACACCGGTGGGGCATCCAAGGCGTGGATTAGCTTTGTCTTCAGGCTCAGCTTGCTTCACTTAAGCGCAGTTTCATTAGTTCCTTAAGTTTTCGCGTGGTTCTTTACTTCCAATCGTCGCCACTGTTACACTGATGAAAGTACTCTGGCAGGTAATGTAATCCAGGAGCCATAGGTGTAGTTAAGTAGATTTATTCATAGTAAGTAGGATGGTAAAGAAGGCCCCACCGGGAGCAGCATCCAGCTGCGCAGCCCATCTCACTCAAACTTACCACACTTCAAACCATGCATCACGAACATTCCGATGACATCACACACACAGGCTGAGCAGCAGGGAAAAGGAGAATACAAGAATACAACAATTTTCTCGTACATTTAACGGCACGTGCAGGTTAAAAGTTCACGATTGTTTTAAGTTCGAACAGTGCCTTCCAAATGCAAGTAGCAGGTGTGGTTGAGTTGAGCAAATTTTATCCTATAATATGTACTATAATATGTACGTGCAAACTGCTTTTTCTTAACTAATCACAAACATACTTTTCCACAAAACGAATGTGCACCCTACTTTTAAAAAACAATGCTTTTCATCTCCCAATCAGGTACCATTTTGTATGAGAAAAGAAACAAGTTCCCCATTGTTAGAAATGGGATTTCTGGCTGGCTAAGGTGTGCGCCAAAGCCAGGCAGAAACCACCACTCTAGTCATGGCAAGGAATTTACACGCCAAAGATAACCCCAGCTTACCCCCTTGGTAGCTTGGCACGAGCAGTCAGGCTTATCTTGTAGGCAATGTGTGAAGCGCTTGCGCACGCACACAGCAACAACACCCTAGGTACACCACAAAAGGAACTCCACACAAGGTTATATATAAAAATAGCCTTTGTATTGTCATACATACATTAGAAACACAATCACATAATATACACTGTGCCAACTGGCACTAGGCAATATTCACAGGGGAATTATATACAGGACCAGGCAAGTAAATGCAAATATAAAACACAACCAGTAACTACTGGTACAATAATGGCCTCAGCATTATCACATTAGCATTAGACATCATAACATGACATTAGGCAGTAACCCGTTAGGCCCCAAACCTCCTTAGCATAAACACATTACGCAATGATCATGAGGCCTAAATCATATATCCCCCCGAGGGCAACACATGACTCATGTGTCATGTGACAGTCTGCCTGGCGCATATCTCCCTTCTCCTGTCCACCTGATAGGGCGTGAAGATCCCCCAGAACAGTAGTGGTGTTACCATGGTCACTCCAAGGGAACTCTGCCCTACTGGCTGGTCCCTGACCCACTGGTTTTTCCACTGGAGAATACATCCCCATGTCACCCCTCAATTCGGACTTCTGTACCCTCCCAACTGGAGCAGCACCGCCAGACACTAGAACCACTGGAGCTCTATTAACAGACGTTCCAGGTTCTCCAGACACTAGGAGATCCTCCTCAAATGGACTAACAGGACAGCCTAGGCCCCCAACCTGGTGTTCCCTGAAAAAACCATCCAGGTTCTGAGACTGGGTTTCGGGTACCGGGGAACACTCAGTCCCGCACTCACTCCTACTCCCCTGAGACAGGACTTGAGCCCCTACACCCCTCTCTCTACACTGGGACCTAGCTGGGCTACTCTGAACCTCTTTCACCACTCTGGGCTGGAAGATACCAGAGCCACTAATTTTGGAATCACTCCCCAATGCCTTTACAGAACCTCGGGCCTTTTCCCAGAGGTCTACTCTTTGTGCAAACTCCCATAGATCAGTAAACCCACCCTCCAACAGGTGTTGGCGCAACCCCGGCGAACAACAACTGAGCAGGTGCTCTCTGATAATCAAGTCAAACAGTCCGTCAAAATCCTCTTCCGTGTGAACGCTTATCCAATAAGCCAGTGCATCATTACAGTCATCCGAAAAATCCACCCAAGACTGGTGAGACGGTTTCTTACTGTTCCTGAACTTCAACCTGTACTCCTCTTCTTGGGAACAAGGTACCATACTTTGTGAACTGGGAATGGGACTTCCAGCACTGGATTCTATATTGCTGCCACCACTGGACTCAACCCTCACTGGGGGATCCAGAAAACTTCAACTGCGCTCAGGCGATAATCTACCCTCCAGAGCTAATTTCTCTCTGGTGAAGGCCCTCCGGGCCTCCGCCATCCTCTCCTGTGCTAAGAACCTCTTGGTCTCAAACTTTTTCTCCTCCACACCCAGCTGCACTATCTCCTTGGCATGCTCTAACCTGAGCTTGTCCAAAGCCAGCTGATGCTCCCTTTCTACCCTCCTATCTACCCACTCCTCTGGGGACAGGGAAAGGGATGGGGCCCCCGAATCTGGACCCAGCAAGGGACTCCCTATCTATGGGGTCCTCGCTATATACTGGTGACCCTGTCCTGTCATTTTCCTCAACTTCTTCAGACTCTTCAGGGCCACCCACAGACCCACCACCCTCTTGGAGTGCGGCCTGGTCCCTGCCTATCTGTCTCCATCTATCCTGTTGCCAGTGTAGCAGGGCTGTCCTAAGGGATAACTGAGTGTCTTCCTCACCCACTGCTAAGCTTCTCTCATCACAGAACCCCCTTAACTCCAACATACTGTATTCCAACAGATTATATGCATTAAAGGTAGGTTCCATTGTTGGCAAGGTACTAAAACCCACACTGGTATAATGTAGGACTCCTCTGCTTAAGAATGATCTGAAGCAACAGTACACAATTTGAAAATGACACTTTCAGGAGAAAATAAAATCTGAAACTATAATCCCCAATATGTGATTATCTAAATGCAGAGCTTGTAGTGCGACCAGTCGCCGCTGTGGTACTGCACAAACACAAGTCCTAATCCCACCGCTGCCACCAATGTTAGAAATGGGATTTCTGGCTGGCTAAGGTGTGCGCCAAAGCCAGGCAGAAACCACCACTCTAGTCAGGGCAAGGAAGTTACATGCCAAAGATAACCCCTGCTCACCCCCTTGGTAGCTTGGCATGAGCAGTCAGGCTTATCTCGGAGGCAATGTGTAAAGCGCTTGCGCATGCAGACAGCAACAACACCCTGGGTACACCACAAAAGGAACTCCACACAAGGTTATATATAAAAATAGCCTTTGTATTGTCATACATACATTAGAAACACAATCACATAATATACACTGTGCCAACTGGCACTAGGCAATATTCACAGGGGAATTATATACAGGACCAGGCAAGTAAATGCAAATATAAAACACAACCAGTAACTACTGGTACAATAATGACCTCAGCATTATCACATTAGCATTAGACATCATAACATGACATTAGGCAGTAACACGTTAGGTCCTAAACCTCCTTAGCATAAACACTTTACGCAATGATCACGAGGCCTAAATCATATTTGTCCCATGCATCACAGTAGGCATTAAAACACGCTATGCATAAATCACTTTGGGCAAATCATTATATCATGACATTTGTATTAGGCACGGCCACATTAGGCAATCGCAGTAAGCATCAAAAGCATTTGGCCCAGACCTCATAAGCATAGACCCCCCTATGCATCACAAACTTATCATGCCCCCTAGACAATAGCTCAGCAGTGCACGTAGCAATCTCATCTGAGTGCACTTAGCTCATTAGTCGCTCCTGGGCGTAAATATCACTGCTCCAGGGCCCAATCTGCCACCATGTCACCCAAGAGCCCACTGGCCTCCAAGAGGCAGTCCAGTGCCTCTGCGCTTTCCACCTGGACTGCCCGGTATTTTGTTGTGGAGACTCCTTGCTCCACCCAGGCTTGGGGGGCCTCCGTCATGGTTCCACCCCAAGTCAGTGCCTAATTAAACTGGGACACCGGCGGGGCCTCTCGGGAAATGCAGGGAAGGCAAAGAATGCCAATAAATGGCTGTGGGACCTAGGGTGACTCCGGCAGCTGACCGCTAATCTTGGGGGTAGCCGCGTCCCTGGCCACGTATTGACAGCCAGATACAGCTCCTCACCTTGTATCCCTTACTGGAGACAGCCCCTGGTGCGGAGGAACGGCTGCAACTGCCCGCGACCATTCGGCGCAGCTGCGGCAATGCAGGGATGTGCCTGGGACTCCTCTGGCTGCCCCCACAGGCACCGACAATGTGCCTCGCTTTCAGATGCAGCCCCCACTCACCGGGCTCTCAGTTGCATCGTCTGCGCTCCTCCTCTGTCTCGGGCAGGACTGTTTTTCACCCAGTCCCTCTCCTGGGACCAGGACTTCTGCACGACGTCCGGGGCTGCTTGCGGGGCTCCTCCCAGCCACACAGGAGGGGCACTCAAGCGGACAGCTGCCTCCGGCTCTTCTTCGGCACTGGAGCGCGGGGTAGGCTCCCATCCACTTCCTGCTTTTCAGGTCCCAGGAGCACGGGGTAGGCTCCCGTCCGCTTCCTGCTTTTCTTGGTCAGGCTCCGCCCACGGCTCGGCGAGGGTTGCCTGACTTCCTGGTTGGCCCGGGCTGCGGCGGTGATCTCCTCAGTACGGGGTAGGCTTCCAGTGTTTTTTAAAATAAAGTCACCTGCGGGGTGGGCACCCGCTAGGCGTATTTAAAAACGGCAAATGCGTGGGGTGGGCTCCAATTTCCCATGAAGCATGGGGGGGATCCCTACACCGGGGATTCCCTCACAGGGAGGTGCAGCTCAGCGCTGCCAATTATAAACTAGAAGCGCTCTCCATAATAAAAGTAAAGCGCTCTCAGGAGCTTCTCCAAAAGGACAAAATAAAGCGCTCACAGGCTCTTGAAGTCCCAAGTCCAGGGACAAGAATGCAGCACTACTCCCAATAAAAGGCAAAGTTCAGGGGGCAAGAGGCTGGGCTCAGGTAGGCCAGCACACAGGGCTCTCCAGCTGAGAAGCAGTCCCTTGTGGTGGTTCCTCATGGAGCCCAGCAGCAGCCCCCCCTCAAGTTAGAACAGCACACCAGAGAACCTTTTCATGGGGTCACAGCCCCTTCTTTTATATACTGATCCCCCTTTGTCACACAGCACAGGGCTGGGGGGAAACCAGATGCAACTGGTTTAGGGGAGCTTTGGAGCACTTTGTTGTGCTCAGCTCCTCTCTCCTTTGTCAGGTGGGGGCTAGGTGCTCAGACGCACCAGAGGGGGCGGAGCCAGCATTGTGGAGGGAAGGCACAGTCCTATTCAGGTCCCAGGTGCAACTCCTCCCTCCTATCTAGATGTAGATCTCTCTATTCACCACTGGGCTGACTCACCCTGGCTCCTGGAATTCCCCACACCATCCAGTGCCTGTCAATCACAAGCCAGACATGCACTACCCATCAGGCAGGCAGACACACAGCACACAGAAATGCCAACTTCTAGAAATTACGTCTGTACTAATTAATAGTCTTTATTCAAACTTTATCTTTTTTGTCATTTGAATGATTTTGGTAAAATGTTTTTCAATTCGACAACCAGTTAAACACCAAATACCACAAAAACATTTTTTACAAGAAAAGAAACAATTGTAACACACAGTGCAAAACAAAAAACACTAGATCTAAACTGCCAATATGGCAGATACACAAATTTATACACTCATTCAAGCACCACTCCTCATTCAACAACAACAAACACACGTTCAACACAATGTGCCTTTGGTTACAATTGACTAGGATTTGAAACAACCAAAGGACTATCCAAACAAGGAAAAAATGAAAAGCAGGACCGTTTAAATGTGCAAAAAAATCTACTCATTGGACAGTCATTTGATAGAATAAACAAGAGAATTCTAGAGATGCACCAAAACGGACTGATTACACCAATGTTTGGAATAAACGGAAAGAAGGTCTACGCGTTTCGAACCCTGTTTTATTTGACTAGTGGGTTCTCTTCAGGACCACAATACTAAAAATGAAAGGAAAAGGAGAGAAGAAAATTTGAGGCTGAACTTCAATCTAAAAAACCTGAGAGTGCAAACAACGTTAATCGCCGCCTCGATATGACAAGACTTACCAAAGTGGCAGTGCACTAACAAGTGCCCTTTCAATGTTCAAAGATGAGTTTAACTAAAAGAAATGGACGGAAAAAGGAGCATTCAGTCACTATGGGGAACAAGGAAAAGATAAGCCGTCAAGGAAGGACTGAGCGTTTAATAACTTATTGGTGGATGAATCCCGGGTGAGACACATGGGGACAACACTGTCAATGGTTATTCAGATCATCACACATGATCAACTGGGAGCAGGACGCTCCGCGCTGGAAAGGAGAAGCAAATCTTTAGTTTGAGTAAAAGGGCAGGACTCGACCTTCATAGCACTGCAACGTGACGGCGTGTGGAAGAAATGGCATACCTTGCAAAAACTTTAAGCTGCGCCCGTTCAGCACTGGCGGTCTCTCGGCTGACGGGAGGGATGTGATTTGCCTGGGTCGACGAATCGGGAAACAAATAAAGTGGCATCAATCCAGACTGCTAGCGTGCCTCAAACACCTAACAGAGCAAGAGGAAATTGGCCAGTGTATTCATTCTGACGCCAATTACCTAATTCGTGGTGGAGAACACGTTTCTTCGTCCAGAGCCTGAAGCGAGTGCTTGGGAACCAGCACTTCCGTGTTTGGTCTAAATGGAATCCTGGGATCGAAACGGAATTCTGGGAAATTTAGTGGTGTAGTTCGAAAGGTACAATGCGGCTTAAAAGAAGGGTTTTTTTAGAGAGTTTTTTTTGGAGAGTTAATTTGCGCTGTTGCCAAATGATGGATCTTCTATGCGCGGGCCATGAACATGGAATCACCGAGTAATTAGAAACAAAAGGGGGTTCTAATCAAGATATTGAGAAAATGTTCAATGAAGAAACACTTTTCATGTGGACTGGTCCTGATACAAGTATGAGAAATGATGCGGGCCAGAGACTTTATAATCTGTAAATTTCTGATAGTTCATTGAGTCCAGAGATCGCAGTGTCGAATTTTACGATTAGCATTGCTTCCCGTTGTGAGAGCTTGAGTTCGATGTCGCCCCCTCTAGGGTCACGTTCCACTTTAGAAATTACCGTCCAACGGAGATCTTTTTCCGCATGCATCATTTTGCGCCTATGATTGACAAGTGGTGCAGTCTCAACATTTTTCCTGATTCGGGACTTGTGTTGCGTTATTCTCTGTCGGACCTCCCGATTGGTTTTTCCGATGTATAACAATGAACAGGGATAGATTATTCCATAAATCACATGTTTAGTTTTACAGTTCGAAAAAGTGTCATGCTTCCAATGGATCCCTTTATGGGAAAACAACGAACCTCCGAATGTTTGGTCACAGCACGAGCAAGTCCCACATTTATGGTGTCCTTTTATGGATGTCAAGCCCATCAGTTGCCTTAATGTAGGTTCCATCACTTTTTTAGAAGTTGCCCTGATTATATGGTTAGCCACATTTCTTTCTCTCTTGAAGGCGAACAAGGGGGAAGTTTGCAAAGATGGATCCAGGTTTTGGATGAGATGCCAGTTCTGATGGATCACTTTTTTTAGTTGGTTAGAGTTAGGACAGAAGGTGGTCACAAATACTTGGCGTCCTGTAGAAGGTTTCTCTTTTTTCATGAGCAGTGTTTCCCTAGGGGTCCACCACGCTCTCTTCATAGCTGTTTTTAGCAATTTTTTGGGATAACCCCGATCTCGTAGTTTTTCAACGAGATTGTTGGCATGGATGTTGTAATTATCTTTGAAAAAGCAATTCCTTCTTATTCTCAAAAACTGTCCATACGTTAAGTTTTCTTTTAAGCTTCTAGGGTGATTGCTTGAGAATAAAATAGCCTTGCTCCTATCCGTCGGTTTGGTGTATAGTGTAGTGACTAAGTGCCCTTCACTGTTGTTTATTCTATCAAATGACTGTCCAATGAATAGATTGTTTTGCACATTTAAACGGTCCTGCTTTTCATTTTTTCCTTGTTTGGATAGTCTATGGTTGTTTCAAATCCTAGTCAATTGTAACCAAAGGCACATTGTGTTGAACGTGTGTTTGTCTTGTTGAATGAGGAGTGGCGCTTGAATGAGTGTATAAATTTGTGTATCTGC
This sequence comes from Triturus cristatus, assembly GCF_964204655.1. Taxonomy (NCBI): domain Eukaryota; kingdom Metazoa; phylum Chordata; class Amphibia; order Caudata; family Salamandridae; genus Triturus; species Triturus cristatus. The sequence goes on along the minus strand of NC_140588.1, from coordinate 1,116,101,746 downwards.
CATATTGGCAGTTTAGATCTAGTGTTTTTTGTTTTGCACTGTGTGTTACAATTGTTTCTTTTCTTGTAAAAAATGTTTTTGTGGTATTTGGTGTTTAATTGGTTGTCGAATTGAAAAACATTTTACCAAAATCATTTGAATGATAAAAAAGATATAGTTTGAATAAATACTATTAATTAGTACAGACGTAGTTGTTGTATTTTTCTTCTACGGTCTATTGATTTTCGTTAAATAGCAATCAGCACTGGCATCCTCTCTAGTTTTTCACGTGTATCGGCTCAGCCTTGCTGATCGGAGCCACACCCATTTTTGTTCCCAGAAACTTCTAGAAATGGCACTTCTCCTATAGTTATAATAAATCCGTGCAAAGCATTGCTCATCATTTATTCTTACGAGTTCGCACATACTAAACTTGACCCTGCACTCCTCTCACATCAGGAATTACCATGGATACACATATCCCCCATGCATTCCTATGGGAGGGCAGGCCAGTCTCACTAGATGTAACACAGAGCGCACGTACTTTACAATGGGACACAGTGCTAAAGTGCCTAGAGGCCTAAAACCAGTAATATTAGGTCACATTAAAAGGCAAAAAGTTTAGGGGTGAACCTGCCAAAAGGGCCAAGTCCAACACCCATCTTTAAACATATCTCCTATTCTACGAAGGAACTGCATGAGCTACAGACACCTTTCCATACCTTCCAGCCATACCTTCAAAATGCTAGTGTGGATCGTGGGACATAGCTATGTTTTCTGGTGCAAGAGGTATGCAGAACAGAGACGTATTGACTTAGACCTAGGTTTACAAAATGTGGACATTCAATGGTTTGGACAGAGAGGATTGAAGTGGCACCAATTGCTGCCTTTGGTTAAAACCTGTTTGCATCTCTAAAACCCTGACCTCATGATTGTGCACTACGGTGGAAACAACCTAGGCACATTGACTGGGGCAGATTTGGAAATGCTTATAAAGGACACCTTTGGACAATTGATGTTACTTTTGCCTCAAACTGTCTTTGTATATTCAAATATATGCCAAAGACAGAAGTGGAAATGGTCCAAAAATGTTGTCCTCAGATCTCGGAAAAAGTCAACAAAGCTGTCTCTGCATACCTCAGAGACCACAAAATGGGGTCCATATACAACAACAACATACGTTTTGATATGGCGGATATATACAAAAGTGATGGAGTACACTTCACAGATCCGGGAAACTGAGTTTTCCTGAATAACTGGAAGCTGTGCATCCGCACTTATATGTAGTTCCAACTAATGAACACAAGGGCTCTTTTTAGAGCCACCCAATAACTTACAACTTAGGCCCCTTATTTTAGGGCCATATAACTCCAACTCCTGCACCCTCGTCAAAATGCATTCTCCACACAGCTGTGGTGCACCGGCCAAACCATCTCACTTTGCAGCACAGACCTCTCGCTTTGATCCCCAGCTCTACTCACCCACAAGGGTGAGTAGTTTGCGCTCTACAAATTCCATATTGATTTACCTTCACACTCCCTATACAACACCACCTAAGCACCATACACAAGCTACAATGATCTAAACGAAAGTTCATCCAAGTAACTAACTACATGCTGACACTACTTGCACAGATGTGGCACAGCGGCCAGAGCACATGACTTCACAGCATATGACACACAGTTTGGGCTCACGCTTTAATCCCTGACTCCGGCAGCAGCTCAGCTTAGCAACATGAGACTCTAGACAATACCTCACATATATTCCGTACCCCAGGACTTTCATACGAGTTTGGGTCAGTAGTTCATCCTAGTAGTTATAAACACATCTGGAAACTACTTCCACAACTGTAGTGCAGCGGCCACGGCACATGACTTCACAGCATAAGACACACAATTCGGGCTCACGCTTTAATCCCCGAGTCCCGCACCAGCTCACCTTATCCGCATCAGACTCTACCCAATACCTCACTTAATTTCTGTAGCCTACCACTTACACACCGGTAGGGGTAAATACTTCGCATCGCACCCCCTCTATAGTACACCCTAAACAGCCCACAGAGGTTACAGTGCTCCTACCCTCCTATTTCCCACTTTTCCCCCCTTTTTCCCCCTTTATTCCCCTTATTCGCTTCAACGGAATCACAAAATGGCGGCCAACACTTCCTAGCTGCAACCGCTCGCACTGCTCGCAGCCAATCAGCAACAAGCTCGTGCTTGTAACACCTCAGCCAATCAGATGGCAGAATTCCCAAATATCGATATCTGTAAATTTCGATCTTTCTCAAAAACTACTGAACAAATTTACACCAAATAAACAAAAGTGTGCTTTTTAGGCAAACATCCTTCTCCCTGCCAAATTTGGGGTAATTCCGTTCACCCATTAAATCTGTAGCCTTGTCTAAAGTTTCCTAAGGAAATTAACATGGAGAAAACCCATTTTGGGACCCCCCTTTTTTCTCAGCCCTCCTTGACGAATCACCCCAAAACGTTCAACATGGGAGCTGATCTCAACAAAGAAATAGTTTTGAAAATTTCGCGAAGATTCGTCAATCGGCGCAAAAGTTATTGGGAATAGAATGTTGGCATTTTCCTATGATAACTAGGTCCTACCTATAACTACCTACTGGTGGCCGCCAGTAGGTAATATATATATATATATATATATATTCACTGAAAAAACCATAGGTTTCACACATGTTATAGTTAGCTGTACATTTCACTCGTAAAAAACCAATGAAATTGCCCCGTTATAGTTAGTGCAGGCAACTATAACTCACGCGACCGCAATCCTCTGCTGATGCTAATACTGTATTTAGACACTTATTTGCCCATGTCTTCTTCCATTAAATTTTAGCTATACATATATTACAAATATTTTTTTTTCATAAAGACACATATGTCATCAGCAGAAGATTGCGGTCGCGTGAGTTATAGTTGCCTGCACTAACTATAACGGGGCAATTTCATTGGTTTTTTACGAGTGAAATGTACAGCTAACTATAACATGTGTGAAACCTATGGTTTTTTCAGTGAATTTGCAAGGTTTTTTAAATGCTAATTCCTAACTATAACGTGTGTGAAACCTATGGTTTTTTTAGTGAATTTGTACGGTTTTTTAAATGCTAAGTTACTTTACGCCATTCGTGGCGTGCGCGCCCAGTTACCGCAGTTCGTTCCGTGCGCGCACGGTGCGCTTCGCGCACCGTGCGTGCACAGTGAGCACGCGGTGCGCTTCGCGCACCGCGCGCCCACTTTACGCAGTTAGTGCCCTGCACGCACGGTGGTCACGCGGTGCGCTGCGCGCACCGCGTGCCCACGTTATGCGGGATGGGCCATGTACGCACGATGCACTTCACGCACCGTGCACACATGGGGGACATATTATGCGCATCTTTGTGAAATTTAATCTTTGTTGATTTCTTTGCTGTTATAAGCCATGTGCAATTGGTGCCCTTCGGGCACCAATTGCACACGGGGTGGGGAGAGTGTGGATAATTATTTTTTTTTACATTTTTTACCGTACGCGTACGGTAAGCGTAATCGCCGATTTTCCGAAAAAAAAAAAAAAATATTTTGGGCTTGGGGGTTGTTTGGGGACCCCTATATCAATGCTGGGTGGTTAGGGTCTCAAGAAACTGCCTCTTTAGACATTTTTTGGCTTCGTTTTTCCATCCCCCCTCAGAGAGCGAGAGATAAAATGGCGGCCGCCGCTTCCTGGTTTCGACCGATTCGAATGTTTACTAAGATCTAAGAGCCAATCAAAATCGCGCACGCCACCGTACGCGTACGGTAAGCGCACCGTAAGCGCACCGTAAGCTGCCACAGATATATATATTGATTTAAAGGCTATTTTCTCAGAATCTACTGAACAGATTTACACCAAACCTACAAAAGGCACTTCCTTGACCTGAGGACTACCTCTCTGCCAAATTTCAAGTAATTCTGTTCAGCCGTTCGGGCTGTAGCTGTGTCTAAAGGTCCTATGGAAAAATGCATGGGAAAAACGCGTTTTGGGACCCCCCTTTTATCTCAGCCCCCGCTTGACGAATCCCCCCGAGACTTTCAGGGTAGGAGCGTAGCGTAGCGCCCCACCTATTTTGAAAAATTTGCGAGGATTCTTCGACCGGCGCCAAAGTTATTCAAAATAGAATGTTGCAGATTTCCTATGGAAACGTGGTCCTAACTATAACTACCTACTGGCGACCGCCAGTAGGTAATGTATATATATATTATCTACTGGCGTCGCCAGTAGATAGTTAAAGTTAGGATCGAGTTCCCATAGGAAATATGAAAATTCTATTTTGAAAAACTTTGGCGCCGGTTGACTTATCTTCGTGAAATTTTCAAAACTAATGGGGCGCTCCGCTCAGCTCCTACCCTGAAAGTCGCGGGTGATTCGTCAAGCGGGGGTTGAGAAAAAAGGGGGGTCCCAAAACGCGTTTTCCCCATGCATTTTCCCATAGGACCTTTAGTCGAAAGTACAGCCCGAACGGCTGAACAGAATTACATGAAATTTGGCAAAGAGGTAGTCCTCAGGTCAGGCATGTGCCTTTTGCATATATGGCGTCAATCTGTTCAGTAGTTCCTCAGAAAATTGCAGTTAAAAGTGCATAAATTTCTATATGCGCGCACCGTGCGCGCACCGTGCGCCCACCAAGTGTCCGCGAGCGTAATTCTGATTGGTGGTTAGATGTCAGTCAACATTCCAATCGGTCGAAATCAGGAAGTGTCGGACGCCATTTTGTGTGTGACAGTGAAAAAGAAAGGTGGAGAACGTGAAAAGGGAGCAGGGTAGAGAGTTCCTGACCCCCTAGCCTTTGTCAGGGGGTCCCTGAAGGACCCCGGAGGGTGAAAAAAACATTTTATTTTTTTCAAAAAATCGCGGGGTGTGCGCACGGTGCGCGCACCCCCAGCCGCTATTTTGAGTTTTAGAGGCAGAAGAGAGCTAAAAACACAAGTGGAGAACGTGAAAAGGGGGCAGGGTAGAGAGTCCCTGACCCCCTAGGCCTTCTCAGGGGGACCATGAAAGACCCTAAGGTCCCCCCCAAAAAATATTTTTTTATACATATTGCGCCATGCGCGCACGGTGCGCACACGGCGGCAACAAATTTATGAAAAAAATAGAATTAAAAATCAAGTTTAAGTGTTTAGATGTTGGTTGGCTCTAAAAGAGCCGTTGTGTTCATTGAGTGTTTTTTTGTACCTACAAGTAAGTACCGATGCAGAGTCTAAAGTTCAAGAGGAAGACTCTGTTCCCTTCATCTGTGAAATGAACACCGTCTCCTCTATAAATGCCTTGCATGTTGTAACGCAAGTTGTTGTGGTATATAGAACCCATAACATAGTCTCTGAGGAAAGCAGAAACAGACTTATTGACGTGCTTTTTTGCTTTCTCAAACTGCGGACAATATTGGTTGGACCAGTTCCACTTTTGTCTTAGGCATATATTAGAATATACAAAGGTAGTTTGTGGAAAAAGTGACATCAATTGTACAAAGGTGTCCTTAACAAGCATTTCCAGACCTCCCCCAGTTAAAGTGCCTAGGTCATTTCCACCACAGTGCACAATTATACGGTCAGACTGAGGGAGATGTAGAAAGGAGTTCACCAAAGGCATTAATTGGTGCCACTTTAACCCTCTCTGACCAATCCTTTTAATATCTACATTTGGCAAAGCAAGGTCTTTCACAATACCTCTTTTTTCTGCATACTTTTCACTCCAGTAGACATAGCTATGACCTACAATCCACACTGTGAACATCTTTCAAGGAGATCTGGATGCACTCAGAAGGTGTATTTCAGTAGAATGGCAATATGAAAAGAAAGATAGTTGCAAAATGGAGGCTTACATACTTTTTTAAAATAAAAATAACTCATTGGCTGTTTCAGACCATTCAACACTAGAAACTAGGCTGTATGTTTAAATTTTTAAAAGCATATTGTGTATTGGTTCAGTAAAATGTGTTCCCACAGATGATGACTTTGGATGTGCTGTTAGGTTTGAAAAGTCAAGCACTCTTGCTCTTTGGATTAGAAACATTGTGTGCTGAACTTCTGACCTCTCTGCTCACACCAGTGTTCCATGATCTGTTGCTATGGTAGCAGGCAGAAGTCATGTTGGGGGTAGGAATCATTTGGAAAGGGTTGAAATTTGCAACCAATAGAAATGTGTGATTCCATTTAAAAAAATGTGGGAAGCAATGTGATTTGAAGTTAACACGTATATGTATGAAAAAAGAGAGGGAAATGTTGCCATTTAGTGGTTCTGGTGAGAGGAGTACAGCTCAGAGATTCTGGCTCTGATAATCTGCTGTGTGAGTGGCACATTTCTTTCTCAACTAACTACTTTTAAAGGTGAGTTATGAATTTGAGAGGGGATGTATGTGGTGTATTTTGATATAAATAATAGAAATTTGTTTCTACTTTTAAAGTTGTGTTTTACATTTTATGTTTTGGAAGATATTTAACTGCCTTAAACTTGTAAGATATTATGGAGTATGTCTTCACCATAAGTTCAGGTATACTGATATCACCCAGGAATACTGTTTTGTGCCTAGAATCACATCATGAGTCTGTGTGCACACAGGAATTGTTGTCAGAGATTTAATTTGTGTTGCTCTTGTTCTGTAAGACTTGCACTCATAGGAAAGGGGCAGCTTGTTTTCTTGAACTGTGATGGTTAGCATTCAGCAGAAATCACTATCTCACAGATGAGAGGCAAATGCTAACACATTTGAAAACAACAGGGTAGATTTTCCTTCCACTCCTGCAATGGGTGAGGTAGTTCCTACATGTTCAAAACTCCAATTAACCCTTACCACAGGTGATCTTACATACATCTCTGCAGTCTTCATGCAGTTGTGCAAGCGTCCATGCAGATCTCTCTTGCACCTGACAATACACAGTCTCCAGAAACACACTCTTAGCACACAGCCAGCTGCTTTCCTGCACTCCCATGCTTAATATTCAGCACTGTGTGGCATTTCAGATAGCATTGTGTAACGCTAACACATTCAACATCACCAAGGCTCATTTCCTTTGCTCTAGTCTAATCACTCACCAGGTTCCACATGCTCATGGTCTCATGTAGCTGTTAGGACATGTGCCCTTTTCTGCCTCTCTAAACCATAAGGAAAATGTGTCAGGCTGTTACAGTAATTATCACTTGCTCCACCACAGTAGTAAATGTGCTTTGAAATTGCCAATCAAATATCGTTTTCTGCCTAGAATCACACCATGAGTGTGTGTGCACTCAGGAATTGTTGTCAGAGATTTAATTCATGTTGCTCTTGTTGTTTAAGACTTGCACTCGTAGGAAAGTGGCGGCTTGTTTTCTTGAACTGTGATGGTTAGCATTCATCAGAAATCACTATCTCACAGATGAGAGACAAATGCTAACACATTTGAAAACAACAGGGTAGATTTTCCTTCCACTCCTGCAATGGGTGAGGTAGTTCCTACATGTTCAAAACTCCAATAAACCCTTACCACAGGTGATCTTACATACATCTCTGCAGTCTTCATGCAGTTGTGCAAGCGTCCATGCAGATCTCTCTTGCACCTGACAATACACAGTCTCCAGAAACACACTCTTAGCACACAGGCAGCTGCTTCTCCTGCACTCCCATGCTTACTATTCAGCACTGTGTGGTATTTCAGATAGCAGTGTGTAACACTAACACATTCAACATCACCAAGGCTCATTTCCTTTGCTCTAGTCTAATCACTCACTCAGGTTCCACATGCTCATGGTCTCAAGTAGCAGTTAGGACGTGTGCTCTTTTCTGCCTCTCTAAACTATAAGGAAAATGTGTCAGGCTGTTACAGTAGCTATCACTTGCTCTACCACAGTAGTAAATGTGCTTTGAAATTGCCAATCAAATGTCGTTTTCTGCCTAGAATCACACCATGAGTCTGTGTGCACACAGGAATTGTTGTCAGAGATGTAATTCGTGTTGCTCTTGTTCTGTAAGACTTGCACTCATAGGAAAGGGGCAGCTTGTTTTCTTGAACTGTGATGGTTAGCATACAGCACACATCACGATCTCACAGATGAGAGGCAAATGCTAACACATTTGAAAACAACAGGGTAGATTTTCCTTGCAGTACTGTAATGAGTGAGGTAGTTCCTACATGTTCATAAGCCCAATTAACCCTTACCACAGGTGATCTTACATACATTTCTGCAGTCTTCATGCAGTTGTGCAAGCGTCCATGCAGATCTCTCTTGCACCTGACAATACACAGTCTCCAGAAACACACTCTTAGCACACAGCCAGCTGCTTCTCCTGCACTCCCATGCTTACTATTCAGCACTGTGTGGTATTTCAGATAGCAGTGTGTAACGCTAACACATTCAACATCACCAAGGCTCATTTCCTTTGCTCTAGTCTAATCACTCACCCAGGTTCCACATGCTCATGGTCTCAACTAGCTGTTAGGACATATGCTCTTTTCTGCCTCTCTAAACTATAAGGAAAATGTGTCAGGTTGTTACAGTAATTATCACTTGCTCTACCACAGTAGTAAATGTGCTTTGAAATTTCCAATCAAATATCATTTTCTGCCTAGAATCACACCATGAGTCTATCTGCACACAGGAATTGTTGTCAGAGATTTAATTTGTGTTGCTCTTGTTCTGTAAGACTTGCACTCATAGGAAAGGGGCAGCTCATATGGTAGGATTTGAAAAGCTCAAAAAAAAATATAGTAATATATTTAAATTACATAAAGGTATTTTTTTTTTAGTTTCCTTTAGGTATTGCTGAACAACACTGAAATAAATTAAACATGCCTATAAAATCAAGAAAGAGAAAAGAACAGCAAAAACATCTATATTTGAAGACAACTGGACAACAGAAATTAGTTGAAGAATCTCATGTTGGAAAAAAGAAAAAGTCTTCTGGTAAGCAGACTAAGGATTTTTTTAAAAATATCCTCAAACATAGAAAAAATGTACAAAGTATATCCACTGCAAATAGTGTTTCAAGAAGAAAGAAGAATAGAAAGAAAATACTAAATGCTATTGTACAATCAGAAGCAAGAAAGAATGACTTAAAAAGAAAAACAGAATTTCAAAACATTCGTAAAAAAATGTTTCAGAGAAGAGTGGTGTTCAATTTCCTAAAGGATGTGAAAAAATATAGGAAGAAAGCAATATTTTATAAGAAAAAGAAATATATTGAATCAATTGTTGCAAAGGCTTTGGAATTAAAAAGAAAACTATTCATTTTAATTGTGAACAGGATCCGTACATTAGATAAAATAGTCAATGTATTGAAGTCAAAAAGCAAAAGAAGAGAGTTATCTTCAAAGTAATAGTTTGCTGTATGCAGTTGACACAAGTGGTCGAAGTTATGAAGTTAAAGATGGTTGTGTAATGGAAAAGGAGAAAATGGTTCCAAGAAATGAGGAAGCAGTGTTAGCTGATGAGATAATGGGGAAACGTCCTAAAGCCTCAGTGCACACTTGGAATTGTAGTAGTATGTGTACTGTACGACAAGAATCTATTGATAAATTACGTGAACAGAAGATTAAGGTGCTTCAAAGACTAGATCCATGCAGAGTGAGAAAGAATACTGGTTTGCAAGGACGTTCTCTGGCTTGTCTTTCTAGGAAAGTTTGCCAAAGTGTTTTTCACCATTTTAGGATGCTGGCAGTACATCATACTGAAATGAGAAAGTTTGTGAGAAGATTTGTATTTTGCTAAAAGTCCAGCACTAAAGTTAAATGAGTTGAATAGTGCTCTGTTGCGTGGATCTGTATCAGATGTAGAGAAGGTTACTGATGATATTTAGTTTTGTTACTTTGGTCCAGAACAAGAAAGTGCAGGAAATGACACAGTTATTGAAGAAAATGTGGAAGAGAATGTAGAACCCACTGTTAGTAAACATTTTGAAGATCAAATGACAAAATTTACTATCATCTCTAATGAAAGACCAAATATTACTTGTATTTGTTGCCGGAGAAGCCGTTATAAAACTCAAACAAGGAATGTTGATCTCTATAAAAAAAGTGAAAAAGAAAATAATTATGAGTGGAAGGATTTTGCTACATATTTGTTTCTGGAAAATTGTTTTGATTTGGGTGAAGATCAGCGTATTTGTAAATACTGTTATAACAAGTTAGAAGAAAATAAAATGCCAGCTAGATCTGTACATAATAATTTAGAATTGGTTGATATTCCTGCAGAACTTAGTGATTTAAATACGTATGAGTCTATACTCATTCAATGTGTCCATCCATTTCAGACTATAGTTCGTATGGAGCTCAAAACAGGTAAATTACCTCCTTCAGATTTAAAAAGAGGTTTAAAAGGAAGAGTTGTCTATTTGCCATTAGATTTGAAAAAAAATATTGAAACAATTGATGCAGATAGTTTGGAAACTGAACCATTAGTTATTCTGGTTAATGGTGTACCTACAAAGAATAAGAACATTTGGCAGGAGCTAGTAGATGTACGAAAAGTACAAAGAGCAAATTTATATTTGAAAAGAAGTAATAAGTTTTACTAGCAGACACAGGAATACCAGCTGGGCAAATTGAAAAAGTGGATAAGTCAAACGAAGAAGAAATTTATGAACATTTCAGCATACATCCTCTTCATTCTAAAGAAGTTATGGGAAACACTATTGATCTATTTCAGATGAAAAAAGCAAAAGTAACTCCTGTGAGTGTATGGGAGGAGAGATTGGAAGCTCGTTGTTTTCCCCAGCTGTTTCCTACAGGAAAAGGTGGACGATATGATGAACGTCCAGTACAGATTCCTGCTTCTGAGTATCGGACTACAAGATTATATGCAGAAGATCCAAAATTTCGTCAAAGTATTCCTTATTTGTTCCATCTTTTATTTGAAGGTGACTTGTCTGCACTATCTTATGCAGTAAATCACATTTTAAAAACTGGAGCACATCTACATAATGTGTCTGCAAAGGATTTTATGAACAAAGTGCAACAGCGAGATGATCATTTGGAATCTCAATTGATTAATCTGATGGCTTGTCAGCGTGGAACTAATGAATATTGGTACCGACGCCATGGAGAATTGAAATGTATGTTACGGAATTTAGGAACTCCTACATGGTTCCTTACCCTAAGCTGTGCTGAGTACGCTAGGGATGATTTACTGGATTTTCTTCGAGAGGCAAATTCAAATATTGAAAACATCCAATACAAGACAGCAGGAGAATTGTGCTAATTGGATCCGGTTAATGTTTGCAGATATTTCAATCATAGATTTGAGGCTATGATGTCCCTCATCTGCAATAAAAAAAATCCACCTCTTGGAGAAGTTGTGGATTTCTTTTGGAGAAAAGAGTACCAAGCAAGAGGTGCTCCTCATATTCATATGCTGTTGTGGATCAAGGATGCCCCAAAATTTGGAACAGATTCTGATGATGCAGTTTTATCTTTCATTGAAGAATATGCAACATGTGCTATACCTAAAAGCACAAAAAAAAAACTTAAAAGAGCAAGTTTTACGTTTCCAAAGTCATCGGTGTGGAAAATACTGTCGACGAAAGTACAAGAGTAAAGATAAATTCTACACAAAATGTCGATTTGGATTTCCACGACCTGTTCTTTCAAAAGGAAGAGTAAACAGTTTTATGTCAGCTGTGCGACATACCATTACAAGAAAATCTCCGAAAAATACCTACAACCTAAGAAGAAAAGAAGAGTCAAAATATATAAATGACTACAACCCAGTCATTTTATCCATGTGGAATGCTAACATGGAAATTCAGTATGTAGCTGACAATTCTATTGCTGTTGCTCTGTATGTCACATCTTACATCACTAAATCTGAGAAAACGGAATTGAAAGAAATGTGGGAAGAGATTTCTCACGAGAATACTGTCAGTAAAAAGCTATACAGTTTCAGTTTAAAGATGTTATTGCATAGAGAAATTGGGTCATACGAATGCTCAGATAGGTTATCATCTGCAAGTCTGTACTCCAAATACAAAAGAATAATTTGGGTAAGTTTAGGCCTTGCAGGAATGCGAAATCGGGTACTGAAATCTATTCGAGAAATTGAATATTTAGCAGAGAACGAACCAGAAAGTACAGACATTTTGAAAACAAATATGTTGGACACATATTACACAAACAGAAGTCATCATCTTGAGAACATGTGTCTCTATGAAGTGCTGCAGAACTACATTTTTACACGGAATGCCACAGAAGACATCAACAATGGAAAATATAAAGTCATTGGTGAGGAAGGATGTTTGGTGAAATAAACAAAAGGAAGTTTGATTAATCACAGGAAGCTGAGTTGCGACACAACTGACAAAAAGGAATTTTACTACTTAGCACTTTTACAGCTGTTTAAACCATGGTGTTCAGAGGATGAATTACTTGGAGATTTTCAGAGCTATGAAGATTCCTTTAATGCATGTAAAGATAGCATAGAATGCAGTACTTTCACAAATTATGTACAAATGTTAAATGAAGAAATTGAACAAGAAGCTACAATTGCAGCTGAAGTAGCTAGAGACAGTTCTCAAGACAGTCAAAGTTCTGGTACGCTCAGTCAAGATCCCCTAGGACAACCAATCGTAAAAAATGAAGCTGCAATAGCCATGACTGAAGTGGAAACAGCCATGAATCAAGCTCAGGAAGATTTAATAGACTTACCAAATTTGGACCAACAACTGAATGATGAACAACAACAAATTTATGAAGAAGTCACAAAACAAATTGATCATGGATTACTACATGAAAATAAAGAGTGCTCATGCACATCTTTGAACCAATCAGGATGTATGTGAGTGGACAAGCTGGAACTGGAAAAAGTTTCTTAATTAAAGTAATTAGAAGCTACCTACAGAGAAAAACTGATTCAACTTTGTCTTGTGTTGTTACTGCTCCAACTGGGTTAGCAGCATATAACATAAAAGGAATTACCTTACATCATTTGCTAATGTTACCAGTAGAGCATGAGAACAAAATAGAATACCAAAAGCTAACAGGAGAAGCATGTTTTGAAGTTTCAAGAGTGTTGAAGAAAATGAAAGTTCTCATTATTGATGAGGTAAGCATGGTATCAAACTTAATGCTTGCCTTTGTGCATTTAAGAATGCAGCAAATTCTAAAGACAGACTATGACGTGTTATTTGGAGGAAAACATGTTATAGTTTTTGGGGATCTACTGCAGCTCACTCCAGGTAAAGGACAACCAGTATTTAATACTCTTGCACATAAAGACACGAAAAAGTCATTAGGAAGTATAGGTAATGTGAATATTTGGTCAAACTTTGAGTACAAAGAACTCATTACCAATATGCGTCAAGCAAATGATGATGATTATACAAGTATTCTCAAAGATATCAGAATTGGACTACTCACAGAACATGGCAGAAAAGCTTTACAGAGTCGATTGCTATGTAATCTGTTTCCAACAGAACAAATAGTTCCAGAGAAAATATACAAGAAAATTGCAGAAAAAAATACTGTAATCTGCTTAATGCCAACACTACATGAATGCTCTATATTCAATGAAGAACTTTTGAAATTGGAAAATGAAGAGATTTTGAAAATGGAAGCCGTGGATAAAATACAGCATGAAGGAATAACTATTATATTGACAGGCAAATTGAAACCTAAATTGGATTCTCTAGAGAAAAACATATCGAAAACAGCTGGTTTAGAAAAGAATCTTTATGTATGTATGAACTGTCGAGTAATTTTAATACGTAATTTGAATGTAGAAAAAGGTTTAGTGAATGGAGCTATGGGTAAAGTTGTGGGTTTTGTTAATTACCAGAAAAAAGATGGAATTGAATTTTTAAAAATAAAATTTGATCAGATTGAAGAGGTTAAATACATTAGTCGTTGTTCAGTTCGTTTTTTGCTTGTGAAAGACTTATATGTACGTAGGAAGCAGTTTCCGTTTTCTCTAGCATATGCTGTAACTATTCACAAATCTCAAGGATTAACTGTAGATAGTGCTTTTGTAAACATTGGATCTAGTGTGTTTAAAGAAGGTATGACATATGTTGCTTTGTCACGAGTGAAAAAATGATCTGGTTTATTCATGATAGACTTTGATGACTCAAAAGTTAGTGCTGATGCAAATTGTGTAAAGGAGTATAATAGATTAAGAAGAAGCTATGCTCCTCATTTAGGTCAGTATCCTGTGTTTGAAAAACGTGTTGTTTGTCGGAAAAGGAGAATTGAAAATATCTGTAATGAGGATGTACAGAAGAGAAAACAAAAGGAGAGTGATGCAAATGCAAAAGCAAAAAGAAAAAGGAAAATGTTGAAGAGGTTATTGGTTGTCATTTTGAAAATAGCTCTGGTGTCAACTGCTACGCTAATGTAGTGCTGAATGTTGTATTTTATCTTGAAAGTTTGCAAGAGCAGATAATACTAAATCATGAAAAAAGATGTTGTTCTCTGCTGAGTTTCCTTTATGAGAAGTTGAGTAATGATAAAACTAAAATAGAAAGTGATTCTGATGTTGGAAATCTTTTAGATGTATGTTCTGGTTGTAAACAGTTTACACAAAATGTCCAGCAAGATGCACAGGAATTCTTAATGTATACGCTTATGGTACTGGAAGATGAAGGGGTAGAAATAGAAAATATGTTTGGTCTCTCTTATAAATGGGAATTGTGAAAACTGTATGAACACATGCAGCACTAATGTTGATTCTGAAAGGTTCATACATTTAACATTAACAGAGAGTAAATCAGTGACTTTTAGTAAATTAGTTAAAGATGCAAATCACAACATGGAATGCTCTCAATGTAAATCAGAAATGTTATCAACGTTATTTTTAAAGAAATATGGACAGTATATAATTTTAATGATGCAACGTTGTAGAGCTGATGGAACAAAATTGGACACTTTAATAAAGAAGTTTGTAGGAAATCAATTATCAATATCAGGAAAGACTTTTGTTGCAGTTGCAATAATTTTCCATGATGGACCTTCTATAACTTCTGGTCATTACACAGTTTATTTAAAATGTTAAAAAAGGCTGGGCACTGTGTAATGATTCTCAATTGATTTTCAAGCAACGTTTGCCTGCAGAATTACCAAATTCCTACTTAATTTTTCTAAAACCAAAATTTTAGATACAAATTGAAGCATCTGAAGAAACCATTATTTCGATTTTATAGGTTTACCATTGGATATTTCACCTAAAAAGGATTTAAAAATTACCATTTGGCCTCATGGAAAGGTAAATGTTTCTATTGTGGACTTCTTTGACAGATATTATTTTGGTGTATGTGCTTAAGCAACAAGATTTACAGACGTTATTTATTGCAAATAGTTATTGTTCTTAGAAGATATTTTTAATATATATGTTACATTTCTATCAAGGTATGTTTTACTGAGGATAGATTCAGGGCTTTTTTAAACAATCTTTCAGATTGTTTATTTTTTTGCCCGCTGTTAAGTGATGAATACAATTGATATCACTATTTTCAGTGAAATTCAATATATTCTGAAAACAGCAAAAAAGGGCCAAAAAAATACTTTGTTAAATATGAAAATATGTGTACTGTATTCTAAAATGTATTGTTAAATATTACTACTTTTTTTTCTTTTTTTCAGATCTAGAAAGAAAATTTAGGAAATTGAATCCATTTTTCTTGTATTTCTCACCCCTTCACTTTCATGCTCCCTTTTCTCCACTTCTCCTCACTCTGCTTTTCTCATTCCCCTTCCCTCTCCTTCCTTTACTGCTCTTTCGTAACTCCCTCACTCCTTCTCTACTACTCCCCTAGGTTTACTGCCTCCATCACTATTTTTTCAACCATGTTTCTCTCCCTGTCTCCATATGTCTCAGTCATTCTAACTGCCTTACTCCTTCTCAGTTCCTTGCTCTCTGTCTCTGTTTCTGTCTCTCTCCCTTTGTCTGTCTTACCCTTAATTTCCTTAACATCTCTGTTTCTACCACTCCTCCTCTCTCCATCACTCATTTTCCATCTATGTTAATTTTTTAACCATCTCCGTCATTCTCCTTCCCTCACCTTCCCTAACTGTCAATATCCCTTACTCATAGTCACTCCTATTCTCCTACTTCACTTCCTCCTGTCTGTATCTCACACCCCTTCATCTTTTCGCATTCTTTCCTTCACTCTCACTCACTCTCCTTTCCTCATTGAAATCCTGACTCCCTTTCTCTCACTCCAGTTTCCTAAATACCTCCATCCCCTCACTCCCCATCTCTCACTTTCCCTTACCCCCTTTTCTAATCCTCATACCCCTTATCTCACCATCACTCCACTTCTCTTACTTTCAATCCTTTTACCCTGCTGTACTTCACCCGCTTCATCTGTTACTCCCTTTTCCTATCTCCGTCCCTTACACCCCTTTTCTCACTGCCCCTCCATCACTCTCCATTACTCACTGCCATTCCCTTACTCATTCACTCTTCTTACCTGTATCCTCTACCCTTAGTTCTTTTGTTGCAGTCAGTCTTTCACTTCCCTTTCATGACTGATCATACTTTCCTTTTCTCACTCATTCTGTCTGTCCTTTCCTCCTCTTCAGTCATTTCAATCATTTCAATCATTCATGTATACACTACACATTCATTCAATAAAATTACAACACAGTATATTAGTAATATAGCTCTTCTTGGAGAAGTGAAGTGAGTTCTGAAAAGAACTGTTTTTTTTGTTTTGTATTGTTTTTTTTGTTTTTTAACAATGTTGTATTTTTTTTGATTTTTTTAAAGCACCAAAACAAAACTGGTAATGAAAAACTGTTCAACAGGAACAAAAACAATAAATGAAAAAAAATATGGGCTGGAGCATGTGTGCTGCTGTATTTTGTTTTCGATCAAGTTAATACTGCTCTTACCGTAGCAAAGAACAGCATTGCACACATTACAGTGTATGTACACCTTCTGGAAAAGTGGGCGGATGTCCAGTGCCCTGGTACACGGAGAATCTGCGGCCGCCGATGATGTGCTCGGCTGAGCAGGTGGAGGGTTGTCCCTTAGGGCTCTAGTTGACTCTCGAGCATAAGGTACAGGATGCACTGTCTTGAAGTGTCTCAGCATTGATTAAACACTAAAGGAGTATTTCTTGCTGGGATCGCCTCTGGATAAGACAGTTCCACAAATAGTGCATGTCACCTTCGGGGCATTGACCTTCTTTTGGTCCTCTGGAAAGATGAAGACTTTCCAGATGAAAGAGTATTTTTGTTTGGTCTTCCTTGGTGCTTCCACAAAGGTCTCCTCCTCACTCTCTGAAGTAGACTGCTGTTCTGCCATTTTCAAGTAAGATTTTACTAGAGTAGCTGGTCAGCTCCTTGTCCCAGGAAATAGGAAGAAATAGTGAGGGGAGTGGGTGTGGTGTTTGAAGATTCTGGAAAAGAAACTACTATGAACCAATGAAAAGTGTTGTTTTTTAAATGCTAATTCCTAACTTTAACGTGTGTGAAACCTATGTTTTTTTAAGTCAATATATATATATATATATATATTATCTACTGGCGGTCGTCAGTAGATAGTTATAGTTAGGACCGTGTTTCCATAGGAAATCCGCAACATTCTATTTGGAATAACTTTGGCGCCGGTTGACGAATCCTCGCGAATTTTTCAAAACTAATGGGGCGCTACACTCCGCTCCTACCCTGAAAGTCTCGGGGGGATTCGTCAAGCTGGGGCTGAGAAAAAAGGGGGGTCCCAAAACGCGTTTTCCCCATGCATTTTCCCATAGGACCTTTAGTCCAAGCTACAGCCCGAACGGCTGAACAGAATTACTTGAAATTGGGCAGAGAGGTAGTCCTCAGGTCAGGGATGTGCCTTTTGCAGGTCTGGTGTAAATCTGTTCAGTAGGTCCTGAGAAAATAGCATTTAAATCAATATATATATCTGTAAGCGCGCTCTGTGCGCTTACGGTAAGCTTACCATAAGCGTACGGTGCCGTGCGCGAGCTCAATTCTGATTGGTGGTTACATGACTGTAAACATTCGAATCGGTCGAAATCAGAAAGTATCGGCCGCCATTTTCTGTCTCTTGCACTGAAAAACAAAGGTTGATAACATGAAAAGGGGGCAACGAAGAGAGTTGCAGACCCCCTAGCGTTCGTCAGGGGGTTCACGAAGGACCAAAAAGTATGAAAAATAAATTTAATAATTTTTTAAAAAAATCACGGAGTGCGCGTACGGTAAAAAAAAAAAAAAAAAAAAAAAGAATTAACAATCACATGTAATATATAAATCTAAGGACCCCCAAGGGAGAAAAAAACAATTGATATTTTGTAAAAAATGGCGAGGCGTGCACGGTACGAAATGCGCAACGTGGGCGCTCGGTGCGTGAAGCGCACCGTGTGCCCACAGCGCGCGCACGGTGCGCGAAGCGCACCGTTCGAGCAAAAATTAAAAATAAATACATAACTTAGCATTTAAAAAACCGTACAAATTTACTGAAAAAACCATAGGTTTCACACACGTTATAGTTAGGAATTATCATTTAAAAAACCTTGCAAATTCACTTAAAAAACCATAGGTTTCACACAAGTTATAGTTAGCTGTACATTTCACTCGTAAAAAACCAATGAAATTCCACATTATAGTTAGATCAGGTAACTATAACTTGCGCGACCGCAATGCACAATGTGTCATTTCAGATGTCATCATTGATGTCATGAGTGATGTCACTGACCATGTCATAAGTGATGTAATATGTGACGTCATCAGCAGTGCATTGCGGGGGCGCGAGTTATAGTTACCTGACCTAACTATAACGTGGAATTTCATTGTTTTTTTACGAGTGAAATGTACAGCTAACTATAACTTGTGTGAAACCTATGGTTTTTTAAGTGAAAAAAAAAAATATATATATATATATATATATATATATATATATATATTGATAGATATCGCATTTTTTACA
Organism: Triturus cristatus; assembly: GCF_964204655.1. Lineage (NCBI taxonomy): Eukaryota > Metazoa > Chordata > Amphibia > Caudata > Salamandridae > Triturus > Triturus cristatus. The sequence continues at coordinate 1,116,082,903 of NC_140588.1, read as the reverse complement.
TTAGTGATTGGTCATTCTTTTATAATGTTTTTATAATGGTTTACATTTTCAAACATACTGTTTGTAGTGGTTAATTACCCACCTTAGGGATTATTCATTTCAGAGATTTTTCAACATTAACCTTTGGACATGACTGGGCTCAGTCAGCCGACCTTTACTTACTTTGCACTTTCAATGCATTTTTGCACTTTGGAATTTACAAATGTTGTTTACATATTTTTAACACAATTGTTTTTATAAACAATTAGTGTTTTTTCGAATTGTTGGGTGATATGATTATTTATTGGCACCTTTGCACTTTAGTACACTCCCTCCCATTTTTGCACAGCTGCAGGGATCTGCAGCACAGAATAGGGTACCTGTGGCTAGACATGGACAATATTGGGATTCATCCCGTAATTGGAAATCAGGACAGACATTTGATGGTTCAATATGCATAGTGGAGCAATTTGGCCATATATGTATTTAACAGACACTTCAATAGGTACTTGAATATTTAAATATCCATGATGCACCATTGTAGGATGAAGTAACTTTGCATGGCTATTGTCTTCATTTTTGTTTATTTCCAACTTAAACAATTGTTTTTTTCACTGTATAAACTCCAATGTGTATATTACGGTGAAATCTTCCCATTTTTAAATTGTATTAGGATTTAAACATAGCAATTTACAATGTATAACCATGGAATACGATGTTATCTACATGGGAATCCATCTTTTCTAGTCTGTTTTCTATTTCTATGCCTTTTTTTCTCTGTTATCACGTGCAGAGTATCTTTTTCCCTATTTAAGGAAGTGTTTTGAAGTTTCACGTTGTCATGTGAACAAGGCTCTAGTGGAGCCGAAACGTTTTGGCAACTAGCACGCGAAAAAGCTAAATAAACATTTGCCCAAAGAATACGGTCCGTGTCTGTACTGTCTGGGGCAGGTGCCACGAGGAGGCAGCCTTGACGGGAAAACAGAATTGGAGGATATATATATATATATATATATATATATATATATATATATATATATATATATATATTCAGTGAAAAAAACATATCGACACAAGCAGGAAAATGTTTTTTAAACTTCGCACAATACCCTGCATCCTGCGTAACCACTTGGCAGAATTACCCCCATGCATCCCCCACCTGGAAGCATCACAGTGCATTCTATGCTTTGCAGTCCACAAGAGATACGAGAACTGGCAACAGGTGAGCTGACACTACTGGGGGCAGAGCACGCTTGAACAAACAAATGGGCGGCTTCCTTGGTTTTCCCCTGTGCGGCCTCTACTCTATTCTTGTGAGGGAGTTTGCTGGACATAGTTTCCACGTCAGCCAGAGAAGTGGTACAGATGTCCCCGCTCCACAAGTGGACCGTACTTTACTGGCCTGTCTTGGCAGTTTTGGGATTTCCGAAAAATCAGATTGGTCTGGGCCCGCCTCTATGTTTGGAAAGAGAAAAGGGCGGTTATGAGGTATTCCACCTCATGTAGGGCGACATGCACTGTCATTCTGCCCCCGCTGAATGGACTCCTGAAGCTAGAGGCTGAAGCGGTTGGGGACCAGAGGAGGCGCTTTTTAATAACTACACAAGCAAGAAAATGTTTTTTAAACATCGCACAATACCCTGCATCCTGCGTAACCACTTGGCAGAATTACCCCCATGCATCACCCGCCTGGAAGCATCACAGTGCATACTGAGCTTTGCACTCCACAAGAGATCCAAGGACTGGCAAAAAGTGAGCTGACACTCCTGGGGGCGGAGCACGCCTGAACAGACACATGGGCGGCAGGACTCCAACAATGCGAAGGGAAGCCTCCTGAACGCTTCGGTGCTCAAGAAGGCAAACATATGCTGAAATGCATTCGCCACTACTTTAAAATAAAGGACTTCCTTGGTTTTCCCCTGTGCGGCCTCTGCTCTTTTCTTGTGAAGGAGTTTGCTGGACATATATATGTGTCAATCATTCAGATGGCTTAGCAGCGGTGCAATATTTCCTTTCGCAAAGAGATATTAGAATGTGCGATCATAATACAATGCTGCTAAAGATGATTGAATTATGTCTTTGCAATAATTTCTTTTTGTTTGGTACAGAGGTATATCAGCAGTTGTGAGGTGTGGCTATGGGGGCATGTTTCTCCCCCAGCTACTCATGTTTCATGTGGATTGGTGGGAGGAACATGTCCTTAGGACTATTCACCATGCCACATGGACTAATAATGTGATGTACTTCTGGCGTTACATCGATGATGTTTTTATGATTTGGAAGGGTGACAGACAGAGTGCACAATAGTCTGTTGAATCTATCAATGTCAATGATTTAAATCTTAAATTTACTGCAACTATTGATGACGCTAAAGTTGAATTTCTTGACATGTCTCTTTATGTTAGCAATGGTAAACTCCATACTAGATTACACCGGAAAACTACCGCAGGGAACTCCATTTTACATGCTATAGTGCCCACCCCCATCACACTATTCGGAGTATTCCCTATGGTGAATTCCTTCGAATTTGCCGTATTTGTAGTGAAGAATCAGAATGTCAGATTTGTCAATCGGAAGCCTTTGCTCGCTTTCTCAATCAAGGTTACTCTAGAACAATCTTGAACTCTGCACTCACTAAAGCCAATTTGCTACCTAGGGTTGATCTTTTAATTGTAAAAAAAGCACAAGCGACACCTTTTGACCAACTGAACAGTGAGACAGATCTAACTAATATCAGATTTGTCACCACATACAGTCAGCAAGATAAACAGATCCGCAAGATGATTTATACTCAGTGGCCTATTGTACTTACCAACATGACACTTAAATCTATTTTGCCAGAACTTCCTTTGATTACTTTCAGAAGGGCAACCTCTATGAGGGATGCCCTTGTTGAATCTAGTCCTGAAGTCACCCCCAAAAAAATCTGGTTGACCAAAAAAGGTTTTTATAAGTGTAATTCATGTCGAGCCTGTACCTTTGCTACCAATAGCACTGACTACACTACGGCATTTGATAATAAAAAATGTCCTATCCGGGACTATCTCACTTGCCGCACAGACTTTGCAATTTACAAATTGCGCTGTACTTGTGGTCTTGAGTACATTGGAAGCACTAAGCTTCCTGTACAAAAGCGTATTTTATAACATGTCAGGGCTATTGTTAACTCGGATCCCAACTATCCGGTGGCGAGGTTTTTTAAAATGATCCATGACAATAAACTTAAAGATCTAGAATTCACTGTCTTAGGGGCTGTCCCTAATTTTACGAGAGGAGGTAATCGTGAAAAAACCCTCCGTCAATTAGAGACTCATTTTATCATGTCCCTCGACACTAAGATGCCTAATGGTCTCAATAATAGTGAGGACTTATATAATTTTCTGTAATTTACTCTGCTTTAGTTCTCCTTGCTGGATCTGTGCCTTGTCTTTCCCTGGGTTAGCAGTGATTCAAATATGCCCTCTATGTCGCAGTTTTTTTATGATATAATGGAATATCTAATCGGTGTTTTTAGTATCTACTGATCAACCCTACGAACTTTGTACTTTTTATTGAGTACTTTTGCTATGTTCTAAATATTTATCTCCGCAAATTTGTTCAGGCTTGAACAAATTTTACTAACTGCCTCATTTAATTAATTTTTCAGCTATCAGCTTTTTATTATCTTTTTGCACATTACACTTTAGCACTATCCTGACTTCTTGGTATCCTATGCCATTAGATAGACCTGACAGTCTTTTCATCAGTTTACCTTATGTATTGCTGCTATTATAACTATTTTTGCACATTAGATTTAGATTGGAATTGTTTATCTTCCAAGTTTTGTGCTATTTTGCACTAATGTATATAGTATACCAAATCGCCATATCAATATATGAATTTTATTTGCGATTAGTATTCCCCTGATCTTTGTTGCTCTCTGCAATTGTTGTTAAGTGTTATTGGTATACATGAGACTTAGTTGATGTTTCTACATGCCTATTTGCACAATGTCTTAGAATTCCAATTGGAATTGTCTTGAGGAGACGTTCTCTGCTATATATTTCAGTTTCACTGTTATATGTCATTACTCATTGTGATCATACTTATGCTCCATTGATTATTTGCATATATATATAAAAACAGCGAAATGCGTGCAGGGTGCACGCATCCTATCGCATTGGGTGCATGGATCCTCTCGCGTTGGGTGCGTGGATCCAAGGAAATTTTATTTGAAAAAAGACAAGAAATCATTGGTTGTATGACAACTTTCTACACTGAAAGGTAGGGTGTATATTTCTGTTTTTTAAACGCATGATTCTTATTGGTTAACAAAAACTGATTGTAAGGAACAGTATATGATAAGCTGATATGTTGAAAAGTCAAGCACACTTGCTGTCTTGATTAGCAACATTGTGTGCTGAACTTGTGACCTGTGTGCTCAGTACAGTGTTCCATGACCTGTTTCTATGGTAACAGGCAGAAGGCAGATTGGGGGAAGGGTTAAAATGTATTTCATTTGGAAAGGGTTGAAATGTTTAACCAATAGAAATGTGTGTTTGTGTTTGAATTTATGTGTGACGGAATGTGATTTGATGTTTACATTTATATGTGTGGAAAATGAAAGGGAAGCTTTGCCATTCTTTGGTTTTGCTGAGAGGTGCACAGTGCAGAGATTCTGTTTATGAAAATCTGGTGTGTGACTGATATCTGGTGTGTGACTGATATACTTCTTAATCTACAAAACAACTTGAAAGGTGAGTTATTTCATTGTGAGGGGATGTATGTAGACTATTTTGATTTTAATCAGACTAATGTATTTATCCTGCTAAAGTGTAGGGAGTACATGTAGAAACCATTCTGTGATAAGCCTTTGTGTTTTTCATGTGTTTGCACACAGATAACTATGCTGTTTTTATATTTTGGTAGAATTAGAAACCAGTCATTGTTTATGAATTTGTGAAATGAGTTACGTTTCAATACTAAAATTTAGTACTCCTTCTAGATGAAGAAATGAGTTTTGGTATAGTGCAAGGGATAGTGTTGTCTGTCTAGAATCACACAGTGAGTATGTGTGCATTTGGGAAGCACTGAGAGAGAAGCATTTGGTAACATTGTGTATTTGCTGACAGATAACTGTTTTAAAAAATGTCATGTTGTCAAGTTTTAGTAGCATTAGAAGCCAGTCTTTGCTTATGCATTGATAAAATGCGTCATGCTTTGACACTAATGTGCTGTACTTTAATATGTAGATTGTTTGTGGTCTCCTTACCCCTTGCACAGTAGTGAATGAGTTTTGGTAAGCTGCTAGGGATAGTGTTGCTTGTCTAAAATCACACTGTGAGTATGTGTGCATTTGGGAACCACTGTGAGAGAAGCATTTGGTAACATTGTGTATTTGCTGACAGATAACTGTTTTAAAACCTGTCTCTTTGTCAAGTTTTAGCAAGTTTTAGTAGCATTAGAAGGCAGTTTTTGCTTATGCTTTGATTAAATGAGTCAGGCTTTGACACAAAAGTGCAGTCCTGAAATATGTAGATTGTGTGCAGTTCCCTTACCACTTCAACTGTAGTTAATGAGTTTTGGTAAACTCCTAGGGATAGTGGTTGTTGTCTAGAATCACACTGTGAGTCTGTGTGCATTTGAGAACCACTGTGAGAGAAGCATTTGGCAACATTGTGTATTTGCTGACAGATAACTGTTTTAAAACCTGTCATGTTGTCAAGTTTTAGTAACATTAGAAGCCAGTCTTTGCTTATGCATTGATAAAATGAGTCATACTTTGACACTAATGTGTTGCACTTTAATATGTAAAATGTTAGTAGTCTCCTTACCCCTTGCACTGTAGTGAATGCATTTTTGTAAGCTGCTAGGGATAGTGTTCCTTGTCTAGAATCACACTGAGTCTGTGTGCATTTGGGAACCACTGTGAGAGAAGCATTTGGTAACATTGTGTATTTGCTGACAGATAACTGTTTTAAAACCTGTCTTGTTGTCAAGTTTAAGTAGCATTAGAAGGCAGTTTTTGCTTATGCTTTGATTAAATGAGTCAGGCTTTGACACAAAAGTGCAGTCCTGAAATATGTAGATTGTATTCAGTTCCCTTACCACTTCCACTGTAGTGAATGAGTTTTGATAAACTCCTAGGGATAGTGGTACTTGTCTAGAATAACACTGTGAGTCTGTGTGCATTTGGGAAACCACTGTGAGAGAAGCATTTGGTAACATCGTGTATTTTCTGACAGATAACTCTTTTAAAACCTGTCATGTTGTCAAGTTTTAGTAGCATTAGAAGCCAGTCTGTGGTAATGTAGTCCAGACAGGTTGAGGTATTTCAAGAGGATTTATTGTAAGATGTTAAGTATCCTGGAATAAGCCCCACCAGGAGCAGCCAGCAGGCAGCTCAGCCCCATCATAACTGTAACTTATCTTCAACCAGCAACCAACATTCCGTAGTACATCATAGTGCAGAAGCATTCCACTAGAAGGGCATTGAGTGGGTAAAAGCAAACATAGAAATATGCAATAGATAGAATACAACATACATCCTTTTCTTCCACAACAGAAAAACTAAACATAGAAACATAGAAACACCTGAAGGAGAAAGCGTACCAATCATTACCCTCTATCACACCTACTGGCAAGACAGATGTGACAGAAGCCAATGCACAGCATGCAGAAAATACAGAAAAGAAATGATAAAATAAAATCAGACACATTCCTTAACTGAGAACACAATGCAATACAAAATGCAGAAAATAGAACAATAAGACTTGAGAAGTAAAACCGAAAGGTACACACACAAATAAGTACTCTTCTTCCCTTCTCCAACGAATACACAAAAGGAACAGGAAGATAGAAAGACTTAGAGAAAACCACCAGAAGGTACAAACACAAATAAGTACTTTTATTACCTTCTTCATTTAACAACGAGAAAGAGAATAGCAAGATATCAAACACAGAGGCAGAGGAATAAACCAAAAGATCCTTCACACCGCCCTGTAAAACAGCATTAAAAAATTAGATTGAATATTATTGAACATTTGAAAGAGATGTAACCCATACAGAGACAACCTAAACAAATGGCTACACATTGAAAAAGCACAGCTCGATAGAAATTCCATTGAAAACTTGAGAGGGATAAACCCCAAATCGACAACCTTGAAAATATTGAAAAACATTGAATAGTTGAAAAGAAATAACCCAAATTGACAACCTCAAAAGGTCACAAATTGAAAAAACATTGAAATATTGACCTTAACAACTAGAATACATGCAATTTGATAAATCGATAGAGATACACATTTCTTACCAAGAAATACTGAACGCATGCATATACCTTGATAATTGAGTACACAAATCGATATGTGCAATCCCTACAGAGAATGCTGCACGTATGTTAATGTTTACCATGCAAACTCTGTACAAGGACCTTTCCATGCACAAAATTGAAAACTAGAGAAAAATTGAGAAATTGAATTTTTGAAAACCTGCAAACCTGCAAACTGTAAATGGAATGTAAAACAGTGCGTTTAAATATCACAGTGAACCTGCAAGTAGATTGATACATTTAAAAAAAATATTGAAAAATCGATTTGTTGAGAGCATATCACTAGGGTCATAAAAAAAAAAAAAATACCCCATTACTAAAATGGAAATCTGAATAGAAATCATGCTCAGCTAGACGTGTGATCAATAGCTTGAATGTGCACTCAACAAACATTGAAATACAACAACACACTCCTTAGAAACTTAGTTGACATAGAGCTGGAGCTGTCTTATTGGAACCAACCAAAATAAATATGGCAGTTGAAATTGAGCATATTCATGAAAACATGCCATAATAGGCTGCAAGACAATAAACACATCAGTGACACGAAGAAACCAGCAGTAGAAGAAAGTACTTGAAAACTTGAAAGTAATCCACCTGTGTGCTCAAACATAGACTCCATTTGTGCTGCTGAAAACTAAACAGACCAACGAGTGTTCAAACTGGAAATAAGAATATGCTGCTGCCAAAGAGTTAGATGGCCACTAGATGGCATAGTAGTATTAAAATTGAATTGAAAAAAAACCAAACCACAATATTGTTTAAACCGAAACTGCACTTGAGTCACTCTGGGCCATCAAGAAAAAAAAATAACACTGTATATGACGTGAAAACATCGTCGCTCAGGCAAACCTTCCCAACAATGTTCAGAGAGTTCATGGAAAAGCCACCACCACCACACTATCAGTAATTGGTAGACAAAACGTGAAAAACCCATATGCCGATGCAAAATAACCTTGAAAATACCTCGTAGATGAACATGACGCTTCTTCAACCTCACACGCAAATGCACAACGTTTTGAAACACTTGTCTCCTACTAACTAAAAGATGGAGGCACGCACAGTGACGCCGCGCCGGATGGCTCCCGGCATAACCGTGCAGTGAATTATGCTGGCAGCAGTGTTGTATCGAAGAAGGCATTACGTCACAGAGTCTCCAAAGCAGGAGGAGAAGACGAGGAGAAAACGCTTGTGAGGCCACATTCAAAAGGTATGGCTCGCGCTGGTGAGAGCTTGTAGAAAAATGACGGTTATTCTAAAAATATGTATGGCGCAGATAGCGCGATCATCAAAACCCCATGTAGTGAACAAAAGTAGACTCACAACTTTGAGAAGGTGAAAACAATCCCAAAACATGCCATCTAAAAAGTTGCTGGAGACACAGTAGATTGAAGCGGCATGTTGACACGCTGTGGAGACACACAAAATTATTTTTGGGAAGCTTGAGGTGGTGCATGCGTTAAAAAAACAGTCCTTTTCACGTGCTGGAAGGTACAGACATTAGCAGCTTGAAATGCGTCAGGCTTACCCTCACTAAAGGCACAGCATAGGACGCAGACACAGCACAAGATGCATGAGTCGGTAGGCACAGACATTGGCAGGCTTGAAAAGTGTCAGGCTTACATTGTGCAGAGCTTGAATACCTTCGTTGTTGATATGTTGCTGTTGAGGAGTTGAGATTGAGATAGTGTAGATATCTCTTGAAGTTGAAGTTGTTAAAAAAACACTGGAGTTGATAAAATATTGAAGAAGAATCTGGCATGTCAAGTAGGGGGCGACCGGTGTGATGGTCGTTTTGCGCTGGAACCAATTACTTGAGATTTAAATAATGTAGATTTTCGTTGAAAGTGTTGAGAAAACACAGGAGTCGATGAAATTGAGGAAGAATCTGGTTTTAACTGGTAAGGGCGACCGGTGTGATGGTCACTGGTGGGGCTCTGAAGCCAGAGTCTTTGCTTGATGTTTGAGTCTTTGCTTGATGTTTGAAAGAATTTGAATATTTTGCCTTCTTGAAAATAGAGTTCTTGAGTTGACATGTAGATAAATTGAAGTAGATTTAAAATAACTTGCCTTCTTGGAACTTGACTATTTAGTTACCTTCTTGAAACAGCATCTTTAGTTGCCTTTTTGAAACTTGACTTCTTTGGTTGAGCACGTAGGTAAGATCAACTCGTCGCCAAAAAGATGTGGTAATGTAGTCCAGACAGGTTGAGGTATTTCAAGAGGATTTATTGTAAGATGTTAAGTATCCTGGAATAAGCCCCACCAGGAGCAGCCAGCAGGTAGCTCAGCCCCATCATAACTGTAACTTATCTTCAACCAGCACCCAACATTCTGTAGTACATCATAGTGCAGAAGCATTCCACTAGAAGGGCATTGAGTGGGTAAAAGCAAACATAGAAATATGCAATAGATAGAATACAACACAGTCTTTGCTTCTGCGTTGATTAAATGAGTTAGGCTTTGACACAAAAGTGCAGTCCTTAAATATGTAGATTGTGTGCAGTTCCCTTACCAATTTCACAGTAGTGAACGAGTTTTGGTAAACTCCTAGTTATAGTGGTTGTTGTCTAGAATCACACTGTGAGCCTGTGTGCATTTGGGAATCACTGTGAGAGAAGCATTTGGTAACATTGTATATTTGCTGACAGATAACTCTTTTAAAACCTATCATGTTGTCAAGTTTTAGTAGCATTAGAAGCCAGTCTTTGCTTATGCATTGATAAAATGCGTCATGCTTTGACACTAATGTGCTGTACTTTATTATGTAGATTGATTGTGGTCTCCTTACCCCTTGCACAGTAGTGAATGAGTTTTGGTAAGCTGCTAGGGATAGTGTTGCTTGTCTAGAATCACACTGTGAATCTGTGTGCATTTGGGAACCACTGTGAGAGAAGCATTTGGTAACATTGTGTATTTGCTGACAGATAACTGTTTTAAAACCTGTCTTGTTGTCAAGATTTAGCAAGTTTTAGTAGCATTAGAAGGCAGTTTTTGCTTATGCTTTGATTAAATGAGTCAAGCTTTGACACAAAAGTGCAGTCCTGAAATATGTAGATTGTGTGCAGTTCCCTTACCACTTCCACTGTAGTTAATGAGTTTTGGTAAACTCCTAGGGATAGTGGTGCTTGTTTAGAATCACACTGAGTCTGTGTGCATTTGGGAACCACTGTGAGAGAAGCATTTGGTAACATTGTGTATTTGCTGACAGATAACTGTTTTAAAACCTGTCTTGTTGTCAAGTTTAAGCAGCATTAGAAGGCAGTTTTTGCTTATGCTTTGATTAAATGAGTCAGGCTTTGACACAAAAGTGCAGTCCTGAAATATGTAGATTGTGTGCAGTTCCCTTACCACTTCCACTGTAGTGAATGAGTTTTGGTAAACTCCTAGGGATAGTGGTGCGTGTCTAGAATCACAAAGTGAGTCTGTGTGCATTTGGGAACCACTGTGAGAGAAGCATTTGGTAACATCGTGTATTTTCTGACAGATAACTCTTTTAAAACCTGTCATGTTGTCAAGTTTTAGTAGCATTAGAAGCCAGTCTTTGCTTATGCGTTGATTAAATGAGTTAGGCTTTGACACAAAAGTGCAGTCCTGAAATATGTAGATTGTGTGCAGTTCCCTTACCACTTCCACAGTAGTGAATGAGTTTTGGTAAACTCCTAGGGATAGTGGTTGTTGTCTAGAATCACACTGTGAGTCTGTGTGCATTTGGGAACCACTGTGAGAGAAGCATTTGGTAACATTGTGTATTTGCTGACAGATAACTGTTTTAAAACCTGTCATGTTGTCAAGTTTTAGTAACATTAGAAGCCAGTCTTTGCTTATGCATTGATAAAATAAGTCATACTTTGACACTAATGTGTTGCACTTTAATATGTAAAATGTTAGTAGTCTCCTTACCCCTTGCACAGTAGTGAATGAATTTTTGTACGCTGCTAGGGATAGTGTTCCTTGTCTAGAATCACACTGAGTCTGTGTGCATTTGGGAACCACTGTGAGAGAAGCATTTGGTAACATTGTGTATTTGCTGACCGATAACTGTTTTAAAACCTGTCTTGTTGTCAAGTTAAAGCAGCATTAGAAGGCAGTTTTTGCTTATGCTTTGATTAAATGAGTCAAGCTTTGACACAAAAGTGCAGTCCTGAAATATGTAGATTGTGTGCAGTTCCCTTACCACTTCCACTGTAGTGAATGAGTTTTGGTAAACTCCTAGGGATAGTGGTGCGTGTCTAGAATCACAAAGTGAGTCTGTGTGCATTTGGGAACCACTGTGAGAGAAGCATTTGGTAACATCGTGTATTTTCTGACAGATAACTCTTTTAAAACCTGTCATGTTGTCAAGTTTTAGTAGCATTAGAAGCCAGTCTTTGCTTATGCGTTGATTAAATGAGTTAGGCTTTGACACAAAAGTGCAGTCCTGAAATATGTAGATTGTGTGCAGTTCCCTTACCAATTCCACAGTTGTGAATGAGTTTTGGTAAACTCCTAGTGATAGTGGTTGTTGTCTAGAATCACACTGTGAGTCTGTGTGCATTTGGGAATCACTGTGAGAGAAGCGTTTGGTAACATTGTATATTTGCTAACAGAAAACTGTTTTAAAACCTATCATGTTGTCAAGTTTTAGGAGCATTAGAAGCCAGTCTGTGCTTATGCATTGATAAAATGCGTCATGCTTTGACACTAATGTGCTGTACTTTAATATCTAGATTGTTTGTGGTCTCCTTACCCCTTGCACAGTAGTGAATGAGTTTTGGTAAGCTGCTAGGGATAGTGTTGCTTGTCTAGAATCACACTGTGAGTCTGTGTGCATTTGGGAACCACTGTGAGAGAAGCATTTGGTAACATCGTGTATTTGCTGACAGATAACTGTTTTAAAACCTGTCTTGTTTTTAGCAAGTTTTAGTAGCATTAGAAGGCAGTTTTTGCTTATGCTTTGATTAAATGAGTCAGGCTTTGACACAAAAGTGCAGTCCTGAAATATGTAGATTGTGTGCAGTTCCCTTACCACTTCCACTGTAGTTAATGAGTTTTGGTAAACTCCTAGGGATAGTGGTGCTTGTTTAGAATCACACTGTGAGTGTGTGTGCATTTGGGAACCACTGTGAGAGAAGTATTTGGTAACATCATGTATTTTCTGACAGATAACTCTTTTAAAAGTTGTCATTTTGTCAAGTTTTAGTAGCATTAGAAGGCAGTCTTTGCTTATGCGTTGATTAAATGAGTTAGGCTTTGACACAAAAGTGCAGTCCTGAAATATGTAGACTGTGTGCAGTTCCCTTACCACTTCCACAGTAGTGAATGAGTTTTGATAAACTCCTACGGATAGTGGTTGTTGTCTAGAATCACACTGTGAGTCTGTGTGCATTTGGGAACCACTGTGAGAGAAGCATTTGGTAACATTGTGTATTTGCTGACAGATAACTGTTTTAAAACCTGTCATGTTGTCAAGTTTTAGTAACATTAGAAGCCAGTCTTTGCTTATGCATTGATAAAATGAGTCATACTTTGACACTAATGTGTTGCACTTTAATATGTAGATTGTTAGTACTCTCCTTACCCCTTGCACAGTAGTGAATGAATTTTTGTAAGCTGCTAGGGATAGTGTTCCTTGTCTAGAATCACACTGAGTCTGTGTGCATTTGGGAACCACTGTGAGAGAAGCATTTGGTAACATTGTGTATTTGCTGACAGATAACTGTTTTAAAACCTGTCTTGTTGTCAAGTTTAAGTAGCATTAGAAGGCAGTTTTTGCTTATGCTTTGATTAAATGAGTCAGGCTTTGACACAAAAGTGCAGTCCTGAAATATGTAGATTGTGTGCAGTTCCCTTACCACTTCCACTGTAGTGAATGAGTTTTGGTAAACTCCTAGGGATAGTGGTGTGTGTCTAGAATCACACTGTGAGTCTGTGTGCATTTGGGAACCACTGTGAGAGAAGCATTTGGTAACATCGTGTATTTGCTGACAGATAACTGTTTTAAAACCTATCATGTTGTCAAGTTTTAGTAGCATTAGAAGCCAGTCTTTGCTTATGCATTGATAAAATGAGTCATGCTTTGGGACTAATGTGCTGTACTTAAATATGTAGATTGTGTGCAGTACCCTTACCTCTTCTAGACTAGTAAATGAGTTTTGGTAAACTGCTAGGATAGTGTTGCTTGTCTAAAATCACACTGTGTGTCTGTGTGCATTTGTTTAAGGATTGTGAGAGAAGCATTTGGTAACATTGTGTATTTGCTGACAGATAACTGAGTCAGGGTTAGACACTAAAGTGCAGTACCATGTGCTATTCTCTTCACTGTGCCAGAACTGAAAATTTAAAAGTTTTACCCAGGCACTGTCCTAGCAGTAGTCTGATGATTTAGTCAGTTTTCAAGTACTCATGTTGTGAACCATACATTACCACATAGACTGCTTCAAATGACTATGCAGTATGCATGCAGTCTTCTAACATACTATACACTTGTCTTTCACACCTTCAATTCCCTAGTCAGTATCCATACAGTCCAGCAACCATCCTGTCACTCCCTTTGCACTCCTCTAGTGACCCATTCAGTACCAAGTACTAATCCATTCACTGTGTCAAAAGCCAACCACATATACATTCACCCAGGCACTCTCCATGCTGTACTCTAATCATTCAGTCAGTACCCAAGTACTCATGCAGTGAGCCAGGCCTTAGCACATAGACTGCTTCAAATACCTATTCACTATGGATGCAGTCCTCTAATCACCTACACAGTTGTCTTTCACACCTTCAATTCCCCAATCAGTATTCATACACTTCTAGCAAACACCCTGTCACTCACCCAGTGTGTCTCCTTATAGTATTGTAATCATTCAGTCAGTTAGCATGTAGTCTTTTAGTGAGGTAGGCTTTAGGGCATGAACTGCTTCAAAGTAGTATGCACCATGCATGTAGTGTTTTAACCATCGTCACACTTGTGGTTCAGAGCTATAGTTTCTTAGTCAGTTTTTATATAAAATGTGGTTGTACAGTAATGGAATAGTATAAACTTGAAAGTTATTAATATACATTTATTTGTGATTCTTTTTGACAGATACTGTTTTTCAACGTTAAAATAGAGAAATCATGCCAGAAAAAAAAAGAAAAAGAAAAGAAACTCCGAAAGGCGCAGCGGCTGGAGTGCTTCTCATCCGTTTGCACTCTTCTCATGCAAGATTGTTCGGATGAAGGGTTTCATCATACTTGCCGTGCCGTACGAGTATTTCTTGTCAGGATCCCCTCGCGACAGCACTCTTTTGCAAATTTTGCACGTGACCAAGGTGGCATTGGTCTTTGTTTGCCCCTCGGGAAAAGTAAAAAATGTCCACACCACTGAAGAAAAACGTTGTGGGCGTGGTGCCTTCTCCAAAAATGTATCCTCAGATTCGGTGAATATTTTAAAGCGGCAACATTTACAGTTTTTTTAAGTTAAACTTATAAAATGTTGTTAGCCATAAGCATTGTATATATGTGTGATTTGTATCTTGTGGTATTTTACTGAGATTAGCATGTTTTTTTTTTTTTTTAACAATCTTTCTGATTGTTATTTTTTTGCCCGCTGTTAAGTGATGAGTACGATTGAAATCACTATATTAGCAAAGAACAGCAAAAAAGGCAAACAAATTACTTGTTATAATTTTTTTTTCATTTTCTTTCACCGATCCAAATTTTAAAATAAGCAATTTATATGAATTTAGATTGCAATGATAATCTGAAAAAAATGTATACCATTTTTTATTCCTATTACTGTGAAGGTAATTTTAACTAAGTCTCAATATGCAGAATGAGGAGGTATGCAAGAAGCTACAAAGTTGAAACACGTTTCTAAAAACACTCTGTTTATACCTATGTAGTTTTGAAATCTGTCCATAATCAGATATCATTTGACCTGCAAAAAAAGGGATTTGAGGGGTTCATAATATTTCCAATTGTACCTATTGAAGGACCGCAATCATTTCAATCATTCTTCTTTGAACATCTTTGCAGACAAACTCTGTGCTTACCTTCTATCATTCGCAAGGAATTTTAAAACCGGAAATATGTCACTTTTTGTAATATAGTTATTGCGCAAGACAATCTTTCATATTTACAAAGAGAGGAAAAGGCACTCTGTGCACTTTTTATACTCCATGTAAATACAACCTCATTATGCACACCACTGTGCGTTGAAAGGGTGTTCTATAAGTATTGTTGTGCATGATTGCACTGAATAATCATAGAACAAGTAAGATTTATCAGAAATCATAAATCTCGATATGTGTGTGAATGCTGCACCATTCTAAAATTGGTGTAAGAAAGCACAACAAGGAGAATTGTTTTAATTTCTCCACATTTATATATCTTCAATGCATTCTGAAAGGTTCAGCATACATTGAAGGAGAAAAATGCATTTTCTCATTGTTTTTGTGCAGGAAGGTGTGTCTTCCTGTAGAAAAACAGCACATGACACAGATATCCTTGCACTATGGTGCAAGGGTGCCTGTGTCACCACATGGCTGCAGTTTAAGCAGCCGTGCAGAGAGAAGCATAGATTTGCAACATATTTATATACATATGATGCATTTCTGGACTTTGGAAGTACTACAGCACACTGCAGTTAAAGAGGTTACTGTGTGATGCTGCAGCACATCCTCATAGTTCTGCACTTATACATTCACCATACCTACTAATGCATTCATTCAGTCAATTACGTACTACACATACATTCATCTAAACTTTCACACACTAACAAAGAAATGTAGCTCTTTTTTTAAACCAGGAAAGTTAGTTCTTAGAAGAACTTTTTGTATTCTTCTTTCTTCTTTTATATTTTGGGGGGGGGTTTCTAACAATTTTGTGATTTTTTTGGTTTTTCTGGAAAAAAACAATAAAAAAAAACAGGAGGAACCAAACAATGAACTTCAGGGAACAAAAAAGAAAAAAAAAAAAAAAACTAGCCAATGTGACTTTCTTGCCGGCGGCAGATCAGATCGATCGACTGCTCACCGTAGCACAAAGTCGCATTGCACTTAGTGCAGAGCACTTTTAAAAATTGAAATTGAGGATGGATGTCCAAGTTTTGGGCTGATGGATGCACTCTTGAAGTGCTCGGCTGCGATGAGGTGGAAGGCGCAGGAGCAGGAGTGTTTCTCATCTGTTTGCACTCTTCTCGTGCAAGATTGTTTGGATGAAGGGTCCTTAGGTGCTTCATCATACTAGCCGTGCCGCATGAGTATTTCTTGTTAGGATCCCTCGCAACAGCACTCTTTTGCAAATCTTGCATGTGACCAAGGTGGCATTGGTCTTATTCTGCCCCTCGGGAAAAGTAAAAAATTTCCACACCACTGAAGAAAAATGTTCTTTGTGTGGTGCCTCCTCCAAAAATTCATCCTCAGATGTATGAGGAGATGCAGGTGATGCCTGCTGCTCTGAAGCCATTTTTAGTTGAAAAAAGTTAGAGCTAAGTTTAAACTTAGTCTAAAAAATCTTCTTCTCTGCAAAGAGATGCTCCTCCACAGAAGGTCAAAGAAGAATGATTGAATTGGGTGGGGTCTTTCTATAGTTAGAACAGGAAGTGTAATGAATCAATCAAATCTCTTTTTTTACTGGTCACATGGGGTCCGCGCACCCTGCGCTTACGCAGCACGCACCCAGCGCGCATCCGCGAAATTGAATTAAAAAAAATTACAGGATTAGATGTAAAAATATTTTAGTTTTAAGACTAGTTTAGAGTTTGTCTTCAATTAATATTCACATGAAATACATACATATGTTTTTTTAAATGTTAAATACTTCGCGGGATCCGCGCACCTGCCATGTCATAGACGCAGATGACGCATCGCGGAAGCGCGTAAACGTCGTCTTACGTACATCGAACGTGTCGCGTATAGGCTGGGAGACGCTTACCGGTCGCATTGCGTTCATGCACTAAACACGTGCCCAACGCATACCATGCGGGGATGCTAACGCATAGGGATCGAGAACAGTGCGCTTAGGGTGCGTGGATCCAAAAACATGGAAAAAATATATATAAAATAAAGTTTTGTACTGTGGAAATATGGATTTTTCTGATCAGTTATGTCCCCTATCTTGGACCCCAACGGTTTCATGTATGAATCACCAGTACATGTATGTTCCCTCCAGTTCCAATTATGAAGACGCAAATACATGTGCGTCCACCGTTAACATGTCCTCTTTCAGATCAGACATGAATGGGCCGGATATTCCATTCCTAAGTATGAAAGGCCACCGGCTTTATATGGTTCACTTATGCCATTTTACAGTCCAGACAAGTAGGCCCCGATTCTGTCATCAAGCTTTTCTTGCTTTCTGCCTCTGAAGCTCCAGTCTGAGCCTGCATCTGTGACCATGAACTTTGTCTCATTCCCTGCGCGGCTCATGAAGTCTGACATCAGCCTGTTGCCTGCCAAGAAACTGTATTTCACCTTCGAAATTATCTGCTCCGCTCCCTGCCCAATGCATTCCTGTCTAGTAGTTTAAGTAAACATTCTTCCAGCTACCAAGCAAAGGCCCGGTTTCTCTGTCTTTATGCAAGTAATTCATAGCCCTGTTACTATGGAAGATTCCTGCCCTCGCATCTAGTGTAGACACTTAGACGCTTGTACACGCACTAACAGTCAGTATAGTCAGTATAGAATAAGATTCTACTCTAAGAGACCTCTCTTTTGGATAACATAGTTCTTTAAACATAGGATGTTAGATATGATTTGGGGATTAGGTTGACTTGACCCTCCAGACATCTGTCGCCACATGTAGAGCTAAATGTCAAGTCCCCTTCACCCCCTAGTCGCACGTCAATCATACGTCATGCTGCTGCGCGCGCATCTCTGCCAAGTATTTCTGCTGACATTGCGAAATTATTTCATAGGTCCACCCATATGTGACATCACAACCAATGACGTTTCCTTGTTACTCCCAATTACGCCTCCTTCAGCTACGCATGTGAAATGTTATCTTTGCTATCAATTGTTACGCCTCTTGCATTTGCTTCACTGTAATGCCTATTGTATAAAAGTGATTAATTATCAATAATGTATGTACTTCACTTCCTGAACCTTCGTGGTGATGGAACTTTGAGCAACCGATTCGAATCGTCCATTGGAATAAAGCCCATTCCGAACCTCTAATACCACGGATTCTGCCTCTTATTTACTGAGCTATTTCTATTATGTTTCTGTATCAAATTAAGTCCCGGTAATTAAATTATTTACCACATGAATGGCGCCCGAACAGGGACACTTTCTCATCTCACGCGCCGGCGGTGCGTTGCAGGCCCGGTCTCCTGCCACAGCTGGACGGACAACAACGCGTACCAGCAGGATTTCCTGTATCTCCCTCCGGTCAAGCGGGGGCGACTGAGGCTGCGATCAACACCCAGACGAGGCGGTGAGAAGTGCGAAGTATCCCGACCAGAGCCTAGCTGAGAGAGCAAGATCCGAGGTATACAGAGGCCCACCAGGTTTCCAAAGCTCAGAAGTGTCCGAAGTTTTCGAGTCGAGTCCAGTCCGGTCCAGTTCAGTTCAGTTCCGTTCCGAGGCCTTCCGTTCCGAGCTACCCGGTGAGTACCATTACTGGGGAGGCGTTCTGACGTGCACATAGGTTATGCCGGTCAAGACGGGTTTGGGTACACAAATCCGGTCTGCACTGTTTCAGCAGTGTATCTGTACTGTTTAGCAGTATATCTAGTATATCAAGTATATAAATTCAGAATAATCTAGATAATGCCGAGTATTATGTTTAGTGATTAAGTTTTCCTTAGATCGTCATCATCATTGTTTGCTCATTTAAATGTTAAATGTTAAATGTGTTAATACGTTCTGCATATTGTGGTATGAATGACTGTTCATTATCGTGTTTATTGTATTAAGTTTGTTCAAGATCAAGTATCAGATCAGTTCTCAATATGCCGCTCTTTTCGAAATTAAGACAGATCACAACTAGAAAAGGGGTACTCGAAGAAGCTGTTCCTATTCCTCCTAGGGACACTCCAGGGTACTTCATGTATCATAAACACGGCTTAGACGCTATATTATTTCTTGATTTATGGGTAGACTACACCAAGGAATTACCAGAAAGTCAGAGGTGGCCCGCAGCTGGGACCTGGGATGCAGAGTGCATCATGAAAGTAGAGGAAGAGTTATGGAAAAGGAAAGTCAGACAGTCACAGAAATACGCCGTTGAGTTATGGCGTAAAGAATCTCATAGACGTACAGAAAAAGCACTCCGACAGGAAGAGAAAAATAAGGAGAATTCAAATAAAGTCCGAGAAAATCTATTAATTGAAGAAGGTACACGAGTGAAATCAGAACAAGTAGACAGACAAAGAAATGCCCTTATGAAGGGTATGTATCCCCTTCTGGCCGAGGGATTACCTAAGGCTACTCCGGGGATACCAAAAGACTTGCCACCCCCATTATTTCCAATAAAAGTACATCCTAAGGGGCATCCTAGAACCGCAGAAGATGTTTTTCTTTCCTCATATTTAGATGACGCAGCTCCCGAGTATGCTAACCCCGCCCCACATAGACCGTCGGCCGGGGAGGTTCAACGCCAAGATCCTGTATCTGTATCTCTACAACAACAAATCCTGACACAAGTTCCGGCAAGCACATCTGTTTCCACATCTGTTCCTACAGCTACTTCTATAGCTGTGTCCACACCTATAGTTGCTGTATCGCGTTCAACGAATCCTTTCACGCCCGATACCCCAGACGGGGCTACCGGAGGTGCTACCAATATTTTTTCTACGCCACCCAGAATAAATAAACTTACCTTTCAAGAATCAGCACATCCACGTACCCCCAAACTCATAAATGCCCGTACGCTTAAGGAACTTCTTATAGATTGTAGATATGACCCTGTGCCCGGCAAAGAGGACGAAATGATCATGGCATCATTACGTATCAGACGAGCCGCGGTGTATTTAGGGAAGTTACCAGGAATGACTATGCATCTAGATAATATATACCATTTTGTCCAAACAGGGCGAGATTCTGAATGTATTAACAGAGCTATGGAATACCAGAAAGTGGAGATACAAGGGGAACTGTTACGTTTCCTTATAAATTGTGTGATCAGAAATCAAGACCGACCGGGGGTAGACCCGGAAGCAATGCAAACTCTTACCAGATGGAGCCAGAATATATCAGAAGGGAGACATGATAAGCAAAACTGTATAATAGCCATGTGCCGAAAGATCCGTAAAGAAATAGAACGCCTACACGAAGAGAGATTAGCGGTAGACCAGTTCGAACAACGCGAGGAGGAAGGATCAGGACTGTCCACAGGACAGTCAGAAACCATAGCCTATGTAGGTAGAGGAAGATCTTGTAATAGTACTAGATGTTTTACTGACCCGATACGTCCGATATGTCCAGATAATAACAGGAATTTCCAAACACCTATAATAAATATAAGGTCCCCCGAGCATTCGTTCCAAGCCGCTGACAAATTACTGCGAGAACGAAGGGGTTATCATTTTCTCGATTCTATGGATGAACAAGAATTAGCCAGGTCAGCCGTTCATTGGGTTGACAGTCCCGGAAAGTATGATGATGATACCGTAGCCCACACATTTTTGAATCTCACCCCAGATGAACAGCGTTTAGCTGGGATTTATATGATTCAACAACTTCTTATACTATATAAAAGCCAACATTCAGATCCTGGTCCCTTACCTGATATATTGACTGAATTACTCACGAATAGATGGAGAGGTTCAGGTACTAAGCTAATTAAAGAAATACTAGAATCGAGAAAGCAGTACATTCTTTTTGTATGTCCAGAACATGTCTCACTGCCCATCAAGGAAAGACCGATGTATTACATGGACAGACAGAATCCCTTACGAGAAGTACACCCAATAAAGGGCGAGGACAATCAGTTTAAACGTGTATTTGTACATACGCCCATATCGAAAATAGAATTGTTAGAAATGAAGAAAGTGGTACCCAGTCATGACAAAGACCCAGCGGGTTTCCACCGAGAAATTAAAGACATGTTACTTATGGGAGAGTATACCTATCCCGACATTATGACAATATTAAAGGTATTGATGCCTGCTGGCATTTATGAAAAACTCAAGGAAAAAGAGTGGGAGGTGGGAGACCAAAAGATAGACTGGACAGCATTAGAAAATGAAGAAAAGGCCCGAGGTCCAGGTTCGGGGCTTGGGGACAAAACTAAAGCACTACCAGGTTTACTAGTACAGGTACTGCCACGTTTATTAACTACGAAAAAGGAAGACTGGGGTGCAATCTCAGCCTGTAAACAAAAGCAAGATGAAGACACTAGTGATTTCTATGCACGATTTGAAAAATGTTTTGGTATAAATAGTGGCATAAAAGCAAGTAGCGAATCATACCCACATCTGTTTGTGACAAAATTAGTTGAAAATTCCTTGCCCCAAGTGAAGAATAGAGTATTAAAATTCGAGAGTACCTGGCAAGGTAACACCCCATCACAAATGTTACAAATGTTACAGTATCATCACAATAGAATTAGAGAGGAACAAGATCATGAACAAAGACGCATGAAAGACACGAAAATGAAAATGCTAGTCTCCCAGACAGTTCCAGCTGAAGGACATAAAAAGGGTACGACACATTCCGGTGATTCAGCAGGACCTGTAAAAGGGACATGCAACTACTGTAAACAACCAGGTCATTATATACACGATTGCCCAGTCCTGAAGCGTAATATCGCCACAGGTATTACAAAAGAAAGACCACGACCACTTAGACAGGATCAGAATGAACAAGGAGCCCCGCAGCATGCACAGTCCATGCCAGCTCCACAACAGTCTATACAGTTTGTGCCAGCTGCACCAGCGCTGCCGGTTGCTGCCACACAAACCACGACACGACAGCTGTACCAGACCGCACAGTACGACTATCCTGATTATCAGCGATACGCATGAACCAGCCTAGAGAAGGAAGTTGACTTACCCCTTATCGAGGTCCCAGTAGACCAAGAAGGACCTTATGTACATAGTGAATTATTAGGCCAAGATAGAAAATTTTTACTCGATACAGGGGCAAGTCGAACAACCATAAAACGTAGTGAAGTTCCAGGGGCACCCCTCTCAGGCTCACAGAATATTTCCCTTGGTTTTTCAGGAAAACCTATTGTTAATGAAGTATCACAGCCTCTTCCACTTACGATAGGACCTTTGACCAGAACTACAGATTTATTGCTTACTAAATCATGTCCAGAAAACTTGTTAGGTATAAAAACACTGAAAGCTCTAGGAGCTATAATATGTTGTTCTCCGAAAGGAGTAAGATTGTTTTTACGTGATTTCAAAGGTCACTATGTGTCTAGAGACATGGATCCCCGACTGCAGACTTTACCTACACATCTATGGGCACAAGGCCCTACTGATGTTGGTTGCATGAATATTACACCATATCGAGTTACACTAAAGGCAGGAGTGGTACTACCACGAATGCGACAATACAAGTTACCACCAGATGCTGTAGTGGCTTTACTACAAATCATTGACGAGCTCATTGCCCAAGGAGTGGTTGTAGAAACAGACTCCAATGTATGTAATTCACCGATAATTCCGATTCTTAAACGAACAGATCCGAAGGCCCCGCCAGTATATCGATTGGTTATTGATCTGCGCGAATTAAACAAGTGCATTGTGTCACAATTCCCTGTGGTCCCAGATATCTCGTCATTACTGACAGCTATTGATTCTGAAGCAACATTCTTTACTGTAATTGATCTCAAGAATGCCTTTTTCAGCGTCCCTATAGATCCGGAAAGCCAATACTTGTTCGGATTTAGTTTAAATGGACGTAGCTTTAAATTCTCACGCGCACCTCAAGGATTTACAGAAAGCCCCAGCATCTATAGCCAAGCACTGAAACGAGAACTCGACAGTATCCACATGCCAGTAAACACTGCCCTGCTTCAATATGTCGATGATCTGCTGATCACCGCTAGAAGCGAACACGAATGTGAGAAAGCATCACTGACAGTTTTACAATTTCTAGCCGAAAAGGGGCACAAGGTGTCCCCTTCTAAGCTGCAATTCTGTGTCCAGCGAGTTGTTTATCTTGGACACTCGCTGTCCAAGGAGGGAAGGCAGCTTACACCCGACCGCATTCAGTTAATAGCTAACATGCCAATACCCAAGACACAAAAGGAGGTGCGGGCTTTTATAGGCCTCACTTCATATTGTAGGCAGTGGATCCCTCAGTATGCATTTCTAGCAAAACCACTCATTCAGTTGACAACACAGGAGGCAGCCACATCGACTGTTCTCCCTTGGACTCAGGAACATGCACAAGCTTTTGAAAGCTTAAAGAAAGCCTTATGTCAAGCACCGGTTTTAGCAACACCATGTTACAATAAACAGTTTACACTCTTTGTTACAGAACGCGAAGGTACTGCCTTGTCAGTACTCACACAGGAACAGGCAGGATCCCACAAACCATGTGCTTATTTTTCTAGTACATTAGATCCCGTAGCTCAGGCTTTGCCTGCATGCCTGAAATCGGTGGCAGCAACAGCTTTAGCAATAAGACAAAGCGATGCCATAGTGTTAGGACATCCATTGACAGTTCAAGTACCACATGTAGTAGAGGTTCTCGTGAATCGAACGCAAACACAACACTTGACTATAGCGCGACTTACAGGGTATGAATTAACATTGTTCCAGCCACATATAGAAATCAGACGTTGTAACACATTGAATCCTGCCACACTTTTACCCGTAATCGGAACAGACCCACTAGCTCATGATTGTATTGATGTTATTACAATCACGACGAAACCCAGACAAGACTTGACAGATGTCCCATTGTCAGACCCAGACCTAACGTTGTATGTAGATGGTTCATGTATGAGAACAAGTACAGGAGAGTTAGTGGCCGCTTACGCAGTCACAACAGACACTGAAATCATTGAAACAAATTGCATAAATACCTTGTCAGCTCAAGCCGCAGAGCTCGTCGCTCTGACACAAGCCTGTATTCAAGCCACAAATAAAAGAGTCAACATATACACTGATTCACGTTATGCATTCGGAGTTGTACATGACTTCGGCGTGCTGTGGCGAGAGAGAGGTTATTTAACTTCTCACGGTGCCCACATTCAGCACGGACCCCTCATTCATGCCTTATTAGATGCAATACATCTACCCACTGCAATATCAATTATGAAATGTAAAGCTCATACGAAAGTTATTGATATCATTTCTCAAGGCAATGATCTAGCTGACAGAACAGCTAAACAGACTGCTCAAACTCAAACATTCGACATGACAAAGACAAAAGTCCCGACGCCAACACATTGTATGACGATTAAAGATCCCGCTCTTGACGTAATTGACATACAGACGCATGCTACACCAGACGAAATAAAGAAATGGACTGAATTAGGAGGGATCCAAACGGATCAAGGATGGATGACGAAGGAAAAATCTGTGTGGTTCCTTCCTGATTCAATGGTCCAAGTTATTATTAACACTATACATAGTCCAGCGCATCTAGGAGAAAAAGCTATGCTAGACAGCATCCAACACATTTGGTTCAATAAACATTTACGAGCAGCAGCCAAGCAAAAAGTTCGTACCTGTATGATCTGTTGTCAGTTCAACCCAGGAAAAAGCGTTCCCGTAGAACAGGGTGGATTTCAGCCTCCTGATCACCCTTTTGAAATCCTCCAGATGGATTATATCCAGATGGAACGATGTCGAGGATTCAAATATGTTCTCGTAGTTGTCTGTGCTCTTTCCCGTTGGACAGAGGCATACCCGGTTTCAGATTACACTGCCCCGACTACTGCCAAACAGTTAGTTCGAGAATTCTTCCCACGATACGGTTTACCACGTGTTGTCTACTCAGATAACGGCTAGCCGTTCTCATCCGAACTAATGAAACACGTTTCACTTTTGTTAGGCTATCAGTGGAAATTCCACTGTGTCCGACACCCCGAGGCAGCAGGTCTCGTAGAAAGACATAATCAGATCCTGAAAATCAGATTGTCCAAAATATGCAGAGAGAAAGGTGTCGACTGGGTAGTAGCGTTACCAGTTGCACTCTTTTACATGAGAATGGTAGCACACTCTCGAACAGGGCTATCCCCTTATGAGGTGGTCTTTGGCAGACCACCAAATATGTGGGGGACGCCTATACCACGTAAAATAACTGAAATTGACTGTAATATGCTGACAGATTATTTGGCTTCCTTGATGTCTGCACTACAATCTTGTCGTTCACAGGTAGCTGCAGCCTTTCCCGACAACACTGAGGTGAAACCCCATGATATAATTCCGGGGGACCTGGTCCTCGTGAGGAACTTTGATCGAAAGACTCAGCTGGATCCTAGGTGGAAGTCACCGCAACTGGTCTTGCTCACCACAAGGACAGCCGTGAAGATCGAAGGCAGAAAAGGCTGGGTACATTCAAGTCATATCAAGAAATTTCATGGACTACCATCGGACGTAAACACCACACCTCGTGTGTCTTCACCCATTGACTCAAAACTTCCTTTTGTTGAATCAAGTAGTCACGAACAATATAAACTAAAACTCAGATCTAACCGGTCGGGAAATTTGATTGTTTAAGTCCTCTCCAAGGTGAAGCGGTTGAATTTGTCTCTGACATGTATCCCTTAGATCTGAATAGAAAAAACACCCGAAAAATGTTGAAACGACATGCATACTGTAAATCACTGCGTAGTCATTCCACAGTGACGTTATTAATTTTGTTTTTCTTAAGTCTTTTAATAATTACTGCAAGTATATTGTTGCACATATATTATCCTATTTCTAGACATGTTTATAATGTTACTGCTGAACATTCTTTTAGTGAATTACCTCCGCATGAGTTGTCTTATAGATTTGCGCTGCGCAATAATACGTTTATTAGTATGTTACATCATTCCCATCAGGTTAGCAATGCTACAAATTGTTGGATATGTGGCCGACTCCCTCCCTATCAGAATTATAAAGGAATTCTACCTCTCTTTCCATACCCATTCACACACAACGGCTCCTGTGGAGCATGGTTTAGTTTAATTAATCCCCTAGATTCAAATTCTGCAGTTTATCAAGACAACTGGGTATGGGGAAATTTAAACTTAGTTTTACTTAAAGTCTGCTACCCTAACAAGGAGGGACTTCCCAAGAGAACAGGAACTGATCTAGAAAATGAAGTATATGGATTAGGTAATTTTACGCTTAATCTTATGATCCTAAATGTCGAATCCGAAGCTACTCCAATTTTGCCCGCCATGTCAGTATTTCCAGTAAAAGGTGAATTATGTGTAAGAAAGAATGGTTCCATACATATGGGCCATAGTAGATGCACCACTGTAATAGAATTCAGTGATCAAGGCAAATCGATATTTAGAGCTTCCCGCCATTCCTATTTTATATGTGGTCAGACGGCATATGTACGTTTGCCTCTAGATTGGGATGGTACCTGCTACATTGGATTCCTTTTGCCACCTGTTTTCCTAGCTCCTCCCGATTATCACAGAAATACTCATTTAGTACACAATAGAGAAAGGAGAGATCTCCCAATTGTCGATTACACCGAAACAGCATGGGAAAAATACACAGATTTCAATAAAGGTCTCTTTCCCTATATAGGTACCGTTACTAATAGTAAGCTGATACGTAGATTAACTAGAACCCTTGAAGCAGTAGTGAACGAAACTATTTCCGCCTTAGGCAATTTAACAGAAGAACAGTCTGCTATGCGGATTGTTGTGCTTCAGAATCGTCTTGTCCTTGACGTCATCCTGGCCGATAGGGGCGGAGCTTGTAGGGTCATCGGATCAAGTTGTTGCATTTTCATACCAGAAAATTCGCCATCTGTATATAAAGCCATAACTCGCCTTCATAAGATTGTAAGCCAGATACACCAGAATCCAGGCACCTGGACTTGGTCCGGTTGGTTTTGGAGTGTATTATCTACCTTTGGATGGAAGGTCCTATCCTTCCTAGGTATTGGCTTTCTCATACTATTCAGTTGCTGTCTATGCCTACAATGTGGACCAGCGATTTGTGGTCTGTGTGCCACATCGTGTATTCCATCACCAAGATTTCATTCGTCCCAGAAGAAAAAAGAAGAACAAATGATGCTATATGAACAGATCAATGGATTAATGAAGATTGATATCTCTTGACGGGCAAGTAGGGGACAAGGAGGGAATGTGGAAATATGGATTTTTCTGATCAGTTATGTCCCCTATCTTGGACCCCAACGGTTTCATGTATGAATCACCAGTACATGTATGTTCCCTCCAGTTCCAGTTATGAAGACGCAAATACATGTGCGTCCACCGTTAACATGTCCTCTTTCAGATCAGACATGAATGGGCCGGATATTCCATTCCTAAGTATGAAAGGCCACCGGCTTTATATGGTTCACTTATGCCATTTTACAGTCCAGACAAGTAGGCCCCGATTCTGTCATCAAGCTTTTCTTGCTTTCTGCCTCTGAAGCTCCAGTCTGAGCCTGCATCTGTGACCATGAACTTTGTCTCATTCCCTGCGCGGCTCATGAAGTCCGACATCAGCCTGTTGCCTGCCAAGAAACTGTATTTCACCTTCGAAATTATCTGCTCCGCTCCCTGCCCAATGCATTCCTGTCTAGTAGTTTAAGTAAACATTCTTCCAGCTACCAAGCAAAGGCCCGGTTTCTCTGTCTTTATGCAAGTAATTCATAGCCCTGTTACTATGGAAGATTCCTGCCCTCGCATCTAGTGTAGACACTTAGACGCTTGTACACGCACTAACAGTCAGTATAGTCAGTATAGAATAAGATTCTACTCTAAGAGACCTCTCTTTTGGATAACATAGTTCTTTAAACATAGGATGTTAGATATGATTTGGGGATTAGGTTGACTTGACCCTCCAGACATCTGTCGCCACATGTAGAGCTAAATGTCAAGTCCCCTTCACCCCCTAGTCGCACGTCAATCATACGTCATGCTGCTGCGCGCGCAGCTCTGCCAAGTATTTCTGCTGACATTGCGAAATTATTTCATAGGTCCACCCATATGTGACATC
Source organism: Triturus cristatus (assembly GCF_964204655.1). Classification (NCBI taxonomy): domain Eukaryota; kingdom Metazoa; phylum Chordata; class Amphibia; order Caudata; family Salamandridae; genus Triturus; species Triturus cristatus. The sequence continues at coordinate 1,116,054,575 of NC_140588.1, read as the reverse complement.
ACAACCAATGACGTTTCCTTGTTACTCCCAATTACGCCTCCTTCAGCTACGCATGTGAAATGTTATCTTTGCTATCAATTGTTACGCCTCTTGCATTTGCTTCACTGTAATGCCTATTGTATAAAAGTGATTAATTATCAATAATGTATGTACTTCACTTCCTGAACCTTCGTGGTGATGGAACTTGGAGCAACCGATTCGAATCGTCCATTGGAATAAAGCCCATTCCGAACCTCTAATACCACGGATTCTGCCTCTTATTTACTGAGCTATTTCTATTACGTTTCTGTATCAAATTAAGTCCCGGTAATTAAATTATTTACCACAGTACATATAGTTAAAGAAATATTTTTAAAAATATCAAAAAATATGTTTGAAAAAGCCAATAAAACAAATAACATTTTTTAATTTTTAAATGAATTAATTAAAAAAATAAATTTTAAAAATGGTGATAAAAAAGAATTTCAAAAAACACTTAATTAAAGAAATTGACACACTGAATTTGAAAAATATAGAAATCCAATGAAAATCATTAAACTTGCTATCTTTAGAGATAAGTTATAGATACGAATTAGCATTTAAAAAACCTTTGAAATTCACTGAAAAAACCATAGGTTTCATGCACGTTATAGTTAGGAATTGGCATTTAAAAAACCTTTGAAATTCACTGAAAAAACCAAAGGTTTCAGGGGCGTTATAGTTAGGAATTGGTGTTTAAAAAACCTTCGAAATTCACTAAAAAAACCATAGGTTTCAGGTGCGTTATAGTTAGCTGGACATTTCCCTCGTACAAAACCCTAGAAATTCCCCTGTTAAAGTTGTTCAGCTAACTATAACTCGCGCCCCCGCAAGGCACTGCTGATGATGTCACATATTACACCACTCATGACATAGTCAGTGACATCACTGATGACATCACTGATGACATCTCAAATTACATCACTGATGACATCACTGATGACGTCATCCATGTGATAAATTAATGCATCTTCTCACACCCTAATATAACCTTTGATACACCGACACAAAATTTCAGACGGCCATTTTGAAAACCATGGATACTCCAATACCAATAACTACACACCCACTCATTGACTCTTAGGTCTACATACATCTCCACTCACTCACCTGTACAGTCACTCATACTTACAGTCACTCCGTACAGGACTATCATATGCATTTATGCACCTATATAGACACTCACACACCGCCAATCATCCATTGAGGTACTGACACACCTAGTCAGTCATGCAAATAATTAATCACAGTCCAATTTACTCACCTATACAGTTAAACACACTCAAGTTCACTTACTCATAAAAATACTAACAAATTCTGACGCTCTTATACAATTACTGATACAAGCACACACTCATCCATACAGCCACTCCCGCAATCACACACTCTCATATATAGATAGTTATATACTCTTACACACATAGACACTGCATTTCACATATGTAGTTACTGACACATGTACAAGTGAGATATACATTCAATCACTAACACACCCTTACATACAGTCACCCAACCATACAGTCCAACACAGTTGCAATCTTAAAACCATGCACACATAGAATCACCCACTCACACATCTATGCACAGAGTCAGACACATCCCTACCCACACAAACACTCAGGCACCCATACAGATACTCAGACAACCAACCAATAACCCATATAGACACTCATATAGCTATTCACAATACCATGCAGCCACTTATACACCAACACACAGACACATACAGACATTCACACAGTTTAGTCACTAGTCTGCAGTAAGATACATTTAATGACTCACTTATAGAGTCAGTTACGCACCTAGAAAATCATCCATTCACACACTTATACACCCACTCATTCTTCCATAGGCCTTTCATTATAAATATATAAAACATATTTAAACTTTACAGATACACACAGTCACTGGAAGACGTCATCAGTGATGTCATTTGACATGTCATCAGTGATGTCATCAGTGATGTCACTGACCATGTCATGAGTGATGTATATGTGACATCATCAGCAGTGCATTGCGGGGGCACAAGTTATAGTTAGCTGAACTAACTATAACAGGGGAATTTGTAGGGTTTTGTACAAGGGAAATGTCCAGCTAACTATAGTGAATTTCTAAGGTTTTTTAAACACCAATTCCTAACTATAACGCCCCTGAAACCTTTGGTTTTTTTCAGTGAATTTATATATATATATATATATATATATATATATATATATATATATATATAATATCTACTGGCGCCAGTAGATAGTTAAAGTTAGGACAGTGTTTCCATAGGAAATCTGAAAATTCTATATTGAATAACTTTGGCGCGGGTTGACGAATCCTCCCGAAATTTTTTAAATAGGTGGGGCGCTCCGCTCTGCTCCTATCCTAAAAGTTTCGGGGGGATTCGTCAAGTGGGGGCTAAGAAAAAAGGGGGGTCCCAAAACGCATTTTCCCCATGCATTTTTCCATAGGGACCTTTAGTCCAAGGTACAGCCCGAACGGCTGAACAGAATTGTTTGAAATTTGGGAAAGAGGTAGTCCTCAGGTCAGGGATGTGCCTTTTGAATATCTGGAGTCAATGTGTTCAGTAGTTCCTGAGAAAATTACAGTTAAATGTACATACATATCTATAGGCGCACACCGTGCGTGTACCGTACGCGTACCGTACGCGCACGGTGCCGTGCGCGAGCGTAATTCTGATTGGCGGTTACATGACAGTAAACATACCAGTTGGTTGAAATCAGGAAGTGTTGTCCGCCATTTTGTGTGTCTCACACTGAAAAACAAAGGTAAAGAACATGAAAAGGGGGCAAGGTAGAGAGTTGCAGACCCCCTAGCCTTTGTCAGGGGGTCAAAAAAGGACCCAGAAGTGTGAAAAATAATTTATTATTTTCTTTTTTTTTAAATCGCGGCGTACGCGTACCGTGCGGCGGTAAAAAAAATAAAAAAAATAGAATTAAAAATCAAAATTAAATGTTTAGATGTTGGTTGGCTCTAAAAAGAGCCGTTGTGTTTATTGAGTGTTTTTTTGGTACCTACAAGTAAGTACCGATGCAGAGTCTAAAGTTCAAGAGGCAGACTCTGTTCCCTTCATCATTGAAATGTACACCGTCTCCTCTATAAATGTCTTGCATGTTGTAACGCAAGTTGTTGTGGTATATAGAACCCATACCATAGTCTCTGAGGAAAGCAGAAACAGACTTATTGACGTGCTTTCCTGCTTTGGCAATCTGCGGACAAAATTGGTTGGACCAGTTCCACTTTTGCCTTTGGTATATATTAGAATATACAAAGGCAGTTTGTGGAAAAAGTGACATCAAATGCAAAAAGGTGTCCTTAATAAGCATTTCCAGACCTACCCCAGTTAAAGTGCCTAGGTCATTTCCACCACAGTGCACAATAAAAAGGTTAGGCTGTGGGAGATGTAGAAAGGTTTTCACCAAAGGCATTAATTGGTGCCACTTTAACCCTCTCTGATCAATCCATTTAATGTCTACATTTGGCAAAGCAAGGTCTTTCACAATACCTCTTTTTTCTGCAAACTTTTCACTCCAGAAGACATAGCTGTGACCTACAATCCACACTGTGAACATCTTTCAAGGAGATCTGGATGCACTCAGAAGGTGTCTTTCAGTAGAATGGCAATATGAAAAGAAAGATAGTTGTAAAATGGAGGCTTAAAAAAAAAAATAACTGATTGGCTGATTCAAACCATTTTACAGTTAAAACTAGGCTGTATGTTTAGATTTTTACAAGCATGATTTGTATTGGCTCAGAAAAATGTGTACCCACAGAACATTACTTTGGATTTGCTGTTAGGTTTGAAAAGTCAAGCACTCTTGCTCTAAAGATTAGAAACAGTGTGTGCTGAACTTATGACCTCTCTGCTCACAGCAGTGTTCCATGACCTGTTGCTATGGTAGCAGGCAGAAGGCATGTTGGGGGAAGGGATCATTTGGAAAGGTTTGAAATCTGCAACCAATAGAAATGTGTGTTTCCATTTGAAAAAAATGTGGGAAGCACTGTGATTTGGAGATAACATGTATATGTGTGAAAAAAGAGAGGGAAACATTGCCATTAACTTGTTCTGGTGAGAGGAGAGCGGTGTACAGCTCAGAGATTGTGGCTCTGATAATCTGCTGTGTGAGTGGCACATTTCTTTCTCAACTAACTACTTTTAAAGGTGAGTTATGAATTTGAGAGGGAAAGTATGTGGTGCATTTTGATATAAATAATAGAAATGTGATTCTTCTTTTAAAGTTGTTTTTCACATTTTGTGTTTTGGGAGATATTTAACTGTCTTGAACTTGTAAGATATTATTGAGTATGTCTTCACCATAAGTTAAGGTGTACTGGTATCACCCAGGAATAATGTTTTCTGCCTAGAATCACACGATGAGTCTGTGTTCACACAGGAATTGATATCAGAGATTTAATTTGTGTTGCTCTTGCTCTGTTAGCCTTGCACTCGCAGGAAAGGGGCAGTTTGTTTTCTTGAACTGTGATGGTTAGCATTCAGCAGAAATCACTTTCTCACAAATGAGAGGCACATGCTAACACATTTGAAATTAACATGGAACAATTTCCTTCCACTTTTAAAGTTGTGTTTTTTATTTTAAGGTAAGGAAGATATTTAAGTGCCTTGAACTTGTAAGATATTATGGAGTATGTCTTCTCTAGCAGTTAAGGTGTACTGGTATCACCCAGGAATACTGTTTTCTGCCTAGAAGCACACTATGAGTCTGTGTGCACAAAGGAATTGTTGTCAGAGAAATAATTTGTGTTGGTCTGGTTCCATTCGTAGGAAAGGCGCAGGTTGTTTTTTAGAACTATGATGGTTTGTATTCAGTATAAAAAAGCTGTTTGGGCATGTGCTATTTTCTGTTTCTGAAAAATATAATGAAAATGTGTCAGACTGTTAGAGTAATTATCACTTGCTCTACCACAGTAGTAAGTGTGCTTTCAAATTGCAAATAAAATTTTAATTTCTGCCTAGAATCACACCATGAGTCTGTGCGCACACAGGAATTGTTCTCAGAGATTCAATTTGTGTTACTCTGGTTCTTTCAGAATTGCATTCGTAGGAAAGGGGCAGCTTGTTTTATTGAACTGTGATGGTTAGCATTGAGCCCAAATTAATGTCACAAATGAGAGGGCAATGCAAACACATTTGACATCAACATGGTAGATTTTCCTTCCACTCCTGCAATGGGTCATGTAGTTTGTACATGTTCAAAAGTCCAATTAACCCTTACCACACATGTAGTGTTACATATATGTCTCCAATGTTTATGCAGTTGCGCAAGCGTCTATGCAGATCTCTTTTGTACCTGACAGTAGACAGTCTCCAGAAGCACAGTCTTAGCAGAGAGCAAGCTGTTTCTCATGTACAGTCATGCTTACTATTCAGCGCTGTGTGGTGTTTCAGAAAGCAGTGAGTAATGCTAATACATTGAACATCACCAAGGCACATTTCCTTTGCTAGAGTGTAGTACGTCATTCAGGTTGCAAATGTTCATGGTCTCAAAAAGCAGTTTGGGCATGTGCTGTTTTCTGTTTTGAAAAATATAATGAAAATGTGTCAGACTGTTAGAGTAATTATCACTTGCTCTACCACAGTAGTAAGTATGCTTTCAAATTGCAAATCAAATTTCGTTTTCTGCCTAGAATCACACCATGAGTCTGTGCGCACACAGGAATTGTTCTCAGAGATTCAATTCGTGTTACTCTGGTTCTTTCAGAATTGCATTCGTAGGAAAGGGGAAGCTTGTTTTCTTGAACTGTGATGGCTACCATTGAGCCCAAATTAATATGTCACAAATGAGAGGGCACTGCAAACACATTTGACATCAACATGGTAGATTTTCCTTCTACTCCTGCAATGGGTCATGTAGTTTGTACATGTTCAAAAGTCCAATTAACCCTTAACACACATGTAGTGTTACATACATGTCTCCAATGTTTATGTAGTTGTGCAAGCGTCCATGCAGATCTCTTTTGCACCTGACAGTAGACAGTCTCCAGACGGACAATTTTAGCAGAGAGCAAGCGGTTTCTCATGTACAGTCATGCTTACTATTCAGCGCTGTGTGGTGTTTCAGAAAGCAGTGAGTAATGCTAATACATTGAACATCACCAAGGCACATTTCCTTTGCTAGAGTGTAGTACGTCATTCAGGTTGCAAATGTTCATGGTCTCAAAAAGCAGTTTGGGCATGTGCTGTTTTCTGTTTTGAAAAATATAATGAAAATGTGTCAGACTGTTAGAGTAATTATCACTTGCTCTACCACAGTAGTAAGTATGCTTTCAAATTGCAAATCAAATTTCGTTTTCTGCCTAGAATCACACCATGAGTCTGTGCGCACACAGGAATTGTTCTCAGAGATTCAATTCGTGTTACTCTGGTTCTTTCAGAATTGCATTCGTAAGAAAGGGGAAGCTTGTTTTCTTGAACTGTGATGGCTACCATTGAGCCCAAATTAATATGTCACAAATGAGAGGGCACTGCAAACACATTTGACATCAACATGGTAGATTTTCCTTCTACTCCTGCAATGGGTCATGTAGTTTGTACATGTTCAAAAGTCCAATTAACCCTTAACACACATGTAGTGTTACATACATGTCTCCAATGTTTATGTAGTTGTGCAAGCGTCCATGCAGATCTCTTTTGCACCTGACAGTAGACAGTCTCCAGACGGACAATTTTAGCAGAGAGCAAGCGGTTTCTCATGTACAGTCATGCTTACTATTCAGCGCTGTGTGGTGTTTCAGAAAGCAGTGAGTAATGCTAATACATTGAACATCACCAAGGCACATTTCCTTTGCTAGAGTGTAGTACGTCATTCAGGTTGCAAATGTTCATGGTCTCAAAAAGCAGTTTGGGCATGTGCTGTTTTCTGTTTTGAAAAATATAATGAAAATGTGTCAGACTGTTAGAGTAATTATCACTTGCTCTACCACAGTAGTAAGTATGCTTTCAAATTGCAAATCAAATTTCGTTTTCTGCCTAGAATCACACCATTGAGCCCAAATTAATATGTCACAAATGAGAGGGCACTGCAAACACATTTGACATCAACATGGTAGATTTTCCTTCTACTCCTGCAATGGGTCATGTAGTTTGTACATGTTCAAAAGTCCAATTAACCCTTAACACACATGTAGTGTTTCATACAATGTTTATGTAGTTGTGCAAGCGTCCATGCAGATCTCTTTTGCACCTGACAGTAGACAGTCTCCAGACGGACAATTTTAGCAGAGAGCAAGCGGTTTCTCATGTACAGTCATGCTTACTATTCAGCGCTGTGTGGTGTTTCAGATAGCAGTGAGTAACGCTAATACATTGAACATCACCAAGGCTCATTTCCTTTGCTAGAGTGTAGTACGTCATTCAGGTTGCACATGTTCATGGTCTCAAAAAGCTGTTTGGGCAAGTGCTGTTTTCTGTTTCTGAAACAAATAATGAAAATGTGTCAGACTGTTAGAGTAATTATCATGTGCTCTACCACAGTAGTAAGTGTGCTTTCAAATTGCAAATCAAATTTCAATTTCTGCCTAGAATCACACCATGAGTCTGTGCGCACACAGGAATTGTTCTCAGAGATTCAATTCGGGTTACTCTGGTTCTTTCAGAATTGCATTCGTAGGAAAGGGGAAGCTTGTTTTATTGAACTGTGATGGCTACCATTGAGCCCAAATTAATATGTCACAAATGAGAGGGCAATGCAAACACATTTGACATCAACATGGTAGATTTTTCTTCAACTCCTGCAATGGGTCATGTAGTTTGTATATGTTCAAAAGTCCAATTTACCCTTTCCACACATGTAGTGTTACATACATGTCTCCAATGTTTATGCAGTTGCGCAAGGATCAATGCAGATCTCTCTTGCACTTGACAGTAGACAGTCTCCAGAAGCACAGTCTTAGCAGAGAGCAAGCTGTTTCTCATGTACAGTCATGCTTACTATTCAGCGCTGTGTCGTGTTTCAGATAGCAGTGAGTAATGCTAATACATTGAACATCACCAAGGCTCATTTCCTTTGCTAGAGTGTGGTACGTCATTCAGGTTGCACATGTTCATGGTCTCAAAAAGAAGTTTGGGCATGTGCTGTTTTCTGTTTCTGAAAAATATAATGAAAATGTGTCAGACTGTTACAGTAACTATCACTTGCTCTACCACAGTAGTAAGTGTGCTTTCAAATTGCAAATTAAATTTTGTTTTCTGCCTAGAATCACACCATGAGTCTGTGCGCACACAGGAATTGTTGTCAGAGATTTAATTTGTGGTACTATGGTTCTTTTAGAATTACATTCGAAGGAAAGGGGAAGCTTTAATTCGTGTTGGTTTTATTGTGTTTTTCACTTGTAGGAAAGGGGTAGATAGTATTATAAGATTTGAAAAGCACTCAAAAAATATAGTAATACATTTAAATTACATAAAGGTTTTTTTTTTTAGTTTCTTTCAGATATTGCTGACCAATAGTGAAATAAATTAAAAATGCCTATAAAATCAAGGAAGAGAAAAGAATAGAAAAAACATTTATATTTGAAGACAACTGGAGGACCCAAATTAGTTGAAGATCCTCATGTTGGAAAAAAGAAAAAGTCTTCTGGTAAGCAAACTAAGGATTTTTAAAAAAATATCTTCAAAAAAAGAACAAATTTGAAAAATGTCCCCACTGCAAATAGAGTTTCAAGTAGAAAACAACAGGACAAAAGTGAGAAATTACAAAATGCTAATGTACAATTAGAAGCAATAAAGATTGACTTAAAAGAAAAACAGCATTTAAAGACATTCGTAGAAAAATGCTTCAGAGAAGAGTGATGTCCAATTTGCTAAAGGATGTGAAAAAATATAAGAAGAAAGCGAAATTTTATAAGCGAAAAAAAGATATTGAATCAATTGTAGCTAAGGCTTTAGATTTTAAAAGAAAACTATTCATTTTAATTTTGAACAGCATCCGTACATTAGATAAAATGGTCAATGTAATAAAGTCACAAAGCAAAACGAAAAGAGTAGTGAAAATAAATAACTTTTATAAACTGTTTTTAGGAGAATGGATGCATAGTTCAAGTACTGAACCATTTTTTAATGAAGAGAGTTATCTTCAAAGTAATACTTTGCTGCATGCAGTTGACACCAGAGGTTGTGCTTATGAAGTGAAAGATGGTTGTATAATGGAAAAGGAGAAAATGGTTCCAAGAAATGAGGAAGAAGTGATAGCTGATGAGGTTATGGGGAGACGTCCTAAAGTCCCAGTGTACACTTGGAATTGTAGTAGTATTTGAACTGTACGACAGGAATCGGTTGATAAATTACGTGAGTTTCTAAGAGAATATAGTAAAAAACGTGTTAAACAGAAGATTAAGGTGCTTCAAAGACTAGATCCATGCAGAGTGAGAGAGAATACTGGTTTGCAAGGACATTCTCTGGCTTGTCTTTCTAGGAAAGTTTGCCAAAGTGTTTTTCACCATTTTAGGATGCTGGCAGTTCATCATACTGAAATGAGAAAGTTTGTGAGAAGATTGTATTTTGCTAAAAGTCCAGCACTAAAGTTAAATGAGTTGAATAGGGCTCTGTTCCGTGGATCTGTATCAGATGTAGAGAAGGTTACTGATGAAATTCAGTTTTGTTACTTTGGTCCAGAACAAGAAAGTGCAGGTAATGACACAGTTATTGAAGAAAATGTGGAAGAGAATGTAGAACCCACTGTTAGTAAAAATTTTGAAGATCAAATGACAAAATTTCCTATCATCTCTAATGAAAGACCAAATATTACTTGTATTTGTTGCCGGAGAAGCCATTATAAAAATCAAACAAGGTATGTTGATCTCTATAAAAAAAGTGAAAAAGAAAATAATACTAAGTGGTTGGATTTTGCTACATATTTATTTCTGGAAAATTGTTTTGATTTGGGTGAATATCACCGTATTTGTAAATACTGTTATAACAAGTTATAAGACAATAAAATGCCAGTAAGAGCTGTATATAATAATTTAGAATTGGTTGAAATTCCTGCAGAACTTAGTGATTTAAATACGTATGAGTCTATACTCATTCAATGTGTCCATCCTTTTCAGAATATAGTTCGTATGGAGCCCAAAACAGGCAAATTACCTCCTTCGGATTTACAAAGAGGTTTAAAAGGAACAGTTGTCTATTTGCCATTGGATTTGAAAAAAAAATATGGAAACTATTGATGCAGATAGATTGGAAACTGAACGATTAGTTATTTTGGTTAATGGAGTACCAACAAAGAATAAGAAAATTTGGCAGGAGCTGGTAGATGTAGGAAAAGTACAAAGAGCAAATTTATATTTGAAAAGAAATAATAAGTACTATAAATCAATTTATATGGATGAAGATGAAGAAGTTGTACTAGCAGACTCAGGAATACCAGCTGGGCAAATAAAAAAAGTGGATAAATCAAAAGAAGAAGAAATTTATGAACATTTCAGTATACATCCTCTTCATTCAAAAGAAGTTATGGCAAACACTATTGATCTGTTTCAGGTGAAAAAAGCACAAGGAACTCCTGTGAGTGTGTGGGAGGAGAGCTTGGAAGCTCGTTGTTTTCCCCAGCTGTTTCCTAGAGGAAAAGGTGGACGATATGATGAACGTCCAGTACAGATTCCTGCTTCTGAGTATCGGACTACAAGATTATATGCAGCAGATCCCAGATTTCATCAAAGTATTCCTTATTTGTTCCATCTTTTATTTGAAAGTGACTTGTCAGCACTATCTTATGCAGTAAATCACATTTTGAAAACTGGAGTACATCTACGTAATGTGACTGCAAAGAATTTTATGAACAAAGTGCAACAGCGAGATGATCGTTTGGAATCTCAATTGATTAATTTGATGGCTTGTCAGCGTGGGACTAATGAATATTGGTACCGACGCCATGGAGAATTGAAATGTATGTTACGGAATTTAGGAACTCCTACATGGTTCCTTACCCTAAGCTGTGCTGAGTACGCTTGGGATGATTTACTGGATTTTCTACGAGAGGCAAATTCAAATATTGAAAACATCCAATACATGACAGCAGGAGAATTGTGCTCATTGGATCCGGTTAATGTTTGCAGATATTTCAATCATAGCTTTGAGGCTATGATGTCCTTCATCTGCAATAAAAAAATCCACCTCTTGGAGAAGTTGTGGATTTCTTTTGGAGAAAAGAGTACCAAGCAAGAGGTGCTCCTCATATTCATATGCTGTTGTGGATCAAGGATGCCCCAAAATTTGGAACAGATTCTGATGATGCAGTTTTAAGTTTCATCGAAGGATATGCAACATGTGCTATACCTAAAAGCACAGAAGAGAAAAATTTAAAAGAGCAAGTTTTACGTTTCCAAAGTCATCGGTGTGGAAAATTCTGTCGACGAAAGTACAAGAGTAAAGAAAAATTCTACACAAAATGTCAATTTGGATTTCCACGACCTGTTCTTTCAAAAGGAAGAGTCAATAGTTTTATGTCAGCTGTGCGACATCATATTACAAGAAAATCGCCTAAAAATACCTAAACCTAAGAAGAAAAGAAGAGTCAAAATATATAAATGACTACAACCCAGTCATTTTATCCATGTGGAATGCTAACATGGATATTCAGTATGTAACTGACAATTCTATTGCTGTTGCTCGGTATGTCACATCTTACATCACTAAATCTGAGAAAACGGAATTGAAGGAAATGTGGGAAGAGATTTCTCACGAGAAGACTGTCAGTAAAAAGCTATACAGTTTCAGTTTAAAGATGTTATCGCATCGAGAAGTTGGATCCTACGAATGCTCAAATAGGTTATCATCTGCAAGTCTGTACTCCAAATCCAGAAGAATAATTTGGGTAAGTTTAGGCCTTGCAGGAATGCGAAATCAGGTACTGAAATCTGTTGGAGAAATTGAATATTTGGCAGAGAATGACCCTGAAAGTACAGATATTTTGAAATCAAACATGTTGGACACATATTACCCAAAAAGAAGTCATCATCTTGAGAACATATGTCTCTATGAAATGCTACAGAACTACATTTTTACACGGAAAGCCACAGAAGACATCAACAATGGAAAATATAAAGTCATTGGTGAGGAAGGATGTTTGGTGAAGCAAACAAAAGGAAGTTTGATTAATCACAGGAAGCTGAGTTGCGACACTCCTGACAAAAAGGAATTTTACTACTTAGCACTTTTACAGCTGTTTAAACAATGGCGTTGAGAGGATGAATTACTTGGAGATTTTCACAGCTATGAAGATTCCTTTAATGCATGTAAAGATACGATTGAATGCAGTACTTTCACAAATTATGTCCAAATGTTAAAGGAAGAAATTGAACAGGAAGCTACAATTGCAGCTGAAGTAGCTAGAGACAGTTCTCAAGACAGCCAAAGTTCTGGAACACTCAGTCAAGATCCCCTAGGAAAACCAATCATAGAAAATGAAGTTGCAATAGCAATGACTGAAGTGGAAACAGCTATGAATCAAGCTCAGGAAGATTTAATAGACTTACCAAATTTGGAACAGCAACTGAATGAAGAACAAAAACAAATTTATGAAGAAGTCACAAAAAAAATTGATCATGGATTACTACATGAAAAGAAAGAGTGGTCATGTGCGTGTAAATTGATACTTGTATAGCGCACTACTCACCCGCAAGGGTCTCAAGGCACTTGTACGAATACCGCTGTGGAACCCATCCTGGCTTTCCCTGTGAGGCGTCCAGTCCTGGGCACCCCCAAGGAGGAGGCCAGGCATCATGAGCGTTGTGGGGGCCGTTGTGGAGATTAAGCAAGCTATTGCCCAGAGTTGCAGAGTGGGACTCCATGATTGGAATGGCACCGAGGCGAGAATTATCAGGTCCGTGGAATTTTTGAGCCCAAGACCCGCCGAGGCGGGGAATTGAACCCTGGTCCCAGGCTAGACCTCTGCATCAGGGTCTGCCGCTCTAATCATTGAGCCAATCAGGATGTATGTGAGTGGACAAGCTGGAACTGGAAAAAGCTTCTTAATTAAAGTCATCCGAAGCTACCTACAGCAAAAAACAGATTCAACTTTGTCTTGTGTTGTTACTGCTCCAACTGGGTTAGCAGCATATAACATAAAAGGAATTACCTTACATCGCTTGCTAATGTTACCAGTGGAGCATGAGAACAAAATAGAATATCACAAGCTAATAGGAGAGGCATGCTTCGAAGTTTCAAGAGTGTTGAAGAAGATGCAAGTTCTCATTATTGATGAGGTAAGCATGGTATCAAACTTAATGCTTGCCTTTGTGCATTTAAGAATGCAGCAAATTCTAAAGAGAGACTATGATGTGTTATTTGGAGGAAAACATGTTATAGTTTTAGGGGATCTTCTGCAGCTCACTCCAGTTAAAGGACAACCAGTGTTTAATACTGTGACACATGAGGACACGAAGAAGTCATTAGGAAGTATTGGTAATGCGAATATTTGGTCATTCTTTAAGTACAAAGAACTCACTACCAATTTGAGGCAAGCAAACGATGAAGATTATGCAAGTATTCTGAAAGATATCAGAATTCGACTACTCACAGAAGTTGGCAGAAAAGCATTACAGAGTCGGTTGCTACATAATTTATTTCCAAATGAAGAAATAGTTGCAGAGAAAATATACCAGAACATTGCAGAAAAAAATACTGTAATCTGCTTAATGCCAACACTATGTGAATGCTCGATATTCAATGAGGAACTTTTGAAATTGGAAAAGGAAGAGATTAAGAAAATGGAAGCAGTGGACAAAATTCAGCATGAAGGAATTACTATTACATTAACAGGCAAATTGAAAAATAGATTGGATTCTCTAGAGAAGAACATTTCAAAAACAGCTGGATTAGAAAAAAAATCTTTATGTTTGTATGAACTGTCAAGTATTTTTAAGAAGAAATTTGGATGTAGAAAAAGGTTTAGTCAATGGAGCTCTGGGAAAAGTTGTGGGTTTTGTGAAATACCAGAAAAAAGATGGGATTGAATTTTTAAAAATAAAATTTGATCAGATTGAAGAGGTTGAAGACATTTGTCGTTGTTCAGTTCGTTTCTTGCTTGTGAAAGACTTATATGTACGTAGGAAGCAGTTTTCGTTTTCTCTAGCATATGCTGTAACTATTCACAAATCTCAAGGATTAACTGTAGATAGTGCTTTTGTAAACATTGGTTCCACTGTGTTCAAAGAAGGTATGGCATATGTTGCTTTGTCACGAGTGAAAACATTATCTGGTCTATTCATGATAGACTTTGATGACTCAAAAGTTAGTGCTGATGCAAATTGTCAGTATCCTGTGTTTGAAAAACGTGTTGTTTCTCGGAAAAGGAGAATTGAGAATATCTGTAGTGAGGATGTACAGAAGAGAAAACAAAAGGAGAGTGATGTGATTGCAAGCAAAAAGAAAAAGGACAGTGTTCAAGAGGTTGTTGGTTGTCATTTTGAAAATAGCTCTGGTGTCAACTGCTACGCTAATGTAGTGCTGAATGTTGTATTTTATCTTGAAAGTTTGCAAGAGCAGATAATACTAAATCATGAAAAAAGATTCTGTTCTCTGCTGAGTTTTCTTTTTGAGAAGCTGAGTAATGATAAAACTAAAATAGAAAGTGCTTCTGATGTTAGAAAACTTTTAGATGTATGTTCAGGAAGTACACAGTTTACTCAAAATGTCCAGCAAGATGCACAGGAATTCTTGATGTATATCTTTATGGTACTGGAAGAAGAAGGGGCAGAAATAGAAAATATGTTTGGTCTCTCTTATAAATGGGAACATAGTTGTGAAAACTGTTTCAACACATGCAGCTCTAATGTTGATTAAGAAAGGTTCATATGTTAAAGGGAGGGGAGGAGCCAAGATGGCGACCGGGACGGCAGCGTAGGCTCCCGGCTCCGTGAACCTCCGCATCCCGCACAGATATCCTGCATGAGATCCTTAGCCTGCGCTATATGCCCGTGTTGGTGAATGAGAGCGGCAACCGATCGTGTGACTCCGAAGTTTCTGGCGGCGGTATCGCCGGAGAAATGTCCATTTGAAGTTGGCGGCCTGTGCGACCCTGGAACCGGGACCTTGAGTGGATAACATGGCCGGGCGGCAGTTCAACAACAGCGGCCTTTGGTGACTGGGTGGAGTCGGACCAACCGGAGCGGTGCGAATATCGGCCTACATTTCGCCGTGGTCGTTCCTACCACTAAGCGTAGCGGAACGAGTGCATGCCCGTGGTGGCTAATTCAAGATTCCCCGGCGACTGCCTCAGCCTTTGCCGGTGAGCTGCCCGGCCGCCGCCCGTAAGTCGCCCTGATTCTTGCGGACTGCCCCCGGATTTTCACGGGCGCAGGTCCGTGGTGGGGATGACTGTTGCCCGTGACCATACACCGGATAAATTTTTTGCCTGCCCCCGAAACCCTGATTCCAGTGACATGGAACCTGAGGCGCTTGTCCCGGAGTTCTGGTCCCAATCTGGGTTGGACCTACCCGGCGGCCATCTTGACAGGACGAAGTTTACCATCCTGTACAGTGGGTCGCAGCACGATTGGAAGTGTGCGACTCTGAGGAGCGTAGCGGAGCGAGCGCCGAGAGCTGTGCTGGGGTATGGTGATCTTCTCAAGGCTCTCGGTGCCCTTCATTCCACCTTGGTTCACGGCGCCTGGGTATTGGGGAGTACGCTTGATGGGGTGGCATCAGCGTCGGAACAGTTGCTGCCTGCCTGTCCCCAGGTACACGGGGACTTCCTACACTGCACACAGGAGGACAGTGTCGTGGCCGCCCCTGTGGATAGTGACCAGCTGGAAACTCCGGACAGTATACTAACGTGTGATCGGCTGACTGTGGGTCTGGTCTGTTCCGGAGGTCTTGGACCTGAGTGGGGGGTGGTGGCCTTGTCCCGTGCGCGGCCTCCAGCGACCCAGGCAATATTCAAGCAACGGTCACCTGCTCTGGCTGATTTCGCCTTCTTGGACCTTGTGTGCAGTGCAGATCCTGGGGCAGCACTGGGAAAGACGACTCTCCATACTGCTGACTGTGTTGGTATTCAGAGACTTCCACCCTACCTGTGTATGTCGCTTCCTGTTCTTTTTTGGACGCTCCTCTTCTTTGTAACATTGGACATGGCACTGGGTCGATGGGTATGCATGGGTAGATTTGCAAAGAGTGGCCAAGGATAAGGCTGATCCTTCAGAGGTGGTCATCTAATAGGCGGGCGGGCTCAGGGGTTGCGTGCTCTCACGGCATAACTGTTAGTGTAATAGGCGCATAATGCTCCCCATTCTTCTTTGACATGGTCGATTCTGTGTTGCTTATTGTTTGCTTTGGGGGAAAACATATTGTGCGGGAGGGAGAAGCCGGGGGCATGTTTTGAAGGCCCTCCTCCAGTTTCTTAATATTCTCTCTACCCCCCCCTCTGGTGGGGTTTCTTTTCTTACTCCTCTTTCTCTGTTTCTTCTATATTTCGGGTCTGGTTCCGGGGCGACAGGCACACTGCTGGGGGGGGGGCCGTCCTCATCTGCAGAGGTGCAGGGTGGGGGGTTGGGGGAGGGGATCCTTTAGTCTTTAACCCTTTTTTCCATGGCCTCCTATTTCTTCTCTTATTCTTCTTTGTCTTTCTTTTCTGGGATCAGCATGGTAGAACTCCTTCGTTGTTAATCGCTGCGTTTTCATGTGTGCCACAATTTCCGTGGTGTTTTCTGGGTTTTAGGGCAGGGGACTGCAGGCGCAAATGGCCGTGATATTCCTCCACATCCTGAACTTCCTGTTTCAGCGCCATTGACTAGATAAATTGCTGCTTATTGTTGACGTTTATTATTCTGCCTGCCATGTCTTGCTGCTGGGAAACTGTTTGGCACCTGATCCTTCCATCCTCCCTTATTATAAAATGAAAACCTTTTGTATCCTGGTCTCCTACTTGGGCTGTTCAGTGGCCGAGAGTATACTAGCATGGAGATTCTGCTCCCCGAGGTGCTGCCTGTGATAAATATTGATTTCTGCTACTCTGACTGCTTAGCGGCCGGCCCCGGGGGTTGTAGGCCCATACTTGTTATTGGTTGAAATGTCAATAAAGGTTTTTAAAAAAAAAAAAAAAAAAAAAAAGAAAGGTTCATATATTTCACATTACCAGAGAGTCAATCAGTCACTTTTAGTAAATTAGTTAAAGATGCCAATCACAGCATGGAATGTTCACCCGCATGCCTGTGAGAGGTACCTTACCCGAGAAAGATGTTGGCAGCCTACTCAGCAAACCCCACATTTGAAAAACTGTAATCTCTACTGATGACGGTTAAAGAACCAGAACCACGTGTCTAGACATCAACACTATCTGCGCCAACTGTGGTGAAACACTCAAGCACTCTTGAAGCAAGCTAGTAACTGAAACTGCATTTACCACAATGTCAGGGACGAACCTTGCTGGGAGGTGAAGCGGTTTGCTCCCACCTCTGTTCCTGTTTAATAGTACTCCTGTGAGTCATTGAGCTGACGAGCTCGTGGATGAAGCACCCGCATGCCTGTGAGAGGTACCTGATCTGAGAAAGATGTTGGTAGCCTACTCAGCAAACCCCACATTTGAAAGACTGTAATCTCTACTGATGACGGTTAAACAACCAGAAACACATGTCTAGAGATCAGCACTATCTGCGCCAACTGTGGCGAAACACTCGAGCACTCTTGAATCAAGTAAGTAACCGAAACTGCATTTACCACAATGCCAGGGGCGAACCTTGCTGGAGGTGAAGCGGGGTGCTCCAATCCCAGTTCCTGTTTAATAGTACTCCCATGAGTCATTGAGCTGATGAGCTTGTGAACTGCATTGAAGAATGAGTGGATATATAAATATAAATATCTGGATGGAGGATTTAGTAGCAGTGTGATTGACTGTTTACCTGACTATTTTATAGTGTCTCACTAAATATATTGGATAGTGACTAAACTGTGTGAATATCTGTATCACTTTGTCAGTTGTTGTGAAAGTCTATATTAGTTGTTGATTAGTTAACTGAGTATTTGTATGGGAGTGTAAATGTGTGTGTGGTTCTGTGGGGTGTGTGTGACTGCCGAAAGATGTGTGAATAGTTGATTCAGTAGGTATATGAGGTTAAGACTACATGTTATAACAGTTGTTTGGGTGAGTGAATATCTTTATGGGTGTGCTGATGAGCAAATGTATCTCTTAATGATACATGTCCAACAAACTAGAAAAATAAAAGGCAGTGTATGTGACAGTTGTTGTATATAAATAAGTATACATAAGACTCAGTGATTGTATGAGTGACTGTATGGATCACTGTATACTTGTAATAGTGATTTTATAACACACTAAGGGGCCGATTCCGATGGCCAGTCGGACAGCTGTCAATATCCTTACCCTGCGACCGACACGTACCCGGAGCCGGTCCGTCCGGTATAGGAAGTACGATGCGCATAAATGCCAAAAACACGACCGACACGTAGGCTGTGAGTCAAGACCCATTCTCCGTCCAAGCCGTAACTCCCAAAGAGGAACAGTGTCGCCCGGAAGCAGCATCCATAGCAGTTTCCAGCATGACAAGTACGATGCATACTTCCTTCGCGCCGGACGGGTCGTCAGGTACGGGACGTCACAGCATCCAGGCAACAAGCATATCAGCTACGATTCGCGCCACAAATCAATACACGGCTACGAGATGGAACAGCTTGCAGCGGGTACGAGACGGAGCAACAAGCAGCGTGTATGACACAAACACATCATGAATCCCATAGCGCAGGTCATACCAGTACTCTACATCTATGACCGGATCAGGGACCGACGCCGATGGCGCAGACGGTAAGTCAGACACCTACAACACAAACAAACGACACATGCACAAAAAATGGCACACACACGCAGGGGATCCATATCCTGGCCACTAACAACAGCCCACCATAGGGGTTGCATGGCCAGCACCACTAACACCCCCACCCATAGGGACTATGTTGCCCATCACCCCTGCCACCCCTCTCACAGGGGACCTGTTGCCCATCACCCCTGCCACCCCCACTCACAGAGCTGATGTTGCCCATCCCCCCTGCCACCCCCACTCACAGGCTTATGTTGCATATCACCCCTGCCACCCACACCCATAGGGGACCAGTTGCCCATCACCCCTGCCACCCCCACTCACAGGGCTGATGTTTCCCATCACCCATGCCACCCCCACTCACAGGGCTTATGTTGCCCATCACCCCTGCCAACCCCACCCACAGGGACTATGTTGCCCATCAACCCTGCCACCCCCACTCACAGGGGACCTGTTTCACTTCACCCCTGCCACCCACACCCATAGTGCTTATGTTGCTCATCACCCCTGCCACCCCCACTCACAGGGCTTATGTTGCCCATCACCCCTGCCACCCCCACTCACAGGGGACCTGTTGCACATCACCCCTGCCACCCACACCCATAGTGCATATGTTGCCCATCACCCCTGCCACCCAAACCCCTAGTGCTTATGTTGCTCATCACCCCTGCCACCCCCATTCACAGTGCTGATGTTGCCCATCACCACTGCCACCCCCACTCACAGGGCTCATGTTGCCCATCACCCCTGCCACCCCCACTCACAGGGGACCAGTTGCTCATCACTACTGCCACCCCCACTCATAGGGTGTATGTGTTCCATCACCCCTGCCATCCCCACTCATAGAGCTTATGTTGCCCATCACCCCTGCCACCCCCACTCACAGGGCTTATGTTGCCCATCACCCCTGCCACCTACACCCATAGGGGACCTGTTGCCCATCACCCCTGCCACCCCCACTCACAGGGCTTATGTTGCCCATCTACCCTGCCACCCCCACTCACAGGGCTTATGTTGCCCATCACCCCTGCCACCCCCACCCATAGGGACTATGTTGCCTATCACCCCTGCCACCCGCACTCACAGGAGACCTGTTGCACATCACCCCTGCCACCCACACCCATAGTGCTTATGTTGCCCATCACCCCTGCCACCCCCACTCACAGGGCTTATGTTGCCCATCGCCCCTGCCACCCCCACTCACAGGGGACCTGTTGCACATCACCCCTGCCACCCATGTGGTACTTTGAAATTTGGGACCGCGTGGGAGACAGGGCCCTACCCCTGTCTATTCCGGTATTAGCGAACCGCGAATGGTCAATGCGGTATGTACAAGTGCTTTGTATAACGTTTTAGCGATAAATGCACTATGTATACGATATTATACATTGACTTTGTGGGTTCCATCTTAGAGCGGTGGCCATCTTATGGTTGCCCTCACATAGGCTACATATTACGAGCAAATACGGGCCTTTAGAACACATGTGCCTTCCTTTGACTTCTCTGTGACCTGGGTAGCTTGGCTCCGCTGCCCCAGGTCAGTCCGGTCCCACGAGCTCCCCGTCCTACGGCCACCTGTGATTAGCATCAGGGTTTGACACACCATAAAGCCTTTTCATCCCACACAAGCCTCCAGCTAATCTCTTTCACACCTGACTCTTCCTGTTTTATGGCTTGTTTCCCAAACAGGAGATGCCCGTGTTTATTGGGGCCTGTGATATCTGATGTGGGATCTGAGCCTCGCTGGGTAAATAATTGTGGGCTGGCTTAACTGGAATGTGGGATGGTCATCATGACTCTGCCTTTTCGTTTGTAATGGATACATGTAGATGACCATATCGTAAAACAAGGAATGTGTGCCTGAAGCATGATATTTTGTATTTAAGGAGAAGCCAGTTTCTGTAACTTTTATCAGTCTCCTGAGAACATACATTGTGTTGTACTTCTCGGATACCTGTAATTGGTCTGCAGCCAATAAATCGATCTTTGACTTCACCCAGAAGACTCTGTGTTTCTGTAGGTCTGAAACAGGAAGAACCCGAAGTCTTAGGGTGTGTTCCCCTGCACCGCTAGGCTTTAAATTCCCAGTACTTCACCCACACCCATAGTGCTTATGTTGTCCATCACCCCTGCCACCCACACCCCTAGTGCTTATGTTAGCCATCACCCCTGCCACCCCCACTCACAGGGCTGATTTTGCCCATCACCACTGCCACCCCCACTCACAGGGCTCATGTTGCCCATCACCCCTGCCACCCCCACTCACAGGGGACCTGTTGCTCATCACTACTGCCACCCCCACTCATAGGGTTTATGTGTCCTATCACCCCTGCCACCCCCACTTATAGGGCTTATGTTGCCCATCACCCCTGCCACCCCCACTCACAGGGCTTATTTTGCCCATCACCCCTGCCACCCATACCCATAGGGGACCTGTTGCCCATCACCCCTGCCACCCCCACTCACAGGGCTTATGTTGCCCATCACCCCTGCCACACCCACTCACAGGGCTTATGTTGCCCATCACCCCTGCCACCCCCACCCATCGGGACTATGTTGCCCATCACCCCTGGCACCCCCACTCACAGGGGACCTGTTGCACATCACCCCTGCCACCCACACCCATAGTGCTTATGTTGCCCATCACCCCTGCCACCCCCACTCACAGGGCTTATGTTGCCCATTACCCCTGCCACTCCCTAGTTACACAATCAAACAACTGTAGGGGCCACACCTGTGGAACAGATGAGGAGGGTGCATCACACAGATGAGGGACCTGATTTTGGGACTACAAGACCTACGTAATGTGGAAGTGTGACCCGGACACAATACTGCAATTTGCATGTCAGACATAGTACACAGAACAGGCATGTACTTACCCCCTTCCTGCTGCTGTCTGGCCTTCAGCTGCCTATCCAGGTCCAGGAAGACCACCGACAGTATCCGGAGCATGTGGGGAGTCAGGGTCTGGTGTCCGCCCCTCCTGCGTGGAGGTGACAGCTTCAGCTGGACTCTTGCTATTCTCCGGGTCCAGCCCGAAGGTACTGCCACCTCTTCTGGCAGTTGCGGATGCGGCGCTTGTAGACCCCCACTGAAAGAACAGCCCGGGCGATGGTCAGCCAAATCTCCTGCTTCTGGTGGGCATCAACCTGTGAGGAGGACAAAGTGAAAAGTACATTAACACACATGCCCCAGATTTGTGCAGCACACAATTAGATATACATGTCATCCTCACATAGGGAAAATAATTACACAGGTAGTGCAACCCTGGGGGATGAAAACTCACATGCATGTCTGACAATTTAACAATGCATGGATAGTTTAAGCTGGCAAAAATGCACTTTAGCAGCAGGAAAAATATTCAGTACATGTCCCTAAACACTTGGGGGGATGAAAGTAGCCAGTGATAATGTTTGCCACTGGTGTACCCACTGCTTGTACTGCTAGTCAGACAACATGCTTAATTAGGAAGGCAGTGGACAGCACATTCACCTGCTCCCCTGGTGTCCCATAGAGCTTTCTGTACTCTGGAAGGAGCCCGTCCAGCAGGGCCTGGTTCTCCTACTCAGTGAAGGCTGGGGCCCTCTCCAGTGTACGTGCCATAGCAGGAGCCAGAGGATGCATAGACAGCAGCAGTGGTAGCAGGGATGTGGTCCAGTAGCATGTAGTGCAGGCAAGTGAGCTCCCTCGGGGCCAGCCAGCCTTATATCTGTGCTGCAGAGGCAGACTCTGAGCCATGTGTCCAAAGTGATAGGTCCCACACGGTTGCATTCTATGAATCTGGCCAAACCCATTTAAAAGTACGACTCGTACACGCCTTCCGCATCATTCAAATTTTCACCTTCATGGAACACTTGAAATTGCAACATTGTTCTAGGCATCCAACTGAATTTCCAGTGCACAACTCGTACAAGTTTTGAATCCTCATCCGTCTCCATGACAGTCCTGAGCCAATGGGAGTGCCCGGCTCGTTCAACTGACTGTACAACGCGTATTTTGAATGTACACATTCACCCGTCTCCATACGATTCAATGGCCAAGGTGTACGCACGGCTCATACATGACCCGTGCAATGCGTACGCATTGTCACCGGCGTCGGACCTCATTGCATTCAATGACAAGGTGTACGCATGGCTCGGACATGACCCGTGCAATGTGTACGCATTGTCACCCGCGTCGGACCTCATTGCATTCAATGACAAGGCGTACGCACGGCTCAGACATGACCCGTGCAATGCGTATGCATTGTTACCAGCGTCAGACCTCATTGCATTCAATGACTAGGCGTACGCACGGCTCGGACCTGACCGTGCAATGCGTACGCATTGTCACCCGCGTCGGACCTCATTGCATTCAATGACAAGGCATACGCACGGCTCGGACCTGACCCGTGCAATGCGTACGCATTGTCACCCACGTCAGACCTCATTGCATTCAATGACAAGGCATACGCACGGCTCGGACATGACCCGTGCAATGCGTACGCATTGTCACCCGCGTCAGACCGCATCACTGTGACTATTAGATGGATGCAACACACATATACTCACCATGGACACGTGCACACACCTGCCACACTATAGCATTGACCACACAGTGTCCCATGGCATGTGAGTCTGCATTCCCTGGGTGTTTGAGGGGGCCACAGCAGTTTTTTTGTCTGGCACTTTGTGCGGCAACTCCCAGGCTGTTATCTTGTACATGGGGGCAGAGTCCTTTGTGTGTTGTGCACATTAGCACTGTGATGTCCAATTGGCCAGTAATGGGCATGAGTGAAGGCCACAGTGTCAGGTTGGATATGGTTGGGGCATGTCACATACACCCTGAGTCCTGGGGGTGATGGCATGTATGTCACAGTGAGACCTGTAGCCCCAATACTGATGTGCACCCACAGTCTGTGTGCATGTTGTATCTCAGATGTGTCGGATCACATGTTACCAATGGGTGACAGTCTCCACATCCATGTGGTATATGCATCAACTTTATTGGGGTGTGTGTCTAAGAGACGTACATGTAGGGCCAGCAGGAACAACAGTGGCCACTACCTGTGGGACTTACGCTTGCCTTGTGGTGTGTACGTGCTACGCCATGTCCATTGCTGTGTAGATGTGGCAATACAGGGAGCCTGGGATTCTGTATGGCAAAGATCTGTGATGCCTTGGAGTCATGAGTCCTCATTAGTCACTGGGGTGTTTTTTTTAACGTTGCAGCAGCACATAGGTTGGGTGACACAGCCAAATGATTAGCCCATTGCACTACATGGGACTCATGGGTACATGTGGAATTGAGATGTGAGGTGGTGGTCTTGTAGGTGACATATGTGTCCATGACCAACAGCACACACCTCAGTACATTGTGTAATGTCATGAACTAGCATGTGAGAGTGATCGTGGTCATGGCCACATGGGGGGATGTACTGACAATCTTCCTTTGTGCATCTCTGGACTGCAGGGCACCAGCTGTGTATTGTTCATTCCCAGACCTTGCAACTATGCAGGAACGCCACAGTACCAGATGGTACCGCTTCACCAGGTCACTGATTGAGGAGTTGGCGGAGCAGTTGGTGCCACATCTGCTACCTGGCCGGATATACCCTACAGCACTGACCCCAGAGGTGAAGGTGATGGCAGTCCTGCACTTCGTTGCTACTGGTACCTTCCAGTACACTGTGGCTACTGCTGGTGGTATGTCTTGGACGGGATGTTGCAATTCCTCGACCTGTATATCAAGTTCCCGAGCCAAGATGAACTCCCTGAAATTAAGGATGCCTTTTATACACTGGGGAGGATGACAAACGTCATTGGATCCATTGACGGGACACATGTTGCCCTGATTCTCCCACAGGCACATGAGCAGGCATGCCGGAACAGGAAGCACTACCATTCGATCAATGCTCTGGTGGTCTGTCTTGCTGACATGTTGATCACACATGTGTGAGCACGGTTCCCTGGTTCGGTGCACAATGCCTTCATAATGAGGAGTAGTCACATTGCAACGCTGATGTCACAGATGCCAGCTCAGCGTGACTGGCTTGTCGGTGTGTACTGACAGTTTCTCATTGTGTGTGTTTGTCAGTGTTATATTCCGCACTCCTACCAAAGCGTATCAAAAGTTAATAAAACATGTGACTTGTGTTGCTGCGGAGTAGATGACAGTTAATAGCTCACTGTTCTATGTTAGGATTTTAACTTATAAACTGCAAGTAACAAAAGGATCTCTCTGACAAAAGCAGTAGCCCACTGGCCTATTTACATTATGTGCACTTTGTGATCTGCATGGTACATGTTCTTTGCAGCAGGTACATTAACCCTCTGAACTACCTTTCCATGAGTCAAATCTTCAATTAGACAAAATTCCGATCTCGCTCTAGGAAGAACATTAATCAGAGTCATTATGACATTTTTATTGTTACCGAAAATTACTGGAGGCCAGGAAGGAGGCAGCAAGCACTTTTTTTTTTTTATCCTCATATGCCTCAAGAAAAGATAACCAGATTCCATTTGCACACCTAACTAGACATAGCCGTGGCCCTCTGTGCTTGCGTGCTGGAAAAACCGCAAACAGGAAGGGGAGGAGAGGATGCTCAGCTCTATCGCTTTATGGCCCGGGTTTTTGAGAGCGTCACAATCCACCTCGCCTTCCCGCTTTTCACTCCACTGCATTCCCCCAAGCGTCTGAGCGCTGAATAGGAAGCATCAAATGGAGAAATGCCAAGGTAGCCGTACGAGGCTTAGCAGGCGTAATCATCGGATATTAGAAAGTGTTTGCTGCTCACACCACTCCAAAGCGGGAGACCAGAAATGGTGATTCTTAAAAGCTCTCATATCCAGCCCAGCCACATATTTGATGGAAAGCACCCAATCAGAGAATTTAGTAGGGAATGCAGCTAGCCATTGCTTACAGATCTCTCTGCGTGCCAGTAACATGGCATAAAAGAGCAACTTAGAAATATTAACCGTGACCTTTTCCAAGGAATCCACACATCCGAAGATGACCATCGAGATGCTTACCTTAATGTTGATATCTAGCATCTTGGACAGAGCACTACTCACGTCTTTCCAAAATACCTGGATCTCGGGGCATTCTAGGAACATGTGAACATCGTCCTCTTTCAGGCTCCCACACTTAGGGCATGCCACATCACCTCCTCTTCCAAACTTAGACAGCCTCTGTGGTGTCCAATAGGCTCTATGGATGGAGAAAAGGTGATTTCTTCTAAGATGCGCAGATTTAACAGTTTTAAAAAGCATAGACATTGATACTTGCCACATATTTTCCAGCGACGGCCCCGGCAAGCATCTTCCCCATAGTTCCATCTTCCAATTCAACCATCAGCCAGTAAATCAAAGCCAGCTCCTTTTTAATAGTTACTTCTTTTATAAATTCATCTTCCAGATCGTTCTGTTTTCCTATCACAGTGATAGGATCTTGACACCAGCTTTGCATTTGGATATACTTGAATCTAGATATCTGTTAGTTCGTTAGCTGATTACAAGTATCCCAGCTTATTAATTGTGCTTCAGGCAAAATGTGATTCCATCTGGTTAGGCCTGCCTCTTTCAGTGGTCTGGCTAGAATATCTTTAGCCCAACCTGGTGAACCTGGTGAGTCCCAGATGGGAGCCATGGAGCTATAATAAGGTATCTTCAAGGCCTTTCTGACCCTGTACCAAGTCTCTGCCAGGCCTTTCAGGATCTTCAGCCTGACTTTCTTAAAGTATTTGGGGTCAGAGTACTTAAACAAAAAGCCCTGGCTGGTTCCAGATTCCTGACTTGCCATAACATCAAACATCCGATATTGTGGGAGTATTAAAGAGCATCTTTCCATTTTTTAATAGAAATGCCCATGAATAAAATAGCAAATCTGGCAAAGCTAAGCCACCTTTATCCACCCTCCGTCTCAGCTTCTTCCAGGCTATTCTTGGGCCTTTACTTGCCCAAATAAAATAATTTATTTGACCCTGCAGTTTATTAAGTGCTTCTTTATCAAATGGTAGGGGGACGGCATCAAACAAGAAAGATAGTTTTGGGAGCACCATCATTTTTATTAAATTGACACGGCCAAGCAAAGTGAGTTGAAGGTGCGCCCAGATTTTTAAAAGCCCATTGATCTCTTTCCTTGCCTTCTCGAAATTCATTTTTGTTAGTTTGGAAAGATCTTGCGGCATCAGAACACCCAAGTATCTCATTACTACCTTTTGACCTCCTTCTCCCCCTTCTAATTTCCAAGACATAATTTCCATCTTACTTCTATTTACATTGTAGCCCGATGCCTTCCCAAAATCCCTTGTTAGTGTGTTAATATTACCCATAGTTTTATGCAAGTTGGTGGTGTAAATGAGAATGTCATCCGCGTAGAGGCCCAGTTTCTTGTTCCAACCTTGGAAATGGAAAGGTATGATCTCAGGATCTTCCCTGATTCTTCTGGCCAGAGGCTCTATATACAGATTAAACAGAAGCGGTGATAGAGGACACCCCTGTCGCGTACCTCTACTGATAAAAATTGGGTCTGTTAAAGAATCGTTAACCAACAATCTGGCTTTTGGATGGCTATATATAGCTCCCAATATTCTGCAAAAGTTTGAACCCAGGTTTGCTGACCTTGCTGCTGCTTGTAGGAAGGGCCAATTAACTCGATCGAAAGCCTTAGTGGCATCCAAAGCAATTACCGCCAATGGGAGCTCGTAGGTGGTTGCAAGGTCTATTGAACCTATTAGTGAGTGAGTTAGTTCCTTTAGGAACCTGTCAAAACCCAGACTCGAGTCAATGAACAGGAGCAGAACGTCGCAAGCTCCCAATGCCCCTCCCAGATTCTCCAGCACTGCACCGTATTTGCACGAGTGCCAAACAAACCCAGGGGGGGAAAGGGGAATTGGACAGAGAAGAGACGGCCACACTGCTACGTCTTTTTCTTTCTTCTGAGTTCTTTTTCTTGTCTTCTTCTGGCTAGCGAGACAGCTTAGGAACTGTAAATATAAGTAACACAATTAGTCCTAAGTCAGTTAGCTTCTCTCTCTCTCGCTATTTAGAACCTTCTTTTGATTACCTACCCTGTCTGTGTGTGACCCTTGCCTCTCTTCTGTTGTGTATCTTTTTTCGTTTTCACTTTTCTTTTCTTGCTTCAATGTGCTGTAACTGAAGTGATAGTATGTGTTAATTTTCCTATTGGAATTTTCTCTTTCTAATTCTATTTCTACTCTACAGGTTCCTCACCTATTGAGTTTACAGCTGGGCGGTACTTGGGATTCTGTTAAGGTAAGTGTCCTTTTGCTTGCTACTCCTTCTAATATTTAGTTGTGCTCTGCTGTTGAATATTTAACTGTCTACTCCTTGGGTTGAGAATGAAATTCGTTCAGGAAATGTCTATGCAAATTTACTTCTTACAAATTTCTCCAAAAAGCGTTCCTTGTAAGATTGCAGATGGAATTACTTGCTTGCCTCCCGTTTTACCAGCTATGGCTAAATTCTTCGCTGATATCTTATTCAGAAAATGATGCTGGCTAAAACCTCTTAGCGTTTTCTCTACTGCTGCACCGAGGTCTAAAACAACCGCCTTATCTTAAAACTAGTGCGCGTTCCACTGCTCCACCCGGAACAGTCTTACCGCACTCTTCTACGAACATGAATCCTCACGGACTGGCTCGAAACTCTCCTCAAACGTTCTTCTCTGGAAAAACTCTGGAACGGGGAAAAAGAGTGCTTAGGCGTGACAAAGTTTTTTCCTGAGAAACTCCGCGACGACCTTCAGCGACCTACTCTCCTTCAATGCTCAGGTGAAGTGCGCCACAGAGCGGGCACTTCACCTGGATCTGCCTGATTGCGGGTAAACACTAGAGCGCCAACTCGCTGTCCTAATAGGAAATCCTTGGCGGCCATCTTAGCATTAGTCTTGGGCCGTCTTTTACATTGGTCTTTAGTCTTCCCTATTCTTCCTCTTGATTTTAATCTTACGGTGTTTATCAACAATGTTTTTCTGAATTGGGGTTTGACAACCCTGACAGAACCTTCCACGAATAAATCCTTTCTGGTCCGTGTGGATCAGCTCTACCATAGGACCGTTCAATCTGTCAGCCAATATTTTTGTGAAGATCTTGTAGTCACAATTCAATAAGGAAATTGGCCGATATGAGTCACAGTTTATTGGGTTTTTTCCAGGCTTTAGGATCAAGGAGATATTAGCTTCGTTCCATGAGGCTGGCATTTCAGCGCCCTTAATAAAAAGATCATTGAAAATCTCTAAGAGGAAGGGTATTAGTGTGTTCCCCAAAGCTTTATAAACCTCCGAAGGTAACCCGTCCGGGCCCGGGGCTTTGGCCTTCTTCCCTTGTCGTAATGCAAGCTCCACTTCCCCTTCCTTTATCTCCTGATTCAAACTCCTAGATTTATCGGCTGAAATGATTAAACCTTGGGATAGCCATGCTTGGACCTCTTCCTGAGTAGGTTTTAAAACTTCATGGTACACCTTACTATAGTGATTATGAAAGGCTTGTTGGATCTCCTCATTGTTAGTAGTAAGGGTGCCTGTGCAGTCACTTCGGATCTGGTCAATCCTGTTTCTCACCTGTTCTTTTTTTGCTTTCCAGGCCAACAGCTTACTGCAACCTTCGCTGTATTCAAAGTGAGCTAACTTGCTGGCTTCCCATTTTTTTCTAACTCTATCCTGTAGAACTGTTGACAATTTGGATTTTTCTCTCAGTATCTCTTGGAGAAAAACTCCCTGGGCTTCCTCCTGTAACTTGGGGTCAGAGAGATCTTTCTCTAGGGACTGGATCTTTTCCTCCACTCCTAATAGGTCTTTACGATAATTGCGCCTCTTCTCAGCCGCTAGTGTACCTAACCTGCCTCTCAAGAAGGCCTTATAGGCATCCCAGATTACACCAGATGTAGCTGAACCCTTATTAAACAGGAAGAAATCCTCAGTTTCTCTAGCGAGTGTGGCCACTATATCCTCATCCTGTAAAATTGTGCGATCTAGCATCCATCTTGATTGGGAGACTTCCTCATATAAATCTAGATATAGAAGTACTGCCGAATGATCTGACAGATGGGCACCCACATGCTCGACCTTTTGAATCCACTTAGTCAAGCTGCTGTCGGTGAGGAAATAGTCTATCCTGGACTGATTTCTATATTTATGGTTGTGAAATGTGAAACCTTTTTTTTTTAGTCCGGCCTTCAACCGCCAGATATCTTGAAGTCCCAACTGTGTCATGACTTGTTTAATGAGCATTGACATTTTCGGATTAACGCATGCCCTACTGCCAGATGACCTATCTAGAGTATGGTCCAGAACAGCATTGAAGTTGCCGGCCAGAATGATTGGATCAGAGGAGTCCACCAATTCAGCTGCTAGTTCTCCCAAAGGAACGACATCATCCCTATTAGGGCCATAATATCCTGCTAACATGAAGGGGTAACCTGAGATCTTTGCCTTCACCACTAGCCATCTGCCTGCTTTATCTGAAGTATGTGATTCGAACACGACTTGCGGCCCTTTTTTGACAAGAATCGCCACTCCCTTAGTGACTCCCGACTGAGATGAACAGACTACTTGGGAGATCCAATTTTGGGTTCTAAAGAGGACTAATCCCTCTTTCTCTGATAGGTGGGTCTCTTGTAATGTTATGATCTCGGCTGGGCAGTCTCTTAAATATTGTAGGATTTTATACCTCCTCCCTCGTACCCTAAGGCCATTAACATTCCATGATAGTACTCTTATTACAGCCTTGCTTCTTTCAGTCATTCGTAAAAAAGAAAAAACAATAATACAAAATAAAATAACACATAGGTGTTAGAAATATTTTCAGAGGCTCTAGAGGATCTATTTTTTTTTTCCCATTGCTCCCCACCCTGTGTCCCCCCCCCACCCTCCTACTCCATAGAAAATACCCCCCTATAACTACATGGCGCAAGACCATATGAGTGCCCCCCGCCTTCAAACGCCCCCAGGCTGAATTATTTTTTTTTTTTTTTTTTTTTTTTTTTAGTTAATTAGATTATATTCGTGGCTTTTTATTTTTTTCCTTCGCCCTTCTTTCCCCCTAACTGCCAGATTGGAAACTTTTGATGAAGTCGTCTAGCTTATCCACAGAATAGAAAATATGCATTTTGTTATTCAGCATGATTTTCAAGTAGGCTGGAAATCTTAACTGGACTGAAGCGCCCAAGCGTTTTCAGCTCTCGATCCTTTTCCTCATCTCCCATTGCCTGTTGGAGGTGGTAACAGAGACGTCCGATCTTATCTCGTATCTGGACCCATCCTCCTCGATTGATTTCAACCCCAGAGCCTTGGAGAGGATTTTCCCTTTTAACAAGTAAGTTAGGAAATTTAATAGAATTTTCCTGGGCTGAGACCTGTTTGCATTGAGTCTGAAGGGGTCTCTATGGACACGTTGTATGTCCTTAGCTAGGTCTTCTTCCGACTCCTCTAGTTGGAGCTTATTCTTGATAAGTCTAACCACGTATGATTTGATATCATCACCTTCTCTGCCTTCAGGCACCTTCAGAATTTTTAAATTGCTTCGTCTCTGTAAATTTTCTAGCCTCTCAACTCTATTCATATTCTCTTTTTCCACAGTCTTCAGTTTCTCAATCTCTGCGCAGTTAGCCTGCACCGTCTCTCTAAGCTCCTTGACCTCTTCCTCCAGTGAGATTGTTCTACTGCTGAGATCATCTATCTTCCTCTCCATGACCTCACAGGCCTTTTTTATTTCAGACTGGTTAAATTCTGATATTTCGAATCTATTCTTAATTTCAGCCGTCAGACCTGCTAGAAGTGCCCCCACTGATTTATCTTCTTTATCCAGCAGTATAGGGGCCTCGTCGAGTTTTGTTCCAAATTTCCCTGGAATATTACTAGTGTCAGTTACTGAGATGCATGCTTCATCGGCCCTTCGGACCGAAAGATCTGGGAAGCCTTCTGGAGATGTAACCTTCTTCCCAGCGACTAAAGAATCATTTAAACCTGCCATAGCACTTTCCCCTAGGATTAATACCTTAGGCAGAACCCTAAAGAAAGTTTTAAGAGAGGGGGTGATTTTAATTTTAGGATCTAGCCGGTTATTTTTTGAGGATCTTGGGGCGGACCTTTTATGTCTCAAGTTTATATCAGAAGGTGGTATATTTTTGACTACCGTATACCGGAGCTCGGGGGCTTCTGTACTTATCTCCTTTTCCCTCCCTATTATTTCAGCCTTCTCTCCAGCCCACTCCTGCTCGCTCCCCTCTGTTTTCTTTTCGCTCTTGTCACTTCTGTCCCCTCCTTCCCTCTTAATGCCTTTCTGCCCGCTCTTTTAAAACCATAATAGACTTGCAAAAATGATGCCCCCACCTAAAGTGAACACCTGGTGTGGTCACACCGGTTGCACCACCCTATAGCTGGCCCTTCTCAAGGTTCCTGTGATCTCAGTGACAGGGTCACTGTTCTAGGGTGTACTGCTTCATAGGCCTGCATGCAAGACTGGAGGTGAACTTCAGTATGAATAGTGGTGGACAAGCCTTGAAGGTTAACCTACACTTGTCATGCTAGGGTCCACCTGCTGGTGCTACGACACCTGGGCTTCTAATGTCTTGCGAAGCCTTCTAAGGTCTAGCATGGGATTGTGCTCTCTCAGGAGAGTGGTCTGGTGGACTGGTTATTAAGGCTGAACCTGGGTCCCCAGTTCCAAATTCAGCAGCTCTCGCCATAGTGCCACATCCTCTCTCCCACTGAACACCATACTGCCCCCCTGAGAAAAACTCACACTGCCTTCAACTACAACCCAATTGTTGTCAGCTATAAACACCTGGATGCGGCTCAATTTAAATTACGCACTGGGCAAGAGCAATATGTGGCCTACAAAAAAAGTGACAGCATCCTGGAAAAAGCAAACACTCATAGGGAATGCAAAATTTTGCAAACCATGTGAAATGTAAGCAGGAACAACGTGGTTACCTTAACTCTTTTACACTCACTGTTCAGAAATCAGTGAGTGCTTTTGCCTGAAAAGTTAAAGACAAGTTCAACACACGCACACACACGCACTTTATGTAGTCTCAAAGGCAGCTTCAACACACACACTTTATGCGGTCTCCAGTTTACCTTTGTTTACTCTCTACCATCGTCTCCCGGTTCTGTTTTTAATCAGATTGCCGCTTTCCTACCCACGGTCTGTGCCTTGAGACACTCAATCGCTGCCCTTTCCTTGGGACGCTCCGGGAATCGATACGTGTACTCCCGACCCCCCCAGCTCCCACACACCCTGGCCTGTACCCGCCAGCAGAGCTCACGACCTGTCCTGGGCAGCCTCCCTCCTGCATTACTGAGGCACTCGAGAAAAGGGTTCGAGTCTTGGGGTCGCGTCCACATACTGTGATTCTGGCAAATCACGTAATCTCCCGTGCCTGAATATGTAATGTAAATACGGTGCTCACGTACAGCGCTCCAATACCTTCGGGTCGAGTTCGCGCTATATAAAAGATGCAAAAAAAAATGCAAAGCAGAAAAATAAAACAGGGTCGGAACTAGGACAGCCTGTCGCGCGTGCTCGCGGACATTACATCAGAATCACGCGCACTGTCATCTTGATCGTTATGTGCATCTTGTGAATTTGAGGCGCGCACGCATTAAACAGTTTGGGTACTTGCAAATGAAAAATACAACTCCCACAATGCACTGCTTTATTAAATCAAAGCCTATGAATGCAAAGAACGAGGTCGGAGTGAATGACTCAGTCTTCCCTCCTTAGGGGTGAGTGGCCGCGGCGCGCCCAGCCACGGTTTTGCCATTTCCATTCACTCAGACACTTGGGACCCTGTATTATAATGAGTTTATTAAGATAAATGCGAACAGCGCAGTGTGAAAGCAGCACCGGACCATCCCATCCCAACCAGCGTGGGAGACCTTTGCCAATGTAGCGCCTCGAAGTGTTTTTCCACTTACCTAATGTCGCCCTGGACGTTCCCAGAAGGTGGTGTACGTGCAGCACGTCACGGCGCTTCTGGTGCTGGGAACCCTCTGAGGGGTCCTTCCACGATCCACAGACGCACCGGGGTTGGGAGGGGGGGATCGGAGCCCCCTCACTTCAGCAGGGGTAAGTAAGTACAGACCTCTCGGAGCCTTCTCGACCTCTGAGGGGTCGATCCACAAGGACGCCAGGGGGGACCCCAAAGTCTGCAGCGATCAGTTCACGCGAGGCACAGGGCTAACCACGTGCTCCCAAGACCCTTGGAAGAACACCCCCCCACTAATATTATTCAAGGCTCCGCATGGAGAGGGCTGACCCCAGGCTCGGGGTGTGAGCACGGACCCCCTCGGCCTCGGGTACAGACTGGAGGGAGCTCCAAGAATGAGTGCACACTAAGCACGGACACCCTAGTCGTCCCTCGTGAGTCACGTGCACTTGGGGCCCAATGCGCATGCGGGGGGGTCGGGATTCACAACATCGCCAACTGCACTGCACCCCTCTAGTGACGACGTGACATCAGGCGCGCAGACGCGGCGGAGGAGGAGACAGTGCGCTCTGCGCACAGGTGGCACCTCCTCCTGCTGAATAGAAGGTAACCATTTAGGTTAGGTTGCGTGCGTTGCGTCCACGGTCCTTGCGTTTCGGTTTCGAAATCTGGACTGTTTGTTTCAATAACATTTTGCACGGACGGTGCAGTGCACCACACACACACCGACCGGACCGGCCCTTTGGTGTCACCCCCCGTGAGGGTGTCACCCGGTGCAGTCCGCACCCCCCGCACCCCTCTAGTGACGCCACTGTAGACAAGCAACACTATCCTAGGAGTTTACCAAAACTCATTCACTACTCTGGAAGGGATAAGGGTACTGCACACAATCTACAAATGTCAGTACTGCACTTTAGTGTCAAAGCCTGACTCATTTTATCAATGCATAAGCAAAGACTGGCTTCTAATGCTACTAAATCATGACAGCATGACAGGTTTTAAAATAGGTATCTGTCAGCAAATACATGATGTTACCAAATGCTTCTCTCACAATGGTTATCGAAATGCACACAGACTCACAGTGTGATTCTAGACAAGCAACACTATCCCTAGGAGTTTACCAAAACACATTTCTTAATCTACGAGTACTACATTTTAGTGTAGAAACATGACTCATTTTGCAAATTCATAAACAATGACTGGTTTCTAATTCTACCAAAATATAAAAACAGCACAGTTATCTGTCTGCAAACACATGAAAAACACAAATGTTTATAACAGAATGGTTTCTATATGCACACACACTGTCAATAAGATTGTAGACAAAAAAACTACTCCCTGCACTTTAGCAGGAGAAATACATTAGTCTGATTAAAAATAAATTGACCACATACATCCCCTCACAATTAAATAACTCACCTTTCAAATTGTTTTGTAGATTAAGAAGTATATCAGTCACACACCAGATTTTCTTATACAGAATATCTGCACTGTGCACCTGTCAGCAAAACCAAATAATGGCAAAGTTTCCCTCTCATTTTCCACACATATACATGTAAACATCAAATCACATTCCTTCCCACATTAATTCAAAAGCTAACACACATTTCTATTGGTTAAACATTTCAACCCTTTCCAAATGACATAAATTTGAACCCTACCCCCAATCTGCCTTCTGCCTGCTACCATAGAAACTGGTCATGGAACACTGAACTGAGCGCACAGGTCACAAGTTCAGCGCACAATGTTGCTAATCAAAACAGCAAGTGTGCTTGACTTTTCAACATATCAGCTTATCATATATAATGTTCCTTTCAATCAGTTTTTGTTAACCAATAAGAGTCATGAGTTTAAAAAACAGAAACATGCACCCTACCTTTCAGTGTAGAAGGTTGTCAAACAACCAATGATTTCTTGTCTCTTTTCAAAACTGCATCTTAGCCACCAATTTTAAAAAAATCCTACTTTTCAAACTGCCATTTCATTTACAGAGACCATCTGAGTGCATCCAGACCTCCCTTCAAGATGCTTAGAGTATGGATTGTGGGACACAGCTTTATTTTCTGGAGCCAAAGGTATGCAGAAAACAAAGGCATTCAAAGACCTAGGTTTGCCAAATGTAGACATTAAATAGATTGGACAGAGAGGGTTAAAGTGGCACCAATTGATGGCATTGGTAAAATCCTTTATGTATATCCAACACCATGACCTCATAATAGTGCACTATGGTGGCAATGACCTAGGCACTTTGACTGGGGTAGGTCTGGAAATGCTTATGAAGGACACCTTTGCAGAATTGATTTCACTTTTTCCCAAAACTGCCTTTGTGTATTCTAACATATGCCAAAGGCAGAAATGGAACTGGTCCAATCATTTTTGTCCACAGATTGAGAAAGCTAGGAAACATGTGAATAAATCTGTTTCTGCTTTTCTCCGAGACTATAGAATGGGGTCCATTTACAATAACAATCTGGGCTTTCATATGCAAGAGATGTATAGGAGAGATGGAATACACTTTACTGATGAAGGAAACAGAGTCTTCCTCAACAACTTAAGACTCTGTATAGGTACTTACTTAACAGTACCAAAAACTCTCAATGAACACAACGGCTCTTTTCAGAGCCACTCAAGAATGAAACACTTAAGCTTGATGTTTATCTCACAAAAATTTCAGTTTTTTTTTCCTTGGATCCGTGCACCCAACGCGCTAGGAACCGCGCACCCAACGCGAGAGAAATCATGCACCCAACACGTTAGGATGCGCGACTCCTAATTTTACCGTAAAACAAATAATAGCCCCTATCACTAATTTTTATAATCCCCGGGGACCCCATCCCCCGGGGTTTATTAAAAATCGTTGGGGACCATGGGGGGAGCCCCAACGCCCCCACGGTCCCAGCTGGCTCCCCACGTCCTTCGGGAGCCGGCAATGCTTTTCCATATGGGGAGCTGCTGACATGCAGCTCCCCGTGTGGAAAAGCAATATTGTTTGGATTTTCAAAGAGAGAGCAGGTTTCCCTGCTCTCTCTTTCAAAATCCTAACAAAGTTTGCTATGGGAGGGCGGGAGACTCCAGCCCTCTCATAGCAAACAACAGTGTCCTGGGGTGGGCATATATATTCACTTAAAAAACCATAGGTTTCACACATGTTATAGTTAGCTGGACATTTCACTCGTAAAAAACCAATGAAATTCCCCCGTTATAGTTAGTTCAGATAACTATAACTCGCGCGCCCGCAATCCACTGCTCATGACGTCACATATTACATCACTCATGACATGGTCAGTGGCATCACTCATGACATCATCCTTGTGATAGAGTGGCGGTCGCGCGAGTTATAGTTATCTGAACTAACTATAACGGGGGAATTTCATTGGTCTTTTACGAGTGAAATGTCCAGCTAACTATAACATGTGTGAAACCTATGATTTTTTAAGTGAATTTGTAAGGTTTTTTAAATGCTAATTCCTAACTATAACGTGTGCGAAACCTATGGTTTTTTAAGTGAATTTGTACGGTTTTAAAATGCTAAGTTATGTATGTATTATTATATTTTTTATATATTTATTTTACAATAAACTACCTATGTATATAGTTATAGATTGACTGTATCCTGTAATATGGAATGGTTCGTTTAAAAAGTTTTTTTTTTTAAATGTTTTCCACCGTGCGCGCACCCCGCGATTTTAAAAAAAATAAATTTTAAAAAATTTCAGCCTTCGGGGTCCTTCAGGGACCCCCTGACAAAGGCTAGGGGGTCAGAAACTCTCTACCCTGCCCCCTTTTCACGTTCGCCACCTTCCTTTTTCCCTGTCGCACACAAAACAAACAAAATGGCAGCCGACACTTCCTGATTTCGACCGATTCGAACATTGACTGACATGACGGTGCGCGCTTATAGATATATATGTACTTTTAACTGCAATTTTCTCAGGAAACACTGAACAGATTGACTCCATACATGCAAAAGGCACATGCCTGACCTGAGGACTACCTCTCTGCCAAATTTCAAGTAATTCTGTTCAGCCGTTCGGGCTGTACCTTCGACTAAAGGTCCTATGAGAAAATGCATGGGGAAAACGTGTTTTGGGACCCCCCTTTTTTCTCAGCCCCTGCTTGACGAATCACCCCGAGACTTTCAGGGTAGGAGCTGAGCGGAGCGCCCCATTAGTTTTGAAAATTTTGTGAGGATTCGTCAACCGGCGCCAAAGTTATTCAAAATAGAATTTTGAGATTTCCTATGGAAACACGGTCCTAACTATAACTATCTACTGGCGACCGCCAGTAGATAATATATATATATATATATATATTCACTGAAAAAACCATAGGTTTCAGACATGTTATAGTTAGCGGAAATGTTACTGATAAAAAACCAATGAAATTCCCCCGTTATACTTAGTGCAGGCAACTATAACTCACGCGACCGCAATCCTCTGCTGATGCTAATACTGTATTTAGACACTTATTTGCCCATGTCTTCTTCCATAAATTTTTAGCTATACATATATTAGAAATATTTTTTTTTCATAAAGACACATATGTCATCAGCAGAAGATTGTGGTCGCGTGAGTTATAGTTGCCTGCACTAACTATAACGGGGGAATTTCATTTGTTTTTTATCAGTAAAATTTCCGCTAACTATAACATGTCTGAAACCTATGGTTTTTTCAGTGAATTTGCAAGGTTTTTTAAATGCTAATTCCTAACTATAACGTGTGTGAAACCTATGGTTTTTTCAGTGAATTTGTACGGTTTTTTAAATGCTAAGTTACTTTACGCCATTCGTGGCGTGCACGCCCACTTAACGCAGTTCGTTCCGTGCGCGCACGGTGCGCTTCGCGCACCGTGCGCGCACAGTGAGCACGCGGTGCGCTTCGCGCACCGCGCGCCCACTTTACGCAGTTAGTGCCATACACGCAAGGTGGGCACGCAGTGCGCTACGCGCACCGCGTGCCCACGTTACGCACCGTGCGCACATGGAGGACATATTATGCGCTTCCTTGTGATAGGTAATCTGTTAAATTTAATTTGTAAGTGATGACAATAATATGCCATGCACAGAGAGTGTTTTTTTTTTTTATTAAAATTTTTAGCGTAAGCGCACCGTACGCGTACGGTAAGCGTAATCGGCGAAATTTTCAAAAAATACAAATTTACCGTTTTTGGCCTTTGAGGACTCAACTAACATGGCTATGTGCATGGGCGCTGTCTAAACAGCCACTTTATATGTTTTTTGCCTTTATTTACAGCCCCCCCCTCAGAGTGCGAGAGAGAAAATGGCGGCCGCCGCTTCCTGGTTTCGGCCGATTCGAATGTTTACTAAGATCTAAGAGCCAATCAGAATCGCGCTCGCGCACGCCACCGTACGCTTACGGTAAGCGTACGGTAAGCGTACCGTAAGCGGGCTCAGATATATATATTGATTTAAAGGCTATTTTCTCAGAATCTACTGAACAGATTTATACCAAACCTACAAAAGGCACTTCCTTGACCTAGGGACTACCTCTCTGCCAAATTTCGAGTAATTCTGTTCAGCCGTTCGGGCTGTAGCTCGTTCTAAAGGTCCTATGGAAAAATGCATGGGAAAAACGCGTTTTGGGACCCCCCTTTTATCTCAGCCCCCGCTTGACGGATCCCCCCGAGACTTTCAGGGTAGGAGCGGAGCGTAGCGCCCCACCTATTTTGAGAAATTCGCGAGGATTCATCGACCGGCGCCAAAGTTATTCAAAATAGAATGTTGCGGATTTCCTATGGAAAAGGGGTCCTAACTATAACTACCTACTGGCGACCGCCAGTAGGTAATATATATATATATTCACAGAAAAAAACATAGGTTTCAGGCACGTTATAGTTAGGAATTAGCATTTAAAAAACCTCAGAGATTCACTGAAAAAACCATAGGTTTCAGGGGTGTTATAGTTAGCTGGACTTTTCACTTGTACAAAACCATTGAAATTCCCCCGTTATAGTTAGTTCAGCTAACTATAACTCGCGCGCCCGCGATGCACTG
Source organism: Triturus cristatus (assembly GCF_964204655.1). Taxonomy (NCBI): domain Eukaryota; kingdom Metazoa; phylum Chordata; class Amphibia; order Caudata; family Salamandridae; genus Triturus; species Triturus cristatus. The sequence goes on along the minus strand of NC_140588.1, from coordinate 1,116,014,819 downwards.
CTGATGACGTCACATATTACATCACTCATGACATCACTCATGACATCATGGTCAGTGACATCACTCATGACATCACTGATGACATCTCAAATGACATCACTGATGACATCATCCAGTGAATGTGTGTTTTTCTGAAAATTAAATATGTTTTATATATGTATATCTCAAGGTCAATGGAAGAATAAATGGGTATATAAGTGTCTAAATGGATGATTTGTTTTTGAAAAATTGATTGTGTAACTGACTGATTAAGTGTATCTTAGTCAATACATGGCTTAGTGAGTAATGTTTAAATATTTAAATATCTGTATCAGTCTCTCACTTTGTGTATAAGTGGCTGCATGGGTTGGTGAGTAGCTACATGGGTGTCTATATAGGTTATTAGTTGGTTTTTGGAGTATCAGTCTGAGTGTCTGCATGGTTCGGTGGGGGGTATTACGTGGTGTATAGGTGCATGAATGAGTGACTCACTCTTTGTATGTGTTGAAGACAGCATGTGTGCAGGACTTTATGGGTGGATGAGTGTGTGTATGGGTGTGTTAGTGAGTGAATGACTGTCTCAATAGTGTCTTTATGAGTAACTACATATGTTTTAAACTAGTATATGTGACTATTGGTGTATATAAGTGAGTATATGTGAGAGTGAGAGATTGAAAGAGTTCCTGTATGAATAAGTATGTGTTTCTATAAGTGATTGTTTAAAAGACTAAGTATGTGTAAGTTTCTGTAGAAGTAAGTGTGGTGGTGTGTGTATAACTGAATATGCAAGTAAATGTATGTTTGATTCTTTATTAGCATGAGTGACTATGTGTGTGAGTAACTCTATGGATGAGTGGCATTGTGTAACAGGATGTATAGGTGTATGAGTACATATGATGAGTGAGTACATGTATGAGTGAATGTAGAGGACTGTTGGTGAATGAGTGGATGTGTATGTGGATCTTAGAATTACTGAAGAGGTTGTTTTAACTGGTATTGGTATGTCCATTGTTTTGAAATGTTTAGTCTCTATATTTGAATGTGTGTATCAAAGGTTATATTAGGGTGAGAGGAGGTCTGCCACTCTATCACAAGGATGATGTCATCAGTGATGTCATCAGTGATGTCATTTGAGATGTCATCAGTGATGTCATGAGTGATGTCACTGACCATGTCATGAGTGATGTAAAATGTGACGTCATCAGCAGTGCATTGCGGGCGCGCGAGTTATAGTTAGCTGAACTAACCATAACGGGGGAATATCAATGGTTTTGTACAAGTGAAAAGTCCAGCTAACTATAACACCCCTGAAACCTATGGTTTTTTCAGTGAATTTCTGAGGTTTTTTAAATGCTAATTCCTAACTATAACGTGCCTGAAACCTATGGCTTTTTCTGTGAATTTCAAAGGTTTTTTAAATGCTAATTTCTAACTATGCCTACAGAGATAGGACATGTGAAGAAAGAAGAAAAAATGCACAGAAAGAAAAAAAAGAAGTGCAGAAAGAAGCAACACAAGTCCTCAAAGACGAAGACAAGTGCAGGAAGAAGGATAACGTGCAGAAAGAACAAAAAGAAGAGCAGAAAGAAGCCTTGTTGTAAAATCATCCTGTACCCCCAACTTTTTCAGACGGATACTGGTGGTAACTGAGTCTGACTAACCAGTCCTAGAGCCAGTGCTATGTTAAAAGACACTTAGAATACAGTGAAAACACCTACATACACTAGGGAACTGTTAGACTTGGGGGTCTCTGGTTGGCGCAAGGTTGCCCTTGTGTCAAGCAGGAACCCTCTCCTCTACGTCAGGGCGCAGGATAGCCCCTTGTGAATGACCCTTGCTCACCCTCTAGGTGCGTGGCGTGAGCAGCCAAGGCGATTCCTCAGGCGTTGTTGGTTAAGCACTTACAATCATACACACAGTAAATACATCAATCCCCCCAGAAACGGACACCAGACTTGGATATGTAGAAAAATACGCTTCTTTATGTAAAAATAGGTATATATATCTCAGCAGACTTATCACAAGACCAATAACGTTTTCGCTATGCCACCAGGTTGTAAAGCAGGCAAATGTTCTTTGTTCATAGCTTCAAATAGATACTTTGTAGTCTCTTGCAAATGTTACTTGTGGTTCCAGTACTCACAGAGATCGGCTCCTGCGAACGGGGAAATAAGGCGTTGCGGGCCCCGAGCCCGATACTGGAACTTCTTTCGTGACGTGGAGAGTCGGCACAGGTTGGTGCGACTCTCAGCTTGGGAAGTGGTCTTGGGTCCTCGATCAGCGGGTGTGGGCAGGTAGGCAGGCGCGGCCAGCGACCCTCAGCACGGCGGTGCAGGGGGGGTCTCCACAGCGGGGGCGGCGCGGCCTGAGATGTCCGGGGATAGCGAAGCGGGGTCATAGGGCACGGTCAGTGCAGCTGGATGACCCGGCGTAGATCACAGTTGTCGGACGGTTTCCGGCGGGAGGGGTGATAGCGCGTTCAGCGCGCTCCAGTGGCAGGCGGTGACAGGGGTGCAGACAACCTAGCCCGGGGACAGAGAGCGGCTCCGGATGGAGCGGGGCTCTCACGGGGTTGAGGCAGGCAAGCTCCTGAGTGTCACGGCCCTAGGAGGGGCGATGAGGGGCACAGTCTCTTTCCAGCGGGATGCACACACGGCTCGAATCGGAGGACGAGCAAAAGCACAGAGAACCCACTGGTCCTGGGGTTCAGTTCAGGGGGCAAGCTCAGATCAAGCCCTTGGAGAATGTTTAAAGCACAAAGTAGCAAAGTCTTTTCAGTAGTCTCTTCCTCTCCTTTCTCAGCAAGGCAAGCAGCAGGCCAGCTCCTCCGGCGTCTTCTTCTCCTTCTAGTCGGGCAGAGGTTCTTTGTGGTAAAACAGGATTCTGATGTCTTAGGAGCCAAGCTCCTACTTTTATACCGTGATTCTTTTGTTCTTTCGCGCCAGGGGGCCTGGGCCTGGCCCAGTCCAGTTCTGGAGCACTTTGTTATGGTGACTCTGCTCTTTCCTTTCAGCAGCAGGGCAGAGACATCAGCCGCTCCACAGGGGGCGGCGCCGGCTTTGTGGTGGCAGAGCACAGGTCTATTCAAGAGTCAAGGTGTACTCCTCCCACCCATCCTGGTGTCATCTCTCTACCCACCACCTGGCAGCCAACCTGTCTCTGGGGATTCCCCAACCCTGCTCCTTACGGTTGCTAGGCAGAACACACACACACAGCAGAGGCGGACTGAAATGGGCAGGTCAGTAAATACTAACTTTCTAAAAGTAGTATTTACAAACCCAGGATAATAAAATAAACTTGACTACAAGAAGTATTTTATTATTCTGAGTTCAGGCATACTAAACTTGACATTCTACCATGCTCTCTGAGTCCACTGGGGTCACAGCGTGTAGTGACTCCAGCAGCCCATGCTGGCCTATGGAGAGCAGGTAGCCTTCAATAGTGAAAAATGAAGATGGCGGTAATTCACTACTAAGACATGCCACACACGTCAGGGCATGTCCTACCTTATGCCTACAATGCACCCTGCCCTTGGGCCTACCAGAGGGGTGGCTAATATGTAGGTAAGGGAAGGTTTAGGGACTGGCAAGTGGGGGCACTTGCGCAGTCAGCGCAACAGTCCCAGACCGCGCACAGGGTCTGCGGTGGCAGACCCTAGACACATTTTTCCAGGCCGCTTTTGTGGGTGGCGCAACCAGCGCTGCAAGCCCACCAGCAGCATTTGTATTTACAAGCCCTGGCAATCCTGGTGCACTATACTAGGGGCTGATAGTAAACCAAATAAGCCAAACATGGACACCAATCAATGTATACATTTTATCATAGGGAGAGCATATGCACCTTAGCACTGGTCAGCAGTGGTAAGGTGCCCAGAGTCATAAAACAGCCAACACCAGGTCAGAAAAAATACCGGAGGAAGGGAAAAAGTTTAGGGATGACCCTGCAAAAAGGGCCAAGTCCAAAACATATGCGTTGGGGTCCCCCTGTGATTAGCATGACCTCCTCTGTAAGCCCCTAGTATATAATAGGGCAGGGGGATTAAAACTACATCTTAAAACAGGCCACAGGGCGTTTTTGCACACGTTAACTCAGGCCCTGTCCCCTCCCTTCACGACTGTGTAAACACGCCCTGTGTCCGTTTTTAGTTGGGAGATTAAGTTCATTTGAATCCTGAGGGTCCCTAGGGTCTAACTAGCCCACTAGGTACCTCTAGTAAGTGCCACAGAGCTGCGTTGCAGAGAGGTGTAAAAAGTGGCACGGCCTGGACCACCTCTCTGCAATGCAGATCAGTGGCGCTTACTGGAAGCACCTGGTGGGCTAGTTAGCCCCCAGGGGCCCTCAGTATTGAAGGAAAATTATATCCCCAATTTAAAACGTGCCATAGTGCGTGTTTGCACACGTCACCTCAGGCCCCGTCCCCTCCCTTCACCACTGTGTAAACGCGCCCTGTGGCTGTTCTAAGTTGAGAGATTAAGTCCCCTTGAATCCTAAGGGTCCCTAGGGTCAAACTAGACCACTAGGTACCTCCAGTAAGTGCCACAGAGCTGCGTTGCAGAGAGGTGTAAAGAGGGGCTTGGCCTCAGAACACCTGTCTGCAGCGCAGCTCCCTGGCGCATACTTGAGATGCCTGTTTGGCTAGTTGGCCCTCAGGGACCCTCAGTATTGAAGAGGAATTAATTCCCCAACTTACAACTCGCCAGGGGGCGCGTTTGCAGAGTGCTGCAAGGAGGGGGTGTGGCCTCCGGCACGATGCCAGTCTTTTATTTATTTAAATTTTTTAAGAAGGGGGGCTGTGTGGTTCCCCTTCTTATTCTAATTTATTGGCCCTGATGACCCCATCCCCCAGGGCCTGTCTCCTAATAAAAATTTTTTGACCCCAATCCCCTGGGCCGGCCACTGTTTTTTATTATTTTTAAAAAATATATATTTATAGACACACCTAGGACATGCTGGACAAACCGTACGTACCTATCACCATGACGATTTACGTGATATTCATTAAAAGGCGACTATGCATACAATGAATCCACGTGGAATGTATTTACACCACTAGTGAAGCTCTGACATGTCTGATGCCCTACCGTGCCTAATCCCGGTAGACACCCTTGTCGTTTATTTATTCAAACATGGGTAGCTATTGACGGGCACATTTAATACACATGCACACCAAGCCATTCAAAGGGGATTCGACAAAAATTGGACCAAAACTATGCAAGAAACCCCCCTCACGGTTAATAAAACACACAACTACTGCTGGATGTGAAATACTTTTTATTTTACTCTCTGGAAAGGGGACGAACATCACTTGAGAGTCACAGCGCGCTCCTGGCAGAGCCCACTGCTATGTTACACCCACCATTGCCTGCTGAGTGCCACACACTTCTGTGTTGTATTCCACTAGCTAGTGCATATGCTATGACACTCTCTAGCTCATGTGCACTGTAACACCACCCCGTGAATATGTCATGCCACACTTGTCTTCGCACGGGTTATATTGCCCCATCTAACGTGCCTTCCTTGATGCCTATGTTATAACGCACAGTGCTATGCCATACATATTACAATCTGGAATCCATATCTTTGTCACAGTGCATATGCAACGTTACACTCCCCAGCACATATTTTATATTACAACTTTAGAGACTAGTTAGGTTACACAACACTGTCCTGTGCATATTACACTCCAAGGCGCATATCGCATAGCACGCGCTAGTGCCTGTGCTATCTCGCGCTCTCCAATGAATCTGTCATTGCGCACAATGTATTGCATATTATATTTCACGCCCGGTTCATCTTATATCACACTTTTTGGTGCATAGTTTATACCATACACTATATCTAGTTTTCATTTCCAATCGTGCTCTCAGAACTATGTTCTATATAACACTGTGTTCACCTACCCTTTTCACGGGCATTACATTTTGCGATAGGGGGTGGAGGGTCAGGGGGTGTTTCTGCCAGGTGAGCCCGGATTCACAGTCACAAACGTACTCTTCTTCCTGAATAAAAGTGAGATTATGCTGCATACTTGTTCATATTTTAAGTAGTTCGCACAGACACACGTTTTAAAAACAATAAAGTTCCTGATACTCGCCTTCCCTGAACAGTTAGCTTGCTGCCCCATCCCCCTCCTCCCTATCCTCTGTTGTGTGAATCCATGGACTAGCCTCCTCCCTCCTGCCATGCATGGTCTGATGTGCTGCCACTGCCCTCAATTTAGTATGATCTACCAATCCACTCCTCCTGCCCTCCATTGCCCAATTCTATGCCCTATCATTGACCTCCTGCTTAAACTCTGTACTTAGCTTGCTGCCCCTATTCTCCTTCCCCCTGCCCTCCGATGTCTTTGTGCATGCCCCTGCTCCATCCTTTTTTCCCACCATTTTCCATGGACCTGCCACTCCTATCTACTCTGAGTGTTCTGCTGAGCTACCACTCCCCTCCCACCTGCCTAGCATTGTCAGATGACTGTAACCTGTCCCTGCCACCTCCACCCTGCCTGTCCACATGCCATGCCCCTATACTCTTCCTCCTGTCCTACATGGTCCATTGTACTACCACACCCTTCTGCCCTCCCTGGTCTGTTGTGCTGCAACTGCTCCTCCTGCCTGACCCGTGCGGTCTGTTGTGAGGCCCCTTCCCCTGAACTTTCTTGTCTGTGCACAGGTCCTGACCCTCCCTTCTATCCTCCATCGTCCTTTGTGCATGCCCCTGCACCCTCCTTCTTGCCCATCATAGCCATTTTGCTGCCACTAACCCTCCCACTTGCCATGCATGGTCTTCTGTGCTGCTATGGCCCCTCCCACCTTCCCTGTGTTGTCAGTTAGCTGCCCCTGAACCCCTCCCACCTTCCCTCCATGGTCTGTGTGTATGCCATCACAGTCTCACTGTTGCTCTTCATGGTGTGTCTTGCTTCTAGTGCCCATCCTGCCTGACCTCCATGGCTATCTTGCTGCTCCTGCCCTGCCCCCTTGCCCCCAGCCCTCTGTTTACATGTGCAGACCCCTACTCCCTCCCTCCTGGCTTGTCCGTTCCATTGTAATGCCCCTGATCCGTCCCTCCTGCCCTTTATGGTCTGTTATGCTGCAGCTTTCTCTCCTGTCTGTCCATTATGGTCAGCTAGCTACCATTGCCTCTTGCCCCTCTGTTCTCTGTTGTCCATGTGCATGGTCCTGTCCCCTCCCTCTTGCTTTCTATGGATTGTTGTGCTGCACTCCCGTCCCGCATGCCCTGTGTGGTGTATTGTGCTGCTGCAAACCCTGATGCCTGCCCTGCAGGGTCAGTTTGGTGCACTTCTCCATGTCCCTCCTGTCCTCTGTTATCCAAGTCCATGTCCCTACCCCATTTCCTTCCATGATCCAATGTACCATACTTGCGAACATTTTGAACTTGGTAAGAGGGAGATTTTGGAAAAAAAAAACTGGGGTATTGATTTTCCCCTTTAAGTTACATTGAAAAAGAGGAGATTGTAGACAGGAGACAGATCAAATAAAGCCCATTTGAGCTAAAAACATTGGACGTTTCCTGGCTGAATCGGGTCTGTTGGCATGTATGGTTGTATTACCATTGCCTCTTCCTTCTGCCCACAATGGTGTAATACATTGCCACAGCCTCTCTTGCAAGTCCTGTATTGTTGGTTTGTTGCCCCTGCCCCCCTTTCCACTGCCCTCCATTGTCTGTTGTGCTGCCATGGCCCTTCCTGCCTGCTCAGTGTGGTTAAATTGTTGCCTTTGCACCCTCCTACCTGCCTTCAATTTTCAGAGTCCGTGCCCCTGGCCTCTGCCTCTCAACAGTATCCTAATGAACAACTAGATTGCTAACATTCTATATTTATTACAAAAGTGTGGAACGCCTGACGTCATCTTGATGTAATCAAAACTGTAATACCTAGAGCATTTCCTTTAGAAATTACATATATGAGAGGGACTTATTGGCATCAAAATTATGGTTAGTGCTCTAAAAGACTAAAATAAGGACATATTTTCTGAGTTTTCAAATAGCGACAAAGCACTTTTAAATTATTTGTTACCTTTATGTTTTTTTTATCCAGTTGACCACTTGATTAAATGTTGCACTTAGGGGAGAGGATGTGGTGTTACTTCCAGAACTGCAGACTTTGCAACTGGGGAACCAGGTTGGAGTTTCTGCTTCAGCTCGACATTCTGTGATTCTGGTCAAATCACTTAGTCTCCCCATGTCTACAACCAAAATGAATTTGTTCTTGTGTGATGTAACCAATGCTCATGTAAAGCACTCCAATACCTGACAAGCCTGCACTTTATAACACTGCAAAAACACAAAATAATAAGTGTTTTGCACACTTCTGTCATTGGGCTATATTTGGGCTACATCTGGGTGATTTTGGGCTACATTTGGGCTCTTTTGTCTCCGGTGGCCATCTTGGGAGATTTATTTGTTATGAAGTTTCCTAATTTCCTCATGTACTGCAGTCTCCTCAGTAGGAAATGCTTTCAGTTTTTTACTTTGATTCCATCATGAAGGTATTCAGATATGTCACTCATTTGCCATAAATTCTGAATGTTAGCACTCTAGTTGCTCATTAGATCACTGTAGTAAAACTACTGTTCACCATGGAAGTCTGCTCCTGGTATTAAAAGTGCATGTTTCAGTCTGCATGTCAAAATTTTTTAATGAAATAGAAGACTAGTTGAGAAGTCACTCAAAATGTGCTCTCATTTTCTTTCTTCAGCATTAATCATAATTTCTATGGCAAAATGAACCCCCTCATTGTGTTCCTTTTTAAATTAAATGTTTTAAGTGTTACCAGTTTATTCCAATCTAGATGGCTTCAGGTGTACCATACTTTTGTCATAATGAAGACAGTAATCGCTCTAGTTGTTTTTAAGAACACTCTGGGACATTCTGTCATTGGGCTATACTTGGGCTACATCTGGGTGATATTTGGGCTACATTTGGGCTCTTTTGTCTCTGGTGGCCATCTTGGGAGACTTATTTGTTATGAAGTTTCCTAATTTCCTCATTTACTGCAGTCTCCTCAGTAGAAAATACTTTCAGTTTTTTACTTTGATTCCATCAAGAAGGCATTCAGATGTGTCACACATTTGCCATAAATTCAGAATGTTAGCAATCTTTTTGCTCATTAGATCACTGTAGTAAAGCTACTGCTCACCAGGGAAAACTGCTGCTGGTATTGAAAGTGCATGTTTCAGTCTGCATGTCAGAATTTTTTAATGAAATATAAGAGGATTTGAGAAGTCACTCAAAATGTGCCCTAATTTTTCTTTCTGCAGCACTAATCATACTTTTTATGGAAAAATGAACCCCCTCATTTTGTTAATTTTAAAATTAAATGTTTTAAGAGTTACCACTTTAATCCAAGCAAGATGGCTTCAGGTGTGCCATACGTTTATCATAAGTAGGACTGTTAGCGCTCTAGTTGTTCTTTGGAACACTCTGGGAAGCTGCAGTAGAACACAAAGGAATCAACTGACAGTCTCTGCCCTTGTTGGATGTACATGTTTTACTGAGAATGTCAGACTTCATTCTCACATGACTGAGAAAGATAATGTGAATTTACAGAAAATAAGCTCTCAGTTTAGCTTATAGATCACCTTCCAAACCTCTGTGGGAAAAGCATGAGAAAATATTTTTCTCTCAATCATGATATCCCAGCAGAAGGCTTTTTCACATGGTGAAATCACCTTAGAACATACCACAATTCCTAAAATGAGTATGGTACCATCAACAAATGATTTATAATGTAACTAAAGTCTTAAAACCTTCTATTAACTGCAAAGCTTTTTAATGAGGTGCTATCATGTATATTTGTCCCAAGATGGCTGCCAACACTTCTTGGATGAAGTGCTGACAGCTAATCAGATCTCAGGATGAGATGTGTGGTTAGGCTCCGCCCACATATGTATATGATTTTACTTTTGATTTTCTCAGGAACTACTGAACAAATTGACACCAAACCTGCAAAAGGCACATCCCTGACCTGAGGACTACCTCTCTGCCAAATTTCAAAAAATTCTGTTCCGCCGTTCGGGCTGTACCTTGGACTAAAAGTCCCTATGGAAAATTGCATTGGGAAAACGCATTTTGGGACCCCCATTTTTTCTCAGCCCCCGCTTGACGAATCCTCCCGAGACTTTCAGGGTAGGAGCGGAGCGGAGCGCCCCACGTATATTGAAAATTTCGCGAGGATTCGTCAACCGGCTCCAAAGTTATTCCAAATAGAATGTTGCGGATTTCCTATGGAAACACGGTCCTAACTATAACTATCTACTGGCGACCGCCAGTAGGTAATATATATATATATCCAGCCTAACGTGGGCACGCGGTGCGCGTGCCCACCGTGCGCGCACGGAACGAACTGCGTTAAGTGGGCGCGCACGCCACGAATGGCGTAAAGTAACTTAGCATTTAAAAAAACGTACACATTCACTGAAAAAACCATAGGTTTCACACACATTATAGTTAGGAATTAGCATTTAAAAAACCTTGCAAATTCACTGAAAAAACCATAGGTTTCACACATGTTATAGTTAGCTGGACATTTTACTCATAAAAAACCAATGAAATTCCCCCGTTATAGTTTGTGCAGGCAACTATAACTCACGCGACCGCAATCCTCTGCTGATGACATATGTGTCTTTATGAAAAAAAAATATTTGTAATATATGTATAGCTAAAATTTAATGGAAGAAGACATGGGCAAATAAGTGTCTAAATACAGTATTAGCATCAGCAGAGGATTGCGGTCGCGTGAGTTATAGTTGCCTGCACTAACTATAACGGTGGAATTTCATTGTTTTTTTATGAGTAAAATGTCCAGCTAACTATAACATGTGTGAAACCTATAATTTTTTCAGTGAATATATATATATATATATATATATATATATATATATATATATATATATATATATATACATATATGTGTATATATATTACCTACCGGCAGTCGCCAGTGGCTCTAAAAAGAGCCGTTGTGTTTATGAAGTGTTTTTTGGTACCTACAAGTAAGTACCGATGCAGAGTCTAAAGTTCAAGAGGAAGACTCTGTTCCCTTCATCTGTGAAATGAACACCGTCTCCTCTATAAATGCCTTGCATGTTGTAACGCAAGTTGTTGTGGCATATAGAACCCATACCATAGTCTCTGAGGAAAGCAGAAACAGACTTATTGACATGCTTTCTTGCTTTGTCAATCTGCGGACAAAATTGGTTGACCAGTTCCACTTTTGCCTTTGGCATATATTACAATATACAAAGTGACATCAATTGCACAAAGGTGTCCTTAATAAGCATTTCCAGACCTACCCCAGTTAAAGGGCCTAGGTAATTTCCACTACAATGCACAATAATAAGGTTAGGCTGTGGGAGATGTAGAAAGGTTTTCACCAAAGGCATTAATTGGTGCCACTTTAACCCTCTCTGACCAATACATTTAATGTCTACATTTGGCAAAGCAAGGTCTTTCAAAATACCTATTTTTTCTGCAAACTTTTCACTCCAGAAGACATAGCTGTGACCTATAATCCACACTGTGAACATCTTCCAAGGAGATCTGGATGCACTCAGAAGGTGTTTTTCAGTAGAATGGCAATATGAAATTAAAGATAGTTGTAAAGTGGAGGCTTACATACTTTTTTTAAATAAAAAGAACTCATTGGCTGTTTCAAACCATTCTACACTAAAAACTAGGCTGTATGTTTACATTTATAAAAGCATGTTTTGTATTGGTTCAGAAAAATGTGTTCTAACAGAACATTAGTTTGGATTTGCTGTTAGGTTTGAAAAGTCAAGCACTCTTGATCTTTGGATTAGAAACATTGTGTGCTGAACTTCTGTCCTCTCTGCTCACACCAGTGTTCCATGACCTGTTGCTATTGTAGCAGGCAGAAGTAATGTTGGGGGAAGGGATCATTTGGAAAGGGTTGAAATTTACAACCAATAGAAATGTGTGTTTCCATTTGAAAAAATGTGGGAAGCACTGTGATTTGGAGTTAACATGTATATGTGTGAAAAAAGAGAGGGACACATTGCCATTTACTGGTTCTGGTGAGAGGAGAGAGGTGTACAGCTCAGAGATTCTGGCTCTGATAATCTGCTGTTTGAGTGCCACATTTATTTCTCAACTAACTCATTTTAAAGGTGAGTTATGAGTTTGAGAGGGGATGTATGTGGTGAATTTTGATATAAATAATAGAATTGTGATTCTTCTTTTAAAGTTGTGTTTTACATTTTGTGTTTTGAGAGATATTTAACTGTCTTGAACTTGTAAGATATTATGGAGTATGTCTTCACCATAAGTTAAGGTGTACTGGTATCACTGAGGAATACTGTTTTGTGCCTAGAATCAAACCATGAGTCTGTGTGCACACAGGAATTGTTGTCAGAGATTTATTTTGTGTTGGTCTGGTTCTGTAAGAATGGCATTCGTAGGAAAGGGGCAGCTTGTTTTTTTGAACTGTGATGGTTTGCATTCAGCATAAAACAGTATCTCACAAATGGGAGGCAAATGCTAACACATTTGAAATTGATATGGTAGGTTTTACTTCCAATCATGCAATGGGTGAGGTTGTTCCTACATGTTCAAAACTCCAATTAACCCTTACCACACATGTACTTTTACATACATCACTCCAATGTTTATGCTGTTGTGGAAGCGTCCATGCACATGTCTCTTGTAACTGAAAATACACAGTCTGCAGAAGTAGACTCTTAGCACACACCTAGCTGCTTACCCTGTACTATCATGCTTAGTATTCACAACTGTGTGGTGTTTGAGATAGCAGTGAGTAACGCTAATACATTCAACATCACCAAGGCTCATTTCCTTTGCTGGAGTGTAGTCAGTCACCCAGGTTACACATGTTCATGGTCTCAAAAAGCTGTTTGGACATGTGTTTTTTTCTGTTTCTGAAAACTATAATGAAAATGTGTCAGACTGTTAGAGTAATTATCACTTGCTCTACCACAGTAGTAAGTGTGCTTTCAAATTGCCAATCAAATTTCGTTTTCTGCCTAGAATCACACCATGAGTCTGTGTGTACACAGGAATTGTTGTCAGATATTTAATTTGTGCTACTCTGGTTCTTTTATAATTGCATTCGTAGGAAAGGGGAAGCTTGTTTTCATGAACTGTGTTGGTTAGCATTCAGCCCAAATTAATGTCACAAATTAGAGGGCAATTCTAATACATTTGAAATCAACATGGTAGATTTTCCTTCCACTCGTGCAATGGGTCATGTAGTTCCCACATGTTCAAAACTCCAATTAACCCTTACCACACATGTACTCTTACATATATCTATCCAGTGATCAGGCAGTTGTGCAAGCGTCAATGCAGATCTCTCTTGCACCTGACAATAAACAGTCTCCAGAAGTACACTCTTAGCACACAGCCAGCAGCTTCTCCTGCACAGTCATGCTTACTAATCAGCAGTGTGTGGTGTTTCAGATAGGAGTGAGTAATGCTAATACATTCAACATCACCAAGGCTCATTTCCTTTGCTGTAGTGTAGTCACTCACCCAGGTTGCACATGGTCATAGTCTCAACTAGCTGTTAGGACATGTGCTCTTTTCTGCTTCTGAAAACTATAAGGAAAATGTGTCAGACTGTTACAGTAATTATCACTTGCAAAAAAACAGTAGTAAATGTGCTTTCAAATTGCAAATCAAATTTCGTTTTCTGCCTAGAATCACACCATGAGTCTCTGTGCACACAGGAATTGTTCTCAGAGATTTAATTTGTGTTGGTTTTATTGTGTTTTTCACTCGTAGGAAAGGGGTAGATAGTATTATAAGATTTGAAAAGCTCAAAATAATATAGTAATATATTTAAATTACATAAAGGTATTTTTTTTTAGTTTCTTTCAGGTACTGCTGAACAACAGTGAAATAAATTAAAGATGCCTATAAAATCAAGAAAAAGAAAAGAACAGAAAAAAATCTATATTTGAAGACAACTGGAGGACCCAAATTAGTTGAAGATCCTCATGTTGGAAAAAAGAAAAGTCTTCTGGTAAGCAGACTAAAGATTTTTTTAAAAATATCTTCAAAAAAAGAAAAAATTTAAAAAATGTCCCCACTGCAAATAGTGTTTCAAGTAGAAAACAACAGGACAAAAGTGAGAAATTACTAAATGCTAATGTACAATCAGAAGCAATAAAGATTGACTTAAAAAGAAAAACAGCATTTAAAGACATTCGTAGAAAAATGTTTCAGAGAAGAGTGATGTCCAATTTGCTAAAGAATGTGAAAAAATATAAAAAGAAAGCAAAATTTTCTAAGAGAAAGAAAGATATTGAATCAATTGTAGCTAAGGCTTTAGAATTAAAAAGAAAACTATTCATTTTAATTTTGAACAGGATCCGTACATTAGATAAAATGGTCAATGTAATGAAGTCACAAAGCAAAACGAAAAGAGTAGTGAAAAGAAATAACTTTTGTAAAGTGTTTTTAGGAGAATGGATGCATAGTTCAAGTACTGAACCATTTTTTAATGAAGAGAGTTATCTTCAAAGTAATAGTTTGCTGCATGCAGTTGACACCAGAGGTCGTTCTTATGAAGTGAAAGATGGTTGTGTAATGGAAAAGGAGAAAATTGATCCAAGAAATGAGGAAGAAGTGATAGCTGATGAGGTTGTGGGGAGACGTCCTAAAGCCCCAGTGTACACTTGGAATTGTAGTAGTATTTGTACTGTACCACAAGAATCTATTGATAAATTACGTGAGTTTCTAAGAGAATATAGTAAAAAAAAAGTGTTAAACAGAAGATTAAGGTGCTTCAAAGACTAGATCCATGCAGAGTGAGAGAGAATACTGGTTTGCAAGGACATTCTCTGGCTTGTCTTTCTAGGAAAGTTTGTCAAAGTGTTTTTCACCATTTTAGGATGCTGGCAGTACATCATACTGAAATAAGAAAATTTGTGAGAAGATTGTATTCTGCTAAAAGTCCAGCACTAAAGTTAAATGAGTTGAATAGGGCTCTGTGGATCTGTATCAGATGTAGAGAAGGTTACTGATGAAATTCAGTTTTGTTACTTTGGTCCGGAACAAGAAAGTGCAGGTAATGACACAGTTATTGAAGAAAATGTGGAAGAGAATGTAGAACCCACTGTTAGTAAAAATTTTGAAGATCAAATGACAAAATATACTATCATCTCTAATGAAAGACCAAATATTACTTGTATTTGTTGCCGGAGAAGCCATTATAAAAGTCAAGCAAGGAATGTTGATCTCTATAAAAAAAGTGAAGAAGAAGATAATTATAAGTGGAAGGATTTTGCTACATATTTGTTTCTGGAAAATTGTTTTGATTTGGGTGAAGATCTGCGTATTTGTAAATATTGTTATAGCAAGTTAGAAGAAAATAAAATGTCAGCTAGAGCTGTACATAATAATTTAGAATTGGTTGATATTCCTGCAGAAGTTAGTGATTTAAATACGTATGAGTCTATACTCGTTCAATGTGTTCATCCGTTCCAGACTATAGTACGTATGGAGCCCAAAACCGGTAAATTACCTCCTTCAGATTTACAGAGGTTTAAAAGGAAGAGTTGTCTATTTGCCGTTAGATTTGAAAAAAAATATTGAAACGATTGATGCAGATAGTTTGGAATCTGAACCATTAGTTATTCTGGTTAATGGTGTACCTACAAAGAATAAGAAAATTTGGCAGGAGCTAGTAGATGTACGAAAAGTACAAAGAGCAAATTTATATTTGAGAAGGAATAATAAATGGTATGAATCAATTTATATGGATGAAGATGAAGAAGTTTTACTAGGAGACACAGAAATACCAACTGGGCAAATTGAAAAAGTGGACAAGTCAAAAGAAGAAGAAATTTATGAACATTTCATCATACATCCTCTTCATTCAAAAGAAGTTATGGCAAACACCATTGATCTGTTTCAGATGAAAAAAGCAAAAATAACTCCCGTGAGTGTATGGGAGGAGAGCTTGGAAGCTCGACGTTTCCCCAGCTGTTTCCTACAGGAAAAGGTGGACGTTATGATGGACGCCCAGTACAGATTCCTGCTTCTGAGTATCGGACTACAAGATTATATGCAGAAGATCCAAGATTTCGTCAAAGTATTCCTTATTTGTTCCATCTTCTATTTGAAAGTGACTTGTCTGCACTATCTTATGCAGTAAATCACATTTTAAAAAGTGGAGTACATCTACATATTGTGTCTGCAAAGGATTTTATGAACAAAGTGCAACAGCGAGATGATCATTTGGAATCACAATTGATTAATCTGATGGCTTGTCAGCGTGGAACTAATGAATATTGGTACCGACGCCATGGAGAATTGAAATGTATGCTATAGAATTTAGGAACTCCTACATGGTTTCTCACCCTAAGCTGTGCTGAGTACGCTTGGGATGATCTTCTGGATTTTCTTCGAGAGGCAAATTCAAATATTGAAAACATCCAATACAAGACAGCAGGAGATATTCATATTCATATGCTGTTGTGGATGAAGGATGCCCAAAATTTGGAACAGATTCTGATGATGCAGTTTTAAGTTTCATCGAAGATTATGCAACATGTGCTATACCTAAAAGCACTGAAGAGAAAAACTTAAAAGAGCAAGTTTTGCGCTTCCAAAGTCATCGTTGTGGAAAATACTGTCGGCGAAAGTACAAGAGTAAAGATAAATTCTACACAAAATGTCGATTTGGATTTCCACGACCTGTTCTTTCAAAAGGAAGAGTCAATAGTTTTATGTCAGCTGTGCGACATACTATTACAGGAAAATCTCCCAAAAATACAAACAACCTAAGAAGAAAAGAAGAGTCAAAATATATAAATGACTACAACCCAGTCATTTATTTTATCAATGTGGAATGCTAACATGGATATTCAGTATGTGGCTGACAATTCTATTGCTGTTGCTCGGTATGTCACATCTTACATCACTAAATCTGAGAAAACGGAATTGAAGGAAATGTGGGAAGAGATTTCTCACGAGAAGACTGTCAGTAAGAAGCTATACAGTTTCTGTTTAAAGATGTTATCGCATCGAGAAATTGGATCCTACGAATGCTCAGAGAGGTTATCATCTGCAAGTCTGTACTCGAAATCAAGAAGAATAATTTGGGTAAGTTAAGGCCTTGCAGGAATGCGAAATCGGGTACTGAAATCTGTTGGAGAAATTGAATATTTGGCAGAGAACGACCCGGAAAGTACAGATATTTTGAAATCAAACATGTTGGACACATATTACCCAAAAAGGAGTCGTCATCTTGAGAACATGTGTCTCTATGAAGTGATGCAGAACCACATTTTTACACAGAAAGCCACAGAAGACATCAACAATGGAAAATATAAAGTCATTGGTGAGGAAGGATGTTTGGTGAAGCAAACAAAAGGAAGTTTGATTAATCATAGGAAGCTGAGTTGCGACACTCCTGACAAAATGGAATTTTACTACTTAGCACTTTTACAGCTGTTTAAACCATGGCGTTCAGAGGATGAATTACTTGGAGATTTTCACAGCTATGAAGATTCCTTTAATGCATGTAAAGATACAATTGAATGCAGTACTTTCACAAATTATGTAAAAATGTTAAATGAAGAAATTGAACAGGAAGCTACAATTGCAGCTGAAGTAGCTAGAGACAGTTCTCAAGACAGCCAAAGTTCTGGAACGCTCAGTCAAGATCCCCTAGGACAACCAATCGTAGAAAATGAAGCTGCAATAGCCATGACTGAAGTGGAAACAGCTATGAATCAAGCTCAGGAAGATTTAATAGACTTACCAAATTTTTAACAACAACTGAATGAAGAACAACAACAAATTTATGAAGAAGTCACAAAAAAATTGATCATGGATTACTACATGAAAATAAAGAGTGCTCATGCACATCATTTGAACCAATCAGGATGTATGTGAGTGGACAAGCTGGAACTGGAAAAAGTTTCTTAATTAAAGTCATCAGAAGCTACCTACAGCAAAAAACCGATTCAACTTTGTCTTGTGTTGTTACTGCTCCAACTGGGTTAGCTGCATATACCATAAAAGGAATTACCTTACATCACTTGCTAATGTTACCAGTGGAGCATGAGAACAAAATAGAATATCACAAGCTAACAGGAGAAGCATGCTTTGAAGTTTCAAGAGTGTTGAAGAAGATGCAAGTTCTCATTATTGATGAGGTAAGCATGGTATCAAACTTAATGCTTGCCTTTGTGCATTTAAGAATGCAGCAAATTCTAAAGAGAGACTATCACGTGTTATTTGGAGGAAAACACGTTATAGTTTTGGGGATCTTCTGCAGCTCACTCCAGTTAAAGGACAACCAGTGTTAATACCGTGACACATGAAGACACGAAGAAGTCATTAGGAAGTATTGGTAATGCGAATATTTGGTCATTCTTTGAGTACAAAGAACTCACTACCAATATGAGGCAAGCAAATGATGAAGAATATGGAAGTATTCTAAAAGATATCAGAATTGGACTACTCACAGAAGTTGGTAGAAAAGCATTACAGAGTCGGTTGCTACATAATTTATTTCCAACTGAAGAAATAGTTGCAGAGAAAATATACAAGAACATTGGAGAAAAAAATACTGTAATCTGCTTAATGCCAACACTACGTGAATGCTCGATATTCAATGAGGAACTTTTGAAATTGGAAAAGGAAGAGATTAAGAAAATGGAAGCAGTGGACAAAATTCAGCATGAAGGAATTACTATTACATTAACAGGCAAATTGAAAAATAAATTGGATTCTCTAGAGAAGAACATTTCGAAAACAGCTGGATTAGAAAAAAATCTTTATGTTTGTATGAACTGTCGAGTATTTTTAAGAAGAAATTTGGATGTAGAAAAAGGTTTAGTACATGGAGCTATGGGTAAAGTTGTGGGTTTTGTGAAGTACCAGAAAAAAGATGGGATTGAAATTTTAAAAATGATCAGATTGAAGAGGTTAATGAGATTAGTCGTTGTTCAGTCCTTTTTTTGCTTGTAAAAGACATATATGTACGTAAGAAGCAGTTTCCGTTTTCTCTAGCATATGCTGTAACTATTCACAAATCTCAAGGATTAACTGTAGATAGTGCTTTTGTAAACATTGGTTCTACTGTGTTCAAAGAAGGTATGGCATATGTTGCTTTGTCACGAGTGAAAACATTATCTGGTTTATTCATAATAGACTTTGATGACTCAAAAGTTAGTGCTGATGCAAATTGTGTAAAGGAGTATAATAGATTAAGAAGAACCTATGCTTGTTTCTTGGAAAAGGAGAATTGAGAATGTCTGTAATGAGGATGTACAGAAGAGAAAACAAAAGGAGAGTGATGTGATTGCAAGCAAAAATAAAAAAGGACAATGAACAGAGGTTGTTGGTTGTCATTTTGAAAATAGCTCTGGTGTCAACTGCTACGCTAATGTAGTGCTGAATGTTGTATTTTTATCTTGAAAGTTTGCAAGAGCAGATACTAGTAAATCATGAAAAAAGATTGTGTTCTCTGCTGAGTTTTCTTTTTGAGAAGCTGAGTATTGATAAAACTAAAATAGAAAGTGCTTCTGATGTTAGAAAACTTTTAGATGTATGTTCAGGATGTACACAGTTTACTCATAATGTCCAGCAAGATGCCCAGGAATTCTTGATGTATATCCTTATGGTACAGGAAGATGAAGGGGTAGAAATAGAAAATATGTTTGGTCTCTCTTATAAATGGGAACATAGTTGTGAAAACTGTTTCAACACATGCAGCTCTAATGTTGATTCAGAAAGGTTTATATATTTAACATTACCAGAGAGTAAATCAGTGACTTTTAGTAAATTAGTTAAAGATGCCAATCACAACATGGAATGTTCTAAATGTAAATCAGACATGTTTTCAACGTTATTTTTAAAGAAATATGGACCGTATGTCATTTTAATGATGCAACGTTGTAGAGCTGATGGTTCAAAATTGGACACTTTAATAAAGAAGTTTACAGGACATCAATTATCAATATCTGGAAAAACTTTTGTTGCAGTTGCAATAATTTTCCATGATGGACCTTCCATAACTTCTGGTCATTACACAGTTTATCTTAAATGTGAAAAAGGCTGGACACTGTGTAATGATTCTCCATTGATTTTCAAGCAACGTTTTCCTGCAGAATTACCCAATTCCTATTTAATTTTTCTGAAACCAAAATTTTAGATACAAATTACAACATCTGAACAAATAATTTTTGCGATTTTATTGGATTACCATTGGATATTTCATCAAAAAAGAATTTAAAAATTACCATTTGGCCTCATGGAAAGGTAAAAATTTCTATTGTGGACTTCTTTGACAGATATTATTTTGGTGTATGTGCTTAAGCAACAAGATTTACAGACGATATTTATTGCAAATAGTTATTGTTCTTAGATGATATTTTACTGAGAAGAGATTCAGGGCTTTTTTTAAACAATCTTTCAGATTGTTAATTTTTTTGCCCGCTGTTAAGTGATGAATGCAATTGGTTTCACGATTTACAGTGAAATTCAATATATTCTGAAAACAGCAAAAAAAGGGCAAAATATTGTTTTTTTAAATATGAAAATATGTGTACTGTATTCTAAAATGTATTGTTAAATATTAATACGTTTTTTCTTTTTTTTCAGATTGAGAAAGAAAATGTAGGAAAATTAATCCTTTTTTCTAGCAATTAAAAAAACCATTTATTGATAATTAAGTTATTTTGTTGGTCAGGTAAGTTTGAAATATCTGAATCAAAAGTTGGTCGCACTCTGCTCGTCACACCAGCAAGTTGCCCCAAGGAACTGTGGTCAGGGATGGCTAACGCTACACTTACTTGCACTCATGACTCGGGCATAGGCGTACCCGCCGACGCTGACTTCAGGGACCACAATTCTTTGGGGCAACACGCTGGTAGGTGGAGCAGTGTGCGACCAATTGGACTTTAGTTAATATTCAGGCTCCTTGAGCCGGTGGAGCTGACGAGCTCATGGTTTCGCACCTGCGCGCTACGAGAGGTACTTTACCTGAAAACACTTATTTTAGCAGCCTACACAGCAACCCTACACACTTTCCTACTCCCTGCTGACGAGAGGCAACTACCTCGAAACACGTGTCCAGGGATGGCTAACGCTACACTTACTTGCACTCATGACTCGGGCATAGGCGTACCCGCCGACGCTGACTTCAGGGACCACAATTCTTTGGGGCAACACGCTGGTAGGTGGAGCAGTGTGCGACCAATTGGACTTTAGTTAATATTCAGGCTCCTTGAGCCGGTGGAGCTGACGAGCTCATGGTTTCGCACCTGCGCGCTACGAGAGGTACTTTACCTGAAAACACTTATTTTAGCAGCCTACACAGCAACCCTACACACTTTCCTACTCCCTGCTGACGAGAGGCAACTACCTCGAAACACGTGTCCAGGGATGGCTAACGCTACACTTACTTGCACTCATGACTCGGGCATAGGCGTACCCGCCGACGCTGACTTCAGGGACCACAATTCTTTGGGGCAACACGCTGGTAGGTGGAGCAGTGTGCGACCAATTGGACTTTAGTTAATATTCAGGCTCCTTGAGCCGGTGGAGCTGACGAGCTCATGGTTTCGCACCTGCGCGCTA
Source organism: Triturus cristatus (assembly GCF_964204655.1). Classification (NCBI taxonomy): domain Eukaryota; kingdom Metazoa; phylum Chordata; class Amphibia; order Caudata; family Salamandridae; genus Triturus; species Triturus cristatus. The sequence continues at coordinate 1,115,993,252 of NC_140588.1, read as the reverse complement.
CGAGAGGTACTTTACCTGAAAACACTTATTTTAGCAGCCTACACAGCAACCCTACACACTTTCCTACTCCCTGCTGACGAGAGGCAACTACCTCGAAACACGTGTCCAGGGATGGCTAACGCTACACTTACTTGCACTCATGACTCGGGCATAGGCGTACCCGCCGACGCTGACTTCAGGGACCACAATTCTTTGGGGCAACACGCTGGTAGGTGGAGCAGTGTGCGACCAATTGGACTTTAGTTAATATTCAGGCTCCTTGAGCCGGTGGAGCTGACGAGCTCATGGTTTCGCACCTGCACGCTACGAGAGGTACTTTACCTGAAAACACTTATTTTAGCAGCCTACACAGCAACCCTACACACTTTCCTACTCCCTGCTGACGAGAGGCAACTACCTCGAAACACGTGTCCAGGGATGGCTAACGCTACACTTACTTGCACTCATGACTCGGGCATAGGCGTACCCGCCGACGCTGACTTCAGGGACCACAATTCTTTGGGGCAACACGCTGGTAGGTGGAGCAGTGTGCGACCAATTGGACTTTAGTTAATATTCAGGCTCCTTGAGCCGGTGGAGCTGACGAGCTCATGGTTTCGCACCTGCGCGCTACGAGAGGTACTTTACCTGAAAACACTTATTTTAGCAGCCTACACAGCAACCCTACACGCTTTCCTACTCCCTGCTGACGAGAGGCAACTACCTCGAAACACGTGTCCAGGGATGGCTAACGCTACACTTACTTGCACTCATGACTCGGGCATAGGCGTACCCGCCGACGCTGACTTCAGGGACCACAATTCGTTGGGGCAACACGCTGGTAGGTGGAGCAGTGTGCGACCAATTGGACTTTAGTTAATATTCAGGCTCCTTGAGCCGGTGGAGCTGACGAGCTCATGGTTTCGCACCTGCGCGCTACGAGAGGTACTTTACCTGAAAACACTTATTTTAGCAGCCTACACAGCAACCCTACACACTTTCCTACTCCCTGCTGACGAGAGGCAACTACCTCAAAACACGTGTCCAGGGATGGCTAACGCTACACTTACTTGCACTCATGACTCGGGCATAGGCGTACCCGCCGACGCTGACTTCAGGGACCACAATTCTTTGGGGCAACACGCTGGTAGGTGGAGCAGTGTGCGACCAATTGGACTTAAGTTTGAAATATCTGTATTTATCACACATTTACTTTCATGCTCTCTTTTTTTCACTTCTCATTCTGCTTTTCTCATTTCCGTTGTGGTCCCTCAAGGACCTTGACGGGTGAAAAAAACATTTTATTTAAAAAAAAAAAAAAAATGGGTGCGCGTACTGTGCGCGCATGGCGGGAAAGAAATTCAAAAAAGTGATTAAAAAAATTAAAAAAAGTTGTGAGGTAAGGTGGCTCTTAAAAGAGCCGTTGTGTTAATACAGGGACAGAGGAAGGAAAGAATGGCAATATTATAAGTTAGCGCACTTGTGCTGCTCTATCTGATTATCTATTAGAGGAAAACTGGACCCCCCAAAAACAATAAGAGCATAGCAAGTATTGCACCTTATATGTACCCTCTGAAATCGAGGGTAAATGTCCAGAGGAGCAGAAGAGGGTGACGCTCCCACCGCAGAGGAATTGCTCGGCTGAGCTGCCGATGATGTACTCGGCTGAGCTTCTGCGGATGTTCTCGGCTGAGCTGCTGGAGGGGTTGCTCCAGTATGTCGAGCAAAAGTCCCAGGATGTACATCCTAATGTGTCTGAACATAGTGAAGATTCCAAAAGAGTAATTCTTCTTAGGATCTCCTCTAGACAAGACACGCCACAAAGTTTGCAGGTGACTTTTGGAGCATTGACTTTCTTCTGCCCCTCTGGAAATGTAAAATATTGCCAGACAAAAAAATCCTTCTGTTTCCTCTTTCTCTGTCTGATAATGCTGTCCTGCTCACTCCCAGAAGAGGACTGCTGCACTGCCGTTGTATCACAAAAACAGTTCAGCTCCTTCTCCTAGGGAATCACAAGCAATAATGAGGGGAATGGGTGTGGTGTTGGAAGTTTCTGGAAATGAAAGAAGTTTAAACCAGTGTTGTTTCTGGATCACATGACCTACCGTGCTCGCTCCGTAAGCTTACCGTGCGCGCACGGTAAAAGTACGCATGCGCGTACGTAAGACGCATGCAAGTGCGTAAGGAGCACGTGCGTACGATGCACGCGCGCATGCGCATTAGAGGCACGCACGCATGCGCGTACGCCGGTTCTGCGTAAGGAGCACGCGCAAAAATAAAGCGCACGCATGCGCGTAGGAAGCCAGCGCGTACGCATCGCAGACGAAGTACGCATGTGTACGTAAATCGCGTACGCATGCGCACACGGAGCATACATATTACGTACGCGCACCGTACTTATAGCGTACCGTGCGCGTACCGTAAGCTTATCGTACGCGCGCGGTAAAAATTACTTAAAATAATTTTACAAAAAAGTTTAAAGGTTTGTAGAAGATATTAACTATGTTGTTCACCTATATCTAAACATTTATTTAAAAAAGGTGAACCATTCCATATTGCAGGATACAGTAAATCTATGATTATATACATAGGTAGCATATTGTTTTAAATTTTTTTTTTTTTTTAAATAATAAATAAAAAAAATTGCATTTAAAAAATCTTGCAAATTCACTGTAAAAACCATAGGTTTCACATACGTTATAGTTAGGAATTAGCATTTAAAAAACCTTGCAAATTCACTGAAAAAACCATAGATTTCACACACGTTATAGTTAGCTGGAAATTTCACTCGTACAAAACCACTGAAATTCCACCGTTATAGTTAGTTCAGCTAACTATAACTCGCGCGCCCGAAATCCACTGCTGATGACGTCACATATTATATCACTCATGACATGGTCAGTGACATCATTGATGACATCACTGATGACATCTTAAATGACATCACTGATGACATCACTGATGGCGTCATCCATGTGATAAATTAGTGCATCTTCTCACACCCTAATATAACCTTTGATACACCGACTCAAAATTTCAGACAACCATTTTGACAACGATAGATACTCCAATACCAATAACTAGTCACCCACTTATTTACTTTTAGGTCTACATACATGTCCACTCACTCACCTCTACGGTCACTCATACTTACAGTCACTCTGTGCATTTATACACCTATATAGACACTCACACACCGCCAATCATCCATTGAGGTACTGACACAGCTAGTCAGTCATGCAAATAATTAATCACAGTAAAATTTACACACCTATACAGTTAAAAACACTCAATGTTACTTACTCATTAAAATACTAACAAATTCTGTGTCTTCCTGCAGAAAAAAACAAACAGCACATGACACAGATATCCTTGCACTATGGCACATACAGCCACTCCCAAAATCACACACTGTCACATATAGATAGTTATACACTCTTACACACATATACACTGCGTTTCACATATGTAGTTACTGACACATGTACAACTGAGATATACATTCAATCACTAACACACCCATACATACACTCACCCAACCATACAGTGCATCACAGATGCACTCTTAAAACCATGCACCCAATGAATCACCCACTCACACATCTAGTCACAGAGTATACAGATACTCAGACAACCAATCAATTAGCCATATAGACAATCATATAGCTATTCACAAAACCATGCAGCCACTTATACACCAACACACAGACACATACAGACATTCATACAGTTTAGTCACTAGTCTGCGGTAAGATACATTTATTGACTCACTTATAGAGTCAGTTACGCACCTAGAAAATCATCCATTCACACACTTGTACACCAACTTATTTTTCAACAGGCCTTTCCCTATATATATTAAACATATTAAAACTGTTCAGAAACACATACTCAATGGATGATGTCATCAATGATGTCATCAGTGATGTCATTTGAGATGTCATCAGTGAGGTCATCAGTGATGTCACTGACCATGTCATGAGTGATGTAATATGTGATGTCATCAGCAGTGGATTGCGGGCGCACGAGTTATAATTAGCTGAACTAACTATAATGGTGAAATTTCAATGGTTTTGTACGAGTGAAATTTCCAGCTAACTATAACGTGTATGAAACCTATGGTTTTTTCAGTGAATATATATATATATATATATACATTACCTACAGGCAGTCGCCAGTAGGTAGTTATAGTTAGGACATATTTTCCATGGGAAATCCACAACATTCTATTTGGAATAACGTTGGCGCCGATTGACGAATCTTCGGGGAATTTTCCGAACTTTTGGCCAGCTCCGGTCTGCTCCTATCCTGAAAATTTCACAGTGATTCGTCAAGCGGGGGCCGTGAAAAAACGGGGGTCCCAAAACGCGTTTTCCCCTTGCATTTTTCCATAGGACCTGTTGACGCAGCTACAGCCCGAACTGGTGAACGGAATTACACCAAATTTGGCAAAGAGGTAGTCCTCAGTTCAGACTCGTGCCTTTTGCTTAAATGATGTAAATCCGTTCAGTAGTTCCTGAGAAAATTAGAGTTAAAAAGATAGATATATCTGGGCGGAGCCTAACCACACATCTCATTGTGAGATCTGATTGACTGTCAGTACTTCATCTAAGAAGAGTTGGCAGCCATCTTGGGACCAATATACATGATAGCACCTCATTAAAAAGCATTGCAGTTAATAGAAGGTTTTAAGACTTTAGTTACATTATAAATCATTTGTTGATGGTACCATACTCATTTTAGTGGAGAAGTGTGGCTCAATGATTAGAGCGGCAGACCCTGATGCAGAGGTCTAGCCTGGGACCAGGGTTCAATTCCCCGCCTCGGCGGGTCTTCGGCTCAAAAATTCAACTGACCTGATAATTCTCGCCTCGGTGCCATTCCAATCATGGAGTCCCACTCTGCAACTCTGGGCAATAGCTTGCTTAATCTCCACAACGGCCCCCACAACGCTAAGGATGCCTGGCCTCCACCTTGGGGGTGCCCAGGAGTGGACGCCTCACAGGGAAAGCCAGGATGGGTTCCACAGCGGTATTCGTACAAGCGCCTTGAGACCCTTGCGGGTGAGTAGTGCGCTATACAAGTATCAATTTACATTTACATTTACATTTTAGGAATTGTGGTGTGTTCTAAGGTGATTTTACCATGTGAAAAAGCCTTCTTCTGGGAAATCATGAATCATGTTTGAGAGAAAACTATTATCTCATACTTTTCCCACAGAGGTTTGGAAGGTGATCTATAAGCTAAACTGAGAGCATATTTTCTGTAAATGTACATTATCTTTCTCAGTCATGTGAGAATGAAGTCTGACATTTTCAGTAAAACATGTACATCCAACAAGGGCAGAGACTGTCAGTTGATTCCTTTGTGTTCTACTGCAGCTTCCCAGAGTGTTCTAAAGAACAACAAGAGCACTAACAGTCCTACTTATGACAAACGTATGGCACACCTGAAGCCATCTTGATTGGAATAAAGTGGTAACTCTTAAAACATTTAATTTAAAAAGGAACAAAATGAGGGGGTTCATTTTGCCATAGAGAGTATGATTAGTGCTGCAGAAAGAAAAATTAGGTCACATTTTGACTTCTCAAATCCTCTTCTATTTCATAAACAAATTCTGACATGCAGACTGAAACATGAACATTGAATACCAGCAGCAGACTTCCCTGGTGAGCAGTAGCTTTACTATAGTGATCTAATGAGCAACTAGAGTGCTAACATTCAGAATGAACGCCTTCTTGATGGAACCAAAGTAAAACACTGAAAGTATTTCCTACTGAGGAGACTGCAGTAAATGAGGAAATTAGAAAACTTCATAACAAATAAATCTCCCAAGATGGCCACCAGAGACAAAAGAGCCCAATTGTAGCCCAAATTTCACCCAGATGTAGCCCAAGTATAGCCCAATGACAGAATGTCCCAGGGTGTTCTAACGAACAACTAGAGCGCTAACATTCTTACTTATATGAAAAGTATGGCACACCTGAAGCCATCTTGATTGGAATAAAGTGGTAACACTTAAAACATTTAATTTACAAAGGAACAAAATGAGGGGGTTCATTTTGCCATAGAAATTATGATTAGTGTTGCAGAAAGAAAAATTAGGTCACATTTTCACTTCTCAAATCCTCTTCTATTTCATTAAAAAATTCTGATATGCAGACTGAAACATGCACTTTTAATACCAGCAGCAGACTTCCATGGTGAGTAGTAGCTTTACTACAGTGATCTAATGAGCAACTAGAGTGCTAACATTCAGAATGTATGGCAAATGTGTGACATATCTGAATAGCTTCTTGATGAAATCAAAGTAAAAAACCGAAAGCATTTCCTACTGAGGAGACTGCAGTACATGAGGAAATTAGGAAACTTCATAACAAATAAATCTCCCAAGATGGCCACCAGAGACAAAAGAGCCCAAATGCAGCACAAATATCACCCAGATGTAGCCCACATGTAGCCCAATGACAGAAGAGCCCAAAACACGTATTTTTTGTGTATTTGCAGTTTTATATAGTGCATACTTGTGAGGTATTGGAGTGCTTTACATGAGCATTGGTTACATCACACAAGATCAAATTTATTTTGGTTGTAGACATGGGGAGATTAAGTGATTTGACCATAATCACAGAATGTTGAGCTGAAGCAGAAACTCCAACCTGGATCCCCAGTTCCAAAGTCTGCAGCTCTGGAAGTAACACCACATCCTCTCGCCAAGGTGCAACATTTAATCAAGTGGTCAACTGGATAACAAAACATAAAGATTACAAATAACTTAAAAGTTCTTTGTCGCTATTTGAAAACTCAGTAAATATGTCCTCATTTTAGTTTTTTAGAGCACTAACCATAATTGTGATGCAAATAAGACCCTCTCATATATGTAATTTCTAAAGGAAATGCTCTAGGTATTACAGTTTTGATTACATCAAGATGACGTCATGAGATCCACAATTTTGTAATAAATATAGAATGTTAGCAATCTAGATGTTCATTGGGATACTGTTGAGAGGCAGAGGCCAGGGGCACGGACTCTGAAAATTGAAGGCAGGTAGGAGAGTGCAGAGGCAACAATTTGACCACACTGGGCAGGCAGGAAGGGCAGTGGCAGCACAGCAGACTATGGAGGGCAGTGGAAAGGGGGGCAGGGGCAACAAACCAACAATACAGGACTGGCAAGAGAGGCTGTGGCAATATAATAGACCATTGTGGGCAGAAGAAAGAGGCAGTGGTAGTTCAACCATACATGCCAACAGACCCGTTTCAGCCAGGAAACGTCCAATGTTTTTAAGCTCAAATGGGCTGTATTTGATCTGTCTCCTGTCTACAATCTCCTCTTTTTCAATGTAACTCAAAGGGGAAAATCAATACCCCAGTTTTTTTCCAAAATCTCCTTCTTACCAAGTTCAAAATGTTCGCAAGTATGGTACATTGGATCATGGTAGGCAGGAGAAATTGGGGTAGGCACATGGACTCGGGTAACAGAGGACAGGAGGGACATGGAAAGGTACACCAAACTGACCCTACAGGGTAGGCATCAGGGTTTGCAGCAGCACATTACACCGCACAGGGCATGCGGGACAGGAGTGCAGCCCAACAATCCATAGAAAGCAATAGGGAGGGGACAGGACCATGCACATGGACAACAGAGAACAGAGGGGAAAGAGGCAATGGTAGCTAGCTGACCATAATGGACAGACAGGAGAGAAAGCTGCAGCATAACAGACCATAAAGGGCAGGAGGGACGGATCAGGGGCTTTACAATGGAACAGGAGGAAGGGAATAGGGGTCTGCACATGGAAACAGAGGGCTGGGGGCAAGGGGGCAGGGCAGGAGCAGCAAGATGACCATGGAGGTCAGGCAGGATGGGCACTAGAAACAAGACACTCCATGGAGAGCAACAGTGAGACTATGATGGCATACACACAGACCATGGAGGGTAGGTGGGAAGGGGTCAGGGGCAGCTAGCTGACCACACAGGGAAGGTGGGAGGGGCCATGGCAGCACAGAAGACCATGCATGGCAAGCAGAGGGTTAGTGGCAGCACAATGGCTATGATAGGCAAGAAGGAGGGTGCAGGGGCATGCACAAAGGACCATGGAGGATAGAAGGGAGGGCCAGGACCTGGGCACAGACAAGAGAGTTCAGGAGAAGGGGCCTCACAACAGACCACGTGAGGCAGGCAAGAGGAGCAGTTGCAGGACAACAGACCAGGGAGGGCAGAAGGGTGTGGCAGTAAAATGGACCATGGAGGACAGGAGGTAGGAAATATGGGCATGGCATGTGGACAGGCAGAGTGGAGGTGGCAGGGACAGGTTACAGTCATCTGACAATGCTAGGCAGGTGGGAGGGGAGTGGCAGCTCAACAGAACACTCAGAGTAGATAGCAGTGGCAGGTCCATGGAACATGGTGGGCAAAAAGGATGGAGCAGGGGCATGCACAAAGACATCGGAGGGCAGGGGGAAGGAGAATAGGGGCAGCGAGCTAAGCACAGAGGCTAAGCAGGAGATCAATGATGGGCCATATAATTGGGCAATGGAGGGCAGGAGGAGTCGACTGGTACATCATACTAAATAGAGGGCAGTGGCAGCACATCAGACCATGCATGGCAGGAGGGAGGAGGCTAGTCCATGGATTCAGACAACAGAGGATAGGGAGGAGGTGGATGGGGCAGCAAGCTAACTGTTCAGAGAAGGTGGGTATTAGGAACTTTATTGTTTTTAAAATGTGTGTCTGCGCGAACTACTTAAAATATGAACAAGTATGCAGCATAATCTCACTTTTATTCAGGAAGAAGAGGACGTTTGTCACTGTGACTCTGGGCTCACTTGGCAGAAACAACCCCTGACCCTCCAACCCTATCGCAAAATGTAATGCCTGTGAAAAGGGTAGGTGGACGCAGTGTTATTTAGAACATAGTCCTGAGAGCTGAAAACTAGATACAGTATATGGTATAAACTATGCACCAAAAAGTGTGATATAAGATGAACCGGGGCGTGGAATATAATATGCAATGCATTGTGCTCAATGACAGATCCATTGGAGAGCGCGAGATAGCACAGGCACTAGCGTGTGCTATGCGATATGCGCCTTGGAGTGTAATATGCACAGGGCAGTGTTGTGTAACCTAACTAGTCTCTAAAGTTGTAATATAAAATATGTGCTGGGGAGTGTAACGTTGCATATGCACTGTAACAAAGATATGGATCTCAGATTGTAATATGTATGGCATAGCGCTGTGTGTTATAACATAGGCATCGAGGAAGGCACGTTACTTTAGGACTCCTAAACTGAGAAAAATCCTAACTTTAAGACTTTCGGTATTCACAGAAGGCATTTAGGAGTCCTAAAGTTAGGACTCCCAACTTCTGTAAATACCGAAATGAGTAAGTGCCTTCTCTGAAGACCAAAATGAGTAAGTGCCTTCTATGAATACCAAAATGGTAGTAAGTTTAGGATCTTGTCTTAAGTTAGTTCTCTGAATCGGGCCCCCACTTCTAACATCCGCAGCCCTAACCTCAACAGGACTTTCATTCACTATTTACTGGTGTGATATTAGGAGATTTGTCATAAGAAGAAGCACTCCCTGAGCTGTGAATACGTACTGCTTTCATCTGATATTGTCCGATTACATTACATTAGGCCACACCCGCTTGCCTGTCAATGCATAATTATAGCGCAAACTTGAACAAAGGGCATTATAGCGCTTCACATGGAAAACAGCTCCCCTTACACAACAGTTTTTAAGCACAGTGTAACAAAGCGATTTGCACAGAATCACAAGATGGTGTTCCTGAGCCGAGATTCTAACCTAGTTACTCAGTTCTAACATCCACAGCCCTAGCCGCAACGGGTGTGCTATTAGGAGATTTGTCATAAGAAGAAGCACTCACTGAGCTGTGAATATGTAGTACTTTCACCTGCTATTGTCGGACTACATTACGTTAGACCACACCGGCTTGCCTGTCCCGCATAATAATAGTGCAAAATTGAACCAAGGGCATTATAGCTATGGCTGGGCGGACTTTGCATAGTGCCACTACACAGAATTTAGAAAAAAATTGTGGAAAACGAGCGCACGTCCTGAGTAGGGCTGGGCAGACTTTGCGTAGCGCAACTACGCACAATTTGAACAAAATTTGGAAAAACAAGCGCACAACCTGAGTGACTGTGTGCCCGGGACTGGGGTCCCTCTTGCTTGGGCAGGCTCCCCGATCTCCCCGGCCTGGTAGCGTTGAGAAGCAGGGACTGATCCCGGGCCTCCTGAGTTTTGGTCAATGCCTGGGAGCCCACGTCCTGCGGCCTGCCAAGTGTCCATCTGCTCGGGACAAGGGTCGCTGGTGCAGAGCCCAGAGCCCTGCAAGGGCAGATGGGAGCCCTACCGCTATGGCTCGGCACGGGCAGGTGGGTGTCCTTTCGGTCCCAGGCATCTTATCGCACCAATCCCCTCGGCCATCTGGTCGCACGCAATGCTTTACAATGGGGCGACCAGATGGCCGGGCTGCCCTGGAATTCCCGATGGGGGCTCCCCGTTCCCAGCCAGGGCTCCAGGAGGTCGGGTGCATCCGAGCCAAGGGTCCCCTCTGTCACTCGGTGCACACAGTTTACCAGAGTGGGGGTAGCCTTCCTCCGGATTACTAGGGGCAGGGTATGCCAGGACGCCCCTCCTGGGGATGGCGGTTCTCAGGCGGGGACCAGATGGACGACACTAACCCTGGGCGAGACACTACGCTTCGCCCTCGTAGTGTACGTAGCGCTGCCTGCTTCACAGTTTTCAAAGTAGGTGAAGCAGGCAGCGCTACTCACACGCCAGGGCGAAGCGTAGCTGCCTGCCACCCACGACCCACCTCCCGCCCGCCCTCCTTTTTAAAACATACCCTAATTGTAAATCAAATAAAAGTAAAGACTCTTACCTGAAGCGCGGCGTCTCCGTGGCTCCCTCTTCCTGGTTTCCAACTTCTTCTGACAAATGCGCATGCGCGGATGCCCGCGCATGCGCATTTCTTGCCCCGAGCCCTGCAGTTCCTGTGCCCTTCATCCCCCAGGCCCTGCAAGTGCAGGCGGGAGCCCTCCTGCAGAGGCTCGGGCAGGCAGATTGGCGTAATTTCGGTCCAGGCCATCTGGTCGCACCAATCCCCTCGGCCATCTGGTCGCACGCAATGCTTTCCAATGAGCGACCAGATGGCCGGGCTGCCCTGGAAGTTCTGATGGGGGCTCATTTGCCTCCCCAATTGCAGCCAGGGCTCCAGGAGATTAGGTGCGTCCAGACCTAGGGTCCCCTCCATCACTAGGTGGGCATGGTTTACCAGAAAGGGGGGTAACCTTCCTCCGGATTACTAGGGGCAGGTATGCCGGGATGCCCCTCCTGGGGATGGCAGGGACCAGATGGGCTAAGCCCAGACGACACCTCCCCAGCATCTGTGGCTCCCTCCTCCAGCACGTGGCGAGGCAAAGTGCCCGGGACAGGCTCCATGGGTCCCCGGGCGTCCGGGCCCCGGGAGCTCCTGCGGGCCTCCTATGCCTGAGGCCCAGTGTGGTGTCTCCGAGCCCCCCAAGCCCTGCAGCCCCCGAGACCTGCAGCCCCAGAGCCCTGCAGCCCCAGAGCCCTGCAGCCCCGGAGCCCCAGAGCCCTGCAGCCCTGGAGCCCTGCAGCCCTGGAGCCCTGCAGCCCCAGAGCCCTGCAGCCCCCGAGCCCTGCAGCTCCCGAGCCCTGCAGCCCACCAAGCCCTGCAGTCCCCGTGCCCTGCAGCCCCCGAGCCCTGCAAGGGCAGGCGGGAACCCTACCGCTATGGCTCAGCGCGGGCAGATGAGAGTCCTTTCAGTCCCAGCCATCTGGTTGCACCTTTCCCTCGGCCATCTGGTCGCACGTAATGCTTTCCAATGGGCTGACCAGATGGCCGGGCTGGCCTGGAAGTTCCGACGGGGTCTCATTTGCCTCCCCGATCCCAGCCAAGGCTCCAGGAGGTCGGGCACCTCCGTGCCTAGGGTCCCCTCCATCATTCTGTGCGCACGGTTTACCAGAAAGGGGGGTAGACTTCCTCTGGATTACTAGGGGCAGGGTATGCCAGGATGCCACTCCCGGGGATGGCCGTTCTCAGGCAGGCACCAGATGGGCTATGCCCGGGCAACACCTCCCTAAGCTTCCGGGGCTCCCTCCTCCGGCCTGCGGCGTGGCAAAGTGCCCGGGACAGGCTCCATGGTTCCCAGGCACTGATCCCCCGGGCGTCCGGGCCCGGTAGCTCCAGTGGTCCTTCTCCGGGCTTGAGTGCCAGCCGGGGTCCCCGAGCCCCAGGGAAGCAGAGCCCCCGAGCCCTGCGTGGGCAGCAGGAACCCTAGCGCGAATGCTCGGGGTTGGACAGATAGCAGTCCTTTCGGTCCTGGCCATCTGGTCGCACCTTTCCCCTTGCCATCTGGTCACGTGCAATGCTTTCTGATGGGGCGACCTGATGGCCAAGCCGGCCTGGAAGTCCCGATGAGGGCTCATTTGCCTCCCGTATCCCAGCCAGGGCTCCAGGAGTTCGGGCATGTTTGCGCCTAGGGTCCCCTGAGCCTTGCAGTGCATGTGGGTTACAAGAAAGGGGAGTAGCCTTCCTCCGGATTACTAGGGGCAGGGTATGCCAGGACACCCTACCGGGTTGGCGGTTCTCTGGCGGGGACCAGATGGGCTATGCCCAGGCAACACCTCCCTAGACGACCGGGGCTCCCTCCTACAGCCCACGGCGTGGCTAAGTGCCCGGGATGGGCTCCATGGTTCCCGGCCAGTCAGCTCTGGTGGTCCTTCCCCGGGCTTGAGTCCCAGCAGGCAGGAACCCTAGCGCGAAGGCTCAGGGTGGGCAGATGGGAGTCCTTTCAGTCCTGGCCATCTGTTCGCACCTCTCACCTCGGCCATCTGGTCACGTGCAATGCTTTCCAATGGGGCGACCAGATGGCCGGGCCGGCCTGGGAGTCCCGATGTGATCTCATTTGCCTCCCAGGTCCCAGCCAGGGCTCCAGGATGTCGGGCTAGTTCGCGCCTAGGGTCCCCTCCGTCACTCGGTGAACATTGTTTACCAGAAAGGGGAGGAGCCTTCCTCCGGATTACTAGGCAAAAACAACAGTTGATGGACAGAAAGCAGAATACTGTCATACATTCACCCCAGTACAGAGATCTGGGCCTAAATCCATCATTTTTTTGCCCACCATGCCATTCCAGTTTGAACCCAGCCATATGCAAATCAGCCTTGACCCTGTTCCTCATGTGAACAGTCCAGCCCGAACTGCCAAGCCAGGTCCTCCCTGGACTGGAACCAAGCATCCTAGGACCGGTTTCGGGGTTTCACCCCTCTTCAGCCAGGATAGCTTGATTCCAGTGGCATGGGGAGCACGGGACTCCCGTCTGAGCATACCCGTCCCACTCGGGGTGACAAATGCAAAAACAACAGTTGATGGACAGAATGCAGAACAATGTTATACATTCACCCCAGTACAGAGATCTGTGCCTAAATCCATCGTTTTTTTGCTCACCATGTCATTCCAGTTTGAACCCAGCCATATGCAAATCAGCCTTAACCCTGTTCCTCATGGGAACAGTCCAGCCCGAACTGTCAAGCCAGGTCCTCCCTGGACTGGAACCAAGCATCCTAGGACCGGTGGGTCCTGTGCTCACTACGCCACTGGAGTCAAGCAATCCTGGCTGAAGAGGGTGAATCCCCAAAACCGGTCCTAGGATGCTTGATTCCGGTCCAGGGAAGACATGGCTTGGCAGTTCGGGGTGGACTGTTCCCATGAGGCACAGGATCAAGACTGATTTGCATATGGCCATGTCTGAACTGGGGTGGTGTGGTGAGCAAAATAACAATGCATTAAACCCAGATCTGTGACTGGGGGTGAATGCTTTGCCAATGTGCAACATTCCGTCCATCATCTTGTGTGTTTTCCAGATTACTAGGGCAGGGTATGCCGGGACACCTCTCCTGGCTGGAGGTTCTCAGGCGGGGACAAGATGGGCTATGCCCGGGCAACACCTCCCTAGGCATCCAGGGCTCCCTCCCCCTGCCTGCGGAGTGGCAAAGTACCCGGGACAGGGTCCATGGTTCCTGGGCAGTCATCCCCCTGGCGTCTGGGCCAAAGAGCTCTGATGGTCCTTCCCCAGGCTTGAGTCCCAGCCGGGTTCCCCGAGCTCCAGGAAGGGGAGCCCCCGAGCCCTGCGTGGGCAGGCGGGAACCCTAGCGTGAAGGCTCGGGGTGGGCAGATGGGAGTCCTTTCGGTCCCGGCCATCTGGTCGCACCTCTCCCCTCGGCCATCTGGTCGTGCGCAATGCTTTCCAATGGGGCGACCAGATGGACGGGCCGGCCTGGAAGTCCCGATGAGGGTTCATTTGCCTCCTGGATCCCAGCCAGGGCTCCAGGAGGTCGGGCACGTTCGCGCCTAGGGTCCCCGGAGCCTTGCGGTGCGCGCGGCTTACCAGAAAGGGGGGTAGCCGTCCTCCAGATTACTAGGGACAGGGTACTCTGGGACCCCTCTCCGCCTAGCGGTCCACGGCCAGGATGCCACCCCAGCCCTGGGACGGGGTCCGGCAGGCCCGGGGAGGCTTCCCCTGCGCCTCCAGGCCTGGGATCGGGGGCTCCGGCCCTAGGCCCAATCCCCTGACCTGCGGCACTGCCAAAGGCCCAGGACGGGGTTCTGTTGTGGCCGGGAAGTCTCCCCTTGCTTGGCTGGGTTCGGGAGCTCTGGCCGGGGCCCCTGAGGGCCCCGCGGACGGCGGCCTCCCCACCCTGGGCTCTGTCCTGGGTCCTGCCGCATGCCTGGGTCAAGGGGCTCCAATGGGCCACGGGTCGGGGGCTCCGGCCCTGGGCCCAGTCCACCGGGCTGCGGCACTGCCAAAGGCCCGGGACAGTGTTCCGTTGTGGCTGGGGAGCCTCCCCTTGCTTGGCTGGGTTCAAGAGCTCCGGGGAGGGTGGCCTCCCCACCCCAGGCTCCTACCTGGGACCTGCCGCATGGCAGGGTGCCCAGGACAGGGTCTGGCAGGCCCGGGGAGGCTTCCCCTGTGCCTCTGGGTCTGGGAGCCCCGGCTGGGTCCAAGGGCCCCGCCGGACACCGGGTCGGGGTCTCTGGCCCTGGGCCCCGTCCCCCGGTCTGCGTCACTGCCAAAGGCCCGGGACGGGGTTCCATTGTGGCCAGGGAGACTCCCTTTGCTTGGCTGGGTTCAAGAGCTCCGGCCGGGGACACTGAGGGCCCCTGGGAGGTCGGCCTCCCCAACCCAGGCTCCATTCTGTGTCCTTCCCCATGGCAGAGTGCCCGGGACGGGGTCCGGCAGGCCCGGGGAGGCTTCCCCTGCGCCTCTGGTCCTGGAAGCCCCGACTGGGTCCAGGGGCCCTGCCGGGCCACCAGGTCTGGGGTTCTGGCCCTGGGCTCCATCCTCCGGTCTGCTGCTCTGTCAAGGGCCCGGGACAGGGGTCCTTCGGTCCCGTGACGGCCTCCTCTGCTTGTCAAAGTGATGGCGGGCCCCGGGTCAGAGGGCCGGTCAGATCCCCCTTGCAGCCTCCATGTCTGGGGCCCAGCTGGGGCCCTGGGCCTGTGGTACCCCATGCCCCGGCACCCGCTCACTCTTTTGTTGGGGCACAGAGCGACCAGACGGCTTCCCATTCGAGCCCAGCCATCTGGTCGCTCCTTTCCCCTCCGCCATCTGATCGCGCCTGTCCCCACGGCCATCTGGTCATGCCTATCCCCTCGGCCATCCGGTCACGCGCAATGCTTTCCATTTGGGTGACCAGATGGCCGGGCTTGCCTGGAAGTCTCGATGAGGGTCCATTTGCATCCCTGATCCCAGCGAGGGCTCCAGGAGGTCGGGTACATTTGCGCCTTGGGTCCCCTCTGTCACCTCGTGTGCACGGATTACAAGAAAGGGGGGTCATTTTCCTCCAGATTACTAGGGAGAGGGTCAGTCAGACCTCCGTGAGGTCCAGCGATTCTGAAACAGGGGAAGGCAGAACCCGGGACCCGGGTATGCACCTGCCTCTCAGCCCCTTCCTGATGGTCCTTTCTCTCCGAGTTTGCTGGGTCAGACCTCCGTGAGGTCTGGCGAACCTGAGACAGGGGAAGGCAGCACCCGGGACACCCCGATATGGGGCCCCCAGGGGCCCGGGTACGCACACCTGCCTCTCAGCCCCTTCCCGTTGCCCCTGGATAAGGGCAAGACCTGCATACTCATTCTTCTCAACCTCACTGCTGCATTTAACACTATAAATCATTCAACCTTATTGAATGCACTCAAAGATCGGTTTGGCCTTAATGACACGGTCCTAAACTGGTTCATCTCCTACTTCCAACACAGAGCACAACAAATTAAAATTCAAAACTGCCTCTCTTGCCCCACAGCTGTCCCCCTTCGGTGTCCCCCAAGGATCTATCCTCTCTCCCGCTCTCTTCAACCTCTTTATGGAACCCCTTACCCTCATACTTAAACAAGGCAGAATGAACTATCACCTGTATGCCGATGACACCCAACTGTACTATAAAATAAAAAACCAATGCGATATCTTACACCTCAACAATGCCCTAACCAAGACCCAATCCTGGTTCTACACCAACCATCACAAACTCAATCCTAACAAAACTGAAATCATTCTTTTCTCTCCTTAAAACAACCCTCGCCCCATTCAAGCATGGATCTCTGACCTTAATGCCCTAAACTGTTCTCTCACCTTCGCCGAATCAGTTAAATCTCTTGGCATCACCATCAACAGTAAGCTAACGCTCAAAACTCATATAAAAAACTCAGCAAAAGATGCACTTTTCACACTCCAGCATCTCAAAAAAATCCAACCTTTCATTAGAGCGGAAGATTTCAAATCAGTTATCCAATCTCTAATCCTTTCAAAAATTGACTACGGAAACACTTTACTCTCCGGAACTCCTAAAGTTCACCTTGCTCCCCTCAAATCTGTCCTCAACCTAGCGGCCAGGCTAACAACTGACTGTAAATGTTTCAACTACATCTCACCTGCCCTCAAGGACCTCAAATGGCATCCCAACGAAGGCAGATCCTCCTATAAAATTGCTTGCATTACCCACAAAGCCCTCTATTAAAAGACTCCGCTCTACCTTTCCAACAAACTCAATAAAGCAGGTTGTGCCCGGCCACTGAGAAGCACCAACTCTCTTCTCCTCGTCCCCCCGCTATTTAAAAAAAAAAGCCTCCCAATCCCACTCCTTCTCTGGTAAGACCCCCAACAACTGGAATGCCCTCCCTAAAGATGTACGATGCAACTCTTCTTATGTCAGTTTGAAAATAGATCCTTAAAATACACCTGCTCACTAAATATTGGGGGGCCTAATCCCTCTCTCACTGTACTTGCTACACTCTCCCTCCTTCCTTAATGCACTAACATCTCCCTTCTTCACCTACACACCCCCTTCCTGACCCCTCTCCGCCCTGCTTCCCTCCTTTCCCATCCTAACTTTTTTCCTCCCACCCCTCTCATGCACTCAATCACCCAGGCTATTATGATCTTCAAGCCTTCACTTGGTGTACTGTATAATAATCTGCAACGGCATATTTATTTTACTGGTTTTTTGACCATCCTCTCACCATGTATGAATGCTTCATTCATAACAACGGTTCTGTATTCCCTGTATATTATCATGCAAATGTAAAGCGCTCTGATACCCCCGGGTAGAGCTAGCGCTATATAAAACGTCTTAAATAAAATAAATAAAAATAAAATAAGAATTGTACTATGATAAGCCTAGTGTCCTCCCACATATAAAACTAATATATAGGTTTTGGTAATCTCTGCATCCCAAGAAGTTCAGGGTCAGAAGTCTGGTAGGAAAAAAAGCGGAAATTTCAGCAACCAGACAGTGGAGATACACACAATGTTTTGTAATTGTGTTTTCTGCCTTTGAAGTGTTCCCCTAATGTCATATGAAAAGTCCCAGCAGGCATGTTAAGCAGTTCTAGACTCTCCAGCAAGATCAAACACTATGACGTCAACAAGGGGCCTATTTCTACATGCCCCGTTTTCAAATACTCAGCACGCTACCTTGAGGGCTACAAGGCCTACATAGAAAAAACTTACTAATACTTTAAAGAAAGGTTTTTCTTCTCTGAAAAGGTAGGTTTAAACTGCAGGAGTCAGACATGTTTTATGGCTCAGATTACATGCAGTGGGCACTGGAGAGCAGTACCCTAGAATTTATAAAACAGCAAGATAATCTGGCAAAAAGTGGGTGACTAATTAAAGAGGAACAGTTTTCACAACTATCATCAAGGCATTCCCTGCAGACCATGGTACAACCGCTCCATTTTCCAAGGCTGCAGCTCCTCCCTGCACCCAGGTTTGATATTACGATCTTCTGTGGTCCTTCTGTCAGTGGGCATATTGGTGTTTGCCTCCCCATCTTCAGCACTGTCTCAACGCTTCTTGCCTCTCTTTCCTGTTGTTTAGGTTACCTAAAGAACGATTAATTCCTTCCTGTATCCGAGCGGAGGGCAAACCCTCGTCCTCGGCAGTCCGTTAGTATAAGCAGCCAAATCTATTAAAGTTGGGTTTTAATACCATGCATGCTCGTGGTTCAGAGCACGTACGTGACGCTGCTGCCATATACTGGGGATCGACTAAAAAGTCTTGAGCTTACGATGTATGAGGGGCTAAGGAAATGTTATTGTCTGTAAAGACCCATAAAGTTTGAACATAAAAGTCGAATACACAGTTTGGACATAGGTTCACATTATTATTAACAGCGAATACTCCGGTCCATTAAAACAAATGAATGGATGGTGTTAGATTAAATACAGGGATAGTAATTCTACTTGAGAGATGCAGCCTTCAAGTTATTCAAAACAACTTAAAAAACAGCTTCGTAAGCATCAAGTTTTTTAAGGGGTGAGTAGATAAAAATGTGAATCCCCTCAAGAGAAGTGTATGTACTAGCTCGTCCTCTCACTAATGAAAGATTTGACAATTCAAATTTTAGGGTGAAACTACTATAAAATGTAGATAATGTGCATATCTTCACAAACAACCTAGCCCAGACAAACCTACACTCGTTTTAAGTGAAGGAAAGGGCTGAGTGCCATTGTTGACAAAATTCAAAGATGATTGTATAAACTCATGGACAGTGCAGCGTTATCACACTCAAAGCGAATACATGCTGAATATCTCGATAGCATGTATTACAGAATGTCAAAGTCTCACAAATGATTTCACTGTATTGTTATTTTTTTTAATAACTGAGGTAACAAGTGTTGCCCCAAAAAAGAAAGGTACCAGTACCAAGAAGCATTGGCATAGCCAATAGGTCTTGCATTTGGGACCTTGAAAGTAAAAAAAAAAGTGTAAGACCATGTTTACATTTACCGAATCATAAAAACAAAGTAAATGTAAACGTGAAGTCTTATACTTCAGTTTTTTTTTTTACTTACAAGGTCCCAAAGGCAAGACCTATTGGCTATGCCAACACTTGTTAGGCATAGGGGTCATCCATGGTAAAATTAAATTAAGAAAAAGTTTGTGCAATATACACTTTTGCTAGTTAGGAGGTGCACAGTGAGAAATTGGTTAAGCCCTAAAGTTCCCAAATTGGAAGACTGGATTACAGATGTCAGTGAATGGACGCCAGCGGAAGAAATCTGAATGAAAAGGACAACGATGGATGAAAAGCTTCAAAAGATCTAGAGAACTGAAAATAACAGTCTACTGTTCTAACATGCAGACCTGACACAGCCCACCTTGAACAGGAACAGCAGGGCTTCTCTGCAATGTTGTATGCTTCTATGTATAGCATGTACAGAATAATGCTGTGTATTAAATAATCCACGTTTATAGATATACCCACTTGACCAAATTTTGATATACTAACACCAAAGTTAGGCATGCCTTAATTGCAATTGATATAAATGTAAAAAAGCAATAAATTCATTTTTATAGTAGTTGTAACACATTCGGCGTCCTTTAATTTTAGTGGAACTGTTAGATAGAGGCGCCCGTCACTATGGGTCAATGGGATTGTAACGTGTGAGGAGCTTTACAGACATGCTCTAAGATAACAAGAAGTGTAAACACAGTGCTGGGTTGTGACTGGCATGGGAGGACGCACATTATGCATGCACCCCTGGGGAACTGACTGTTTGATACACACAAGCACAAATGTTGCTGCAGCCAGTCAAGCACAGTAGTGCAATTTACACTACAAATAAAAAATGGTGCCCACCCTGTGAGAATCGAATCAATGGCCGCCTTGTAGGGACACCTGCCTGCGATTGGCAGACTCCCTGGCCTAAAAAACACCTCATTGGAAAGGGACCCTCAAACCCTGCTCCGCCCCCTCGAGAGTGCATATCACATCACATGGTAGACGCGTTCACTCACCTCAACCAGAAAACACTGGACTTCAAGGAATTCCCTGAAATTGCTTGGGTGAGAAGCAGGCGTGTTAAAGCCCCGAGCTAGCACACTGGCTGAGGGAGGGGGGAAAGGGGGCTTACGGGCGCTAAGTGGTTTTTGGACGGCGAGGGATCTGAAGCAAAACAAACAAGCCTGTGCATGCGAGAGCGAGCCCCAGGTCATACAGTGAGGGACAAAACAAGATGCGGGGGCTGCTGGTATGCGTGTGCGGTTGCGAGCAGCAGCATATGTTTCTAAATATCGCGCCTGTGTCTGGGCACGATAATTGGAAACATATGCTGCTGCTACGTGTAACCGCAAGCATTAGGCCATGGGCGTGAACATGGGGGACAAAAAGGTGGGACAAAAAGAGCCTTCGGCCAATTGGGCGCTGTCTTTGTTAAAAAGACGTACACAAAGGCCAATAGCCTGGGACAAAACCAAAAGCACACGCACAAGCGTGAGCAAACGTGAGGTGATATTTCTGAAAGCCCTTACATAAAGTCGAGCAAAGGAGGGTTAGTACATCAACTTCCTCTTCAAGCCTCCCTTTTGATGATCTAGACACCAGTTGGATCAC
Organism: Triturus cristatus; assembly: GCF_964204655.1. Lineage (NCBI taxonomy): Eukaryota > Metazoa > Chordata > Amphibia > Caudata > Salamandridae > Triturus > Triturus cristatus. The sequence goes on along the minus strand of NC_140588.1, from coordinate 1,115,972,329 downwards.
GCCTCAGTCTGAGAGTGAGACACGCCACGAGACAAGGCTAGGGAAAAGGAGGCTCCTGAAAGCCTTAGAGTTAACACGGTAGATGTAGAAGAGGAGGATGATGACGAGCCAATCATCATAGACGTTTACCCCACCCCAGCGGAGACTGACATTACCCCATTCCAAATTGCTGTGAGGAGTGTGGCACCACAGATACCACCAACACCACATCCAGCTGCCATATTCTCAAAGTTCCAGCAGCGACCTACATCCACCAAAACTACCTCAGTAAATAGGTACTGTAGAGAGTCAAGCAACATGCCCACCTACCAGTTCATTCGACATTGCAAGTGGCACCAATAGCCTCAGAGAGTTGACCACCCCAGTCTGGTACTTCTTTTTGATTAGCAAGAAGGAGGTGAACATTTCTATATGCTTAAATTGTGGAGCAAGTGTTAGTCGGGGTAAGATTGGTACAAACTATTGTACTGGAGGCCAAACAACCCATCTGAGAAAACACAACTTGATGCAGTGGGAGGCGCACCTTAGCAGGCATAAAACAACAAGTGTTGTTGGTGGATGGGGTGAAAGGCTGAGCAGGGAATCAGACTCGATCACGGAAGGTGAAGAAGAGGAAATCATTTTCACAAAGCTGCCCTGTCTCCAGCAGTGCAGTAGTATCACCCACATCATCAACAACATTGCAATGGCACAAGAGTCAGGTTGAGACACCAAGGCAAGAGACTACAATGACTGCCACACCAAAACACGCATTGAACCTAGCAATGTCTGCTCTCAAGAAGTCACATGCATCAGTGGCAACAGAAAAGAATACAATTCAGGCTACCATTCTTGGCATGTTTATGCCGGAGGGGAAGTACAAACACAACCACCCAATGGCACATTTGTACAACAAAAAGCTGGCTAAATTGTTAGAGCTGGACCTCTTCCCTTTTTCTTTTGTGGAAGGGGTGTTTTTATTTGAATTTCTGTCAGCCATCTGCCCAAAATGGAAGGTTCCCAGATGATCCTATTTTGCTACAGCTGCTGTTCCAGTACTACATCACAAATTGGTAGAATTGCTTGGACAAGCTTTGCAGCAGAGTGCTGTTCACATTATCCACCTGATGACAAAAATGTAGACCAGTTGCCAAGCCACTGATTACATGTGTATAACTGCACACTGGATCTCTTTTGTGGGGTTAGAGAAACGATATCTGCAGCAGGTATTGTTGACACTGCTGAAATTTTTAATGGGGATCTGAGGCATGTGACGGTAGCCATGTTCACCATAGAGAGATCCCATGCTGCTGAAAACATTTCGGAAGACTTTAACACTAAGGTCATTGAATGATTGCGACCAAGATGACTTAACATTGTTTTTTTTTTCCATGCACTATGGCAGTAATATTGTCAAGGCTATCGCTGATGGTGGCTATTTCAGAGTCCTGTCTTTGGCTTTCTGAATTAGCAAAATTGTTCAAGACTTTCTCAAAAAAGAAGAACGTATCAACAGAGGTGCGGAAAGAGGCTAGAGGGGTGCAGAAAGAGGCAAGAGAAATGCAGAAAGAAGCAAGAGAGGTGCAGAAAGAGGCAAGAGAACTGCAGAAAAAGACAAGAGAGGTGCAGAAAGAGGCAAGAGAGGTGCAGAATTAGGCAAGAGGGGTGCAGAAAGAGGAAAGAGGGTGTCAGAAAGAGGCAAGAGAGGTGCAGAAGCAGGCAAGGGAGGTGCAGAAAAGGGAACAGGCATGCACAAAGAGGCAATAGAGGTGCAGAACTAGCAGAACCCAGAGTGTCCGCCTCCCTCCTTTCTGATCTACAGACACCAAGATCATCTGCGGCGTACCCCAAGGATTGTCCCTCAGTCTGACACTCTTCAACATCTACATGGCACCACTCGCCAACATCGCCCGATCGGACGACCTCATCATCATCTCATACGCCGACGACACCCAGCTGATCCTCTCCCTCACCAAGGCGCCCACCACCAAAACCAACCTCCACAAAGGAATGAAGGCCATCATCGCATGGATGAAGAGCAGCTGCCTGAAACTGAACTCGGAGAAGACAGAGTTCCTCATCCCCGGCTCCACCCCCTCCACCTGGGATGACTCTTGGTGGCCTTCCACGCTGGGAGCTGCACCGATGCCCACTGACCACGCACGCGACCTGGGGGTCATTCTGGAATCATCGCTGTCAATGACCCAGCAAGTCAACACTGTCTCCTCCTCTTGCTTCAACACCCTCCACATGTTCCGCAAGATCTACAGATGGATCTCCACCGGAACCAGAAGGATAGTCACCCAGGCCTTCGTCAGCAGCAGACTGGACTACGGCAATGCCCCCTATGCGGGAACCTCAGCCAAACTCCGGAAATTACTACAAGGCATACAGAACACCTCTGCATGCCTCATCCTTGACCTCCCCTGCTACAGCCACATCACATCCCACCTGAGAGACCTGCACTGGCTCCCCGTCAAAAAGAGGATCACCTTCAAGCTCCTCACCCGTGCACACGAAGTACTCCACAACACCGGTCCAGCTTACCTCAACGAACGACTCACCTTCTATACCCCGAACCACCAGCTCCGCTACGCTGACCTCGCCACCGTCTCCTGCATCTAATGAGCAACCACCGGAGGCAGATCTTTCTCCCACCTCACCGCCAAGACATGGAACACCCTCCCCATCCGCCTGCGGCAAACCCTAGGAAATGCAGACCTTCAGGAGACTTAACAAGACCTGGCTATTAGGGCAGTAGCAACTCCCCCCAGCGCCTTGAGACCCTCACTGGTGAGTAGGGCACTCTACAAATGCATTGATTGATTGATTGAAAGAGGGAAGAGGGGTGAATTAAGAGACAAGAGAGATGCAAAATGAAGCAAGAGAGGTGCAAAAAGAGGCAAGAGAGGCGCAGAACGAAGCAAGAGTGGTTTGTGCACCATTAGTACAAATTTATCACCCATATTTATTGATAATTGACAGGTGAAAATTCCAGCTTTGCAAAATCCCTTCCACTACATTGTAGCACTTGTTGCTGCAATTATGGTAACAATTGGGCTGTTTGAGCTAGAAAAACATTTTTTTGTTCAAATCTGAATTATGTAGCAAATGATGAATTATATGGCACAGCAAAACATTTATTATTATGTGAAAACCGATGCGGCCAAACATTCAGATAATTACAGTGGGCCTGCTAATACCTCTGACTAGGTCCAGAAGTGCTACTCAGTGGTTCCTTCTTTTTTTTGTCTCATTGAGTTTACAGTTTAGTTTCTATGGATTGAGGAAGACTAAACCTGAGGTTACTACTCCACAGCATATACTACCATTCCACATAATTACTCTCCATAACACATAATACCACTCTACATAGTTCCTATACACTAAATACTAAATACTTTCTATCCACATAATTTCACTGCATAATATACCACATAGTTCCACTACAAACAATAAAAAAGTTTACATTTATAATGCGTATAGCTCTGACTCTCGCAAATGCAAAACCTGTACATATGCTTCTATAACTAGTAGTCACATTTGCAAAGTGGTGGAAAAAAGGGGCTGAGCCACCGACCAGCACTCAGTAATTCCACTGTGCAGTACTTACAGGAGGTAGCAGGAGGGCTTCTTGTCCACCAAAGTCCCTCAGGAGTAAAGTGGACTTCATCCCCCAACCAGTGGTGTGCCAAGAGGCGTGTTTCCAGAGTAGTGGAGAAAGGGGGCATAGAATAACTTAGTTGGGCATACAATCTGCATGGCAGAGTAGTAGTACTAGTACCAGTAGTAGTAAAGACCAATGGGTTCTCTGAGTCTTACAGTACCAGCACTAGGCAGTCCACAAAATATATAAGGGAAAGCTGACCAAAAACAGAACGAAAGAAGCTACAGACAGACGAGTACAGACATAGGCAGTTTGAGGTAAAATACAGACACTAGAAATATAAAATATTTAAGGGGGTCATTACAATTGCAGTGAATCTGCCATCGGCAGCCTGTCGATGGCGGATTCACCACAATCATGCATCCAAATCCCACCCGCCAGATTGCGATGGCAGGCGGCATGCATGGCAGATGGAATTTCCGCCCATCAAGGGTCTGGCAGCAGGAATCGTAACGATTGCTTTTCGGACCTCATCATATCAGTAGAATGGTGGCGGTGCTGGCAGGCACTGCCATAATACCATGGTGCATCCCACCAGCATTTCAAAGTTGGTGAAACTGCCATGGAAAGGCTGGCAGGGATGTACTTTGGGGGCCTGTTGCAAGCCACCCTTGTGATAAGGGACTTTTGTTTTGCACTGGGGGGCACCTACGGTACCACGGTACATTTCCCTGCACCAGGTGTCAGGCACCACGTGGTGCTTGCCACATAGTGCAGGGAAACGCAAACAGTGCATTTCGAACATTGTGGCAGGTGCTGCAGCCAGCAGTACCTGCCACAAAGTTAGAGATACACAATGCGAACGACACAGTGGTGGTCGCATCGTAATCTCATGTGTGGGACCGCCACCTAACAGGTGGCCGGTCCCAAGCCCCACAACGATGGTGGACAGACAGAAGTCCGTCCACCATTGTAAGGAGCCCCTAGGTTAGTAAATAGGATAATGCAGGGATAGCAAGAGGATTTGGGGAAAAAATAAATTAGGAAACGCAAATAAGATTTCAAAATAAGGAGCAGTAAAAGTTGGGGAACTATATAATATAAACAACAGGAGAACTTAGGGGTTCATTACGATGATGGTGAGACAACCACCAAAAGGCTGTCGGTGGCAGTCTCACCGCCATCATAAGGTCATTGCCTGCCTGCCACAATATGATGGCTGGCAGTTCCATGGGCAATCATCTGACAGGCTCCTTGAGCCCGCCGGTGCACTGGAGGGCCTCCCAATCCCGGCATTGGTGGCAGTGCCTACCAGGAACTGCCATTGGGATTAAGATGTCACTCTCCGCCAGCCTATCAATGGCATTTCCCCTGCCATGAAACGGCTGGCCCAGATGGAAATTGGGGGCCCCTTCACCCCTGGCACAGTTCTCTATGTGTTGGGGGCACCTATACTGCCACCCACATATCCCTGCACCATGTGCCTGCCACATAGTACAGAGTTATGTCAAATTCCACATTTTCACAATGTGGTGTGTGCTGCAGCCAGCAGCCAGCAGCACCTGCCACAATGTAAAGTATGGGCATTGCAACCCCCATGGTGGCAGTCACTTTGTAATTTGCTCTATGGGACTGCTGCCTTGTAGGCAGGCAGCCCCAGTACCCGATACGATGGCAGACGAACTTCAGTCCGTCCGCCGTTGCAATGAACCCCTTATTTGGGGCCAGCAGAGCCATCAGATGAGGAGCGTTCTTGGAAGGCACCTCCACCTCCTGCACCCACTTTGGATGACCTCGTCTTGCCCCTGGATGCTGATGATCATGCGAGACATAATTAAAGAGACAAACAATTATGGTGATAAATAAATATTAAATAATCACTCCAAATAGATCTTTTGACAGGTAACAGGAATTGCAATAACATTGACCGTTCCTAAATCAGATCGACTACTTGTAGACTAGTATTGTAGTCACGGGCTGTCCTATTAGTATTATTCAACAGTTCAAATCCGATTCCTGAATACTAAACCTACCTAGCCCTCCTATTGCAAAGACTTTGGAATGATTTTCAAAAAAATGATATTTGCTTCTATGTTCCGATCTCATTCTTAATCATCTCAACCCCCTTTGGCAGGCCAATTCAATAAGTCTGCATTACGTCTTTAAATGCATAGATGGACGCATGCATATTGCATGCACCAAAATGGTTGGTTGCTAGTCATTCACTATGCAAACTATAAAAAAGGTTTTACTAAGGACTGAAGTGAGAGGAAAGAGGCCACTAAATTACTAACTACCACTTCCTTAGTGACAGGACGAAGGAAATGAGTGTTCTAGTCTGCATTACCTAACTTACGTTCTCTTGGACAATCAGCCCAAGTGAGCTCAAAGTTGCAAACAAGTACGATTAGGTAGCACTGAGCACCTGTCTAGAATAACAATCACATATTATACGATTTGTAAAAGTAACTTACCTGCATATTTGGGAAATAAATATTAGCAATAACATAGAATACGCAATAATAATAATAATTACCTACTGACCAAGCCCCGTGACCTCAACCCCTAACAGGTCCAACAATACCTATTCTCGGTCCAGGATTTCAGTTCCACCGGTGCGTCAGCTGGTTGCTGGTGCACCAGACTCTTGACCACCCCTGCTGGAGCTCCCGTAGCCAGTATTCAGACCCAGGGCTGCCACTTGCTGGCAGGGTGGAGGAGAGGTAGCGCTGAAATAAAAAAAACAGCGCAGCCACCTCCACCCCAGAAAACAAGGCCCGGGCGTGCACCCCTTCAGGGCGATGCCTTCCACAAGAAAGGGAGCTCTTCTTTGCCACCTTGGCCCGTTTGTCTCTCTCTGCCATGATGACGAGGGGGCGGTGGGGTGGAAGTATAAAAAATAACAAGGAGAAGAGGAAGGAAGTAAAAAAGTATTAGGAAGCAAAGAAGTATAGAGAAAAAAATAGTATACATGAACAAAACCCACAAAATATACACTTAAGAAGAGAAAGGAATAGATAATTAATTTTAAAAATCCCCAAAAAAGTTTTGGGAACAATGATTGGAAATATTTAGGGAGACTTCAAAACAGGCCCCAGAAGCATAGCAGAGAAGAAAAACAAGATGTCCGCGCTCATGTGTGACCATGTGGTGCATTTTGTGCAATATTTCCCCCTGATTACGCAATCCACTTTGGCAAACGGCAGGAAACATCATGTGAATGGGCAAGACAAGCAACTCTGCTTGCTAGCAGAACTCCATGTACCGGGGTGTAGCTTTATTGCCGCTTCACGGATTTCTGCGTAGCACCACCCAGGATTACCTTTTACATGATTTTATGGATGTGGCTGACACAACTTCAGATTGGTGTAGATGGATATCAATGGCCTTAATGTTCACCAAGTTATCTATTCTGCAACATTGGCACTCCTCACAAACACCCACACATTCAAACGTATTCTACTCAAGTATAAAGTAAATGCACCTAAGATGATGCTGTGATGGTATTTGTTATGATATATGACAGCAATGTACAGTGCAAACATGTGCTGGTGGAGGAGTGGGTTCTAAAATTCGCATGTGATGGGAATGTCCATGAATAAAGATGTTTTGTTAAGAGGTGGTATTGGCTATAGAAGGTATCACAGATGAGTGTCCTGAACATGTTACTAGGCCATATTGATATAGAGGAGGGTTATACCCATATCCATACTTATGTGTAAAATATTGACTCGCTATTAGCAGCCAGACTGAATTTGCACAAAAATGGATGGACTCCAACTCCCTGGCAATGATCCAGTAATGAACCAAGATTATAAATATTTGTGCAATGGAATAACGAAGCCTGGTACTTATGGATGAGGTCTCAGTCTCACAAGGACCTCTTTTTAAGCATTCACCCAGATCTCCAGAACTGGCAAGATTCCTAAAAGTGATGTAGCCTTAAGAAGATAATTCTGACTGAAGAAGAGACCCATGGCTATTAAGTGGAGGTAAATGAAGAAGAAATTAACATTGGGGAACATGATATAAATGGATGTTCTGATCCTTAAAATACACAGATGTGACCTTTGAATGTGTTTGATCATTGCACTGCCATTGTTTTCTTTCTCATATGTGATATCCCAGTCCTTTCAGCCCACCTTGAAAGCTTTTAATAAAGTTGTTAAAAAACAAAAAGGATCCAAAAAATGTGCTATTTTGGCTGCTTACGTAGCAGGGTGAACAAGGGGCTAGAGCAGGATAATTTCACCCATAAATGGGAGAGTGAAACTAGAAGAATGGCTCCAGACCAGAAAAGAAGTACAAGAATAATTTGAAAGGGCAGTGAAAACTTCAAAAGCAGGATCATATTTAGAACATACTAAACAGTTGAGAAAATGACGCTATCTACACAATACTTTTGATTGCACAGAGAAGGACATTACAAGACGGATTGTCCAGTTAAGAACACAGTCCAAGTTGCACACTTGATTTTCAAATGGCTTCCTATAAGCACTCTGAAAACTATCATGCACACCCTGGTCAAAAGCAACCTGAACTACGGGTTCATAATGCTGCAAAAATGGAGACCTCAGCTGACAGAATCACTCTCAGCCTCCTAAGCCATACTTCATCACATCACACCTGAAGGACCTTGACTGACTCCCCAATCACAAATGGGCACAATTAAAACTCCTCTCCCACAGTTGCAGACTCATATTGCACAAATCCCAAGCATAGAGAAATCTAAATCTGACAGATGAGCCTTATCCTATTGCTTCTGAAGTATGGAGCGACCTACCACTACACATAAAATTCTAGTCCTCACTTCTTGAATGCCACAAGGAGCTGAAGGTCTGACTTTTTGAACACTCCCACTAGGCTCAGATCCAGGATAAACTCCAGTATGATAGTACACTCTAAAAATCAACATAAACACAACATTAGATAACATAACATGGGCAGTATACCGTCAGTAAGGCTGTGTTCTGATAAGGGCTCAGTGACACTCAACCTAATTGCTATAGATATCTGTGAAGGCATATCCAAATCCCCAAAAGCATATTCACCCAAACACTGTAGAATTTGTCAGTAAGTTTGATATCAATGGAAGGTTTCTTCTGTAAGAGATAAAGGTGACTACTGGATTGTGGTTGAGATGAAATACCTCCAAAGTGATATTCTTCTGGGCACCATTAGCAAAGACCTATTGATAGTGGAGACAACACAGAGCGCTCCCTTGTCAGGAAGGAGGTAAAAGGCAATGGCAGAACATCTGTTCATAATGTGGGGAATGTGAGAGGAACACATGTTGGATTCTAGCAGGGTAATGACCTGATTCCTCTCTATATAGTACTAGAGCCAGATACTTATATGGCTAGGACAGTGCTAGCTGAGCTGACCAGGACAAAGTCTGCACAGCAGTCTAGGAAAAGGCCATTGTCACTCTCAGAGCACAAGGTCCAGTAGATAGTAGACAGTAGCACACACCTGTGTTGGCCTTGAGGATACGCTGACCGAGGTGCTCTGAATCTGATACAAATGGAGAACGCGACCATGACATGTTGTCTGGGTCATTAGGAGAGCTACAGGGGTTTCTGGCTGCTGGAAAACTGGCAAAGCCAAAGGGGATGATGGACGGAGTGTTGAACATTGCAAGCACTCACCCCCAGTCAACTGATCTGCAAATCAGTCAGACCCTGTGCCTCATGGGAACAGTCCGGAAACAAGCATCCGGGGACCGGTTTCTTGCTAATCAGCCGCCATCAGCCAGGCTAGCTTGAATCCAGTGGCAAAGTGAGCAAGGTACCCACGTCTGAGCATACCCTTCCAACTTTGGACGAACAAAGCAAAACCAAACGGGATGATGGACAGTGTTGAACATTGCAAGCACTCACCCCCAGTCAACTGACCTGGGTTTAATCCATAATCATTCTTCAGCTCACTCCGCCACCCCAGTTCAGACATGGTCATATGCAAATCATTCTGACCCTGTGCCTCATGGGAACAGTCCAGCCCGAACTGTCAAGCCATATCTTCCCTGGACCGGAATCAAGCATCCTGGACCGGTTTCTGGCTAATCAGCTGTCTTCAACCACGCTAGCTTGAATCCAGTGGCAAAGTGAGCAAGGGACCCACATCTGGGTATACCCTGCCAACTTAGGGCGAACAAAGCAAAACCCAAGGGGATGATGGACAGAGTGTTGAACATTGCAAGCACTCACCCCCAGTCAACTGACCTGGGTTTAATCCATAATCATTCTTTAGCTCACTCCGCCGCCCCAGTTCAGACATGGCCATATGCAAATCAGTCTGACCCTGTGCCTCATGGGAACGGTCCAGCCCTAACTGCCAAGCCATATCTTCCCTGGACCGGAATCAAGCATCCTGGACCGGTTTCTGGCTAATCAGCTTTCTTCAACCAGGCTAGCTTGAATCAAGTGGCAAAGTGAGCAAGGGACCCACATCTGGGCATATCCTGCCAACTTAAGGCGAACAAAGCAAAACCAAAGGGGATGATGGACGGAGTGTTGAACATTGCAAGCACTCACCCCCATTCTCCCAGTCAACTGATCTGGGTTTAATCCATCATCATTCTTTAGCTCACCACGCCGCCCGAGTTCAGACATGGCCTTATGCAAATCAGTCTGACCCTGTGCCTCATGGGAACAGTCCATCCCGAACTGCCAAGCCATATCCTCCCTGGACCGGAAACAAGCAGCCTGACAGGCACAGCACACGTGTCCTACTTTGTTAGGAATTTGTAAAATGGGTTACAAACAAGTTGAAGTGTGTGGCAAATTGTAACGCCCTGAACGTCTCAGGATCGTTTAACAGACACGACAATGAGGACGCAACCACTTGTGAAGGGTTAGTTCTTTTAATGAAGGCAAATAAAATACAAAGAACAAACAAAAGTTATAGTCACTGGAATCCTCCAGGCTAAGTACGTTACCAGCCCACAGCACGGATGGTCCTAACCGTCCTCTGCATATACGCCGATCCCGGCGTATGCCAACAGAGGGCAGAAATGAAATGGCCGACAATGCCAATCGGTAGGCTGTGAGGGGCACGAAGAGTGTTGGGGAGAATCGAGGAGTCAGGGAAACACCCAGCCGGGGTCTCTACCTGAAGGGAGCAGCCGCTCAACCTCTTCCTCAGACTGCACCGGGACGCGGAGTCACCTCCTGGTGATGCATCACCGATACCCCAATCACAAGCAAGAAGACTGAACCGAGAGCAGCCGCTCGATCGATCCCGTGGACTTCCGAGTCTGTAACGCGGCAAACACCTCCTGGTGTGCGTTACAGCTGGCAGTCCCTGTGTCTCTGGTCGGGCTGGGAGTTACGACTCCAACCAGCAAAAGCGCCACTGCGCTTGGACTCAGCCGAGTCAAAAAGCGAAGCTCAATGGTTGACCGGTAGAGCTTCCGGGTCCTTCACAGGTGACGATGGGGCAAGACACGGCCCAGGGAGTAACGACTCGACCTACCTCCGTTCTTGCCTTACTGGAGCACCACTCCGGAACACTGCTCTTCACGAAGCAGGTACGTCGGTGTAAACACAATATCCGACAGCCTTGTACCTCCCGGTTCCTCCCTTTATAGGGCGTGTTTTCCTTGAGTTATGTAACAGCTCTCCTGTTTACATAAGGGCGTGTTTCCCTTGAGTTATGTAACAGCTCTCCTGTTTACATAAGGGCGTGTTTCCCTTGAGTTATGTAACAGCTCTCCTGTTTACATAAGGGCGTGTTTCCCTTGAGTTATGTAACAGCTCTCCTGTTTACATAACCTCTCAACCGCTAAGCATCCTGGGAGATGTAGTCCGTTTTCGCTGGTTACCGTTTTCCTCCCCTCGTAGGACAGGAATTCTTGACAGTACATCCTCCCTCTCAGCGGCTCCCCACGGGTCCAGCGCTGGCAGGAAAACGCCGATGGAACAAGGAGACCAAGCGCGGAGCATGAACCCCTTCAGCCGGTTCCCATGAATGCTCCTCCGGGCCATAGCCTTTCCACGCAACCAGGTACCACAGCTTCCCCCTGCGCCATTTGGACGCCCGTATGCCCGACACTTCATACTCCACCTCCGACTCCACGCATACCGGCCTAGGTGTCCCAGACGGCTTGGAGGGTGCTGGTTTGAGCAATGATACATGAAAGACAGGGTGTATCCGCAATGACTGGGGCAAGCACACCTTCACGTTCACGGGACCCATACACTTGGTAATTCGATAGGGGCCCATGTACTTGGGATAGAACACACTGTTCTTTCGAAACCTCATGTTTCTTGTGGATATCCAGACGTAGTCTCCAGTGCGGTACAGTGGCCCGGGCCTTCTCTTCCTATCTGCCGCAGCCTTGTATCTTCTCTTGGCCTCTATTAGGACAGCCCTTGAGCGCATCAACGTGTCTTTTATGTGTGCCAACCTGTCCGCTGTGGCGGGAATCCTGTCCTCTCTGAACGGATGTAGAAATGGCAAGAACCTGGGATGTTGGCCATAGTTGCTATAGAACGGAGATGACTGTGTGGAGCTGTGAGTGGCGTTGTTATAGGCTATCTCTGCAACCCATAGCAAGTCGACCCATTCTTCCCTGCCCTGGTCCACAAAACATCGCAGATACTGTTTGAGCGTTTGGTTCAGGCGCTCGGTTTGGCCGTCCGTTTGAGGGTGGTAGCTGGTGGACAGGGCGGTCTTAACATGCAGCGCAGTGCACCAAGTCTTCCAGAATTGCGCAGTAAACTGCGACCCCCGGTCCGACACGATCACCCCAGGTAATCCATGCAGTCGTACCACATTCTTTAGGAGTAGTGACGCCAATTCCCCGGCCGTAGGGACTCTCTTGCAGGGGATGAAGTGCCCCATTTTCGTCAAGTAATCCACCACCACCAGTATTGCCGTCATCCCCTGGTCTACCGGTAGGCCCACCACAAAGTCCAGTGATATGCTATCCCATGGTCTATCCGGGGTCGGAAGTGGATGTAAGAGCCCTTGGGTTCGGCCATGGTCGGCCTTCATGGTAGCACACGTAGGACACTCCTGTCCCCACCTCCTGACATCCACTCTCATGGTTGGCCACCAGAAATGCCGTCCCATGCTAGCCACCGTTTTTTCAAAGCCCAAATGACCTGCGCATGGAGAGTCATGGCACCAGATGAATGCTTGTTTCCTTAGCCTAGGCGTGGGTATCAATAGGCACCTGCCCTTCAGGGGTATCCCGTCCTTCAGCTGCCATTCTCTGTGACTGAGGAGCCACCTCCGCCATGCGAATGACCTGATCCCTCTCTTTATTCCCCTCAGGAAAGTATCCGGTTGGATAACCCCCAATACCATCCTCGGGGAAATGATGGAACGCTCGGTTGCAGGCAATGGTTCCTTAACTGCAGATTGACGGGACAGGGCGTCCGCCTTCCGGTTTTCCGTCCCCGGCCGATATGTGATGCGGAAGTTGAACCCCGCAAAGAAGATCATCCACCGCAGCTGCCTGGGAGAAAGGTGTCTAGTGGCCGTCATGAACTGTAGGTTCCGATGGTCCGTGTACACCGATACCACATGTCTTGCCCCCATCAACCAATGCCTCCATTCGGTGAAGGCGTCCTTGATTGCGAGAAGCTCCTTCTCCGCAATATGGTAGTTGCGTTCGGCGTCGTTGAGTTTGCGGGACATGTACGCAACGGGATGAAGCACCCCTGTGTCGTGGTTGCGTTGGGACAAGATAGCCCCCAGCGCCACATCCGACGCGTCCGCTTCCACCACGTAGGGGAGATCCGGATCGGGGTGAGCCAACACCGGCGCCTTACCAAAGGCGCTTTTCAGGGCCTCAAAGGCTTTGTTCGCTTCAGGGGACCAGACAAACTCCTTGGACTTCCTCAGTAGCTGTGTGATTGGGGCCACCACTCCTGAAAATCCATCTATAAACCGCCTGTAAAAGTTGGCGAAGCCAATGAAACTTTGGACGTCCTTCACACTTTGGGGCACCGGCCATTCTTTTACCGCCTTGATCTTTCGTTCTGCCATCTCCTGTCCCTCTGGACTCAGCATCACTCCGAGGAATTCCACGGATGTGACGTGGAAGTCACACTTGCTGAGTTTACAAAACAGCATGTTTTCCCTCAGTTTTTGGAGCACAGCTTTGACGTGGTGTACGTGCTCCTCCACACTGGACGAATAGATGAGGATGTCGTCGATATATACGACCACGTAGATATCCAACTCCTCTCTGAATACCTCATTCAAAAAGTACTGAAAGGCTGCCGGGGCATTGCACAGACCGAACGGCATGACGAGGTACTCAAAAAGGCCGAACCTGGTCTTAAAGGCGGTCTTCCACTCGTCTCCGTCCCTCATGCGCACCAGATGGTATGCCCCTTTCAAATCCAACTTGGTGTAGATACGAGCTTTCTTGACTTGTTCCAGAAGTACACTGATGAGAGGCAAGGGGTACCGATTTTTTATGGTTATCGCATTCAATGCCCTAAAGTCCACACAGGCTCTCAGCTCCCCATTAGCCTTCGGGATGAAGAAGAGTGGCGAGGCGGCCGGAGACTTGGACGGGCGGATGAATCCTAGCTTGAGGAGTTTATCCAGGTACCCCCGGAGATGCACGTTTTCAGGCTCCGTCAGGGCATACAGCCTGCCGCTGGGAACGCTGGCCCCTGGCACTAGGTCGATCTGGCAGTCAAACTGTCTATGTGGTGGTAGCACTTCCGCCTTCACCTCATCAAATACATCCTCAAAACTGTGATAAGCCTGGGGGAGAGCCACATCTTTTTCTGCCGCTGTAGCCACCGTCTGACTCCCGCTCTCATCTGCGTCAAGGGATTCCGTTCTTATTCCACAATGCAGGATGCAATACGGTGACGTCATTTCGATGCGATGTGTTGGCCAATCCACAAAGGGGTTGTGTTTCTGTAGCCACGGCAATCCCAATATGACGCCATATTGGGGCGCTCGGATGATGTTAAAATCGATTTGTTCCAAATGGTTCCTCCCATATCTCATCGGAAGGACCCCCGTGTGCTGTCCGATGGGCCCCGTCACCAATCGCCTTCCGTCTACCGCATAGACGTCTTCGGGTACTGCTTTGGGAAGAAGCACTAGCCCTAGCCTGAATGCCTCGTTGTGGTCCATAAACATGCCAGTGGCCCCTGAATCCACCATGGCCACAACGGGTATCCACTGGTCATGCACTCCCACGTGCACCGTGATAAACAGGTGTCGTTGTCCCTTAGTGACCGAGTTGGAAAGTGAAGGGATGGATGAGTGACTCCGAGATGCCCCTTCTCTGGTCTTGGAGTCCTCTAGTTTTCCGCCGGTATGTCCACCACGGCTGTTACCGACCGGTTGGCCCGATAACGTGACGTCTTCGGTTTGGCAGGGCATTCACGTACGTAGTGGCCTTTTTTGCCACAATATAGGCACAATCCTTGTTTACGGCGTGACTCTTTCTCCGTGGCTGTGAGGCTCGCTCGTATTGCGCTGATGTCCATGGGTTCTCCCTTGGATGCGGTGGAAGTTTCAGGACTTCCCACCGTCACATAGGATGGAAGGGATTTTCCTTTTCTCCCATGATCCCCCTTTCTTTCACTTAGCCTATGTTCCAGCCGTAATACCAGGTTGATAAGGCCCTCACATGTCTTGGGTTGAGGGTCAATATGAGCCACGGCGTCCTTGAGCTCATCGCACAGCCCTTGATGGAAGAGCGCCGTCTGTTTAGCAACAGGCCACTTGGTTTCCGCAACCAGCCTTCGGAACGCGTTGAGATACTGCACCAGGTCGTTGGATCCCTGTCTCAACTCAAGCATTTCACGGTCCGCCGTGTACGAGTCAGCCCTTCTGTCGAATACCTTCAGGAATTCCTCGTGAAAAGCACCCCAATCACATAAGAGGGGGTCGTCCCTGCTCACCAGAGGTACGGCCCATTGTGCCGCGTTTCCAGCCAAATAGGATATAAGGAAAGCCACACGAGCCTGACTCGTGGGGAACGCCTTTGGTTTGCACGATAAATGTAGCGCCACTTGTGTGAGGAATACCTGCACTGTGTTAGGATCCCCACTGTACCTCTCTGGTGTTGCCAAGGGGATGGCTACCGGCATTTCCACTACTACCGCAGGGGTCTGGTTCGTGAGGGAGGTGCTGGGCGTGAGCGGGTCCAATTGGATAGCATCCAGTCTGGCTTTTACATCGGCTGTTTCTTGCCTAGAGGCAGCCACTTCAACTTGCATGGCCGCTAAAGCAGCCAGCATATCATCAAGTGTTGCCATGTCTGTTATCGACCGGGAGACAGTTAGTGTTATTAAGGTCGGATATTTTGTAACGCCCTGAACGTCTCAGGATCGTTTAACAGACACGACAATGAGGACGCAACCACTTGTGAAGGGTTAGTTCTTTTAATGAAGGCAAATAAAATACAAAGAACAAACAAAAGTTATAGTCACTGGAATCCTCCAGGCTAAGTACGTTACCAGCCCACAGCACGGATGGTCCTAACCGTCCTCTGCATATACGCCGATCCCGGCGTATGCCAACAGAGGGCAGAAATGAAATGGCCGACAATGCCAATCGGTAGGCTGTGAGGGGCACGAAGAGTGTTGGGGAGAATCGAGGAGTCAGGGAAACACCCAGCCGGGGTCTCTACCTGAAGGGAGCAGCCGCTCAACCTCTTCCTCAGACTGCACCGGGACGCGGAGTCACCTCCTGGTGATGCGTCACCGATACCCCAATCACAAGCAAGAAGACTGAACCGAGAGCAGCCGCTCGATCGATCCTGTGGACTTCCGAGTCTGTAACGCGGCAAACACCTCCTGGTGTGCGTTACAGCTGGCAGTCCCTGTGTCTCTGGTCGGGCTGGGAGTTACGACTCCAACCAGCAAAAGCGCCACTGCGCTTGGACTCAGCCGAGTCAAAAAGCGAAGCTCAATGGTTGACCGGTAGAGCTTCCGGGTCCTTCACAGGTGACGATGGGGCAAGACACGGCCCAGGGAGTAACGACTCGACCTACCTCCGTTCTTGCCTTACTGGAGCACCACTCCGGAACACTGCTCTTCACGAAGCAGGTACGTCGGTGTAAACACAATATCCGACAGCCTTGTACCTCCCGGTTCCTCCCTTTATAGGGCGTGTTTTCCTTGAGTTATGTAACAGCTCTCCTGTTTACATAAGGGCATGTTTCCCTTGAGTTATGTAACAGCTCTCCTGTTTACATAAGGGCGTGTTTCCCTTGAGTTATGTAACAGCTCTCCTGTTTACATAAGGGCGTGTTTCCCTTGAGTTATGTAACAGCTCTCCTGTTTACATAAGGGCGTGTTTCCCTTGAGTTATGTAACAGCTCTCCTGTTTACATAACCTCTCAACCGCTAAGCATCCTGGGAGATGTAGTCCGTTTTCGCTGGTTACCGTTTTCCTCCCCTCGTAGGACAGGAATTCTTGACACAAATAAAGCATGGCTTGGGAGAATATAATACTGTAGAGCGAGCACAGGGATCCAAAAACCTATGACAGCAAAATGAACATAGCAAATAAACACACAGAAAGGTTGTGATGTCAATTACCAATGAGGGTTTATGTAGGGCATCAGGACATAAAGAAAACCAAGAACAGGATATAACTCTTCTTCTACTAGGACATGGACTTTTACAAATTTGCCATTTTCTTGTATTAATTATTTGATGCTTGCTACCTCTGTTTTGGGTCACATGACCTGTAAAGGACAATCATAAGGTTCATCCTGAACTTCAGAGGACTGCCCTGCTGCTTTGTGCTTCAGAGGGTATGATTGTGTGTGTGTGCTTGTGTAGCTACAGGTTTGTCAGTTGGTACACAGGTGGTTTGCGGTGTTATGTTACTTGGGGGAGGATTAGGGAAGAGGACTGGTCTAGAGAGGAATGAGGAGGTAGTGTTTGGTGTGTGGGAGTGATGTTTGTGGAGGATAGGATGTGGGGCATGTCTCTCATTAGGACACATGCTGCACTGTGTATGCCATTCTGGAAGGGTCAATTGTTGACTGACCCCCTGGATTGCACACAACAGTGTAGTCTGGCCATCAGCGATACTTCCTGGGACATCCAGTGCCTCCTCAGACATCACTGAAGGGTGAACAAGCGCTTTGTAGAACTGGCTGTTGGACAACTTTAGGGGGTTCAGGAGGGATCGTGCTGATGTTACTGTGGATGATGGACAAGGATGGAAAAGTCCTACATGGTATAGGGTCCACCACCAGTAGGGGCTGATCTACGTTGTACACCTCAGAATCTAAAGAAGGTATGGCTTTCTTTCTAGCCCCATCTCTCTCTGTGGCACTGGGTCTGTTGGTTTCAGTGAAACCTTGCCTTCTTGCATTGTCTCCTTCGCCAGCTCTGGAAGATGACTCTAAACAACATAAGAAGAAACAACATAGTCAAGTCAAATTTTATGAATTTTCAAAATGAAATTAAAGAACAAAATTATAGTTAAGATTATTACTAAATCCTACATTTAATGCCCTGCATAACTCCATATGTCAAATTTGTGGTCAGCCGATCCACATAATCTCCTTGTTAGCAATGTGGATTTAGAAGAGTTGACATGTAAAGTGTACCATATGAAATTTGTTAGCATTGTATGATATTCAATTGCCATAGTTTTCAAGGGGTTGACTTTTAAGAGTAGATAGTGTTTTGCATCTGTTATTTGACAATAAGCAACCAGTAGGTACATGTTCGTATCCGTCATGAAGATAATGCCCCCTTTGATCCGGAAGGGTTGTGCTCCAGCATGGGGGTTGGTCGCATGGCATCCTACATCTCACCATGCATGGCTCTAGACATCTTACTTTAGGTTAAACAAACATAGACAATCACTGAAAAGAACAAATGGTTAAATGATGTTATATTTAGGAATTGTATTTATATTGTAGGCAGAATGTTTTCCTCACCAGGGCTTATATTTTATGACATTACTATCTTTTTTCATAGATTGTTCCCTTTCCGTTGTCCCCAGTACCGTTCCAGCAGTAATACATTTTTTTGATTTTCCTTTATTGTCTTTGTCCCCATGTTGATAACCCGCTGAATTATAAAGGTCAATGATCCAACAACCATATACCGGCTGACAATCATACAGACTATTGAACACTTATATGACCAATGGAATCATTATTAATTTTCTATTTTTCCATGTACATCAATGAATTGTTAATTCTTTTTGCAGCCTTTTGTCCTGCATCACCTGCACAATTCTGAGTACTTTATGCACATTACCCACTTTGGTCACCTTTTCATGATGCTGCTGAATATAATTGCTATTAAATATATTTGATTATCCTTTTGATATTTATTGGCCATATCATCCGTTTCAAGCCATTCATGGCA
This sequence comes from Triturus cristatus, assembly GCF_964204655.1. Lineage (NCBI taxonomy): Eukaryota > Metazoa > Chordata > Amphibia > Caudata > Salamandridae > Triturus > Triturus cristatus. The sequence continues at coordinate 1,115,953,417 of NC_140588.1, read as the reverse complement.
ATATACAATAACATGTATACTATTGTCCAGAACGTATTAACTATATAGTCTTTGGTCTTTACCACTTTTGAAGTGATTCTAATTGTAATTGTATTTTTTATAGAGCTTGCACCCCCTGCCGAGGCAATGAAACACTTTTCGGTGAGTCGCATGCAACACCGGAACCTAAAGTGGATTAGTGATGGGTTAGTATTTTAGAAAACTAAGTTGTTAATTTGAGCAGTGGACATGTGAGTCTGTTAGTTGTATTGAATAAAATAAAGGAGGGATAGAGGAAAGAAGAGTCTAGAAAGTGTTACTTAGGAGATCTTAGTAGTAATATGAGGTTTGGGATGAGTAAAAGAAGTGCTAGAGGAGAAAAGAGTCTAGTAGGGGTTATTATGGTGATCATAGTGGTAAAATGAGTAGGGAACAGTCTAAAAATAGTTATTTGAGAGATCATGGTACTGAAAAAAGGATTTGGATGAGTCAAAGGAGGGATAGAGGATTGTAGGGTCTAGAAAGGTTTATTAGGGAGATCATAGTAGCACAATGAGGTTTGGGATAAATCATGGAAGGCTGCCCACCTTGTGGTAGCCCACTGAGAAGCCAAAAGCATTGTTGGCAAAGAGCATCTGCAGTTCCTTGGATTAGAACTGAAATACAGGGGGCAGCATGCAAGACTGGGCTGGATTGGGCCCTGCTTGGGCAGCAATGGGGAAGCCACATAAGCTGAGCCTCTGCTGGAGGTACAGCCGCTCACTGGGGCCCCTCTGCTGTGTGCTCTGCTGCTGAAGTTGAAGTCCACACAGCAGGGAGAAACAGGTGCAGACTGGCACTGCTTTTTAGCATTGTGGATGGAGTGTCAGCATGGCCTGTATGGGCTGAAAACCCACTGTGTGGAAGGTGTGGCACAGCTTGGTCTTGTATTGGGGTGGAGCATCAGGCTTCATAAATCATGGTAGCTGTGCACTAACTGGTACTTGTCGCAGTAATAGCAGGTCTTGCGGGCGTTGCTCTCCTTAAAGGGTATGGACAGTTCTGCATTGTAGCGAGTTGAGTTGATCTACGCCCCCTGCGGCAGTGTCACTGCTTCTGAATAGGAGGACACCTAGTGTCTGTTTGAGGGTCATATATTTACATATTAGTGGCATCCACTCATGCTTTATGATGTAATCCTTTTTGATGCTAGATTAAAAATTTCTGTTAACCTGGGATTGTGCCAAGATGGCACGCCTTACCATCCTTGTTGTAAGGACAAATATCTTTATTTCTCTTTGTTACTTCCTCTTTGTACGCTTGCTGAATTCAGAAGCACAAATGCACAGAAGAAAATAGCTTTCAGGATTGTAATTGTGCAGGACGTTGTCCCTTCTTCACAAAAACAATCCTTTTGGTAATGCAGGAACCCTTGCACCTTGTGGTTCCAGGGCTAGGAAACTGAAGAAACATGCAATATCCTAGTGGATATGGCACATTTCTGCTCTCTCTATTTGAGGAAACAGTCAATTTTTCAGCCTGATGGAATAAGAGTTTCATGTAAAGAACTTTGTGTATGATGCAAGTAATTTCAGTAACCAATTTAGTCAAAGCAAAATGGGGTGATGTGACTGTATTTTCCAGAACCCTATGCCAGTCTCGCTGTGGTGTGGAGTGTTACTTTTACAAGAGCAAGATTCATTTTAGGGGTCCCTGTTAGAATTCCATTTCCATTAAATACTATTTAGAGGACTATAAATGAAACTACTGGTTTGAAGTTCTGAGGTGGAAGACAAATGTTTCATTCCTCACAGTTGTTTGATTTGAGATTGTACTCCTTTGGCTAGATTGTTTATGTGTGCTTGGAAGCGCATTTATTTTCAAGGCAAACACCAAGTTGTTTTGCCATAATATCACTTAAGATCAAGGTTAGAGAACATTTGTTCTACTTGCTTTTTAAACATTTAGTTTCATGACTTTGTACACTGCATGTCACTGTTGGGAGGTCCTTCTATACTTATTGACAGCGACCCTATCATATGGTCCACTCTGTGCTTCTCTCATATAAGGTTACATTGAGAGGGTTTATTCACCAGCCAAGATCAGTTGTATGTTAGAACGAAGATCTTTATAGTGAAATCAAAAGACTTACATTTTTGTCAAAGGATGTCAATTATCTACCATCTGCCTCTTTATTAACAGGAGCAAGTCTCAGTGTCAGAGTTGAAGATAACATATTCACTCAATCTCATTAATAAAACAATCACAAATAAAATATTTAATTTTCCTCCGCTAGAAGAGATTTATCTGGATATAGGTTTCATCTTCCTTCTCCAATCAATAGCGATCCCCACAATGCCAGTATGAAATAAGTGTTGTGATGTGCTAGTAACAAGAGCAACAGAAAGCTGATGAATGATACTGGGAATGCTTGTCAGGTTATCCAAAATTTCCATGAGGTGACATAACACTTCTCACACATAGGCCACTTTATGTATATAATGCTTCAACAACAACAACAAATCTAATATCAATCTTTAAAGAAATGTTTCACATGGGGACAGTGCATGCTAGTGGCCATAAGTGACCATTCAAATGCTTTTGTAGTTATTTTACATAGTTGGCAGACTTAAACATCTCTCTTCTTTCATTCCATCAATTTGCTTGAGTTCATAGGTTTTTTATAAAAGTGCTGTAAGGGTATTACATTGTAGTCATAAAACATATTGAAATACATTTAGAATTCTAAGATATAAGATATAAGTTAATATTTAGTTTAGACACAATTGCAACCTATGATACAAATGGTAGTTAGCCTCTGGCCAGGTTCTTTTTGATATGTGAAATTAAGGATGCTCATACAAGTCCTGAATCATCAGTGGAATGTAGATTATGGTAAGTGTTGTGTATATTATCTTATCTCTACCTATGGAATGGTGGCGGTTGTTTCCTACAGCACGTAAATGCAACAATCCACCAGACGCTCAACTGTTCTGATTGCCAAGACTGTCATTCCTATTCCATACTCTTCCTAAAACCATTTAACTCTCATAATCCACTCTTTATGTTTTACCCACGATAAATTATTGTCAGAATATATTCATTGTGACTGACCTCCTGCCAAAGATCATTAGTCTCTTGGACTTTCCTTTATCTCCTGGTCTTTCCTTATTTTCAGCACTGGGGGTTCCACTGAAAGGGCAAAGAAAAGTGGCAAAAGAGGTAGGCCTGTCTCTACTGTAAAAGACAGCAGCCTGGCTCAATTAATCCACACTCTAGCTAGCAGAACATTATAACTCACATATTTCCCCATAACTGGTTTAGCAGCTACCATTTTCAAAACATATTTTTGGAAAAACAAGTCTACATGGCAGAATGTCTTCCCAGCATTATGTGAAAGGATACTGATGGAGACTGTTTCTTTTCAGGGTTTTTTCAATTATGTGGAAACCCTGTTATCTGTTGGCCAATGCTAACCTGTTTCCGCAATCCCAGCTTATCTAATTGATCCATGAGATGACTTCCAAGCATTTCCCTGCAAATCTTGGGACCTAAAATATTCAAAGATGTAGGAATAAGAAATCACATGGATCCCCTGGTTTGGCTTTTGTATGCGTAAGTTATATCCAATCACGGGAAGGATGGTGAGATCATCCCTGATAACTGAAAATAGTTGGGGCTAGAAGTGAGTAATGGAGATCAGAAAAAGTATTGGCGAAACCATCAAGGCAATGAACCTTGTTAAGATCTCTTATAACCCTCTCCTGCTACTGCCGCACACATTGCTAGTTTATGCTACCATATGTAAGGATATATGCTTGAAGAAATAGCCTGCCTATTGTAAAAGTATGAAAAAAGGCTTTGGAATCTTGGTGTTTTCCTTTTTTAGAGTTTATCACTGGGCCTTTCAGTGCTAGAATAGTAGCCCTCTCAGTCTTCATGGTACTGATGCAAACTCTAGCTGATAAGAGTTTATCTATTTTATTCATAATTTAATATAAGCATTGTTTAACTCTCATAATGGTCTGTGAGTACTAAAAAGATATGTCCCCTTAGTACTGTGGCCAAATGTAATGAAAACATTGATCCTTTATCTTCATGACATTGTTCAGCTTTTCTAAGATCAGCTTCTAATCTTTCTTTCATTGAGGCACATTTACACCTCAACTAACCCTGAATAAACTTTAGCAACAATATATTTCCCACTAATTACTTTGTGAAAGGCATTCCAAAGCATTAAATACATATTTTCGTTTTGTTTGGTTAAATCTGACTCTTTCAGGAGGACAGGATTAAACCACAATTACCATTTTCTCCTGGATAGGCTGACCAATGTAAAAGCGCTGGTGACAAATGGCCTGTTATTGTGATATGCAATAGTTCTAAGCTAACAAGGTTCTCCAGTAAAGTATGTTCTATCCTCGTAAGAGTACATTCTAATAATATTCTGAATATCGAGTATTCCTAGCTTTGAGAAACCTCATAAAATCAATATAGGCACTGCAATACTCTTGATTCTGTCAAGGGGTGCCTATCCACAGTTTCACATGCTATTAAGGCCTACAATACACTTTAGCCCCCCCCCCCCCCCCCCCGGGAGAGATTGATCCACTTGTGTTCTGTAAGGTGAGTCTCCAATTGATTCCTTGAAGTGACCAAGTCACAACATCCCCATGTCCACTAGAGCTGCCCCAACACTTGGTTACTTAAGGAAAGAATTGGAGACTCACCTTACAGAACACAAGTGGATCAACCTTCCCTATAAAACATCACATGATTTAGTTCCCCTTCTATCTGAGTCACCTGATGTACCATGCTTACTGTAAACAAGTGTAATATTTAAAGATGCCTCCTCATGGCACACAAATACAACCAACAGAATTCGGTGAAACAGAAGGAGTGTGTGGCATTGTGCAATACACAGAGATTTAAATGTTTAGGTACAGGAAGTATTGAAAGTAAAGAAAGAAGATGTGGAGGCTCAATTGGGAGGGGGGTGAAAGCTCCACATTTGACACAGGTTGCGTCTTACTCCCAGAATACCAACCACAAGATGTTTATGTTCTCCTTCATGGAGGCTATAAGAAAGAAAAACTGTAAGGGCCCTAATTTGTATTAGGCCCCCATCTGTCCATGAGTACCAGGAATATCCTGGGATTCAGATGCCAATCAATGTTGTCCGTGAAGTTCTTGAAGTTCCAGTCTGCCGTATACTGTTTGCCCGGAAGGTATTCCGCCATTACCAAAATCTGTTTCTGCATGCAGTAGTGCCAAACATCCATTGCCGCATCTTACAGTGTCATGCCCTTTAGGATAGTCCGACCATGTACATACAAGTCACATACAGTTTGTCCCATCCACACAACATAACGGTTCTATATAGGTGACCTTTTACCTGGTAGCTTTTTCTTCTGTCTTCTCTGCAACGGGCTCTTAATCTCTCTACTTGACGTACATAAACATGTCCTCCGGCACAGCAGATTTACTCTGTACAAGGGTCAGCATTTTTTTCCACCCATGGCCATCAGCCATCTGTGCATGAGCACATTGTTTAGAAAAGGATTGACAACGGATTAGTGAATATTTTCAAAAAAATATTGATTCTCGAAAAACCCAGAGTGGTCACTTTTGTATAAAAGACCCTCACTGCCCCATAGATGGGCAGAGAAGCATTCCTTCCAGGCTGGACCAAGACTCTGCAGGCTGATTCTCTAGACAAGCAGAGACCTGAAATCCCTTGTGGGGTACCATACTCAATGCAGAGACAGGGTCCTTCATTCAGAACCAGCAGGTGAGGGGCTAGCACTCCCCCGGGTAATTCTTACCTATACTAGGCTACAGTAGGATCTATTTGGATCACTCTAGCACTTCCATACACATGTTACACCTACACATCTAGGCTAGGTAGGCGATGCAACATAGGAGTACACAAAGGCTATTGTTCTATGTAATCTGATTATATTCATGCTATTTACAATATTGGGACTAGCGATCACATTTATCTGCTCATGTCTGTTGATTGTCGCAGCTAATAAGTTTCACACTAGACGGACGCTGAGCCAATAAATATTTTATTGCAAGCTTTTCTAGATAAAATCAGCACGAGTGACTGAGAGAAAAGGTAACCGATGTTGGTTTGGTTTTTATATTAGAGATGTATGAAGTGGGAAGGATAATCCACCTCAGCTGAGCAGGTGCACCCTGTGTATTGGCTGTAGGTTTTAGGCAATCTTGCAAGGATTAGAAGTTCCTTTACCATGCAAAAACCCTAAAACTCAACTCTTAAAATATCACTTTTCTTCTCCTTTGAAATGACAGAACCTGTGAATAGCAGTGTAGGTTCAGAAGAAGAGAAATTCGTAAATGCACTTAATATTGCAGAAAACTGCAGACAGGCAGTCACTCTAACATTATTAGAAAATGATTTACCTGCAAAAGGTGGCCATGTTACCTTAAGGATTGAGGCACACTAGGTGTTTGGATCAGAGGTATTTTAGTCTTGGGAGAAATTCCCACCTGCAGATCCATAGGCACTACTATTCCATGAATTTATTAAAGTGGATCCACCTGCAGAATACATCCCATACGAGGACATAGTGGTCCCGTTAACACACCAGCAACACAGAAACTGGTTTAAAGGCAACCTAAATCACACAACATCCTGCGTAAGACTCATTCCACTCAGCATAGCCCATCTTAGCAGCTTACTCTCCACATCCTGGGATAGGCAAATTTCCAGTAGCGGAACTACGTAGACATTATAAAGAAAAAGTAACATTATACAGACTCATTGTCCAGATCGTCATGCGAACAAACACACTACAACCTGCGAAAGCTGATCAACCTGGAATACTCAAGCCTGGAATACTCAACCTGCACCAGTCATTAGACCACAGACACTAAAAGCAGTCATGGGTGCGTTCCCTTCCAAAAGGGACCAAGTGAGGTTCCGTGTGTGACGGAACGACACTTTTGAGTGGTGACGAATATGGATGAGTTGGGTATCTACGAACCGCAAATGACGAGTATAGTGGGTGTACGCAGTTTCGCTACGCAACCACGTATGGTTCGTCTTATTTTTGGGTTTGTTCATCTGAACCCTCGGGTTCCATTTTAGATACGGCATCCATTTTGTTTCTTGCCCTCAAGTAGCCAGCGAACGGACTTTGTCCGCTTCGTGACCCTGGGACTCCCAAGCTTACACGAGGGACACGTGTTCCTTTGAGTATGACTTTTATGACGAGGGAAATGACACGACGAAGGCAGATGGCCCCGCTCAAGGCTCATCTTGACGTGCCGGTCTATTGTTTCAGTCATGCATACATTAGACACGGGGTCTCTGATCCCGTTATCAAGTTCCCTTTATTACTCCTAACACTCTTCTCTAATCTGTTGTGCATCCTTGTCCTTTCTTTGCATCTGTTTTTGTCCCTTTTCCTAATGTGTTTACGGTCAGGATGGAATGTGTTTTATTGCAGAGAAGATATGTTTTTACAGTTGGGAACTGGCAATACTGTTGTAATTATGTTCCGGCCTCCTGAAACATGAACGCGACCCTTTTGAAGTTTATTGTGTTAACTGAGTTGTAATCTTTGTTCACTATACTGTTCTATGGGAAAAACGTGTATAAAAGGAGCGATCCACTTTTGCAAATTGAAGCAGTCTCCGAGAACCTACACGCTGTGTACTTCTTGTGACCTCTGTATCCCTGCAGTAAATAAACGCTGATCTCTGACGTCGCTGGAAGTGTCCCGTGTCTCTGTGTTTGGTACGCCAGAACAGGTAACCCACGAAGGTTTCAGGTGTTGTTCCCTGGCACCGCTGGGTCTTAGGAAAACCCAGTCCTTCAGTTGGCGCCCAACGTGGGGCGACATCATCGGTACCGGTCCAAAGCCCGACGATCGTGAGGAACTTCGTGTGAAATCTCCGAGGGAAGGTGCACCCCGCTTCATCGATCCAGTTGTCGAAATAAGTGGCCCGACGTCTTTTCCCGCGAAGATCCCCGCCTCCTGACGGCTGCGACGGACTGATGCCCTGACTGTCGACCTGTTTTGGCGCCTGGCGTAGTCCTTTGTACGGCGAGACGATAGACGGGCCTTCCTGGTGATGCCATTGTTCTCTCAGTTAAGTATTTGTGGGTCGCTCCCAGTGTTCCTTTGTTGTTTGCATGGTACCATAGCATTCGTGGTTCTTAGTTGTTGGGTTTTATTTGACGATTGCAATTGCCAAAAACCGAGGGTCTCGCATATTTTTTGCGAGGATATCTAAATTCGATAGCCCTTGAAGTTTGTAAACTCGGTTAGTGTGCGCGATACCTAGCCGTAGTACTTTGTTTGGGTTTCTCAAATGTTGCAGATTGGATTCCCGGCTGGAGGATTCATGTCCGATACCTCCGGTTGGAACTCCAATTTACGAGCTCTATAGTCGCCATGGTGTGGGTCCTATCGTGTATAATGAATATTGGGTCCGCTACACTAAAAATGATGGTGTTCTTAGTTGGCCATCTCATGGTAGTTTCGAAACTGCCGTTTTAGATAATTTGGAAGCTAAACTGTTTAAAAAGAAGGCTAGGCCGGCCATGTTTGATTCCTTCCGGTTATGGCGGAAAGAGGCCAAGCAGAAAGAAATCAAACAGAGTAAAAAAAATAAAAGAGAAGGCGTTATTACGGTGATGCGAAATGCTGAACAGTATCAGCGAGACAAAGATGAGAAAGAGCAGGAAGTTAGTGCTCGACTTCATCATATGGCGGTGGATAAATGTTATCCGGTGCTACCGTCTAATGTTGATAAGTCGGGAGAAGAAGCGATAGAGGATTCGCTATTGTCTTATCTGTTGAAATCACCACCTCCCTATGCTCCCGATGTTGTGGGCCCTGTGATTCTACCTCTTCCTCCACCTGCTGTTTTGGCGGCTGCTGGTCAGCCCGCCGTTCCTCCCGCTCTCCGGAATCCCCTTGTGCCGCAGATCGTTCATCCTCTTTTACCGGCTTCTCTTCCTACTGCGCCTTTTCAAGTCCCTCCTCAGTCTGTCGTTCCCGCTACTCCTGGTGCCGCGTCTACTTCTACTGCCTCCACTCCTACTGTTGCTGTGCCTGCATCTTCTTCCTCTTCTCCTTCTGTTCGTAGTCGTCTCCTGACTGCTGTTGCTACTCTTTATTCCCCGCTTTTTGGGCCAATACTCGGCTCGACTCTTTCAGATGTTGCTCAGAGGCGCAGCCAGCTTCCTGATGGTAGGGAACGTGAATCGCTGGTAAAAATGGCACGTAAATGGATTCGTAATCCTGTTAAATACACTTCGCGTGTAGTGTTTGAAACATTCTCTCAGTTTAATGCGCCCACTCAACGATTCGTGTTTGAGGAATTGTGTAAATCGTTGAAGGAGGAGTGGGATCATGATGTGGTAGATAATGTACCGTCTGAGGTTTCTGAGCTCCAGCACCAGTTCACAACTGGTGTGATCGTAGGTGACAAGGTTCGAGAAGCTCTAGAACGTTTGTTATCATTTCGATGTACAGTGCAACCTCGAGCATTGTTTAAGGAAGAGACCGCAGAGTGGATGGCAAAACCTGGTCAATATCCGATGCGGGAAGTTCCCCCAGTATGGATGCCAGGTGATCCTAATGCTAACCCTGCTGTCCCAGGCCATTTTCAGAGAGTGTGGATACACCTCCCTTGGAAACGATCGGAAGTCTTACAGGTGAAGCAAACTTTGCCTGATCCCCGTAAAAATCCAGCAGGTTATTATAAGGAGCTGTCCCAATTGGTGGATGCTACTGTTATGAACCTTGCTGATATTGACATGTTGTTTGGCAATGTAGTGCCTCAGCCGATTTGGGCGAAAATTCGTCACGAGAATCACGCGGCCGAGTTAGGCGGTGACTGGGCTGCCCTTACGGCGGCAGACGCTCAGCAAGTCGGTGGGGCTAAGCCTGAGCAGCTTATTGTGGATTTGCCCCAGAGGATAATTACACTTATGAAAACACTTATGCCGGCGATGCGCGTCAATTGGGACAAGTTGTCCGCGTGCAAGCAAAAGAGGGATGAAAGCGTTTCCGATTTCTTTATGAGATTCGAGGAAGCATTTGTTGATCATAGTGGCCAGGACATGGGTTCAGAGGGTGGTCAGCGGCTGTTTGTTGATAAGTTTGTATCGAACTTGTTGCCCGAACTTAGCAATAAGTTGAAAAATTCTGAGAGTTCGTGGGCTGTTTCTACCACTGCTCAAATATTGGCTACGGCCCAATATTACGAAAATAGGGAAAAGGAGGAAAGTGAACGTGCAGATAAGAAAACAAAGGATCTTAAAACTAAGGTCTTATTGCAGCAAGCGTATCCTCCGCGCTCGAATTTCAGTGATTCGCAACAGCCAAACCGATCGCAATCACAGTTCTCCAGATCGCAGACGTGAAATGACTCTCCCGCACCTCGTTTTGTGTTGGGATATAATCAATGTGCGTATTGTCGAGGGGAGGGCCATTTGAAGTTTAATTGTCCGGTTCTCCGTGATAGGAATAATGGTGTGTCAGCTCGAGGAGGTCGTGGTGGTCCTCAACAAGCTTCACGTGGTAGAGGTCGTGGAGTTACTCAGAATCAGGCCGAGCGTTTTGCCACTTCCTCAGACTCGCAGAATTGTTTCGATCGACGAGAACCATCGTCCGGTAGATCTGCACAGTATCATGTGGATGACTGTTACGTCGAGCGTGATGTTGATACGGATGGTATCTATTAGGACAGCCATAGACAAAGGAAGGGAGAAGTATCAGTTCCGGTTGATCAGAGAGGGCCTTATGTTGCAGTAGCCACATTGGGCGTCGTTGAGCCTTTTCTGTTGGACACTGGTGCAGCAAAAAGTTCCATTATGCATTCGAAACTCCCTGGCGCGCCTTTGTCTGGCTTAACGAATGTTTCCGTTGGATTCTCTGGCGCCCCCGTTAGCAATCCAGTTTCTAGCCCCTTGCCCCTTACGATTGGGTCTCATGAGTTAGAAGCTCCTTTGATTTTGACTACTGGTTGTGGTGAGAATCTTTTGGGCTTGGATTTGTTGAAGAGGTTACATGCGACTTTGTACTGCTCTCCTACGGGCGTGGAGCTTACATTGGGTGAGAATGTGATTTCCCCTATGTATCTATCGATCGATAAGCTCCCACCGGAATTGAGTTCTCTTCCGGTTTCTTTGTGGGCGACAGGTCCCAATGATGTGGGCCTGCTGGATATCCCACCTTATGTTGTTCAATTGAAAGTTGATGCGCGCTTACCACGCATACCCCAGTATCGTATTTCCCTTGATGGTGAACGGGCACTATTAGCGATCATTTATGATCTGATCGGTAAAGATGTTATCGAGGAGACACGAGGTAACGTGTGTAATAGTCCCGTGTTGCCTATTCTGAAACGAACTGATCCGTCCAAGCCTCCCGTGTACCGTCTAGTTATTGACTTACGGGAAGTAAATAAAATTGTTGTCCCGCAGTTTCCTGTGGTTCCAGACATTACAGCTTTACTGACTCTGATTCCAGCCTCTGCATCATGGTTCTCGGTAATCGATCTGAAGAATGCGTTTTTGTAGTATTCCGATTCCTGAGGAAAGTCGTGATTTGTTCAGATTTTCGTTAGGAGGTCGCAGTTTCCGGTTCAAACGCGCACCTCAAGGCTACTGTGAGAGCCCATCGATATACAGCCAAGCTCTTAAGAGTCAACTAGATGCATTTGTGCTGCCGACTGGTGCGGCTTTGATTCAGTACGTCGACGATCTGTTGGTAGCTGCAGATACTGAACAAGTTTGCAAGACTGCTACTGTGTCACTGTTACAGCATCTCTGTGACTTACACCACAAAGTGTCACCTTCTAAATTGCAATATTGTTGTCAAGAAGTTACCTACTTAGGTCACTTATTGTCAAAGGCGGGAAGAAGGTTGACCCCTGAAAGAATCGCAGCAATTGCTCGAATGACTGTGCCGACGACCCAGAGAGATGTGCGTGCCTTTTTAGGTATCACGTCATACTGCAGACAGTGGATTCCGAATTTTTCACTGTTAGCGAAGCCATTGATAGCTCTCACGTGCAAGGACGTTTCGACTCCTTTGCCATGGACGGAGGAATGTCAGAAAAGTTTTTCTGAACTACGTGATGCACTGTGTTCGGCTCCCGTGTTAGGTACTCCTGATTACAGCAAGCCATTCACATTATACGTTCACGAGAGGGAATGTTGTGCGTTGAGTGTTTTAACGCAACAATTTGGTGGCAAGCAGCGCCCGTGTGCATATTTTTCCTCGACCTTAGACCCGGTAGCTAGAGCGTTGCCAAGTTGCTTGAGGGCGACAGCGGCAGCAGCGGCGTCTATTCGGCAGTCCGCAGGTCTTGTTATGGATAATATGCTCATGGTGATGGTTCCGCATGCAGTTGATACTCTTTTGAATCGGACAAAGACTCAACATCTGACGAGTGCAAGGTTGTCTGGGTACGAGCTGACCCTTTTGGCAAGTCATATACAGATCAAACGTTGTAATGTACTGAATCCGGCGACATTGTTGCCGATTAATATGGAATCAGATGATGTGCCACCACATGATTGTTATTTACGAACTGAGGAAGAAACAAAAGGTCGTGTGGACCTGAAAAACACTCCCTTGACAGATCCCGATGGTACTTTGTATGTGGATGGCTCGTGCTTTAAATTGCCGAATGGCGATGTGACGACTGCGTATGCTGTAGTGACGTTGAGCACGGTTGTGGAAACTGCAAGATTGAATCAGAATTCAGCACAAGCTGCAGAGTTGATTGCATTGACAAGAGCGTGTGTTTTGTCTAAAGGAAAGCGAGTGAATGTGTTTACCGACAGTCAGTACGCATTTGGTGTTGCGCATAACTTTGGAAGATTGTGGAGTGAAAGAGGATTTATGACATCGCATGGTACGAAGATTCAGCATGGGCAGCTCGTGAATGACCTTTTGGATGCACTTACACTGCCTAAACAAGTGGCGATCGTTAAATGTAGTGCACATCGGAAAGTGACGGATGATGTTGGTCGTGGTAATGCGTTTGCGGATGAGATTGCTAAGGAAACGGCTAAGGATCTTGCGACCCGAATGTATGTCACGAGTTCAGTGAGGTGGCCGACGGAGACTGGTATGTGTGAAAATACTATTGAGAGCGTGAAAGCAATTCAGAACGAAGCTACTAAAGCTGAAAAGACTAAGTGGAAAGAAAGTACGGGAAAGTTGGACATGCATGGATGTTGGGTTGACCTGACGGAATGTCAGAGGTGGATGTTACCAGATGCGTACGTATTAGCTGTTGTGACGATGGCTCATGGGTTGTCACATATCAGTGCGAAAGGAATATGTAGGTTTTTGTCCCCTGTATGGAGGAATGAGGGTATTGCTAAATGTGCCGAGAGAGTGGTTAAGAATTGTATGGTGTGTTTGATGCACAATCCTGGCAAGGGCACTCCCACTCCACCTGGTCATTTTGCTCCTCCTGTTTGTCCCTTTGAGGTTATCCAGCTGGACTTTATCCATATGGAGAGATGCAATAACCTGAAGTATGTTTTGGTTGTGGTTTGTGCGTTCTCCAGATGGATTGAGGCCTATCCTCTTAAGGATAACACTGCCCTGTCCACAGCAAAAATCCTTTACTTTCCTCGGTATGGAATGCCACGGATTGTATGGTCGGATAATGGAAGTGAGTTTGTGGGAAGTGTAATGCAGAGTGTGTGCAAGGGCCTTGGAATTCGTCAAAAATTCCATAGTGCTAATCATCCACAGGCAGCGGGTTTGGTTGAAGGGTACAATGGTACCCTGAAACTAAAACTCGCGAAGATACAGGCTACGACTGGTCTATCATGGCCTGATGCCTTGCCTCTGGCTCTCCTATCGACCAGAGCGACCGTACACTCTCGAGTAGGGCTTAGCCGATATGAGATTGTGTTCGGCCGCCCTGCGAATATTTGGGGGGTCCCGAGGCCAAGGGCTTTTGATAGTCTTGAGTATCTAATGTTAATTGATTACCTGCATGATTTGACCACTAAACTACGGTTAATCCATCAACAGGTCTTTGAAGCTCTACCGGCGCAGACAGAGGGTCCTGGACACCAGCTCCGGCCAGGCGACTGGGTCGTTACCCGAAATTTCGGTCGGAAACGTAACTTGGAGCCAAGATTTGTAGGACCCTTTCAAGTCTTGTTGACAACGAGGACTGCGGTTCGACTGGAGGGCCGGAAGAACTGGGTACACGCCAGCCACACGAAAAAGGTACCGATCCCCTTACCAACGGATGGTTGGGTGAGGACTGGGATTTCGGCAACAGAAACTGAGACTCCTTTGCACTTTGTGCCGTTTAGCGACGCTCAACCTGTGGGGAATGATTTGTCACTGCCAAACCCACATGTGGAGTCATCGGTAGCAGAGAGCCCAAGGTCTGACTCGTTGTCCACTTCATCGAATACTGTTGCGCCAGCTGAACAATTGTTTGTAGAGCAAACTCGACCTGGAAGAAGTCGATACTTTCTTCGTTCAAGGACTAATAAAAATTAGTTGTATATTTGCTTTTTGATGCTATGAACATTATGGACAATTATATCCTTTCTTTTTGAGTTTTTATGTGCTGTCCCACGGCTAAGAGATTTGTAATAACACTGAACGTTTCGAGGAAACCTCTCCATCCGGGTCACCGTAGGGCCGTGCGGGTACTCCTTTCTGTTTAGCAGGTTTCTGACGCTAGGTCGGTTACTTTTGTCGATTCCTGGGAACTCCTGGGGATTGATAATCGCTACTCAGAACGAAGTGCGTCAAGTACGTCACGGACGGTTTGTAGAGGATGGCATTCTCTAAGCTGTTGGAAGTAGAACGGATGTCGGCGCAGAGATCAGAATAAAGAAGAGTTGTACGTACAAATGTTTTTTGTTTCAGGTGTTCCTACTGTTCCTGACCGTATCCATGTTATTGGTGGGTGGAGTGTATTTTGGAGTACAGTTGTTATTACCTTCTGTTTCACCTACCTTTTCTCCTAAACTAAGCTCCCTCACCACTGTTTCCCCACATTCTTTTCATCCTCTGCCTCAACATGAACAGGTTAGGCGTGCGGAATTTATGAATAACTCCTTCGTTCAACTTCTACATCAGCATCAGTTGGTGATGAATACTACCAATTGTTGGGTGTGTGGGTTAATGCCACATACCATGGATAGGGGTATTCCATATTTGGTCCTTCCTTACAGCTCCCAGGGTTCGGCTCAAGCATTCCAAACTATGTTCCGTAGTGCACTAGATTCCTACCCCAGTCGAGAGCCACGTTCTGCCAATTTTGGTCCTGGGCCGTATCACAAACCCTTGGCGATAGCGATAGCGGATTTGGATAGAGATGTTTTTGATGCATCGCTTATCCCAAATGAAGAGGTACAGGCTTATAAGGATCTGAGCGAGGCTGAGTATAGTACGTCAGTGGGTGATAGACAGCTTAAGAGCTCGTCCCCAATATGGATTGTACCACACCTCGGTAATTTCTGCTTGAAAGGTTTGGGTCGAAATCCGAGAGCACAACTTGGGAACAGTGCTTGCACTGACACGTATGTTCTGCCGATGCTCTCCTCCCCTGTTTTTCTGACTGCTAAGGGCACTTATTTTGTATGCTATGAACGCGCATATACATGGTTACCCCGTGATTTTTCGGGTACCTGTTATATTGCGAATCTTTTACCACCGACTTTCACTGTCGCCTCAGATTATCACAAAACTAGAGTTGTGAGAGGCGTTATTAGCAAAGAGGATACTGCCGGTCAAGAAGCAGGAGACTTCTTTAAGGGTTTCTTGCCGTTTTGGGGACCTATGGTTAATAGTAGGAACCTAAGACAGTTGACACGTGTAGTTGAGTCGACTGCTAATATTACTGCAAGTGCCCTTGGTAATTTAACAGCTGAACTTCAGGCGGATAGACTCATGACGTTGCAGAACCGTATGGTTCTAGATGTTGTTCTCGCAGATAGAGGTGGTGTGTGTAAAGTTATCCATTCGAGTTGTTGCATTTTTATTCCTGACAATGCTCCAACTGTCTACCAAGCCATCTCGAAGTTGCACAAGATTTCCGAGTCCATACACGTGGACGAAGGTAATTGGACGCTTCTAGGATGGTTTTGGGGCCTGATGTCAACTTGGGGTTGGAAGATTCTGATGATCGTAGGGGTTGTTGTAACGTTTCTGTTCACGTGTTGTCTTTGTGTACAGTGTGGTCCAGCCTTATGTGGCCTATGTGCTACAACGTGTATAAGACGGCCATCTGTTACCAAGGAGACGTTGATGAATAGAATGATGTTCCAGCAGCAACTGAACGATCTGATGAATATTGAAATAGATTCTGATCTTGACTAATGCTTGCCTACATGAGGGCAAAAGGAGCGTCTGAGGTTCCGTGTGTGACGGAACGACACTTTTGAGTGGTGACGAATATGGATGAGTTGGGTATCTACGAACCGCAAATGACGAGTATAGTGGGTGTACGCAGTTTCGCTACGCAACCACGTATGGTTCGTCTTATTTTTGGGTTTGTTCATCTGAACCCTCGGGTTCCATTTTAGATACGGCATCCATTTTGTTTCTTGCCCTCAAGTAGCCAGCGAACGGACTTTGTCCGCTTCGTGACCCTGGGACTCCCAAGCTTACACGAGGGACACGTGTTCCTTTGAGTATGACTTTTATGACGAGGGAAATGACACGACGAAGGCAGATGGCCCCGCTCAAGGCTCATCTTGCCGTGCCGGTCTATTGTTTCAGTCATGCATACATTAGACACGGGGTCTCTGATCCCGTTATCAAGTTCCCTTTATTACTCCTAACACTCTTCTCTAATCTGTTGTGCATCCTTGTCCTTTCTTTGCATCTGTTTTTGTCCCTTTTCCTAATGTGTTTACGGTCAGGATGGAATGTGTTTTATTGCAGAGAAGATATGTTTTTACAGTTGGGAACTGGCAATACTGTTGTAATTATGTTCCGGCCTCCTGAAACATGAACGCGACTCTTTTGAAGTTTATTGTGGGAACTGAGTTGTAATCTTTGTTCACCATACTGTTCTATGGGAAAAACGTGTATAAAAGGAGCGATCCACTTTTGCAACTCGAAGCAGTCTCCGAGAACCTACACGTTGTGTACTTCTTGTGACCTCTGTATCCCTGCAGTAAATAAACGCTGATCTCTGACGTCGCTGGAAGTGTCCCGTGTCTCTGTGTTTGGTACGCCAGAACAGGTAACCCACGAAGGTTTCAGGTGTTGTTCCCTGGCACCGCTGGGTCTTAGAATAACCCAGTCCTTCACAAGTACCATTCTGGATTGCTAAAAAATAGCCCAGTTGGAAGCGGTATTTCCCCGTCCTAGTCCTCAAGAAAAACACAGGATGATAACAGTTTACTTGTCAATGGGAATGGTTTCCTCCCTGTAAGATTGTACCACATGCGGAACGATCTTTGCTGCAGTACACATTAGAATACACAGTACCCCGACCGGGTGTGCTTACTCTGGGGAGGCAAAGTTAAGCGGGCTGCGAGAGATATTCGAGGCATTTGGCTCTTTTAAATATTCTTGTTTTTAAAAATCATTCTTACACACTCTCTCCTGCTGATTACTAGAGCTGTACCTGACCGGCAGAGGTGCCCGTCCGTGTGAGAGGGCCCGTCTCACGGCGGTCAGCATTCTAGTCTTTTTGCCTTCAACACATCAATTTGCGCGCTGGCGCGAGCGCAGCATGTGAGACGCTGACTCTGACGCGGGTGCGCTTACTCTGGGGAGGCAAAGTAAAGCGGGCTGCGAGAGATATTCGAGGCATTTGGCTCTTTTAAACTTTCTTGTTTTTAAAAATCATTCTTGCACACTCTCTCCTGCTGATTACTAGAGCTGTACCTGACCGGCAGCGGTGCCCATTCGTGTGAGCGGGCCCGTCTCTTGGCGGTCAGCATTCTAGTCTTTTTGCTACCAACACATAAATGTACGCACTGGCGCGAGCGCAGCGTATGTAGCACTGACTCTGACGCGGGTGCGCTTACTCTGGGGAGGTAAAGTAAAGCGGGCTGCGAGAGATATTTGAGGCATTTGGCTCTTTTAAACTTTTTTGTTTTTAAAAATCATTCTTACACACTCTCTCCTGCTGATTACTAGAGCTGTACCTGACCTGCAGCGGTGCCCGTCCATGCGAGCGGGCCCGTCTCACGGCAGTCAGCAAACGACTCTTTTTGCCACCAACACATAAATTTGCGCGCTGGCGCGAGCGCAGCATGTTAGACGCTGACGCGGGTATGCTTATTCTGGGGAGGCAAAGTAAAGCGGGCTGCGAGAGATATTCGAGGCATTTGGCTCTTTTAAACATACTTGTTTTTAAAAATCATTCTTACACACTCTCTCCTGCTGATTACTAGAGCTGTACCTGACCGGCAGCGGTGCCCGTCCGTGCGAGCGGGCCCGTCTCACGGCGGTCAGCTTTCTAGTCTTTTTGCCACCAACACATAAATTAGCATGCTGGCGCGAGCGCGTCGATGGCACGCCGAAGGCGCGCTTAAGGCAAGCCCGTCTGCGCCCGTCAGTGCCCGACACATGTCCGTGGCCAGGACCCCTGTTCCGGCGGTGTCTGTACGCTATACACCTCAGTTGCTCTATAAGCTCCGGCCACCACCCCGTGGGGCCTGTGTCATGTTTAATCTTCAGGATGATGTTGCTTTACTCCGTTGCACTCACTGTAACTTTGTGACGCTTACTAACACTAACAGTAATATGCTGAGTCAGGTTGACACCGCATGCCGAACTGTTTCCGGCGGTAAGGATGTTTTCCTTACTCCGGCTGTCCTACGTACTGGCATATTACCTGCTCTGAGTAGGAAAGAGGAGCGGGCTTCACTGAAGACATTTAAGGGCATTCTTTTAAACGTGCGATCGGTGGCCAAGCATAAACTTGAGCTCGAAATCCTTTTAAGTGCACATAACCCTGATATGGTTTTCTTAACCGAGACTTGGGCTGAGGCTGCCTCCGCCCCAGACTGGAATGTCGCTCTGCCCCCAGGTTACGCTGTCCTGTCACTGGACCGCTTTGGCAGTAGAGGTGGGGGTATCACCATTGTTTACAAGCAAACTCTTACTGTCCAGACCAGGACTGTGATAGATCTTCATGCTGAAGCACTCCATATTGCCATCAAGCTGAAGGAGGTTACGATTTTTCAGGGCCTGCTGATCTATCGACCTCCTGGCCCTAGGGCCACCTTCTCTTTGGTCCTTATGACATATATGGAATCCTGTAAGGACTCAGACTCGTATTCCATCTTGGGCGATTTTAACTTCCACTTGGAATCTACCACTAGTTCGGATACGAATAGACTCCGAGATGTTATGGCAGCCTTTGGCCTACATCAGCTAGTGACTGTACCAACGCACAAATGTGGCCATACTCTTGACGGGCTGTTCTCTAACCATCAAGATATTATTTATTGCAGGCCGATGCGCTTCCCTGGACTGACAACAAAGCAGTTTTCTTCGAGGTCTCGGCTAGGCTTGCTGGTATGGGCACTCCTCACAAACCGGTTAAGGTCGTGTTTTGGCGGTGGTCTAAAATCACCAGCACTGATCTAGCGGCTGCCCTTGATCATTTTCGCCCTATCTTAGACTCAGATAATGACATGGCAGCGGCACAGTTTAATGACTGGATTATGGCAGCAATCAACCGTGTTGCCCCCACACAGACAGCCACTCTCAATAGGCGGCCTGCAGTTGCTCCATGGGCAGCTTGTTTCGCCCTGACCAGGGTTTCTGCAATCAGCTGGCTTCCTTTATTTATGATAAAGTTCAAACTATATACGACGATCTGTTGAACCTTTTAATCCCAGTTCCTGGTCAAGTTACTTCCCAACTTTTTCTGCCACCTGAGACTAGGCAGGGTGGTTTTTCGAGTTTTGGCTCCCTGTCTGTTGTGGCTGTAACAGACCTGTTATATATTACTAAGTCAGGGTCCGTCTCTGACCCTTGCCCCCTGTCGGTCTTGCATTTGGTTGCGGACAAGATCGGTCCCCTACTCTTAGCCTTCTAATTAACCAAGTTCTGGTCTCAGGGACCTATCCCACTGCGTGGAAGACGGCTAGTGTCAGACCAATCTTGAAGAAAGCTTTGCTTGATCCAACTGAGTTTAAAAACTACCGACCAATCTCAGGTCTGCCTTTAGTTGCCAAGATCATGGAAAAGCACATGAATACCACGCTCTCCGAATACTTGGACCGCAACAGCTTACTTGATCCGTCTCAGCATGGATTCCGCTCTAATCACTCTACCGAGTCTGCTCTTATTGCTGCAGCGGAGGGGATCCGGATGGCCGTCGACGGAGGTTGGAGAGCTATTTTAGTCCTCCTCTATCTGTCAGCTGCTTTTGATAGTGTCAATCACACGGGCTTATTGCAACGACTAAAGGAAGCATGCATTAGTCACCGAGCCCTGGTCCTTCTTTCTTCTTTTTTGTAGGATAGACAGCAATCTCTCAACTGGGAGGGCCTAACATCAGATAATTTTAATTTGACCTGTGGCGTTCCGCAAGGTTCTGCTTTATCCCCCACCCTATTTAATCTCTATGTGAGACCTTTGGCCGCCGTTGTTAGGAAGCATGGTTTTTCCTTCGTCTCCTACGCGGACGATTCGCAACTGGTCATTTCGTTATCAGATACACCAGAGTTAACAGCGGGGCGGTTCCATGCGTGTCTTAAGGACATCATGGCCTGGATGACGCAGAGTTTCTTAAAGATTAACACGGAAAAGACTGAAGTTATGGAATTCGGGAATGGACCACCAATCTGGAACAACCTTTGGTGGCCATTGGAGGCAGGACTCTGTCCTCTCCCTGTTGAAAAGGTTAGAAATCTTGGCGTCATCTTTGACAACAAAATGAATATGTCAGTGCATGTTAACAGCATAACCTCTGCCTGTTTTTTCCTGCTCAAATCTCTCCGCAAAATCTTTCCTTTTATTCCCGTCGCTCTCCAGAAGACGGTAATCTTTTCATGTAGAGACTTGACTATTGCAACGCTATGTTTTTGGGCATCGATAAATTCCAGATTAGTAAAATTTAATCGTTGCAGAATGCCGCAGTTCGTGTTTTGTTACAAATTCCTAAGGGCCACTCCATTTCCTCCGCTAGGAGATCATTGCACTAGCTCCCGGTCCAACAGAGAGTTGAGTTTAAGGCACAATATAGTGGTGGCTCCACCTACTGTCAGAATCTTTTCAGACCCTACGTCCCCCGACGAGATCTACGTTCACCCAATCTTGGCCTGATGTGTACCGCTAGATACAGACGTACTAGATGGGGTGGCCGCACATTCTCCATCTGTGCCTCCCAATTATGGAATAAGCTTCCAGCCTTTATTCGCCTTGAGCCAGACCTCCTTTCCTTTAGGAAAGCCCTGAGGTCTAGGCTGTTTAATGTCCTTTAGCTCTTTAGTTCCATCGTTTCCATTGTTCTTCCCACACCACAGCACCAAGACGCCGTTTGGCATTAGAGCGCTCAATAAGCCTCTTTATGCTTTATACTTTATATCAGTAATTCCTGAGGTATTGAAAAAGATACAGAATGAGTACAGTGCAGGACCTGCCCTGGACTTGGGCATGAAACTGTTTACTAGTTGCGACCAAGTTTTGACAATTATGCTGATCAACATAAAGTGGGAAGCAGCAGCCCTACAGCAATGCTTGAGGGAAACACCTTCTGCCAATCAGGAGCATGTATTACCAAAAATTATCAAGGACACATATGCCTCACTAGAAAGAGATGGTTTGGGAGCCAAACCATTGAAACCAAAAATGGTGAGTAGTTCTGACTAACCCTGGGTGTAGTGTACGTAGTCACGCTACACGTAGCTACGCAAAGTTGTGCTTGTGTTTTGCGAGCAACGCAAGCATGCGTAGTTGCTTTTCCCGTCCATTTGCAATGCGTTTTTCTTGCTCGCGAATGTGTATTCCGTGTTCGGGAGTCTGTTTGCATGCTCGGGTGGATAGTATCTCGCAAACTTACCCATGCGGTCACATATGGGCGCGGCCATCTTATTTTTCACTTGTCCCGCCCATTCGCGATGCCTTATTTCTAACCCAGGGCGGTGAACTACGCTCCGCTCATGGAGTTTGCATAGTTTTGGTAACTTCGCAGTTCACGTAGAACGTGTAGTTACCAAATACTATGCAACCTGCGGCGTAGCGTAGCTGTTTTTCGACTTCACGCGCTAATGACTTACCCTGGTTCTGCGTTTGCCGACTCAATTTTGTATCTGTTAGCATGCGCCAAGAGATTTGGAATCCGGCCGCACGATTCCGCGAGAGTGTGCGAATGCTAACACGTCATTCGGACGCGCGACCTGACTTCCTGCGGCAGTCTTGGTAAGATCGAGATCTTGAACATGCAGAAACTACAATCTAGCGAAGAATATATATTGAGCATCATAAAACCTTCTCGAAAATTATCATTTTACTCAAAAAACTCCTCAGATTGTGATTTGGCTGTAGTTTTGTGCAAGGAGTCCTTTTTCTTTTTTTACTTTTTTTTCAGTACAAGCTGACATGATAGCTACTAAACACTTGCAAACACAAGTAAACGTCTGGAACCTGCTAGAATGAGTAGTTCCCAGATTATCAGTGTATACCTACATCACGTTCATTGAAGGTGAAACAGTCCTGATCGCATATAAATCTCATCCGTACACAAATGCTGAAAATGAGTTTGCAGCAATGAAAAACATTCTGACAGCAGTACAGACTGCCATAGTGAGAGAAAGAGCACTAGCACAGCAGAAACACATTATTGTGGTTACTCTTATACTGACTCTAGAAGCAGTAACTTAAACCAGCATTCCAAATGCGAAGGCATTGCATCCACGTTGGATACAAGGGGGTAATTCTATCACTGCAACAGATGTAGAATAAAGATACAATCCAAGACTTAAAACACAAGCATTCTTGCAAGAATATCCTCTCCCAAATGAAATCTTGCCTCAAGATCAGTAGGAACATATCATTTATACTGATGGTTCTGTGCAACCTGCCATTGGAAGTGAACAGCAATATTGCGCTGAGTGTGCTATAGTAAAAGTGTCATACGCGAGGGTACATTTCATCCCAGCAATAGGACTACACAATCTCTAGGAGATTGTACAGGGCGGTTGGCAGAACTAAAAGCCCTGATACTTGTATTACAATGCAAATATCTGGAGTACAGAGGGCACTCAACAGCATAACAAGATAGTCCTAGGGAGGTCGCACCCCTTATGAAATCCTGTATGGGACACGAATGTGGGTACCTGATCTCGATTGTGCCAGCACAGTGTTGGATGCATTTGAAATTAAGGACCGTTTTGCTGTCTTACAGGAACTCAATGAATTCTGAGCGCTACAAAGCAGCATCAAATCCAACGCACCACCGCTGGGGAAGTGAAACCAGTTCCAACAAAACCTTCTGAAGATTGGGGATCTGGTCAGGGAAAAGATCACAGACAGAAGAGAGTTTGGGCCATCATACAAAACAGCTGTACCTGTCCTGGCAATAGCGGGAACAAGGGCTCTACTCCTTCCGTCAATGGCCGGTAAAATAAAAAAAGATGATTTATCTCCATTGATTTGGTTAAAGCGCTTCGTGTGGCTGATTCTCAACACTAGGCCCTGTGGAGTCCTGAGTAGCTGCAGAGCTCTATTAGCTACTACACAGCAGCCGCGGCCCGTGGAGGGAGTTCCGTGGGGAGGTAAGGCGGGGCGGGGGAGGGGCAGGGTGGGGGGTTCTAAAAACTGGAATATGGATAATTGAAGGTAAGTAAACAATTAAATAAATAAAACGAATTTCGTAACGTGCGCTGCATCGCTCGATGAAGCGCACGCTACGAAATTTGTTTTATTTATTTAATTGGGGGTAATTTTCCTCCGAATTACTAGGGAGAGGGTCAGTCAGACCTCCGTGAGGTCAGGCGATTCTGAAACAGGGGAATGCAGAACCCAGGCCTTCCCGCCTGGTCCCCCAGGGGCCTGGGTACGCACCTGCCTCTCAGCCCCTTCCCGATGGTCCTTTTTCTCTGAGTTTGCTCAGTCAGAACTTTGTGAGTTCCAGCGATTCCGAAACAGGGTAATCCAGAACTCGGGCCTGCCCGCCGGGGCCCCCAGGGGCCCGGGTATGCGTCTGCCTCTCAGCCCCTTCCTGATGGGCCTTTCCTTTGAGCCTTCTTGCCCCAGGAGCAGGCAGGGATGTGAAGTCGCCAACCCCCCCGAGCAGGGCGGCCTGCCAGGGGATGCCCTGGCCGTACTCTGATCGATTTGGCACTCTCAGTCCATTTAGGGATAGACTGTTTGGCCAGCTTTGGCTGTTGTTTCAAGCAAGGAGCTTCCACCCCGCACAGATTGTCTGACTCGAGGGCCTACTGCCTGGCGGGAGGCCTTTCTCCCTACCCAGCAGAGCGAAGGCAGAGCGGCCCCAGCAGCTCATGCCCCCCAGTGGTCTGACCCAAGCGGAAGGTGTCGGGTGGTGCCAGGACCTCAGATGCTGCTGCCCGGCAGGTCCATAGGCCCTGTGCGCCATGCCGTCACCCCTCTCCGCCCAGCACATTTCCACAGCAGCTCAGAACAACTGTTCCGAGGGGTGCCGCTACCACCAGGCTCCAGCACCCCTGCGTCTTGCTCAGGCTGCGCCTCAGTCTGCCTCCCTCTTCTGGGGGAGATGGCTGGGCCCACCGTGCCCATGTGACCACACTTCTCCACATCCCTCCAACGAGCCCTCCAGCCCAGCCGGGCAGGCTCCTTCCCCTAGCAGGCTCCCGAGAGGGAGGGGAGTGCGAAGGTTGTCCCTTCGGGGAGATGGGCACGCGGCCCCCCCGAACCCACCCCATTAGCAGGTTCAGCTACCTGGTTGATCCTGCCAGTAGCATATGCTTGTCTCAAAGATTAAGCCATGCACTTGTAAGTACACACGGCCGGTACAGTGAAACCACAAATGGCTCAATAAATCAGTTATGGTCCTTTGATCACTCCATCTGTTACTTGGATATTTGTGGTAATTCTAGAGCTAATACATGCCGAGAAACACTGACCTCCCGGGATGCGTGCATTTATCAGACCAAGACCAATCTGGGCTCGCTTTGGTGACTCTAGATAACCTTGGGCCGATCGCACGTCCCCGTGAAGGCTACAATACATTCAGATGTGTGTCCTATAAACTTTCGATGGTACTTTCTGTGCCTACCATGGTGCGCATGGGTAACGGGGAATCAGGGTTTGATTCCGGAGCGGGAGCCTGAGAACCGGCTACCACATCTAAGGAAGGCAGCAGGAGCGCAAATTACCCACTCCCAACTCGGGGAGGTAGTGACAAAGAATAACAATACAGGACTCTTTCGTGGCCCTGTAATAGGAATGAGTACACTTTAAATCATTTAACGAGGATCCATTGGAGGGCAAGCCTGGTGCCAGAAGCCATGGTAATTCCAGCTCCAATAGCGTATATTAAAGTTGCTGCAGTTAAAATGCACGTAGCTGGATCTTGGGATCAAGCTGGCGTTCTGCCTTGAGGCGAGCTACCGCCTGTCCCAGCCCCTGCCTTGAGGCGCCCCCTTGATGCTCTTGACTGAGTGTTTACTTTGAAAAAATTAGAGTGTTCAAAGCAGGCTGGTCGCCTGAATTCTTCAGCTAGGAATAATGGAATAGGACTCCGGTTCTATTTTGTTGGTTTTCGGAACTGGAGCCATGATTAAGAGGGACGGCTAGGGGCATTCGTATTGTGCCACTAGAGGTAAAATTCTTGGACCGGCGCAAGACGAACCAAAGTGAAAGCATTTGCCAAGAATGTTTTCATTAATCAAGAATGAAAGTCGGAGGTTCGAAGGCAATCAGATACCGTTGTAGTTACGATCATAAATGATGCCGACTAGGCTTCCGGGAAACCAAAGTCTTTGGGTTCCGGGGGGAGTATGGTTGCAAAGCTGAAACTTAAAGGAATTGAGGGAAGGGCACCACCAGGAGTGGAGCCTGAGGCTTAATTTGACTCAACACAGGAAACCTCACCCGGCCCGACAGGGAAAGGATTGACAGATCGATAGCTCTTTCTCGATTCTGTGGGTGGTGGTGCATGGCTGTTCTTTGTTGGTGGAGCGATTTGTCTGGTTAATTCTGATAATGAACGAAACTCCTCCATGCTAACTAGTTACGTGACCCCAGCGGTCGGCGTCCAACTTCTTAGAGGGACAAGTAGCGTTCAGCCACATGAGATCGAGCAATAACAGGTCTGTGATGCCCTTAAATGTCCGGGGCTGCTCGCGCGCTACACTGAATGGATCAGCGCGTATCTACCCGTCGCCGACAGGTGCGGGTAACCCGCTGAACCCCGTTTGTGATAGGGATTGGGGATTGCAATTATTTTCCATGAATGAGGAATTCCCAGTAAGTGCGGGTCATAAGCTTGTGTTGATTAAGTCCCTACCCTTTGTACACACCACCCGTCGCTACTACCGATTGGATGGTTTAGTGAGGTCCTTGTATCGGCCCTGCCGGGGTCAGCAACGACCCTGGCAGAGCACCGGGAAGACGATCAAACTTGACTATCTAGATGAAGTAAAAGTCGTAACAAGGTTTCCGTAGGTGAACCTGTGGAAGGATGATTAACGGCGGAGCAGCTCGAGTGACCGATGGTGCCAGCCCGAAGCCCTTGGCTACCTCCTGCAAGCACACACTTTAGGCACAGGGCCCAGCCCTGCCCTGGTGCGCCCCAGCCGTCAGAGCGGTCCGTGGCCGCATGGGGTGCTCGGGTGAGATCCAGGCCTTTGGCGGGCCTCTTCCCCCCGGGGAGGACCCTACTGATATGCAAGGGACCGGGGACAGGGGGCGGCCCCTGTCCCTCTTTGGGAGGGTCACAGCAGTAGGCCCTCCCAAGATGGAACCCAAGATCACCCGTCATGACCCGTCAGTGGGGGGAAACTGAATGGCAGTGCCTCATCAGGCTGGTAAACACCCCCCTTTGAAAGGCCCTGCAGCTGTCTGGGCTCTCTGGTGCCCATTTCCCAGCTCCACCAGGAACCGGGCGACCGAGGAGTGGCCCTTCTTGTGAGGCAGTGTGGGCCTGGAAGAGAAGGGGCCAAGGGCCTGCGAGGGGACCCCGGCTCCTCTCAGTGGGAGGCGTGTGGGATGGAGAGCTACCTGGCTTCCGGTGCCGCCGACCTGGGCAAAGGTGTGGTGAGCTGAAAAAAGCCAGCCTGCCTGCATGGCTCAGGCCCACCGGCAACAGGCAGCTGACGTCCATGTGGAGTGACCCTCCCTCGTTGCCAGGTACCCGGTCTGAACTGGTCCTGTGCGGCTAAGGGGTTTGAAGACTCGTGTGGTCCCTTCTTGTTAGTCTGGGAGGGACCGGTGGCTGCAGGGCTGCCTACTCCTGTCACTCTGGGAGCCCCCTCCCTCGCCTGTGGGTGTGTCAGGGGGGACTCCCGGGCCAAGCGCCTGCTAATGTTATTTTTCTCCCAGCAGTGCAGTCTGACTCCCAGAGGGGAAGCCTTGAACGGAGCACCCGGGCTGCCTGCTGCACGGGTGGTGGACGTACGGTGTCGCCTTCCTCCTCCCTCTCATGCACCCGCAGGTGGGCGAACGTTTTCAAAAAGTTGCCTGTGATCACTCGGCTAGTGCGTCAATGAAGAATGCAGCTAGCTGCGAGAATTAGTGTAAATTGCAGGACACATTGATCATTGACACTTCAAAAGCATCTTGCGGCCCTGGGTTCCTCCTGGGGCTACACCTGTTTGGGGGTCGCTCGATTGTCAATCACCCTGGGGATTCCCCGGGACGTGGCTGGGGCCGTCGCAGGGTTAGCTCTACTTCCCTTCGTCCCCCTACAAGGTCAAACTCCAATCTCCCATGGCAGTGTCCCTCGCCGGGTCCTGCCGCGCAGGTATGCCGCCGGCGCACCTAGCCCCGAGAAGGGGCATGTCCTGAGGTGCCTGGCTGCATACCACACGTGGCTGTCTGTGGTATCCCACCGGCTGCCCGTGCGCACTCCTCTGGGGCACCCACCTCCATTGTCAGCTTGCCAGCGAGGGCGAAACCCCTCCAGATCCAATCCGGGGAAAGAGGGCGTACGCTGTCAGGATGCCAGACCCCTGCTCTTGAAGGGAGTTGGCCTTCCCTGGGTCCTCCTTAACGCTTTGGCGTTTTCTTCTGACTACGACCTCAGATCAGACATGGCGACCTGCTGAATTTAAGCATATTACTAAGCGGAGGAAAAGAAACTAACCAGGATTCCCCCAGTAATGGCGAGTGCAGAGAGAAGAGCCCAGTGCCGAATCCCCGCCCGGTGGTGGGTGTGGGAAATGTGGCGTACAGAAGACCGACTCCCAGCTTTGCTCAGGGAGCCCAAGTCCTCGAGGTTCACCCCAAGGATAGTGTTAGGACGGTAGTCGCCCCCGATGCACTGGGATCGGATCTTCTCGGAGTCGGGTTGCTTGGGAATGCACCCCAAAGCAGGTGGTAAACTCCATCTAAGGCTAAATACGGACACGAGACCGATAGCTAACAAGTACCATAAGGAAAAGTTGTAAAGAACTTTGAAGAAAGAGTTCAAGAGGGCGTGAAACCGTCGAGAAGTGAATGGGTGGGGTCCGTGCAGTCCGCCGGGAGGATTCAATATGGTGGGAAGGTCGGTGTCCTTGGAGTTCCGGATCACCTGTGCAGGACCAGCACACGGGTCCTACCCGGCCACAGCAGGGCGCATTTCCTCTGCGGCAGTGCACCACAACTAGCTCTGGGTCAGATGGGAAGGCTTTGGGGTGGCAGGTGGCCATCCGCTCCAGCGGAGGGTGTTATGGCCCCATAGGTAGCAGCTTTGTCATGACCACGGGGCCGAGGAAGATTTGACCGCCTCGCGCCCTTACCCGGGCACCCATTCCTGGCCGCCCATTGGGGCTCGCTGGGGCGGTTGAAGGGGGCAAGGTCAACTGGGGCAAAGTGTTCTCAGTGCACCCTGACTGAGTCACGCCTCTGGGTGGGGAGGCCAACGTCGGACGCCAGGGGTCTGCAGCGATGTCAGTTACCCACCCGACCCATCTTGAAACACGTACCAATGAGTCTAACTTGTGCACAAGTCGGAGGGCCGAGCGAAACCCTGTGGTGAGATGGAGGTGAGGGCCAGCGCGCGCCAGCTGAGGTGAGATCCCGCCACGCTTCCAGCGGCGGGCACACCACTGGCCCATCTCGCCCCTCTGTCGGGGAGGTGGAGCATGAGCGTGCGTGATAGGTCCCGAAAGATGGTAAACTATGCCAGGGCAGGGCGAAGCCAGAGGAAACTCTGGTGGTGGTCCTTAGTGGTCCTGACGTGCAAATCAGTCATCCGACCTGGGTATAGAGGCAAAAGACTAATCGAACCATCTAGTAGCTGGTTCCCTCTATAGTTTCCCTCAGGATAGCTGATGCTCGGAGAACCCAGTTTTATCTGGTAAAGCAAATGATTAGAGGTCTTGGAGCCGAAACGACCTCAACCTATTCTCAAACTTTAAATGGGTAAGAAGCTCAGCTCGCTGGCGTGGAGCCGGGCATGGAATACGAGTGCCTAGTGGGCCACTTTTGGTAAGCAGAACTGGCACTGCGGGATGAACCGAATGCCAGGTTAAGGCGCCTGATGCCGATGCTCATCAGACCCCAGAAAAGGTGTTGGTTGATATAGACAGCAGGACGGTGGCCATGGACATGGAAGTCGGAATCCGCTAAGGAGTATGTAACAACTCTCCTGCCGAATCAACTAGCCCTGAAAATGGATGGCGCTGGACCGTCAGGCCCATACCATGCCATCGCTGGTGCTGAGAGCCGCGGGGGCTAAGCCACGACGAGTAGGAATTAAAACAGGGCTCCAATCTTTTAAGGAGATGATGTTGAGACATTCATGGTGTTCTATTCCCTCTTAAACCCTCTAAATCGAGCGAGCGCTCGTGCCACCTAACATCCACCTCTAAATTTACTCCACCCAGTTGGAAAACAGTTCCCTCCCACAATACATTAACCTTTACGTCCTCCCAGATGATCATCCCTACAATTCCCCTCAACCCTTTCAGATCCGTTACCCACAACAATAGAGGAGTCAGCGATAACAACCTAAGAAGAGTCCCTCTCACTCAGGACCGCTCCTCTTCCCTCATCTCACCTTGTCTTAAATGCACACTCCTAAACTGTAGATCTGCCTCTAGACACGCAGCTGATATAGCTGACCTCATCATTTCACAGGAGTTAGACCTGATTATCCTAACTGAAACCTGGCTAACAGAATCCTCTACCATACTCATCGACATTCTAGTGCCCCCTGACTACGACATCATTAGATTGGACAGAACAGACAAGACAGGGGGAGGTATAGCCTGTATACATCGTAGCAACATCACTGTAAACAGAGCCATATCGCCTGTATTCCCCATGTGTGACTACTTATGACAGGACATTAGCTGCAATGGCAAACCAGTATGCTCACTCCACATCACCTATCATCCACCAGGAGACAACCTCATCTTCACTGAACACCTCATGGATATGATTTCAACTAACAACGGGCGGCAAAATACCAAAATATTCCTTGGCGACTTCAATCTCCATTGGAATGACAACAACGACACAGTGGTCAATAGCCTCAAAAACCTCCTGGATGATCTAGCCCTCACCCAAACCTGCAACAGCCCTATACACAAAAAAGGCTCAACCCTTGATCCTATAATCTCCAAAATTGACGTCATTCAGTTGGAGTTGATCCAACCCTTTGACTGGTCGGACAATCATATTATCTCCTTCTTTATCAACGAAACAATAAAACTCAACTCGGCTCAATCCACAAAACCAAAGATCTGGAAAAGAGACTTGAAAAAACTCAACCCCAACACATTACCCTCTTCCAGCTACAACCTGCTTCGGCCCCCTGCAGGCACCTCTGACGTCCATGATCTCACCAACCACTACCTCAACTCCATGACTGCGATAATCAACGAGGTAGCCCTCCTGAAACTAAAGAGAGATTCCACTAAAGACTCTAAGCCCTTGTACAACGGTCTTCTTAACGAGGATAGACGGACTCTTAGAACCCTGGAACGCAACTGGAGATCAGCCCCATCTGCTAATCACCTCAAGGTATTAAGGAAAAAGAGAAATGCCTACGACAAAAAGATCAAGCGCACTAAAGCAGACTTCTTCATCCACCAATTAGACCAAGCAAGAAATCGACCCAAAAAACTTTTCGAGTTAATCAAAACTCAATCCAAGGATGCAACTCAATGGCTGCTAAACATAGCCCGTCCACAACCCAACTGTGAAGAATTTTCTACCTTCTTTAATCAGAAGACTGACAGCATCAAGAAGGATCTCCTTAATGACCTATTACTACACACCGCTCCTCATACGAAAACCCTCACCTCACTACCAACCGCACCACACCAAATCCCCTCTAAGTTTGTCCTAAAAAACGATGCAGCCTGGTCTTCCTTTGACACTTACACTGAAGAGGCTTTAGGCAAGATTCTCAATGCCCTGAAACCGGTCCTAGGATGCTTGTTTCCAGTCCAGGGAGGATCTGGCCTGGCAGTTCGGGCTGGACTGTTCCCATAGGGCACAGGGTCAAGACTGATTTGCATATGGCTGGGTCCAAACTGGAATGGCATGGTGAGCAAAAAAACTATGGATTTAAGCCCAGATCTCTGTACTAGGGTGAATGTATGACATTGTTCTGCATTCTGTCCATCAACAGTTCTTTTTGCATGACGCATAAAGCCCTACATCATAATACACCCAGCTACCTCGTACGGAAACTGATGATCTCTGGTGGTTTAAGATCCTCAAGGAGTGCGGAAAACCTACTACTGAAAGCTCAAAGGTTCAACAAGAAGAAAATATATAAACGATCCTTCTCGTGGATGACGCCCAGAATATGGAATACACTTCCCCCTGAAACCAGACTAAATGCCTCTACCTCATCTTTCACAAAGGAAGTTAAAGCGATTCTCAATTTCTCATGGCAAAATTCACCTGAACACAGACTAAATAAACTCTGAGATCTACAGCTCCCTTCCTAGTAATCCGTACTATGTTAAGGCTCCAACTAAACATCCTACTCACTTTTTCTGCCCTTGACTTGACTCAACGGGGATGTTTCCTGTTATGTACCCCACTGCTTTTTGCTATGTATACGTGTGTTACCTGCATTTAGTTGTTTGTATCCCTAACACTTGTTTAATGTAAAGCGCTCTGATAACCGCAAGGATCTTGTTCACACTCTATAAAACTCTCAAAATAAATAAACATCGCAGTACTCAGCAGCACCTGAGAAGGAATGATTACAAATCTGAAAATCATTGAAAAAATCAGTAAAACAACAGGATTAAATCTTAATGTGAAAAAGACACATGGATGTTATGTTATAAAGATAAAATCCTGATTAACAGCTGTGAACCATGGCAGTTTGAAAAGAAAATATTGAAAACATTCATTCAGGAGAAAGTGAGAGATACTGAGGTTCTGGACCTTTAAGAGTCCAGAGGTGCCAGGGGAACAACACCCAAAGACCCCTGAGTTCCTTCCTGTCTTGGTGCACAAATCAACAGAGACACGGGCTTCTCGATGGTGGCGTCAGAGACCAAGGTTTATTTACTGCAGGGACACAGAAATCATAGGAACCACACAAAGGCAGAATCTACGAGACTGTTCGATTTGCAAGAAGTGGGTTGCTCCTTAAATACACGAAATATGTCTTTAGGCAACATTACACAAATATTTCTCATGCCCAACCCGGTATCCCAAACAGACAATAAACATACATCAAACAATAATTAGTCGTAGGTTTTCGGTATTCGATCATGTCTCCTTTTCAGTTTTCCATTCTTTGCCCGATCCTCCCCATCATAAAAATCGTAACCTCCCCATTGTAAAAGCCCAGAAGGAGAGGAGCAGAACCAGGTGCAAGGGATAGAAAAATAGGATAAGAGGTGTTTATGGATCGTAAACGGGCATGGCTACCGTCTTCGGCCTCTCAATCTGGACAATGGACACGAGAACCAGTATAGCAGGATTGGCCTCAGGCAGGGGAGGCAGCTTGATTCTGCCTAGTCACGCAGCGTCAGCTTTCTCGGGGTTTGAGCTTACGTGTCCTTAACAAGGTGATTCTGCCGGGGTCATCGCTCATCCATTGAATATGTGAGGGCAAGAAACAAAATGGATGCCGTATCTAAAATGGATGCCATGATTTAGCAACAGAATACCCTAGTTCTCAGTGAATTCATGCTCGTTGCGCAGCGAAAACACTGTCATGTATATAATTGATCATTTGCGGTTCATTGGTACCAAAATCGTGTCAGTACTACGATACCGAATTCACGGGTTCGGATCGCTACAGAACCTCAGACCGTCCTTTTGCCCTTACATAGGCAATAACTCACTCTATATCAGAGTCCATCTCTATGTTCATCAGGTCACTGATATGTTGCTGGAGCATTATTCTATCTCGGGGCGTATCTCTAAAAACAGGTGGTCTTCTTACGCATGTCGAAATACAAAGGCCACATAATGCAGGACCACACTGAACAATGAGACAGCATGAGAATAGAAATACCAACGCAACACCAGTGACTATCAGAACCTTCCATCCCTATGCAGATAACAGGCTCCAGAACCATCACATTAGTGACCAGTTACCTTCCTCTACATGAATAGAGTCAGAGATTTTGTGTAACTTAGAAATAGCCTTATATACCGTTGGTGCATTATCTGGAATAAAAACGCAGCAACTCGATTGGATCATCTTACATACCCCACCTCGATCTGCAAGTAATACATCAAGAACCATACGGTTCTGTAACGTCATGAGGCGATCCGCTTGGAGCTCAGCTGTCAGATTACTAAGGGCACCCGCAGTTTCTGTAATAGTGGATTCAACTACCCGTGTTAGTTGACGTAAGTTTCTACTGTAGGCCCCCAGAACGGAAGAAAACCTTTGAAGAAGTCTCCTGCTTCTTGGCCAGCAGTGTCTTCCTTACTGAAAACACCTCTCACAACTCTAGTTTTGTGATAATCCGGTGCAGCAGTGTATGTCGGAGGCAACAGTTGAGCGATATAACATGAACCTGAAAAGTCAGCAGGCAGACATGTATATGCTCTGTCTTTGCAAACAAAATAGGTGCCCTTAGCAGCTAAGAATGCAGGGGAAGACTGTGACGGGAAAACGTATGTTTCGGTACAGTCACTCTTCCCTAGTCGAGCTTTCGGATTCCTCCCATTTCCTTGCAAACAGACCTGACCTTGGTGGGGTACGACCCAGATCGGAGTCGAGCTTTTACGTTTGTTCTCACCCAAAGTAATGCCATATTCCGTAACATTCCAACCCATGTAGACTCGCAATTCATCCTTGGGAATAAACGGAGTGTTATTGACATCTCTAACCATGTCAGTAATTCCTTTTACCAAGGCTCTATTAGCGGAGTTATACCTAGTGGAACGCGGAGTTCGCGGGGGATAGGTCTCTAGGGCATAGTCGAACATGGTCTGAAATGCCCAGAATGATCCATTATAACTAAAGGGCAGAACCAGATAAGGGATACCCTTGTCCATGGTATGTGGTATCAAGCCACACACCCAGCAGTTTGTTGTGTTAACCACTAGTTGATGTTGGTGCAAAAGCTGAATGAACGTGTTATTTATAAACTCGGAGCGTCGAGCTTGCTCATGTGCAGGAAAAGGATGGAAAGAATGAAGAGAAACAACAGTCGGAGAAACAGAAACATGGGGAGATACTGTAGATGTAACGGGTGCAAAGATCAATTGAATACCAAAAATTATTCCGCCTGCCAGAGTTATAAAACAATCAGTAGTGTCAGAGCACATTGCGTTAGAAAACATTTGCTATACAATATTTCATACAGTCTCATCTTGCGAGCATTTATGACGTTAGCCCGTCGCAGTTCAGGAAGCTCCATCTTCTACAACCGTTCGTAATGGATGGTTTGTACCTGTTAAAAATTGCCTCTGTCTACCCTGGGAGTTCCCAAAATAAACAGAAGAAACCGACCTTGTGTCAGGTTCCCTGCAAGCTAAAACAAGGCACACGTTACGACCCTACGGTAACCCAGATGGCAAGGTGAAAGAACAACAAAAACAAAAAAGGTAAAAAAAAATTTT
Source organism: Triturus cristatus (assembly GCF_964204655.1). Taxonomy (NCBI): domain Eukaryota; kingdom Metazoa; phylum Chordata; class Amphibia; order Caudata; family Salamandridae; genus Triturus; species Triturus cristatus. The sequence goes on along the minus strand of NC_140588.1, from coordinate 1,115,918,315 downwards.
AGAGCGAACTTCCTGACTGAATGGAAAGCGATGAGATCAATACAGTTTTCAGAAAGAAAGATAATTATGCAATGTTATTGGCTCATAGAATGAGAACGTAGGTTATATCTGTACTTTCCAGGTCTTGTTTGATCTTGAAACAATTGTTCTACAGGTACAGCAATGTTCGAGTCCACAGGTAACAAATGTTCGCCTTGTATAACACTCGGTTCAGGGTTCAAAGGCACAGTTCCTGGTGGGATATCAGAGTTCTGTGTTTTAGTTCGTTTGTCCGTTATGTATTCTGCATCACTGAAGGGGATGAGCCTAGGAACAGGTTCTGTCTCGGATACACCAAATCCCAGTCTAACCCAGTTGTCGTAGGGGAGTGGGAGAGGGACACGCTTCGTATGGCTAGCGTGCACCCAATTCTTTCTTCCAGCTAGGCGTACAGCAGTTCTTGTTGCCAGGAGCACCTGGAACGGGCCCACAAATCTTGGTTGGAGGTTCCGGGTTCGTTCAAAATTCCGCACCACAACTTGATCACCGGGTTTCAATGTGTGGCCTGGACTCTCTGGCAGCTTAGGCAAGGATTCGAATACCTGTTGATGAATAAGGCTCAATTTAGCAGTCAGATCAAAAAGGTAAGTAATCAACATAGGATATTCGATCTGTTTGAATTCCTTTGGCCTAGGGACTCCCCAAACATTAGCAGGACGACCGAACACAATCTCATATGGGCTAAGCCCTACTCGAGAGTGTACAGTCGCTCTGGTGGACAGTAAAGCTAAAGGCAGTGCGTCTGGCGAAGAGAGACCAGTGGAAGCTTGAGTTTTAGCGAGTTTTAGCTTCAAGGTACCATTGTACCCTTCAACCAATCCTGCTGACTGTGGGTGATTCGCGCTGTGAAATTTCTGGGTGATTCCCAGACCCGCACACACACTCTTCATAACTTTCCCTACAAACTCACTTCCATTATCCGACCAAACAATCCGTGGCATACCATATCTGGGGAAGTACTCCTTGAGGAGGATTTTGGCAGTAGACATAGCAGTGTTATCCTTTAACGGATACGCCTCAATCCATCTTGAAAAAGCACAGACTACCACTAGGACATATTTGAGATTATTACACCTGTCCATGTGGATAAAATCCAACTGAATCACTTCAAAGGGATAAGAAGGGGGAGCAAAATGACCAGTTGGGGTTGGGGTTCCCTTGCCAGGGTTATGCATCAGGCATATCATGCAATTTTTCACCACTCTTTCCGCACACTTAGTAATTCCGTCGTTCTTCCATACTGGAGCTAACATTTTACAGATCCCTTTCGAACTAATGTGCGCCGCTCCATGCGCCATCGTGACTACCGCAAGTACATACGCGTCAGGTAACATCCAACGCTGCTGTTCAGACAAATCAACCCAACATCCACTCGAATCCATTTTACCCGTTTTCTCCCTCCATGCATTCTTCTCATTTTCAGTTGCTTCATTCTGGATTGCCTTCACACTTTCAATCGTATTCTCACACATTCCTGATTCAGCAATCCATCTTGCAGACGTTGCAACGTACATTCGGCTCGTCATGTTCTTGGCCGTCTCTTTGGCGACCTCATCAGCAAACGCATTCCCACGGCCAACATCATCCGTAATCTTTCGATGTGCACTGCACTTCACAATCGCAACTTCATTCGGTAGGGTCAGAGATTCCAACAGGTCGTTGACTAACTGTCCATGTTGGATCTTAGTCCCATGGGACGTGAGAAAACCTCTTTCTTTCCACAGCCGTCCAAAACTATGTGCTACGCCAAAGGCGTATTGGCTATCAGTAAACACATTCACTCTCTTTCCCTCAGCTAAAACACACGCTCTCGTTAATGCAATTAATTCTGCAGCTTGGGCAGAATTCTGACTTACTCTTGCTGTCTCAACAATCGTACTCAAAGTCGTAACTGCATACGCGGCCGTCACATCACCATTCTGTAGTTTAAAACAAGACCCATCGACATATAAAGTGCCATCTGGATCTAGTAACGGAGTATCTTTTAAATCAATCCTACCTTTTGTCTCTTCCTCAGTTCTAAAACAACAATCATGGGGCTCTGAATCACTCAACTCTTGAGTAGTCGGCAACAGCGTTGCTGGATTCAATATGTTGCATCGCTTGATCTGAATGTGACTTGCTAAAAGCGTCAGCTCATAGCCTGATACTCTAGCACTGGTGAGGTGCTGAGTTTTCGTTCGATTCATGAGTGTATCCACAGCATGTGGAACCATGACTACTAACATGTTGTTCATGACCAGTCCAGCAGACTGTCGAATAGACACTGCAGCTGCTGCTGTGGCTCTTAAACAACTTGGCAATGCTCTGGCTACCGGATCTAGTGTGGATGAGAAATATGCACAAGGTCGCTGTTTGTCACCAAATTGTTGCGTTAAAACACTCAACGCACAACCTTCTCTTTCATGGACATATAAAGTAAACGGTTTACTGTAGTCAGGAGTACCCAACACAGGGGCTGAACACAGCGCATCACGTAAGTCGGAGAAGCTCTGTTGACATTCATCAGACCATGGCAAAGGACTCGGAAAACCTTTTCCAGTCAGGGCCACCAATGGTTTTGCCATGAGAGAAAAATTTGGGATCCATTGCCTGCAGTATGACGTAATACCCAAAAACGCCCGCACTTCTCTCTGTGTGCTTGGTACAGTCATCTGTGAAATTGCTTTGATTCTTTCTGGGGTCAACCTTCTTCCCTCTTTTGACAAAAGATGACCTAAGTAGGTCACTTCTTGGCAACAATATTGCAGTTTAGAAGGTGAAACCTTGTGATGTAAGTCTGATAAATGACGTAATAAAGAAATTGTAGCTGTTTTGCAAGTTTCCTTGTCATCAGCAGCCAGTAAAAGATCATCTACGTATTGGATCAGAGCAACACCAGGAGGAAGTACAAGAGCATCTAGTTGACCTTTTAACGCTTGGCTGTAAATTGAAGGGCTCTCACAATAACCTTGTGGAGCGCGTTTGAACCTGAAACTGCGACCTCCTAAGGAGAAATCAAAAATGTCTCTACTTTCCTCGGCTATCGGAATGCTGAAAAAGGCATTCTTCAAGTCGATCACTGTAAACCATGTAGCTGAGGCGGGAATCAACGTCAATAATGCAGTGATATCTGGAACCACAGGAAACTGCAGAATCACTATTTTGTTAACCTCTCTGAGGTCAATCACAAATCTGTAGATTGGAGGTTTGGAAGGGTCCGTGCGTTTCAAAATCGGCAGAACGGGACTATTACAGACATTTCCTCTGGTTTCTTCTATCACATCTTTCTGTATTAAGTCTTTCACGATCAGTAAAAGTGCACGTTCACCTTCATTTGAGATCCGATACTGTGGGATTCGTGGGAATCTAACGTTCGCTTTCAGACTAACCACATAAGGGGGAATTTCCAAGAGACCTACATCATTAGGACCAGTCGCCCAAACAGTATCAGGGAGAGAACGTAGCTCCGGTGGCAGATTATCCATTGACATGTACATTGGAGAAATGACTCTCTTACCCAATGTCAGCTGTACTCCCGAAGGAGAACAGTACAGTGTCGCATGTAGGCGTTTCAACAGATCTAAACCAAGCAGATTCTCATTACAACCGGTTGTTAGAATGAGGGGTGCTTCTAGTTCGCATGGCCCAACAGAAATTGACAAAGGACTAGAAACAGGATTGTGAACAGGGGCGCCGGAGAAACCTACTGAAGTATTCGTTAAGCCAGACAAAGGTGCGCCAGGGAGTTTCGCATGCATAATTGAACTTTTTGCCGCACCAGTATCCAACAGAAACGGTTCGACAACGCCTGATGTAACTACTGCGACATACGGTCCACTCTGATCAACTGGAACTGATACTACTCCCTCTCTTTGCCTGTGGCAGTCCTAGTACTCGTTTTTCTGAATCTCTTCATTATTCTCATAGTAATCCTCAACATGATACTGTGAAGATCTACCCAGTTGCGTAGATTGTACATTTCGCTGATTGAAATAATTTGATGAGCGATCAGCCTGTGGAGTCATTGTACCACGTCCTCTACCTCTAGGAGCTTGCATAAATCCACCATTTCCTCTCTGAGCTGGGACGCCACTGGTTTGTGCGTGTAGTACTGGACATTTGTTCTTATAATGGCCCTCCTTTTTGCAATAGGCACACTGATTCCATGCTAACTGTTGTCGGGGCAAACCATAATTAAATCTTTGGGACGTCCCTTGCTGGAATTGTGGCTGTTGCTGAAACTGGGGTCGCTGCTGTGAATCTGACTGATTCGAACGAGGCGGGTACGCCTGTTGCAAAAGAACTTTAGTTTTTAAATCTTTTGTCTTCTTTTCTGACTTGTCCTTCTCTTCTTTCTCTCTATTCTCGTAATACTGAGCAGTTGCAAGTATTTGTGCTGTCGTCGACACTGCCCATGCACTCTCAGAATCCTTTAACTTGTTACTAAGCTCAGGCAGTAAATTAAACACAAACTTGTCGACAAACAACCTCTGACCTCCCTCAGTACTCATATCTTGCCCGCTGTGGTCTACGAAGGTCTCTTCAAATCTAGTGAAGAAATCAGAGACGCTTTCGTCCTTCTTTTGCTTGCATGCTGATAGTTTATCCCAGTTTACCCGTAACGCTGGCATCAGCGTTTTCATCAAATTAATTATTCTGCCAGGTAAAGCAGCAATCAGAGGCTCAGGTTTAGCACCACCAACTTGTTGCGCGTCTGCCGCTATAATAGCTGGCCAATCACCTCCTAAGGCGACTGGGTGGTTCTCTTGCCGGATCTTGGCCCATATGGGTTGTGGCACTACATTACCAAATAGCATTTCGATGTCTGCTAAATTCATGATACACGCTTGGACCCTCTGCGTTAACTCTTTATAATAACCAGCAGGATTTTTACGCGGGTCCGGCAATGCCTGTTTTACTGCTAATACTTCGGCCCGCTTCCAAGGGATGTGTATCCACACTCTATGGAAATGCGCCGGGGCAGCTGCAATACCCAAGTTCGCATCAGCTTGAACCGCATCGCGCCATATGGGTGGAACTTCCCTCATCGGATATTGACCTCGTCTTTTCCTAGTAATCAGTGAACCCTCAGGGTCACTTGGTGCTCGAAAAGGAGAATCATCCCTATAAGCTAAAATCAGTTCTATTGCTCCTCTTATATCTGAACCTATCACCATTCCTGCGGCGAATTTTTGCTGAACATTTATCAAATCAGAGGGGACGGAATCTAAATCATCATCGTCCCATTCCTCACACACAAGAGAACACATCACGTCAAAAACATAACGTTGAGTTGGTTCATTCCATTGCATAAAGGTATCTAACACTCTTCGTGCATCATACTTCGCAGCTTTCGACATCCACCTAAGAGCTGTCGAATCTAACATTTCTCGTTCCTGGGGACCAGGAAGCTGGCTACGTCTCTGTGTAGAGTCAGAAACGGGGGTCCCAATTAAAGACCTGTAGAGAGGAGTCAAGATGTTAGTTACAGAGTCGGTTATTTTCCGACGAACAGAAAGCGGAGTCAGAATGTTTACAGGGTTCGGGAACAAGGCAGCTGGAGCAGATGAAATAGTAAGGGTGGGAGTAGCAGGTAAAGCAGTTTGCGAAACGACAGGCAAAGGCGGAGTAGGCGACCCAGGAAGAGGGGGTGCCGAGGGAACATTAACCATGGGAAGGACAGGAGCTGGAATCAAAGGAGGTGGAGCAACTATTCCGGGCTGACCAGCAGCTGGCTGCACAACAGGTGGTAATTGTGGTGCTGTAATACCCTGTGCATACGGTGGGGGTGATCTCAACAGATAAGACAACAGCGGATCCTTTTCAGGGTCCTCTATCGGCTTAGCAGGACAAGATGGCAAGACAGGGTAGCATTTATCAATCGCCAAATTATGTTTTCTATTTGCCATCTCTATTGTCTTCTCAGTCTCGTTGACATGCAACTGCCTAGCAGATTCCATTAATGTCAACCCTTTCTCTTTCTGTTCCTTCTTCGTCTTCCTAATTTCTCTCTGTTTGGCTTCTTTACGCCACACACGAAAAGAATCAATCATTGCCGGCCGGGCTTTCTTTTTAAACAACTTCATTTCTAGATTGTCTAGAATTTCATTTTCAAAACTACCATGCGGTGGCCAACTAAGGACACCATCTTTCCTGGTGTAACGGACCCATACTTCATTATAAGCGATAGGACCTACACCGTGTTTACAATAGAGCTCATATGTAGGAGTTCCAATCGGAGGAACCGAACACGGATCCTCCAACCGGGAATCCCCGTTGCAACTTAAGCAGGACAGGAAACAATTACTACCGTTAGTCATTATGAACTAAGAACAGATTCCGACAAAAATGCGCAAAGAACTTAGGCCTACCAAATGAACCAATACCAAAACAAAGATTATCTTAACAAGAGCAACCAATGACAATACAAACGTATCCAGAGGGCAAAACGAGAGCAACAAAGCACAACCAGACTGAGCGCAACCCACTTAATACTTAACTGAAATGTCGAAGACGTCACCAAGGAGAACCCGTTTACGTCTCGCCGTACTAAGGTCTGCACCTCGGGTCCAAGACAGGGCGACAGTCAAGGCAGCGGTCCTCTGTAGCCGTCTAGGAACGGGAACCCTCGTGGAAGAGATCGTTGGGCCACTTTTACGACATACAGGGATCGATGAAGCGGGGTACCTCCCTTCGGAATCTTCACAAGAAGCTCCTTGAAATCTTCAGGCTTTGGACCGGTACCGGATGACGTCTCCCCACGTTGGGTGCCAATTTGAGGTTCTGGACTTTTAAGAGTCCAGAGGTGCCAGGGGAACAACACCCAAAGACCCCTGAGTTCCTTCCTGTCTTGGTGCACAAATCAACAGAGACACGGGCTTCTCGATGGTGGCGTCAGAGACCAAGGTTTATTTACTGCAGGGACACAGAAATCATAGGAACCACACAAAGGCAGAATCTACGAGACTGTTCGATTTGCAAGAAATGGGTTGCTCCTTAAATACACGAAATATGTCTTTAGGCAACATTACACAAATATTTCTCATGCCCAACCCGGTATCCCAAACAGACAATAAACATACATCAAACAATAATTAGTCGTAGGTTTTCGGTATTCGATCATGTCTCCTTGTCAGTTTTCCATTCTTTGCCCGATCCTCCCCATCATAAAAATCGTAACCTCCCCATTGTAAAAGCCCAGAAGGAGAGGAGCAGACCAGGTGCAAGGGATAGAAAAATAGGATAAGAGGTGTTTATGGATCGTAAACGGGCATGGCTACCGTCTTTGGCCTCTCAATCTGGACAATGGACACGAGAACCAGTATAGCAGGATTGGCCTCAGGCAGGGGAGGCAGCTTGATTCTGCCTAGTCACGCAGCGTCAGCTTTCTCGGGGTTTGAGCTTACGTGTCCTTAACAAGGTGATTCTGCCGGGGTCATCGCTCATACATTGACTATGTGAGGGCAAGAAACAAAATGGATGCCGTATCTAAAATGGATGCCATGATTTAGCAACAGAATACCCTAGTTCTCAGTGAATTCATTCTCGTTGCGCAGCGAAAACACTGTCATGTATATAATGGA